>NC_066317.1:38520719-39831434 GCF_022539315.1 Serinus canaria
GAAATTTCTTTCTCCCCTAAAACTCATTTTTTTTTTTTTCAGTGAAAAATCAAAAAGAAGTAATTTGCTTTTTTGTTACATGACTATTCATAGATTTTACTACAGCTTATAGATCATGTCCTAGTAAACTATATTAAAGGTAGGTTAAGAGTGGTGCCTGGCAGAAAGGGAATAGGACATTCCTAAGTCTACACAGATGAGCTAACACCACAAACATAGGTCAGTGCTCTGACATAGCCACTGTGTTCAAGGTTGAGATGTCATGTATTTTAGTCAGCTAAGTAATAAGCCCAGCAAGATGCAGTCTAGACAACACTCCTGAATTGTATCCTCATTACTGTCTTTTTCTTGCTCTGAGCTCTGACAGTGGCTTGTTTAAACAGAGTGCTAATCCAAGAGCTTTGTAGAGCAGAGAATCACAATGTTGTGCCCCTCTGTCCTTTGCTAGCATTATACTCTTTGCAGTGTGCTGCAAAGTTCCCAACAGCATTTTTGCTGCATAAAATACATCTGTGCAGAGGAAAATACATCTTGAGGTTTCAATATTCCATCTGCCTGAAGGATTCTTATAAATAGTGTAGTGGTTTTGAAAGAACAATTTAAATAGTTTGTCTTAAATTTCCTCAGTCTTGAATATCATTTTTCTCTATGCTTTGTGATTGTCATAATGAGCACAATGCATTTTCCAATTTACATTTTATGTCTTAGAATATGATCACTGAGTCACCTTTTTTTTTTTTTTTTAGTTTTCCAGAGGGTCACTGGCTTTCAGGGTGAAGGAAGGAATGTTGTTTTAATTTTAAGTATAGGTTCCATTTCAGGCTTCTCAACTGTACCTGTGTCCTTTTAATGGGAATTATGTGCACATATCAGAGAAAAAAGGTACTTAAATATCTGTTTTGATTGGCTGGATCTCTTTAAATAATTTATATACAACTGTAATCACAATGTTTCTTGTCTGATGAGCTTATATGCTTGATTCAATGATGGGGAAAAAAACCAATAGGCTAAGTTGCTGAGAGTAACTCCCAGGGAAAATATTCTATACTAAAGGATTGCTACTGTAAGTATTGAAAATCTTGAAATGTTTGAAAAATTGAAATTATAAAACCACCCAAGGAAACTATTGTATGTAATCACCGTTGTCTTCTTCTCACAGCTTGACTCTGTGACAGTTTGATGGGTTTATTGCAGTTGGCATGGATTGCTTTGGCTGAACTAAATGGCAGCTATCTCACATGTCCTTGATTGTGTTCAGACTAATCAGATGCTTTTGAAGTGATGGCTTTTGTGTGGTTTTGATGAATGATGCATTTTAAAAACTGATATATCAAGACATTTTCAAGTAAAGGTATTCCAACAAGACCTGTATTGCCTCAATGAAACCCTACTGGGATCTATCTACCTCTCTCCTCAGTAACTCAGGGGCAAAGATTAGGTTAGTTCTTTGTTATGACAGTATGAGGCTGTGTTTGGGTTTTTTTAATATATATATTGCTTAAAATTACCATCTTATTATAACCAAATTAATTCTAAGTCAGATCTGGAGATCCTCAGCACAAATTCTGTTACAGTGACTAAAATATAATTTGCTTAAATTACAGTTAAATAGAGACTGGGGATGTATTTAAAAAATCACAAATTATACAGGGAGAATTCTTTTATTAAGAAGGTTTAATGTTAATGTATTTAATAAAATATTTGTTCTCCACTTTGTTTTGATCAAAGCTTCTGCTTATAGACAGATAAAGATAAACAGAATGTAGACAGTACATACCCTTTGATAGCCACAACATAATGCATGTAAGAAAAGAAGGGGTTCCTCTCAGCTACTGCCTGTGAGATAAATGTATTGAATTTCTTTTTTCATTGCCTGTAGGGTGACATATGTAGTCCCTCTCAAAATAAGGGCAATATGATTAGCCATCACTTAGAATAATTCTTTGCCATCAATCTATCAACTTGAGCTGCTAATATTTACATATAATGCACTTAGTGTCTGAAGTTTGTATTATGCATTGTGAGTTATGATAGAAATGGTTTGCATTGTCTTCTTCTATAGCAAAATGGTAACATATGCCTTAAATGCTTAGTCCAGTGAGGCTATTAAATGTCTCAGGTGATGCAGCATCATCTGTTGGAAGAAATTTCTGCTTCTCATGGTAGTGTGATACTTTCTTCTGTGATCAGCCTCCTTGACACTAATGGGGGTAGGATGAGATGCTACTGTCCAGCCAACCGACACAGACTGTCATTGGCATCATTTTCCTTTTCTTGGTCTATAGCATTTAGTCAATTCCATCTCGTTGTGTTTAGATGTATCCCCTCTAAAGTACCTTCTATTTAAACATGTGTGTTCCTCTTCTGGAAATTAATGTAAGGAGTAATTAGAAATTGAATCATCATGAGAGGAATCACTTCTTTTCCCCTAAATTCCCTTCTTTCTGGAATCTTTGATGCATTATGGCCTGTACAACACACAACCCACTTTCATATATTCCCCTTGTACTAATCCCTTGCTTCTCCTTTGTTTGTTAGAAATGGAAAAAGTCACAGTCTTGCTTGCTGCTTCTTCAGCCACTCCTCAGTCCCCATAGTCCACATAGTCAAGGCTGTAGTGTTTCCTATTCTTTTTCTTAGATATCTTTATTGTTGAGAATCTTTGATGAAGATATGTGTGATGGAAGACTGGACTAAGTCTTCCCTGGGTAGCTGCCTTAGTATAAATTACAAGTTAAAATTAAAATATATACTTGTATAGAATATGCGACTAGATTTCAATCTCTCCAGTGCTGGAATATTTCTTTGCCTCTTTGAAATCCCTCTAATTTGCAAAAACCTTAACCTACAGTTGACCTAATCTTTCTGCTCATGTCATTAGAATAATTCCAAATCTCTGCAGATAAGTCAAAATTCAGTGTCTATTCTAGTACTGCCAAACACTTCCCTTACCAGGTTATCTGTGAATCCATTTTCCCTGCTACTGAGGAGAATTGGTTACATTCTCCCTTGCTAGAGGTCAGATCACAGTGAATATTGCTAATTGTTGCTCAGTATCAGAGCTGACAATGGTAAAAATTAACTGGGCAGACAGAAAAAGAGCAAGACACAGTAAGCAGTGAGCAAGTGTCAACGGTAATTATATCTTGGTTCCAGCATCCATTTTCTTAAAGGTAATGGAAAAAACAGGGCAAGTGTTTAAGGGTTCAAATTTGGCAATTACCTTCTTCCTTCTCACCCAAAAGATGTGTCACTTGGTTTACTTTCTTTTTTCACTTTCCTTTATTTTTTTTTCCAGCTCACAGTGAATCCTCTCTAAAATATGTTGAGACCATTTATGGGCCTTGTGTCTTAATGTTTGAAACAAAAGTGGAAAGATTCTTCCATATTGTAGGTTGGAGATCATCATCCCAGCCTTCTTTGCCTCAGTTTAGATGGCTTTAAAGGTGTGTGTTCATACATAGTTAAGGGAACTGGAATTCCTCCAGAGGGAGATTTTATCATCAGCCCTGCTTAAGTGTAGGGTTTGAATTCCTAGAGGAATCTGTAGTACTCTGACAGCCATGAGGCTGAGCAAGATGCAGGGGTGTTACAAACTGAAGTTCCAGCAGACACCTTCCTCTTTAAAGGAAAAAAATTCAATTCAAATTCTACTCTCTAAGAAAAAAGAGACATTTACTTCTATAAATTATATTTAGGGTAACACAATGAGATATATGATCATGGAAGTACGATTATAGTAAGTATTGTATTTAGCCCTCCAGCGTGACTTCCATTTATGTCAGTTACATTTTGGGATTTTTGTCAATTGTGACAATTAAGACTGATTCTTTTAAATAGTATACACTGAGATTTCTGTGTCATCAGATTATATTAGGGCAGAAGATCCTCGGCACAAGCTTTTAGTATCTCTATCTAAAACTACTTAAATTTCTCTGGTATTCAGACTAGTCCTCATTGTGAGGAATCAAAAATCCAGAATACAAAAGAAAATTACAACCACAAGTACAAGTTTTCCATGGATGAAGAAGCAATACATACAGGCTTATAAGATACCTCTTCAATAGAATAGAAAGGACTTGTTCTAATTTAAGTTAGCATTTTGTCAGAAGTGAAGAAGGAATATAAATTAAAAATTCTATTATTATTCACCATTGAATTATGGATGATAGAGGTGCTTTTAAAGCATTTCGTTGTAAATTCTTAAAATGTTTTTGTCATCTGATTTGAAATCTTCCCGTCTAAGAGATCTCTACCCTTAGCAGAATGATCCATGCTGTGATATATTTCAGTGTATGACATACACTTTCTTTCAGTTAAGTTAGTTGAATTGAATTGCCATTGAATGGTGGCCTGAAGAAGAGTTTATTTTACCCTTATGTTATTTACTTAAAAGTAAATTATTGCTAAAAGAAGTTTCAACCAGAACTGCAGCGTTTTTACACTTTTGATACATATTTTTATTATGAGAATATGAATTCAGACGTCATTCTTCATAAGTTTAAGAACATAATCTAACTGGTACATAAGCATTTAAAAATTACACCAAATCAGCTCCCATCTGCCCAAAATGGTTTTTCTGGCAGTAGTTTCTCTTCCTTTTCACTTTCTATTACCTTTCTCCTTTGCATGTTTCACCAGTTCCTTATTTGTTTATATCTAAGTCTAGATATCTTATCTTTGACATTGAATTTCAGTCAACTCCCAATTATTTGTTTGAGTGCCAGATTGACCATAAGAGAGATAGAAAGTTGTCTCCTTGCACAGCTGGTTCAGGATCAGCAGAGGTTATTGAGCGCTGAGCCTGTGTGGTGGGGATCTAAATGCATTCCTCCCAAGACCATCACAGGTGGGTTTGGTTCTGCAAGCAAGGTACAGTAAACTTCCAACTACTGCAGGGACAAACTGGGCTCTTGTCACATTCATAAAACCTGATCCAGTGCTGTCCATGCTAGCCTTGGCTGACTTCCATAACCTTTGTTTGCCTTGTCTCTGTCATTCCCATTATTTTCTATATTTTCTGTTGTTTGTGATGTTTCGGCTCTCATTACAGAAAACTTCTTTCCTTTCTCCTCTAATTCCATGTCACTCTTTTTTTTTATGTATTTTCTATATGTCTGAACTTTTATACTGCATTTTTATTCTGTCAGAATTCTCCTTGTATCTTCCTCTTTTTCTATACTTCATCAGGATGGTCTCACTAACATCTTAAATCATACTTAAGCTTCTCAGTATGATGACTTTGACTAATAGGACTGTAAGTGTCATGGTAAGGAGGACCTAGTCATTTCTACTTGTACAGCACATTTTTATTGTATTTTATGTTTAATAGAGCATATTCTGCCTCTATTGTGCTGCCTCTTCCAAAGAAGGAAAGACGGTAATGGTAAAACAAAAACAGATTAGGATTGTCTGTAGAGTTTTATCTAATCTTGAAATTTACATGGTGCTTAGAATGCCATTTCTTCTTTCTTGTATGGTATTTTATTCTTCTTTGTACTTTTTGGCTTGATTTAGTACCAGAATCAAAATTACATCCAGTACAGATCCAGTACTGTTACAGACTGAAAGTCTGCCTCACTACCTCCAGAGTTTACTTTTTTCTGATTTGGAAATGCTGACATTTTAATGAAATATCCTGTTCTGATTGTGTATGAGGATCCAAGTGGATTAAATTAACATAAACATATGTGCGCTTGTCATACTGGAGTGACTTACCAAATTGACTGTAATATCACCTTTCCTTAGAAGAGTGAATAAGCTTGGTAGTTTGCTTGGAAGTAAAATGTGGTGTAGGTTTCTTTCTTACATTATAATAACTTGAGCTTAGAAAACATTTGGTATTACACTTTATTATGATCATCCACTCTTTATGAAATCACCAAAGAGGCCAGTGTACAGATGCAATATAACCATGTCTCATCTGAATGCAACATCCTTCTTGTACATAGTGTAATGACCTTTCATTGACTTTATTGCTGGACAGATTTACAGTTGTTAAAGGCTTAATTTCACACATTGAGGTTTCATCAAAATCATTATTATCATGATGATTACAGTAGTTATGGTAATAATGGAGCTCCAGCATACCATTGAAAAACTACTCTAAGGATGGTCAAAGTCAGCTACTTCTAACTAAAACAATCAGTTTCTAGTGGTTCATTACAAGTTTTGAAATGCTATCTTCTGTATATTTTTATATCCAGCTAAAATTGGCAAGTTTTATACAAAATAAATAACCTTTTTCAAGGTTATTTAATGAAGAAAAGTGATATTTTGATGGATCCGGATCTATCAAGTTTTTTTATCTATCAAGATCTGGATCTATCAAGTTTTAACACTGCAGTAAGTACAAATGCATCATCACATAAACACATTTGGGATATCTATATGGCATACAGCTCTAGATCAGAGGCTTTGATTTGCCAGTTTGAAAATAGCTCAGCTTAGCAGGGACTGAGGCTTGTTACGTGATTATTACTGTGTGAATTACTTAATTTGCTTCCTAATTGACAGGTTGTTATATCCACAAAAGCTAATACCACAAATGGCACTTTAGCTTGCAGTATTGGTAGAAACAGTGAGCACTGAATGGGGTATATAGAGTACACTGCTGTCTTACTGTCACAAATAGTAGTTCAATGGCAGCAATTATGTATGCCAGTAGGAAATTGGGTTTTTTTTTCTAATGAGAACAATGCAAGGCTCAGGATTTGAGGGATGTCCATTTTTCACCTTTTGCAGAAGCAAAATGCATTTCAAAAAGAAAGAAAAATCTATTAGAAGTAAGATTTGTCATACTGAATCACCATAGGTTTGGATGTACCGAGTAAATGTTCTCAGAGTTCCCTAAAGGCTAAATTTTTTTAATCTATTTTAATGATCTTCAGAGCTTTCCCAGTAGTCAAGAGGCCAAGTATAAAATAATGCAGCATGCATTTGTTGTATTTACATATAATATATAAAATAAAAATTTTATTATTTGTACTACTCTTTCAATATATACTGCTGCTCAAGTAGAATATATTGTATCCTAAATTGTGACGCAAATTTGGGGATCTGTCTTTTATTAAGTAGGGGACTATATCAGTAAACCTATACAGCACTAGTATAGAGGGAATTTTTAAAAAAAGCAGTTACACAGGAGTGAGATTTTTTTATATGCTAGCAGTTCTTGTTGGTGGATGCTGACAATTTTGACCAAAAACAGAGGAGAAGGGAGCAGAGAGAGACTGAGAGTCAGAGGGAGGGAAAGGATGAGAGAGAAGGAAGAAGGAAGAAACATGGAAAGAAGGGAGGGAGGGGGACTTTTCCACAATTAAAATAGCTTCAGAGTCCTGTCCTTCCTAAACAACAAATAAAGGTTTAGCCTTAGATTTTTTTTTTCTCATGGGTTCTTTTTTACTGCTTTGCTTGACAGATTTATTGCATTATCTGGTATTCATATCTATCCCAAACCAGTAAGCTACTGATGGCTCATGTCTTTACAATGAAAACTACTAGGAGAATAAAGCAAAATAGCTATTAGAGATTATGAAATAGCAATATTTGATATTTAGTTACTGTTATTGGATAAATTCAAAGGGCTATGAAATTATCCTAAAACACACAGAAAATCTGAAGTAATATATAGGTGACATTACTGCACTTCTTGGTGTTTACTTCTTATCCTAAGCCTAGCTGTAACAGGAGATACAGACCTTTCAATACTCTATTCTTCTGCTATTGCAAATATTCTAGGTTATGGTACAGGTTCTCCTAAGCATGCTTCTCTCATGAAAGCCTTCCTCTCTCTCACAGATGAGCTACTGAGAATTCAGCTTTTTGTAGACTAAGAAACTTGTTGGATCAAAGTTTTAGTTTTGCTCAGCTCTTGGAAGTAAGTGATGATTTTTAAATGCTGCTGATGAACTGGAAAAATTCCCATGCTTTTCTTTTGAAGACAAGCCATGATCCTTGTTTATGTATATTTTCATTTGTGACTTAAGGAAAACTATTTACAACTTTTTGTGTCTTAAACTTTGTCTAATACTTATTCTGATGACCTTTTTTAAGGTTGTGGGAGGAAGTGGCAGTGAGCTGGAAGATCTAGATTAACTCTACTTTAGCCTCATTTATATTTTAAGACAGAATTGGATGAGAATATTCCAAAAGTAGATATACATACCATTTCTAAAGAGTGGGACTTGCAATGCTGGTCCAGTCTAAGCACACATTCCCAACACTCCCTGAAGATCAAAGACACGTGCACAGACACACATATCTCCCACCTCACTCCTGACCCCTGTCATGTCACCACTCCTGCCATGGTGGTGACTTCAGCAGTACTTCTGAAGGGTCTATGCTCTTTCTGAGAAAAGCACTTAAGGCACATTTTGAGCCCTGTTGGTTGTCATTTTTCTGTTCCTTCCCATGGGTTTTGAGAGAGGAAGTGAACAGTGACCATGTTGTGTTGCTGATAACTCACTTGTCTTCTCTCACTACTCTCCTCTGCTTAGTGAGGACAAGCAGGATTGCTTAAGGTAAAGTAATTGATAGGTTATATGCCTGGTATTCTGGTTTCTTCTTCCCTGGTATCATCCCATGCCTCATCCTCCACATCACTTCAGCTCCTCAATTTCCAATTTCACTGTATTAGTCCCTCAAGCCAGCATCAGCCCACTTACTTTCACTCTCCAAACACTATATTCCAGCCTCAGTGTCAGCCCTCTCATTTTTCTGATTTTATTTATTTGATGGGAGAAATAGGGAATACTTTATTTTTCTTACATCTACAGAGAGTTTCTTTTCATTCAGGTAACTAAGAGGGCAATTTCTAATGTATCCCCTTTTGAAAATATTAGCATCCTTGTATCACATGTTGCACAATGTGATAGGAAGTTTATCCCAGAGGAAGAAAACCCTGAATACTAGCATCACAGTGGAACACTGTAGAAATGGGATACTTTTCATCAATTCATGGTTGTTTGATGTAAAAGCTAGGAGACAAGGAAATTGTGAAACTGTGCTTTGCTGACACCCAGGAAGAAAATGGACCTTAAAAAAAACAAAAAAAAGAAAACAGTTTAGGTTTTGAAAATACTCGAATCATCTAAAAATAAGAATAAGCCATGTAAAAAAAAATCCCTGCCATGGTATTGCTAAGTAGATTAATAGCCATCTGACTAAAATTCTTGTACTACGCAGCTTGAGGATCATGCATATAGCTAGACTATATAATAATGATTTTATTTTAGCTGGTAGTGAGATCAGAGCTGAATAAAGTAAACCCTAAACTTCAATAGCTGTTAAATTACAACCACACTTTTTGATGTAGATTTTACGCTCAGAACTGCAAGTTGCACATCCGACATCTCATTTTGATAAAACAAAAGTATGGAGGAATACCTTAACCTCAATTGTTGTGATGAGAAATTTGTTTTAAATTGGGACCTATGTCTTAAACAGGGATAAGGCTCTAAAATTGTAGGTCTTCGTTTGCTTCCCCGAAGCCACAAGCTACTTGCTGAACTGTACTATGAAACTTTAATGCACTGTATCTTCAGTAAGGTACATCTAGGATGTTCTGAAGAAAGAAAAGAAACATTTTATCCATGCAATTTTGGGACTGTTTCCTCCAGGAAGTACTTAGGCTATGGCTTTTGAAGTTTTAAGAGCAATCATACAATATAGCACAGCAATGAGCCTGCATTCCCTCAGTCATCCCACCTTCATATCAGGGAGAGCATTGTGATGATGGAATTCCTTGCATGGTTTTGTATTTGCTACATTTGCAAAAAATTCCTCAGATCCCAACAAGTGTAACTACAATATTGTTTGCCCAGTCAGTGCAGGAACTGTTGCTCTTAGCCAATTGACTTGCTGTTCAATTGTGGCTTTAGGTTTGTTAACTTTATGACTAGTAACAAGAAGAACTAGTTAAGAAGTAACAATCTGTTCAAAAATCTAGTTCTTAACTAGAACTAGTTAAGAAGTAACAATCTGTTCACAAAACTTTATTAATACAAAAATCCTCCACCATTCAATACTTTAAATTTTAATAAACAAAAGACCCATCTGTGCCGGCTCTCCAGTTTTCTCATACATAATTTTTCTGCAGGTTTTTTCAGTGTTTCTATAAGCCCTGTAGGCTAATGAGGCCAGGGATTGGCCCTACACAACCCCCAAATGCAAAATAACAGCATTAAAAGGGCCTAGATTCATACACTGAGTTGAAAGGAATTGGGAGAAAAGAGTCTTGCTTATCAAGGAAAATATTGGCTGCTTATAACTGAAAATGAACAGTTACTGTGCTACAATTACAATACTTCTTAGCAGACAAAAATATTTTCTGCATACAATCTCAAGAATTTCACATTTGCCTTTTCAGTTCTTAATTTAAATGTACTTAAAATATATCAGATCTTATGGCACACTAAATTTTATAAAACCTTTTTGATTTATTTTGCTAGACAACATAAAATTTCATATTTCATTGGGAAAATGCTGCAAAAGTAAAAAATGAATATGATGTAAATTTCCCCCTGAATGTTCAGAAATGTGAGAACTTTTCCTATCAGTGAATAGTAAAAACTTGCATTTTGTCAAGCAGTCTTGCTCCTTGAAAAAATGCATTTGATACCAACTACATTAAACATAAGTTGATTTTTCATGTAGATGGCCTTGAGAAAATAGAATATCACCTAGCATTTTACAATTTTGAAACATATTCATCCCTTGTCTTCATAGCTTTTAATATTTGTAACTCCCAAGAATTTTAAGTGAAGGTCATTACATTTTACCTAACTTTCAGTGGAACCCACGGAACTGTCATAACCATTGAATTCAATAGCAGTCTCAGGTATTAGTTCCACATGTCTAATATTTTTATCCCTTCTGGTTTAAGTTCATAAACCATAATCTCATATTTAATTTAAATCTGTGTTTTCTGGAAGTTCATAAATATGCATTTGATGCAAGGGATAGACCAGAACTCAATCCCAAGATGCTGTTCGGGCTAAGTGGAATCTCCTTAGGAACTGCTTCAAAGATCAATTCCACTTGTCCATAAAAAATAAGTTTAAATTGTCTTCTATGAACCTGCTGTTAGCAATTGTACTGTTACATTATGTATGATTCTTTGACTGCTCATTGCTTCAACAAACTGCACACTGCTCCATTAGTGATTTTCAATTTCATGCTAAGCTTTGCAATTTATTAGTGTTGTTTAGGCTAATGTACTATTATTTTGCATATTTTATATCATATTTCATTTGCTATTCATATGAGCTAACAGTTAAGTATCGGGGATCAATAAACCCTCTAAATGTTGTCATGTACATATTAGGAAAAAGAGAGAAAATCATGCAGGCAGCCCAATACATAGTCAATTAGGATGAAGTGGGGGTTTTTAAGCAATTTACAGGTTTCCTTCCAGTTTGCTTACAGATTTGACTGCAGGTTTCCAAACAATGGCATAATGACCAGATGCACTTACTTGTGAAAATAATTTGGTTTAGTAATGATGCCCTAATTGTAGATACCTGGACCACGTTCATGTGGATTCTTTGCCAGTGTGCTGTCTCTCTGTATGTAAATACCAAGATAAAATTCAGCTTAAATACCACCTACTTCCAAGAAGCAGGTGCAGTTCCTCATTTATTTTGATCTTGATTTTGCCTTTTGCAGGCCTGTGCACTGATTCAGAAAGGGTATTAGTCTATTAGTATTAGCCTGAGGAACACATATGCCTCCCTCCAAAGCTTTATAAAACTTGAAAATTTTGTGTGCTCAATTGACATATGTTGTAGAAAAGCCAGAAAAAAATCAACAAGAATCAATTCAAATTTTCAAATTAGTTTACTTCAAAACTTTTGGCATTCCTTTTCTTAAAAGTCAGAAAAACTGCAGAAAGCAGTACAGCTACAAAAATAGACTTTTGAAAGTATTAATAATGTGATTTGACATGGAAACATATGTACGTAAACATATGGCAGGTTTGCTAAAATATTAATGCCAGCAAGGAACAAAGTATCAAGTATCTCACTGGTACATTGTAAATAGGGAGTAGAACTTATATTTGGAATGTTCCTGAGGAGGTGGATCAAGGCACTGCTCAGTAAATATTATAGTAGAATCGGTGTATAAGAGAGTTATAAAGTATTGATAGTCCTGTTTTCCCTTTGAACATTTGCCTTTTGTATAAAATTTAGCACATGTAGTTTTCCAACACTGATCCAAAGAGGCAAGATTTTTTTTAAAGGCAAGAGAGGTATTAGTTGATAAACAGTAATTAATCTTACAAGGTTCTATTACTTTCTATGGTTTAGATACTACACCTCAAATGTAGCTAAAAATTCTAGGATTTTTGCTCATAATCACTAAAGAAAAAAAATTAAGACCTAGTTTCATATAGAAACTTTCAGCCACAGCATAACCTGTAAGTAATTTTTGGATAAATTTTTTTAAATAATGAAACTGACTTTTGTATTTTCATTTTTGAAATCTCTACATTTATAATGGAAATCCAACATACTTACCTTCAACCTTAACAAATGTTTTCCAAAAACCAGTCTTTTTATATGTTTCCAAAACCCATGTTACAAAGAAAACTTAAAATTGGTCTGAAGGTCTAGGATTAACAGGAGGCAGATTTAATTGCTTTTTGGAACCACTTAGTGCCAGATTCTCTGCCTGGATGCTTTGGGGTCCTTTGTGTTCCCAGCTGGAGGCAACCAACACAGCCAGACAACCCCAGAGGCAAGAGCTGCAAAATCCCACTTACCAAACCAGTCCCCATGGGACTGATAACAAATAAAGCCCTTTCCTCAAAACTCTATGTATCCACAAAGTATTTCTGGTTGAGCACTTCATCACACTCAAATTAAATTGAGTCTAACTGTATCAGGTCAGGCTTGTGTACACACATAGGTGCAGAATATAGATATATAAATCCAGTATCTTCAAAGCTGTAATTGCAAAGTTCATTACTTGTTAATTTATAGGCATTTTACTACTAGACTTTCCAGATCCATACCTTTCCCCTACTGGTGCATTGAAATGCAACAGGTACACAATGGCATCAGTAGTAAAATCTCTAACTACTTTCCCTTATATCCCTGGCTTCCCCTTTAGACAGCCAGTCAAGAGCTTCTTGGCATGTCAATGGCTTCTTTCTCTGTCAACATATGGAGAAGCTAGAGCTTCTTTCTGCATTCCCCTCTGACACACACAGCCCTCGTTGTACCCATCTGGATCTGCTGCTACTCCTCATAGACACCTAGCACATTTCTTTCCCAGGGCCAATGTGGGGAAAGTAGTGATGTATCACCGTGTGCCAAAACTCCTTCATGACAGCTAACGAGAGCAAAGTTTCCTTCATAAGGACAGGTTTTTTCATGTCATGGTCTAAATCAAAGATAGTTGGAAAATGTCAGGATGGCACAGAGAGATTTAAGATCATATTTATGAAACGAAATACTTTCTCAAAATCTGTGAATAGCAGCAAGAGCTGCGGCTTTGTCAGACTACAGAAAGGCTTTCAAGTGATACGGCAATCACAAAAATTGCATTTGCAATAGATTTCTGGTCTAAACAAGGCATAGTTAAACTTCCATAAATATTTAGAAATTTATCCAGATCTTCAGTGATTAAAGATCAGCTTTAAAGGATTATTTTGGTTGTTTGTTTTCCTTTATGCTGAAAAATGTACACGTATATATAACAGTGGTCAAACAGATATAGACCATCAATGAAAAAGTAAAGCAGGCATCTGTGCTGAGAGATAAATGGTTGTGGTTCACAGCACTAACAATCTCTGCTGATGCAGCTGGTAGAGATCGTAAACCCCATGATGAAAATATCTCCATATCCATATTATGATGCTCTGAAGCACTGCAGGCACAGATGGCAGAACTTGTAAGTTCTCTCAGAAACATAGTTATGGTTCACAACATTTTCAGATTCTTCTGAAAGAGCAAATATAGCTTGTAAGCCCTGAGGAGAAGTTGATGGCACTTACAGACTATGCCAGTTCAGGTGGCAGACCTCGTAGACATTGGGAGAAAAAATAACTGTGATTCACAATGCCTGTCAGAGAAGTGCTAGCGTTTGCAAGCTCTGATGACGCAGTCAGCAAAGCAGAGTTTTGGCATGTTTATTTCAGGATGACATCTGAAAAAACATGGGAGAAAAGTCCCCATCATTCAGCAAAGTGCCTTATATTGCTGGTTGGACATCTCAGGTAGATAAAAGACTAAACCAGTCTTCTTAGAACTTCACCTGTCAGTCCTAGGCAGTCTCATTAGTTCTTCTTGTACATTTAACAACACATTCAACACAAAACTACCCAGAAAGTGTAGTTTTATTATGTTATGCAAAATGACAAGTTACAGAGATGTAAATGAAAGTACAGTTCCCTGTATTTAGGCATTTGCATCTAAATAACTTGTTTAGAGATAAATACATCGATATATGTGTGTGTTGGGGGAAAAAAATGGCCACATCAAATGCCATTTATTTCTTCGAGAATTATTCAGAAGACTTCTATTGACTTTATTGACTTCATTGTGGATTGAATAGCATCTGTAATGAGATGGCCTGTAAGTTTAAAAATATGTAACTTGCAGCAGTCCTACAATCATTTCTTTCTTAGTTATTGAGGTAATGTTTTGATAGTAATACCTTAATGTTGTTAATTAATTAATACCTTAAAGCAGTAGTGATTAAGAAATGTATTTGAGTCACCAGTACTGCTGGCTTGTAGAGCAATCCAGAAGACTAGTGAAGGCAGAACTGAGTAAAACCACTTCATAAACAGGGAAAGCCTCTGAGATGTGCAGGATTTCTCTGCCAGCAGACTTTACTTCTTGAGTGTTACCCAAGAGCAGATGCCTACCAGTTGGAAGCACTGAGGCAGGAAGTGTATGTGATGTGAGAAGAGTACTTTTGATAATTTGGTGTTCTTGAGTACCTAGAGAGATATGAAAATTAGGTACCTGTGACTTAACAAGTGCTCCTTGCCATGCTAAAAGAAATACTTTAATTAAATTATTCACATCAGATGCATAATACTCTTCATGTATTTCTACGTTTATTTAAAATATATATAAATGCCTGTATGGACCAGTGGTATTGAGCACTGATCTTACACCAATAGGGGTACACAAGTGGATACTGTTGTGTTTGGAGAACAGTATCTGAATGATTCAAATCCCTTCTTGTAGCTAAAAATAGATTGAAAATAAAAGTAATTTAAACCATTTTTTAAAAAAAAAGTTGATGTAACTGCATGCTTAGTCACAATAATAATTTAAATATAAATATAAATATAAATATAAAAAATAAAAACAGGCAAAGAAAAAAAAACCAAAACACACCCTCCCAAAACCAACCCCCCACACAAAAACAATAAATAAATTAAATGGAAAGACAAAAAATGTTCTCTGGAGGTGGAAAGATTAAAGTATAAAAAAAATAGGCCACAAGTAGTACTGGCAAGTATTGCCACAATATCAAAAGAAATCATTTTAGAGTTCAAAATGTGTTTCTAAACTTTAAATCAAATCCTGTTATCAGAAAAATTGAGAATTTTGAAGGATGAATGTGAAAATCTTTGTAGAAAAATCTGTGTTGAAAATAATATCTATTTCAATTTTCTAAAAGACATTATTTTCTATCTTAGATGGAAATATATTTTTCAATTTTTTCAGCACTGATTCAAGCTTCATTATTATTATACAGTTTATATGTTGTTAGAAAAATATTGTGAAAGTTAAGAGGCATTTTTTCCTTTCATCATCAGTTTTTCTGGCGTATTTACAAATGTTTAAGTGATAATGTGACAAAATGCTTGGCAGATACAAACATATTTACATTCTGGTGATAAAATTCTGGCCATGTTCACAGGCATAGTTGTGTGGAGCACATACTGGTCTTCATCTGTGTATTTCAGAAAGCATGAAGTAGGTCAACATCTTTTACATTTCTTCCAGTAGAAATCTAGTTTTAGATTCAATACAAATCTAAAAGCAGTGTCTTTTTGGTGTTCACAGCCCCTGGTATTGGGGTTTTGTGTGACACATCCATAACTAAGTTTGAAGTACATTTCTTAGTCCTTTTCCGTGTGACCAGAAAACTTAAATGCAGAAAAGAATAAAGTGAAGCAGGAAAGAATTATGACAGAATTTAACCTCTATTGCTATTTTAACTAATAATGTGTGATATGAATCAACTGATAGCAAAGTAAAAGCATTAGTAGTATCTAAATACACTGCTTGTCTTATGCACAGGTTTTGCTGCCAAATAATGATGGCTTTGCATTCATTCTCTGAAAGATACTCATGTTTAATTTCTGTTCTCAAGTAACATTTCTTCATATATTATTCTCATATTGTAATATTATTAAGGGCTAGGGACAAATAAAAAGATGTTTTAATTCCCTTCTCTAGTAAAATATGTTCACATATCATTTTCATAAGAATGTGACATCTTATTAGGATCCACTAAAAAAAACCCTGACATTATTTCCCAAGGCAGTGTTCAGGATTCATGACAGTTTCAGTTGAGACAGTATATAATACTGCTCAAGTATAGCTCAAGTACTAATTAATATACTTTTGCAAAAGCATATTAAGTAAATATTATTTTCTTTTTCTCATATACGTGGAAATTGAGGTACAGCAAGGTTACATGGCATGTGTAATGCAAAATCAAAGTATTTAAGTCAAATTGTTGCAACATATTTCCAAACATTCCTTTGATGCTCCAAGAGGAAATGTTTGTGAATGAAAATGCCTCTTGTTACTGAGTCCTCTTTCTATGATAGTCACTACCCTCAGCTCTAAGAGATCTCCAGGGGAAAAGATTAATTAGGTTTCAATTATGCTACAGAAAAATATGCTTTACATACTTATTATCTGAAAAGCATTGTGGTTTTTTCTCTAATGTGTTTAAAAATTCAGAAATATTTTTAAAAGCCACTTAAAAAGTCAAGCCAAACTCAGACTAATGGAACATGGTGTCATCCTTGAAAGTGATGTATTCTCTATTCTTCTAGACCTTCCTGTATGTATGATATTGTCTGAATTTTCTGTGGATCATTATTGAAATTTTTCTAGGAGATTAATCAAACCAGTTGATGGATGTAGAGGATAATTCCTGCAGCTTTGCATGGATATTTAAAAGAAACAAGCTTCCAAACCTGAAACATTGGGAAAGAACCCACAATTTTTTGTGGTTCTACACATAAAAGTTGCATTTTTTCTCAACATTTTATTATCACTTGCATTTTCTCACAAATGTTTGATATTCTAGTCTTTTTCTCAGGAGAAAGTTTGACTTCTAGACATTTCAAGTATATAGTCTTAATTTTATGACATTAAAGCAAAGTTACAGATGGGATGCTTTTGAATTTTTTTTGTTGGAATTTCAATTTATCTGTGTTATATTTTTAAAAGAAAAAAAGTTTTTGGAGATTAGTTTGAAATATGCTTTCTTAAATCCTCTCTTCAGTAGAACTACATGTGAAACAGGACCAAACAGAAAACATTTTAGGATTACCTTAAAAAAAGGCTAATTGAGTAAAACAGCATTGTAATACTTTTGTGTGGGCATCTATTCTATTTATCACTGAAGAATGCACCCAGATTTTACTAGACTTACTAAGCATCTATAGTTTGGTCTTTTTCAAAATTCTGCACCAGGCCTGGCTGATCTTTTGTTCCCCAAACAAACACATTTATTTATCTGTTCTCCTTGTGACTTAAAGCTCTTCTCCTTCAACAATTTCATGTCTCTGTTATTCACCTTACCCAAGGGCTCACATAAAGCTTTTCGTGTTCATCTGATATGCTTGACATTATTGGAATCTTAAATTATTGTTCAAGTGACAGTGCTGAAGTTCAAAACCTTTCAATCTCTTAGAGGGGTCAACACACTGGTATGTAAAACCAATGCATAAACATTGAGTGGGTTTGATTTGTTTTAAGTAGACCTCTAATCTCTGCAGATAATGAGTGTTCATTTGTCACAGAAATTCAGTTCCAGCCCAGATCACAAGATGTTAGAGAAGAATTTTATTCTGTCATAAAGAAGAGAAAGACATTTGTTATGTCTTTAATAAAGCATTGGCTTCTTTACTTTAATAGTCAGCATTAAACGTCTTTTTCATTTCCAAGCAGTATAAAATCATTGGCAGAGGAACTTTAATCTTTTATAGAAACAATACATTCTTTTTTAAAAAAAAGTTTGTGTTGAATTTTTTTATCAATAACCTCATCCAAAAAGGGGTGAGTAATCTAAAGGCCAGCTGAAATAAAAAAGTAAAAGATTTGCAGGAAGTGTTGTGTGAAATAAATAGTCCCTAAAAGAGAGGCAAATAGTTGTGAACATTTAGGATCTTTTGGTTATGTAGGTCATTATCTGGAGCTCTAGAACAGAGGTCAGCCAGTTTAAATGGAGCTTTATGAAGGCTGAAATACTACAGAATGTTTAATGAAGGAAACTTCACCAGTGGCAGCACTGAATTCATTGCAGCTCCTTCAATTTTACAAAAATATGAGAGAATAGAGTAGAGTAGAGTAGAGTAGAGTAGAGTAGAATAGAATAGAATAGAATAGAATAGAATAGAATAGAATAGAATAGAATAGAATAGAATAGAATAGAATAGAATAGAATAGAATAGAATAGATCACTTGGGAGGGATCTACAACGATCATCTCACCCAACTGCCTGCCTATTTCAGGCATATGTGAAGTACATTAATTTGTATTTTTTTTATTAACAAGACTCTGAGCTCACCAATGAAAACATCCAGCTAAGATTGGTGTTCTTAACAGTACTGGACAGTTCTGTTTTCTTTACACAGAGCCCTATCTATTTTTCGTACAGCAGTTTGAAATTTTCTATTAATTGCTAAGAGAGCTGATCTTTGTATTCTTGTAAAACTCTATAACACTTTCCCCTCAAGGAAATGTAGTTGACCCCTTCTGCACCCATCACCCTGAGTGGACAGCCCTTCCTTGGAAAAATGCTTTCCAAACTGTAAATTCCTTGAATTGCATGGAGGCTGGTTCACTTTTTAAATTGTTGGAAAATTTGTTGAATTTTCTGTAGGATTTTAGCATGTGTGAATCCCAAACAAAATTCAAATCATAAAAAGCTTTCTTTAATGCAATTAAATTCTATTACTAGAATGCAGCCTGCCTGCTTGTACCAGTGGGGTTAACTACCTACTTCTACCCATGACCCAAAACCCAGTTCTTCCTTTTATTGTCTGGAGACAGGCAGAACAAAGTAATTCAGCTTTTATCTACCTTTGTACTAACTTGTTTATCTTTTATAAATTTTTAGTCTTTGTGTTTACAGTGGGACTTTTTATGTCCTGCCCCTTCCAAATTGCCATTTCACTTTTCTTCTCACCTCTTAAGGTCACCTCTTATATGAGTGAGCCAAAAAATGTTATTGAAGTTATACAGTATGAAAAAGAAATGACAAGATAGGATATATTGTGAGTCTGCATATAGAGTTATTTTAAATGTGTTATCTGCAACTGTAAGGAGTATTTAAAATATACTATACCCGTAAATGTAAATATTTGTTTAAAACTTGCAACTCTTAAGTAAAATCATAGATAAGTTTTTCCTTCTTTTAGCCAAAAAAATTTGAGAAAATTGTTTTGTAGTATCTGTCTATTTTCCCATTGCTTTAAGTCCAGAAAAAGCATTCATTTTTCTTTAATTTAGATTTTATGTGGAAGTTTTTTGAATAGTGCAGTGAGATTGAGCCCACAGAATGTTATGTATTTTGTGGAAATAGGACAGCTCAGAAACGACAGATCAAAGCAAGATACTCTTTTTTTATATTAAATGTGAACCTGCCATTTGGATACTAGAAATGAAAAAGAGAGAAAGACAATTCTGGGGATGAGCTTCGCTACATCAGGTCACCGTTACAATATTTTTAGTACTTTGTTCAGGTCAGCAAAATCCTCTGCTGTTGCAAAAGCCCTTCTGCAAAGCCAAATATAATAAAATTCTGTGGAAAACAAAGACAGGTGTTCAGTCCATCTGCTTTAGGTATCTAATTTAAGGTGTGTGTGCAGGTTAGCCTCACTAAGCTCTCCACAGTCCGTGGAGAGAGGGAGGCTGCTCTGGGAGCTCATTCCAGTGCTCATACTCTACACTGTATGGTGGCACAGCCTGGCTCTTTCTATGCTGCCTGCAGAACTTGGCTCCCAATTTAGAGACCTGAAGTTAAATGCATAAATTAGACATTGTGGATATCAAAAAGGGTACTTTCTGACTAAGTGCATATCCATGTTGTATATGTGTGTATTTTAGCCCTTCACAGACATAAAGGTAGCTGTGGCAATTTAGAGATCATTTTGTCATTAGTGTTTTTGTACAGAAAAAGGCATGGCATTAGAGAACATTTTTCAGATTTTGGGTGCTTTTATATATGGCATCTTTCTCTTTTGCTAACCAAATAAAAAGCAAACCAAAAATCACTGAGCTATGGTGGATATTTAATAACACAAAAAGAAGAAATACACATGTTTTTGCAGCATCTAGTCAGTTAATATGAGTTTCCTTGACAGATTGCTTTACACAGCAAGTTATTTTGTTTCAGACCACAATGGCAAATTATGATGAACCATCTGATAAGAAAATTTTCATTGAAATGTTCCAAAAAATATCACCTTCCAAATATCACCTTTTTCTAGGGAAAATTTTTTTGTCAAAAGTTTATTACAGTCCTGGCTGATCTTTAAATGCTCAGAGCACGGTATGGTTTATTTTACTTATGAATCCTTATGCAGATTATGCATAAGGAATATCCTTAGAAAGGCATTTTAAAATCACAGCATGCACTTCTGTCCCTCAGTTATCCAAGCTGTGTAACATCAGGAATAGTACCTTGATAAATTACTGATGGCATAATGGTTATGGAAATGGTCACTGACTGATCATCAGTCACAACCTATTTCATATCAGTGTCTCCAATTTGCAGCATGAATCAAAGCTCTTTAGCACAGCTCTTCCCAAAAAACTTCTTCTGAAGAGCATTACAACCTTGTTGAGCATCATCTGCTGTGATGGAAACATTGCAAGGCAACATGGCCTCAGGCAGCCTGGAGCAGTCCAAAGATCACTGGGCTATCACACACTCACAGGAAAACTATTGGCAAAACACATTAATTTAGAAACCTACAAACATGCCAAATGCAAAGTTTCTCTTTGGACAGAATATCTTTTGGAGGTTTTTTGGGTGGTTTTTTTTTTTGGTTTTTTTTTTGTTTGTTTGTTTTGTTTTGGTTTTTTTTTTTTTTTTTGCCATCCATTTGGCAATAAATGATAGTATGTGAATCTAATTTGCTTTTAAATTGCAAGTAAATTGTGAATTTACTTGCTGAATCATGACATAATGGTCTTTCATATCTCTCAAACAATTTCTGTAAGAGGAAATATGATTTTTATGTTTTTGTGGAGGCAATGTAGTGTTTCATTATTTCTTTCCAACATATTTAATAATTGTAGTAATTTTAGGTAAGTGAACCCCAAGTAAATGACTCCCAGTGGTATTATTGCTTACTATTTTAATAATTTCTAGTTCTTTGCCATTTGCAAAGGATTATCTACATATGAAACAATGAATAAATATCCCATGGAAAGATTTGCTTTTAAATGGAGGTTAGGGGGGCTTAAGGCCTCATTTTCTTCTTATGTGCTACTTGAATTCAGCTGCTGTGGACCCTCTCCAGCTGATCTTCAAAACTGGTTTTGGAGAAAAACTCTTTTTTATTATTTTACTTTAAGGAAGGTGATGCTATTTCACTTTAACAGATACCAAAATTCCTTTCACTTTAGAAGGTTTTATTAGGAAAAAGGTACAAAAGTCCAGAAAATGTATAGGAAGAAAGTTACTAATCTGTTAGGAGCTTATCAATCCTCTTTCCTCACAAAATATCAATATTTTGTCTCTATTAATGAATTTTGTTCTCATTCACAACTTCAGTTTTGATCTCTATAGCTAAGGTTTTTGCACAATGATTTTCTTTCAAATTTCCAAAATACAAATGAAGTAAAAATTTTAATCACAGTATCTCCTTTGCAAATCTTTTTAAGGTGTAGCTCTTTTCTAAAAAGCTCAGTAAAATCTTCCTGTGTAGTTAGAGAGCTGTAGATTTTTCCTGTTTGCTCTCACCTTTTTGTGAACTCTCCTTTGGCTCCACGGCTAACCTACTATCTGACACAGGGGATGAAAGGCAGTGAAACAGTTCATTATAGTGTTCAGCAATACAGACAGTCATGAGACATGTATCTCATTGTATTGGGTACAGAAAATCTATAATCATCAAAAGTTATATATATTCAGTTCCAAGTTTTGCCTTTTTGGAGATTTCTGAGAACAAATCTGAGGACAGAGCATGAAGGAAAAGCTTCTGTTGCTTTGGTGCAGTTTTTTTTTTTTTTGTTTTGGTTAGTTGGTTTGATTTGGTTTTTTTGGCGGGAGGGAGTAGTTCTGAAACTCAGTTCATTGTCTCTGAAGAAGCCCAGAATACCAGTACACTTACAAAAACCTCAGCTATAGTATGAAAATCACTATCAAAAGTTTAAATCAAGAAAAAGCTATACTAATCAGGAATGAAATGGTTTTAAAGTTAGGTCAAAATTTTATTCATTTAAAGGTTGAATTGGACTTTTACTACACTTGAATAATGAGGTTCATAAGCATCTCATTTTTTTCCCCTCCAACTCTCTAGAAAATATCTTTCCTGTTGCTGGGTGAAGAGTTTCCTTTCTGAGCCATACTTCTATTATCCTTGAATTGGAATAAAGAATCTCACAGTATCAGAAGCTTAGTCTATAGACCTAGACAGATATAGAAGATTTTTGAGCACTTCCACTATTGCATTTTTGCATATAAAGGCCATACTCACTTTCAGTAAGCTTCCATACCACTCTGGGGCTTTGACATTCAGAATAATCTTCAATGCAATTAATGGATTTATTCTTAGCTAAGTTATGAAAATTAATTTTGATGTACATAAACCCATTCTTCTTGTTGTCTGGTAAAGTAAAACAGATTATTAAATCTAAAGTAAAAATAAAAGGTCCAAAATCAAGGGCATCTGTCCATAGAAAGAGCAAAAATCTGGGTAACAGCAGATGTGTCTAGAGCTTTATGAACGTCTTTGAAAAGACATTTCCATCATAAACACAACTGTGATGTCGTGACAGCTCTTTTCACCTAATAAACACCTGCCAAAAAGAAAAGAAAGGAAAATAAGAAGACTTTAAGAGACTGGAGGAAATTCTGGAGGCACTTTGCAATCCACTGGGGACTCGGTTGTCACTATTCATTTCATGTAGGAGGAACTCAAATATTTCAGTGAGGGTAGCTGTCTTTAAAAGCAGTGACTTACTGATTTTATCACTAATATGGTATCAGTCACAATAAATATTAACTGAGACTTAAATTATAAACCATTATTCTTCTATGAAAGGGGAGAATGTTAGTTAGATATTATTAAGAGCATGCCCTTTACAAAGTAAGCAATAATAGGTTTTACCCAAAGCAAAAAGTGTCTATAATCATACCATTGGATGCATCCCTGTCAATTTGCATATGCCTTTCTTGTGGTCAGTGGCATGTTATTTATTGCTATTAAAAAAAAGAAAGGCAAAAGAAGAAAAGAAAGGAAGTCCTTCGTTATGGAAGGAGACAAAACTTTGGCCACTGGCAGAATATTTCTGCCTTCATGAGCACAGCAAGCAAAAGAATCAAAAAACTTTGTAATTTTTATGTAAGACTAGGGTGACTCAAATATGGAATTTTTTGGGATAAAAAATAGGTGACTAACCTCAAGAGTTTCACCTTGCTATTCTGTGCTATTGATCTCCTAGTACAGACCAACTCTTTTGCTTAGTCAAAATCCTTTCCTCTGACATTGTGTTTTCTGGTGCACATATCTTATAAGATAGTTATGTGGATAAATCTCAATTTTGTCACATAAAAAGAAATTAAACGCAAGATGATTGCAAAAAGCACATGAAGCCTCTCATTGCCTCTGGTGAGAAGACCTAAGGAAGGAGCATGCCCAAGAATGAGCAGTGGATCTCTCTATTCTGGTATGTCAGATGAAATATGCAGAAAATATGAGGCAAGCACTCCTCTCCTACAGAGCTTGATCTAGTGTTTGAGTGATCCAAAAAGGTTAAATGAGTGAAAAATGAACATTTTTTTGTAAATAAATATCCCTATTTAAGTCTTTCCGGGAACCTTTTTTTGATCTGAATGAAATGTGAACAATGGCGTGAAAAATTAAATTCACCTGGAAGTAACCAGTGGTTTCCTGCATTCTGGCCAGTCTCCATGAAGCTTCTCAGAAATCAAGCAGCTGCACTTTAATAGTGTGTTCAGTCTTTTATTCTAACGGCAGCCAGGAAAAACTTTTCATTCATGCAGTCCAGAGGTAATTATGGATAGATTATTCAAGGAAAAACTGTACCAAGATTTTTAGGCATATTATCATAAAGAGGAAAAGTATTATTAATCTTGTAAACAAAGTGAGCGAAAGCAGTGAAAATTAAGGGAGATCATTATAGAGGCCCTTTGTTGAGGGTGTCTATATTAATGCTTTTGTTGAGATCTGGATGTGTTTTTGAATTAAGTCTCCTGATCAGTCCCATCCACTGTTCAAATTTGGTTCCTATTCAGTATCTATTCAGTATGCCTGAAATGAATTAAAACTAAGCTAAAAGATGTACCAAAAGCACCTGAGGCACTCCAACTGAGTTGGACACTCAGTCTATGGAACTAATGTATGCCAAGAACTGCCTCTTCATGGAATGCCTAATGTGGACATGAGCACATGAGCACATGAGCACCAACAGTTTGATTATGCAAATTTCCTTCTGCTGGGCTGTTATAATTGCTGGTGGTACTCATTAGAGCCCTTGACAACAGCTGAAACAATGTCCCTTAATATACAAACATAGTGGATTTCTTTGGCTGCTATGATGTGCTTTCTACATCAGTAAGCACAATGTCTACTTCCATGTTTTAAGTTTTTGCCATGTGGTTTTCATCCAACACACAGTCCAATACAAGCATCAGGAAAGATTTCTAGAGGAGTCTGGGTGTCAAGCAATGCACAGAATGTTCAACAGGAGTAGGAAGCATAATGTTCCCTATTCAAGATTAGAGTAATTTTGTAAAATTGCTATTGCCTAAAGCATGGCACCATGAAGTAGAATTTCTTTTTCTTTTTTGTTAATCCAGATGTTTCACCAGCATTGTGTTTCTGCTGCCACCTGTGAATCCTGAAGTTATCACAAAGTGAGTCATCTGTGCAATGTAGCACATGTGTAGTCTGATGTTATGAAAATGGGAATGAAAAATCTTCTATTGACTTTGGAGTCTTTGCAATGTCACCCACACTGCTCCTCTGCCAAAGTAAATAGCAAAACTGGAGCAATATAAGAAATTAAATTTGCAAAAAGAACAGATAAAGTGCTGAACATGCACCTAGAAATCCAAAGAGTAGTGTGTTAAAGTATATCATAGCAATTACCAGAATTAATAGATTAGATACTGTGTTATGGGGTAACCATTTATTAGTAGTACATATATTTAGATTTTCATCATATGTATAGATGTAGTGTGACTTTCTTATGCAAGTTCTGTAGCATCACAAAACAGTCACCGCCCAAATAAATGATAGGTAGCAAGAAATACACATAGATTTGAGAGTATTATAGAGGTTTACAAACCTTGATATTTGTCAGAGAACGCCATTTGGTATAACAGTAAATAAATGATGCAATTGAATAAATGTTACAGTATACATACCTTAAACCCAATGAGATGATTCTCAAATGAAACCTTATAGTATGTGTAGAAAAGGAGCCAGCCACCAGAAGTCAGCTTGCATCATTCTGTCATCAAAGGACATTACTTAGGTATTTTCATGTACTTGCATGGATTTATCATTGATACACCTACCTGAATTTCACCTGCTTTTTTATGAGCAATCATGACCAGCCCTCCCACCTACTTAGCTGCATGATTAGCAGCAGCAACAGCCAGTCTCAAATTTCAGAAGTAAACAGGAACTCAAACACCCACACAGAAAATTGGGGAAATTAAAATAGTCTTTCTGTTGCTCAGTCAGTTAATTTTCTTGCCTTGCAAATATGAATCAGATGGCTCAGCCAAGAGTACTTTATTGAAAACAGAAACAAAAAGAACAGCAGGGAAACATAAAATATCTAATTACTCCATCCCCACCACGGAACCATAACTGTTTACTTTTCTGTTTGGTTTCTTGGTGAAGCAAGTGCTAGGCCAGCTGGTTGCTTCCAACCTCCTGCAGTAAAACCTCTCTTGCAGTTTGTGATTCTAGAGTTTCGTGGCTTGATCTCTTATATAGCTGCACTGTTTTAGCTTGCTAACAGATTCTGTTAATTCATTTTTGCTCTTAAAGCAAGACAAAAAAAAACCAAAAAACCAAAAAAAAAAAAAAAAAACAGAAAAAAGGAAAAGAAAAAAAGAAAAATCAGGATCAAGACATGTTCCTGTTCCCTATCACTTATTCACAGAGAACTTCCTCAATAGACTCTGTTGTCCATCCTTTTCACCATATCTTTTGCCCTTCCCTTTCAAGGTTGCAGGCCCACTAGGTTAAGTAGTTCAAGACATTCACACACTGTTGTAAGACCCTTGCAAGATGAAAATAGTTGCTTCTATTATTCTACATTAAAATATAGCAATGGTTGAAATATGCCATTTATTTTACATTAGAATAGTAAAGCAACTTAAGACATATATATATCTGTAGATATATAGATATAGATAGATGAAATTTTGTTATTTTTTCTGATACATTATTTTTATATGCTCCTCATCAAAATATATTTCCAAATTTAAAAACCAAATAAAAATTCATATTTACTCTTCAAATAGGAATATTAAACCATGTAAAAATCTTAGTAACCTAAAACATGTGCCTGGTGTTCCAAAAGAAGGAAAGCATGTGGCAAATTCCAGTTGTCAATGCTGCCCCTTTCTCAAAATGTTCACAGCAAATCTAGCAGCCTATTCAGAGAGCAAGGAGAAGCAATATTTGCTGTCACTTCATGCTGTACCATAGGCTCTCCTCATTGCACATCATTTTTAAATTGCAGACTCATGCAGCCCTCTGTTTTTTCAAGAGGTGAATTTATGCATAATTAGCAGTATACTTCACTCAACATGCAAGAATTGAACAACTGCCTAAGTATATTAAAAGGCCTTTTAAACAAAGTAACTTTTCAAAACAAAAATTCTTCATGAGTATTAAAATACAGTCTGCAAGTTTCAGCTCACAATTTAAAAGGTGATGTCTGTGATTGATTTGGGCATGATGCCACTGGGTAATTGACTTTGGCTTGATTTTTTTTACCCTTCTCCTGGCTGTTCTGGCAAAAGAAAGTGTTTAACACAGCACTTATCCCTTTGTAAGAGAAAGATAAACTGTGTTTTCAGGAATGCATTTTTAGACCATTTTAGAAAGTGTGGCATGACTACTGCATTTCTTCATTTGCTAATAAAGAGAAACAAGCAATTCAATGGCAAATACAACTGAGGGATTTGCAGTAGCAGGAGGTTTATGAAACACATATGATTGTAAATGGGCACTGAGATAATGTGGTTCACAGGATGATAACTGTATTCATACAGCTTGTTAATATTTTAGTATTTTATCAGGGTTCTACGTTTTTCTAAGGTTTTTAGTATTTTATAATGTTTGCAGATACAATGGTCCTACAAATTTTCATGTAAAATTCATAATACAATTTCTATGCTCCAGCAATGCTTTCTAGGTCTTTTTATCAAAAATTTTAGTTAGAATTTTACAAAGGAGCCTTTTTGTTTTCACATAATTTTCAGGTTGTCATGCTAGGCATTATGTATGTATGAGTATCTTTGCTTTTCAGCTGACTTCAGAGATTTAAATAACTTTTGGGGATTCATTTCCCTGTGCTCTGTAAAATATATACTCTTGGATACAAACAAAACATATTTTGAGCAGTGTCATTAGTATTCACTTGCCCTTAGTTGCATACTTAAAGTTTTTAAAAATTAATAAACATCCCATTCAAAGTATTGTGAGATAAAATACCTACTAAACATATGACAATTATCATTGTTGCTATTTGTGATTGTCAGGTTTGAATTTACCAGTGAAAAATGCACATGATAATGTACAACATTTTGTCATGGTAGGCTGTAAACAAAGCCTTGCTAATACTATTGTGATCATATGTGTCAAATAAAACCTTTTCCACCCTCCAAGAATAATAGTTTAATAGTCTTTAGAGCCATATAATTTTGTCCAGAGCTATTAGTGGCACTTTATGTCATATAGTCATCAAATGCACTTCTGTGAAAGAGAAAAGAATAAATATTTCATGGCTACAGCTTTTGAAGAACACTCTGTCTTTCAATGTTGGGCTAGTCTTTCAACATATGTGCCAATCAGAAATCTTTAGCACTTGCAAAATGCATCTTGTCTCCTTGTCAGTGAAGAATGTAAAGATCGCAGGATGTATCTGAAATATTCATCACATAGGCAAAAATCTGAGCATTGTAAGGAACTGCTGAGCCCTGTAATCACTACCTGGCTGTTTGCTCTTACCCCTCATCACTGGTCCTGAACAGTGAACAGTGTGGCTATTCACAATATTTTGGTTACATGATATATCTTGAAAATCAGTGATAGTATTTAGCATTGTGATCTTACATGCTTTATCTTCTTGCTTCCTTCATTTTGGACATGCTATTGAGTGAAATCCTGTGTACATAATAGGTTTTTAAGGTTACTTCCACTCATAATTAATTTTTGGTAAATAACTTCTGCTTCCTGCATTTCTCAGCAAGAGGAATATTGCTGACATAAATTGCATCCCAGTCTTCATTCGTGGGCTAAAGTTGGATTGCTGAAAACTGCTAGAGTAGATCCTACATTGTCTCTTCCTGTTACTCTACCTTTCAGCCAAATCCAGGGCTGATATTATCAACTGTAACTGCTTGATGTAGTTGCTTCAAGTCATATTAAATCTGCTTTTGGCCCGTTACCATGTGAGAGGGGTTATGTGAACAATGCCCTTTGAATGAACTTGTGACCTGCTGCTGCAATCGGGGCTGGCCACTCCATCACTGGGCACTGCTGGAAGCTATTAAATCTTGTGTTGCTTTATCTCAGTTAAATGTGGTTAAGTGAAAGGACATTATTTTAACTGTCTGCTGTGTCAATGGAATTGCATAAAGCACTAGCTCACAGCATTTCAGCTCTAACACCATTCTGAAAAGTTGGTAAAGTTGAAGCATTACAAAGAATCAAACCTTTGATTAAATGCATTAATTTTTCAAAATGAAAAGAAAGATTGGATTCTCTTCTATACTCCAAGTTATACAGTTTAAGTGGTATTTTAATGTCTTTTTAAGGCCTATTCACATTCTTTAAAATATAAAATTTCTTCATAGAGGCAAAAGCAATGCATTTTTAACATAAACATGATTCATTCCATTATATTAGCAATTTATCCTTAGTAATACATTGATATAGAAACATGAAAAATCAGAAATAAGTGTAGAAAGAATGCTGAAAAATTTAGTTTATTTAGTTAAAATTACCATGAAAAATGAACGGCTGAAATCATGTATATGGGAAGTTTATACATGTGGAAAATGTGACACATTCAAATTTCTAAATCTACATTTTTCCTAAATGCAGATTTATCAACAGAAGTCAGTAAAGCTTCTTACATTTTTCTAGCACCTGAAAGCAAGAAATCACAGAGGAATGAAGCTTTTTCATGAGCCTGAGAAATACAAGTCTTAGGCTCGTTTCACAGCATACCTGTTTATCTGCAGGCAACACGAAAATCTCAATATACTCTGCCTAGTCATTTCTTAACTTTCAGAGAGCAGTCTTAAAACCAGTGAATATTTTCTTTAATTGAGAATTGGAAGATCTGAAATAATTGATTCAAAATTATTACGTGACGTAGATGGGAAAAAGAAAAGGTATTTTCTTCGTGGAAGAACTTTGCCAGCTAGGAAAGAAAGAACTTGAAAACAGTAGAGAGAAATAACTGCCTGGAACGGTATGGTACAGAAACAATGAGATGCAGAGGCTGATTATGAGTCTTGGCATGACCAGAAAGGTACCAAAAGATCTATTAAATATCTAGACTGTATGTATCAAGCAGACAAAATCCAGGTATAAAGAAATCTAGGATCTAAGGAAGATGTTTATTTGAAGTGTATTTTGCTGATTACAGAATATATTAATTTAAATTGGAGTTTAAAGAAGCTGACTCTGAAAGAAGGCATGTGTGGCAGGAGCAATTTTCTGCAAGGACTTTGACAGAAAGAGATTTTCCTTTGGGGCAAGTGTGAATTTCCATAGTGGCAGGGGAAAGCGAAGGGGCAGAATACTGAGTAAGCAGGTGGCAAAAGTCACCCTGAGACAAGGAGCTGAAGCATATCTGTAATTCATTACATACCCTGCATCAGTATCCTCAGTTGGTCCCCTCTCCTTGCACAAGCCTTCCCCCTTGCTGCATTCAAAAGCCTCTCTTAAATCCCTCAGCTGCCAGCACATATCACAGGCAGTAGATTTCTGTGCCACTCAGTCTCATTGGGCATAATGCCCAACCTGCTGAAGCAACGCTCTGTGCTAACTTCTAGCAATTTATGGTTTTACTGCTTTCCTGCTATGACAATTTTCCTTCATGATATTTGAAAACCCAGAACAGCCATTTATGACTGTAACCCTAATATACTGCCAAACAAAAAAAAAAAAAAAAAAAAAAAAAAAAAAAACCTAAACAACCAAACCTGGTCTTGGCTAACTGGATCTACATGGTGTAACTCCTTTATTGGAAAAGCATTAATATCCATGTTGAATTTTAATGAGATTAATAGATTTGCTAATATCTGATCCTTCAATACCTAAAACTTTTTTAAACACTGCTTCTGTTGAACCCAATGAGTGAGAGATTGGAGTTTGTTTGTTAGGAAAGAAAAGGAGTAATTTGAGGCTCTCTTCCTTTATGGAAAATAGAAAAGACACTTAAAAGATAACTGAGCTTTGCTAACTATATATGTGTTATGTTTTGTGTTGATGAAAAAAGTCTCATACAATCCTTTTAGTTTTCTGTCTATAGTCCTTGAATGCCTGAATGCACAATTCTCTTACACAAGTGAACAATTGTAAAGTGATTCAGTATTTTCCTTATTGATCTAACCAGGAGTGACACTGATCAGTAGTTCATTAAATCTTTTAACACCAGGAAAAAAACTATTTTCTTCCTATATTAAAAGAAGCGGTTTCTGATTCCTGCATGTTGCCCTTAATCTTTGGCAACTCCAGGATCTAGTCTCTGTATTTTCCTTTCAGTTGGTTTTAGCTTGGCTGTCTAATGAAATTAGATTCATGTGTATGCATTCTGTTCGTCCATCCATCTGTCAGTCTGGGCTCAAAGCAGAAGCCCGTCCCATGCACTTAGCAGTGTTCACACAGGGGAGTACTTTAGTGAGCCTAATGCACTGTAAACTTGCACTTTTCCTGATTAAAGGTAAGTTCCCCATGTGGACAGTCCTGGTATCTGTTCTGCCTCTGGGAGCCTCCAGATCACTGAAAGCTTTCTCGAAGGTAGAACTGACTGACTTCTACAGAAGAAAGCTCATACATGTCTTATACAGACTTTTGATTTCAGGATATTAAGAACTAATCCATTTTATTTATTTGGTAATTAAATGTTCTGAGGAAAAGGAAAAAAAAGTAAAAATTAGTGCAGGGAGCCTACAGTACTGTTTTAGGCATTTCACGAAATGTGAAAGTTGACATTTCTTTAGGCCAGACAACAAAGGCCTACTATTAGGTCAGTACATACTGAGTTTTGGTTCTTCCAAACTCATACTCATGTCAATTTGTCTGTCCACACTGAATTAGACCTTATGATACTGTCTCAGTAAAATCACCTTTTCTTCAGGTAAAATGGGAGTATTGGAACATATTACATGTGTAATATTATTGTGAAATAGGTAGTGAATTTTTTCTTTGTATGTTCAGTGGAAGAACAAAACTAATTAGATTTGGTTGGACTCTCTAAATGAAAAAAAAATAGCAAAGTGTTGTAACAATTTTCTAATTCTTTAAGTGTTTCCCTGTAAATTATTCAAATCGGGGTTTTTTTGTTTGTTTGTTTGTTTGTTTGTTTGTTTTTGTTAACCACAGAAAGGTAGTGTAAAGAGACCTTAGTAGGTCATCTACTCCATCCCAGTTATCCAAAGCAGAATCAGCTATATCCTTGTCATTCTTGACTGAGGATCTCATAGTTGAGTTCCAGTACTTCAAACTTCAGAATCTAGTCTGTTCCTAATCCTTTACAATAGAATTTCTTTTTCCTTGATGCCAGAACAAAATCTTTCTTACTGATAATTTAACTAAATTATCTCTGGTTGTATTCACCGCATGAAGTGAGGAAGTGTTTTTTTTCTCCTTTTTGCAACAGTTTTTTCTGTTTATAAAACCCTCCTTCAGTCCCTCTCCTTCTCTTTTTTTTTTCTTTTTTTGGTTAAGCAGTCCCAGTCTCCTCAGTCTTTTCTCATAGATTACATTTTCTAGATCAGTCTCTGTATTTTGAAATACTTCCAAACATACCCCTTTGCTTTCATGTATGGCACTCAAATCTGAACACACAGTCTTGCTTGAGCCACCACTGATTCTGAAAAGAACATAAGGGATGTTCTTGCTGTCTTGTCACTCACACTGTTGCTCATATATCCCAGTTCTCTCATTTGCCTTTTTCACTGTGTAAGGTTGTTGTCATATTCACTCCTGACTCATCACTTTCCACTTTAGCCCTGAGATCTTTCTCTGAATAATTACTGCCTAATTAACTGATCCCCTTCCATACTTGTGCAGTTGGGTATATCTGCCTGTCTGTAATACCTTTCCCCTGTCCCTATTGCAAAGTCATTTTTCTTCCCCAGATCACCCTTCAATCTATATGAGACATAACTGAATTTTAATCCCACTCCTCAAGATACTTACAGTCTCACCAATATGTGACATCTGCCAATGTAATAAATACACCTGTTTTTATTTTTTAACAGTGTTAGATTTAGCATAGAGAGAGTGAAATTGAGTAGACCAAACTATGAGTTTTCCCTTTTTTAAAAACAACAATCCATTTGCTTTTTTTCAGTCCTCCAGCATTTCCTCTATCCTCCATAATTTTTCAAAGACCACTAAGCCCTCTGAGTCTGTTTTAATCAGTTAAGTCCCCTAAGATGAATTAAGTTTATCAGCATGGATGATCTGAGAATATCTATGTTATTTAAGCACTATGTAACCTTTCCTATTTTTTTTACGTAGTGAGATCTTATCCCTTTTTGCTGGTGTTAATTGTGTCTGCTTGCAGTTGATCTTTTCATGAAGGCTAATGCAAAAGGGGTATTAAATTGTTTCACTATATCACAAATCTATAGATTGTCCTCTTTGCTGAGCAGCAAAAAAAAAAAAATTCCTTGGATTTGCTTTACATCAATGTAAATTCCTAATAAAAAAATTTATTGCCCACTAAGGAGGGGCAGTAAAGCTATATAGAAAACCAGAACAGGAAGAGATCTGTTCCAGGCCACCACAGGCAGTGGTATCTTACAGTCATTTTTGTGGCCATCCCAGCAGTATCTGAATGTCATTAGATTGCTTGTTCCCATTCTTTTTGTCGAAAATTGTTTCAAAGCCTGACGGTGCTTATAGTCAGAACCTTCCTCTAAGTTTCAGCCAAAAATTTGCTCCAAAATTACGTCACAATGATGGCTCAAAAACTGTCCTTGATCCATTCATCCAAAATTTTCTCTACTGAGAGTGACAGATTATGACAGCAATTTTTGTTCTACCACCTAAGTAATCCGAGGACTTTTCTTTTAAAGGTATTCTTAGCTGAAGTACTGAAAGTGAGTATTCACTAGCCATTGTGGGTAAAGTTTAACTTTTAACAATAAATGAATTATTAATTAATGCAATATCATAACTTTCTGAACTAACTTGATTATTTTTCATGTGAATTTTGGAAATACAAATCTCCTTTATAAAGTCTTTTGTGTGTCAAACTCTTAGCTGGCTTTCAGTAGTGATAAGTTTTTTAAAATTGTCGTTTAACACTAAATTTTAATCTAACCTTAAGAGCATGTTGGCCAAAAAGAACAATTACTTCTAATGTAAAATATTCAAGTCCCATTTTTGACAGAGGAGTTCATACTCTGAAGGGACATGGAAGAACAAGTTGACCACCTAAAAGGAGCCTATACTACTATAATAGTCTATACAAGACTAACAGGAGCTTTGCAATTGTATCAAGTCCTTCATATTTCACTAATTGGTAGACTTTAGCATCTCAGTAAAGAACAGAAAACTTTTACAAAAACATTTCAAAAACGATACTTCAGTCATGAAAATTAGGTTTTAGCTGATGTACAGGGTTTCATAACAAAGAAATGGCTAAATCATACTATTACTTGCAGTAAAATTAAATTGACCTGTGTTACGAGTTTGTTCACTGCTGGAGTGAAACAGCATCGTTTGCTCTAATATTTCTTTTAACAGTTAAGAAGTCATTTGCAAAATAGTATTCTTTCCCAAGACATGAGTTGCTAGAAATTGGAGTGCAGGAATGCATGTGCAAGGAAAAAAAAATAACAAGGCTCTCAAAGGATCTTTTTCTGAGATTTTGTGAGAACTGTGCAATTAAACACATACTGAATGTTCATTTACTTCCACATCCTCAGCTCTTTCTGCCCTGTGACTCTGCTCTGGGTTAGGAAGGTGTCCCTGCAATGTCCTTCCCCTGCTCCGTTCAGGCACGCTAGACAGCAGTGGAGGGGCAGAATATTGCCTTGAACTGGAGACAGATGCCTGCCATGGGGATAGCAAAGAGCTTCCAGGCTTTGCAAGAGGCCCTGGGGAGCTCTGGGAGATGCTTTCAGTGACACTTTTTCCTGTTCCAGATCTGGCAAATTATGTTACCTTCTGAGGAGGGAGGCCCAAAGACAGACTTTTGTTTTTTTCTGTTTAGGCAGCAGAAAATCAAAAGAAAGTAAATTGCAGCTGACTCTTAATATTACAGGGAAACTTCCTTTACTAGTAATTTCAGGTCATTATATCTGCAAGTGGAATCATAAATCTAGCTGAAGTAATTCCAGATAAAATCAAAATTAATAGATCCATTAGAAAATCTAGAGACACTCCCTACTTTTTATTCTTTAGATCAGATCATCTAAGGTTCCATTCAGTTTCAGCTAATTGCATGCGTCCAGTACCAATAAAACTTCAAGTGATAATTTGTAAAAAACATTCTCTATTAAAAAACACTGTGCATGAAAGAGCGATCTTTATAAAACTCTAGAAACTCAGCCAAGTGGAAACAGATTAACAGTACAAAATGGAAGGAATTTTTCTAAATATGCACCAAATATGAATTTATTTCTTTTAATTTTTTTACTATTGCTGGGTGGAAAATTAGAACGATGCAAATACTTACCCCATGTTTCTAGGTATAACAAAAAAATCATTTCCCCCCTCAGCCATGTGTTCTTTAAAATATTCCAGCTGAATAAGACAATACTGCTTTTTTTGACTGAAAAAAAACCTCAAACAAACTTGTGTGCTTTGTCATATTTTGAATTTCCAAAATAACTTTTCTTTGACACAACAAAATTAACAAAATGTACAAAATTAGTTGTTCAAAGCCACATCAAACATAAATATTTTAAGCCCTTACAATTCACTTTTATAAGGTAGTACATAATTAGAATGTTTAAAATCTAACAATCTTCTGGGTGCTTTTTCCTGATATTTTTTAGGGACTAAAAAATGTAAGTGTCATGTAAGCAGGGTAACAGAGAAGGAAAAAGGTTAGAAGCTTGACTGCAATATGATTCTCACCTTAGACTGTACTGACAGAAAAGCAAATGTGACAATTAACTAATGGTAATATTGATAACAGATGGGCTACCTCTGGTTCTGTCTACCCAACAGCACTAGTTGCAAATGACTGTTTAAAACTTCTCTTAATGTAAGGGGTTTGTTCTTAAAGCTGCAGTTTTAATAAGGTGTCAGGTGTTTTTTTCATTAGCTTAATAGGTTAAAATTACTTCTCAATTGTGAATACTAGTCTAACCAGAAATTGAATAGAAATATAAAGTGTGTTTTTCAATTAGTGAATTGCCCATATTTATTATTTATGCATTTTTACTTGTTCTTTATCATAATGCCTAAAATATTTAGCAAGAAACTTTAAATCCCTTAAAAATTACTTCACATTAATGTTTGCAGAAATACAGATCTAAGCAAGTATTTTGAGGGAATGTTTACTTAAGTTGCAAATTCTGAGTTTAATTATAAGAAAATGTGGGCCTTTCATCCTTTGTTTCTCAGTTACAAACATTTGGTCATTAAATATGTCCTTTGAAAATACAAAGTGGGGGAAGTGGGTTACTAAAACATTTAAGACTGACCTGTGTAGGTTACCCAAAGAAGGTGATTATTGTATTTCTGGTCAGGTATTTGTGATACAATATTTTCCTTAGAAGCAATGTGACCCAGAATATGATGAATTAAGCTAAATAAGATCCTTTTCTTTAGCTGCAAACATTTTAAAGCTGTTCTTAAACTCAAAAACCTTCTTCTGTATTTTTCTAAAAATTCCTCTGTACTTCTACCAGCTGCAGACATCAAATGGGTAAAGTGCTCCTTGAGAGACTTTCCCCAGTGTCTGTGAATGTGAGGCTTCTTCCAGTTGTTTGAGGAAGACCCCATCTACTGATGTTTTCTGATGGTGGGTCTGCACCAACTACAAGAGCAGACTGTATTGTTCTGCCCACTAATCTTCCCCCATCATCTCTCTTGTGACTCCTGACCCATCCCAAAGCAGAACTCCATGCATTCCAGCTGCTCTCCATCACAAGGAGGGCAACCCTCCCTCCTTGCCTTCCTAAATCACCCTTCCTAAAGAGCCTTCCTAAGAGCTGTAGCACTCCAGTCCTGTGAGCCAACCCACCATATCTTCATGATCCCAGCAAGGTCATAGCCCTGGAGCCACACACTGACTTCTGATTCTGGTTTGTTCCCCATGCTGCATGCATCAGTGTACAAGCATTGCAGAGGAACATTGTCCACACCCAAGGGTTCCAATTCCCCAGAAAAAGTTTGAGAGGTTTTCCCATAAGACTGTTGTGCAGGCATGTTGTTCTCTACTCATTGTTCATTGCTGGTTCAGACACGTATAACAACTTCACTGCAGATAGACAATTATCCTTCCTTTCTAATACTACTGACAACTGTATATGTCCTCACCTTTTTTCTTCCAAAATGTGTATTTGAGAGTGAGCATCTGAATTCATCCTGAGAACCTCTGTCTGAAGGCTCTGTTTTATTTAAGCCAAAATTACACCCAGGCACAGGTCTTCCACACCACAGCTGAAGTCTGCTAATTCATGCTATATTAAAATTCAGTAAATAAGTGTAAGTAAAACTCACTCAGAGTGGGTAAGTGATGTCCAAAATGAAAATTCCCAATACAGCACTAACAATTTTCCAAATGGGGATATAGCGTCATTAATGTATATAAAGAGCCAGTACTACACCAGGAGGAGGGCCAGTTTCACTGCTGCTGCCCAGCACATGCTGCTCAAATGTAAAAAGTCCCAAAAGTTGCAGGAGAGCATTCTCCTGACAGCAGCACACCACCCTGACCCACTTTGTTTCTGCTGTCAGGGAATTTGTTATCTGCTATTATCCTTTACAGTCTAACACTGACTATGCTCTGGTTCAAACTTCTGAAACTCTCTTCCACACAAACTGCTCTGGACATGGGTTCTAAGTTAGATAGCAAAAAGTAATGGCTTGAACTAGGAGGGCTATATTTGATTTTTGTTTGATTTTAATTGGAAAAGGATCTAAGAAACATCAACTTCTCTTGTATGATGGCAAGGCATTGCTGAGGGGAACACATCTAGTTTCGTATTTGGTATGGAAGAGAAATGTGGTCAGTTAGAGATTAGTCAGCAAAAGGCCAAGACCCAAGCATGGCAGAACATGAGCTGCAGGGGTAGACGTGTCTTTAGAACACAAAGGACCAAAGTATTTGCTTTTGATAATACCTCTTCATGTTTCAGGTAGGAATTGCTAAACCTATTTTTCAAGCTTTGCTTGTAATAAACTCTGTGTTAAATACCTCTGTTATTCTGTTCTGGTAATTCAGGTAAAGTGATAAGTGTTTCATGAAAATTTTACCCGTTTCTATTTGTGTTTATGATTTTTTGATTTTAATATTGTAAGTAAACTGAAAGCTTCAGTATAAATGTCTGATTGCTTTCTGCAACCCCAAAAGATAGCTATTACCTGGAGCAATGCCCTTGGACAATTTCTGAATTAAAAATAAATTAATTAATTAAATAAAATAAAACCAACAACAGAAAAACCCACCAAAAAAAAAAAAAAAAGCCATCAGCATGAAAACTTTATTTGAAACAACATCTGTTTTCAAGGACTTCCTCAGTCATGCTGTTTCCCTTGCAAGGTAAGCTGGTGTATTCTGACTCCCCAGGTTGTGGTACTGCAACATTAGGAAAACCCTTTGTGGCAGGCATCTGTTCAGTTGTAGTTCATACACAGGAAATATATCCTAAACTCCCAGTATGAAGTCATGAAGGAATTACTCCTCTAAATGTTGACAGGGAATAAATTATTTCAATATAGTTGTCACTAACTTTTTTTTGGTTTTGTAAGTTGTTCCCAGAGATTCTTGCCACAAGGTGTGTAATATTTATTTTGATAAATAAGAAGTATTTACTCTTTGGAAAAGAAGATAGTTTTATTCAAACTTAGCACAAGGAGTTAAAAGTAGTATTTTTTTTAAACTGTAATGATTACCATAATTTGTTCAGCAAGTGTAAAGTACTTATGATTGAACGTAAGCACAAAATATCATTAATGATTAAGTACAAGATTTAAAAATTCTAGGTAAATTGTGGTGGTTTTAAAATGCTGAGGGTATAAACATGACAGGGTGGGGGGAAAATTCTGCTACAAAATATAGAATTTAAATGCAGTTCCATTGCCTGCCACGATTTGCTGCAGGAGTTCCCTATAGCATTTTCTTCCTGTGGTTATTGCTTTAGGCTCACCATTCCAATGAAAGCAGTGAGCTTTCAAATAAAAAAAAAAAATTAATTCCCTGCTTTTATCAGTAAACTTATGTCAACACAACATGAAAAGGAATTAGTAAGTAGTCCAAAATGCTCTATGATACATACATAGAGCATTTACATTATCCATTTACATATTTTTCATAGCTGGTGTCTTTTGTTAATTTAGGAATATACGTAGCAGATTATTTAACCCCACCAAGGTTTATATGTTGTACATGCCAGTTTCACAAACTGAGTTTCACAGGTTTAAAATTAACATATGTTCTACACAGTGTGTTGTAACACAGAGATTCTACTGTGACAATCCATTTGCAAACTTTACATCACAAAATACAAGGTAAACCATATTAGCAGTCATATTGTAGTAATTTAATTATTTTCAATTCTTAGTTAATTCACCAAGACACTTCTGCTCTGCTGTATTGCAGGAGCTTTTTTTGCTTTGTTTTCTACTTTCATATTTGACATTCCTCTCAGGAGCTGACTTAATGCTGAATGTGTTTTTCAGTGATAGAGAGATTGCTCCCTTGAGCCAGCACAAATGAAACCTGAAAACTAGAAATATATGGAACTATCCAAAAGTACTTTTGACTAGTCAGCATGCTGAGTACTCTTCTAATACCTTACTGCACATTCTCTTAGAGTCTGCTGCAATAAACTGAGCTTGAATGGCTTATGTTCAGTCAGAAGTTTTGCTGCTGCCTATCAATAGCAGTGCATGAAGTTCTATATTATGTCATGTTGTAGGCATAATGTAACGTGACACATCCTAATGTTAAAGGCATGCAGTAACAACAAGCTGCTGCAACAGAGACCAGGAAACCTCCTACATGGATATAACCTGACAGGTGCAAGCTTACTTTGCCCAGCCTTAAACTGATGGGACACAAGCCAGCTATAGTTGGGAAACCACATAAATGTGTTGGTACAGAGATTTAAGCAGCAGTTCTGCAAATCAGAACCAGCTTTTGTCCATCATGACTGAAGTGAGGAAAATCAGACTTAGCTCTATAAACATGTTGCTGTCATTACTGTGTCTACATGCAGCTATTTTCATTATTTGGATAAAGCCCTCCCCCTTTTTTTTTTTTTTTGGTTCATGTGTGTTTATTTCCTTATTCCTTGGTCTAAATCAGACTGATGAAAATAATACCCACAACTTCATATTGATTTCACTGTAAGTTTGTATTTTAAAGTCTTTGAAGTCTTGTAAATTACTTTCTGTGAAATGAATTCAAAACAGGGAACTTCTTTCCAAAATCATCATGTTAGCTTCCTTTTTGCACCATCTCTTATACAGTCAGGAATCAAAAAAATTTACTAAGGTGCCAAGAGAAATCCTGCATAAATACCTTCCAAAATATTCACAGTAAGAAATACAATTTGCAAAGTTACAGTATGAACAAAATTGTAACCACTTTTCCATGAATGTTTTCTTTCTTCTATTCTGTCCATGACAGTCTACAGTAGGAACATAAATAAGACAATTTGGAAATATTTATATGGAATTCCTTGTAAAAAGCTGTGCAGGCTGACATGTTACATTCTCGTAGGAAAGATTAGTGAATGTAACTTTTTAAAATTCCATTTTGTTCATCTGTAGGATTTACTAATGGAATTTTCCTTCCAGTAAAACATCATGTTAGCAAGTCTTGCTGGCTGTTTGCTACTCTTAATTCTTCTCACTTCCTCCTCTGCCAACTATTTCAAACAGGAGATCAAACCAACATATTCCTGTGACCCTTTCTGCTCTATCTTTCCTTCATTCTGCCACCTATACAAAAATCTCTCTTTTATTCTTGAAGACACCACTTGTCCCAGTAATTTCATGTACTGTTGTCCTCTAACATTACTCAGATTGAAATGAAGCTTTTTCTCTCTCTTCAGTTTCTTTGTCTTTCTTTTCCACGTATTTTCATAATAGTTTCAGCAAAAGCAGAGTGAAAACTCAGCAACTTTTGTCAGGGTCTTCTGTCTCACACAATGTCCTTTTGACTTTTCCCTTTACACTCCTACCTTTTCTCAGTGCTTCCCTCAATGGCCTATTTTTCACCCATCCTTCACAGGAGCCAAAGTCTGTACATTTCCCCCTTCTCATTATTTGTCCCAATCTGTTTTAGTGTCAGAGATGCACAAACCTTACAATCCCATTCATTAAACTTTGGCAAGTTCTGCATTTTTCTGTCCTGTTTTCCTATCACTCTGAAATTTCCAAAAGCCTGACTTCTCTTTTTTGTCCAGTCATTCATTCTGTGCCTCCAAAAATATAAACATCACTCTAATATACTTCCCACTCACCTAGGTTTATAATCTGGCTCTCAGACATAATTCTGCTCTCACTTTGAGATGAGAGTCCTGAACAGACTCCAGTCTTTCAGGGACAAAGTCTCGTATTATCACAGAGGTGATAAATGAGCAAGAGTTACACATTACCACTGGAAGGTGATAAACCCATCAAAAATAAAGCAAACAAAATTTGCTAAGGCAGCTCTTTCCAGTCCCCAGATGTTGCTGAGTTCCTCACTCATTGGTAGTTCGTCACCCTTGCTGGTTGCAGGGACGTTGTCTCCAAGAGTGAAAGTTTCCTGCAGAAAACTCAGTTGATCCCTTTTTTCCCATTTTAATCACAGGCTGCAAGCTGACTAAAATGGTCCCTACATTTTTTTCCTCCTTCTTATGCAAGAAATTCCACTCACTTCACAGTAAATCTAGAAGCCAATTTTTGGTACCAAGTTAGCTGGAATAAAAGTAAATTAATTGGGTTAAAGTAAATTGAGTTTAAGTGCAGCAGAGAACAAGCCTAGATAAGAGGATTATGCTCGCAGAGGCTCTCTTTGCAGAACTGGAGATTGTGCAACCAAACTCTTTGCAGAAAACTGTAGAATTTTGGCTGCAGATAGAGGCCAGTTTGGTTCAGCAGAATCTTTGAAAGAGCATATAGCATACTTGAATGTAGAAATTCTTTAACTCTGAATACACATTTTGAACCTGCTCAGTTGTTTTAGAATAAATTTTTTAATAAAGGTTTGCTTTCTATTCCTAGTGTGCTGTTGCATATGTATAGGTTTATATTCTGAGATTATCATAGGTAATCAAGTCAGTTGGAATAAAATGCTAATTATGTTGGGACACAGCTGTACTATATGTATATACACAGATAATTGAATTTATATTTCATTTACAGGAAATTCTCAGTGCTACAAAATATCTTACACTAAGCACATTTATTAGACATCAGAAGGAAAATAAAAATCAATTCCATTCATTCCAACTGTAGCTTAGAGAGACAATTTTGCAAAATTCTAAAAAATGCTTTTAACACCAGAGCATTCCTTGTTGGCTTGCATAGATTCCCCATAATCATGCTCTCATTTACAGGCCTGACATGACTGAAGTCGCTAGAAAAGTCCTCCATTATTGAATGACAGGAGATAAACCCATCAATAGGTGTAACAGAAAACTAAGAACTATTCGAAGAGTAATGTCATCCTATTTCAGTCAGGAAGTGTGAGAAAATGACCAAGAGCTTATAATATTTACAAAGACAGTGACTGTTTGGAAGCAGATTTTTTAAAAATTCTTCTTTTAAAGTCATCTCTTTACTCTGTAGCTGCAGCAGTGAATTTGACTTTTCATAAATGGTAGGCTTTATCAAGAATGTGGTAAAATATGTTACCAAGTTATCTCCCTCACATCAGTGACGTGAAGCTAGAAGGCTGGAAATTCTTTTCCCCTCTCATTTCCAATAACACATGTCAGTATTTGCAGTCACGAATAGATGGTGTCTTTACTCTTCTTATCCCTTCACTGAAAGACAACAGATATATATACATATGTATATAACCATATATATGGCGTGCATGTACTTAAGCAATTTACTCTGTCTTCTTTTTTTCAATGTGTTTTATTTTATGTTCCAAACATTTTTGTCTATATACAGTGGGAGGTGATCAGTTTAAATGTACAGGATAATATAACAAAAAAGTAAAAGCAGAGTTTCAGATGTAACAGCTAAATAAAGATGTGTTTAATTTTTAGGGGATTTTTTTCTTACATTTTAGGGGATTTTTTCTTACATTTTTTTCTTACAATTTGAAATACTCTGATAGCTTTTTATTCAGACAGTTTAAAAAAAAAAAAAAATTTAATTACGTATTTAGCATTTCCCCAAAGATTTTTCTGTGAGTAAAATGGGCTCAACACCCTCCACCCCACCTCCATCCCCATCCCCCCTTTCCCTGGGGATGAAGGCAAGTCTTCTTTACCACCAATTATATTTTGTTTTTCCCAGGACAGTTTTCTCACTCTTGGGATTCATATATCTTGCATTTTCCTAATGAAAAACCTATTAATGTTTTGTTGTGAAGTCATTATGGTCCTGATGCCTGTTTTTGACCACATTCTCATGTTTCTCATATATTTACTTTAAATACAATTATTTACCACCCTGACTGTAGCATACCTGTAGTTCTCTTCAAAGGGCAGATCGAGTGTTGTCATGGTATTCTCTGATACTTGGGCCATCTTCATAGGCAAGATATACAATTGATTTGCCTGAAGTTCAAGAACACGGCTTTAGAAATTGTATCTCTTTCTGCTATACATCCTTTTCAGAACTTTCATCATTTTTATGTTAATCATTGAGTCCTGCTGTCTTTCTGTTTGTATAGACTTTAGTGCCCTGTGGATGGAGGGAGTATACAAATAAACTTGATATTTATGTAAAATTACATCTATGGCCTCTTCTAACGTCAGCCAACTGAGACAGGAGTAACCAACACAAGTATCTATGTAAAATTTGGTAAGAATGTGACTTCTAGGATATCTGCAACAAAACTTACATTCATAGAATGTCACATGTTTCTTACAAAAACAATTCGGGATCTACTGTAGAGGAATGAGTTATAGTGCATTATATTTGAGGAATTGATAGTAAGAGATACAAATGCGGGCCTGCCTCTTCTAATGGTTTCGATGGTGGTTCCAGTGAAAGCTATGTTTGATTTGTATTGGGAGGTACTGGCTGTTGGTATTTTAAATACTGCCCCTATAATCTGTCTCCTTCTCACTCTCTTTCTCTTCCCTTCCCTCTTTTTCCTATTTCCTTCTATCTCCCTCTCTACCTCACATTTACTGCTAAATAAAATCCATTATGTTTACTTCAGCATATGATCTCATTTGCACCTTAATTCAAGAAGAAACCACTCTCTAATACTCATAATAATCAGATCTTAACACCATCTTGATACATTGTGTAAGAATTTCAATGTAATAAAACTGTAATTACCAAAGAAATGTTCACAAGAAACATATTTTAGAAGTGTAAGGCAGGGTCACCTAAGAGTGCAATTTCTTGTAAAGGGCCTGTATTTGATGCTCCCACTCTACTTCTTTAGAAGTAGCACTTCTGTCCTGAAATGCCATGAAGCTGAAGTCTTGAACTATTTGATAGATACCTGTAATTCAGTTATCTTACAAAACCAAAATAACAAGTTATAAAGCAGTAAATACTAGAAGAATTTGGATTAGTAAATCATCTTATTCCAAAAAAAAAAAGTATTTGTTATTGGCTTCCAGAAGACACTAGATTATGCTTTCATATAACACCTACATACTATACATATATGTTTATATAGTACCTTTAAAGTTATATACAGGGTTACATATATAAACAACATTGTACAGAGAGAGTGTGTTTTATTTTTATATGTAATACTGCAGAAAAAGATATAGCTGTGAGGACAGGTCTGATTAAATTCTAAAGTTAAATGTCTTATGAAGGTAATGTTTATGCATTAATTAAATTAAACATTATCAAAGCTGTGGTTTTGGTGTTCCTCATGGTAACTGTAAAATGGATGAAAAAATATAGTTAGAGAAGTTACAAAAAAAGAAAGAACCTATTTCCTGCAAAATAGGAATCTTTCTTTCAAGTTACTTGTGTAGGAGCGGTCTGGACAGCAACATAAAGTGTTTAATGACGTGCTTGAACATCAAAAGCTTAAAAGAGTAATTGGACTCCTTATGCAAATTTTATAAGGTATTTTTGACTGTCTCCAGTCTTTCTAGAGCCCTTATATCTCTCAGTGATCATGGCTTTACACCCCACTCCATTACACTGTGTTCTACAAGCACTTCAGATGATTCCTTATGTGCTTGAAGTTTCAAACAGTATTTTATTTTATGGACAGATAAAAAAGTGGGGGGAAATATAAACAAACCACATAAAATATCATTGTTAAATTTGTTAAATTTGTTCTCTTTATTTATTTAACAAGTAGAATACATATCAAAGTAGATTTGAATAAATTACACAATGTATTCTAAAGTATTTCAGGAAAAAAGCCTGATTTTTCAGCCCAGGCATAATTATTGACTGATTTCACTATCTCTAGATGCAGTTCTTCCAGGAAGGCAATAGGTTTTCAAGATGGATATGACTTAATTTTTATTTTTATTTTTTTTTGCTACTAACAATTAAAAAGCACAGATGCACAGATCAGTATGAAATCAATAACACCTTTTTGCAAAAGAAGAAAAAGGTCAAATTTTAAAAGGGACGTAGCCTTAAATTCTGTTATTGGTTGGATAAAGTCTGACAGGAGGACACAGTGCCTATCTATTCCATATTAAAAGTGAAGAGGTGAAAATAACTCTGCATCCAAACCCTGTCAGTTACATGAAGATGAATAAGCTGAGAAACTGAGAATCCCTTCCTGCAGGGCCATTCAATTTAGAGCAGTGGAAGGTTTCATTGAAACTGTGACAGGTTTTAGAAAGTCTACAGAAGTGTGACTTTGTTGACATCCTTTTATATTCAGTGAGGAATATTCATGTCTGAAGTTATGCGTCACTGATTACTGTGTGAATGGGGTTATCTGTCTCACAGATACTCACAGAAGCCAGACAGTAATCCCAAGGAAATGCCATTGTTTTTATTTAATTAACAATTTTTATTATGTCTTGTAACTGTCTTGTAACCCACATTGTCCCCATAAGGACCTTCTGCCTTCTCAAAGAAAAATAATTTTGCATTATTTATATATGTGAGTGAAGCCCCTGCCCCTGGAGTCCTTTGTATGTGAAGAGATTTCTGTACCCACGTGCCCAGATTTATCCCACAGCTTCTGGATTTTGGCCAGAAATGTTCTCCATTCATGGAGGCTGCAAAGATATTTTTAATAGTATTTGCCACCGATCTGGAATAATTTCAATTTTAGAATTCTGCAATTTCCAGTATAAAGCTTGCAATACATCTACACATGCATTCAGTGACACAGGCACTGCACACTGCATCCAGATCTTGTGAACACCGCAGACTAAATTAAATAATTTAATATTTGAATTTTAGACTGGGCAATATTTTCTTTGGTTAGGACAGCAGTTTTCTGATTAATGTTTTTAATTTTAAGCAAGGTCTAATACATACAATAATAAAAGTGACAGTTCAGCTTATAATGAGTTAAGGATGTTTCTGAGAATACACAAGAGGTTTATAAGAGACTTCCAAAGTTTATTTTTACAGAACAGAAGCCCACAAATTAATGCAAATATGTTTTTTTCATATTTTACTGTGTTTGTGTATATCTAGGTTTAATAATCTCAACATTGCATTATGAATAGTGCTTGCGCTTTCAAGGCTGTTTTCCAACTAAAATAGTAAAATAACATTAAAAGAGTAAAATAGTATTTGCAACCAGCTGCAGTGATAACTAGGAGGAAAGTAACATATGCAGGATTGGTAATGGTGCAGTTTTATTTAAGTTAATAACAAAAATACAAAAGAATGAAAGAATGTAAGTGTCCTATATATACACACACCACTGTTTTTTATAACTAGTACAACTTTGATGGATGTCAGTGATGCTGCTCTTCATACACAGAATCCAAAGGTCCCATTTGGACATGGTTTACATACACTTTTCTCTATTGACACACTTTTTTTTGATAGTGGAGGAGAAGGTGCAGCCAGGATCCTTCTCACTCTTTTGTGTTGGCCTTAACTAATGTGGAGGGTCTCCCTTCTGTGAGGTGGAGCAAGGCATTGTCCTTAAGCTCTCATCCCAGCATCTGTGTCTGTTCAATACCAAGTGAGTAAAATTAATCTCCTGCAGTACAAATAAGTTTCTTAAAAACAGTAGTCCAATAAAATTGTTCTGTTTAGTACTGTTAGGTTTAGGAAAACAGCTTTTCAGATGTTAGAACTTTTCATCAGAGTTCACAGATGTCAGGAAAAAATAGCCTGTGTCAGTGGAGATTGTACCTTGTGACAATAAATGTATTTAATGTGGGGTGAATGGAAGCCTTGATCCTCATGAAGAGGTAAACATAAATAGATACCCACTGGGTTTTTTCTATTTTCCCTGGCTGACCTCCACTGACGCAGCTGAGTTTTTCTCTTGTGATATTTTCCAGGTTATATAAAAAGAGATTTTTTGTTTGGGCCTCCTGGCTGAAATGACGAAACCTAAAGCCTGTTCTCAGGCTGTGGAAGCCTGATGGATGTGGAACAGCTGGCAGGCTGCAACTGGGCTCCAAAAGGAAGCCTGAGAGATACAATTGGTGCTGTGATTAAAAGTGAAAGATGAATAAATTTCTCTACTTTCGACAGATGTATAGAAATCTGCACAATGTAAATTTGCTGATTCAAATACTTTTGAGAAGATATATAGAGATGATTTAGTGGAGTGGAACATTAGAATTAGGTATTTTCTGGTAAATAGAACTGGCATCTAACACAGAAAGGGAGTGATATCTTAAAAAAACTATAACATTTTTGCTTTTTAAATATCTGGTATCTGAGCTCAGCCTGTGCTGCAAATAACTGAGGTATGCAGATCTTGAAAAAAAAAATACAAAGCAAGTTACTGAGAAAGAAATGCAGAGTGAAAAATGGAAAACTTGATATGAAGAGGACAGAAAGTGGAAGTCTCTGATGCAGCAAAGGAGTGGTGAAATAAAGTGAGGAAAAACCTCAAAATAAAGAAACTGCTGCTATCAACAAGCACAGCACAAAACCCAAAAAATGCAGCATTTAAATGGCCTAGAAACAAATAACACATGACTGTGTGTTGGTTTCTCTAACAAGATAAAAACAGTTTTCATATGAGGGTGATTGCACAAGGAAAGCAAAGTAAGAGTATGTTTTGAGGGAAGGCCCTAAAAATTAAAAGCTCATATAGCTTTAAGAGCAACAAAAATTATTTATGAAGCAAGTGGGGCAAAGGTAAGACTTCTTTTTCTAAGGGGGCAAAGTTGGCAACAAAAACAGAGAGAGAAAATATTACTTGGGGAATAATGAATCATGCAAGAAATAAGGATAAAATTACATAATTTTTCATAATTTCCTCTATTATTACATAATAGTCTCAGATTTATTCTGAGACTACTTCAGAATATTCAAATTCAACAGGTAGGTCAGAATATAGAATCTGACTTAAGAATTTCTCTTGAAAAATTTAACCAGTAGGTAAACTCAAAATGCAGATGTAACTGCATCTTTCATTCAGTGAAGTAATTCCATGGCTTGCACACCAGTTTCCTACAGAAAAATTGAATTTTGATTGCTTTGTATTAAGGTTTTATCAGTCCTTAATTTTCCATTTTCTCTGGGCATACAGAAAGATATTCTAGGAACAACCTTTTAAGTGGGACTGAAGCTTAAAACATGACCATGGATTGAGGATTCCCCAAAAATATTTCTCCTCTCTGGATTCTATGTGTGACACAGTCATAGTACGTCTTGAGAGGGCATGGATAGTGTCTCTTCTTTCTTGGCGTCTGAGTTCATGAGACATTTTGTAGTGTTTTATTTTGAAAACTCTAGCTTATCCTCAAACTGGTTAAGAGTAGCCAAGAAGTTCAAAAGTTCCTTTATGGACACGACAAGACAAGTATAAAGGCAGTACAAACAAAAATACCTAGTTTCCTTTAATTTGTTCAGTCATTTTTGTACGTAAAAAAAAAAATTAATCTCACAATAAGGAAAAAAGAAGATTAATAAAAATATAAGGGGGGGTATGTTTGAGAACATTCACACATTTATATATTTCTTGTTTACTTAATGGAAAAAATTATACTGGAGCTTGAACCAGGTCTGTCCTGTGCATATTGTGTTAACAGCAAATATTTTACTTCAAGTCTTACATTTAGTTTTAAAAAGAGATTCTAATATATTGCTTTTTCAGCTTTCTAGCTTCCTAGGTGTCATTTAGCTGAAATAATATAGTAACTATTAGATATGAATTTTAGAACTTATCTAAAATATCATTTATATAATCTTTATACAGTGCAGTAAATTAAAATCAAAGTAAGGTAAAATCTATGAATATGGATAAAATTATCCTTACGTTTCCTGTACATGTCCTTAAAATGACTTTACTAGTAAACTTTTTGGAGTGAATGCTTATATCCATATTGCATAGTTCCCTTTTAAATATATATATATTTTTTTTCCATAATGCTGATATATAATACTGGGCAGTTTTTAGTAATGCCTGGAACTGCTTTTAATATAACTTAAACTCGTTTTGAGCCATCGCCCAGGACGCGAACAGCGCTCAAAGGCGGCTGCACTACAACTAACGCGTTGCTGGAGCAGGAGCGTTTTGTTTTCCCTGCGAGGCAGAGCCACGGCCCAGCACCCTCGGGGCTCTGGCGCCGGGGGTGCCGCGGGCGGGGCAGCGGCGGGGCCCTGGGGCAATCCCGGCCGGGGCCCGGGGGCAATCCCGGCGGGGAACGGGGGCAGTCCTGGCCGGGGCCCGGGGGCAATCCTGGCCGGGGCCCGGGGGCAATCCCGGCCGGGGCCCCGGGCTGCGCTGCCCTGAGGCGGCCGCTCCGCTCCCTGTGCCCTCGGTCCTGGCCGGCACCGCTGCCCCGCAGCCGCACGTCGGGAAACAAAATGGGACCACTCGGCTGTGGCATGGCTCCGGACATCCCTTTTGTTGTAAAAATCCAGGGATTTTACCCAGCAAGCAAAAGAGGAGAAGGGCGAGACCCCCACCTGGGATCCCTTTGGCGCACCGGGGGCTGGATGCCTCCGTTGGCCCGTGCAGGCACAGGTCGCTCCTCAGCTGGCCCGAGCCCTTGGGCCCAAGCCCTTTGTGGCCGTCATTGTCTCCTGGAGTGTGTGTGGCTCCTTGCATTGTTCTTCTGAAATCATAGGTGCTTGCTCGAGCTTTTAAATTCCAGGTCACCTTTCCGTATCCAAAATTCACATAACCGCTGGGCTGTTATAGACAGGATTGCTCCAATTCCTGCACAAACTTTGTACTCTGGTGACTACATAACTCAATTCCACATTTTTCCTCAAGGTTACTGACAGTGTAGAGAGACAACTGCAGGGAATATTTCCTCAATTGCACAGAGCTTGGCATGTAAAGTTAATAAGTAATGAGAGGAGACTTGCTCTGCTACAGGAGGGTACCAGCTGGAGAGTCTGAAGGCTCCTTTCAGCTGTAGGTTCCTCTCAGCAGTCCATCACACTACACGAGACACTGCAGAGGCACGGGGCAGTCAGCTGAGGGATTTTATGTCCTGAAATGTCTTAGAAGACTGAACTGAGGACAATCCTCAAAGCCCTTTGAGCATTCCTAGAGAGAAATATTTTCAGGTATGCAAAATTATATAATACTAAGTAGTGCTGAAAAGAAATGTGTTTTATCGAAAAAGTCATAATAATGATTTGGGTGTATATGAATCGCAGCCAGTTTAAACACAGGCAAACAGATTGAACTTTTATTGTTGTGAATACAGAACATATTCTCATTTATATTCTTTGATTGAAAATCATTATTATTTTGCGAATAATTGCCATAATTTATCACATTGTTAAAATTTTCCAGTAATGTGGTACTATTTGTCTACAGTTCCACTCTAATTGCACATAATTAATTATTCACTTTGCTCAATTGCTAATTGCCTTTTAACATACACTTAAATATAAACATAAAAATACCGCTTCAAAGAGAGTAGAAACATAGTTTGTTAAACTTTTTATATCTGTTATAATTGTGGCTTCACAGAGTGAGGGATTGGTAAAAGCGTTAAACAGCAAGTCATGATTTAGTAAACTAGGAGCCCTTGTCAGACACAGAGGAGAACACAGTCCACAAGGGTGAGGAAAGAGGTTAAAGGATTTCGTGCCCTCTTTGTCTTTAACAGGGAGTATATGCCTACTATAATGCAGTCAGTTCCCTGAGCTGGTCAGGGGACAAGGAGCAGAACAGACGCCCTGCAATGCAGGAGGCAGTGGTTACACACCTGCTGTAACTTAGACACTCGCAAATCTACAGGGCCAGATGGGATTCACCTGAGGGTACTTACTGAACTGGTGGAAGAGCTCTCCAAAACACTTTCCATCATTTGTCATTAGTCCTGGTTAACTGGAGAGGTCCTGAATGGCCAGAGGTTGGCCCGTGTGATGCCAGATTATAAGAGTTGTAAGGAGGATCCAAAGAACTGCAAGCCTGTCAGCCCAACTCCAGTGCCAGGGAAGGCTATGGAATAGGTAAGAGTGCAATCACATGGCATGTACAGGGCATCCAGGGGATCAGGCAAGGCTAGCCAGTGTGAGTTTAGGGAAGGCAGGTCCTGCTTGACTGACCTGATGTCCCTTTATGAACCAGGTGGCCATTTATTGGATGAGGGAAAGACTGGAGGTAGCAAGGTGGGGCTCAGTCTCCTCACCCAGGCAACTAGTGTGAGGATATAAGGAAATGACTTCAAGCTGTGCCAGAGGAGGTTTGGACTGAACTTCAGGAAGAATTGCTTCGCTGAAATGGTGGTTAAACATTGAAATATTCACCTGCTAAGGGAGGTGATGGAGCAACATCCCTGGCAGTGTTCAAGAAACGACTGGGTGTGGCACTAAATTCTAGGGTTTACTGGTGTTTGGTCAAATGATCTTAAAGGCCTTTTACAACCTTAATGAATATCTGATTCTAAAAATTCCCATGCTTGGTTTCTATACACTTGAGTGTAGTTCACAGCTATGTAACCACGTAAATTATACTGTATGAGGTGACAGCTTATCAGAGAAATAAACAAAAAATCCCATTTAAAATATGAATAATCTTTTTCTAGCCTCTCTGGAAATACAGTCTTTATTGCCCTGAGGCTGAAGAGGGAAGGCCCCAACTTTGGCACATCACCACTTGATAATAAAGGACTGGTTTACGGCACTGTCAGAGCCATGGTTTTACCCTTTCTGGTGAAGGGAACTTGTATGACTGGAGAGAAAGCAAAACACTTAATACTTCCTCAGTGCATCAATGAGCAGAAATAAGAATGTATTATATAGCTCAAAATTACACCTTTAAAAGCAATTTATAAAACCATGCTTCAAAAAAACTCAGTAACCGTCTAAGCCGAAGAAAATCTTAGCATCAAAGTAGAAATAATTCTCCTGAATTCAGCTGTCTTTAGAACTTGAAAGTATCTCATAATCAAGTAGTTACTACTATCTAACATATAGCTGTTAGTCCTGGTGCATATTTATGTGCATATATATATATGTGTGTGTATGTGCATATATATATATATGTGTGTGTGTATATATATGTGTGTGTGTGTGTACATGTACATGTATGTGTACATTTCTAGAGCAGCAGTCATGACTAAATTTTATAGTCTACCTGATCTAGAATTAGCATGCTGCATGTCAGTAATTAGTTTGCATTACTAGCATGTCTCAGATATTAATAAGTGCTGTTGCAGGAGAGGTAGTTGATGAATTTGGGCAAGTTAATTAGCTTAAAAATACAATACCTGTGTATATGTATTTTATCATGATTATTTTGAGAACAATACTAACTGAAGAACAGAGTTTAATGGACTCATAAATGGACATGAACAAACTATACCTCAAAAATGGTTGCAGCTCACTTAGGATTCAGGATGCCATCCCATTTTCATTCTCAGTATGAATTGAGTTTGTGTTGTACAGTACATAAATGATTTTCCTCGACTTTTTAAAAGGCAATATGTATTAATATTTTAAACTGAAGTAATTGCTTCTTGTTCAGCAATGGGTTTCATTTATGAGTGTTTATCCCTAGCAAATGGAAAGTATGGTTAATCTAAGTTAAAAATGGATTCTTTAAATAGCTCTAATTGCGTTCTGTTTATATTTGTATGTTTTAGACTCTTAAGATTTAATCAGTAGCAGTTCTAACAAACCATAATGTTTATTAGCTGGTTTTAAATTATTCTTATGGATGGAAGTTCAATGAGAAAATAAATGATGATTTGCCTACTATAATGCATGGTAAATAAAAGATGGACCTGCATATAAAAGAGAAATTACATATTATATGACTTGATTTTTATATTGGAAATACGGACAGAATGGAAGAAAACTTGAAACATGAAAGGGAACCACACACATTTCTAATTTCACTTATGCAGATTCTTTGTAATTTTTGCATGTTTGTTTGGTTGAATCAAAACTTTGGAGTGTTATTGTTGTTTTAACTCTATTTTGCATCAATCATAACAATTTATTACTACATACTGGCACTTTTATAGATGCTACTAACTTTACACTCCCAAGTCATACCTTGTATGAGGACTAGGTACAACATTATTTCTGAAGCCTCTATTTTATCTTGCCTAAACACCCTGAAAGTAAGGAGATGAATTGATAACCAGAAAGTTTTTTCACAATGGAGCGTTCATATCAGCAGAAAGACATAGTGCAAAGAATTTAATAAAATAAAGTGATAATCTGAAATTCTTTAATTACACCTATCTAGATAATGCATAAGGACAAACTGAAAACTAATTATCTTATGTCTAACATTCTATTTTATGAGATCACTTTTTAAAAATAAACCATCAAAGTATTTTTCATCAAATACTTGAAATGCAGTACTAAAATATATTAAATGTTGAAAGGTAGAAGAAAGTATCAGTTCTTTTGACTAAAAAGTAATGAATTCAAAATAAAAATTTGACTGGATTATATTGGTGTTAGGCATTCAGGGTAGTTCTCCTGTTCAGGCTAACCAAAACCTGGTTGCTTAAAGACATGGAGCCAAATTCCCTGGTTGGATCTGCAATGTTCTTGTGATTTCTGGAAACAGGTTAGAAAGAGGCTATTTCAGAACACATTTGCCTGGAAGTGCTCCAAAAGGTTTGTCTGTTCAGGATTATCAAAATACCCTGCCAAGAAATGTCTGACGTACTGTGTGTGATCCCAGGAAGATGGGGGTGAGTGGGCAGGGTGTGCCAGCTCCAGATTATCTGAATTCCTCCATAAGGGGAGTTGTCAGCCGTCAACAGAGTTGTATTTGCCTCAATAAAATATTATTTTATTGATGCAGCTGAATTCTATCAATCCAAAAGTAGGCCATGATACTATATATTGGCTTAATATTTTCAACTGATCTTCTGTGGATGTAAATTCTTACAGCCACATTGTGCACTTGCAGATTTCCTTCTACTTCTCTCCCACCTCCTTAATAACTTTAAAACGTGAATGATTCAACTAAATTTGACAGGGGCTAGAGGTCTGAAAAATACTTATGTTCTTACAAGCTCCAGGAAAAAAAGAACACATATAACCTCTGAGTGCCCTGTTAGACAGAAAATAGGCAAAGGAGATTAATCTCCAGTTAGACACTGGAGAATCCATTTAGGGGGAAAAGAGCAGTACAGACCTCCTAACTGCAAGAAAGCTTTCAGAGCTTTCACTGTCTTTAAACAGCTTAATCAACAGGTCATAATCACACAAAAACCTGATGTTTCTTCTGGTAGACTAGAATTAGTGTGTTATGAACATTTAGAGGAAAAGAATTCCTCTAAATTGGTTAAAAAATGTAATGTTTCATTCTAATTTTTTCACCAGCTATATTGAAAACATTTGAATTTTTTACAACCTGTAGACCTATTATGTTTCTGTTGCATTTACAGTGTCATTAAATGGAATAGAACTTTTCTCCTTGTTAAGCTTATTTGATTGAAAAAACCCAAGGTTTAATAAAATCTAACTTGAATTACTTGATTAAAGCCAAGTCTTATAAAATATGTGATTTCTCTCTGTGGTTCAGGTAATCTTTTCCTATCTTATCTAGTGTTGTTCAAAGCCCTATGGAGATTTTCAAGTTACCAGTATAATACAAAATTAATTTACATAAATCTATTTTACTTGAATGCCTCCTAATAAGATTGTAATGTTCTGATCGTAAGTAATGGTTTGCCTTTGTGTATATCAATGTGCTTTGGTTTCTTACTGGAAGTTAACTGTGGCAGTGAATTCTCTGCTCTAAAGAGATTGTGGCAGAAGGTTAAATAATGTTGTTTTAGATATTTAGGTTTTACTTATTCTCAACCACAGAAAATATTATTAAAAAGCAGTATTATAAAAACAATTAGATTTTGTCCTTTTCCACTGTAGGAAGAGATTTTTACTCACAATGAAAAAGAAAATTCAGACAGGATTCCCTCACTAAGATGACAGTGGTTGTAGAGTTGGAAGAGCTTAGCTTTGCTTCTGTAAATAAATATTCATGGAAGGCTAGGACATTATATATGCTTCTTAAATTTAGCTTTGAATTTAGCTGCAAGCTATGTTGACACCAACACCTCCCAAATGTGAAAGCCTCAACCTTGTTCAAACATGATTTTAGAAATTTATTCATCCTTTACATGTCATATTTTTTTTCCATTATAGTAAAAATAAAAACTTTCTAAGTTTAAAGACATACATGGAATGCCAAAGGTTTGGTCCACAGAAAACACCCCCTGCTCAGGAAGATTGGCCAAGAAATTGCTGGAGCCTAACCCAGTTATCTGGAAAAAGTCATTCTGTACAACTGCCCTATTAATGCCCAATACTGAACGCAGAACTTTGGGCTAGGTCAAGCGTTGGTCTAAAACATTGCACCTGATTTTATATTGTGTTTCATGGTCAATATCTCCAAGTCTGTTGCTTTTCATTTTGCTTTCTGAATAACTGATGACATATATTCCAAATCTCATTGCAGAAGATGAAATCAGGAACATAAGCCTACTGGAAATGCCTTAAATAACAGTTCTCCATTATTTGAGGGATGGTCTTTCTCACTTCCTTCATGTTAGAACTGTTATACATTGTATAAATAGTTTGTATCCTGGTAGATAGGGAAGAATGATTGCCTCAGTGGGTGTGGTACTCAGTTGAGGTGTTTGGTTATACTTAAGGAGGGAGAGACTTTTAGTCCTTGCCATATGGTTCCCTCAATCACTGTCCTCTTTTATGGTTTTGACAGTCAGTTTCATTCTCTATAAATTTTCTTTTTGGCATCAGGTCAGATTTCCTGGAATAGGTAGTTGTTGTTTCCCAGCACAGGCAAGGTGCAGTTTTCAAAGACTTAGACTAAAAATCACTTTGCATCTCTTCTTATTTATTCAGAAAAAAATATTACAAAGGATTGATTAAGATTAGAAGTGTTAACTCTGGGGAAACGTATGGGGAGCAGGAAACTTCTTGAATCTTCTGAAAATATTGTGGGGTATCACTGCACATATGTTGTTGGAGGCATAATAGTGCCCTTGTGAAAAAAGGAGAGAGGTGGAAAAGAATTTGCAGCAGTCATGTATGCCATTTAGCTTAATTTCTATAAAGATTGTAAATATGCACAATATTCTTCTGTCTCTAGGTACTTATATTTAATACATATGGAATCTTATCTAGACAGAGCCTTTTTTTAAGATTATGATTGCACTTTTTTCCCCTTTAGATTTAAATTTCAAAATAAATTCTGTGCACCCAAGGTCATATTTTTAAGTGTGTTCTCCATGCCATTGCCCCTAATAACCAATGCTCATGAATTCTGTATTGACTCACATGATGACACTTTACCACACTGCTGTGTTTCTTTGACCCACCTTGGAAACTACATTACCTCACTATAGGTTTTGCACAGAAGTTCAAATAGATTTAAATTTATTCATATGCTCTATGATTCTGGGGATGTTTTCCTCTTTTGTTTTGCAAACATGACATTTGCTTTCCAGTCCCCTAGCTTGAATAGATTTTGCAGATGGAGAAAAGCAGTGAGGAAACATGACTGTACTCCTTACCAATTCTTTCTGATGGTTCTTTCTTCTATTGTTCATTTTGTTTGTCCTATGTTATAGAATCAAACCCTTCGTCGCCAAGATTAGAAATAACTAAAACTTCCTCATTTTGACTGGACAGACATTGCTATGCCAGAGTTATTTGCCTTTTTAAATAGTTAACTGCATACAGTTATTATTCCTTGCCATATTTGCCTGCATTCATGTGATTGTGAGTGAAAAATGTTACAGGACGAAGACTTATTTTCTGCATTTTAGAAAGCTGCATTGATAACATCTCAGTATGTGGAGGTCCCATGTGATTCCACCATTCAAGAGAAGTTCTTCCATATGTGATTAATTCTGAGCTGCATTTAATCCACCACATTATGGTGGTCAATTTGGGGCATCTGTGCTGATGAAAATGACTTTTGATTGTACCTAAATGGCTTTTACATGCAGTACTCCATTCCAGTTTACTCTCCAGTTCAAAGTGAGAAAAAATAGAAGCCATTTTCTGGATAGGGCTTTTTTTTTTTTTTTCCTTTTTCCCCCTGGTTATCTAGTCAGAATTTATATCTTGTATTAAATTAGCTGTTTTGCAACGTGTGATTTTGAAATATTCTTAGATACTTCTGGGTATTTTTCCTTTAAAATTTAGAACAGTGGCTCTTTGATTTTATTTGTCATCACTTTTTCTATGGTACATATTAATGTTAATCTCTGCATTACTAAACATATGATCCATCATTTATATGTTGGCTCAAATAAGAATGTACATGTGCAGAAAAACAGATGCACTGGCCAGAGAATTTAGTAGATACTCTTTTAGAAATAGGCTGCATGCAGTGACTTTTCTTTAAAGCCAGTGTGTATTAGAGATTTGGCCTTATTCTTCACTTCCTAAACTCTAAAATTCACCTTTCAACTGATTTTCAGTGTGCTGGACACCTGGGTGTGAAATGAATTGCTGTCTCGGCCAAGAGACAGATTGTAAAATGACTCTGCAAGGATTAAGCCCTGGGTGACTACCTGATAGAATGATGCAGTCAATCTTAACTGAGAGATTCATCTGATATCACTCAAAAAGAAGAAAAAAAGGCGGGGGGGTGGGGGAAGTTGGTAGCGAGGCAGATTTAAACTTTGCTTCCAGCTTTAGTTATCTAGTAGTAATTCACAGACTTTTCCCCCAGGAAAGTCTTAGAGTCTCTCAGGCTTCTAAACAAATCATAATTCTGGTTGCCACTCTGTCTAAGGACTGGAAAAAGAGAAGAAAGAAAGAGTTTTTTGATATCTTTTTGAAATTAGTAGAGGAATTGATAGTGTTATGTTATTCTTTATTTTTTATTTTAGACATAAAAAAAACCTGCCAAGTGTTGCAAAGTAATAAAAAGGTACTGCTATGTTTAATTGTTGCAAAAGTCTAAGATAAATTTAAAGACTAACATTTTATTTTATATGGTAATGACATCTGGAAAGTGTGAAAAAGTCATGGAATTTTGAACATTAAGTCTACTAGGATTTTTTTCAGCTACTATGCATGGATTGACAGTTTATGATGAAAAGTTAGAATTCTGTCTCAAGAGTAGTTAATAATAGTACATTGAGAACCTTCTTCTGCACTTTCATTGTCCTATAGTATTTTGAAACATATAAGGAGTCATCAGTATCTTGGCTACAGGTGTTGATGGTTAATTAATATCTCTACATTTTATGGTGATTTCCATTTATACAAAAATAGATTATATCTGGAATGCCTTTGTACTTTTAATTTTGTTTTTCAGCCTCTGAAATAATCTCCTAAGGTTACCAAGACAGAAACTAAGACAGCTCTTACTAAATCCTATGACCACAGCCTGTGAAGTATCATTTATGTTTACCATATTCACTGATACAAATTAATACTGGGAGGAAATGGGTACAGCTCTCAATTACTATTCAGATTTCTACTGCTTTGGAAAATAATATTGCTTTTAAAAAGTCCATGCAAAAACTCTTGCTGTAGAGATCACCAGTTAATTATTACAAAAGTGCGTTAGTGAGTTCTTCCAAAAAAAAAAAAAAAAAGGAAGATAAGAAAATGCATATAAGTATAAAAGTACTTTAATATTTTTTATCTAAGTCACCACAAAAGATTGCATGTAACCTACCATTTTGTACTGTGAAATGTGTGAGCAGATGACATTTGCAGCAAGACCACAACCAGCTGGAAAGTTTTTTAAAACACTTTTTTTTTTTAATAAAGTCTAGAATTCATCACCACCTGTAGATTTATTTTAATAATGATATGCATTTGTTTCAGTCTCATCATTCAGGAGCAAAAATTGTTTAGTGATCCAGTTGTTATTGTCAGTATTGTGATGAAATCAGCAAATCTGAAATTTGCTTCCAGATAATCCTAGTTAGTTTACTAAGTGGCTTGAATTAGTAGGAGGCAGAAAAATAAGACTGTATCTTTTTGGCATTGTGAATTTGACAGAAAAGTTAAATTTTTCATTATATAAAAGAATTTCCAGGAGAAGCTAGGGCCTCCCTTTGAATTTGTTTTAAACTTTAAAACTTGCTCTTTCTAGGTTGTATATTTCTTGAAGAGGTGTTCTGCCTAAAAATGTAGACTTTCTCTTAAGTTTTTCTTTCCACAAACTGATAAACCCCAAATGCTTGGTTTAGCTTATTAATTTAATTTTTACTTCAACATACAATGTGATGCATAAATACATATCAAGGTGATCCAGACTGAATATGGAAGATTCGTCTGTTAGTCTTCATTTTGGAATTAAGGGCTTAATAATAAAAGCAAAAAACAGAAGGTGGAATAGGTGTTTGTTTTTAAAACCAAATATTTACTGCCGAGATTGCTAACAGGAAATGAAGCCATAAAGGAATGTGTTGTTTAACTAAATTCAGTAAGTTTCAAAGAAGGACTTTGAATGATCAAAAGTTGAGTGCCAGATGAACACCATGTCAGTTCTGAAACCTTATCACTAGTATAAATTTTTCAAGCCATTGTTAAATTAAATTATCTCAAGGTGATAAAACCAAAAGACAATAAAAAGTTTTCCAAGCCAGAAATCAAACTCCTTTTTTGGCTAGTTTGCAATAGCTGCCTTTTTGGGTTTTTTGATTTTTATTTATAGGTTTTTTTCTGATAGTCTTTTCATCTCTAATGTTCCATGGTCACCTTTTTTCCTCTGCTGTAATTTGGATAAGCTGCATGATGCAGCCCAACTCTTGGCCCTTGTATTTGCTAAGGCAATAACACGTGTTATCTTATTCCATCTCTTAATATAGTCCTATATTGATTCCTGTGTTATCTGAAGGTAAGCAATGAAAGGCTGAAGATTGAGAGGTGCCCAGGCCTGTATCTTTCTGTTCCTATTCTCTAATGATAAATTCTTCACCAAGACTGATAATTTGACACCTTGGTGAGTGTGAACACCCTCTGGCTATCTTCTCTCTGCAATCTCTCATCTCAAATTACCATTTTCCTTCCTTAACTCCTGCACTTGAAGACTTCAGGACATTAGCCACATCTTTTTCTTAGAGCATTCACTAAAACTCCACTGTTCCAGCTCCTGGACACCAGCTTGGGACTTTTGGCCATATGGTATGATCTACCACAGACATTTGGTCATGTGGCCTGGTCTATCTTATTCATACAAAGCACATTAAGTGTTCAGACACTGAATATATCTCACAGACAAGCCAGATTTAAACAGTAAACCAAATAATGTTATTTTTACACAGTGACATTTACTTCAGCTTTACTAAAGACATTATAGATGACTCAGTGGAGGTTAACACGTAGGCTAATCTGCTTCACTGAGAATTTTTTAAAAATAGAATATATAATTTATTATAAACTTAATTACAAGTATTTACTTCAAATATTAAAATTGAGTCATCCATTTCACAAATATCAGCATGGCAGATGTGGAAACGCAGTGTTCTTTAATCTCTAACCATAAATTTGAATAAAACAAGAGTATTTTTAATCTTACAGACCTCCATCATCTAACTAATTGTAGCTGTTTTCCTGAATCGTTTCATTTCATACAGACAGATGAATATTGTACCAAACATCATTTTGTATGATCTTAAAACTAGAAAGTTAAAGAAATGTATGATTCTCAATCTTCTTTTGTATGCTCAGAATTAATTTTATTTTCTTATCATGGGCATTTATCACAGGTACAATCCTGAGTCAGGGAAATTGATTTGATTTATTGCCAATTAACATAAGCTTTTAATCACTGATTCCAGTTGTGAGAAAGAGAGAAAACAAACAAAATATCAGAGCAAACTCTTCACCTTCATCCACACACCTCTCCTTCCCCCATCCTCATCTCCAGTGTCTGATGTCACATGTTTCATTTGGTGCCTTCAGTGATGGGGGCAGGTGGTCCTGGAGACTGGTCTGCAGCAGCTCTTTCCTTTTGCTGCTCCTTGTTTCTTACTCCTTTCACCTGTTCTGCCGTGAATTGTCCCATGACCTGTGGACCTCAGGGGCCCCTTAGCCTGCTCCAGCATGGTTTCTTCCATGGGATATAACTCTCCTTTGAAGTGCACCTTTATTCTGTTACGGTCACAGTTTTTGGAGGAGCACAACACAACTTATGGTAAGAATGTAATTAGAAATGTGATATTTAGGTTTTTGTTAATACACATCTCACTTTTAAGATTTAAATAATTTGTGCTTTCAAATCCAAATCAAATAAGACTTTTTGATTATATTAATCTTTACCACATTGACTAGAATGGTGTGTCAAGAATATTAAACATTTGTTGTAGGTTATGTACTCCTGTGTCTGGTGGATTGACAAATGTGGGCAATTCTCTGCTTGTTTTACTATTGCAGTGTTCAGAAAGCAACTTTTGTGGCAGTCAGGGCTTAGCAATGTTTTTATACATCATTCATAGTTTAAATGAGTGGCACAAACCTGGCACTTGAAAATCACGTCACTCTCCCCTGATCCAAGACACTACCTGTGAACCCATGTTATCAGCCTCTTGTTTTATATGTGAGGTGAAGTGGAAATCCTACCCAGCTGCTGGTTTTGGAAGGGCCACGGTTGGGAGAAGCTCCAAAGGTTTTTTTTCAATTCCTATATTGTTTCACAAAAAACACATCCTTGTGGATGATTTCCTGTTGGGGAGGAAAAATGTTTTTTACTTCATCTGCCATCAAGCCAGCTGCAACTCTTTAATTTCTACATCCTCTAATATATTCTCCTGCTGATCCCTGCTCTGCTAGCGAAATACAATAAATCTGTAGGATGGACAGTGAGACAGATAGGACAGGCAAACTTTATCCACTTTTAAATATGCATTTCAAAATATTCCCTCTGACATCACCAATGCAAACAGCAGTTACATCATGAAAGCCCAGGTGATTGCCTAGATTAACAATGTGATTTTGTTCTTCTTCATCCAGCCTAAAGGAAGCTGTAAAGGAGCATCAATTTTCTGAGGGAAAGAGCTCAAGTCTGGCGCTTCTGGCAGTGGCCTCAGTTCTCTGAAAGAGGTCAGTGGGACAGGCAGTGTATACAAACAAGGGCTACTGCTTCATCTCTGCCTGTAAGGAAGGTTGTTGCAAGGCCAGACAAGTCTCCCAAGACTTCTCCAAGTTGTAGAATCAAGGGGAAAGCAAATATCTACATTGCATTTATTTATACTAGTGTAACTTTATTATACAGCTGATATGCCTCGCTAAAGTAATGAGAAAACACTTTTACAACTTTTACTCACAGATTTCATAGTAGATCTTCGTTCTTTCTTCTGTTTACACTGTAAAAGCACAAACATCCTATATGAATAACACATACACGCTGTCTGCCAAGTCAGGCACATGCTCATTGAAAATATTTATACTGTAACAAAGATTATGCTCTTTTCAGGAGTTCCTCCTTTGTGTTCATCATATTGCACAAAGTCTGCATATTGTTGTGTATAGAAGGTTTGGAATACAAAGGATCTGGGCTACCAGCAGTATCACACCCAAGTTAATACTGCTGCTATTTTTACCCTTAGCAAAAATAGTGTATTCTTTTGCCTTAAAAAGCTTCAGCAACATGCTAGATCAAAAATTGCAGAATTAATTGTGGTCAGACCCTGTCTGTGTCTTTCATTTTGTAATACACGCAATATATAAGAACAAAACAAAGAAAATCATAATTTTTCTGTGTCTCTGTGAGTATCAAATGCTTAATAAAACTTTTTTTTCTTTTTTGTTCCGAAAGGCAGAAAAATGTCAATGCAATTAGTTAAATTTCCTTGTATTTCACCAGGCTTTGGTGAAACACTTTGTAACACTTATTATTAACATGAAATACTGTAAATGAAGATGGTGATCAACTACTTCTAACATCCAAATGATTCAAGCACATGCACTTCTTAGGACCGTGCTGCCATAAAACATTACCCTGGAAAAACTGGATTCCCTAAAGCCACTAAATCCATTGGTCCTTTTGATGTTCTTTGATGAAAAGCAATAGATGAAACTTGTTACATCTTCATGTGTTAGTCTTTTCTCTTTATTCTGTCCTTCATGGATTCAGATCCCAAATGAAATTATAATTTGCGATAAGATTGTGTTGATTTGTTTGGGGATTATTTGTTTTTTCTTACTAAGTGTCTTGGTTTGGGAAAGGATTATATTAAATTTATATTTAATTATGAGGGTTTTTTTAACTTCTGCTTAGTATTTTCAAGGAAAATAAAAATTAACATTTAAAAAAATTAACATTATCTTTTGGAAAATACTGGGAAAAAGCCATTTCAGTTTGATCTACTTCATTTTTCTTCATGTTGTACAACTATAAATTGCACATATTTTTAAAAAGGAAGCCAGTTTTTATTACTGTGGAGGAAACACAAAATGGAAAACAGGTCATTCTTCAGTGAAATTCTGTCACATATCATATCATGACTTCTTGGTCTTGTGATTGTCCCAGATCTACCTAACATGAGCAGCAATATTGGGTTTTGGACAAACCAAGGGAAATTATTGTAAGTGAAATTAATTAATTGAAAGGTAAAAACCTAGAGATGACATTATTGTTAATGTCTCAGCTTCTTGCTATATATTTTAATTTATAAAAGTTTATGATGAATGTTTGATTAAAGTGGATTTTGAATTTAGAGTTCATTTTGCATTTCCAATAGGTTTTTACATTTGTCTCCCAGTGTGTGAATCTTTGAGTCAAGTACAAGTATTTCAAAACAAATTTGATTAGAAGGTCGGTATGAAGAGCAGTTTCATTCCTATTGTGTGACAAAGTGGAATTTTGCAGTCTTATAGCGGCCTTATTTATTTATTTAATTGTGGGTTTTTGGGGTTTTTTTTTTTGGTTTTGGTTTTTTTTGTTTGTTTGTTTGTTTTTTGTCTTATTATACTGCTTTGGTTTTCTGGCTTAAAAGAATTGTGAAAGCTATAAAAACATGAAAAAGAGAGAACTAGGTCTTTGCCCAATACACCTCAGTGTTCACTGTGTAAGGTAAGAATCATGGTCTCAAGGAGGAAATAATGTGGGAGAAGTCTTGGGGATAAAATTTATGTCACAGTCCAAGAGAAAGGAGTGTGTCAGCCATTAAACAATTCTGAACACAGGCCAAGTATCTGAGCTGAGGGTGACACAGCATCCCCATGTATTCTGGAGTCAGATGCTACAGTTTCCTTTCAGTTTTAGAGACACGGTGATGGCAGGCTGAAGTATTATCCCACCACTGCTTGTTTTAAGCATCTGTTTTCTGGAAGAAAGTTTGTTCTGTCTGTCTCTTACTAGATGCAGAAATTCTTGCTATTCACTTTCTCTCTTCCACAAGGAGTATATAGCCTTCCCCTTTTAGAAGGAGAATTAATGAAGACATCTGTGAATGACAGTAGAGGATGATTTGTGTCTTTTATGTTTCCTCATCATGCATCCTCATATATATGCTGTACTTTGGTGGTCCTCCTCAGCCCTACTGGATATCCTGAGGGGTACAGGCCCATTTCCAGGAAACCTGAAGTCTTTGAAGATGGAAAACTTAAAGGTGCAAAGAAACTAAGTCAGGAAACACAGCTGGTGTAACTAGAAATGCTTGAGAAGCAGAAGTAAAATAATGAGAAGAAATGTCAGCTGCTAAAGAAAGAAACTTTTCCTGCCACCCACCACAGATGAGGTAGTGAACCCTTTCATGCTATCTACAAATATGAATTCTAAATATTTGGGATATGAGGAAATGAACAGCCATGTCATTGACAGTAATACAAAAGAAGCAGAAAAATTGTAATTATTTAATGTGTTTCGGCAATACTTACATTGTTAAGATCAACAAAAGCCTGCAAAACCAGGCTGGTAACCCTAGAGGAGAGCAAGGTAATGCACACTGTTATTAAATACACAATTATTAGGCATGAGACAGAAAGCATTTTCATTGACAGGATAAACAAGAGCCAATGAGGCACAAGAGAGAAGAAGCACATTGCTTGGAGCCATTATTTTTTGTGTCTCCTCCTTTCTTCCCTAGAAGACTGAGGACAGATGTCTTTATTGTGATGATCAGATAAGATAGCTTGGTGAAAGCATTGGGGCCTTGCAGTCATTGAAATGCTGATTGCCCAGTGTCACAATCCTGCTGAGAAATTGAACCACAAAGGCAGGTCCTGGTGGGTGAGCTACAATCACATTTTCCTGATGTGGTTATGTTCTGCAGTAATTTTTAGAACAGCAATTTTTCTCTTTCTGTGAGAAAACACTGTAAAGCTTATTCTTCATTCTCACATTGTCATGATTATCATTATGATTGTTGTTACTATTAAGTTACTTCTGATTGACCAGTTCTGTCTGAACCTTCTTTCAGAGCTACAGCTGTTATATATACTATATAGCTAGCTATTATACTATACTATTTTGCGGTATATATATACTATATGTATAGTATGCAGTGTATATATACTATGCTATTACATTATACCATATAGCTAGCTATTATATACTATACATAGAGCTATTGGTTATGCTCCAGTTCTGGACTTAGTGCTACTCCAGTGTGTTGGAGACCATTCACAGCTCCAGGCACCTCAGTCAGGTTTAGGATTCCCCAGGAATCTCCAGGTCAGTTAGTAAGGAGGTAGTAAGGAGGCAGCAGGGTGATAGCATGTGATTCCAGCTGAAGAAAGCTAAACATGTCACTTACTCTGAACATATCATTCCACTCTATGGACAGTTGGTAACATTTTTTGCTCCTAGGAAGTCAATGGGTTTGTTGCAGAGCTACATGTGTTAGACCAGTCTTGACTGCTTAAGCTTCTAAGAAAGTCACTGAGGAATGTAGAGTGACACCACTGACAATGGCCTACTGTCTCAGCCTCTCCTGCACTGGAGTTAATCACCCTCTGAGGAAACTGGCTTAGTGAAAGCTCTGAGAGTAAGTGGATCATTTAAATTTTTTTTTTTCATTCTTGTTCTGCTCACATCTTTCTCTTGGAAACTGCCCTTATTTAAGAATATTTACACTGAAACTGTGTCGGGGGTGGACACTGGAGAGCAGAAGTAACTTGAACTTCTTTCTAAATTCCTATTTTGTTGCTTTCCAAAGAACTATCTCAGGAGATTCAATTGGAATAAAAATTATTCCTCCTTGTACAACTTTTGGAAAGAAATTAAACAAAATGTTTTTTAATCTGATAGATTTAGACAATCAAACTGAACAAAGATGTAGAATATCCTATGACTGCTGTTTTCTCTGTCACTGACAGTTTTGGCAATTTTAAACTATTTCTTAGCTATGACTATTCTGATGCCATAAAAAGCTGTATAGATAGAAATATCAATACATCTGGAAGGTGTATTTTCAGTGTCTACATCTTTGGGTTCTCAGAAGAGCATCAGCTGCTTTAGCATTTATGCTGTGGGTTGATTCTTTGCTCCGTATTGGGGAAATACCACATTTCTAAATATGGACAGGAAAACCTGTAGCTATAGTTTGCTGTAGACTTGATAGCATCTTATGAATGGAAGTAGATGCTCTTCATTCCTCTTTGTTTTGTATATTTAATAGCAATATTGGGGGGAAATGTTTTTCAGTAAATAGAACAAATAGATTAAAATAACACAACTAATCTGTCTTTAGTGCCTTTACAGTAATTTAATGATTTGTCTAACAATAGAATAGGTTTCCAAAATCAACCAGATTCTCACAATGTGCGATCAGCAGGTCAAGAGTAAGAGAAAGCAGAGCAGGTTCCAGAGCAATTTAATACATTTTATGACTGCCAACTGTTTTCTGTCTCTATACTTTCAATCCAAGTCAAGTTGCAAGTGAACTGATTCTCATGATCTCAACTTAGTGTTATAAAATAGTATGTATATTGTTGCAGATTTTGGCACAGTTATGGGAAATTGTTATGTCTAAGGGAGGAAAGCTGATGTTTACTTGAGCAGTGAGGAAGTTTCTCAACATCTGTAATTTTTTTTTTACTTTAGCAGAAGATACCAGCTTCCATTCTTCTATGTGAGTATTGTTCAGGGGCAGCTTTTATAAGAACCTGAGAACGTCTGTTGATAACTTTTGGATTATTAGACTTTTTTTCCCCACTGGTGTGTTATACTCCAATTTCTTTTTCTACTGAAGATGGTTCTGCAGAATACCACCTGTTGTTTCCAGTTCTGTGAAAAATCTTCAAGCTTCTTGTTAGTTATAACACCCTTCCTGTGAATATTATTCCAACAAAGTAATTCAGCCAAAGGGGGATACAAAGGTCTCACCAGGAGGAAGTCATGACAGAGCACCAAGCTATACCTATGTATATATAAGCAATTATCTGTAGCTGCTCACTATTTCAAAATAATTGGGTCAACAGTGTTTTTTCTTTAAGAATAGAATAACTCTTATTACTGTTTTTTTGAATGCACATTTTTTCCAGTTGTAAGCAAGGCACAGGTCTTGTATCTAATGAAAGTTCATTACAAGTTCGAATGGGAGGTATTTGTGTATCTAGTATGATGATTGTTCTTGTTATAGATTACTTCAAACATATCCTATTTCATTTTTGGTGTGTGTTAAGGAATATAACAGAATATAAACTTTCTTCTTCAGCAATGAAATAGGATTATACTGTTCGGTATTACTGATTTCTGGGCAAAAACCTGTGTGCTTCATTTTGGTGTATAAAGGTTCTAAACTCTCCCTCCAAATTTAAAGCTGACTTGCAGGTAGAATAAAATTTAAAATTTAAGACCTTTAAAAAATTTCTGATGATACATTGCATGCTTTCAACTATGGAGATAGAAAGGATATGGAGTTACATTTAAAACATGTTTTTTAATATTTGGATTATCTAGCATGTTGTGTTTTAGAGACATATATACCTGTTCAGAGAGAGAATAATTTGTTCTCTTTCAATAAGAACTAAATGTATATTTATTAAGATTATTGTCAGCTGTATTTATGATGTCATTAATAACCGTTAAAAATAGTAAATATTAATGTGTGTAGAGAATAGTTTAGTGTAGTAACAACTATATGCTATAATGTTCCATTTGCCACTGCCTGATTTTGTCATCAAGAGAGGAGAGGATCTTGGATCTAAAAACACTGATTTTTTTTTTCCATTTTCTTTGTATCATACTAATAATTTTAGGAAGACTTACATACTTACTTGCCTTCCTTTTTCCTTTGTCTTCATGTTAATATGTTATAGAAGGACATAGTGCCACCTGTTCCATCTGCATACAGTGAGAACTACAAAGATTGTCTAAAAAAATGCTTTTCTTCCAAGTTTCTCTATTTTTGAGATGATTTTACACCTATGTCTAATGAAATGTTAGAATAATGGTTTTTTAAGAATATCCGAAGTTACAGAATTCATATTTCTATCACTGTTTGTTTTAAAATCAAGACTCAAAGCTAATGTTTCTGATCAGGATTTCAATAATTGTTTTATTCCTGCAATGTACATTTACCTACTTTGATGACTGTAAGTAGTGATATTACTGGCTGGTGTCCATGAGGGTTTGCCAGGAACTGGCACAATCCCAAATAATTTTTCTCCAAATTTCAGAGGGATTAAGAGTAAGAACTTGTTTTTTGCAACATTGCCATAAAGTTTATGCTGAAGTGAGTCTAGCTGTAATGTGTGGTTGTACATTACTTCGTATTGCCTTCTCTTTTATCTTAAAAGAAGAATTATCTATTTCAAAATAAATTCAAAGCAGAGAGCTGAGCTCACACAAAGTGCCGCTGCTGATCTTGAACTGTGCAGTGCTGACTTTTTGCCAAGCATATGTTATCTGTCATTCAGCTGTCAGTCCTCTAATTCCAGGCACCTTCCTATTGCACAGGCCAGAGCAAGAATACTGTGTGAAGCAATAAAACACTGAAAATCCAAATACTTCAAGGGTGACCTGCATAAAATTATCTGAATATCCTTTTTATGGTTTTGTGATTATTATTTTTTATGAAGAGTTATCTTATTATCAGCCAAACTTTCTGCTTATTTTTCCAAACCTCCTCCTGATGGATTCTGCAGCCAACAGAAACTGTTTATCACAGTACGTTTATGATGTGTTCATCTTATTTTTAATTACGTAATTTTTGAAACTAATTTTTCTAGTTACAGAATTATTTTGCCATAATATGGTAAAAACACAATAGATTATTTCAATTTTTTTGGCTCTAATAATCTCTTTTTGTGACTAAAGTTATTCTTTTTTTTTATATACTATTCTAAGAATTGCAAATAAACAATAACTTCTAGGAAATGTTTTTTAAAAAATAAAAATAAAAGCACTAATATTATCCATAATGCATATGCATTTATTTTAGAAACACCAGTCTCTTCAATATCAGTGTGAGTGAAAGTTTAGCTTTCTCTCAGTGACATGTGCAATATTTTTAACTGATTAGATAATAGCTTCTTTGTGGTTTTGTTCATTTGTGAGCACAGTGGAAGTGAAGATAAATAGGCAAGTAGACACTGCACTAAGATTCTTGTGGAAAACCTTTTCCAAGAAGTGGAGAACCAACTGGTTCAACAGAACCAGTTCCTAGCTATCTCATGTTCTGCCATTTCAATCAGAACAGAGATGCATAAAATGCTGAAAACAGTACAAGTGACTATTAGAGTTGCTGGGCTTTTGTGTTTATTTATCCAGATGTAATTAAACAATGTGCAGCACAAAAGAGAATTAAGTCCAGTAACCTTAACTGCAAAATTATTTTATGCTGCAGTAACTATTTTCAAATAATAAAGGAACAACAGAAACTATATGAGGAAATATGATGAAGCAAAGATCCCATTTGTCGTGAATCATCTTTAGGAAATTGTTAAGGATTCAGCAGGGAAAAAAAATTGCAAGTTAATGGAACTTAGATTTGATAAATCATGCCGTTAGGAAGCAGAGGCATTACAAGAACAGCATTTGTAAGGAAAATGTATAAACTATGTCATTATAAAGTTTCATAGTAGTAAGGCTTGTACTGAGTAGGGCTCTAGGATTTCAGGTCACAAGCTGCTATTTTAGCTACCCATGCCAGGAACTTTGAGAGGATCCAGTAAGTTTGAAGGCTAATTTTGCTATCCCTATTTCTTCAGCTAGTCAACCATGGTTTACATTTAGTTCTGAGTCTCATCTCTTCTTCTGCTTGTTTTGGACCTGATGATTCTGTCTAAAACTCTTTGACATCTATTTCAGTCTGAGGAAATTGCTTGTTGGTGCTTTCTCTTTTGTCACTAATGTGTCTATGAAGAACAATTTCATTCCTTCTGTTTTCTCCAAGTTTTTTTACCACTGAAATCTAGGCAGAGAATCTGAGCTGGAACTATGAATGCAGATGCATATTTCCCCCCTTATCCCCATGAAGTTATTCGGATGCTGTATGCACTGTTGAATGCTGTCAACATGTGACAAGTACCAGCAGAGGCTTAACTGGCTTTCAGCTAGAAACAAGCATTAGCTATAGGTCACAGAATAAACATAGATACAGTCAGAACGTTCAGCAGGAAAACATGAAAATTAACATTTACAAGCGCAACAAAAGTTTATAAAGTACACATTTACTCTCTCAGTCCCATCTTCCAATGTGTACTCATGAGTGACATAAGGGCCGGGAGCAGTTTCAAGGCCTAAGAAATCTTGGAATCTTAGCTTCAATGCAGTAGTGCTTCAGGTTCTTCAGTGTTCAGGTTCTGCAGTGATGGGTGTTGTCCTAAATCTAGTAGTACATTTAGAGAAGTTACAGCAAGAAAAGGGAATATGAAGCCCTGCTGGAAGTCAGGAACCCTTGCAGAATACCTATGCATGACACATCTTTTTTTCAGCTTATGTTTCCCTGGGAACAATGTTAAGCTAACAAGGCTATAAGAATGGCATGATTATGTTCCATAGACTGCTCATGTGTCACTTATAATTGATATCCTGATATGCCTAGGTGTTAACAGGTAGGAGTGGTCGCAAGGAAATCTTACCAAAAGCTGAAACTGAATCCAGACCAACTTGAGCCTAAGTTGAATTCCTGGATGCTTTCTATCACTTGTGATTATTCCTGCTCTTACACGAGCGCTGCCTCATTTGAATGTGCCAAATAGAAGAATAGGTAAAAAATAGGAAAATAATTTAGCTCAACCCATTTTTGCAGTTTTTCTTGAAGCATGACTCAAGAGCAGGGGATCAGCAGAGACCTATTTAGTAAAAAACCCCAGTGTTAATTCTATTTTATTTAAAAAAAAACATTATTTAAACCAAAATTTAGTTCGGTTTTTGTTTCTAAAATGCTCACCATTTCCCTAAGAATATGCACTATTTGTTCCTCATTTGAAGGGGAGGTAAAATGTCCTTTTTTCCAGAATTTTTTTGCTAAGAGTTCCTAAAACAGGTGACTATAATTGTACAGTTTTACACCTGTCCTTTTAATGTATGTATATTTCTGTTATTAGAAAGAATGTCTATTAGAAGAGTTGCTTAGACATCTGAACTTCAAAAGATTCATTATATGAGCAGATACAAGGTATTTATTGAGTCATGGAGAAAGCTGTGAGGGGAAGGGGGAGTCCCAGGTATAGTGTTAAAAACTGCTTGATGTTAAACAGATATATTTGATTCAAGGTTAAGCCTTAGGGAGCTTAGGTTTTAAGGTGATATTCAGGAGTTTAAGTTCTTTTTACCATGACTGTTGAGTGTGTATATAACATTTTTCTTCAGAGAAAAAGCTGACATAACAGGTGGATAAAATGACATTTGATGGGTTAAAGTTATATCTTGATCCAGATTTGCAGAGAGAAAAGAGAGGAACTGTGGTGCTGAAATCTAAACATATAATTAAATAAACAGGTCATTGCAGTTCTTATCTTTGTATTGCTTGTTACACTCAATATATACTGATCCATCAAAACACAGAACCCAAAGATGTACAGTTGGCTGTTTTGCAGGACCCATGTGTATTGTTTCTCTCAGAAACAGTTTTCTTCCTCTAATTGACCACAGATGTTTAGATTTTTCTTTTAGAACAGTAAAAGCTAGAAAGCCATAACAGACAGCAAGCCTTTCCCTTTTGCCACTACTTGCATAGTTTCTCTGAAAAGTGTCTCTGGAGTTTTAGAGCTTTCTGATGCACACTAACACTATCTAGAATTAACAAGCATTGCTATATGGTAGTTCTTTTATTCACCAGCATAGCAAACTGAGAATCAGCTGCAGTGTGATTCCTAACTGTCATTTATTTAGACTGTTTTTAGCCTTAGAAAAAGCTATGACAAAGAATAATCAACTTCATCTTCTTTTTTTGAACCTTCAATTAATAGATCAGTCCAGTAATCCTAATAATTTCCCTTCATTATCAAAGAAATATGATGTTTGTGAAGCAGCATAAGAGTGCTGAAGTTCAAAAAAAAATAGTACTATGTATTGTCTGCATATCTCTTGAGAATATTATAAAGAGAAATTTCAGCAATGCTGAAAAGAGTAAACATAAATTTTAAAAAATAAGAAAGAAATCCAATGACCCTTAAGGAGCCAAAGCTAGAAATACAGTAATAAAGACACTAGAGACTTGACTCAAAAGATCAGTTATACTCCTACCTCTTCTAATGTTTTCCTGTGTAGTTGTAGGCAAATCTCTTTGTATTTCCATTAACCTTCAAAAAACCGCAATACTGACTCCTTCTTTGTTATTGTTGTTTACTTCTTTTGTTTTGTTGTTTAGAGGCATTGCAGAAAGAAAAAAAGCCATTTTTCCATCATTTCATGGCTTATTATTCCTACACTAACTTTTCTTTGCTTTCTAGCTCTAAAAATCAAATATTGATCCTGCAGATCTACCAATTGCAGGAAAAGAATTTGGGCTCCCTCTTTCCAGGAGGCCTGTTTGACAACAATTTTAATCACTTTATAACCCACAGCGTGCCATTAGTTGGAGAATGGAACATAGATCTGAATTAAATACAATTCCACTCATAGTCAGGAGTCCTTTGGAGCTGTTAACATTACAATAAGTTATTTTTATTACTGCACAAATGTATTGATTTACGAGCACATAATAAATCAAAAAAATAGGCACACTTATAACACAGAAGAAAGAAATATGAGGAAAAGGAGAAATGTAAATTCTTCCACATTGGGTTTTTCAGTGTAGCTAATGTTTTCAATTAATAAAAGAAAATATATATCATAAAATTGAAATGATAGGTCATAGTAACTAGGAGTAGGATAATAGCATACTATTAAAAACCTCCTGGAAAACAATAGTGTTTAAGTTCTTAACTACCAGATCTCATTTTAAAACAGACTAAATATCCTTTGTCTTTCATGCAGTTTATTGGAATTGTCTGAATGGTTCACAATAATTCCACTCTTACACCTTGGTGCAATGTCAAAACAGAATTTTGTCTGCACCAGGCAGCAGGCTGCCACCTGACTGGCATTTATCTGTATTAACCCTATTCTTCTAACAGTATTCTGAATGTAATTTTGGTTTCATGGACTACTGGAGTTTTGAAGAGCCATATATCTGTTCCTGACCAGGCAACCACCAATACTCAGTCTGCAGATGGCTCTCTATCTGTGCATAGCAAATCTTTTATTGAGGGTGTGTTGGCACTGCTGCTCTCATTTAGCAAGTCAGAAAATTGAAACACAGAATGTGTAAGATGTTAAAAAATTTGCTGGCAGGACACAACTGTTCTGTATGGTTACCTGTTAGCAGAGTGTGCTACTTGACTTCCACCAGATTTTCTGGTAATAATTATAGCATAAAAGGCTGACCTAGCAGTACAGTATATAAATTATCGCTTCAAGATGGGGATATGGATTTTTTTCTATCCCACTGTTTTCCAACTGTTCTCTCTTCATACATACACACATCTAAGTTCTTATAGATTTTTCCAATTTTGGGTGTAAAATAGGTGAACTTCTAAATACTCTATTGCAATTCAGAAATCAAACAAGTACACTGACACTGTATTGTATGTTTATGACACTGAAACGAAAACTTTGAAAGGTCTTTTATTATCAATAAAAGTAGTGCAATACATAAATTGATTAAATAAAACCATCTTAAAATCTTTCCTGGCTGCCATTTGCTACTTTTAGAAGCAATAATTTGCTTCCAGTGCTGCACTCCTGGCCTGTCTCAGCCAAACGCTACAAGGTCTTAAGTGTTGCGCAAGCCTTTGAAGGTTTCAGCGGGTCTTTAGCAATGCCAAAGTCCTTATGCTGGCACCTAGCCCAGGATGAATTTTGCTTTTGATGGCAACAGCTGTGTATCTATCAGGTTTCTGAATATGAGCAGGGTGGGGCAGTCCCCATGGCAGCTGCCAAATGTGAGAGAAACAGAACTGCTGTGCTGGGATCAGGGCTACCGAGTAACAGGCACCAGCTGGGGGTTTTGTCCTTTGGCATGTGACCCTTCTCATTCTGCTCCAAACCTTTCTAGCAGTTTAGCAACTTTGGAAGGCACGTTTCTACCCTGTGGACATCTTCAGTTATAGGTGTCAGTCCTAGAAGCTCAAACACTCCCTCTTTTTCTCTTTCTCATAATCCCTCTGTTAGCAGCAATATCCCATGTAAATTTGGCAACTAGTGGTTGGTTGCATTTATGAGTCTTGAAAAAAAAAAGATTATGAAAGAAAAACTTTGCAAATAAAAAATTGTAACAATTGGAGTGCTTTGAATATTTCAAAATCAATAAATGACATCTCTAAAGCAATAAACAAGCATTTAAATAATGTACTAAACTTTCATGCTTCACAGAAGATACATGACAGCACGCTCTTGTTGCCATTATTATGGATGTTTATTTTAATATTTTTTGAGATTCAGCTCTATTCTTTGACAGGCTTTTCAAAAATGGGCAAAGAACAAAGCTGAGATTTTTCTGTTTCCTGGAGATTTTAAACAGAAGAAAGAGGAAACACAATAGGTTTCAATGTTTCTTCTAATTTTTATTTTTACTGCCCAATATTGAATAATGTCTTCTTTGATTATTTTGTCATGTGGAGACTGAGTAACCTAGTGACTGTTTAGTTAAAAATAAAGTAAAAAATAATTAAAATCACCTCTTTTCAGAATTACCAAGATTTGTGCTTACTTACTGAAAGACTGCTGATCAGCACATCTTGGGATTTTTCTCAGTGACTCATATTCCCTTCACGCTGGCAATATAATCTAACACCACCCCAGAGCTGTCAAGAAGGGGGAGCCAGCAGCACTGCTCCCTGTCCATCCCTCTCACAGCACCACAAGCAGAATCTGCAGCATGTCCTAAGCGTTGTTCTCACCTTGTGTTCATGTGCAGGTAAACCTGGGAGCTCCACACATCTGGGACCTGGGAGGTCTGTGGGAGGGAACTGCAGGGCACAGGGAAGGAAGTGGGACCTCATTTTGCACCATGCAGCTGTAACTGTTCTGTCTGCAAAAGAGCATGAGTACTTTAATGTAGCAATCTCAGTTCAGATAAAACTCAAACCTTTAAATAAAAACAAAAAAGGGGGAAGAGTAGGGTATAAAGGGAGCAATTATACTTTAAGTTAGACATTTGAGTGGTTTTAGGTGGTTTGTTTCCAACATACCTCTCCTTGTCTATTGATCAACATCCCCTGGGATCAAGATACCTTCCTGAAAATCTGCTCTATTTCTTTCTCCATCTGTTAAATAAAGACATAGCTGTATTGCAATGAATATCTCTATATAAGGAACTTTTCTCTGCATTCCACTGTCTCACCCTGTATATCCTAGAAATCAAAAACTCAGTCAAGTGTGTTAAGAATGGAATAGTTTCCCATTGCTGTAAGGCACCACAGATATACACTTAGTCACTCCTGAGCTCCTCTTGCTTTCCTGTTTCCTGTGTTTCAGACCAACCTTTAAGATCAACAGACCCGCATATTTTTATTAATTCCTTTTCTGTCATGTTTTGTGGGTTTATCACTAGTACATTTTTGCCACCATTAAAATACTCCTTGTGGTCAGTTTACCTCTCCTCACTCTCATCCCCTTCATGTTTCTGTCATCCTCACAGTGTCTTGGGCTCCATAAAATCCATTCTCACTTTTCTGATCTCTGTTTTGATCTTCTACCAGTTCCCTTGTGCCATTCCCATTCTGTCAAGTCACTTAGAGCAAGTTTTTCCGTCATGCTCTCCTTAGTCCTTGTCCTCTGTCTTCTCTTGTATGTAAAGGTTACCTAATTGTCTACTTGAATTTTATTCCAATAGAGACTATCAAATACACAAAACCCCATGACTGAGGAAGATCATTCCACTTTTATGATTTCCAGCAGCAGTATTTGCAACCTTGACATGAATTTATTGGCTTTTACAGTGGAAGTTACAAATGCAGTATTTGATTCTCCTTCCAATTACATCTATTTTAATATAATTCCATTTGATTCAGCCAAGTTATTCTTAAATTAGCAATATAATTGAGAGGTTAATTGAACTAGGAGGTCAAAATTTGAATTTATCTCCCTCAAAGCCTTTGTAATAAAAGATGGAATATTCCCAGAGAGAAGTTAAATAGAATAAATGTTACAGCTTGGCAATAGTTTTTTTCTAAATACCTATTTCTAAAACTGGATTGCAAGGCTATGGTATGTGTATATTTCTTTCACCTCTTAGTTTTGTCCTTTCTGTTAACATAAATCCTATTATGAGACTTTTTGAATGCTAGGGATAGCATATATTAGTTTTGGTGAGGACAATTTTCTGTGGATAGACATGAGAAGAGAAAGTGAACCATATAGTCAATCAAAACCTAATTAATTTATTTTGACTGCAAAAGGAAATTATTCTGTCATCTTCACAGACATCTTGTTTCATTCTCATAATTCTGCCCACATTCGTTCCACATAGAAACTCAAAGACAAAAATCAAAATCTCAAATAGCTTAAAATGAAAAATTGGTTTCCAGAGTGTGTGCAATAGGAGCAACTTTGCACTGTAAGTCCTTGGACTTGTATTTTCCCAGAGAAAAATTTGATTCTGATTTTCACAGATCTTTTCGCATCTCATTTTCTGCCTGTAATAATTCACTAAATCAATTTTTTTAGTTTTTTTTTTTTAATTCTATCATCTGGACTAGTCACATGATGTAAGCACAAGCAACAACAATTGTATAAAACTTTTTGGAATCAATGGAGACTTCAATTCTGATAAGTTACAGGAAAATACTCTAGTTTCCACAATTTATAATATAAAAATAATTACTCAGATAATCATTTACTTACAATAAGCATTACCTAATGGGCTCTTATTTGAAAGACTGATTGATAGAGAAGGAGATGGTTCGTAAAAACTCTTGATAAATACTAAAGAAATGTGCAGCCATTAAATGGAAAATGTGCTATTAGGTGTGTTACCGAGAGAGTTTGAGGGGAGAAAAGACAGGAAAATATAGTAGAGGCTGAAAAAGAAATGGAAAAGAGACAAAATTATAGAAATGTTCCTGGGGGCAGGGAAGAAGAGGGGAGGCTTAATAATAGAGTCAGCTCCTTTTCTAGCATATTTGGTTAATGTTGTTTTCAGAAATAAGACTTTGTTCAAATAGAACTTCTGCTCAAATAACATAAGAACATTTGAAGCAAATTGAAATCTGGTATTAAATGTCTGTTCCTTATGTGTTGTAAAAACACAATCTTATCCTACATTGATGTTCATTTTACCAGTATGAAGACAACTGCCATAGCTAATACTAACAGAGCTGTTCAGGAACTGGAAATCTGTGGTGACTTATGGGTATCTGTGTCCTCAGGTAAAAATGTGTTTGGATATGGATTAAAAAGTAAAACTAAGTGGTGTCCTAGATAAATTTAGAATTAAACATTTTGAGTGCAAATATGAGTTATTAAATAACTTTGAAATAAAACTTTTTACTGAAAAACAGAAATAACACATTTTTGTTGAGTCACATTAAAATTGAGTATTCCTAGAACTAGATTTTTTTCCATTATCAAACATTCTGGTTTCAGGGAAATCTAAGAGCCCACTCTGCTGTAAATTTTATTACAGCTCTCAAGTACAGGTATTTTGTAGTGAGATTCATCTATAAAGCGATGACCCATGGGTCAGGAAAAATGTAGAACATTTGTTATATCTACAAAGTATTGCCTTCAAGTTATCTTTTACCAATATTGTAACGAGCTTTAATATATTTTAAATTTTAAAATAATATAAATTTCACCTGGTTTTCAGGTAAAAACATCTCAACCTTTACATATTTTTTGCTTTCCAATGTTCTAACATTTTCTGGTTTATTGTGTTTTGGTGGTGCTTTTTTAACCAAGGCAACAGATATCCATTCCTTACATGTTTAAAAATTAACTGTAAGAGTGTCAGGTGATTTTCCAATAAGAACCAAATTAAAAGACAGTTACCTCACCTGCAGAACTACAAAAACCTAATTGCAAGACTTCTTGACTTAATTCAGTGATAGCCAGGTGAATGTGATGGTAAATAGCCAGTAGCTTTATTTGTCTATGCTATCATCTCTTAGGAACTAGCACACAAAAATCTCAGTCCACAGTTACTTATAACCCTCTGCTACAAGTTTCTTTAGTGAGCATCACCTTAATTGTAAGGTCTGATAGCTGAGCAAAAAAATTTAAAAAACAATAGAGGTATATTTTGTCTAATTTTCCTTTTTTTTGTAGTTTGTTCTCTTAAATAAGCTAGCACATAGCTGACAACAGGCTAGGATTGCCAAAGATTCTGGAAATTCTTTGAGATGCATTCCTACCCAATTCAATCATTTATTTTGTATATAATGATGCTCTAATTTAAATAGGCATGTTAACAGACAGAAGAGCCACAACAGATATATTGTCTCATTAGTGCTGCTGGGCCAATTACTAATTCACAAATATTGAAACTAGCACTGATAGAGATAAATTAATTTCTCATAATTTAATAATGCTAATCACAGGAGCAGTGATGACCTACAACTGTTGGCAACAGAGCAACATGAATTTTACTACAGAAATGTAAACTCAATTTTTTTTTTCTCTGCTTTGCACAATATTATGTTGTTAAATACTTATGGGGGTAATCTTCATTATTTAGCATTTCTTCTGCTATTTTATCTGCTCACAAATCTTTGGGTCAAATTCTTCCAGCAGACAACACTATCTAGCTAAAGTCATGAGTGGTTTTAGTTGAATTCAAAAGAGATTTCAAGGTTTTATTTTACCCATTCTGTATTCCCAAATGGCAAAATATTAATGTGAATTGGTGTCATTTAGTCATTCATCAGCTTCTCTTAATTCAATTTCCTTATTAAACAGAGAGGTTGCTTCATATGGGAAAACTGTGCTGTAACAGCTTCTTATAATAATATTTAGTAAATTCTGATACATTTGAAACATGAGACACAAATTGGTTTTCTGGTCATCCATATAAGGCTAATGAAAATTTTGAGAAGGCAAAAAAATCAGTGTCCTAATAACCTGCACTTTCCTAGCTGATAAAATGCCTTATTTTGAACACAGTGGAAATGACCCTCGAAGTCCAAACTTCTACTAAGAAGTTTCATTAAAGTACATAAATTACAACAACTGTCAGAGATGGCATTAAGTATTCAATAAAAGTAGACTTAACAAAATTAATAGCAATTAAAATTATACTTTTATGATTTCAGCCACCAGTACTGTAAAGACATAATTGCCTGTAAGGACTTCGCTAACCATATTTATCCTCTAAAACTGTCCAATTTATATGAAAAATGCCAAAAACATATCCCAAATGGGTACCATTATCTTCTTGGATTTTTAAAAGTGATCTGTCTATATCCAGCCAGTGCACATTAAGCTAATTTACTTTAATTAGTTTTTTTCTCATTGTCTTAATAGACATGTTGATAACGTTTTATAGGGGAGGGGGAAGAGGGAATATTGGTTGGCACTTTTTATTTCCTTTTCCTGACTATGGATATTAAACTTTATTAATTGAATATCTTTAATACTACCTGGAATCCTGCCCTTAGATCTTCCCTGTTCGTATTTCCTCTCTTTATTTGTCAGATACAAATATAATGATAAAATGTTTAGTATTTTGTAAGGCACTTGTACTTTGGCTGATTAGCTGATAATTAAAAAACACAGAATGACATCTTAAGCTGTGCTGTGAAAAGGAGGTTTTCTCTGGACATAGCAAATTAATTACTTCCTTGAACAGTTACTTGTGTCTCTCATATCAACAGAATGTCTGTGAAATAATTCTAAAGTCTTCAAGCAATATTAAGAACAAAATACAAAGGTGTCATCCACAGGTAGTTGTCTGACTTTAAGATCTAGGTTCAGCCTTCTAATTTAAATAAAGAGTTGACTGCTTCCACCTCTTGATGTAATTGAGAGAACCTGTGTAATTGATTGCAGGAGGGAAGCTCCTCATCTAGCTCTTCGAATTACCCTTGGAGATATATAAATCACTCTATTGGCTGGCCAGGTGGGTGTCTGGTTTGTCATTGCTGAGCTACTTGCAGTCTGCATGTGTGAAGTTCAACAGAGATTCTTTCTAACTCTACTGCTTTCAGAAATATTTTTAATTGATCTGGTAAAGCTTGTGAAGGTATGTCCGGTGTTTTGACAGCATTCCTGAGGGGCTATTCTTTTATTCTGTTAATTTTCTTTCATAGAATGTGATAAACCAAACCATTAGTGTGGTTTTAGCAGATTAGACTGTGATTTGCCCCTTGATTTTCCAAATACATTTAAGATTCAATGTGAATATTTTGCAGTACACAAAAGATGAATTGATGTCTAATTTATGTTACTGGATGGATAATTCAATTTTAAACCAGCATCATCTCACACTCTAAGAGTCAATAAACTATAAAGACTGTTCAAAATAGGATTATGTACAAATTTATGATAGTGAAAATATCCCTGTATTACTTTAAAGTAGTACAAATATGGAGTGTTGTAAAGGTTTCTGGGCTTCTTCAGAAATTAAAACTTGGCTTTTGATAGCAATTCTTCAAAAAAAGCACAGAATTCAGTGATAAAAAATACTAAACAGTGAAGAATCAATCCCTGATTCAAAGGATTTGGTTGAAAATAAGAAATTTCAACTTTACTTTGGATATTCTTAAAATAACTTGATCTTACTTCTCATTCTTAGGCATTTACTTGAAGAATGCCATAGAATGCGATCTGTTTTTAAAGTAGTTTATCAGTTATGTATCACAATATCAAGTTGATATATATGGTCTAAATTATTTTATGTCATGGAATGAAATTATATTCAAAGTGATTGCAAGGAATTCTAAAATATTTTCCTGAAGGGAATCTTAAAGAATACAGAAACATATTTTTTTATCCTTATTATAGTAGTGTATTGGTAACATATTGCATTAACATAATTATTCATAATTCATCCAGAGTATTTTCTTTCATTGAGTCTATGCCTTCTCCTACAGGAAACAAGTTAATTAGGTTTCAGACTACTGAATTATAAACCTATCCTACATGTCGTTTTTCAGAAGGTATTTTTACTTTGCTGTCCTGAGTTGAACTTTGCTTGAAAAATTTGTCACTTTCTTGGAGGAAAAAATAATTAATCATATTGAGAATACTCAATAACTTGTTGATCAACATAAAAAACCATAAATATTGAATTGGAGACACATTTTATGTTCTTATATTAATAACAAAAATCAGCAGAACTTCAGCTGGTAATTTTCATGGCTGAAGTTCTTTCTTTCTAATGAAATTGAAGTCGAAACATTGTTGAACTGAAGGTGAAAAAACTTTTAACATAGAGTAAGTCAGGATAAAACCATCCTATATACTGTGCATGCATTTCTGTGTATGTGTGAGTTTTCATTGTGCTATAAAAATCTGGTATTAAACTCTATAATACATGTACTTTTGGAATTCTGCTTTGAAGGTATTTTTCAATGTAACTATTTTTGGTAATAATGGATAAGAAGAAATATAAATTAATACACTTACCCTAAAACCATAAGTGTAAGACTGACAGTTCAGACAGTTCAGATTTGCCATGATGAATTTGGTGTCTGATTTTGCAGAAATACCTTTCCAAAACCACTCTCTGTAGAAATTGTATAGTAAGAATACAAGAACAGAGCAAGTGTGTACAGCCAATTCCATGAAATAAATCAGAATTTTTGAGAGTAGCACCTGAGCCCTCCCTTGTTCTCGCAAAAAGTTTTGGGGAGACTTTCACAATTTGTAGGTAACAGGCAAATGACATACCAATTTTATGTCTTCTGTCTCTCAGTGATCTGTAATTCATTTAGACTTCTGCATCTAATATTTATTGAATAAAATCACTTGTCTTAATGGAATCAATAGTTGAAAGGGATGATATTGAAAAACAAATTATTGTTAGAAAATAAGTCTTGGGACTTCCTCATGAAAGCAAAAGCATTCCAAGGCAAATGGCATAAGGAGCCGTAAGTATTCCAGATGGTAAATTATTTCCTATATGACATTCAGATTTATCTCTAAAAGATCAGCATGTTTTATACATTCATAAGATCTGCCTTGTCTTTAGATTTTCAGTATTGAAAAATACTTTTTTCAGGGACAGAAGTGTGTTACGACCTAAGAAATATTTCTCAGATTTGTATGCTGATTATATGAGCAAAGGGTACCTGGGTTATTGATGACATTAGAGGTCATGATTTTGCAATTTAAATTTAGAAAATTTCAGGATAAAACAGAGAACTGAAAGTATAAGTCAAAAAGATGAAGAATTTATTAGCCTTTACTGTTCTATTAGCTTTTACTGTGTTACAGCAAGGTGTATGGTTGTCTTGAAATCAACCATTATAATTGATTTTTCTCAGTTGTTTCCAGATGTTAAGCTTCCAGTTCTTAATAGAAATATTGTCCTTATTGGTAAACTTCATCCCATTCCTACTACTCCAGTATTCAAGGTCATTCACTCTTTCCTGTATGATCTGACACTCATCTTCTTTCTGTATTGGAGCACCTCTGCTTACATTGTATCATCCATAAATGCCATCAACATGCTCCTACAATTTTTCCTAGCAAGACCACTAATGAAAATATTAAATAAATGAAAAATCAGGCTCTGAGAAACTCATCCATGTCTGGCTTTCACCACTTTGTCAGCTATCTTGCCTTCAGACAATTCCTTACCTATCCAACCTCTATTACGATGAACTCAGTTAATGTGGCATCCTATCAGTTTACTAATGGTGATGAATGAGGGCTACTGCATTTCCTATTTCCAGAAAGAAAACAGGTATTTTATTAAATAGAGGGGCAGGTTAGTCTAGCTTTTGATGCATGAGATACAAACACATTGGGTAGAAAAAGAGACTTCTAAAGAAAGAGTACATAAACATATCCAGGCAGGCAGTGGCTTGGAGCTCTGTTGTGTCAGAGGTCAGACTCAGGTTGTGCTCAATACGTATTAATGACTCCACTAGACCTTTTGAGTTGTTATTCATGCTTTTGAAATGTGTTGTCTTGTGATGGTGACTTGCACAATTTAATTATGTTTTCTCTTTAGGAAACCATTGTTTTTGTTTGTCAGAACCTCTCTAGTAGTATTAGAATTGAAAGATTCCAATATCATAGTAATGTTTCATTTTATGTTGTTATATAGGCCTTTATAAAATGCTTCTTGAATTATCTCTCTTTCAAGCTGATGAACTCTGGTCCATCTACTTATATGGAATGACTTCAAAATCCCTCTATATTCTTCCTGCTTTTTCTTTTTTGCCTCTTTCCTAAACCTTATGGGGTTTTTTAGTTTGCTTGTTTTGGGCTTTTTTGAGATATAGTGATCAGAAATTCAGTGTTGAATGTTAAGACAAAGTATGTAGATTTAGTGCATTAAAAAAAAAAAGTTTCCTGCTCTGTTTTTTGGTTGAGTTGGTTTTTTGCCCCTAATAATTTCTGTTGTTCTAATTCAGCTTGCAACCCCAGTCAAAAAAGCCGGTGTTTTCAGAGAACAAGCCATAATTAGTCTTTTATTGTTTTTCTTGGAGCAGAATTTAGAATCCACTGTTTTGAATGTCTAGAAAGGGGTATTTATTCTCACATAGACTGTGTTGTATTTATTGACACCATTTCACTCCTTCTTCTGTGTACCATTCACATCTGTTTCAAACAAATAGCTGTCCCTCATGAAACAGCTTATCAAAGAGGACTCTTGAATTATGTGGTCCCAGAGAAATCCTGAATACCTCTTTTAATAAAGGAGGGTGCAGTACAGTAATGATGGGCCTTTTAAAGTACCCTTAATCAGTCATGTTGAGGTAAGAAATGGTAAATTGCAGTGATGTAAAATTGCCACCCTGATACTGCCACGCTATGCAGCTGAAATAAGTAACCTTTAATTTCTTGTTCTTTATGAGAGGAAAAGAAAATATCCTTTAAAATCATCATGGTAAGGAAGGATGTGTTTGAGGCTGGGTTGGATGGTGTCCTAAGCAACCTGATCTAGTGAGTGACATCCCTGCCCATGGCAGGGGGTTTGAATTAGTCTTTGAGATCCCTTCCAACCCAAACCATTCTATAATTATGGAATGTAGTTGGGCCCTGGACAGTTAGATAAAATTTTTCCATATTACTATATAGCTGAATGAAAACTTGCCTACAAAATAAACACCTAAACAAAATACAGGAGTGCTCAAATTGAATTGTCTTCATTTTGATCATTCAATTTTTATTCATTCTACTTTCTAGTGTCACCTGTTTCCTAAATCCAAATTTTCAGACTGCAAGTGATATGAGGCAGTATTGGTTTTCTGGGGGTTTTGTTTGGGTTTTAAATTTGGTGAAGTTGTGACGTTTTCAGAACACCTCTGTTAGTCCTACATATTATTATATAGTTATGTCTAAGCAATTAGTTCAGATTAGCAGGAAAAATGTCATTAATATCAATGGACAATCAAACTGATAATGAAAGATATTTTATCTTTCAACATGAAGAAATGAAATCAAGTGCCATGCCAGTTATGCCATGACATAATAATTTTGTTTTCTTTTGAAGATATCGCAAATGCACATGAAAGAATCACCCAGAAATCAAGCTCTATTTCTTCAAATACCCTTCTTTTGGTAGGGTATATATACCTTCTTTTGGGTATATATAGGGTATATATACCCTTCTTTTTGGTATTTTCTTCAAATACCGTATTTTTGGTAAGACTAAAATATAAAGATCAAAAAGTATACTTAATTATGTACCTTTAGTTACAGAAATCTCTATATTGTCTGTAGGAAGATAAAATATATATAAAATATATTATAATATATACTACAAATATATAGTATATGAGATCTTCTGACAGCACTTGACTGTATCCTCCACCAATAGTTCAGTGATGATGAAAGAGTTCTATTTAATTTAGTAGAGATTGCCTCACTGACTGTAATTTCTTTGTTGACAGTGTAGTTTCTGTATACCTCAGTGCACAGACACCTGTATTGGGTTTCTAATGCTGGATGTACACGTAACAAGAAATCTCATCTAAAAATCCTTTGAAACATACTTGTTTTCCTACATTCCAGCTGAACATGCTCATTTTTGCCTGTATTAATTAAATCTGTATTTAAAAAGAGTAATCAGACTTTGCTTTGTTTATAGGAAACATGAATGTTTTTTTAATATTTCAGACCAATAAAAAGACAATTTTGATATAGTCCGTGAGAAGTTTTTCAGAATAGATGAAATTTTGCACTGAAACAGCACTATATTTTTGCTTTATTTTCTGTTGGTATTTTACTCATAAAAATGTGATTTGCCCTAGAGATGTACACAAGGTATATATGCCATTAGGAGAATAGAAATTCTGGCACTAAAAATCATAATTCATAAGCAGAAGCATTAGTACTTTTGTGTAAACAATGAAAGTTGGTCTTCGATGTTCCTGTCACTGCAAACTGCAGGAGGAAGGTGAAGACTCCAGCCTGCTTAATGTGGCAGTGAATGTTGATTTTTTTTACACATAATCTTGTTTTCTGATGAATCACACGCATGCATAACTTGCTGTCAGTTTGCTCTAATTATTGTAGATCATCCTCATGATCTGACACTTGCAACCTAATATATTATGATAGTTGAAGTAATATGTTCTGGTTATAATTGGTTGCCCACTATTGATATGGGTAATAGATCTCTCCTGTGAAATACAAACAGTAACTAGATGCACAGCATGCAGGTGAGTTAAGTACCTACACTACCTAGGAATCAGCAGGTATTCTTCATGACTTAGTCTCCAGACATATTTTTTCTGGAAGCTCAGCATATCTCTAATTGCAATTATATTTTGTGTCCATCTTGTCTCAGATCTTGGAAAAGGGATTTCTGTGTATAAATATTTAAGTATGAAAGTAAAAGGCAATATCAAGCACTTTTCTACAGACTTATAGAAATATAACTGGCATAGGTCTCTTCACAGAATTCCAATTTATAGTGGTAGAGTTGGTCTCAAGGCTCAAGAAAAGAAAGATAAAGAGGAAAATCAAATCTTTAACCTGGAAACTGTGAGCTACATTTTGACGTGGCAGGTCTTCATGTTGCATATTTAGTTCAGTGTAATCAATAGCATTAATAAATGAGTGAATTGGCTGAATTCTGAAAGGATTGTATCTCTCACACAAATAATTGATTTTTGTGTTCTCCATGTGAACACAGAAACACCATAGTTAAGTGCACAGAGAGTGTAATATTGACTTTTTTTTGATATTTAGTCACTAAGTGTCCAAGGTTGACAAAAGCAGTTACATTCCACCGTTTTCTATCAGTAAGCCTATTTGCCTAGAGTATTAGTTTCCTCCAAAGCACTTATTGGATTTAAAGGCCTACCCTCTTTTACATATTTTATTCAAAACTTCCAAAATAATCTGGAGACAATATTTACATCCTTGCAAAGTACTGTTAGAAAGTTTGACTTTAAAAATGTATGCTTGAGGTGTGTGTTATGTCTGGTTTAGACACAGGAGCTGGTGAAATCAATGTACCTCTGAGTAATGCTGGAAGCTGGATTGAGGGGTCATAAAACACTTCATGTTGCATACTTGGGATGGGATCAGCATTGGGGTCTAACCAGGGGTTCTGGTATTGCAAAACATGATTTTCTGCTTCTTGTTGTCTCTTAATAGCACTACTTTTGCTGGGCCAGAATTTAATCTCAAAATTTACTGAAAAAGTAATTATTAATCAGTTGTGGAGTTCCTTTAAAAGCCAGACCCCATTTCATTGACAATTATTTTTGATTTTAGACATTTTCAAGTACTAAAATTCTCTTACAACTGGCTTTCAAATATATTGTCTCAAAACTGCCAAAATTTATTCTGCTAAACATTTGGTGGTAATCTATCATCATATATGCTCATCATATAAATCATTCTATGCCCATTGACTGTTCTTAGCTTCATGTGAATATTCATTATGATCTATAGAATCACAATCAAGGGAAAGGCAGAAAATGTATTTTTACATGGAATAATTATAATTATAAAACTTTAAGTATAGTAAATGTCAAGATGCTACCTTTATATTCCTCAACATTTCCTTCTCATGTGCAGTCCTCTTTTCACTTTTCAAGAATATATATTGAGTTTTGCATGCACAACCTTGCCAGATATTGGCATCAGCAGCAAAAGTATTCGTATTCTATGTAAACAAAAAAAAACATTCTTTTGTTTAAGAAATAAATTTATGTAGAAAAGCTGAGGAACATTTTTGGTTTCTGTTTATTCAGAGCTTTGTTGAAAAGCTAATAAAAGCTTGTAGTCTTGTTCAGGGTAATTTAAGCAATTAAATATCCTCTGTGCTCTTAAATTCTTTTGCATTCATCCTCTTTTTTTCATGCTTTACTCTTTATTTTCTAGTTTAAAAAATCCAGGATATATTTCATAGCAAAAGTATAGTCTGTTTTCCTGTTTGGTTTGGGTAATGGACTTAGTATGGGATAATATGAAAAATTTGCATGGTATGGGTGAACATATAATTGAAGAAAGAGGTCTTACGTTCAAAAGAGCCAGTATTGTTGCATGAACTTCATACTTACAAATAGTTTCAGCTGTGGCAGGTTTGATATGAAGACAAATGCACAGTGCTCTAATTATTACACATTTTTTAACATATGTTTTGCATTATATCACAGAGAGACCTGTTCTTTAATGATGCTTCTTCTTGTGTTACTTTTCCTGTGATACCAATTATTTTAAGCATGTATGACAGGTACCTGGCATCTTCATAGCATCTCAGCAGGTTTTACTAGTAGCACTGTGAACATGAAAATAATATGTTAAGAATCTGTTCTGTGGAAAAGGATATCATAGACGTAGAAAAAGCACTAAACAACCTTTAAGAAAAAAAAACCAGCAGTCATTCAGGAGTGAAGTACATCATTTCTAAGTAATTACGTGTTGAGGTTAAAATGTTGCATATTCCAAGGCTCTGTTTCAAAACTGTTCAAATTTAGTGTCATGAGCTCTAGTGAATGCACATCACTGTTAATAACCAAATTAATTAACAGCATGTTGAAGTTCCATAGAGATCATTCAGATATACTTCTGTTGCAATTAAATAAAAAATGTGGTTTTGTGTAGAAGGTGGTAAATCATAATTAGTAATATACTGCTCTGTTATTGGATTTTTCTATGACAAGGTTATAAAAAAATATGTGGCTACAGAGTGTTTGGTTTTCTTCACACAAACATCAGTTTAAGAATTTTGTACAGAACAATCCTATACATTGTTATATATAATTGAAGACATATAAAACTAGATTTATACAAAATAGACATAAATATCTAGTTATACATAACTGTAGTATTTTGTACATATTTTTCCCTTTATGTTTGTTGTATAAACTATATGGATGATTAAGGTCTTATATATCCATGGATGCATAGATGGGGTGGATAGATATCACAGGCTCCCAGGCTGGAAGAAGCTGCAGTGAGCCATCCGTCCCTGTTTAAGCAGGGTCACCCTAGAGCACCTTGCACAGAACTCTAACTATGTTTTTTAATTTTTGATGTATTTTTTTGTAATTTCTACATTAATTTTACCTGGGCGAATTTTCCTAGATCTCAGGTTACCACTCAGCCTTTCAGTTTTATCAGAGCCTTTCTCACCACTGTGGTCCCTGGTTCCTGGCACCACTGGGATTATGGCAACAGATTATTGCTTACCACAACAGGCTCTTTGGACCATCCAGTCATACTGCATGAGGCTGGTTCTGAGAACCTAGTGTTATTTATTCTCCACAGAACTGCAATTTTTTGGCTATTTATAATTAGTTTGTCACTAAGAACTTTGGATCAATTTGCCAATGATTCAACTCAATAAATTGGTAAATAAAAATGCTCCACATTATCTTTGGCTCAGGACTTTTCCCAGGTGCATCTAGGAATGTGGCTTAAATACAACTTAGAAAAGAGGTCTAGTCACAGATGTAGTCAGGGTGCTTCTTTGGTTTGGTGCTCAGGGTCTAGCCCTATCTATTCTGTTCTGTATAACTTGTTCTATGTGGAGGGCCCCATTTTGTGAGAAGGTACTTACCTGGTTAGTTTCTGTGCTATAGAGTGTTGTTGGTTAGATAACAACACCAAGTCTACATAATGCTAACTCCGCAATTTACAAAAATTTGAGTCATGGTTGCTTTGGGTTTTTAAGAGACCTTATCAACAAAGGCAGAGAAAGAATGTTGATATGGGAAAACTCACCACTCGTTTTTACCATCTAAACATATAACTGAGCAAAACAGAATGAAGTTGCAGTTCAGTGTCCTGAAACTGGAAACTATTTTTCCGATGTGCTAGGTATTCTTCCCCTGTTCAAAACAATATATCTTTCTCTTAGATGTTAGCATAGCAATATAATCACTCAAGTTCCAAGCTGGTAGATCTTTAAAGTTGATAGTCAAACAGATAGGATGTGCTGGACCATTTCAGTGTTTTATCTGACAGACAGCAGTAAAGTTTTATAAGCTTTTTTGAGTCATTTTTTTTACATGAAATAGAATTGATGTTTTCCATCTCTTCTATTTTCCGTTTTCTCCCTGGGATGAAAGGTTCCATCTGAGAATGTGTAATAAATATTCCACTGACGAGTGGTAAGCAAGAATCACTGCCTGGTTGTCTGCTAGAAACCAATGCCATTGCCACGTGTTCTATATGTATTGAGACCTGCTGCTTTCTGGAAAGGCATCTGAGGGGAGGCAACCATATTGCTGCCCTGTTGCTTGAACCAGTGTCATTGTACATTATTTTCTGTTGTCTTCTTCAAGAAACTAGTTAGGAACAATTGGATGCAATTTTAATTTCCTTGTTCAAGATTGGCCAGGTTTTGATAAATACAACTTTGCTTCTTGCCCACCAGTACCCTCTACAGTGCTGGGAGAATTTTCCCACCTCTGTGAGAGCTTGTGCATGAGCTGAGCTACTATGGATTAACTGCCAAAGAGTACATTTCCTTTTAAAAACACCACACTGCTTATTTGGACTGAATCAGGTGAAACTGATGAATTCCACATCTGAGCACCTTAGAGCTGATCAGGGATGAGCCTGTGTTGCTATTTGTTGCATTTTGGCTGCTATTTTAGTTTTCCTTCCCATGTTTCTGAGGGCAGCACTCTTTGATCACACTCCAGTAAATGAAGATCAGAGCATCAAAGGGAGTTAAATATGTTGGCAGTGAGTGTCACCAAGCTTCACTTTCAAGTGTGCAATGCTAAAAATATATTCAGAAATGCTCATTAAGTGAATCAGGACAGTTAAGCACCTAAGAAATGGAATGATGAAGGAAAGAATTTTGAATACAAGATCATCTAAATCTAGAAAAAGAAAATATTCAAGAGAGCAGAGAAAGTTTTCTGCATTTTCTTAAATTAAAATACTTTTATTGACAGTTGTAAAGCCATAGCTTAGAACTTATTCCTGCAAATGATAACATAAATAGAAAACACAAGGATGAGTATTTCAGGTTTGTTTGCCTTCAAGCTCTTTTCTGTCTGGGGTTCAAGTGCAGGCTTTTTTAAGGTCTATGATCCAGGTACTCTGATGACACAAATGCTTAGACACTCAGTTGGGAAATTTTTTTGTTTTGTAGTTGTGTAGTTGAATTTATACCAAACACAAAGTTTCTCACATGGTGTGACTCAATGATGTGGTAACTGTTCTCCACAAATTAGAACATTTTTAGTATTGAGCCTTTAGATTTTCAGTACCTTGCCCTTACATTGCTACAATTATATTTTTAGTATTTATCTTCTTGTATATTTATATTGTCTGTACAGTCAAGCTGTGTATTCATTTGTATGTATGCCTGCACATATATTTGGAAAAAATATATTTACAGTCTGGGATTTAAACTTTGGGAGACATATTTTGTGCCTCAATAACATGTTGGAGAGTTTTCACTGACTTTTATTACCCAGTTTTGTATTTATAGATATCATAGGAAACACTTTTCATGGTTCAGATAGAACTTGGATGCACACATGCAATACCCACCTACTTTTCAGACTGTAGAGAAAATCAGTCTTATGATCTGATGTAGTATTTACCCTGTTTTCCAGAAGTTAAGAATAGGATGCTAATCCTCATAATCTCTGCCTGCCAAAAGTTTGGAAACAATGTTTAGAATTGCTTTCCTGCTTGTTCTGGATTAACCCAGGTAGGCAGCCAAGTTCCATACAGCCACTCACTGTCCCAAGGTGAGACAGGAAGGAGAATCAGGAGGGTAAAAGTGAGACATCTCATGAGATAGAGACAGTTTAATAGGTTAAGCAGGAACTGTGAGCACAAACTAAGCCAACTAAGGGATTCATTCATTACTTCTCATCAGCAGATAGATGTTTAGCCATTTGCAAGAAATCCAGGCTTCATCATGCATAACACTTATCTGGGAAGAGAGTACCATAACTCCGATCATCCTTTCCTCCTTCTCCTTCCCCAGCTTTTTTGGCTGAGCACAATCTCATATGGTGTGGAATATCTCTTTGGTCAGCTGTCATCTTCCAAATCTTATGTACTGCCAGCTGGCTTGCTGCTAGCTACTATGAAGATTATTATTTCCAGAAAACTCTTCCAGACAAAACAGTAGACTACTGTTATTTGGATCGTATTGATACCCCTCCCTCTAATTCCTGGGTCAGTCCATTAAACACATACCTTTAAACAGAAATAAATTGCAGAAAACACCCAGCTTTTACACTTGACCTATTTTGCTTGAAATAAAAAAATTATAGGTGAAATGCACCTTCATACCACATTTTTGAAATGCTGACAGCACAATGAAATGAAAACATTTTGTCATAGGGGAAAAATATTTGCAGAAATATAGGAAGTGTGCATTTTTTTTCACATTCCAACAATTATTGTAACTTACTCTTATCACTTGCATAACCACAGCTTCATTATAGGCTCAAAGAAAAATTGTGTAGTCTGTTTTGATTCTTGTTTGAAGAGGAGTTCTAGAAACAAAAAATTGTAGCTGTTCATTTCAAGATATACTGTACCTTTTTCTCCTTCCCTTTTTGGCAGATGTTACAATGTGAACTTCATTGGAATGTGAGAAAGATAAGAATGAAACGAGATTTTGAGATACTTCTGTTACCAACAAGAGCTTTATTCCATGTATCCATTTAATTTACAAAAGCTCCACTCTTTATATATGAAATATTCCCATCTTCCTGATTATTAAAATCAAAAATCATTTTATAGTTTACTCCAGAACACTGTAAGCTTGCAATGCTTGTGAAAAATACTGTCTGAAAATAGCTCTTTGTATATATTCTAAGTGCTGTTATGTTTGTTTTTCTTTAAAAAATAATCATTATCTTTCCATATGTTTTATGTTTATTACTGTTAAATACGTTGCCTTTGCAAAGCTATAGCAGTGGGATTTATAGTACATTTGCTGTTTCATACAGCAAAAAAACTTGCAATTGAAAATTCATGTCAGCTCTGCAGAAGTTAGGTAGACCTTTCTCTTAATTCTCAGAATACATGATCTGTTTTTCACGGTGGAAGAAAGGAAAGAAAATTTTCATGTGTGACCTGAAGGAATCATATGTGAAAGTAAATGAGTTATAATGAACATGGATCTCCAAAATGCCATTTTTACTTTTAATATTCAACATGCAATCAACACTTATGGTTCAGAGAAATAAAATTGCATTTTACAAGTGTAATAACATCAGTCCAGCAGTAGCTATAATAAATATTTTATTACAGATAATCTGCATCTCATTTAGACTTTAGGAAAGACACACAGTCTATGACCATACCATATATCACAATGCAAAGAGGAAAATAATAATGAAGAATTAAAAAAATACCATCTATCATATCCTGTCTTGATTTTTTAATCTACTGAGGTATTCTGTAATGATCATTAAACAATTACAAAATAAAAATATTTGACCAAGATCTTCATAATCTGTTCTCATTGCAGATTCTTGGCTCATTAGAGATCCACTCACATGGAAAGCTGAAGGTAAGATCAAACATCCTATAGCCTCAAGCTCTGGTAGGACCTATATATTGCACTGGTGTTTTTAAAATGGCACATCATTGTCTAACTGATGGAAGTATATACAATTTTCTACTGGCTTGTCCATTATCAGTAGTTTATGCTGCTGCATCTAATTTATTGTTGCTGCACTAACAGTGTACACCAAAACTCGTAGCAGGGAGAAATTCACAGAGCACAAACTAGAGGAGAAATAAATGCCTTGTTCATGAAGGAATATCCAGGATGATAAATTCTCTCTCTTGTTACCAGACTCATCAAGGATAGAACATAATTGAATAAATTATAAAATTCTCAAAATTACTTATTAAATCTTTTGTGAGAATTCTTGAGTTTCCAGAAGAAACTACTGTTGCCTATGTGCACCGTATTTGGTGATGTTTTTTGGTGATAACTCTGTTTAGGTTAATAATTTGAAAATGTAATTTTTAGCCATGATCTCATCTCAGCTGAAAGCACATAAGGTCCCAGAACTCTGAAATGGTGTCCACTCAAAAATGTTTGAATTTGGCAGCAGTCTGGCTGTGAGAAAACCTTAATCTGTCTGATCAGTATGTACCTAGAAACTGCACTGTATTGAGCAAGTACATGGAATTTGAGTTTTCTTCCTCTGGTTTTAGCTCAGTGATTTTTCTCAATGGTAACCAAAGTCAAGTAATTTATAGCTTGTGAACCTCACAAAAAAGGGTTCATTTACAACCATATTCTGCATCTTGTGACACCAAATGGAGTGTGTGTTCTTCTATATGACTACAAAAGATTTTAGAACAGCGATCAGAAACGTGTTCTGCTCATTAATGTTTTTACAGTAGCTGCCTTAAAAGAGATACAGTTTCCTAGAGCAAGTCATTCAGAATTCAACTACGCTCTTCAAGTTTAATAGGTTGAGCTCTTTGAGTTCCCCTACCTCCTCCTGATTGATGGTTTGTTTCTTCTTTTAATACAAAATTCAGTAAAATTTCCCACAGTGAAAAGGGTCTTTTAATTATAAAACATCAGCGTGTGGGAATGATTCAATTTACACATCAGAAAAGCTCAGTTACTTGACCATAATTTATTTTTTGTGCTGATAATTTACAGACCACAGATTCTTCTTCCTCTGGCCCCCTCCCCTTCTCACTTTCTCTCATTCTATGTAAAAGAATGAAAATCTCAATACCCTGAAAAAGCTTTAGCTATTGTATCACATGGTCATCAGAACTAGAGGCTTCATTATCAGAATTTTTTCTACCAGCTTTTATCCCTTTCTCATTTCCTAGTTACGTTGTCATATTTAATTTAAGTGTGTTCTGTAATTGCTGAGTAATACAGTTTTTTCTTGTATCTGACAAAAGGGCAGCATTAGTAAGGAGGGGTATGGTATCTCACTCATGAAACTGTGAGATAAGAGACATTGCCAAGAAAAGATATTTGCAGTTCTAATGTTGCATATTAAGCAACCGACCGGCTTTTCGTTTTCTTTTTTTTTTTTAAGTATTAACTAAATAATGTTGAAATAAAGGTCTGGAAGGGATGGAGAATTTTTCATGTTTCCTTGTACTTCCTCTATCCAGTATTAGTCATCCTTGTTGTTTTATTGTCAGAATGTAGTTTAGGACATTGGTATTGGTAGGTAAAGCAACTTTTACTAAAAGAGCTTAGTAAGTTCTAAATGTGATTTTCCTACCAAAATCAGTAAAGTTAATCTTACTTTGTGCTTATTATGGCCATAAGAGATATAAGCACTAAAAATGTCCAGAATACCATTTATACAAATATTTTTAAATCTACTTACAGATATGTTCTTAAATTTGTTTTGGTTTGAATCAAATGTGGTTTGTGACCACATATTATTAGATTAGGTTATGCTCATTTCAGAATGAAAAGTACATGCAGAGAAATGCAGGTATGCACCATTTGTTCTAGGTTGTACATATAATTCTGGTTCAGCTGAGTACTTAAGAGTATTTATTGGTTGGTTATTTGTTACTGTACAATAGCTACACTACTGAAATGAAGTGTAGTGTAGCTACACTACACTACACTTGCTTTAACGTTGTTTTAATTGTTTGCTTTTTTTAGCATTTAATTTAGTCTGTTTTCCACTTTGGAAGGAATGTATGAATGGTACTCTATTAAAATATGTGGAACGTGGGAGCCGCAGTCATATCTTCTAATTCCTTTCAGATATTTGAAGGTGCTTCTCCTTTACCCTGGAATAAGTACTTAAACTAAAATAGCCAACACAAATTCATGTTATGTAATGTTCCTATGAGAGAGAAACTAAAAGACTATTTTTCTGATAACTGTACCTGCTGCTGTTTGGAATTGCCTTTATGTAGAAGCACAAATGTATCCTTGGATTAGACCTGAAAGCCAAAACTAGCATGTTTTTGTAAAATGGACCAATATAAGGTGTTCTCTTCCATTGTCCATTTGGCCATTACAGGTTAAAGGAATCCAGTTTGATTTTAAAAATCTAAATTTCCCCTACTGCAGCTTTCTCTAATTCACCTGTAACTTACTGTATCCTGCTCAGTAAAGGGAATAATCTTTTCCATATGAGGACAGCAATATAGGCATACATCTTAACACTAAGTAAACTCACTTTTTATTTCCAAAATATAATTAAAAAAATTTGTATGATCCCCAAGGAAATACCAGGCTATTGTAGCTTCTATCTGAATAGCATACTCTGCTGAGTGAATGCTCACATACAAGATCTCACAAATAGTCATATGGAAGACAGGTCGTACTTCTTTTACACAAAGCTAGCATCAGATATATACAGTTATGCTGTGATTCAGTTCATTCTTTTTTGTTGATGTTTGAATACATTTGCACTCCTTCTTCTTTACCAGTACACCTGAAGCCACAAATAGGTAATGGCTTCAAATGATTTCCAAGGCTGGTAAGCTGTTGAAACATTGTGTGTCCTAAATGATGTGACAAACCCCTCAGTACTCCTGCAGCTGGTGCAGCAGCTGTTCTGTGATGACACACCTGTCCCTTCTTGGGGTTCTTTTGGTACTCCCCATGATAACTTCCAGGTCTGTTTCATTGGCCAAGTAAGCCCTGTAGCATTATTCCCTGTAAGTCTGTGTTTCTGCTGTTGTCAGCAGTTCCTGATAGTGTAACTCCTCTAGGGATTAAAAAAGAGTCCTGAAATTTTTAATATGTATAAATCTGTTCTTCCAGATCATCATCTTATGAGCATTTACTATGGTAAATAGTAAGCTAAAATCAATAACTCTGTACAAAACATTACTTTCAATGAAAGCCTTTGCTCACAGTTTTTATGATCACTTTTTTTGTGATCATTTCTTTTTGGCTTCTCTTTGGCTTAAATACTAGCATTTTTTATTAATTTTATTCAGGATAGCCAAATGGTGTTGTATGTTGTGTCAAAGGTTGCATTTTTAGTAAAGATTTTGATATTTAATAGATGTTCTAATGATAAAGTTTTATGGCAGAAGTTGTTATTGGAACAACCTTTCTTTCTTTATTTTCCTTTCATGACAATGTACGTGAGTGTTGAGTCTCTGTTAAGACTGCAATGTTCTCACCCCAATACAAACAGCTTATGGTTTCCACTGTGTTGTATAAATTTTTGGACATCCATGGAATTTTTCCTTTAGTAGTTAAGGATTACAGTGACTTACTCTCTCCTGATGTAACTTAACTCTGTGCACTAAACATAACAGCATCCCAGATCCTTGCATTGTTGATAAGAGGACCAGAGGTGAATTCCCAGCTGATAGTAGGCCCATGTCCCTGGTGGTACTATTTTATGAATTTTGTTTTGTGGTTTGCTTTGGGTTTTTTTTGTACAGTTAACCATCTCCATGATTACTGTTAGAATGTAGGTATGATTCCTGAACATTGCTATCAAGTTTTTGCCAGGCTACCTACATTTATGAGCTGCAGAGAGGCATGCCCGGGGAAATAATTTTTTTCAAGTTGTCCTCAAAAAAAACCCCAGGTATCATATTCAGTCTTTTTAACTGTCATCTTCCCACAGCAATCAGTCACTCACCGTGTCACTGGATGGGTGTTGTTATACACCTTTATATAATCTTTGCACAAAACTCAGCTGTTTGGTATATTTGTTGCAAATGTGAGAAATTATTTGTCAAACAAGCAAAAAGTCTTAGCCGTTGTTAGGAAATGGTTGAAGAAGAGTTTGAAATCTCTGCCATCAAAGCTGAGATCCCCCTCTGAAGGCCTGAGATGCAAATCAAGTTCAGGCTGGGAGTCTCACAGCCCTGAATTCCTGGACATAATTGCCTTTCTGAACACACTACTTCTCATTCTCCTCATTCAAAAACCGAGATGGGATTAGTGATGGTGCTAGTTTCTATCTTTATAAAAGTATTTCCTTGAAAGTGGAAAAACTTCTATATCCTCAAATTCTGAGCTGTAGGAGGATCATGATTTAACCTAGGGCTTTGTGTAAATACTTTAGGAAATGTGGATTGGAGCCAGGATTCTCCTCTCCTGGTCAGATTCCACCATGTCAAGGGAAATTTTTCTGACATTCTTAGTCATGGGGAATTTTGTGTGGCTTCAGTGTACAGCCCTTGTTGAAAACCTCTCCTTGAGATGTATTAATTTATTAATTCAATCTCTCAAGGCAAAGAAGATATTAAAGCTATTAAATTTCAGTCTGTTATCATCACAATCAACATCATACTTTTAATCAGAGGTGGCCAGAGATGTTTGATCAAGCTTAATTTTTTCAGATTATTAAGCAGTCCCTGAGCATGTCTAGTTTCACCTGTTTAACAGCAGAATAAAGAGAGGCCTCCTTTGTAAAACTCAGGTGGAAACCAGCTGTTAAAACACATTTTGTCATAAAATCAAGATCCTGAACCTCTTGGGATTGGAGCAGAAAGTGCATATTAGCCCTTACTCTTGAGCCTCAGCACAACCTGCTGGCATAGCCACAAGCAAGAGACAGTAGCTGCAGAGATAGTGCTGTTTCACCAGGGCAGGGATGCCCTAATGCAGACAGGTCATCAAGTGACTCACTATGAAGTATTCTGGGAACTATATCCACTGCAGATGGGGTGCTTAAAGGCATTAGTGGTGGGCTTGGCAGTGCTGGGGTAACAGCTTGACTTGATGATCTTAAAGGTCTTTTTCAGCCTAAATGATGCTGTACTTCTCTTGGTTGTTTTTTTTTTTTTTTTGCCTCCTCTTAAAACATCAAAACTTGCTTTTTTCCTGAGGAACCATTTCTGTCTTTATTGGTAGGATTCTCCTTTGATGCATTAGCAGATATAACAGGCTAACAGGCAAAGGAAGCTCTGAAGGTTCTATACTCTGAAGAGTATAGAGCAGTGGGGAAAAGCACTGTGCCTAGAGAAGTGGTGCATCAGCACAATCCAGGACTTTCAGTACTGTCTTTTAGGACCTTTTACTGTTTGGCAAAACTTGATTTTAATTCTGTGGCTTGTTGGCATTAATAGAGATGTTATTCAGTCCAGGATCAGAGAGTAAATATCCCAGGTGCAAAAATATAGAAGAAGAAAACACTGTCATTGCCCTTCTGTAAAAAATTTATACTAACTGGATAGTAGAATAATAACGTTTTACTTTTCATTTATAAAATTCTGCATTTTTTTCAGGAAAAATGTTTACAGTTAAATAGAACTTGGGGTTTGTCATATATTATGAATGCAGTTGAACTAATTAGGGCATGGGTGTTTTGTGTAGTGTACTAGTTAAAAAAGAACAATTCTTTTCAAGCCAATGAGCTATTGTTTCAAAAAAGCATTTTGTTATTTTCCTTCAAGGGACTAAAATCTTTCTTGTGGTTTGTTATGGCTCTTTGAGCAACTTTTAAGGCTAATTTGTGATAGATTCTGTACTGTGATTTTTTTTGTTTAGTCTATTGAAACCATCTAACTTGAATAGCCCAAGGGAGCTAAGTCAGGAAGCATAGAAATCAAGAAAATCTGAAGTTAGTACTTCAAGCTGAACCAGAAGCTAGTAGAATTCAATTTTTGTTGAAAGAATAAAGTGATTATTTTTCTTGAAAGAACAAAAGACTTTATGTTTTCCCCCAAAATTCTGATTCCCTCCTGATAAATTATGATTTTTGTATATTTTGTGTAAAATACAAAACGACATTTGAATTTTTGATTTTTCAATGTAGTTTAATAATTCCTATAGGAAGGGGTAGAGTTTTCTGAAAGGGAAATTTGACCTCCAGATTAACTCTGAATAAGTTTGAGCCATATTCTTCATTTAACAGTGATAGGGAAGGACATTTCTATGCATGCTATACTTTAGAGTTGATGGCAAACTGGTCTCAGGTTCAGATATCAGTTCAGGTATTAAGAGGCTTTGTGTTGGCTCAGTGTGCTTGAGGCTACTGCACAAATTATGTTGTTCACAAAATTCATTTTAACATTATAGTCAGACCAGCAGAAAGGTGAACAGAAGCTTTATGGGTGTCAGTATGGTGGTGACTGATCTGATTTTCCCTTTAATAGAGAAAAACAAATAAGGAGAGATCATCTGAGTGATGCAAATCAAATGAACCAGGTGAAACTTGCTAGAAATTAGGGAAATGGTTGGTTGTATTGAGACTACTCAAGAATTTTTCAGCAGTATATAAATTAAGTACCAAAATCCAGGTGTACAAAACCCCATGTTAAAATTGTAATGCACTTGATAATAGCTGTGTCAGACACTACAAAGCAGTGTACAATATATGCTAATTTATTAATTTGTTATGAACCAGTCACATAGGTAATGTTTTATTATATAAAATTAGGGATCTTCAACAGGGTCCTTCCGAGTTTTGGGGAAGTCCCCAAAAATTGCAATTCCAGCATATGTGAAGCTCAGTGTGACCGCACAGTTTGCTTACATTTGGGGTTTTTTAAGTGGAACTTCCATACATAGTATTTCACACCCCAATTGTCAACAATTGATGTTAACTATGCTGTTTTTGAAAGAAAAATAAATAAAGTGAAGGATTGTGTTCCCCTGCTCTGCTCACTGTGCAGCTGATGAAAGCAGTTATGAATTTAGTGATTGAGGCTGAATGTGCTGTAAGAGGCAATACAATCTACCTTCCACAAATATCTAAAGATAGGGTAACCATGCCTGAGTATGGAAGCTCCAGGTGTGATTTTGGAGACTTCACAAGTATTTCCGTTACTGATACATGTCTGTCATGTGGAAAAATGGTCTAATCTCAGCTGTAAATGCTGAGAATTACATGTCCCTTCCCTTCTAGCAATAAATGCTCTTTTGTCTATCTAGATTTTGTTGTATGTTTTTCACAATAATTCCTAACAGTGCGCTATGTCATTAAAATATCAAAATCCAGTAAGTCAGCTGGCAATAAATGAAAAAATAGAGATTCATAGCAAAGATTAGTGATATCTAAAAGTGGTTTATGGGTCCTAGTGGGATTCCTCCTTTTTTAACAACAAAGTGCAGAGTGAAAGAATATGCACAGCTTACTTTGTCTTCCTATTTCTTTTGATCTGAAAGAACAATCAGATAGGGCTGATTTCTGAAGACAGTTCAGAATGAACAGATCTCAGTTGCCCCCAGTGATAACCATCATTGTCAACAGGAGGCATTCCAGGTACTGACACTGGAGCCTTAAATGTTCAGATACTGAACATTTTATCTTTTATTTTAAAAACTACTGCTGGGAACTCTCTTTATAGAATGCAATGGATGATGAGTATTTAGAAGAAGAATGAACCCTGAAGGAGAATAAAGCTCAAGCCTCAGAGACTGTCACTGAACACCAGAAGGACAGAATAATTTAAGGTTACGGTGGGGAATTTCATGCACACAGAAAACCTGAAGCTGTGAAAAATGGAATTATAGAACTCAGGAGTTACAGTGTACAAAATGAAAATAAAAATTATTTAAAGGGCCTGGCCCTAATGGGCTTTTGTCCAGGTTAGTGAATGTTCTGTCAGAGTTCAGCAACACTAAGTGCCTTTTCATAGGCAAGGCTCAGAACTGTAATATTTTGCAATGATGATAATAAAATTTGAGGAGTCTGGATTACACCAGTATGCAGAAATGCTAATAGGTGCCTTAATAAGTGCTATCAGTCCCTGTACACAAAATCTTCAGCTCTCAATCTTTGAAGAAAATATTGATTTTTGACAGGGTGTGACAACTTGGTTGTGACAACTTTTACATGACTCAAGTACGTTGTACAAAGCTCACTGAGCAAGGCACAATGCCAGGCAGTTGCTATGAAAACTGATTGTTTACAAATGTAAAAATTATAAAATTTTTCTAGTTTAAGGGTAATAACACCTCACTTGCTATACAATGCTGCTGATTTTTTTTTTAATTAGTAGTTAACTTCTTTTTAATCATCTAAGTTAGTAGTGATAGCTTAAAAAACATCAAAAATATAAAAAAATATATGCTATTATCATTAATCAAGGATAACTAACTTTGAATGAGCAGATGCTCATGAATTAGTGGTAAGAGGGTTTTTTTATGTGCTTATCACTACTACTGCAAAATACTTGTGATTACTCATCTATTCCTCTTTCAAATAATTTGCTCTGCCTACTAAACCTGGATACTGAATCTGAACACATTGGCTCCTGTTCCCCTGCCAGTGCCATTGTTGCTTTTATGGGTTTTGGATGAAGGCCTTTGTCTGTTTTTACTCTCATAACTGGAGAAGAGTTAAATTTTGGAGAGTTTCCAAATAGGAGCTCTATGAGCATAGGTATCCCCCTGGCAGAGAAGAGAAATATGGAGCTATATAGATTGAGTCAAACCATACTGTTATTTTTGAGCATGTGGGCCACATTTCTTTGTTTAAATCTAAGGAAGCCTTAAAACTATATAACTTTTACAAGTATCTGGCCAGACTTGAGGGGAAGGTAGTGAATCTTGTAGTCCAGTAGATTTTATCAGTTTTGACAGACCAAATTCAGATGCTGATGAGTTGATGACCAGGTTTGTTATTATGTATATCTGTGAGTAATAAAGAAGATAAATTCAAACATATATTTGAAAGTCACAGTCATTGAGAAGTAGAACTCTTCTTCTTCCTCCCTCCAGTACCTGGGTTTGCTCCTTCATCCTTACACCAGTTTCTACCTGTGTGAGAAGTGCATGGCTTTTAGGACACATTCAGTGTGTCTCCTTGGATTGGTTCTACGTATAGCCACTCTTGAGGCCCCTCTGCCCAGTTTCCTAAGCACACAGGAATGCCTGTTTTTCCCCCAGATTTCCTTAGTTAGTAAGTTACTGATGGTTCTGACCTGCAAGGAAAATGCAGTTCCATAATTTTCACATATATCCCTCAAAGCTGACGGGAGTCTTTCTGCAGGAAGATCAGGGCAAGTCAAGTTAGGAAGCATCAGATTACTTTTGGGAATTCCATGGGTGTCTCTCTGGCATTTGTTTTTTTTATCACCCAGCAGTGATATCTGTCAGGTAGTGTTCCAGGAACACAGGTGTAAACAAAGAGTTGTATGGAATGGGAACATAATTACTTGGCACTCTGCACAAAAAAGGTTGCAATGATGGCAGGTGTGGAATATGATTTCTCATTTATGTATCTTGAAACAATTTTTTCAAATGCAAATGTAATGTACCAGGTGCAAAAGCAAAACAAATAATCGCTTTGGCTCATTGTGTTTTACAGAACAGTTTCTAAATAGATGTGCATGAAGGCAATTGAAAATACTGTATAGAAAACATGTTGGGAATACCTGTGCACTTTAAGACAGGTTCTAGGTTATATAGAATTCAATTTGTGATGGTGAAACACGTTTTAAAGAGAAGCACCTAAACTGTATACCTGAAGAGACTGTTCTCTTTAAATAAGCATAATCCAAATTTAAACCAGCTGGGACTTTTTGAATTTTGACAAGATTTGTGTTTATTGAGCAGATAAACCATTATGCTGGTATTCTCTACTGCTAGCAAACGTGCACCATTAGGTAACTGGAGACTGAAACTGCACTGGGGGCTTATATAAAGCCAGAGAGCATCTTTCACTTAAAATACGTAGTGCAAAACCTGCTGCAAAAATAGTGCCGTATTTCCCCCCACCCAAAATGCCAAAGCTCTCTTCATGTAGTGAGTTTATATCAATGGCACTGATCTGAAAGCCCCCCTTGCTGATCTTTTTTCATAACTGCAAAGCCTGTATATTGCTTTAATTTTTATGTTAAGTTATACAGTGTTGACATATTCTGTAGCCCTTCTATGACAGGACAATATGAAAACCTTTCTTTCCATGCTTACCAAAGAAATAACTGGGGTTAAATGACAGGGCTCTCCCAGTGATTTGCCTGTCACAGAGAACTGTAAATTGCAGCCTGTCTCCAGGATAGTGTTTAGACATTCTGAGATTAATGGTTTTGCATAGACACTTTGGACTTCACATGATTTTGAGATAAGCTCCATCAAGAAGATTCTTCCAGTTAGAGCTCAACTGAAAGTTCTTTGAATTTCAGCTATATTTTTATGTAACTTTGTTGGTACAGAACAGACAGAATCTGATGTAAAACTGAAATGGTGTCTCATATGTTCCAGACTACATAAAAATTTTCAACTCCAGTTTAACTCTTTGTGACAGATTTCTTTTTTATGGTAGTTCGTAACACTTTCAGATAACAGCACTGAGACATCTGATTTACTTGACTGAGCAAATCATATCTTTTCTCTTGAAGGAGCACAGCTAGGAAGGAAGGTCTGTATCCTAAATTTAGGTAAGAGGAAACTAAGGTGTATTAATCTCCTGGGAAATCCATTTAAGAATGTGATAATTCATTCACTTTTCAGAATCTGAATTAGTAATTGACCTGTGTTCTGCTGCAAATGAGATATTATAATTCAGGAACTCTAACTTTAGGCAAAGGTAATAAGGTTTCTTTTTTGTTTAATGGGGAAATGAGAAAATGTTTGTCAGAAAAATGTAATGAAAGCAGGCATGCCTTTTTCATGTGTTCTATAGTCTCCTGATTAAAAAACAAAAAGAAAACCCCTCAACTTTTTTTATTTTTAATTGGTTTTCAGCTCTTCTAATAGCTACTAAAAGTTGTATGGTTTCAGTAGAATAGTATAGAGTTAGATGCCACAGCAGTGGTGGAGCTATGTCAGAATAAGCATTATGAACTAAATATTTCTGTCTTAAGTAACCTGAAGTTCCTCTATGCTACCTCTCCCCCGGTCTAAGAAAGACAATCCTGTACTACTGAAGCAGGCTTTTTTAAAAGATATATTGTATTATTGGGCAGATATACACCACCAAGCCCTGACATTGTGCAGACCCCTTGTGTTACCTGGAGTAGGAATTTTCCTGTTGAATGGCACCCTGTGTCTGCCCTGTTCACCTTAGGATCAGTGCAGTTACATAGCACCAGGTTTCTTAGTCATATCATGTGATTAGAGAAGAATTAAAAGGTCTTTTCAGGGAAAAAAAAATTAAAAGCTCTTCTTTGCAAAATGGTATGCAGATTTGTTCAAACATTTATAGAAAAGTCTTCATGATTTTTTCATTTCAGTGTTTAAGTTTTTACGTATCTGAAGAATCTGTGATTCTTGTTTAAAATAATTGTGATTGAAGCATTGATTAAGACATACAGAAGACTAAGATAAAAACAGATGGATTTGAATAGCAGGTTGGAAGTTTATTAATTTAATATACCAAATATTAAATGGGGTCTGTGCAGGAAGTTGCAGGACTCCTTCTATAACATCTCACAGTAGATGCATAGTGTCTTCATCCAGCCTGCCAGTGATTTTGGATGCTCCTTCTCTCTTTTTGTGTCAGGTAAATAACATAGAACCTGGTTGCTACAGGTAGCAAAGACCTCACATTGCTGAAGGTCCAGTATCCACTAGGAGAATGCATGAAAATTCCCATGTATGGGAGCAAAACAACTGGAATTTTTTTGCAGTGGGCACAGGCCCCAGCCTCCAAGTGACTGTTTAGCAGCCATACTCTTTAAAAGCCATTAAAAAAAAATTCTTCCATGACTATGTAAGACAGCTTAGATCCAAACCCCACCAAACTGAAACCAATTTGGGTGTGACAACTGGATAGAGCTACAAGGCTCAGGGACAGAGCTCCTGTAGCAGCAATATAGTTCAGAGTTTATCTAACAACTATAAGTGAGAGGCTCCTGAAACCCTAGGGTGAAGTTTAGAAGATGAATGCAGGAAATTAATGTATAAGCCTCTATTTCCTTTTCTCAGAGAGGAAAAGCCATCTTTCAGGAGAAGTCAATTTTGTGTTACTTGGTAACATGCATGATCTTCTCCTTTAGATATTGAGTTGCTCACATAATGAGGTAACCTGTAATGCTGAAAACTGGATAGCCAATTAAATATTTCAGTTAAAAAAAAAAGCCAAAGAAACAGCCTAGAACTCCAACACAATATATTAGTGTCAAAATAATTCAGTTGTAATAGCTTAACTTATTTGTTTTAATATGCTATGGAATGTCTTTACAACTTTGTTTTTTTTAACAACCAGAGCTGAAGTTCACAAAAATTATGAAGCACTAATAAGTGTATGTAAAAAATCCTATTCTGAATGTGATTAGAGCATGCCCCTTGCTAATGTCAGCAGTTATTTTTAGTGGAGAGCATTTGTAAGATCTGGCAGAGAACTCCTGAAATGTCAGGAGGGTAAGAGGAAGCATAGCAGAAGCCAAATACATAGATAAATATGTTAGAGGATTTTAATATTAAGTCCATCATTTTTTAAAAGACAAGATGCAGCTGTCTTGAAACTGACATGGTAGATCATAGTTCCCCTCCCATGTCACAGGTATTGTGCAGACATGATGTAATTCCTTGAATTCTAGAAAGAAGCTTGATTTCCTTATAAAAGAGCTTGTTCTCCCTTTCCTATCTTGTTTGCAGACAGGTGACTGTTAAGCAGCATATTTCACTCTACTTCTAACTGTGTGTTACAATTATGTGATTTCTTTCTGACAGAAAGATCATCAAGACTGGCCTCAAAAGCTTAAGATTTATATTCTATCTTACATACCAAAAAATTTACCCATTCAAACCCTCCTGGAAGCTGCAAAGGGAAGGGCAGTTTTTTTATAACATTGTTTCAGATCTCAGGAACATTTAATAATTTTATTTGATACAGTAATACCTGCTATTTGCAAGGTATACTTTATGAACAATATTTTCACAGTGAAATATGGGTCAGATTTGTATGCAGCAGTATTTCAAGCACATCTTTCATCTCATGAGGATTCTCATTTTCTGGGCTGTTTCTAATAACTGATTATATATTTTTATTTGCATAAAGCCAGGAAAGCTGCTGAGTTGTTATTGGTGCAAAACTTGATACCTCTTAAGATGAAATAATTTAGCTTTTCAGTAGGGCAGGAATAGCACTTGCCTCTTTGATAAATATTGTGCTCATAGATTTCATGTCATCCAAGCTCCTTTTCAATTAAATATTATGCAGAGTTTCGTAGTTTACTGGATGGTTGTTTTCTAAAAGTCTCCTAGGTAGTTCCCATTGTAAAGTCAGTCCTGTGTCCTTTACAATTAATCCATTCTGGTGTCTTTGCATCAGAACTCTGTCCTCAGAAATTACTCTGAATCCCTACAATTATTAAGGTCTCTTTAGACAGACTCCAGACATCAGGGTCACCAGGAACAGAAAGCCTCCAAACACCTTCCTGGTATCCTTTTCTCATTGGCTATGGAAAACCTGCAGAACTAGACCATTTTACAGATGTTACACGCTTCATTAGTTTGCAGGAAAGGTAATTTTCATCCTTTGAAAGCAGATCAGGTTATGGAAAATAACACTCAGAGTTGAAGATAGAATGGACCATCCAGGTGAACAAATGACATTCTAATGGCCAAAAACAAAACCCAACTCTAAGTCCTCTTCAATTGCAGTGCATGTTCTGAGAATTAAAACATAGGATTTATTGATAGTTCGATTTATTTCTGCTTGAAATAGAAATGACAGGACCGTGGTGGAAAATGAAAAATAATAGCTTAAGTTTATGAATGCAGTCAGCAATTTTAAATGTGATGCATTTTTATTGTTTTAGAGCAATTTTTAGAGTGATTTTTTAAGTTCCCTTAAAAATATATAGCAATTAAAAATTCTGCTTGCTGCCAAAACATGGAGAATTTGAATAAAAATAAATAGACAAGTAAGGTCAGTAAAAAATCTAAAAGGACACTATCAAGTTTTAGCACATCCAGAATTTGACCTAATATATTTTAAAATATCTATTTTTATATATGTTCTGAGCCTGATAATCCTGCCAAAATTAAAATTCCAATGGAAATAAAAATTATCAGTTTTGCAGCCAGATCACATTAATACAATTTCTTTTTTGTGTTTGCCGGTAAATTGCCTTTTTCTGTTACTTCCTCCTTGTGCTAAATACTTCAATACATAAATACAATGTTCTGAAGCCTTTCTCAAGTCTGACTTTCTTTTGCTCTACTACAGTAATACAGCAGGCAGACATCTAGAAGACTTGTATGTTCCCAAAGTCCATTATGAAAATTTATGTGCAAATTCCATTCGATGTTTTCAATTTATTTTAGAAATTTATTTCAAAATAGTGCTTCTTTTGTTTATATAATTACTCTGTGAGATTTCAGCTACTTAATATCAAAATCTTTGCATAAATGCTGGTTTGGGTTTAAAGCTGTATGAGCTAAAAAGAGGGGGACAAACAAAACACAAGAGCATTTCTTTTTGTTGCATTTTATTCATACAGAATATTACAATTTTTATTGTTGATGAAGCTAAGAATGAGAGAAGATAGATGTCAGAAGGCAGATCCTTTTGTATTGGTGTGAAAGAAAAATGGCTCACATAAAAATAAATAAGCTTGGAACTATAAAAATATTGAATATAAAAACATATTTTGTGAGAGAATAGGAATTTATATTTTTTAATGGGGAATGGATAATGGTATAAGAGTGATTGAGAAATTGCTGATGTCAAAGTACTTTTTCAAGAGAAATTACCATGAGGCAAAACTAGGGCAGGGTTCTGAAAAATTTTTTTTTAAAAGGCAACCTGAGTTTAGGCTCTGAGTCCAGATGGAAACCTCTTTTATAGTTGTGCTGACATTTGAAAATTGCTTAACACTCAAGTTTCCCATTGAGGTCAGTGTTTTAGAACAATAGGGTCCTAGAAACCAAGTCTGAATATAGGCACTGGAGGCTCCTTTTTTTGTGATGCTTCATTAATATCTTGATAAATAGCACAGTACAAAAGAAGCTAAGACAAACTATAGAGGAAGGATTTGTTGCAGGGGAGAGCTGTGTCCTTCATCTGAATCCGTGGAGAACCCAGAACAGGAAGCTTAAGAAGATTTCAAGTTGGCATTAGCATGATCTAGTTACCAGGAAGGAAAGACAAAAGACTGTCACTTTTCAAAATTAGTTGTCTTGAAAAATAAATTAGAGATTAATTGAGAGGACCACAACTGTTGAAACGAGGCAGGAAACCAGATCAAGGTGTGCTGGAGTCTGGAGAAAGAAGGATAAAGAGAGGGAGCCAAAATAGTATGAAAGAAAAAGTCATAGTGGGAAAAACCTCACCAGTATGCACCCTTCATAGGAAGGCAGAATTAGTTCTCAAAAAATGCTGATTTAGCACATTACTATTTGCCTACACATTTTGAGTGTTCTGTGGGCCACGATTGCAAAATACAGATATTTTTGTGGTACATGTCTGTGATATGAATATGTAGTATTATAAGGATGTGAGAGACTTAGGGCTGTGAATTTCCTCTTCTTCTGTTCCATACGGCATTCCTGATCTTTACTTGACCAAGGAAGTAATAAATATATCTTACAATAACTTGAATAAATTTTAAAAAGACAGAAAAGCCTTTGGAAATTTTTATACACAAATTTGCTGAAGTTGTCGCATGCCATTTTGAGTTCAGCAGATTGGCTTTCAAGGCACTTGGCCCACACTAATTTCTGAACCCAACAGAAAAAGAACATGGTTGTATTGCAGAACAGTGAATTATTGCTATCAAGCTGGATATTTTGATTTTTCTGAAGGAGTTCAGAAACTACTAATAACTTGGTAACAAAACAAATACTATTATAATGTTGTATAGCTTGTCAAACAAAAGGCATGCCATATCATTTTAATTTCCCAAAAGAATCAAAATTATGAGACTCTGAGAATGTACCTGTCCACCTCATCTACCTGCTTTTCTACTCATTACAATCTTTAGTGTAACAAAGCTTCTGTTGATTTTGTGGAACTAGAACAATATGCTTCAAGAAAATGTAATAGGCAGTAGTCAGGTTCCTTCTGAGATGTCAAATACCTACTTTATTATAGCGAGAAAGTGACAGTCAATTTAAACCAGAATTTATTGAGAACATTAAGAGCTGGAAGAGCTTTGGCTAATCACTGTAATGTCCTCAACAAATGGTAAATGAAAGCATGAGGAAATTGAGTTAACACAAGTTAAAAGTTCACATACTTACTGAATTATATTAAAAACCCTATAACCTAATTAAATTATCTAAAACTACTCATTTCAGTCTGTCCTGTTATTTTAGTGAATGCATATGATATTTTCTTAAATGTGCAACAGTTGACAGCTTCAGCATGAGTCAGATAAAAAGCCAATGAACAAGATCAAAGGATTAATTATTTACAAATCTGCAATATTCTGAATAGTTATATTAATGATGAAAAGAATTTTACATTGATGGTTCTTTATATAATGCATATTTTAACAATAAAGATTGGTATTGTTCATAGGTAAAAAGCATCCATTTATCCTCCTCTATGGAATTTTCTGGGGGAAATGCACGAGAGGGTAACAGTAGTTTGCAGGATGTATTTGTTTATAGTCGTGTATTTCAGGTATGCTGACTGCAAAAGCTGGTTTTTGGCTGGTTTGTGTACCATCCCAATGCTTAACAAAGATCCTCTAAATGCCTAGATTTTACAGTAAGATACAACATTAAAGATCATGTTTTCTGAGTTTTTATGTTAACTTACTGGAGGAAAACCTTTCAATTCCTTTGCTTTGGTTTTAAAATAAAGGAAGAAAATTCCTTTACTAGTAGACCTAGCAAATTTTCTGCAATTCCTCTCACAGATTCAAGTTTTATTGAAAATAACGGGCAAATAAACTTTTTCTTTGTGTTTTCAGCTTATGGCTTAGGAATTTGTACTTGAAAACAATAGGCAGATCTTTGTCTATGAGAAATTTGACTCAGTAGTCAGACAACAGCATGTACATGAAGTATCACTCTCAATTCTAGCAGCACAGAGGACTGTTTCAAGAGAAAAAATATGGATAGTGAATAGCAGATTTTTTTTCAATTTGTAGAGTTTTTCGCTGTATATATTTGCTGGCTCTTTTTCCCTGAAATGAAGAAAATCCTTCAGGATACAGCTCATCCTTTGGCTAACCCCAAAGAACAGAACCACCGTTTGAATACCTTTTCCTTGTACAACTCAGGTGCTACAGAGGAGTCATCTCTGTCACCTAACACACAAGTGTGTAAGGGCAGTCACCGAAGATAGCACAAGAAAAGGACAGTTCTCACCTCTAGGGGAAAAAATAAGAGCTAGTGTGCCTGTAATAAAATATCAAGGTGGCATTCCAACAACATTCAAATTGAATGTATCCCGTGGGAAGTTCCACATTTTATTTTTCCTTGAGATATGTTCTTCTCAGAGAAGAATGTTTGCTAAAAAAGAAAAGCAAATGTGCAAATGAGATTGTTCTCCCACCATTAGATAAAAATTTTTTTTATTAAGTGAGAGGAGCTGTCCACTCCTATTCTATTAATAGATATTTGAAACAGAACAAATCCCATCAATTTATCAGTCAGAAGTGAATGAAGGCTCAGAAAGCCTGCTACAGTCTGAGATGATGACCAAACCTGGAGCAACTTTCCAATCGGTAGTGTCATCTAGAAGCACGAAGAATTATTTCAGTGAAGAATCACTTTGGAGTGCTTTTTTTTTCTTTCAATATGAAATGCAACGAGTTGTTTTTAACAAATGAGAAGGAAAGGATAATATGTTATGGCTCTGAAGTGCTTTCTGAAATTCCAACATTTGTAATAGGTAATCAAATTTCCTTCACTTTGGTGGTGAGCTGCCCACCCCTGGTGATGAATGCCGTGTATCTTTTGGTCCTGAGCTGTCTTTGTGCTAGGGTTCAGGATCCCAGTGAAATCAATGTGCTTATACTGATATAAAGCTGGGCTAATGGCTAATGCCATGAAGGAAAATTCAAAAACTCAAAATTCCTTATGTGGCTCTCATAGAAACTGCTTTTAAAGCTGTTTCAGAAAAGACATATGTAGATATATTTTAATGGGATTTCCCAAGGTCTTTTATCGTTGTACATTTTCTTTAGATTGTCCAAGTGTAGGTCAAAAATCCTTTCACTTTGCCCACGGTGGCATGTGTGCTGTACCTCTTTGTGCTTTTACAATGTTATGCAACTCCTTTTGCTGCTGCAAATACCATGTAACACAGAGAAAAACATATTTTCTAATACATAGCTTATATTAAAGCAATAGGACATAGTATGTCAGACATCTTTGAAGTAAATTCTAATAATGGCTTACATAAAAATGAGAGTATTTGTTTCTCTTAGCTCTGAATTTAAGTGTTGCAGGATCTATAAGTATTTCTGATTGCTGCACAGGATTCATCATGCTCAAATGATTTGCCGTGCCCAAACAAGCTTAAACAATATGAAATTTTAAAGATACTTCTGTAAGCTCATTCTTTAATTTTAGTAAAATAATGAAAAACATATATTACTTTAGTTTGCAAAGCACTGAAGTGCAATTCATATGAAATGTTTATTTTCCACACATGTGTGGTAAGGCTGTACATGGAATTAAAAGCTGTTCTTTTTTTTTTTTTTGGCATAGTTTTTTTCCAATTTTATATATTTTGCAATAAGATGCATGAGGCTGTTAAAATTTGACCAAACTTTCTAGCCTTTGTCAACATTTTAGGCCATCTAATGTACGAATATTGAATACTGCCCATACTCAATGTGAGTTAAATACAAATATTTGGTGTCAACAGGCAACAGTGAAACAAGTAAAAATTTGAATATACCTCTGTGTGTGTTCAGATAACAGATGAAATTAAAATAACAAACAAGGGAGAAGCCCAAAATTTTAGTAGTTGAATATAAATTTTTAGCATAATGAGAACAGAGTAAACATAAATTAATCTTTTTAATGGCTATACTCTAACAAAGGAAAACTATTCCATCATTATTTATTAAAATCAAGTTACACCAAACTGAATTTTATTTGTTATTTTTCTAACTGCCTTTTAGGCACCTTTTTATTATCCAAAACTAAACATTCAGTCATGTCTTAATTTTTTCTCAGAAATGAAATATTTTCTTTTAGTAAAGGACTATCCAGAACCACTTCTATAATACTGAGTACTGCAATGAGTTTGATGTGACAATTTCTTTTTTTATATATTAGATTACATTTCTCTGCTAATAGAACCTGTTTTGGAGGCACTGTCAGGTTGCTCTTGGTGGGTTTCCATTCAGATAACAAGTGGCTTCCAAAGTCATGTGGCCATCTCATCAAATGTCTTTTTCTTTATATTTTTTAATTAATATAATTTTTTTTTAATCCTTTTTTTTTTCTCCAGCACTTCTCTCATCCATAGAGTTCTCTTTTCATCCCACTTGCCTCTATACATTTACTAGGATTAAGAGTTTATTCTCTGTTGTTGTAGAATTATTCAGGTATATGAGATCCCTGATATTTTTTCTTTTTTTAATTAATAGATATTCAAGGAAAAGTGTTTTGGGTCTGAGGAGTTTTTGGATTTTTTTTTTTCCTAAACATACATCTTGCATTGAAACACATAATTTATATGTATTTACACTGGGAATTAAATGATGAACTACCACTTCTGCTTTGGGAATTTCTGTAAGAACATTCTAGGGGTTTGGCTAGTAAATTCAATTACCTAGCTGTAGTGACAGGAATGCAGAGCACTGCATATGCAAAGATTCTTCTGATTTATAAAAATAAGTATTCAGTCTGAGATGTTTATCTGCACAGATTTATCTGACAGATCTATGTATTTCTGCTGCTCATAATGGGTCTTCTTGTGGGACTCAGGATTCTGCAGCGCTTAGGTAACAAACTGGAAGCTTTTTAAGCATAGGGACTGCATTATTGATATCTAAACATATTTTCTTTTTGTTCTAAATATACCACTGCTTTTTAAAATAAACCAATTTTGTGTGTAGTAAACATCTGGCCTTCTGTTCTCACTTTGAGATGATGGAGACTGAAGAGATGTTACTGAAAAAAGTTCTTTGTTAACATAGAATGCCACAGCTGAGATCTGTGAGCAGTAACACATTGCAGAGTGTGTTTGGTTCTCAAAATAAATGTGTGGGCCTGTTAAGCACTGGAGCCCTTTGTCCTGCAAGTTCTGAGTGTGTACTGTAGCAGTGTGCTGTAGCTGCAGACGATATTAATGAAGAATGAAACTGAGAAATAGCGACTCTCATTCTTTGCCCAGCCCCCTACAAGCTAAATCCATTAGTATGGATAGATCAGCATTAATAAACAAGGAGGACAAAACAGCTCTCAGTGCAGGGACAGTTTTGTGTGACCTTGGCTACAATGAACTTGTACTTGGTCATTGTGATGCTCTGAGCTGACCTCTGCAGCACTCTTCAATCTGATGGAACCAGAGAGAAATATCACCAGTGCTCCACGCACAACTCCAGCAGCTGAGCTGTAGGGGAAAGAAATGTTGAGTTTCTCTGTTTGTATATTGTTATGCTGATTGCAAGAGTTTCATTCAAGGATCTTAAGTTTAAATCTATAGAAAATTACTTGTCAGGGTCATTAGGGAAAAGGTGCAGTTTATTACTTTGTAATAAAAATGAGTACTTTTGAGCTGTGATATGCATCAAGACGATACTGAATCAGGATCCAAATTGTTTCTGGACATCCACCAGAAGAATTATTTTTAATTCTTAAGGCTCAATGTAGTCCCAGCAGATTTCAGCATCTAAAGAATTATTCATCTCCTGATCAAGTTTATACTCCAAGACACTGAGAAATTGCTTGGAGATTGAACACTATACTCCTGATGCATTGCAGGTCTGCTGAGAACAGTATATTCATGAGTTTTGAGAGCTGCAAAACTTTCAAAACTCTTTTTCTTTCCCCAGTCTGTGGTTGGGGGAAAAAAAAAAAAAGGGCATAGAAAGTATTATTGGTTTAATTAATTCCTAAGATTGAACAAATGAAGCTTTAAATGTAGCTTCCACATCTACCATTTTATTTTGTGTTTGATACTCCACAGCCAGACAGAGGGATTCTGAATGTCCCAGAAAAGTGGCAGAAGCATTTTTGCATTTAGGTGTGTGTACAGCAGTAGAAATGACCATAGTTACAGTATCTTAATTCTTCAAGTCACAGATGTGATTGCCTCCTATAATGGAGGCAAGAACTAATTTTTAAGTGATGTTTAAATAAGCTTCGTGCAAAGGTGCAGGCAGTGTATAGTGAGCCTAAGAACTGAGCTGAGGGTGATCCTCTAAGGCTGAAATTCAAGTGCTAGTCTCACTTCTTCCCCAAAACTGTTTCATATATAGAGCTACACTAGCAATTTTAAAACCCTAAATTTCTAGCTATGCTTCTCTGAGTATATCCTTTTTGTGTACAGCCTAAGAGAGCTTGTTTGTGGTTAAAGAGTCTTTGACAGCCCTGTACTTCACATATGTCCAAGTTTTCCAAGAATTGCATTTCCAGTTTCACCCAAGTCCTAGACTACTTTTTTTTTTCTTTTCCCCCACAACAGCTGAATTTACCTTTGGTTTTGCTACAACCCCTCCATGTTCCCAGTGTTGCTATTGTTGGCTGATGTGGGGAAAATGGACTTAGTTCTACTTCAGATTGCAGTGAAAACTTAAACTATGACCTTCTTGGAGAAGGGGGAAATCCTGCTGTATTGGTAACAATGAGTCTGTCACTAGGCAATATAGCTGGGCTCTGAAGAAATTTCCCTGTGCCCTGTGTGTATTTTCCCTCTTATGCATTATTAATACTGCTTTTTAGATCCAATCTAGTTTCCCCTAGTTTTTTTTCTCTTTTTTTTTTTTCCTCCAGTACTTCTGTTTACTTTTTTATCTGGACTCTAGCTATCTGCTTTGGCTAGCTAATGGAGACTTCTGTTCAGAAACTCATCACCTCAGCAGGATAATTCACTCTTCCTGAAACACCATCTCTGCTGCAGGAAGAAGGGCAGTGCCCTTCCCTGGGTTGAGTCAGCAACAGCTGAGATAAATACTTTTCAAATGAAAATATTTTTTATATATCTTCAAGTGCTAAAATGAATCTAAATTACAAAAGACAAATTCAGGTCTAAAGGAAAGAAGTGAAATGTCATTAACATTGATGAAGTGAGACTCAGATAAATTTGGGTATTCTGTATCTTTTTCATTCCTTTCCAATCTGCTGAAAAATCTTAGTCGTGCTGTGGAGGTAAATATATATCTCAAACCACAAATGAATCAAACCAAAACAAAACACTTCACTTTGTCAATTTTGATCCATTTTTGATTAAAACCATGTTAACTTCATGAATACTACCTCAAGAGAATTTCTCAATATTTCTCTCTTCACTGTTTCAACTATATGATCACTGTTTCTATTATATGAGCAAAAAAATGATCAGCAAATCACTTGATCACATCTAGGCAGGAATGTGACTGAAAAGATACCTTCTGGATGCCTTGAGAAAGATCCTCATTCACAAAATGAGTTGTAATTTATGCTTACCCCAACCACTGTTGTGTTCTGAATGATACTAGATGTTACCTTAGTAAGTCTGAGGCCTGAAATATTTTAAGTAAATACTGCCAAAAACAAGAGGGAAACTGGAAACCATCAAGGAAGAAACATAGGTGAATTCTATCTCATCTCATTTATCTGATTGCTATTTCCTTGAGTGTGCAAACCTGGAACCTCTACTTAACCATATATTTATAGATAACCAAGCACTTCTGTTAATGGAATGCAACAGATAAAATTTAAAAACACTATTATAAGCAAGAGAGTAGAGATTGGTGTAATGTATGTTGATCAGCTGGAGTGCAGCCCTTGGCTCTCTTATTTGTAACTGAAGTCTCCCAGTGCCTATGTCCAGCCTCCCAGCTCTTCAGGAATAAATCTTCTGCCTTACAGATGATAAACTGCTGATCTCCCTTTCTTTGGGTAATCCCTATGACTAAAGCTTTCATGCCTCTCTGAAAACACTCTCCCTCTTGAAGGTGGAACCTTAGCACTAAGAACTTCATAAGTATTTTTTTTATAATTAGGTATATAATGATATAACAGTACAAGGTTAGCTTGTTTATAATATAAGCAAGGCATAAAAATGTTATTCTATTTCATAATTTTTTTTGCATCCTTATCCTAATTCCTTATTGTGTAAAACACAAATCCTTTTCTGCCCATTGTGTTGTTTCTGTTAGCAATTACATTAACTTAGTGTCTGTCAGGTGGGGAAGGCTCATTGTCCTTTGAGCAGCAGCACACCATAGGTTGTTTGAATTATGATATTTCAATAATAGTACAGCTGTGCCACCAAGCTGAAGTTTGTCACCTTGGTAACATGCTTAGTTTTCATCAGCCTTAGATCCTTGATTCACTCCTGAGCCCAGTTTTAGCTGATTTTTGAACACAGTCCACTATGGCACAAGACCAACTGTTCCTGCTCTCATTTAGGTGAAATCCATATTTCTCCTCAAGCTTCAAATAACCTGTGTTCTTACCTGTGTGACCTAAATTAGTCATGCAGGTACCACAGTGTCCACATTATAATAGGATATTATTCTAGAATTATTCTCTTTTTTAAGCCCATAAATTCAGTGGCATTTCCTGAAGGATTTATTAACACTAATAGAGGTCTTCTGCATTCAGAAGGAATTTCCAGTATTTTTTTCATGGTACACACTTGTACGAAAAATTGCTTCAGTCTTTCCAATACTACAATGAAAAGAGATTGCAGACAGATGAGATAATATGTGTATCTTTAGCTATCACTTTCGTAGCTTTTCTTTTTAAAAAAATGTACAAATTGTATACAGGATATTTTTTAAATATCACCATTTTGTTCAGAGGAAAATTAATAAGAAATTTTAAAGTCATCACTGCATCACTAAGAAAGATCAAACCTTTTTTTAAAAGTAAATATGCAATTTTTAATTAATCTCTATTCTTTAAATGATACTTTGCCAATCAGTCTTTTTGTGTGAGAACTTTGAACATTATCAGTGCCATCAGATAAAGCATTTATATTTCCACATGGTTGTATTAATACAAGGATATAGGAGGTATATATGATGTAAAAGTAGGATTTCTTTATGTAAAATGTCTGCATTAGTGCACATATCTAGAGTAAAGGAATATAGTATTTCTTAATTTGGAAATTATTATGTAGAATTCTGGCATTAAAAGAGATTTGATTAAAAGAAAGAATATAATGCAATTTTTAGTTTTCTTGTGATACCGAGCAAATAATTTCAATTAGATGTTAGCATTTCACAAAACTAGGGAACATGTGGGAGCTGCCAAGTCCAAGCTCTCTTGTTTTACTGTGGGAATTAGATGTTACTATATGTAAATCACCAAAGAGTTTTGACCCTCCATTTTCAGTATTCTGAAAGAAAGGCTGGAACTACAGAAGTAATTTTTAAGAAAAACTGTACTAATGGTTTTATGTGATAGGGAAACTACAGTGTTGGTTTCTAACCTCAATCAAGGGTGATATTAGTTCTTGGCAAGTACTGACATTTTGTAAGAAGAGATTTAAAACTGCATATACAAAAAGTTCTGTTCAGGTTGGCATCATTGTGGGAGAAAAGGGGCTGTATGTCACACTCTGTGAAAGTTGTTTTCTGATCCTGAGAGATAACATGGGCTCTGAAATTTGAATCTCTTGCATCTAACTTACAAATACACTAATGTCATCCATTTTACAAAGAGAAAGAATTATAAATATATGAGTGCATGGTTATAACAAAAAAGTAGTAATACCAGAAAGGCAAATACATCTGGCAGACCCAAATATTAGCAGAAGATAAAGATGAAAACAATTAGATGCTTTTGGTGCCTATGCTGCTGTATGCTTTGATTTATGTAATGATTTACATTTGATGCATAGAATAATGACTGATATTTTTAGCCTTCTTTTTTATTTGAAAAATAATTTTATTCACAATGTGCTGAAAGGATGCTGACGACTACAATACAATTAATCTGAGATGTGCATTGAATTGTTTTTCTTATCTCCAATCTTAAAAAACATAAGGTGTATGAATAATAATCTTATAGAAAAAGGGGGTTTTATCTTTGCATAATTATACCTTAAACTTTAATGGTTAATAAAAACTTCAAATTGCATGAATGTGAAGTATTCCTATAAACAAAAAGTAAATTAGCTTTTACATTGGTAAAACTAATAGCAATCCCATTTATCCATAAAATTCAGCGTAAAAACCCCTAATTTTTTCAGGGATCAGTGACTGAATCAAAATCTTTAAATCCTGAATTTATACTACACCTCCATTCCCTAAAAAATAAGTAAATAAATGGAAAAAGTGGGAAAGGACAGAGAGAGAAACTTACCTAAATCTCCTAGGATTAGTTTAGGATTATTACTGCTCTGTCATTTAGGAACTGGTAAACAAATTTAAAGGTATAAATCCCCTGAAAAAAAAAAAGTTAGTCCTTTGTAATTTTTTTCTAAATTCAGGCTCAAGTTTCAGTTTTGCCTGGTTTCAAATAATAATAAAAAGGATTGGTTTCCCTATTTTGAAGTGGGCAATCCAATAAAAAGGGAATTGAAAAGGCTCATTAGAACAGTCTAAATTCTTATTTTAAAATGACAGAATTCCCCAGGCCATGTTTTCATTAAAACCCAAGTATTTTATTAAAACCCATGGATTTTATTCTGCTTCCTCCCAAAAAAAAGAAAAAAGTCCTTCTTTGTTTCCTTTCATGCTTTTTTTTTCACTTCAGAGTGGCCAATGTGAAACTAAGAATGTGCTTTGAGTGACTGAACTACTGAACTACTTAAACATTAAGAACTACCAAGCCCAGGTAGTTCTTAAAAAGCAATCACCTTTCACTTCCTCCCTTAGGATCTGCTGGCTCTCCTGGGTGAATGACTTAAACCCAAATGTTTCCAGATTTTCAAAATATTGCTAATCTAATCTGAATCATTAGACTGATATTCAGCTGTCATGCACAGATTATGTGCATTTCTTAATAAGCCTTTAAAAGTAACCACTCTGGGAAGACATTGGGTTTGTGTGACAGCAGCACTGGACATGGTCTCACTGCAGTCCATGCTTCCAGGTGCTGCCTGGCTGAGCTAGGCACCTTTTGTCCCCCAGTCTGAGTGAGTCTTTTGCCTACACTGTACCTTGATTGGCTCCTCAGTGAAATAAAGATAGTAATATTCTAGCTGTTAAGCCTGTTTTTAAAAGCCTATTTTCTCAAACAATTCTAAAATGGGCTTTGCTACATTCACACTTGATAATGGTGCTGGTAATGATCATAAGGAACAGAATGTTATTGTGTGAAGATGCTTATTTTGATTTTATTTTTCTGGTCTAATAAAGGATATTCACAGTGTATAGTATTCCAGTGAGTGGTTTTACTGAGTCTGTATTTATTATGATCTTTGAAAAGTAAGTAAGGGGAAGAAGTCTTCCTATGTGTTTGAATCCATATATTAAAAAAGAGGCACAACTCATTGTTCAGGTCAGGTGAAGTCTTCATTGTAAATGATAATCAGCATCATTTAGCCTTGGGCGGGAATCTAAAAACTTGAAAGAATTTTTCTGGGACATCATCTCTTTTGCACATGTGCTAAGCACAGCTGCAAAACCTTCAGTCTTGTCTCTTGGAGAAACATGATTAATTTTGTGGTCTTGGCTCAAAATTTTATTTCCTGTCACTGCAATGGTAGGGAAGCAATGATAATAAAAAGCACTTGAAATTCCTAGCAACTGATCAAATTTGATTATGATGAAATGTATTCTACTTTTTTTTATGTTTAGGTGTGAATCTAACTTTTATAGAATGATTTTTAAGCCAGAAAAATTAAAATTTTTCCTGGAAATAATGGCAGACCTTTAATCATAATAGCATAAATGCAGGATGATAAAAGATAAACCAAAGGAGTTTGCAAATTCCTGTGAGTGTTATGCTATGCACAGGACAGAGGAATAAATGGATAGACAGACAGATAGGTAGCTAGATGCATATCAGACATTATAAAGTGTAATTGCCATAGAGCAAAGGAATGTGTGATATGAAATTAGATGCATGTGGTAATGAAGTAGGCAAATCATATACATTTAAGAGTTGTTCATCTTTCATTCACACAGATGTGTAAACACACAGAAAATAGTACCTGACAAAGAGCTAAGGGGAGGGTTAACATCCAGTGTGAGGTGGAGTGTTTAATGGATGAACTTAAAAGCAGATAACAATATAGCATCCCATGTATACTTTCATAATTGCCGTTCCCCCAGAGATAATGGATATCATTATCAGCGGCGCCTGTCCTAAGAAACTTGGCAAGGTTATGATTGTTTGTTACAGCTTTGGTTATATTAACATACACATTAATATTTATAAATATTTGATGTCATGTTAATTTTTCATATAAGATGATTTATGTAATGCTGCTGTGCCCTGTTAGAGGGCATTTGCAGTGTGCTTCACAAGGGAAGAGAATTGATGCATGTTCTTTAAAAGGACTTGCCTGTGTATTACAGTGCTCACAGTGCATTATTCTGGAGAACAGTGATTTAAGGATAAATTATCTGAATTGCAGATACACTCCATTAACATTTTAAATAAAACATAAAGAAAAGACCACTATAGGAAATAAAATTATAATATCATCATGGGGTTTGGGGGGAAGGGGGGGATGTGTTCTCCTAAATAGTGAGACTCCTTGGTTTGACCTATATTCCAAGACCTTTTGTTGTATATTGAGAAAAATTAATAATTCTATTCATTACATAGTTGTAGACATTTGGGCAGAAATTCTGCATCAACTGTACAAATAATTGTTGAAGAAATAATAATTATAGATTGTGTAGATATAGCTATCTCCATCTTTTGGTGACAGAGATAGGTTACTATAAATCCAACTGCTAGGAAACGCAAAATTTAGCTATGTCTAAAGCAGTAAGTACTAGCTCAGAAGTGACAGAGATGTAAGTAATAGTGCTGTTCAACTGGACTATTTCTCACCAATAAGTGGAAGCACACTCACAAATTCTTGAATCTGTGAATTAGCTGATATACAAACAAGTGCAATGAAAGGACAATGTATCACAAAATGTAGGGGGGGTTGGTTCTTTTGGCAAATGTAGCTTCATTTGGTAAATATAGCTCAGTTTGTCTTGTTTGTAATACTTCACACTTCCAGAAAAGTCTTACAGGGTATTTATATAAACAATTAAATGTGCCTAACAGGAAACCTCACTGCAGCACATTACCTGCTAAGCCTTTGGGAAATGGACAAAATCCTTTTTTGTGCATTCCCACAGACTTGCAAGTTTAGTGCAGTAGTATCACAGAAATGTATTTGTTCATATGTGTATTCTTCTGCAGCAAGCCACATTTTTGATCAATTTATTTTACTTTTTAATACCTGGATTATAAAACAAAAAGAATAAGCAAAGGGTTAAAAAGAAATAAAGCTCACAAGAGTTGTTTATATTTTTTTATTAATTTTTAACCATGTATTCAAAGTCACTTGCAACTTCCAGACTGCTTTATGTGTTATTGTTTAAGGTTGTAGATTATTAAAAAAACCCCTAAGAATTACTCCCAAAATATACATGGAATATATTATTGAGTTCTCTTTTCAGAAGTTGAGCTGATAAGGAACTTACAACCATCTTTGATTTGATAATTCCATCACAATGGCAGTCATTACTTGTTTTAAACTTAAAGTATTTTGATTTTGTCTTTGGAGTGGTAGTATGTGCAGTTACAATGTGGTTGGTAGGGATCAGTGACTCCAGATTTTGGCTCTGCCTCTCAGATTTTCTGTGTTGTGTCAGGCCAGTTGTTTAGGCTGGCTGTCTCTAACTTCATGTCCTGTTTTACATATGTCTACTCATAATTCATCTGCTTCAATCTAGTTGTGTGAACAACTTCTGTAGCTTTTACAGAGGCAGCAGTCACAGAAAGCAGCTTATCCCTTCTGAAACAACTAACAGTGCTGGGACATTTCTTTCTAGTCCTTGAGGGGAAGTTCAGTAAAAAAAATTCCAGCTTCACTATGAAGTTATTTTGTGATAATAAAAATGAACTTTCAGAAGTCAGGATATGCAGAGAATCCCTTAGCTCTGACATCACTGGATACCAATTCATTATTTTCAGGTACAATGATCCCACAAAAGTATCATCTTTTTTCCTGCTGCTTCTGAGGGGCTTCCTGACTGAGGAGGTTTTTTCTCAATATCTATTATCAGGACACTTTCAAATCATGGTACAAACAATTGGGAAAATATAAAGAAAGTATTATTTCAGAACTCAGAAATTAAAAAACTGGACCTTTCAGAAATTGGACATGATCAATGAATAATTTGTTTCTCAGACATGACCTACAGTTTTTCTTACTAGATTTTTTTTTACATTATGATTTCTATTATCAATCTTTATTATTACATTTGTAAAGTAGTTTTTTAACACAGATGGTGCTGTTTTAGTTGTGTGTTAGCACTAAACAGTTGGTAATCTGTTTCAGGTTAGTTAATCTGGAACCAACAAAAATGCTTTGTATCTTGTAGTCAGCACCTGATCAAAGTAACAGCAGTATACAGGACTGCTTGCCCAGGGGGAAAGAAGAAAACCTATCGATTTTATCTCAGTATGGATGTTTCAAAAACCATGTCTTTATAGCTTCAGATTGAGTTGTTAAAATATGCTATCTGAGGAACTTCTCTGGAAGGTATTTTACAAGTAGTATCAAAAGAAAGGCTTGTTATCAGTCTTAACAACAGAAAGCCAATGCATTTTTTTCACACCAATCTGACTGCACGTCTGTGTCCGTTCTTTGGTGTAAATCTCTGCAATCTCCATAACCTGCACCACAATTACCCAAACATCCACCTTGGTAACTGCAAAGTCTTTTGGCTTTTGAAGTCAGATGACAGGATTTCACTTTCAATCATAGATTTGAATGAACAGTATCTCTTGATTTTGGGGGCATCTGTTTTTAAAGAATTGCCTGTGCTTGTGCTCCATGAAATATGAGCACATCTTCAAAACCCCATCTATACTCTTACATAGAGATTTGCCTTTGAGAATAGTATTGGGTTAATTTGTGATTGGATTTGGTCAACAAAATCTATAATCTTTTAAAATAAAAGTACAATAAAAATCTGGCAGCACTTTGACCCAGACCTGGATTAGACAATGCAGTGAGGAGTGTTGTGTGAGACCCTATGCTGAGAATACTGGATTTAGGCTACAATTTCTTAAGTTCTCTTTTCAATACTAAAAGAGAATTTCATCAGAGTTAACTACCGTGGAAGGGGAGGGTGAGAAGAAATTATAGAGAATCTCTGGGCTGGAACATGATTAAGTAGTCGTGCAATACAATAACTGAAATGACAGTGGACATTAATTGGTCTTCTCTGTGGGAAATGCCAGTGTGGGCAGAGGATGCTGACAGTGAGAAGAAACTGCACATTTGTACAAAATATAAGCACATATTGTCTAATGGAAGTCTTAGAATAAATTTGATCATTTTTAATGTTAAGATTGATTTATGCAGGGTTTAAAAATATATTTCTATTAGGACAAATGTTGATAGTATTATTAGAAGAGGATTTCACAAAAAGGCAAGTGTAAGGAAAAATTAACAAAAATATTGTCACGGGGTTTTTTTGACCACTAAATACTCTTGTTCTTAATCACATGTTTTATTGATGAAATCCTAATGTTGGCTACAAAGAATGTGCAAGGGCAATGCTTTATTAATTTTCATTACCCAAATTGTGAGAAATTCAAACAATAAACAAAAATCATATATAATAACAAGTACATTGAACAATTGGAGGGGGAAAATTGTAAGTAGATCTTGAGTTTTGCTAATACCAAGGCATGGCATTTGCAATATATGTTTGCATGGCTTCTGGTCTTTTCAGTTCCTAAGTGCTGAAAGCCTGCCTGATGGGTGATAGTAGCTGTGTTGTCAGTAAGAGGAGCCAAGGAGGCACATTCCATATTTTAGCTATGAGCATGGGAGCAAGCATCCTATGTTCGGTGTCATGTGAAGTACAACAGTATCATTTCAGTTAGCAGCTAATTTCAGATCTTAAAAATTCACACATGTCAAGAGAAGTGATTCAGTAAGACTTTCTTGTGTGTATCATTTTTCTTTTTTTCTTTATTTTCAGTTGTGATTATGGGTAGGAGGTAGAATTTAAGATATCCAGGTGAGAACAGATGTAGTAGAGTGCACTGGAGAAAAGAATGCAATAATACTATTGTTGAGAAGTTACTGTCAAAGTGGTTATTCTGTAAGGGAGAAGTTCACCAGCTGTTGATAGAATGGAGATGATTTCCACCAAAGAAAGGTCTGGAATCTAATGGATAGTGAATCACATGGATAGTGAATGGATAGTGTATAATACACTATCCATGTGATTCACTATCACATGGATAGTGAATCACATGGATAGTGTAGGAATTTAATCTACCTTTTATTTTTACAAAATAAAAGGTAGATTAAATTCCTACACTATCCATGATATTACACTAAATGTGGCCACAGTAATGAAAGGAAGACAATAAGTATACAAAATAGCAATACTGTTTTTAAGCAATGGGTGATTTTAAAAATTCATTTAAATAAAATATTTTAGTGAATAGAAACACTTCAAGTGCTCAGTACTCAGTACAAATCACAGTAAAATACAAATACCAGTAAAATATTTAACATTTCATTATAAAATGGTAATATATACTGTAAAAATACACAAGCATGAGTTATTAATGCATTGATGGAAAGGCATGCAGCTGTAACTGACATTTCTTTATAATGGCAACAAAGGTAACTAATTCCTTCCCATAAACTTAGGAAAAATGTTTTGAAGTAGGAAAAATAGTCAATGGGCTCATGGCAAGGTAAAATTAAAAATTGGTTCTTTCCACAGCATAACTTTTGGATAGGTTTTTATTAAGTATTTTCTAAAGCTGCTGCTAGTACATGTGAAGTGACTAGTTACTGGTACAAAGTGAGCTTAGTAAAGCCATGCTATTATATTCTAACCTAAGTGTTTGAAATTCTCAACTAACTTATATTAGTTTTCTCTAAGGCTGAATTCATTAATTAATTAATTTATTTATTCTAGATTTTTTTTCTTCTTAGGAAGGGTTTGGTTTGGGGTTGTCTTTTGACGGTTTTTTGTAAAAAAAATTAAATATTAAGATCCATGCTTGTTCTCCTGGTATCTATTTGTTTTACTATAAGCTATACCACAAATAATGTGAACATTCAGACATAAGTGGGGGGAGGCCAAATTAAAGCAGCATTCAATCTAGTGTGAAAATCAGCCTGCCTGATGGTTATGACAAGGAATATTTCCTCTAATTTCATCAGTGATTGTGCTCAGACTCACAAGTCAGCGCAGCTAATCAAAGAAAGCCCCATAATAAAACTTTCATTTTTCTCCCTCAACAAGCACTGTGCGAAGCAACAATCTGGCCAAACAAAACTAGGAAGGAGGATCAGGAGAATAAAAAGCAGAGAGAAGGGTAGAGCATTTTGAACACTAGCATTTTGAACATGTGGTTAGATACATTGTTTTCAGGACTGTACGCACTGCTGACACTTTTCCTCCTGTTCATTCAGGTCTTCCTCTAGACATATTCACAACTATACAGAATATATATTTTTCTATTTTTAATTTTCTACCACTTGTAGAAATGTAGCTAGGAGTATTGTATCTCTCTATAATGTACAATATATTCTACTGAAAGTTTGTGTCAGAATAATGAGAGATTATACATAAAATATTCAAAAGAGTAACTTATTTATCCTTTGGTGAGCTAAGTTACAAAGCATCCTCTAGAAAATGTGTAAAATGCACCAAACTAAGCAGTCTCAAATCTATCAGCTCAGTACTAAATGTTTGGCACAGCTGAATGAGAAAAGATTTTGTAACATTCAGAGTTAGTGTAGAAGAGAAAGCTTTTTAGCCACTTCTGTGTAGCTAAGGGAAGGCTAAAATGGTCCGAGAAAATCTTCCACTCATTTTCTGGTTATTTTGAATTAAATGGGTTAGAATGATGCCACAAGGGCTACTCAAGGAGCCAAGGTTAAATTGAATCCCTTCACTGATACTGGTACGCTGTAGAAGCTTCTTTTAATGCAAACTTAACCAGCTGACAACCAGCAGCAGTGAAGAGGTACAGTGGAGCTAAGGACTGGATAATGTCCCCTGCTGGGAAGGAAATGTCTTCTTTGGAAGGTGAGGTTTCTGAAGATACTGTGTGAACTAAGTATTTCTTACTTGAAAAACTGAAAAAATTTCATCTCAGGCATTCTGTCTAGTTTCTGAAAGGACACTTGATGATGAGCAGTGGAACTTAAAATAAAAAGAGATTTCTTTTTCAACTGCAGTCTGTCTGCTGGTCCCAGCACAGTCATATTTTAGTGAGCCAGTGCCCACACATCTCCTGTGGTCAATTAAAGTGTAAAACTGAAGAGAAAGCATTGTAAGTATGAGAGAGCATTAAGAGGAATTTGAGGTGGACAAAGCTGTGGAAAAAAGTCCAGAGCTTAAGTAATGTGGATTTGTGTCTGACATGTGTGAACTGGAGGGGATGTACTTGGGGAGACCTAGTGAATGTCCTCAGGGAAGCTGACTGAGTGATCACTGATTTAGTCTGATGTCCAAACAGAAAAAATGAAGAGAGAAGAGTGCTGTTTCAAGTAGAACTGAAACAGAATAATGGAGAGGTTTAAAGTTACTAGGGAAAGAGAGTGTGACTCAGTTTGCTAATGCAAACTTTTCTTTCCCCCAAGTCAAAAATGAAAAGTCATCCTTCAATTTGATTAATTTTGGTTAGCATTTTACTTTCAGATTTGTTTCTTTTTTTCCCCCAAAGAATGGTATTTCAAAATGAAATTTGGTATTTGTTTTGTTGTAACATATTCCAAAGCTAAACATTTAAAAGAAACTGATAGCTAAGACTGAATAGAAAGAGAATAGAGAGATGGTTCTTTTCATTAGTCTACCATCATATAAATTTCTTCATTGATAAAGATTTGTTGACCAAAGACTAACATTTCTTAGTACTTGCTGTGAGAGCTAATGTTTATCCATCAAATAAGTTTTCATTTTTATGGATTTTTTCATAAGTTATAAGCATAAAATAAATTATTTTAAAGTTTGCAAATCTATATTCTACAAGTAAGAAACAGCAAACAGTGGATGCCTGTGAAATATTATTTCTGTGGTGGTTTCCATGATTTAATTAAATAATTGCCTCATGCACAGAGTGAGGCAATTATTTAATTAAATAATTAATAATTAAGCACTCAGACTGTGCTACAGAAATGAAGCACCAGTTTGTCCCAAATGGGTTTTCCTTTTGGCTTAGAATCTTTTCTCATGAAGTTGAAAAGTATTACTGTATGTTTGTGATGGATTGCAAGGCAAAAGGTGATTTCCTGGTTAGGGAACATAACGTGTCACCTGAAGAACACAGCAATCAGTTTGCATCTGCTAAAGGTTTTCATGTGGTTAGGGGTGAGTAGCTCAAGCCCGCTGTTCCCAGGTGGTTCTACTGGGCTAAGTATTTCCTAGAAACATTGCCAATGACATGCAGCCCACTGCTTTTTTTCTCAGGCCTACTTGTGGCTTTCAAATTAGGCCCACAAAATTTCTATGCTATTCAAACAATTCTAGAGTTTGAATTCTGGGCCCCAGTATTTCTTTTCTACATAGAATACTGAAACATTGTGTCCACAGTAGCACAGAACTTCCTGTGACAGAACTGATAATGTTTCCATAGAATTATAGAATGCCCTGAGTTGGAAGGAACCCACAAGGATCATCAAAGTCCAATTCCTTTTTATTCAGTGCATAATTCTGGTGGCATGTAATAAGGAAGATCTGGCAAAATCTATTGATTGTAGGAGATAAAACTAAATAGTGATTAACTATCTTTCCTCTAAATAAGACTGGGCTCTACAAAGCCAAGTATTTGATCATTAGAGTATCCTTATATCTAAAAGCAGGATACAGAGTTACAGTTACATGGGCAGCCTTGATTATTAATTTCATTGGTTGATTATTGATGGATATAGAAATCTCATTGCTCTTCGAATATCACATCTTATTTTAGGGTGTGCTAAGTATATATGTCAAAATAGATTGGAATTTACATAAGAATTAAGACATCCCAGATGCACTTCCTGAAGCCAAAGTAGTCCTTACACATATAGAAAGCAGAAAAATGAGGAATATTATCAGCAGAGACACAGAACCTATTATCAAATTACCAAAGGAAGTGGTGTGTGAATTTGATTATTGGCAGTGTTGTTACTTATTTGTATTGCCATGGCTTCGATGAGCACTCAGACTGTGAGAGCTCTCAGACACACTGCATTAGATGCAGCATAAATGGAAAAAGACTTTTCCTGCTTCCAGGGAACTTTACTATCTAAGCATTAAACAAAAGCAACAAGGCAGTGCAGCTAATGGCAGCGCAGCAGCACGAGGAGTACTGGTCAGCACAATCACAAACACTGCCCAAGCTTTTTGAACTTTGAATTTTTTACCCTGGGAAAGAAAATCCCTAAGAACAATTTCTCCCAAGTATGAGAGGAATCATCGGGGGGAAAAAAAGAAAACCAGAGAGATGCATTTCAAATTTTAGGAGTTGGCAACAGCTACTGGTATCATATGCCAGGTTGACATGGGTGTTGAGCTCTTGACAGGAAGAAAGCGGTGACTGGCAGAATGGAAAAGGGCAATTGGAGGATTCTTAAAATGAAGATCAGCTTAAGTTTGGTACTGGAGAAGAAGCTGCCAGAGGAAGAAAGTGCTATTACCACAGTACTCAAAATGGCCAAAGTGGCAGGCTGTAGAAATACGGCCTTTGCAGCTATACTCAAGAAAGTCATAAGCCCCATAAAAACTGAATCAATAGGTGGTTTTATCTATTTTTTTTTAAATTTCCATTAAATGATTCTTTCTGACAGATACTACGTATCTATTGTTCTGAGATTATTTTGAGCACTATTTATTTTATAATGGAAAAATATAAATGGAGAGCTCAAGTGTTGCCAGCACATGAGCTATAGATTTCTTCTGCTGCTTCTTTAGCATGTTCCATTTCTTTATGACTGGTGTAAGAACAGAAAAGCTGTATTTTTATAATGTGCATATGCAAAGGGTTTCACTAGTTTTCTACAAGTACTGAATATTTAAGAAACTATAGCTGTGTGGAACTATAGCTGTGTGCTTTAGAAAGCTTCCAAGAAGATTTATGTTGTGAAATGAAGCTATTTAGAAATATTTCCTTTTCCATTATGCTTTGTTGCAAGTCCTGTTCACAGAATGATGGTACAGCTTTTCTCTGAGTTGGCAAATGTTAGGATTGGCATTAGTGCTGAACTGGGATTTAGGTTTTGTAAGATTCAACCCTTTTGTCTGGATTCAGGGACTTGCTGTGATATCATCCACACATCATAGGTGTTCAGTGGTCTGTTCAAAATTTTGGCCTTTAAAAGATCCTGCCATTTTGTCTTCTATTGAAAGCCTTGATGAATGGACTATTGTGGATGTGATCTCGATCCAATATAATTTAGGAGAAGTAATGTAGAATCACACATGCTCTGTGCAATTCCACTGCCATGAAATCAGCAGCACAAATATTGCTCTGCTATGATAGGAACTGAGAGCTGAAAACATGAAGCTAGAGAAAGAAAAATTGTGGTTTCTGTTGTCACCCTCCATTCTACTTTATTCCTCTATATTTAAATTCTGGAGAAAAAGGAACTCATACATACATACATTTCTTTCAAAATAAAGAAGAACTTATACATCCAGAAGTTGTTGGTGTTTCAACATCACCTCAGCTAATATAGGTTGTGTTTGACAACTGAAAGAAAACACAAACAGAAGGTTGAAAGCATATGAGGGGAGGGACTACAGAAGTCAACATTTGTATCAGTCTCAAAAGTGTATCAACTGTTGGTGGTTCTCTAATGCTGAGGTGACATATGTAAAAGACTACAGAGACCTACTCAAACTGTGGTATTTGTGAATATGGAAGTCATGTTCTGAATCTGAGACGAATATCATGGAACCAGGTTTACATCACTAAGTGGCTGAAGTCAATTCTGTTCTGAACTGCTGCTTGAGGTCTGAATTATGCTGTAGACAATTTTTGTTTAATTTTTGTATTACTGAAGACATTTGGAGTTTCCTTATTTAGTTTCTAGTATTTTAAGAACTCTATATATTCAATTCCATTTATTTCAGTTTTTAACGCAAACAAGCAAAACAAAACTGTATTTTTAATGTGTTGTGAACTTTTCTCAAGCCGTAAAAATAAACACATTCTGGATTTCCAAATCCTAAACAAAAAGTATTTGGAAATCCAGAATGAGGATAATTTGTACATCCTGATCTAGCGTAAATATTTAAAAATTGACTTCTGGTCTAGCAAAGTTGGTACAAAGGCATCAATATTGACATCTGTGCCGAAGTTTTTGATTGCAGTCTGTATTTATCAGTGCTTTTCTGGGTCACTTCCTTGGTTTTCCTAAAAGGAAATCTCTCTTGAGAGGATTGTCTTTCTGCATTGTATTTCTTGTAACTTGTTAAAAGGTAAGGCTGATAGGCTGTGATGCAGTTAAATGTGCCATATTAACAGAACTCTTGGTTATAGCTGCCATAATGTCACTGGTCTGAAACAGAGGGAAGGATTGAAACAAGATCTCTGCCTAGTAAATGGGGAGTTACCATCTCTGCCATCTTCACACGTGGTACCTGGACGGGGCTGTGGTTCTAGAGCTGACCTACTCTTTATCTGTGCCCTTGCTCCACAAAATTGTAGGTAAGAGGGAGCCATGAAACCTAGAGGAAGGGCAGCTTACATCTTGTTTTCTGACTAGCACTTCTCCTTTTCCTAAGTTCCTCCATCATCAGATTGCCCAGCTTTTCACAAATGGGAGACCCCATCATTGCTAACAGCCTGTGAGGCACTACAGGTGGTTATACCAGCACGTGTAGCATAATACCATATCAACACTTTCAGCTCATTCTCTTTTCTTTCCCACAAGAATCTTGTTTTGAATTCCTAGAGGTATAAGCCATTTCAGCCACACAAATCATTTTTTAAAAAAAATTTTCAATAAGAAGCTACATTCCATTACCATGGAAATATATAATAAAACCTACAAACAGTGTTCAAATAGGAAATCATGCTGATGAACACAGATCCAAACTCAAGTGTACTTGCATGCATTAGTCAATAATAATAATAATAATAATAATAATCATAATAATAATAATAGCCATCAATGAGATGTTCTGAGAACATATGAGAAGTGGTTATGTAAAAAAACCACAGTTATTTTCTCTGATTAGCTCATACAGCTTGAAAAAGGACACAAGCTTTTAGAGTCCCTGCATCAGAATCCTCCATAAGCTGTGATAGGAAAGTGTTTCCATTAAAAAGTAAGATAACACTTGGCAGAGAAAGTGAATATAAATGTTTATATCATTTAATTTTATAAAGAAGCACTGAAACATCCAAAGGTTTTGTGAAATCAAGGGAAAAAAGGGTTCTGTCTTGAAGCTGAAAAGACCCAGAAAGTTGTGAACTTAACTGGTATTTTTTTATAGTATAATGTTCCATAGGGTCTGTGTGTACACAGAGAGGTTCTAGCCCCATGGTAAATGTGTGATGTGCCTGTGAAAGGCTCAATAATCCAGCTCTTCTGAGGCAACTCCTGTGATTCCAAACCTCTGAGCCACTTCAAAGAATCCTGTTTTAAAAAGTATCAAAGACATGCTGGGGAAAAAAAATAATTATCCTCTGAATAGAGGACGGTACCTGTCCAGTGGTCCCAAAGAAAAGTAACTGTCATTGTATGGAGTAAGCAATATTTGTAGGGCCACTACAAGTACTCAGTTTAGTATTTGCAGTCACATGACATTCCAAGGGCTTTGTACTATTAGAAAAAGACAGGAGAAATTCCCTGCCAGATACAAATCAGTGTTTATTTCTGGCGCTGATCATAAACGCTGCTATTCAAGAAACAAGAAAACCTCTTCCCAACAACCTATAAAACACAAGACTCCAACACAAAAGTATCTTTATTCTTTCAGACAAGTATTAGAAAACAAAACCAAAATTAAAAAGAATACATTATATTTAGGTTTGAGGGGCTTTTTTTATTGTGGAAGAGATATGCATGAGCCCTTTAGAAGCAGACAAACACCAAGAATAGTTTCACAAGCAGAGTACATGTAATAGTCCAAATACAATAGATGTTGTAACAGCACTCACTTGGAGCACTCTGCCCCACCTCCATCACAGCTATAATGTTTTGTGTGTATCAATAAAACCAATGAGCCATAGTATTGTATGCTTTTCTTTCTGGAAGACAAGGCACCAGCATGAGTTTTTAATATATGTACATGTTTTTTATAAACAACACATACATTAGTGAAGATATTTCCGGATCTTGTGGTGCAGCCTTTCTGAGCTAGGGCAAAATTATTAGACTTCAAATTTCCATTTGTAGGAAAGTCCTGTAAACACCTTCAGCTACTATTTATTTGTAGGCTGCTACAATTATGCCATAAATGATTTGATTATTAGGGTTAGCAGGACCATGGCTAATGGAATCAGTATCATGGCTACAGCAAGCTTTGTGAATTCTCCCTGCCAGTTTTCTGCATAACTACACTTGTGTCACTCACATGGCACAGGGGTACTCTAACAATTAATTGTAAACCAGAGGGAAACTTTTAATGGACCTCTTCTTGAGATCTCATGTTAAAAAAAGAAAAGTTCCCATGAGTGAAGTATAAGTTAGCTTTTCCAGGGGAAAAAAAAGGAATGAATTACATTTCTCTTCTTGTCCTTTAAATGAATAGCATAGTTTGGGTGAAATTATCAGGCAATTGCATGCCTTTTATGCAGATAATGCTATTTGATGAAAGCGGTGTTTTGATCTGCTGAGGATAATACAGATCCAGGGTTGGATTCATTGGTAAGAGTAAAGCTGTCTTCTGTGATAACTTCATCTCAGCATGAGGTCAGACGGGGAAAACTGGGATGGGGGATTAAAAAATGACACAGTCGGAGCAGTATTCAGTTCCCTGCTGTGCTCCTGGCTGCACACTATAGCTTATGTTTCTGATCTGTTATGGTATTGTCTGCTTTTCTCTCCCAGAGCAGAAAGAGATTGCTTAAAACTTTTCTTTTTTCAGCTAGAGGGATTAGTTCAGTGCAGCTTTTTTAATTAAAGAAACTGTATCTTTTTCAATGTAATTTAAGGCTGTACAAGAAGGCCATCAGCATTCATAACTTAGTAGTGTTACCTGCAACAAAGCCTAGCCATTCATTTTACATTCAGAAGAAGAAATCACTATTAAGATTTTTGAGGGTTAAAATACGATGATTGGCCCTGCGATTGAAAGAATCGCAGTTACCCATTGTCTCCTGAGAGTTTTCTGTGAAAGAATGTCAGTTTTCCTCTTATTTATCTGGGCTTTCCTAATTAAATCTCTGTGACATCAGAATGGTGGTTAAAAAATATTCTGATGTGCCAAAATAGATCTGAGCATATCTTTTTCTTTTTCACAAAAAAAAAAAAGAATGAAAAAATACTCCCAAATATTAAAATGGAATCTACGGAAAATGTAACATCAGCTGTGTCTGTATCAGAACAATATTTCCACTCAACATATTTTCTAAATATGTAACTAGTACCTTTATTAATAAGTAATAGCATGCAAATAACTGACACATGTTCATGATACCCAAAATGGTCAGTTTGTATGTATGGCTCTAGATGTAGGCGTGTGTTTATGCATATGTGTGTGTGTATGTATGCCTGTATTCATGTAGACACATATAGATTTATATATCGATAGATATACACACAGTTACATATATTTTTAAGCTCAGAGAGTTGAATTTACAGCACAATTTAAACAAGGTTAATAGCTAAAACCTTCAAATGTTTCAAATAAGGCCCATATGGTGATCACTTTACAAAGCATACAGGGACTGTGCTTAGGTTGCAACATACACATTTCCAACTAAATTCCATGCCAGATCAATTAGAAACAGTTCTCCTGAGCAGACAGGAACAAACACAGATTGTTACCACTCCACTGCCTGAACTCTTGTCTTCCAGGAATGAAAGCAGTCATCTTGAATGCAACATATTTTACTACTTACAGCCTAAGATTATTTTTTTAAACTAGTAGTATTTTAATAAAATCTCTGTTTCGGCACATCAGAGCAATTAACATCCAAATTATCACAATAAAATAGCAGATTGCTGTTAGAGCTTTTGGTAAGAGAGGTATTTTTCCCACACTGCATTTGTTAGTGATGTCTTCTGCTAGAAGGAGTACATGGCACAGAAGAAGAAAAGGAAAGAACCAGACAACAGAAAAGCACTTTGGTTTCTTTTTTTTCTTGTGCGGTGTGCTTTTCTTTAAATCATCTTTTCTGTACATTTCCTAAATCTGAACATTTTCCTGGTGGAGTTTCTTGTTATTTTTTTTAAATATGACTTTTAGCTAGAAAGCTGGAAAGGAAAACAAAAAAGTTAATTATGACTATGAAGCTTAGGTAAAACAAGGCCTCTTCCTTCTTGTAAATATCATAAATTCTGAATGTGACTTAATTACATAAACTTCTGTATGTGCATATAAGGTCTGTATGTTGACTTCCGAATTGCTATAAATACTCTGCATTCTTCCTGTTAAAGGATAATATGGATAGTTACTACCAGCTATAGTTGCTGGGAAAGTGTTATACCTGCAAACACAAATCTTACATTTTTCACGGCCTTGTGTACTAACTTACACAATGATGGCAATAACAGCACTTTGTGATGGCTCCTACTTATGAATACAAGGTGATTAAAATGATTATGTGCTTTGGTTTAGGGCCATAAGTTTAGCTCAGGCAGTAGTTCCTAATGCAGTGTTAACACAATATGAAAGGCATTTTTGTATTCCAAATCGTATGCAAACTCCTTCAGGTTCTTTCCTGAGGACCCAATGAAGAGGGTCAGCAGTTTTGTGCAGCTGAAGTGCATCATTTTCACCAGAGGTCAGCTTCCCATATAGCTTTATTTTATGCAGTGGAACACAAACTAATGTAGTGGAAAAGCATGACCCCCATTTAAAGGTTGATTTGTATGATAATCAGTACATTTAGTGGCTTCAAAATGAACGTGTGTAAGGCCCTATCTTGCTTTAATTAAGGTAATTAAGACATATTTCCCTCTGCAGACAGCTATTTAATTTTATGGCTTTGTCAGTGATCAGATTAGAATATTTGTTTTACAATTTTACCGCAACTCGATACTCGGGGAAAAAGTGCCTCTCGATCTGCTGCTGGCGGTGAGACGGGCGAGACAGCGCAGCCCTTCCCGCGGAGCGAGGAGCCCGGCGCAGCTCCGCGTGTCCGCAGCCGCTCCAGTCCGTCACTGGGGCTTCCCCCTGGCGCCGGGCCGGCACGGGCGGCCCCTTCTTCCCAAAGTTTCCCCGTTCCCACAGAGGAGCGATGAGGTTCTCTCCGGGGCTTAGGGCAGAGCGTGGTCACGGCGGGTTCGTCACCTTCTGACCTGGCCCCGCCGCGGTCCGCGCTCGGCGCGGCGCGGGGGCTGCGCGGTTCAGCCGTCCCGCCCGGGCAGCCGGGGAGGGAAGCGAGGCGGCTCCGCCGACAGCTCGAAAGCGGCCGCTCGAGCGGCTGCGAACTCGGTCCCTTCGCCGGGCTTGCACAGGAGCGGGAGCCGCGGAGCTGGCCGCGCCAACTAATGGGGACGGTTGTTTCCATGTGATGACCAACCAGCAAGACTGAGTCGAAAGGAGGACTTTTTTTTTTAATTGGAGTTGTGATTATGAAGTATCCTGACATAGGGCAATGCTTGCCAGTTGTTTCCGTTACGTAGAGGCAATCCCTACCTAGCTGCAGTAAAGCATCTTGAGTCTTACCCCGAAGGAAAATGGATGGTTAGAAACAATTTCTTCCTCCATGAGCTGTAGATCCGGGACCGTTAACAATGCAGAGATCTTGAGGTCTTTTTTTTTTTTAGACGTGCGAACATCCTAAAGAGCGTGGAGTCCTGGAACCAGAAAGTGCCGAAAAGCCTGGCAAAGCCCGAGTTACCGTTCAAGTAAGGAAGGACACGTTAAGAACAGTTTAGGGAGTTTGCAAAGAACTTGACAATGTCTTGAATATGTGTCGTCTTTCGGGGTTACCGGTGGATTAGTACAGGAGCCGACATGTCTCGCATCAGAGGACGTACTGCTCTTTCCTCTCAGTAGCACCTACCATCCAGAAAGATTTACTGATAGTCCCATCTGAAAAAAACCCAAACAACTCTAAGTCGATGCGGAAGGCATACCCTTTTGTTCTTTCAGTACTGAAATAGTGAGCTTACTGGAAAGCCAAAAAATCCAAATGAGTAAGGAATAGCTGCCGTGTGATTTTAGAAATTTAAGTTACATTTAATAGTTGACATTAGGAAGATAGTTTCCTACAAAGCTCTAACTCAGATGTGCCTGCACACTTTTCAAATTAACCTAAACTCTGAGGGCTGAAATTTAATTAAATTTTGGTAAGCCTGGTAATGCTGCTTCAGTGATGTCCAAATTAAGAGTGCCAAAATAACTTGTTCTTGCTCAAGAACTTAAAATGTGTATCAATAAGTAGTTGACTTTTGTTGTCTATCTAGTAGGCTTTGCACAAGGAAGGCATGATGTCACCTTTCCATTTATAATAAATCAGCATCTTAACTCAATGTATTTGAGGGCAGTAAAAAGTTCAAAATAGTAGCAAATAAATGGATTCAGCAAAGGTATTGCAAATGGATGAAGTAAATGCACAAAATACAGTGCTTTAAATTTGCATTTGCAAAACATAATTTTAAATATTGTGTTAGCACTGTAAACCAAAAGAAAAAAATTGTAAGTAAAACCCTGAGTCTACAAGATTGGCTTGTAGTTTAGCAGAAATGCCATTTTGTATAACATGCAACAACAATTACAGTATTTGGTGTAAGTTCAGGGTTGATTTTTCCTGTGTGCCTAGCTATAGGTGTATTGTTACAATGAATTTTGTGCAATTCACATTTTCACACTCCAAGTGCTTTATTGTAAGGACTAAACTCTTTGTAATATTTTTTATTTGAAAGACAAGGTCATGATGATTCCAGTTCTACCTGAATTGTCTGTGCACTTACCTGCACAGAACTCTCTCGAGGTTTCTGTGGCTCCTACTTCTTGAAATGAAATGCCACCACTTCAGAGCCACCCACAAAGTCAGTAGAGAGTATTCATTTAAATCTATTGGTTTAGTTGTTGTATCTTTAAAAATACTTTTGCAAACCTCTATTTAAAAGTAGTTACTTTTATTACAACTTTTCTGGGCATGAAGATGTGTCATTGCCATTATAAAATACTTTTTTTCTCTTCTATTCTGTATACTCAATATTATGAATTACACATTGACTGTTGACTTTAAAAGGCTTGAAACATTTGTGGTTTTCTATTGCACTTGCTGTATAACGGTGCTGTGTGATGCTGGCTCTGTGTGTGTGGTACCTGCTGTAATTCCCAAATGCTGACCTCAGCACTGTCCAATCAGTTTATATACCCAGGCATCTTGTCTCTCGGGTCGAGCCCAGCAAAGTACAAATGCATAGAAAAACACTGGAGTAAAACACGGGCATGTGAGAGAAAGCTGCTGGACTGGACTGATCAGACAGCTCCCTCGCAATGCCCGTTGGTTACATCTGCAGTAACGTTTCCATGATTAGGAGGCATTTCCAGTTATTTGAGGACGGAGGAATACAGGGAGTTTCCTTGGGAACGTTTAAGATAACAAAGTCGTGCATCTTTCATTATAGAGTCAGAGATGCGGTGGTTAAAGTTAAGAAAATCAAAGTACTGCAGCGGGTAGCCAGCTAAACGTTCAAAGCCGCTCATCTGTCTAACTTCTCCGCGTGTTCGCATCTCGCGTGTGAAACGTCTTTGAGTTTAAAAGCGAAGGATAAAGGCGTAAAAAGAGAGTGGTCCTAGATAGGTAGGTAACATCTCAGTGTGCGAAAAGTTACAGCTACTACTTTGAGCGGAAAGGTTGCTGAGGAGTCGGGGAGAAAAATAAGCAGAAGCGCCTTTGTACGCCACGGAGAAATGGCTTTAAAAGCAGATGTTTAAGCTGTAATCAGGTCACTCGGCACCCGCCTCCCGCCCAACTCCGAAAATTGCCGGGGTGCGGCGGAAAGGCCGGGCGGGGGGGCTGCGGGTACCCGTGCGAGGGGCGTGCTGCCGGGCCGGGGAGCGCCACCGGCACCTTCGGCCTTGCCGGGCGGCCCGCCGCGCCGCGCCGCTCCCCGGCTGCCGGCAGCGCCAAGGAGCGTCGGCGGGCGGGCTGCCCGCGGCGCCGGCTCTGCTTGGCCGGGCGCGGTGCGGTGCTACGGGGGAGCTGCGGATTATTTCCCCAAATTCTTTCCCTCCCCTGATAAAAATAAATAGGTCCGCGCGGTAAACAAAATGCAGCGGAGGGATGCTTCATGCCCTGCCGGGTGGAGGGAACGCGCAGCGGAGCTGTGTAAGTTCATTAGTGTTTGCAATCAGGAGCACGCAGACACCCTCATCAGGGCAGACAGCGGCCAAGAGCCATTCATCAGCCTGAAGTGCCGCTCGCGGATGACCCCTAAATCACCGCCGGCGTCGCGGATGCGCTGATTAGGCTCAGCGTGGGAGCCGCGCCACGGCACTCCATGAGAGCGGCAGGGGCGGGGGGGCAGCAGGCTGAGGGTCCGCAGCCCGGTGGGTCGTGTCCCCGCCTGGGGCGGCGCAGGGAAGCACCGGGGCCCTCGGCCGGGTCCCCCGCGTTACGGCGAAAGTAGGTGCTGGTGGCGGCGGCGGCTCCTCCCCGCGCTCCTCCCCCCGGGGCACGTCGCTGTGCGCGTACCTTTGCCCTCCCCTCCCGTAAAAAGAGGGGCCAAACTCCCTGCCCGCCCGGCGGGGGAGGAGGCGGGGAAAGTGAGCTCCGCGGGACGCGTAAGCTCCCGCGGCGCGGGGCGCGGGCAGCAACTCGTGGCCCTCCCCCCGCCCGGCCCCCGGCCCTCCCCTCGCTCCCGCCCGCCCTCCGCTCCCGCCCGCCCGGCCTGACAAAGTGCCGGCGTGCGCCGCTCTCCCCCGCGCTGCTGCCGGGGCGCGGAGGCGGCGAGGCTCGCGGCGTGCCCGCGGTAAGTGGCGCGCTGCGCTCCGCGGCTGTCCGGCCGGCAGCGGGGAGCCGGGGCCGCTGCCCTCCGCCTGGACAAGAGCGGGCTGGGGGCCGATGCGCGGGGGTCGGCCGAGGTTTTTGCGGCCCTCCGTCCCTCCCTTCCCCACCTCCCCCACGGTGGCACCGTTGGCGGCGGGACTTTCGCCGGGCGGTGGGCGGGAGTCGCGGGGCGTCCCGGGACGCGCGGCTGCGGCCGCAGCGCGGCCCCAGGTAGGGCTGCGCGGGCGCTGGGGAGCAGGAGGATGGGGCCGGGGACGCAACTTAATGTGGAAACTCCGCGGTGCCGGGCGGAAAACTGAGCGGGGGGTTGGGATGGGAAGGGTCTGGGTCTGGGAGCAGCGCTGCGCGGCCTCGGGGGCCTCGGAGCGGGGTCTGGGGCTGCTGGTGTGCGCGTTCCCGGGGGGCCTGAGCGCGCTCCCGGCTGCGCGGGGCGGCGGTGGGACTGGGCATCACCGCAGTTTCGGTGCTTTCCCTAGTCGGCATCCTCACTTTTGGAAGATAAACGGAAGTGTCCGCGCTCCTGTCCGGCGAGCGTAGCGGCGCAGGCGAAGGCGCGAAAGCTCGTCCGAGCAAGTTTATGGTGGGTTCGGAACTTGGTGTTTGTTACCTCCGGTGTGCGGGCGCCGGGCGCTCCCGCCGGGTCCGGCGTCCTCCTGAACAGCGTTTGTCAAGCGGCGGCGGGCGGTGACAGGCTGCCGGGTGGTCTGTGCTTCAGAGCTGCTACCGGGGCTCTACCTGCTCTCCTGCTAAAGGACGAGGTTTCTAGGCTTTGAGGCTCGCATCTGTAATGGTCTAGTCAGTAACTGTAATGAAAATCGTGTTACTGTGCAGCGAAAACACATGGGCGACCAAAGTAATCGTGAGTCACTGTGGTTTGGGGAGAGAAAGGGGTGGTCTCCCCTGCGAAATTCCAAACGTTGCTGGTGTCTGGTGGGGTTGTTCTTCACGTGTATGTAGGAAGCAGATCCACTGTTCTGTGGACTTAAAACTTTTATGTTATAAAGTTGCTTTTAAACAAAGTAATGTAAAAAGAGAACATACCCAAACTCTCATCTTGATGTGCTCACAGACTGTTTAAAGTTTTTTAATAGGAGCAGTTTCCATAAGGTATCACATAGATGTAACCACCTTAAATAGTTAGATTTAAAATATTTTTATAAGAAAACTTTGGCAGTTTTATTTTTCTACTTTCTAAATATCATATGTCTCTTAAGCTAAGCCTTAGTTCAATGCTTGTTTGGTTTTATTTGACTGTTACCCCTGCATTTTATATGTACTTCCTCAGGCAAAATATTTTGCTTCATACCACTGAAGAGTTGTAGTGATATTGTGTGGCTGTGTGGATCCTAAAATTCTGTCTAGTGAAGAAAAAATTGAAGTATTAATGTTGTTCATCTATGGTCTTAGAGAAAAGTTAATTGTAAAACACTTGAAGACACTCTCTGAAAAATACCACTGCTCTTCCCTTCTAAAATAATCCAAGTGCTGTTGTTATTGCATTCATATGTAGGAGATTAGTTTAATATTGTATGCGGGGAAAAATTTTCACAAAATGTACTTTTATATAATACAAGAATAGTTTGGAAGAAGGGCCACTATGTAAGTGTGAATATACATGAAAATTGTATCACTTAAATTTTGGAAAAATATAACAGGTTGAGAAAAATATTAGCTTACAATTCTAAGACTTTGCTTCTATGAACTTGCTGGTTTATTTTCAATGGTCTAGTAAATTAGGGGAAGGAAAAAAGCCAACAGTACAGAAATATTAGATGCATACATCTGATTAAAAATGGAGAAGGGTTCAGTGGAGTGAACACTGAGATAAAAGATGCTGTTTAGTATAAGCAAAATGTGACCCCGCTGAGGTTCTTTTGTTTAATGTGTTTTGAGGAAAAACAATCCAAAATAACATTCATAGTCCAGTTAGCAGGTTAAGACTGGTACTTCAGTCAAATCTCTTAGCGCTGGGTGTAATCTCTGTTTAAATGAAAAAAAAGAGAAGAAAAGGATATATTAATAAAAATTAGATTTAAAGTTACAAATGAGCCCACAATGGCTGCCATAATAAACATCTATTTTATAGAAGCCCCATAAAATATTAGAAAATGAAAAAATAACCTGGAAGTATTTTTTGCAATTAACAGGTTATAGTCTTGGCTCAGTGAGATACTCAGAACCTTTACCTTCAGTTAAAATCAGTGAGCATTGTGCAGACTGATGCCCCTGTAGATTGATGCAAAAGCTCCCACTAACTTGCATCAGTTTTGGATTAGGCCCAATAAAAGCTGAGAGTGCCCAGCAACTCGGAGGATCAGGTGCTGTTTGTGAAGTGGCATTGTGCATTATAGACATAAAAGACCAGAGATGCTAAGGCTTCAGGTCAGAACTGCTCTTATATTTATAGTGATACTGTACTTAATGCTCTGTTTCTATTATAGAAAACCCATCTCTCTGTCAGTGTGCAAGAGAAATGATAAAATTCTTATAGAGCAAAATTATTATAGAGAAATCTTAATTTTTAATTTTTTTTTCAAAATGTTATGTGAGTAAGTTGCGCCTTGTGTAAGATTTAGAGGCTGATTTGAGCTGTACTGGTACTGCATATTAGAGATTGTTAATAAGATTAATACATCTATATAGTATTTTCTTTTAAGAACTTTACTGTAGAAAATACATTCTATTAAATGAATACATGAAAACCTGTTAGGTTTACTGTTTTAGTAAATGTAGTGATAATGTGAGTATCACCTGCAAGTTTGTGCAGTATCAAGGGCAAAAAATATTATCAGAAATAATTTTAGAGTGTTTATTAGAAAATTCTTGGTTTGATTAAATAATTTTTTTACCCCAGGCTTACTAGTTAAATAAGTAAATTCTTTCAGGATACCTGCCTGCGATTCTTATTAGACTGAAGACTGTCTTAAAATAAAGCATCTATCTTTCTACCACAGTAGTATAATTAGCAGAGTTTTAGCTTGTAGAAAACGTTTCAGGGAGTTAGGGTTGGGGTTTACACTGTCAGATGAACAATTAAAAGAAAGCCCTAAACATTTAATTTTTTAGAGGTAACAGAGGCTTTAAAGAAGTTACCATTGTAAAAATGTGCCGCTTTAACAGCCTTTCCTTAGTTCTAAAACTGATTAATTGCTGTGTCTTATAAAACCTGATTTATTTCATACTTTTTTCATACCAAGCATTACCATTATGAAGCTCTCCTTATAAGTGAGATTAATGTTTCTGAGCAAAGAAGTGGTTTGGAGGGCTGCATTCATTTTGAGTGCTATTCTAATCAATTTTAGATACAGCATTTCACAATGTATCAGTCTGCATGAGAACCTGCCTTATTATGTGGAATTAACTTGTTAGTGATTGATAGGAAGCCTTCTCCATCTCTAGAAGTGATTTGTTAGGAAACAAGTGTTACAGGTTCCAGGAGTTTGAGTAAAGTGTCAGGCAGCTCTGGTACCCATTCTGTGGCCTGACTGAAGCTCGCCAGAGAAGTAAGAAAACAATGCTGCCCTTTTTTTTTTTTTTTTTTTTTTAAAGTTAAAATCCCCAACACACTCCAAAAATCCTAAAACAAAACCACTTATGTTAAATAGTGTTCCTTACTGTGGTATTGGGCTTCACAGACAGTCTGAAGTGACAGGCATGAGGCACAGACAGTGTTTGTGCATCACTACGTGCTGTTACAATGCGTGTCTCCTGGATTATTTGGAGGAAAAGCTTTAGCAATTGAAATCAAAACTCAGAAGGCTAGTTTCACATGACAAGGTGCACACCTACTGGATATTGCTTGCATAGTAATTGAAATGTATGCCAATGCTATTTTTTCTCTTTTCAAAGGAACAAGGATTGTACTTGTTTCAATAGCTAGTGAAACATTTGCACATTCTGTCTGTGCACCTTTTGGTCTCAGCTTTACCACTGTTTAATTCTTAACCACTAGGCTATGGTCGCACACTGCTGCTGAGTGTCATGCATAAACATTTAAAGTCCAGGGGAAAAAAAAATCTTCCTCAATATTAAGAGAAAAATAAGTTTTAAAAGGCCAAATTTAAAAAACATATATGAGAAACCTCTGAAAATTGTAAACAATTCTAAGAAAACATAGATGCATCTGATATGAGGATAGTAATTTAAATCTAAATTATGGTTATTTATGTGTTTCTTGCAAGATGTATTAATTGCACTCAGTAAATTTTTTAAGTTTGCATATTGGACTAATTGCATTTGTTTTTTAGTTCAAGTGTGCATGTAAACAGTGACAGAACATCGCAACTGAAGCATTGCATTAAAGTATTTCTGATCTTATGCAGATGAGAAGTAATAAAATTACAAAATGTTTATGAATACCAGGCTCTAAATGCTGCTCACCTTTTAGTTCAGCCTGGCTTTATGGAATAAACATTATTTGTACAGGTTCATTTTACTATTGCAACTGAAATAGCTGCTACTGAACAAGTATGAAGGGAATAGTATCTTAAACATAATAAGAGAGTGCAACACAAACTGTATCTCTGATTGCCTTCTTAGATGCAAGTCTGTCTGCGTGTTCCATACTTTTAACTTATGGGCAATTTACTCTTGTTTTAAAATACATTTTATGCAAAGCTGATACTTGGATGGCACAAGGTTGAGAAGTTAAGTCTGGAACTGTTTTGTGCTGATACATGCTGTGAGTCTTGCAAAGAAGTGGGCGTGCTTTTATAGTTTAGACTGAAATTCAACATATAAGTTCAAACCTAGGTGACCCAATTATTTTAAATTTTGCAACTTAAGTCTGTAACAGATTGAGGTTGTTGATACTTGATGTGTATGTTTGTGTCTACAAAAAAAGTTAATTGCAAACATTAGTGCCTAGCTGTATTGAAAGCAAAACAGTAAACTAGAAACTGCAAAGTGCTGTACTGAATTCAGCACTGATTAACATACTCTGCAAATCCACTGAAATCAGCGAATTACCTAGATTGTCACGTACTCGTGAACTGGGAGGTTGTTGTAGAACTTTGTGTTAAAATATCTTAATAAATAAAATTTGTATTAAAAGTTATAGGAACTTTGGTTCACTTATACATTAGGAGTTCATGAATGCAAATTCAATCTTCGTGTATGAAGGAAAACTTTTCAGCTTGAGAAAATATGTTTTAAATTATTACTGGTTACTTTCCTGACTTTTATGTTTTTATCACACTGCTAGTAAATCTTTAAAATGAAAATTTTAACATGACCTAGCTATGGATTATAATTATGTGATAATAGAGTCTCTACGCCTCTTTTTCTATTCTCCCCCAACATACCTCCATTCCATCCCTGGCAAAATCCTGGAATGTTTGCAGAAATTTTTACTGCAAAACAGGTTTGCCAACTTGGTTTACTCTTTCAGGTAATTTATTTTGAAAGAAAGGAGAATATATTTTATAATGATGGTCTAAAATCTGTATTCTGTAAACCTTTAAATTTCATGAGTTAAGATCTACATGTGTCTTTTGCATCTGAACTACAGAAGTGCAAAATTGGAGCTTGCAAAAATCTTAAGATATTATGGCTTCAATATTTCCTGTAACCACATAGAAAAACTTTCAGAAAAGCAGCAGTTATTATCGTAAAAGCTGTCTTGGTGTGGAACTTAGGATGTGTTGTGTTGAAATCAGTTGTGGTGGTGGTGGTGTTATATTTTGACATTGTATTGAATTTCTAATAGTAGTCTTGACAGCGGTTAAACCAACGTACAAAGGTACAAATGTGTCTAATTTCTTTATTTGAGGCATGACAATTTTTAGTGTCTTAAGAAAACTGTCAAGGGTAAAATTGGTAAAATACAGATTTAAAACATTTTTCTTGGCAGGAGTTGAATATGAAGTTGCATGTGAAAATTTTTAGAGGAGGGGAAAAGAAATTAATCACCTCCATGATTTATTATAATACAGCAATAGATTCCTAAATCATAGAAGCCCTTGATACACTTTGACTGGTTCCTGGAGGGGGGTGACTGTGTAGTGGTTGAAGAAATCATCATTGCTAATAAGTGTTACTTTAAATTAGCAAATGAAAGACTGCATAGTCCTTCAAAGGCCTCATCCATTCTCATTATAATCCTTTGAACATTTGTCTGACCTTTCTAAAGAAATTCTACAGAAACTTTATGCTTAGGATTCCATATAAATAAACTGACCAGTACTTGTCTCAAGAAGTTTGTACTCTAATGACAGGAGCAATAATACATCTTTTTAACAAAAATATATCAAATTTTACTTGCCACAGCAAATTGTTAATTTATTCTCAAATATCACAATGTAATGCTTGAGACTAAGGAGTGTAAAGCAGCTTATTAAAAACAAACAATATCACAGTTCTCTAACAAAAATCCAAACCCAAATCGTATTGCTAATATTTTTTCTTTCAGCTCTGTTATGGCTTATACCTATAGAAAGCTGGGGTAGGTGGGGTAATTTTGTTTTCAAGGCTGAGTGTGTGATGGTTTGTGAGTTAGGACATGACCAACTAAAGCAAACCAGCATAGCTCTACTGACCTCAGGGAAGACATTGCCATTTACCTTCTGGGTCATGACATGTAGGGCTATGCTCATGAAACACTTTCAATTTAGATTTTGCTTTTTTCAAAAGCAGTTTATTTATTTCCTTTTGTAAAATACATGGCTGATTTGAATAGGCTTTGGTGCCTCTCAAAAGCATCATGGGTCAGATGGGTTTTTTCCATTAAAAGAAAAAACCTTTTATTCTGATAGTAAACTTGGCAAAGCAGAAAATAATTCATTTTATTAAATCAGTTTTTTTAAGAAAGGCATTCTTTATTCATACTACTGAATTTATTCAAGTATCTGATGTCTCCCTATTCCTTTTAAGAGAGATTCTTGATTTCAGTGTCAAAAGGTTGAGTGGCAGCATCTGAACCTATGCAACTGGAACTGAGGAAAGATACTATATTCCAACAAATCAGCTGGTTGAAATCTTGGTTACAAGTTGGGAGTGTTTGTGTATTACTTTAGCAACAAAAGCAGAGTCACTAACATAGTGACTAACATAGTGACATAGTGACCAGTTACTAAATTACCATTTGTTTACCATTGTTTCCATGCTGGAAGGCAGAAATGTTGTATTTTTAAAGTAATGAAGGAACTGGAGAAATGCTGGACCTCTGCAAATGATTGAGCTTAGTCCAGGGAAATAAACAGGTAATTGAGAGTGCTGAGGAATTCTAGGTTGTGTTTGGTATATCAGACTGATAAATGTGAAATCCTTGAATTTGATTTCCCTTCATCCATAACTAGTTAGAAAATTAAAAAGTTAGGCAGAAAAGACCCCTTTCATGTTGTATGGTAGGAAATATTATTTTTCATTTCTTGCTGTGCTGGTAATATGCATACATGCACACATGTTTTGGATTGTCTAATCTTCAATACTATTACTTTGGGTTTAGTGTAAATTGATGGCAGATGAATGAAAAGCTTTCCTGGCAGATTTTTTAAAATACAGATGTGTATCTGCACGTGCTTGTACTTTGACCATTCAATACTGACCTAGTAAATGTACAGTACAAAATTGCAGGAGGCTTTGTCCTTTTCCCCTCATTTGTCTGTCAGTTGCTGAAATTTGTGATTTCAACACAGGCTGGTGTGTTGGGAGGTGTAAGAAAAGCTTAGGGTCTGAAGTCCACAGTGACATCTCAGTGAGTGCTGGGAGCAGAAATGCTCATCACCTATCAGGAAGTTTTCCAGTCATTTGTGTATTGATAGAGTATGAAAAAAGACTCACCTAGTAATCCAATCTGTCTAAAGCTATGGTAACTCAGAAATACAGCTATGAATGACTGTGCTCTACAGGAAACCTGGAAGTAATAAGTGATTAGAAAATCTGGGGTTTTATTTTCTTTCTTGAGTGAAGAGTTTCTTAGCATGAAAATAAAATATCAACTCTTACTTAGCATGAAATAGTTGTAATTATATTTTAAAATGTTTTAAGTAGCTTAAAAATGCTTAGCTGCTCTTATTATTCTTTTGATAATTTCATGTTAATTGTGGATTGATAAAGGGTTAATGATATAAAATGTTAGCACTTCTAATGATATGTTAAAGAACAGTGCAGACATTAAATTCAGTAAACTGAATATGCGGCCTCATAAATAAATGCTGAATTATAATACAAAGCACACCATGACCAAATTAATTAGTATGTTTAATCTAGTGAATTCCAGCTAGGCTGCATATAATATGGACATGTATTTAATTTCTAAATTTAATATTAGCTGCATAAGTCAGCTCTTACTTAATCAGTGCAGATCAGTAATAGAAATGTAATATATCTGGGGTTTTACATAATCTTTTCTCTTAAAATAAGATGTTTTAACATTGTTTGAGATTTAAAATATTTTAATTAAAAAACGTATGTGGGTAGGAATGTTTCCTGTGTTCTTCCCATAATTTGTCGTCATGAGGAGGTAGAATTCCTGAGGTCCAAAATAAAATATTCATTCAGTCAAAATGGTGGCACTCATTAAAATTCATTCAAGGATCTAGGGCAGAATATTTTGTATTTGCTTGTTTGATACAAAATTTACTGTTGGTTGCTTTGCTGTAATTATTGTTATATCAGATTTTTTTTTTTAATTTGGGTAGAGGTAAAATGCCAGTAGAATAATCTTGATTTTTTGTTTGAAAGCCTTACTTTTCAAAGAAGACTGTTTCATTTTTTAATAACTTGTGAGTACTTTAGATTTTTCCTCTTGTAAATTATAAGTATTAGATTTTTATCACATGAGCTATAGGGCATGCAGATTTTCTTGAACTCATCTTCTGAATGATTAAATGTGAGAAATAGAAAATTGGGTGGTATTGAGTCCAGTTTTGAAAACCTCTAAATAATCTGTTCAGTTGGTAGTTTCAGGGACTTCAATGAGATTGTGCAGTGAATAGGCATTGTTCCCATGATCAGTGCTCTATAGGCTTAGGCTCATTGCTGTCAGAGGAAAGTCTGAGAATAATCAGCATGTGTTTTCTTCTTTTTTTTTTCTTGATACGGGATTACACACTCTGCCTGTAACCTTTGATATAAATCTACCTTTGCTTTGTGTTCTTTTTCTGGTAAATACTTGACTAGAAATGAGTTGATGAACTGCTCAGTTTTTATGGAGAGCCCATAAAGAACAGAATGGGCTGACTGCACTTTGGTGCTCAGTCAAACCTTATTGTTAAATGTGTTTAGGATGATTTCCACCCCCATTCCCAGTATTTGGAACAAGCCAATCCAATAACTGTTTATTTGCTGAACCACACAGAGGAGCGCACTTGTCCGAAAGGGGGCACAGTGAGGTTACTGTCACACAGCGCTGTCACTTTCCCACGTGCTGGGACACCAGCGTCTTTGTGGCTCCATTCCTAAAGAGCTCCCATATGGCATTTTGAGCTGCACTCATTCATGGCGCTTCCAAACAATTCTTGGGCATGGTTTAGCAGTTAAGACCAGGGATGTATTTCTTCTAGGGACCTTTCCTATTAAGCACTTTGCTTCCAGCTTCCTAATTTAGAGGGTAAGACTTGTTAATAGCACAGACCTGATTTCATTATACTGGCCTTAAGCACGGTTTTGGACAAGATGGCCTCCAGAAGTCTTTTCCAACTAAATTATTGTCCAATTCCAGGCCCTTTGGTTGTACTCCTTGCAGTCCTTCTTAGGGGTGTTGAATTTATTATTTAGTTGTCACACCTGAACTCAGTGTTGTCAATGGTAATTCTATTACTACGCTTCCAAAAATAGTTGTTTATTAGGCTCAGAAGTAAAATCATAATATTTGTGTTTTAATCAGTTTAAATAAACATAAATGTTAGTGTTTTATAAACTGATGTATATTTTTTCCACCCTGCTTGTGTAAGATTGTTCCTATTAACTTAACAAGAGGATTTGTGGGAGTGCACAAGCATAAAGAGGACACTCCGTGTTAGAATCATAGAATCATTGTTGAGTGCAGTACGTTTTCCTGCACTAGAATTTTGATACAATTCATTTAGATATTAGGTGAAAGCTAGCTTATTTTAGTCTATACACCTGCTAGTTATTACATACTGCTTACCTGACAGAATTTAAGTTTACTGGTTTATAATAAGTGTAAAATAGCTATCTGTTTATGGGCAACATCATGCAAGAAAACCATATTAACAGCTTTTTTTGTTAAGGTTTTTATTTTGAAACTGGATAAAAGATGGTATTAACTGATTTATGATGGGAATCAAATCTGTAGGGGTTTTAAAAAGTTTTTATTTTTCCACTGTTGGTTAAATAATATACAAGAGTAACAAGTTACAATGCTAGATTTTTTAATATTAATGAAAAAAAAAAAAAGTCCACTAACCCATCACTTTTTGTCTGTGAGGAGGCATTGCTTACATCTAGCCTAAATGAAAGCTGTGTCACCAGATGTCACATTGAATTGTTGTAAACCCACTTACAAACCCATGTGGACTGTAGTTCAGTGAGCCCGAGAGGTTGAATGAAACCTAAAGGAGGTTTCTTTGCAGGACCTTCTTGGCAGTGCTTCAGTATCATACCCTCTCCATGGAGGGAGAGGAACAAGGCAGCCTGTAAGGGATCTGCTCTGCCTTGGATTGGGCACTGAAATGGGCCATCTTTGTGAAGGTCTCTAAGTCATGTCCTGACCTTCTCCCCACTGCTTTGAAAGCTGGACACTTCCTGCAGTAGCTCTGCTTTGAGGTGCCTGGAGCGTAGTCTCACTTTAGTGATTTAAGCTAAACAGACGGCATTTCATATGTGCTGCCTCGACCAAAACTGCATCAACAGCTATGAAAGCATGTAAAAACAGTGTGGAAGATAAGGGTTTCTTTGTCTGGAGCTAAAGTAATTATTTTCAGGTTTTCTTGTTCAATAATAATTTTTAATTAAGATTTTTAATATTATAACTGAAATCACCTTGTGGATGTTTGAAAACTGCTGTTTTATCGATGGTTTGTAGGTTGAATATTGTCTCTGGGTTAAAATAGGACCTTGACTTCTACATTAACATACAGGAACTGCATATTAGAAACAAATGTTACTTCAAATATGTAGAAGGTTTCATGTTTTTAATATGCATTGATGCTGTTTCAGGGAAAAACGTTTTATACATTATTTGCTTATAAACAGATAAGCACTGTATCTACTGGTATTTTAAATATTTTTGTTAAATGCAATTCAAATAATTTTAAATTAGAAAATGTGCAAAAATTAAGTTAACTGCATCTAACTGTTAAAACTGTTCTAGTTCACTGATATATTCAAAAATCTAAATAGACAGTAGGTGTGGACTTTTTCCCCTCTCATAATGTTACCAATATATTTAGTTCAATTTCATATCCTACAAATCAAAAGTACCAGGATTTCTAAAAGCTTGGTCTTAATATTTCTTTTTCTTGCTCTCCTGTGCCATTCACATAACTGCTTGACTCAGCCCTGTTACGTTTCTCCCTGATGGCTGGAAATGACTGTTAGATATCAATTTCAGCTTGCAGAAGATGGGTTATACAATTTTTGGGCGATGAGTGCAGGAGCTGCTTGTTCTTTCATCTCCTCTGTGGCGGTTCATAACTGTCTTAAGAAACAGTGAGGTGGTGGTTTGATTAACATTTGAAGCTTTTATAAGCTGTCAGTGCATCCTTTAGAAATAAAAAATTGCCATCTTGCATCCTGTCCTCTCTGTTGCCCTCTCCACTGTTGTAAACTCAGCTGTTTGCTTATCTGAATGCTTAATTGTCATTTTTTATAATTTTCATTTATTTTTTGCTAGGTTGGTAGTAGCACTGACTCAGTTTAACAGACAGCCACAGCATAGTGGTAGGTGTAGGGCTGGAATATAAGGATAGGACTGCATTTTTAGTTTGTTTTAAAAAGGGGAGTAGCACACCACCTACATTTTCCTTACTTATTAAATTAGAAACACCTACAGGAGGAAAGTAGGTCCTAGAAATGAGTTTGCAATGTCTGTTTTTTACTCTCTGTTTTGTGCCAGCATGACAGCAGAAAACCTTTGGGACTAACCTAACCAAGAGAAACCATAAATAAAAGAGAGAAATTTGAAATACAAGGCTGCCTTTTTTCTTCCCCCTGCAATAACTGTATGTGCATTCATATAGTAGGACCACATGGTTCCTTGGTGGGGTTGTTTTTTCCCAAATACACCATTTTATAAAAGGAAAAGCAAAGATACTGAGAGTCCACAGAGGAGGGCCACCAATATGATCAGAGAGATGGGCCACCTTTCCTATGAGGAAAGCTGAGAGAATTGGGAAGGAGAAGGCTTTGGTGTGACCTAATTGTTACCTTCCAGTACCTGAAGGGATCTTGCAGGACAGGTGGAGAGGGACTTTTTACAAGAGCATGTAGTGACAGAACAAGGAGGAATGGCTTCAAACTGAGAGAGAGTAGGTTTAGGATGTGAGGGTGGCGACACACCTGAACAGATTGGGAAGTTGTCTGTGCTCCATCCCTGGAAGTCTTTATGGCCAGTCAGGATGATACAGCTCTGAACAGCCAGGTACAGTGGAAGGTGTCCCTGTCAGTCACCAGTGGGTTGGAGCTGGAAGTCCTTTTATGTTTCCTTCCCACCCAAGCCATTCTGTGATAAGTGATTCTATGCTTCCCTTGCTCTGTATTCAAATTGCATTAATTCTCCAGCAGCAGGAGGGATGTCACAGCAATCACCACTTCTTTACAGAGGATATAACAGGACTGATTTCTTTAGCCTATGTGCTTTAGTATTTGAGTTTTTTGAAATAGCAGACATTGTCAGTAGTGTCAGTACTATCAGTGCTTGTGTTGGTGGTTTGTGCTTTTAGAAGTTTTCAAGGAAAGACTAACCTGGAATTGATTGCTTTGTCTGAGAAACAAACCTGAAAGAGAGGAGATGCAGCTATTTATATAGCTTTTGCCTCTGCCCACCTATTTCTCTTTCCAGACATGGATATATAAAGGGATCATAGGGGTTTTCACACTTTAACCCTTCCCTTTAGTACCAGCTGATGTGACAGCAGGTAATTCTGCATTCTGTGATGGACTTATGGTTATGCCTTGTGCAGCCTTGCTGTTTGGAGGCAGCACAATTCAGTTTCCTGGAGAAGGTCATCATCACTTAGCTATAGGTTATGATGCTGATGCTTTTATTTTTCCTGTTGGGGCTGTTCTGTTACCCATGAACAACAGATTCATTGGATCAGAAGAGGGCAAAGAAGGGGGAGTGTGTCTTTGCAGCCTGATGCTTAGGGCATGCATCTGAGAACAGGAAAACTTACAGCTTCTTTTAATCTTCCAGAAGTGTCCTTTTCCTTCATTCTGGTGCTGACATGAGAGTTGGTATGCCTTTGGGCTGAGCCAGAATTTATCTGTCTTAAAGAGACACATAGATACATACATCTATATATATATTTTTTTCCCTGAAGTTAGTTTCCCTTTTCCCTTTTCTTGAGTTAGTCTTTGCTAGCTCCTCTTGCTGCCACAGTTCAGTTGCTAGAGCTGGCATGCAAGAGGAAGGAATTGGTAGCTGAAGCTAAAATTGCTAAGAGGGCTGGAAATGCACTTTTAAAAGGGATTATATGGTATTAAAACATGTATCTACTACATGAATGGATAGATACTGAAAAACTAGGATGGAAAAACATGACCACTTTCTGCTTATAAGGGTTGTTACCACTTTCCTAGCCCAAATCTGAAGCCAAAGGCGTGCGTGCCTTTTTGGATTAGACTTTTATCTCTAGAGAAACAAATACCAGTTTGGCCTTTGGGTCAGATTGTAGTCCACATGGGACTAGTTTTGCACATGCAAAGGGAAGAAATATAAAATGAAAATGATGTGGCAAAGTAAACAATTCCAAAAATCAATATAATAGATTAAAATATTATTTATTTCTCATGCTGTAGGTGGCATAGTATTTCTGATGTAATTCAGCAGATTATTCCTGTGTGCATGGGTACCTGATGCTGCCCTCTAATCACTTGCATGCTTGTCCCCCCAGTGGGAACAGAATTGCCATCAGTACAGAATGAAACTCAACTGGCACTCCAAACCCTTTTCAGTTGTTCATGAATAGAAGTTACAAGTGGAGTTTATTACCTGTCACAAAACCTGTGGAGTTTACCCTTTTTTTACCGACCTGAGCACTGTGGCAATGAAAGACAATTTGCTTGTGAGACCACAAGAACTTAAGAGCAGGGCCCTCATATATCTTGACTCCTCCTTAGGTGTCATGGAGGATGGTTCATCTTCTTTATAGGCTTATTTTTGGCTTGACCTTAATTTTGACTTGGTGCATTAATTTGTCTTACAGTTTTTGGAAGCCTATGCTTCTGTATAAAGTGAAGTGTGTCAAGCTGTGGTTTTGAGCTGCCTGTCCTCAAATATGGCCATGTTTCAAAGAGGAAATAATTTTAGGTGACAGGCTCAGCAGCTCACACATTTTAATACCATCAATTCCTTGCTGCTGCCATCAGTGAAAACAGTGATTGTTCTAAAGTGTACATGGTAGCACAGGCATGACCCTGATTTAAGTAGCCTCAAAAATATTCCCCTGATGGTGTCCAGTGTGCCTTGTGAATGTAGATGTGCTGCTTTTTTTTCTTAGCTGCACCTTACCCTGTAAAGCTATGAATCAAAGATGAAGAAGTCATTGAGGAGAAATGTTTTATATCTAGACTAGATAAAATGTTTTGTATCTAGTCCTTTATAAAGGACTGATACTCATGTCCTTTAACTTGGGTAGTAGAAGTCTGTTGTTTTAGTGTTACAGAACTGTTATTAGGTAGTTGACTTCACAGATTTGTATGGATCACAGTTAAAATGAGTAGAAAATTATCTTATTCCATTTTCTCAAGAGTATAAAAACAGCAATATGAACGTATTTTACCAAATCCTATAGTCTGGTAAAGACCTTATATGACTTGGGTTATCTTTTTGGATCACAAGCTTGCCTCTGTACGTACAGTTGCTACTTAGGAGAATTTTGATGTTTTCTCAGAGGTGAGGTAATTATGAAGAAAAAGAAGTATTCTAAAGATAAAGATACTGACAGTATTTGAAGCTTGACCATGCTTCTCTAGAAGGGAGTGTAGAAAGAAAAGATGGTGACATAGAATAGTGTGTTTCACCCATGAGCTAGTCCAAATAACCTTTACAAATGAAGACTAGAGAATGATAATTCAGGGATTTTTCTGTTTCTTCTTGTGAATCCAAGCTAAGACATGTTCCAGTCTAGGTGTGTATTGTTGAGACCAAACGTGTTTTTACCCCTACCAGTTTGCACACTGGAGTGGTTAATGTTGTCCTGGTTTCAAACAGTGTGAGCTGAGCTGTGCTGGGTTGAAAGAGGCTGGGTGGAGGTGGCTGAGCTCCTGGTTGAAAAATCCTGGAGCAGGAGGAAGATGGTGTGCAGTGCTTGACCTCTGCAGGTCTGTACTCTGCATCTGTAGAAAAGTCACAGGGTGGAGGATGCAGCTCACCAGACAGAATAATTATTCCAAAGGGGGAAAACATCTCTAGAGAGTTCCCAATAAGGTGATCTTTTCATTGTATGTTTAGAAAGTTCTCAGATGACAACTGAGATGAAAAAGTCATACTTAAATAGTGTGTAAAACATTTAGACTCCAAAGTCTCTTGTGCTTTGTGAGATTAAGGACCATTTGCTTGAAAAGAGAGAATGTTTCATCCATCACCTTTCCTCTGATCCAATGTCCTTGGATCAACTTGGAAAAGTAAGGTTGGAGAAGTAAGATTTTTTTTAAGCTGTCTCTAGAAAGACAATCATTTGCTCATAGTGAACTGGGAATCATGAACTGCATCTTTGCCTACTGCTTGGTCTGTGGGTCATTGTTAAGAAGGCCCTGGAATGAATGCATTGTCCTCCAGAAAATAATACATTGAATTTTGGTTTTAAGAGATGTCCTTTCTCTTTCTTTTGCTGTCAGCTCATCATTAATAATTTGCGGACTGAGATGGCTGACTTTCATTTGTCCATAAGGATGGCTAGAATATTTTGTGTCTTTCAGTTTAGCTTTTGTAGGCTACTCTGACTCAGTGCCAGTTTGATTTTTATCCTTATTACTTTCTCCACTTTTTAGTGTCATTTTTAGCAGCTTTCTGATTTCCATGTGCCTTTCTTATTTTGAAGTGGTGAGCATCTGTCCTGAGAGTTTTTTAGTGTTTAGCTTTACTGAAATTTTTAATGTAATACTTTATTCCTTGAAAACACATGATATCTAGTGACCCTGTTTATCTGTTGTCAGTATTTATTGTTTTAGACTTAGCCTAGACTTTTGCTTTGTGCTCTGCACAATGAACTCCCAAGAGCTGGAGCTCTTTACTGCTATTGCACAAGGAGTATGTGTGTTCAGGACAGAGATTAAAGCTTGCTCAGTCAGTGTGGGGTGAACAAATGCAGTGGGCAGGAGGAGAAGTCATTCTGTAGTGGTACTGATTATACTGCAATTAGATTGGATGGCTTTACAGACTTACTTCACCAGATCTGGGGATCAGATAATTGAATCTGCTGACATCCATGTGAATTGTAATGATGCAGCTCAGTCCCCATGATTTTACTGAAATCAAAAGACTTCCTCCTGAGCTGAGGAATCAGGGTTTTTGGCTAGATGATCTGGTAAAGCAAAAGTCTGACCATGAGACTCTATGCCTACTGAAATGAATATTCCACAGATATGTAGGTGTTGGTGTGTCAGTGTAGGATGCTGTGACCTTCCTAAGCACTACAGACGTTTTAGTTGAGCTGTCTGGTGTGAAGGTAGGCTCCTGCTTGTGAGGTCTGTGTCATGGCAGCAAGAGTGCTTGGAGTAATATGTCTTCAGCAGCTGACCTAGTCTGAACAGTGACGGGAGAGTGACCTTGCAATTGTGCATCTGCTCTAACTTTGATACAGGGGTCATGTTATGTGTTGTTTTCTTTGTAAATCAGGTTGCCTGTGCCTTCTGCAGAGTCTACATTTTTCTGTTTCAAAATACTTTGTGCAAACATCATTTTTTACCTTAGATTGCAGAAATACATGAGATATAGGGATATATTGGATTTGAAAAGAAACAAAGCTAGTTTTTGTAATTCACCAGCCTATTCTTTTTAGAGTATTATGTCACTAAAAAAAATGTTTTACTTATTCATACAGCATGCATATATGTAAACATTTACAAGAAAAAAAAAATTACAGATACCTGTTCCACCATTTTGTTATTCTTTTTCTTCCTCCAAATTGTTACCGTGCATTACAGTTGGGGTGTGATATGTCAAATTTGCAAAAACCCCTAAAATTTCAAGTTAAGATGGGTTTTTTTTATCATACAGCATAGAGCATTTTGCCACAGGACAACTTTCTCCCAATGGCAGGGCACTGAACAGCTTGCATCTGTGGGAAAGTGGTAGCAAAATTGATGGAACAGTCTGTTCCTGCCGATGTTCATTTCAATGCCCCAGAATACGGCTTTCAGCGTCTCTGCTGCCAAAGCATACCCTACATTGATGGGACAAAAGGAACAACCTGGATCTTCCATGTGTTAAAGTGAGGAAATGAAATCTTAAATCTCATTTAGGTTTGGAATTAGGTGGATTGGCAATGCCTGGTGGAGTTCAAATGGGGAAAGAGATGACTCTCTTACTCCTCCCTATCATGCAGCTCTCAGAAATGGGTTGGAAGTGTTTAGTGGAGGGTAGAAGCAGACAAGCAGGAGAGCTTTTCTTGCAATAGCGAAAGCTGAGTTGAAAATGAAGGGAAAAGGGGAAGACATGAAAGTCTAATGAAAAAACATGTTGCATTTAAAATGTACCTTAGGAAATACTTAAGAGAAAAATATTCTGTGTCGTCTGCGGCAGGAAAATATCTCTGGTATTACTTCAAGCTCTCCATGTGATCTGCTGAAGTGCTGAACTCTCTGGGGCAGCCCTAATTTATCATCTCATTCTTTTGCAAGGGTTCACAAAATTTCCAATAAGGCACCAGAAATCATGTTGCTTGTATGCAGTTTTTTCTTCTGCTTCCCATTTTTTCCCACAGCAGTGGCACCTACCTCTGCTTCCATTCAGGTTGGAGAGAACCCTCCCATTGGTGTGGACAATTTAGGATCTGGTACTTTTTATAAAAGATGTTCTTTTAAACAAGTGTAGGCAAAGAAATTGCAACATTACTTACAAGCATCCTCTCCTACTCACCTTAATGTGAAAATGCCATGAAATAGTAGGCTCAGGAATGTGTACAGAACAGGGTTTTGAGACTTCTTTTATGTGCACAGTGAGGATAAAGTGTGTACAGTGTGTGTACTTTCCTTCCTGGCTTTATCACAATGCTTGGGGTATTTCCTACTGGTCATAAGCTGTTGCTCCATTCTTCAGCCCTATAAAAAGAAAACTCAAGTTCACAGTTCTGCAGTTGATTGCTGGCCTTTGCCCTGTCTGACTTAGGTGAAAACATTGGCACAGTTTTGATTTCAGTCATGTATGTGGGGCATGCAGTCATACCAAGGACCCTTCCCAAGGAAGACGGTTCACAAGTATACACTTGGATTTGCTAAGGTTATACAGCATTTGTATAAACTGCTTTTACATAAACCCACACAAAACTAAAGGTTTCTTTCATTTTTTCTGATTGTATAATCATATGACACTATTTAAAAATATTTTAAGAAATTGATAAAAATAAATCTATCTAAAAATATTTTTGTGGCTAGAGAGTAAGCTTCAACATCCCACAAACCATTTGATACTTAAAAATACCTGTATATGTGAAATTCCAGCTTTCTCCCCAGCATTTCTCCAGAGAAAGGCGAAATACATTATCTTTGACTTTTGTTTATCAGTGAACTAATAAGACATCCTATTGTAGCCCTGATCTCGGATGTACCTTGCTAATAGAGCAGGTTTGTTCCACTGAGGGTTAAGAATATTTAATTCTTTAACGCTGACATATACAGCACGCAGCCATGTCAGCTACAGCTGTTTCCAAACATCAGTAACAAAATTATAGATGGTTTTGAAGCTTCTGTGTTGGAAATGAATACATTTGAGGATTCAACTTGCTGACAGTGTTTATGTAATTTAATCTTGCCATCTGGAAGAAAGTAAACATTTTTTAGGAAATTGAAGTTAAGGTAGCAAGCCCCTTGTGGTTTCTGGCTGTTGCAAATAAGTTAAGTTGTACCAAGTTGATGAAAATCTACAATAGGGAGGGGATCATGGTTATATTTTAAAGGTTGTTATGCAAGTGCACTGATGCATAAAATTGTTTCAGAATATCTGCATTATTAACTTCCCTGCTTATTCAATTGTTAGATGCCTTTCTTCTGCTCAGATAAAACCAGCATGATTTTTCAGTGGAATGTGATAAAACATGAGAAGCATATGCATGCAGAATGAATAGGTGTAACTGAAGCACTTAGGTGGTTGCTTTTCATCTCATATTTTTCTGTTGTTTACTTCCTTATTCTTCCTTTTGTTTTTTTTTCATTCTGTATTACATTTTGCTTTTCAAAGATCTACTCTTTTTTTCTTTATTTGTGTGCTTTGTTATTTGCTTTTAATTATTTAATTTTTCAAGGTTTTTGCTTAGCTTTCTAAAGAAACCATTTACACAATCATGCCATGTGTGTATCAGTCCCCCTGTGATAATTTTGAACCTGTTAGTCACTTTCAAATAAACAGAGAGCCAGAAGAAGATTCCAAAGGCATTGGATTTGCATGATGTGCAAGTCCAGGTGGCTTGGTGGAGAGGAGAAACAGTGCCCTGCAGAATGAGCTATGTGGAGAAAGAAAGAAAGACTAGAGATATCTTTGCAAACCAGAGCTAATTACATTGTTCATAAAATTGCTTAAGTGCTAGCCCATTCCCCTCTGTTTTCTGTTTGAGCAGTCTGATGAGACGTTTTACATGATGGGGGGAAGTCAAGATGCTTTTATACTTGCCGTGGACTAGAACATTTATATAAATAAAATATATTTATGGTTGGAAGCTGCTTTTAGATATGCATGATTTGAAGGGGTGGACAGTTTCAGCCATTTTACACATGGAACACATGACAGTTTAGTTTGACTTCAGGTTTTGAGCCTTTAAGATCATCTTTATCTTTTTGAAGGATATTTACTGCTTTGTTATTATTATTTAATGAAATCTTTATGCTAAGATTTCTGAATTATGCAACATTTGTTCAAAATTATAGGATTTTGTGAAAAGACCAACAAGCACCTGAGCCAATAGTATGGTGGTTGTGCCCATGGCTCCTAAGGGGAGAAGGGCAGGAAAAAATAAACAGAGGTATGGAGTCAGCAGAAATAGCTTGGCAATAATAACAAGAAAAAACAGTTTTCAGCATTCTGGAAAGGGTCACTAAAACCAGGTATAGGAAAGGTATAGTCTGTTCCTGCTTAACTTCGGTGTCTGGTGCTTTCAGCTGGTTCTTTAAAACTCTGCTTTCTCTGCTCTTTGAGATTCTAGTCACCCTTCCTTCTTGATGTCTACATCCTTTTGCTTTGCTCTGTTCTGCTAAAGCATTGATTATTTACTTAGGCTTGTGCAAGCATGCTAATGTTCTGCTAAAGTTAAAAATACTGTTGCCATTTAGTAGCTGGTCAAATAATGGGATTTTAAACTGAAATATCTAAGTTCATATTCAGTGGAAGCTGCCTGTCAGCATTTTTATAGGTCTGAATAGGCTTTTTAAAAGGATCTAGCTCTAAGCCTTGATAATTGAACTTAAGCTCGTAAGTTACTTATCTACTCCTGAAATTTAAACCTGATCCATGCTGTAAAACTGCAATGAAGAACTACATGAAAATGAAATAGGATGTTAATGGAGAATTTCTCATTTAGAATTGCTTCTTAGCAATATAAGCAACAATTTTAGGAATGTTGATCTGATTTTTATTGTCTTGTATATGAATTACTTTATTAAGTGAGCTATTTCGTGTCCAAATCATGGCACATTCCAACTTTGTCAGTGTGATCTAGGCATTGTACTGGAAATAAATACACTGACTGGTGACTTCGTAAACATTTATGGCTGTGCCCTGTGTTAAATAAGGACTATGCTTTATTTTCATGCAATAAAATTTAATTAGTTGTAAGTCAGGTTTTGCTTTAGTTGTAATTAGTTTAGCATATAATTATTCTGTCTAATAGCAATCTGAAATCTGCAAGCATTTTGATCTTATTCCAAGTTAAAAAAAAGAAACCCTCTTAGAAGTATTCAATCAGTAGCTATAATAGAATCTTATTAGTCAACCATATTATAGACTGTGTAAATCTTTAAGTGACTGAAGCAGTGTTTTCACTGATGCTTGTTATGTATTGCATTAAGAAGATATATAAAAATGATTTATATTGGACTTGCAACTTCCATATGATTTGGAAAAAATCAGTGATCTGGTTTTTTGGTGAGCTTAGTATTTGCTGGTTTGACTTTTAGCTCTTTTTAATTTTTATTTCAAAATTAATTTTAAAGGTCTGGCTTTTGTAAGATATAACTGGGAACTGTTTGTGTGAAAATAGTAATACTTCAGTTTTAACAAACATACATATGTTAAATCTCATAATTTACACACAAATATCACTGCCTATTTGAAGAGTATTATAATGATTAATGAGTACTTTTTGAACAATATCTTGTGTCTTCTATCTTTTGGATGTGGCTGCCTGCCATTTCTAAAGAAGTTGCCCTGCCAAGGAATCTTCTGACAGCTCTTCCTATGGATTTCCTTATGGGAACAGCATTAAAGCAAGAGATAAATGCAGAGTCTGGCATGTTATCAGCTGCAGTGGAGTGATGGGGAGCAGAGCTTCTGTTCTCACTTCCACCTAACCAGTTTATTTTTTGCTAGCAGTGGTTTACAATCTTGCTTGCTAGTAATCTTGTTCTAAATTAAATTTCACCTGTGTTATTAATGGTAAGGTTCTTATATGTTTCCTCCATAAAAGGGCTCTCTGAGTTGCTCATCATTTCATCAGCCTATAGGTCAGGAAATTATGACTAATCAGAGCATAGGGAATGGCACTTTTTAAGAAATGGAACAGTCAACAGCCTTTTACTTGATGATATTTGTCTTTTTGAAACTCTGTGGTCTGATTGGGAGGGATAAATGACTTCCCAACTAGAAGAGAGATACTCAAACATTTACATTTAAAAAGGAATATGTACTTTAGCTTGAGAAGAAATTGCCTCATCTTTAAGGAATAGGATTTTTAGTTACTTCTCTGCTTTTCCAATTACCTACCCTATAAAACTCAAAAAAGTAGATATTTCTGGTAACTCGTATGATATTCCTGCTAGCTTTAACTTGTCACTTTCCCTTCTAGGGTTTCTATTTAACAACAATGATTAGGGTACAGTTCTTAATTCTCTTTCAGGTTTTTTTGTTTTGTTTTTTTTTTCGCCAGAGCGATCATGCTGAAATGATCTCACATATTTTAAAAGTATCTTTTAAGAACAAGTATGTATTTGTTGTAGCATTATTACATGCATAATTGGGTGTATAAGTGCATATGTGTGCAGGTATCATAATTATAGAGCTCAATGCTGTATGTGTAAGTGTGAATATGTGCATAATGCAGAATTAAAATCTTAAAACAGAACACAATTGTGTAGCATCTTGAAATTGTTTTATTTGCATGTGCCAGCTTGTTAAATAGCATTATACTGGGGCCTCAGTGAAAGGCTGTTGTAAGCTCTAATAACAATAAGTTAATCTCTAGGCTAACTTTTCTTGATGGTTTGCCTTTCTTTTTCTTCCCAAATGAAACTAGTCTAAAAATATTTGGATTATCAAAACAGAAGGGAAAAATAATCTTCCTGATAATAAAGTGGTATATATGTATTTATTTTTTGCTTCTAGTCTACTTTAAACCTTGTTGTAAAACAGCACTCTTAAAGCATCAATGGGTTGAAGTTCATTTGCAACCCAAATGTAATAATAAAACCAAGTCAAATATATTCCCATTATCACTCAAGATGCTGTAGTTAGGAGATGGATATAGAAATGGCACAAAATATCCAGCTGCTCTACATCAAAAACTAGTCCAAGTGCAAATAAATACTTGGAAATGTTTTGTCTTTAAATTGAAAGGAGTCCTGAAATAAAAAGTGATTCAATTCAATGTGACAAATGAAGTATGAATTCCATTTTGCAATAAGTAATAGCGAGGGTTTTATTTTTGTTCCTTTAACTATGTTTCACCCAGACATATGAATATTGTATTTAGTACTAAACAGTTTCAGAAGATGAAAGTTGCCAATTGTTGGAGCCTGTGTGCATTTTCTAGGCTGTAGCCACTGAACTGATGAGGAAAGCAGAGATGTGAAAATCTAGAATAATAGAAAGTATTCACATCTCATGAAGCTGAATTTCAGCTGGGTGCTTTAAATAAGAAAAGGGCAAATATGAGGGGAAGTATCTCTTCTCCAATTCAGAGACAGTCTCAGAGGGTCTTCCAGCCAGTTAGGGCACTCCCTTTAATGTTTTTATTCACTGCAGATACACACACCCCCCACAAAAAACAAAAACAGGCAAACAAACAAAAAAACCGCAAAAAAACCACGAATAACAAAAAAACCCCGCCAACTCTACAAACTCTACTTTAGACTCAGTATGATCCTTATATTTTACGTAGTTTAAGTATCCTGTACAGAAAAGAAAGTATTAAATATCTACCTCATAGAATCAGCATATAACTGCCTTTGCTTTCATTTGTGTTGGGGTAGCTATGAGCAGCACCATGGGAAATAAAGTGACTGTTTAGGTGGGTGTCATGTGGTAGAGATCAAGAGCAAAGTAATGGGGAAAATCCTTAATTTTTTTAACAGGTTTTCTAGAGCAAAGATCTAGTGATTTTATTTCCTCTTGTCCTATCCTTTGAGGATCCTGCCCTGCTGTGTAGTTAATTATTGAGCAAGAAGTATCAGGTTGATTTATATGGGGCCCCTGTTGGAGAAGGAAGGTGGACATTTCCTACTTGATGACTTGTTTAGGTGTATGGATTGGGTTTGGAACATTACTTGCATTTTTTTTTTATTCCTTTCAGTATTTAAAAAATTGGAAAATGTTTCAAGGTCTGTTAAAACTTGCATGAGATTAAGAGATTACATGAATATGTTAAATTTTGGGGACTCATGGTAGAAAAGTAGGTGACCTTCTAGAGAACAATGGCCAGAAAAGCCAGAAGAGCAGGTTAAGTCCCTCGCTAGAGGAGGGTGGAGTGGGCACCAGGTGGCACCCTTTTCCCATAGCAAGCTAGGAGCTGATGGATGGCCGTGCACCAGATCGTTCTGATAGGCTTCCAAAAGCTTCCTTTTATTGCCATCAGTGGCCTCTCCTCACAGTAGCTTCTCACTTATCCTTTCTTTGGTTTTGGAGCTGTTGGCTTTGGGTCAGCAAGTTGGGAGGCAGCAGATGCTGCGGTGGATGCGGAGCTGCCAGGTTGGTGGATGGCTTGTTGGTCATGAGCTGACAGGGATGGCCACTGGCCACTTCCCCAGAGCTGCCGGAGGGCAGAATCAAGCAGGCAAACAAATGTCTGCATCAGATGGAGAAATGTGTAGGGAACTAAGTGAGAGGATAACAGCAAAAGGAAAGGGAGAAAGGAAGAGTCAGGATTTTATCAAAAAGGGGTAAGTAACTGAAAATCAATTCTGTGGAAGGGAAGTAACATGGAGAAACATATAGATAAGGATACAATATAATAAATTTGAGGCAAAGAAGATAATGTAAAAAAGAAAAGGCAGTTGTTCTGTTTGCTCCTATTTACTTGAGTTCCAGGAAAAGCACCTAAAAAAACATTACAAAGAAAGCAAATAGTCAAAAAGACAAGAAAGAATAAGATTGAACTGATTTTCTCCTGAATTTCTTTTATGGGCAGTTTCTGGAGAACCTACTTTAGGCTGTAGTGTGGGAAGAGAGAAGAGACAGTTGAATGAAACAGAATATTGGATAGCTGATTATATTGATGTTTTTTCATTTGCCCAGCCTAGCTTAAACCCCTGGTTGTTCATGATTATAGAGCAGTAGCTTTTCCATCTGATAGCCAAGTTTGTGCTCTTCGGATTTGCATCTCCCCAGTTTGAATGGCACAGTTGCTTTTGACACTTTTCCAGAGAGACTGCAAACATTGAAGCTGCCAAGTCAAAATGCGTTCTGAACCTATAGTTAAAAACATCATGTTTCCAGGTAGTGCTTCTTGCTGAATCCTGAAGCATGTAATATGAATTGCTTTGGAAAGCATTTTGTATCCTTAAGATAGAAAAGCATATTTCAGCATCTGATAACTATAAAGAAACTTCCAAGGCTGCTGATCCAGATGCTTTAAAATAGGCTTGAATTTAGTTAAATTTTATTTCAGGCTGCTTTTACTGACCTTCACTCCCCTTCTCCCCTTGCATATTCCCTTGGTGGTCTTTCAAAAGCCAGGTGCCTGGGATTGTCTCCAGCCTGCTCTGAAAACACCCCAGGCCTTGGATTACTCCATGAGGGCTGCCTTTTATTTAAGTCCATCCATTTACATAAGGCCTGCTCAGTCAAACCCACTTGCAGTGTACGGCCAAGTTGAACCGAAACCTCAGCAGGTCACTAGTGCATGGTCCTGGATTTTACTGAATTTAACTTAGTGTTGCACCTTTTTGCAATGAAAGCTGAAGAATATTGCAGAGGTGGTTTGGATTTCTGATTCACAGAGGGATGTTGGAGAAATCTTTGATCTTTGTGTGAAAAAGAACGAAAGAAAAAACAGTATTTGTGAAAATGTGCTCCTACTTAAAGGGTGTGAGTATAGATCTAATATCAGAGAATTTCACTGTGTATACATGGCATCACAGTACATTGTTAAAATTAAAAATAGTTTCTACAGCATACAGAACAGACTTACCTGGACTGCCTCAGTGTAATTCTGTTATACCAGCTTTTCACTGAAAGCATTGCCACTAAATGAAAACACCTTGGGTCTCATTTTCTATTTGTAATTCAGAACTACTGATGTCAAAATCTAAACAAATTTATTGTTATCTTTTTCAGGCATATAAAACTATAGATTTTTTCGGGGGGGTGTAGTTGGTTTGGCCTTTTCTGATGATTCCAATTGTCAGCTTTTACAACTTGGTATTGTTCTTTACTGAGTCCTTCTCAATTTTGTTGAAAGTGGGTCACAGGACCTGGATAGCTTAGGAGTGAAAGGAGCAGCTACGAAAATAGTGAGCCCTGCTTAGACTGTCTGTTCAAAATATTCACACTGCAATTTGCAAACACAAAGTATTACTAGAGATTTTTTTCTGCTAGAGGTGGTAGCCAAGTTCTCTTCCCTGATTAGCACTTAAATAGACCTTATTTTCTTAAAGGTCTGTACTTTGTTTACTTTGTGTAAACAAAGTACAGACCTTTATGAAAATAAAAATGATCAGGTAAAAGGGACATTTTGACATGTTTTGGAATACCTTTTTATCACAAGTTTCTGTGAATGAATGTATTAGAACAGCATTATTTTTCCAGTATTATTTCCTGCTACCTTTTGGTTTTTTTACATGGAAAGACATAATTTGTGCGATCTGAACAGTTTGACTCCAGAACTTAGATGTGTGATATTCTTGGTACTTACACAATATATCACTGCTTGGTTCCCCTGATGAGCAAATAGTTGTTCTCTCTTCTTTATGTAAGTAATTCACATCTTTATATGTTTATTTAGACTGGAATACTGTATTAATAAACTCTTGATATGAGATTATTCTTGGTCTTAGTATACCATGCTATTGTGTGTAGTCCTTTAAGTCCTTCAGTGACTTAAAAAATTATAGTGATTACTTTTATTACCATTTCTAGATTTTCCTGTTGATGCAGGTTATCTGACTTGCAGTTTTTCATTCTGTGGATATTTCAATCACACACACACAAATCACAATTTTCTGTTGCTGTCTTTTGACCCTGAGTTATCTTTTAAATTTTGTAAGTTACAGGGTTTTTCCATGAAACTCAGAAACATTTGCTATGTTTTCCTTAGAATTCCAAGATTTTTTTGTGCCTAGCACATATGAATTAAGCACTCATTAGGAATACCTTAAGAACACTCTATTTGTTCTACAAATTTTTTATCTACGTTTTATTGTAAAATCTGAAATATGTAAACAGTGGAGTTATACTGAAAGTTTTCAAAAAGAAGGGAGCATATAAATTATTGGATTTAACAGCTAATCAGGTCTAATATGGGGAAGATAATTGCATTAAATTGGGGACTGATTGAGACTTGTTTCTCTCTTACAGTAAATGGTTAGGCTAAGAAGAAAAAACTTCAAATCTTAAGATAGGTTATGAAAATACATGAATGTTTCGAAATACAGGTGTGTGAAGGCTGTAAATACTAAAAGTGATACTTAAAAGGTTGTATAATGGTGACAAGGAAATAACAGAAATAAAAATAACTTGTGGATTGGAGTAAAAATTCAGTATATATTGTGAAATAGAAATATTTATTAGGGTAATTACTATAACAGGACATCATGCTGCTCACTGATTTATGTTTCAGCATGGTGTAGAGTGAAAAGCATAGATGATATTGGAGTCCTTGGTGGTATTCTGTAGATTTGGTTTTTTTCTTGTTTAACCATGCCAAAGGTACCTCAAAGTATTATCTCAAGGGTAAATGCTACAGAAATTTCTGTGCTCTTTGCTAGATTTTAAAGTTAATGAAGGGGAATGCCTTTCAGGAAGGAGCTACCTCCTCTCTAGAGTCTTCTGTCAATACCAAAAATGTCTGAGTGGCAAAATAAACATCCTAATATTTTCATTATAGTTTGCCATCCTAATATTTTCATTGTAATTAGCAAGCAAGGAACAAGCAGTGATCTTTTTGAGAGCAAGAATTGACTTAATCATGTAGGTCAGGATTTGATGGTGAGGCACCTCTTGTGTCCAGGGCAGGAGGGATGCTTTCCCTTCAAAGCACACCACTTGGCTCCCAGTTCAGTGCTGGTTCTATCAGTACTTTAGGTAGTCAGGAGCCTGGTGTGTCCAAATAATTCCCCCTTGCCAGTGGCTTCTGAAAGGAGTTGTCTAGAGTTTTTGGCATGGACTGTGGTGGAAGTTTTCCAGTGCTTGGTGGTGATGGCTGTCCACCAGCTTTGGCCAGCATCTTCAGCACAAATGGTCTGTGAAGTTTCCCATTACCTCCTGTAAATGCTGGGGCCCTATTTCACTGCCACCTGCCAGTCATAATGTCACCATCTGTCATGAGAATTAGTTACGACCTGCAGTGTTTTATATAATCCAGTTACACTTTACTCTTCCTATCATTTCTGCTATTCTTTCCTTCCCTGAATAGGCTGGTTGAAGTTTATCTGATGCATCTTGGTTTGCAAACCTTCTCTGAAAAAGGAAAACCCAATTGCAAGTGGCTGATAGTGTGTTAGCAGAAGGTGGGTACAAAGAACACAGTCAGTGCCATTTCAGAAAACTTAGAGAATAACTGACCAAAATAAAAGGGATTTGTTTTAATACACTTGGAAATTTAGTTGTGCAACCATGTTTTGCTGCTGCTGAAACACATCACAGTCCTGGTTTCAAAATGAACTTTAAAGAGATGTGCTTTTTCATTGTATTTCACTAATGTATATTGTAGTTAAAAGTAAACATTTCTGAGTTCAATCAGATGAAAATAACTGCTACTGAGTGTTCAAGGAAAGGTTGAATTTGTGAAGATTAGCCTGAGGGAAAGGACTTGGACAAAAGTTTGGTCATTTAAAATGTATTGATCAGAGAGAAAATGATAAACCATTTTGACTGAAGGTGAAAAGGAGGGAAAAGCTATTAATAAATGGATCATAGTTATTTGAGTAGAAGGGGAGGTTTTTGTTGCTCATCTGGCAGATTCCTAGCTACCTTTAGCCTGATTTCATGAAGTGGAGAAGTCTTCAGTCAGAACCTCAAGAGAAGGACTCTTGTGACCCAAAAAATAAATGTGTTTGAAGAAGTATATTTGATTTGAGTTTAGCTGAAAGAATCACATCTAACAGAAATCAGACCTTCTCTCTAAATATTTTGACAGATGGATCTTAAAGCTCAGAAATGAATTTCTTTTGTTTATTATTGCTTGATTATCTAGCATGTAAAGTTTAAGAGATGGTGGGGTTTTTTTGGTTTTTATAAGTAATGCAATATACATAATAAGGGAAAGGGCTATTAATGTATTCTATTTTCTGGGGGTTTTTTGTTCTGTGTGGGGGTTTTTTCAGGGTTTAGTATTTTTGTTGTTTGTTTCCTTTTTTTTCTTTTTTTTTTAACATGTCAACACTAGTATTGGGAATCATGAAACAGTTTTAAGTGTGAGTACTGTAAAGCAGGATCCCCAATTTAACCACTTGAAAGGACATGTATGCATTGTAAGCAGGAAGCTTATATATAGAACTGACAACAGCCAGTTAGGACTGCAGTACAAAAATTATCTATTTCAAAGGGCTGAAATGTGCATAGATGAAGTATACAACTTTAAACATTTTAAGTGGTTGTGTTTCAATCTGTAAAACCAATTCTGTTTCCAAAGTATGAATTCTTGATAAAAGGTAGGGTTTTGTGCTTTATTGGATTTAAATTAGTGACATTCAAAATGTTCTGCATTAACTTCTTATCTGTCAAAAAAAAAATTGTCTTCAAATAAAATTTATTGTAGCATGTTGCGGTTTTGGTGATATAAAAATTGCTTAGCAGACTGTGCAACAATACTTAATTCTTCCTTTGTGCTGCACAAAACTCAGTAATTACAAGAGTGTTTTTTTAATATGTATTAATAAGGCATGAAATCTTCCTCCCCACCACCCTTTTCTTTAAATCTTTGAGTCATACTGTCAGTTTTGACATTTTCTTAAGCCTGCTTATGGAGGAGATTTTTGTCGTGTTTTGGGTAAGACAGGAAGATCCTAGGGATACTTGGGAACTGAAAAAGTGCCGGTCTGTATCAAGAGCAGACTCAAAAACTTGACAGTGGAAGAAAATTGAGCTTATATTATCCTGAGAATAGATATTTTGAGATTAAGAAAATGTATGGAACTTCCTAATAGAGAAATCCTAGAAGAAGCCAAGCTCAGGGAGGTTGGGTTGTTACTGTTTTTCTTGGCTGATGTTGACAATGGGTAGCAAGTACCTAGGGAGGGGTGAAGCTGAAAGTCATGGCTCCCAAGTAGAAACTTGAGGTCAGTCTGGTTTTTGAAGGATGAAATATAAGAAATGGATATTTCAGTGTCAGCCTCACACATTCTGCCTTGAAAAAAAAAATCATCATGCTGACAATGGACTGCATATTTTAAATATCAATGAAACAGTGATACAGTATTGCAAGAGAGTGGAAAGCTGCCTTCAAGAAGTAGGCTTTTAAAATTCAAAGTTGGGTAGCTATGTTAAATGTTCTTTTGAAACAATTGAGTTATTTTCTGTGTCTTGTTTTTCACGGGCTAAGTTTACGGGTAGAACTGATCTCACATGAAAAACTGAATCTAATGGATGCCTCACATAGCAAAAAACAACTGGATTTTTCTCTCTGCTGCACAAGTCTGGGTTTTATTTTACTTTAAGGTAAAATATTTTTTCAGTTGTAGTGGAAGTACATGTTGGATATCAACCCCTTACAGCTGAAAAGATTTGAACAGTTAGTAAGAGGAAAGTACTTGATATCCCCTGTTTCAGCCTTTGGTGCCTTAGAATCTCAGCCATGCATGGCAAGAGAGCTCAGCTATTAAACAAGGTTTGTGCAGGAGCAGGTGGGACGACACAAGAAGTGACCAGAAAAAGTATCAAGTGAGTGAAAAAATATGCAGTCGTTGGTTTGGATAGCGAGTGTTGAGTGATATGGGCATAGTGCTTAGCTTCACCTTGTTTCTGTTTACCTTTGCTAGGCAAAGCTCTTTTAAAGAGCTTTTTGAAGAGACTAAAATTCTTTGTGAGAGGTTGTTTAGTGTATGGGTGTGTTGCTTTGTTTTTGTTTAGTTTTTAGGGGGATTGGGGGTGAAATTTTTTCTATGCGTGCTGGTATATTTTTATGGGCGTCAAAGAGGTGCCTTTATTATTTTCCTTCAAAGTTGTTTTAGAACAAACAGACTTATTTTTATTATCTGTAGAATTCCCAACTTTATACAAATAATACCACTATTCATAGTATTTTTTAATGCTATAAAAAACCCCTCTTATACCATCTCAGGATTTTCCGTTAGTGGTTAATTTTGGTGTATTTAGCACTGCTGTACATTAAGACATTTCTTCTCTGTTTTCTATATACAGAATTTCACAATGCTAATAATCACATGTGGTTATAGGTAACTAAAGCAGGTTTGCAGCTTAGGCTGTGGAATATCTGGCTATAAGAGCTTTTTATCAGTTCCCAGTTCTTAAACACTTCTGTTCACTACTCTTTCTGTTTTAGTTTTTGTTCTTATTGTGAAGCTGTGTATCTGAATTGATTAACGTCTGAACGGCACTTTTGTACCAAAGATTAGCCAATTGTGTGGAATAAAACAGACTGCTGTGTGCACTTTTTTTTTCGTTATCCTTTATGTATTCTCTAAAAACATACTTTCATTTCTTTCATAAAAATGAATGCTAAAAGGTTTAAAAATGAAACCAAAGTGCATGCCACAATGATTTGTTTAATTCAGTGACATTGTTTAAATGGTTACTTGAGCCACGTAGTTGCTCCAGCCCCACAGTACATTCATATTAATCTATGTGCATATGTATATGTGCATGTAGTCATTTGCAGCTGTTAATTGAAGGTAATAAGGTTTAAATTGATGGTATGGCAGAATAAAGACCACAGTCCTCAAGCACTTGAGTTTTTGACCAGAAAATGTTTTCCATCCTTACAGCATAGAGGCCGTATCATGAATCTGACCAAAGCTACAGAATCATGCACATGGCTCTGACTTTCTGATCATAAGGTCAGAGTCTGAGTGAAGTCACAGATAACAAAAACACTTTCATTTTTACTGAGACAACAAAGACCTCAGCCATTGCTGTGTAGTTAATATTTTCTGAGTGGTCTCCCAAAGACAAAGTACTGCTTGGTTACAAATCCATTATTGCTCTTCCCCATGGTCTGACAGCTCTGTGCCCTTCAAAAGGAGGAGAGCAGTGAAATATGTCACATGCTAGAAGTGTCCAGTTGTCTTCTCTGACCAAGTAATTGCAAAAATGATGATGTAGAAGATCTTAAAGCAAAATCCTTCCCTTTCAGAAAATTTCCTGTTTCCGTTTACCGAATTGATCTGTGAGTGAAACATGCGCTGTGTGAACAATTTACGGTGCAAGATCAAATTGTCCAGAAGAAAATACTATTTGCCTGTGGCAAATGCACAAAAATATTCTGTATGGCTTATTCTTTAAAAACAGCAATGTTTTCAGTATGTACTACTGCAAGAAAACAGAACATCTCATCAGGAGTCAAGAATCTGTCTGAGCTGTAAGCCCTAAGATAATTAGAATAATTGGTCTCTAGCCTAACATGTTGCTACTACATAGCTAGTTATTGTGAGGTAGTCATGTTTCTTTGGTAAGTAGGTGACTTAGAAATAAAATTGTGTCAATTAATTTGGGATACTCTAGAAAAACTCTGGGTATGAAATTCCAAATATATCAATATCAAAATCAAAGGGAATGAAGAGAATGAACCAGCTGTCCAAAAACATTCTAAGATGCTTTAAAAGAAAAAAATTACAAATAAGAAAAAAAATCAATAATAGAATATTGATGAGGTAAATAAACATTATTTCCAATATTAGATTGTTTTCATTGTGATAGAAACATACCCCAGGATGTACTGGGCAGCTTCTTTATTCAGTACTTTCATTGAACTAGTAACAGATGTTAGGCCTTTCAGGTAGAGATGTTAGATTTCAGGGTGATGTTAGATTTATATAAAACCAATTCTATGTAAGTCTTCCATATTTTGAAAAGCAGATTACACAATTTCAAGATATTGTTTTTCTTGCATCTAGCGCATTCTTGGTTTTGAGGTGCATGGAAAGGAATGTTAAATATCAGCTCGTTCAGTGTTTGCTAGTTATTTGGGTAAAATTAAGCATGTTTCACATGAAATCTTTATTAATATTAAAAATCAAACAATTAATTAGCATTTAAAGATATTTTCTCTGTAGAATACAGTAAAAGTATTGTAATTATGGACTTTGATTCTTTTCATGCCTGCCACTGAGTTTATGAAAATAACCTTTCCACCCTGGTTTTTCCATTTATGAAAAAGGAATGGTCCCAGTCCTAGTCAAGTGCTCTGATGTTTGTAGAAAATAAATCTGCTCTGTGTGTGTGTGTTCAGTGTTATTATCCCTATGATGTCGAGAATCCCTTCATCAGAATTTATTTCCAATTTTTTAAAATTTTTGTTACATGCTCTTTATTTTGCTCCTTTGAATACAAATATCAGGCTAAAATGTAGCTCATGTCCGCACAATATCTGATCAGCAGAATGCCCTTGGCTGAATAATAGTGTGATGTATATAGCACAATTCCATAAATTCAATAGGAATTAGTTGCTTGCTAATGTAGTTTATGTAACTTTATGTTTAACACCTCAGTCCTTGCAATCAGAAATTTATCTTTCATTTGCTTCTTATTGATGCTTTATTTTTGTAAGTGGAAACACAAAAAACTGTTGTGTTTGATTGCAGTCAGTATTCACCTTCTGAAACAACACACTAAGCTTAAACCAACTTCCATTAAGTATGTGTATGTTAGATTACTTTTAGATTTCTACTTTTTGATGCTTTGTGAGAACAGGAATATTGGGGGAAAAGAAATATTCAATGACATGCCCCAGAGATGAAAAATAGGCATTTATAGGAAAGATTAAATTACAAATTACAAATAATAGTGTAAGAGATTAAAAGCTGTTCATATGGGATGGAAAAAATATAGCCATGCTTAAGCAATTATTTTTATCAGTAAAGGAAAAAAACAAAACTGAAAAAAAATCCCACACCTACATCTCCCCCAACGAAAAACCCAGCAAAAACCAAAACAAACAAACAAAAAAAAAAAAAAACCAAAAAAACCCAACAAACAAAAACCAAACCTCAAACTTCACATGCTGTCGCATGGCCTCCCAGAAATCAGTTACTGAAAACATAGATCAGGACAACTAAGAAATATCCTTGTTTCTATTGCTTAGCTGGAGCGTAGAGTAACCAGTATCCAAGTTGAGGAGTGAGTTTTGGAATTCTTAGGTAGAAAAATCCAGTAGTGGAAATCACAGTAATTGGTTTGGGCTACTGCTCTTGTGTACGTTGAGTCTTTAAGCTGTATAAAGCTGTGTGATAAGGAACTGTAGCTCTGAGCTGGAGATGTGAGTAGATGAACTACGTGGTTTTATCTTTCTGGCAGTAAATTATACAGTAGGACTAATAGATAAGACCCAAGGTTTGGGTGTTTTCTGGTAGAGGAAAAAGCAACAGTGATAAGTTGCAAATCAGAAAATATGATAACCACTAAAAAAAGTCCTTTTCAGGCTTCTGACAGAAATACTTTATCTGAAGGGTTCTTGGGATGTGAGGCTCACTCTGGGTTGCAAGCAAATGTTTTTGCTCATTAAGTAACTGTCTTTAGATTTTGAAAAACAGTAAAATAAGGACAATATGTTTGATTTCTTAAAATGCTGATAAAGCTGTAAAATGGGAACAAATGGGAAAAGTTAATATCTTTGTTAGGTAAAATGTTTTATAATATAATTGAATTTTTGCTTAATGTCCTAGCATGTTGTATTTTATGTCAAGAGTTGAAATTGATTCCTTAGGACAGCTACCACCATAGGGTCTCTTAGGAGGTTTAACTATATAAGCTAGGAGAAAAATAATTAAAGAAAATCTGGCATTTGTATGTGTGGTTTCTATAGCACAGAAACTACCTGAACATTCTAAGATTACTTTTTTCCCTGCTAGTTTGTCTTAATTTGTTTCCTTCTTTTTAATATACATAATTGCCAAAAATAGAACATTTGGGTCAAGAAAATGCTCTAAAATTTTAGTTAGGCCTTTATGAAATATGGTACTTCTATAAATTATGTCAATTCAGATGAGGATGCTGAGTGTGCTGCATGGTATCTAGCAAAGAGAATACTTTGTTAATGCATCATTAGCAAAAAAAAGTTTTTTTCTTCGTCCATAAGTGAGTGTGCCATAAGCAAGCCATGTCTGTTGTTCTGGACCATAGGTTTGTCTTTACAGTCTTGCTAAGTTACAAATACCATTGATTAGCTGTACCAGTACCAGGGATGTATGACAAATGGCTTGGGCATCAGCATTCAAAATCTCTCAAATGGGCTAAATTATATTAATGTCTTAACAGCAGTATGTTCTTACGGATTTCTGTGCACAAAGTATCCCACACTGGTACTTGCAATAGGTGTTTCATCTAAAGCAGTGTCAGGTGTGCTTCTGAAGGGGTTTGCAGCTGAATGTGCCCTACTACTTGTCTATCCAAACAGCATAAGCGTGGAAAAATCAACTGCAAGTGCAGAATGGGAGAAAGTAATGTCTTGCCTGCTGTGATGCTCATGAATCAAGAGATAGTTTATGTTAATGATTCCTGTCCTGGAGAGGAGTATAGTAAGCCTAGACTTTTGTTTTGAAAGGTTGCTGGAATAGAAGTTGCTGAAATACTGAGTTGTTTCCTTCTTCATGAACAGATGTGGACTGACAGGTTTAATTTTGTGGAAAGAAAAATTTGTCATGTTAGTGCTAAATTTAAGGTATTGTCTCCTAGATGCATGTTTCATTTGCTCTGCCTTTGTAGTCTAGATAAGCAGTGGGAATATATTGATAGAAAATCTGCTTGTGAATTAAGATTTGCAGCAGGATTACTCCATGCTACATAGAGATTCATACAGGAGGGAATAAAAAAGAAATTTTGTGTAGGGGTACCTAAAATGTGAAACATTCTCTGGAGTGGTATTTAATGACACCCTAAAATTTATAATTAGACAAAGCAATCGATCTGCCTTTATACTAGCTTGGAAATTTCCTGGAGAATGTGACAGAACAAATATTATTTCTTTTCTAATATTTAAAAATTAAATGAGAAATAATTGTTATATCACAAAAAAAAAAAAAGCATACATCAGGTGTCCTGAATCCTGTTACCTCTCTGGGTGTTAGTATCAGAAAATTCCAAAAATTCCTTATTTCTGCTATGTGCCAGTCACTTATTAATCCTCCATGGATCATGAAGGCTGCCATATTCTACAGGCTACTTGCTGTGTCAGGAGTACAGTGTGCCTAAATGCAGAGGTTGTACGACTAGAAAAAAAAATTGGTTAAAAATTCTCTGATTGTGTATAAATAATTATTTAGGTTTGGAGGGACCTCCAGAGGTTTCCTCATTCATCCCCTAAATCAGCTCCAAGCAGGCCTGGTTAGGCCAAGTTTCTCAGTGCTGGGTCCAGCTGAGTCTTGAATCCTGGCAGGATGGAGACACCGTGACCCCTCTGAGCATCCTGTGCCAGTGTTTGCCCATCCCTGTGGTAAATGCTTACTGCTTTTGGAACTAGCAAGTAGGAACCAACTGCTTCATCTTTCTGTTGTTGTCCACTGAATCCTTTTCCTCTTTTGCTGAACCTGAGCATAAACCAAAGAAGCTGCTTTCATCCTGCAGCTCTTGCTGGACTGCTTTCTTCTCCACATAGAGGAGAACACTTCTTTCATTGAAATACTTAAAAAAAAAATGTAGTCTGATTGTAATTTTGTGTTAGTGAGAAAGAGCACACTTCTGGTTGATTCTGCTTCAGTAATTGGCTTTCCATTTCCATAGGAGTCTATTGCAAGGTGAAAGAAAGTCTGTGAGACATTGGCAACAATCAGGCAACTATTTCTTTATCTTTAGAGGTAAGCTGTCATTAAGTGTGTTGCTTGGTATCATATTGGAAGGGAAGAGAAAGAAAACTGGAAAAATGAGAGTGGTGTTTAAGAAACCTGACATTACCATGTATAAAACAGTTTGCCTGTTTCTGTCTATACCCAGTAATATTTGTGCTTATCTTTTACCATTACATACCCTTCATCCACTGGAGTGCAGAACTTCCTACTTACCCCACCTCTAGCTGGCAAATGTTTTAAATAGATGTTTCTTCCCTCTCTCACTGGCAACAGAAAAAGTACTCTAAATATTTGTTCAGTTATATAACCACGATGATAGTGGATTTTTATAGGAGTGTATATCTGGGAATCTAGTTTTAATGAGGCAAGGTCAATCACATTTTTTGCCAGGACAGTGTTTCCCTGGAATTTCTCACTGTGAAAAAACTTTAATGACTGAAGATGGGTTTTGCCTGCTTTCAAAATACTGGAGTGCCAGCCCCTGTACTTCAGTTTTAAAGGCTGGGCACTCATCAATTATTGAAGGGTGGTAGTAATTCTTCCCTTATTGGGGAAGGTAGGGGCTTACCAAGAGAATGAAGTACTGCTTTTATTTTTTAACATCTTAATTACTTAATTTTGTTTTATTCTAGAAATTAAGGAATATGCTGAAATATAAATTTTAGTAAGATTTCTTTTCAGAGAAGGAGCTGTGTAATATGTTACCACACTGTGGAATGCTATCATGTACTAAGGATAAAGGATATACCAAGAGGTTAATGGTGTGTTCCCTTTTTCTGAGGCAGCTTTTTCTGGGAATAGCTGGTTTTAAGCTTTTCATTCCAATTTCTGTCAACTAGATTTCTACAATGAACAGCCCAAAGGAGCATAAACAGGAGCTTCTGTTGTGGAATGCACTTCCTTTTTATTTTAAAGCATCGATTAACCCTTTTAAAAACTTTCTTTTGATGTGACCAGACAAAGAGACACTCACATATCCCTTTGGGATTTGCCTGCAGTGAACCTTCTTCAAAAATCATGACCTTGGCTGTCCAAGTGACAAGGCTCTCAAGTTGTTAAAGTAGATTTAAATGAGAAGAAAGCAGGATGCCAAACTGTGTTGCTGTAGATGTAGTGAAGCAGTACTTTGTTCTAGCTGAAGTACAAGTGAGTGTATCAACCACACAGGTTGTTGCTGACAGGATGGGAACCAAATCCACCAGCATGCAGTGAGACACATAGAGCAGCAGTCTCATATCTGGGCATGCAAGCATTTAATACATAAAAATGAATACACATTATGCTGTTCTTTGTCTGGGGTTAGGAATATCGACAAAGTCTTTCTTGGTAACAAGGACATTCTTTGTAATGTAGATATATGTATACCTTTGCCTTTACAGTCGTAACAACTTCTTGTCAAATGAACCAAAAAGTCCCAAGTGAGACTTTCCCATCATGATAGAACAAGAACTCAATAACTTGTTATTCAAAACCCTGTGATAGAATACATTTCTGTCTTCAGAAATTGGGTTCTTTGCGCATTTCCCTGGGAAAAAATGCACTCCAGTGATTGTTTCAATGTATGCACTGGGTTATAAAGGGAGTTTCAGAGATACTGTACTTATCAGCTGCACATGAACAGTTTGTGGTTTGAAGAGGGAACCTGGGATGAAGAAATCCAACCTTCTGTATCCAATTTTACCCAGTGGAATATGGCATTAAACAATCCTATTGTGTTTAAAATTTCATTTTGTCTGTTGGAACACTAGACCATATGGTTTATTTGGTGAAGCTTATGGATGGTTTGTTCATCTTTGTTTCCTGATTTTCTACTTTACATATCAGATTATTTAGAAAATATATTGTGAAAATCAAATTGAAGTTCAGCATGATTCTAAACTGTACCTTATGTCTTATTTATTTTATTGGAATACAAAAAAGTTGTGTCTTTTTTATTTAGGTTGCACATTTGAACTAAAGTCAGATCGAGCTGATGTATAAAAATGCAGTAATTGTGAAATATTTAATTAGAAAAGTGTATGGCTCTTGTGTTTCACAAGAACTAGTTGAAGAATTGAACAACCTCTGGAAAGATATTTTGCAAACCAGACTTGAGCTATGTTTTCTGACATCAGCCAGTGTTTTCAAAATTTTTAGAAAATCCTGGTGGTGGTGTTTTGGGTCGGTTATTTTTGATTTTTTTTTTCTTTTCACTCTAGGCAACAGTTATTTACCTGTCTTATTTTATACATTTGTTTTATAGAATAGTTTACAAATGGAAAACTTTCTTAAGATATGTATTTAGGCTATAGTACAGCTAACCTGTAGAAGTGTTCAAGTTATGCAAATGTATATGCTCTGTGAGACACAGGAAAAGACTGTGTATCTCTAGTTATTTATAGAGCTTTTAGCATTCCTGTTATTGCAATTTATTTAGATCCATGTTTTGAGCATGTTGCATTGTTTCTTGCTTCTGAGAGTTAGTGGAACAGCATCACAAAGAAACACCCTTTGATGATAAGATTGCAAGGTAGGAGTGAATGAGCAGAGGAGTATGCCAGACTATAATAATGTTTGTAACATTAATTAAACTGTTTGTTAAGTAATATATTTGGACAGATGAGTGTTTCCCAGCTTCTACATAGCCCATTATGTGTTCTAGTAAATTAAAACTAGGAAACCTTTGTTGGAGTTATAGTGCTCAAACTGACATCTAATTCCCCCAGACAATAGGTACAAGCCTGCAAGCCTCTCTAATTCTTTCCAGTCTTTACATTTATTGATTCTTTTGTAAACGTGTTTCATCCAATCTATTACAAACAGCACTGGTTAGAAGTGTGAAGTTTACCACGTCTGACCTAAGGCACATTAAAACCAGCAGCTATCTGCCAGACAGCCATACAGTTGGGCATCCCAGATTTACTTCCAATCACTAGAAAATTTGGACATTTAATGGCTGCCTTGGTTCCTGCTTTGTGTAGAGGGACTGACATGTTGCTTCTTTGATCTGTCTGGTTTGAAACTGAATTTAGTTCAGTTATCATTTGTATTCTAGGTTCTAAATGTTTTATTACTTGAGTTGGCTTATATAAGTAGTTTATTTTGATTCAGAACTTCATTTTCCCTAGTCCTGAGTAATGTTTTGCATATACAGATGTATGTTTCTTACTGCAAAGTATTGATTTAATCCCTGTTTTTCTTAACTTGTCAGGTTCTTTGTGTATCTTATTATGACAAAGTTACCAAATAATTCATGCATAATCTCTGAATGGATATAGTAAATTTTAGTGAAATGGAGCAGTAAATTTTAGTGAAATGAGCACAATACATTTTTATTATTTTCTTCATCTTATACTGTAAAACATATGTAATTAATAATTGATAGTAAACAAACACATCTTATTTTTTCCTACCATATTCATCACCAGTTTCAAAGCTTTGAAGTTCAGTAAATAATTTATGATAGTTCTTAGTGTAAGGAAATCTAACTGTACTCCCGATCCTGCTTGCTTTTTGTCCTTGTTCTCAAGCATAAATTTGGTTGGTAGCCAAACTGAATGATAAAGAATGTAGGAATAACTGATGGGATTCATTAAATAGATGAAAATTAAATCAGCTATATTTAATTTAAAAAAAAACAATTTTAGAAATGCGTAATGAAAATTTTGTGTATCTTAGTTTTATTTTTTTTTTAATTTGGAATGTATCGCATAAGACAATGAAGAAGTGAATATTTTTAATACAAAGTGGAATGTGTTTTCAGCCTGCTTTTGTTCTCAAAACTTCAATCAGGTTGTCTTTTAGCCTTGTTAAATATCTTGCTGAGATCTGTTGTATTTGCTGGGAATGTAACAAAAGGTGTGAGAGTACAAAAACGAAGAAATACATGGTTTTGGCCTTAACTGAAATGTTCCATAAAATGTTTTAATTCCTTTGTTTTCCCTTGCTTGCACGGAAAACCCAAAGATTGTGGAGAGATTTTTAAGCATTGAAGAGATTTTTTTTTTCCAAGCCATTCAAGCTCAAAAAGTTAGCTTTTATTTGTGTCCTTAAAAAAGTTCTTAAATAATCCAGTAATATATTGCGAGTCTTCAAATATACTCTGACTTACTTAAAACTTGAAACAAAGCAGGAAAAAAAAACACATGACTTCAGGCAGAGAGTTAAAAAATCTGTGTAATTCTGTAACTTCCAGGTACCCGTTGATGCATTTCCAGTTTAACCCTCAAAACAGACTGAGATCAGGACATAGCAAAGTAGTTTGAATCCATTCTCATTCCTCATTTGGCTGCAAAAAACAATACAGTGTAAAACCTCTCATGGAGTTTTGCCAGACTGAGTCGGAACTGGGGTAGAAGTTTGATTTGATGTACCTAAGAATTTCTTTAGGTAAGAAGAAAAAAAATTTTTTTTTTTTTTTAATTTTTTTTTAAATTTTTTATTTTTTTTTTAACATTGTGTGCATATGAATGGAGCTGCATGACAGTACTTGTGCTCAAGGCGACAGGACTGCGTAGGAATCTCTGGCCATTCTCTCCCTGGGCAGGCAGCAACCTGCAGTGCTTGTCTTGCTGTGTAGTTGTGCATATGTGGAGCCCCAGGCCTTTGTTTCTGACACGGGTGGTCTGGGGAGCACGGGGTGTAAATGGGTTCTGTTTTGTACAGCTGTAATTACAATGAGGCATCACAGAGAAGCTTTAAAGAATATTTTCAATGCAGGGCTGAATATATAAGGCACTAACAGGAGGAGGTTGTTATTCCATGGTCTAGGGTCTTCTGAGTCTGAGGTTTAGGCTGGTTTGTGAGGCTTTCCACTTAAAGGTGATTTATAGGTATTATGAGACAGATGTTTTGAAAATTACCAGGAATAGCAGGAACCTGTTATTGGCTTTCAGAAATTTATTGTCTCTCAAGGTTTCCTGTACACCGCTGTTATTCCCTTTGAAATCAGTGTGGGATTTGCCTTGTATTGGCAAGACCACATTAAGCTATTATTGTCATTAGTTCATTAATTTTTCTGGTGTGACAGATGACAGAAGAGGAATGTTTTGGGAAGTTTCTGACTTTGACCAATGTGGTGATAATTTCACTTGGCAAAGGCATGTTACTACTTTTTCCCTATTGAGTAATAAAACCTTCTCCAGAAAATGAATTTGTTAGATTATTTCAGGAACCAAAAAAAAAAAAGGCCACCATCTTTTATAATTAAAAGAGTTACCCTAAATATAGATGTTACCATCGACTGCTCGGTGTTGTTTGACAGTGGCAAATTGTGTCCTTTAGAGGTCGGTAAATGATGTGATGAGCAAGTATTCAATCTTCACTTGGTAGCTGTAGCTGCTTCTTGAAAAGTACTTTGGTTTGGTTTTGTTCTAAAAAGCTCTTCTTCTTCTTTCCTCCCTTTCTTTCATGCTTGTTTTGTCTATTTTTAACTGCTGCACTGCAAAAGCAGTGATAATGATAAGGCTAATGATGAACACCCATATTCTTTTGGAAGCTTTAAAATTGTTAAAGGATATAATCAGCAAATAACATTACAAGAAACGTGTGACAGCAGTGTGATCTCATGCATGTTAATTTTTCACTGTGAGAAGAACCCGTATCTCTGGCTTCATAGATCACCTTGAAGGATTGGGGCTTGCTTTTTGTAAGGAACATGGTTTGTAACAATACATCACCTTCGTTTCTTTGCTCCTAGAGAGAATCTGCTGACAGCAGGGCTATGATAGAACAGGCCACGTCCACCATTGACTTTTTCCTTTCAGTGTCACCTTGGGACATCATGTCCGCTTTCCAAGTGATGATAATTTTGTAACTGTGTTTTAGTACTTTGCTTTTTTTCTCATTTGTGCAGCCTACTGGCTCTTCAGGGGCTAAGTTCATGTATTGCACAAAGTAGGTGCAAAACGCTGTGGAAGAGGAAAAATCTCAGTAATTTTCCTGCTGCCTTATTTTTTTTTTTTTTTTTTTTTTTGCCAGGCTTCGTGAACACTTAAAAATTGTGCAAATTTCTATTAAATTCTAGTCTGCTTTTGTAAACATCTGTATTTCTTGGCAAGGATGATGAAGCAGAAAAGGTGGAGAAAAGACAGACTTCAAGGATAAAAGGAGCCTTAACTAAAGGAAGCAGGTTAGCAATCATGTGTGCACTGCCAGTGTTCAAGATAGAATACTGCTCACACAGAGCTCAGTTATCTGCACAACAAAGGAACAGCTTCTGGAACTCTCAGTACAGAGAGACCCAGTAGTAATTTTCATGACCTCTTGTAATCTTGTAAAATTGTGAGGTATTCACAAATTCAATGCTTTGTTCTGCTTATTGAAAATCTTTGGCATTAAATTAATAAAACAAACTTGTGTAGCTGTCAGTGAATGCCTTTGTGAACTAAATGTTCCTTTTCAGGTCACTAGAATCCCCAGTTAAGCTATCAAAAGCAGTGTGCCTTAATTAATTTTTTTTTTTGTGCAAATCTACTTGAAGAAATAAGTAATTAATGGTAAAAGATATGAAAATTGGAATCTGACAAATGTGTGTTTGTACATAACCTTCCCATAAGTACTGAACTCTGTCTTTAATGTGTATTAGTTGCTAAATCAAGTCAGATGTCTGAGGTGAGAACTGGAGAGCTGATAGCAAATATTCATAGTGGAAGCTGATAACAGCCTTAATTAAGCTGCTGCTATCTTTCCATGATAAATTTAGAACTTCTCCATAAGTCATCTGACTTTAATGCTCCATTTGCATCCAGGAGTGTTTGATTTAGATCAGTGTCTCTGTTAAGGAGTCTGCAGATGTCTCTTTGATAGCCCTAGCTGTCTTTCAAGAAGAGCCTGGGAGCTTTGTTTTCCTGTATTGCAGTGTAGAGAATGAGGTGTATGTTGATCTAAAGCTGACCTTCCAGCATTTAGCTTTTTCAAGGTTGGCACACTTATTTCTTTAATGACTAATGCTTTCTCATACCATCTCTTGAACCCAAAATTCCTTAATATTTTTTGTTACTGTACTTGCTTAATTCAAAGCAGCTTTACCATGAAAACTGGGTAAAAGGATAATTTTAGAATAATTCTAGAAGCTTGGGTGGGCATAGTCCAAGACAGCTCTATTCATGTAGTGTTAATTGCAATTAAACAGAAAGGTTCTAAGGTAACAAATGATGTGATGAGTTTTTAGAGTAGCAATTTAGTATTATGTCACCAGATTGTTTGGATGGATTTGTTGTCTCTGCTGATTTTGCTTTCAGCAGTTGTACACATTGTAAATGCCTTAATCATCAACTGAACTGTCTGAGACACTTCTTTTTATTTTAATTCTTTTCAGGACAGGCAAGATTAACTTAATTTGAAAATTGATACTTGTCTTGGAATTTTTTGATCAAAAAAGAAATTGTTTTTCCTGTCTAGAAATTCTGCCATTATTTCTGAGCCAGACATTTTAACAGGATTCTTCTTTATAGTTAGAAAAAATCATGGGAGAGTCCAGTGCTACTTCATCACAGAGAGTGAATACACACTATTCAGAAATGGTAATTCTTACAGTTGTCTGAACCTGAGATGAAGTAGGTCATTAAGTTGATGTAAATTATAAAAGTCATCTGTGTGTTTCTCTAGAAGTCCAGTATTCATGTGTTTTGTGTGAAAACAAACACAAAACAGGAGAGTTATTTCACCAGAACCTAAGTGGTGTGAGAAAAAGGAACTCTGCATGAGAGATGTGGAGGATCTGATGCATATGAGCACTTAGAACAGGCAAAAGGAATCAAGTGTGTTCTGCTTTTCACTTTCTCTTTTTTAACATGGTAAGCCTCTGGATGAATTTGTACAATTTTTTTTAGAGGACCTTGAAATTTAGTTTGAATGTAGTTATTTTCCTTCATGTGAGCACTTTGGCATCTCTGTTACTCTGTGGTCCTGCTAATTCAGCTGTATTTTGTAGCTTCTGAAGTGTTAGGATTTCTTGGTGTCATACCTTGGGGACAGGAAGCAGAAACAGTCAAGAAATATGAGCCCATGTGCATAATTGTGAGGTGCTTGAAGTTACAAAAGTTGCTCTTTGGGCAATTGCCATTTGTGAGAACCTGATGGGTGAATATAATATTGGTAGTTTTCTTATCTATCAGTCGCTAAGACAATGGCCAGTTGAGTGGAATTTGTACCTGGAGAAATAAATTTTTGAAATTACATCTCTGGATGGTTAGTATAGTTAGATAGTTATAAATTTTTACATATATTTAAATAGTTTTATATGTATCTATAAGTATAATGATTGATAGCACATGTAGTAAATTAGCTAATAATCTGACACAAAAGTAGCTGAAAATACTTCTCCAATAAACTAAGCTAGTGTTTACACTTCTATACTCTAGAATTTTCTTTTGTATTTGTCTGCTTGTAATCAGATTACAATTTCCTTGTATTATAAGGAAATTGAAAGCAAAATTGTAGATGCTTCTCTTTGCAGGGATATGTTACTCTGATGTACTAGAAATTTTTCTGGACAAAATAAATATTCTGTGTGGGTAGTTCTGCATATCAGCAGGTGTAGGAACATCAAGCTGGTGAGTGCAGAACACATGTGGGGCTTACATTATCTGAAGAGATTCTCTGCTTTGTGATTAGAAAGGTGACACATGTAAGAAACTCCTACAGATGAGTGGATATCAGTATTGCTTTCTTGCCTCACTCCCCTCAGTTTACATACTGCCCTCTTTGCTGCTGTATTTGCAAAACACTTCACTGTAGTAGCTGTGTTTCCAAAGTGCTGCTGAGTACAGAAGCAGATGGCAGCTTAGTCATTTATCCATCTTGCACTATTTATTTCTATTATTTCTCTGGAAACAAGTTAATTGATGTTAAGCTGTTGCTTCCTATCTCCTGCTTCTCCTGTTTGCTCACTTTTTTTTTTATTTTTTAAGAGAAGATAGAAATCATGTCTGGTTTCTGTTGATGGTTTTCTTTTGTCCTTCTAGTTGCAAATATTTCAGTGCTGTAATGAGAGGTCTTTGAAAAGCTGTGGAAGGTGACATACCAAAAGACTAAAAATTAACTAAGACAAATGAGTTTCTTCTGTTTCTAGAAGCACACATGTCAAGATGATGATAAGAGTATGTCTAAAATGCAAATTAGGGTTGAAGGCTCCTGTGGGTTTTCTGGGGGCATAGGGAGACGCCACCAGTCTGACTTTGCTCCATTTTGTGTCCTTCTGGACAGTGTGGGTTTTTAATGACTTCTGATGACTCCTCATGGGAAATAAACAGCTACTTTCCTCTCCAGCAGTGCCAGGTGGATTTGGCATTGCTTGGAGAACTCTGCTTACAAAGGTAACTATCAGTAATTCATTGCCTACATGGAAGATTGTATCAAGTGAGGTCTTGTATGGTGACCTCAAATTCCACTGAATCTTTTTCTATTTGTTTGTTTTTATGAGATCATGGAAAAGACTGTAAAGTTTTTTTGTACTTAGTTGTCAATCCTTTAGAATATGGTCAGAATGAAATAATTTTAACAAAGTCAATTGATAGTCTGTAAAAAGAGAAGACTTTGCTCTTCAGAAGAAACTTACTTATTTGAAGTACTGGGCCATTATTCTGTGTGGATGCATTTAATTGGGTATATTTCAATTACTGCTGATGGGCTGGAGGAATAAACTAAATAAAAGCAGGGTGGTGATTGTGTATCGACCATGATTGTCATTTCACTAAAGAAAAATATGTAAGGTTAGAGTAGATCCAATTGCCTTAGAGCTGAGAGAGGGGTTAAAAAAAAAAATGTGAGCAACCCCAAGGGTGAGCCGAAGTTTGTGTTGCAAGATCCATAAGCAAATCAGTACTGCAAAGACTTGAGCTAGAGTTGTGTGTCCTCTGTTGGAGGACTCTACTGTCTTTAGGGAATAATACAAGCTGTGTGGGTATACTTAATTTATATGGATTGTTAAGTGTGGGGAAGATGGCGGGGAAGAGGGAGCATTAAAATGGGTTCCTGCCCTCACCTCTCAGTTTGCATGGTGGTCACACATTCCCCTCATACAAGCTTGTGGACAAGAGCCAGGAACAGTGTTGATCCATTGGTTTAAATAGTCTCTGCAATCTTCTGGGTGTCTCTGATTTCAGCTAGCACTCTGCCTTACGTTGGTGCTTCCTGCTGTTTGGAATGCTTAGCTGGTGGTGCTACAGAGGAAGGCTAAGCTGACAATGTGCTGAGCTGTTAGATGTCTGCATGGTGCTCCAGTTCCCAGATAGCAGATGCAGTAATCTGGGGTAAGGAAAATGCATTTTCTGAAAGGTGGCTGTGTATTTTGTTTGGGTGTTGCAAACAGTGTGGATTTCACCATGGGTTTATGTGAATGGGACCACATTTTGTTATTTTTTTCACTGTCTTTTTTCAAACCCAAATCCTGGTCTGGAAAAGGAAAGGTCACAGTCCTGGACTGGTTTCCCATAGCACAATGGTGAGGAAGAGGATGGTACTGTGAGACTTGTGTATGCCTCTGGGAAACTGAGATTCTTTCTTGGCTCGGATATGCAAAGAACTGTGAATCCCAGAATAATATTACTCATAAATTGCCCTACATTAATTTCAATTCTGTGTAGCACATGTAAATGAAAATCTTGGAAACACGTTTGCTAAATCATGTGGTAAATGGTCTTGTTGATGACTGCAGAGTTGCTCTGGGGTTGGAGCTATTAAGCCCTTATTATGGGAATCCAACAGGGCAAATTAAGAGAAACCTGTGTGTGTGCTTGTTATTTTAGGACGTTTATGCTTTCTTCTGAGAGACCTCATGTAGGACCCCATGACCTAAAAAGACTTGATATCTTTTAGTCAGAGGTTAAGTTTTGAAATCTCAGTTACAGATCTATCAACAATGGAACAATCACCTTCAAGGGAGGATTTAGTGTTCTTGTTCTTTAATGCTAAAAAGCTGAATATTGCTTTTAGTAATACCTGTAATATAGCTTTTTAGCATTACTAGTTGTATGTGGTGTATTATAACTGTGTCTTTTTGTAAATTTGGGGGGGATAATTTATGTTTCCTTGTAGTAATTGCCCCATGGGTTTCTTACTAGTTTGTAACACCATTGTAAGCATTCTTTCATTTGGGAGTGTTCAGATGCTATACAAGACTGTTCCTTGGAAATACTGTTCCAAGTACACAAAACCATTGTGCATGGTAGAATTTGCCATTATAATAAATTCTATCATGAAAGAACTAATGCATGGTATTTTTTTGCAGGCTTTAACTTTTACATTTCAAGGCTTAAATGTGCAATCCATTGAAAAAAAGTATTGCTGCTGTTTATAATGCTTGCTAGATACCTCCCCAGAGGCAGGATTTTAGAGATTTAACAATTTTTAATGCCAGTATATAAATGTATCCTTTCACATAAATTTCAATTTTCACTTTAAATCAGGTGAATCATCTCTCTCACTATTTCTTTTTCTAACTTCACTCAGCTTTTTCTGGATTACCTATCTGAAAAACTGTCATAGTCTTCTAATGCCATTTTTGCCAGGATCATAAATGTTTTCAGTAACGTTCTTGAGCAGCATTACTGACAGAGCTTGAGTTCCAGCTGAATCAGTTTAGTCTTTTGATGGTGTAATTATTTTGCCAGCCGTCGCTCTTGTAGCAGTGGAATTCCCCTTTGAGGAAAAATGAGGTCATTCATCTTTTGTAAGATTCATACATGAGCTTTATCACTATAGTAATAAAATTCATTGCTTGGTTGGTAACCACAAAGGACTCATAGGACTGGAAATTGTAACCATGCTCACATACGTTGCCATGTGCACGGTTAGGTTGCTGTTAGAATAAGCACATCATAATGCACCTGTAAATAAAGAGGGAATGTGTGCTTTGGGTTAATTTATGGATGTTGTACAGTTCGAACAAAATCGTGAAAATACCTGAAACAATACTCTGTCCTTCCTGCATTATCTCAGATTTCTTTGGTAAGGCTGGTAAACCTTTTTTTTCTACTTATTATATGTATTTACAGCAAATATTCTAGGACCTTGTGTTGTCTTTAACTAGCATTTTCCCACCATCCTTGCCAGTTTGTTTATAAGGCTCTGTTATCTGCAATTTGCACAGGCAGTGCTTAGATGTCTTCTCTGTAAACTATATTCTAACTATATATATTCACTAGTGTTCACTTTTTTTTTTTTCATTTTTATCTTTGTGTTTCATTTGAAATATTATTAAAATTACCCAAAATTATTCTTACCTAAGGTTACAGAATGATTTAATAATTACGGCACGTAACATAAGGTCTGACTGACTCCATTGTCATTAAGGAATGATTTTCATTCAGTGATATTTTGGGAAGTTTCTAACTCTGTGAATGGTTGTGTTGGGCTGGGGACTGTGGTGGCTTTGCTTTGGTGCATCTGCTTGCCTTGCTACTGTGAATAATTGTCATTGAGCACAGGGGAGATCTGTGGAGGTCGGGCAGTGGTGCTGCTGTACCTGCAGCTGCCAGCCTGCCCAGACCTGTCTGCTGCACAAACCACAACGTCCTCATGGCTTGCAAATCACACTGCCTGTAAAGCCTGACAGTACAGACAGGTGAAAAGAATAACTAAAGTCTAAAAAAGGTGTGGTTAGGCTTTTTTCTCGTGGTGCCAAGCACTTTCAGTTTGTATTTAAGGAAAAGGATGCTTAGCATTTTGGAGGAGGCATGCAACAGCATGCAGGGATGCCTGGTAACAGCAGTATAGAACTTTCCACTCCAGAGGATTCCTGAAAGGAATTTCAAAGGCAGCAATAGAAAGGATGAGTGAATGGGCTGGAGCAGAAAAAATTCCCTTTGTTGTGTGAGTACATAAAAAGTACTTTTTAAATGAAGATTGTTAATGAATCCATTCTTGTTAATGTATCACACTGAGATTCTGCTAGGCTCATCTTTTTTTAAAAAATCAAGGCAGTTGAACACATGCATCCAATGTGCATTGAATGCTAAAGCAAACTCAAGTCATTACCTGCTCTTCTTAATGAAGAAAGTGCTGGTGGTGGGAAGCGTAACAGACAATGCTTTTAATGAAATTAAGTTTGCACATAGTCCCAAGCATACTAATATCTCTAGGTGATACCCATCTCCTTAATTCCAAGATTTCTATTATTTTGAGAGCTATAGGTATCAAAAGATAAAATTAATTTTGTACCCCTTCATTCTTAACTGTTTGTTTTCCATCTGTTTCCCTCTTGGATAGAAGCTGATTTTTCAGGAACTTATTACCCTTATAAGTGCATCTTCTGCTAAGGTTTTTAAAGCATCCCTGAGATCCTAATAACTAATGCAGAAAGGAGAAAGCTTATATTCCTGCAGACTACAGCTGCAGTGTATTTCAGAATATTGTGCAGCAAATCACTGCAAGCTATTCTGTACAAATGATGAAACTGGATAAAATACCATATGGTGCTGCACAGTACTTCAAAGAATTATTTCAATATTATGAATGGGCTAAAATATCACATGCAGATTTATTCAGTCTAATTGGGACTTCACAGTTGTACTGTTGTAAAGGAGAATATCTGTGCAAGCTAAGTTGTGGGCAGGGGAGGTTGAATCAGACTATTGCACAATATAAACTATATGAGAATTAACTTTTCCTAAAATGCAAACATGATCATCTAGCATGCTGTTAGCAGCAGCACAGTAGGTTTTATGGTGCTTTTGTAATTTGGATACTCTGATTTGGAGTCTAATTGGATTCCTGGGCAACACTGAACGGCAACATTCTTAAGTTGTGTAAAGACTATTTGAAATAATGGGATTGACATTAACCTTTTAAAGTTTCTTTTTAAAAAAATCTACTTGAAAAGATTAAAAAATAAGCTGCAGAAGAAGCTTAGAGATTTCAGGAAAAACTACTCTTGTGTCATAGGCATTCATTCTGATTGGCTCTGTAATGAATAAAATAAATTTGTTTGGGGACTATTTTCCTGGCCTCCAGCTACAAGTGTAAACCAAGGGGTTAAAAAACATCCAATTCAACTTCAAAAAAACAGCTGGCTTGAAATTCAGCTAAAAAAATTGTCATTTAGGAATTCAATAAATACAGAAAATCTAAAACTCAGGGAGGCACAGTATATTCAATGATTTTTTTGTTTCAGGGAGGAGATGCTGATATAGATGCACTGAGTACTTCTACTTCTGGAAAAATAAAAAGGGTGTATTTTTATTTTTTTTAACTATAACTTACATTTGTGAGGTCGGTGTTCTGTTGTTGTCTAAGCAAAGGTAAGGCAGGGGTGCACTGTTTTACTGTTTTCTTGTGTCCTTGCCTGTGCTTATATAAAACAAATCAAGGCTGGTTCAGGATGCTGTACAGAGCAAATATTAACCTTAAGCTCCTCTTATTTCCTTCACTATTGTTACTTCTTTCTGAAACTGTGCACCTTGCAGTCATTAAAATGCCAGTGCAAAGGAGGAATTCTGTGGACATGGCAAAGGGGATGGACAGAAGTAGTGGTGACTTTGATTTAAATTGTTACAAAATTCATTAACTTCATTAGACTTTGTGATACTTGTAAGTCTCATCAGTGTGTGGCTGAAAGGATGCTCTGAGGTGTCAGGTAGTCTCATGTCTTCTGCACATTGATGCTGTTTGCTGAGAGGCCGTGGAAAATGGACAAATGTTGGCCTAAAAACACGACAGGAAATAAAATGCACAAGTGATGGGGTGCAAAACTTGTACCTGGCATAGGCCTAATAATAATGTCAAAGCTTGCCTTTTAAAAAATTACTATTAAAAGGAGCATCTTTTACAAAGGAATAGCTGCTGGCTAGGCTGGTTTTTCACATTTGAACTCAGAAGCAGTTAATCTTTTAAGAGGTTTAGAAGACATTAGTGAGTCTGATCTACATGGCATCACACAAAGTGAACTAAGAATTCTAATGGGAGCAGTATTTCCCAAAGCACTGGGAAATACGTGGAGAAAGGAGAAATTTGTTCAACACGGCCTCAGGAGAGCTGAGAATTTCCCTTAGGACAAGAAAAAGCTATGTTAAGAGAAGCTTGGGTATGCAAAATAGCTTTGGCTTGAGCAGTTTGTTCTTGCTATTGAGGAAACTGAGGCAGGGAAATGAGTGTGCCTTTACAGGTTTGTTTGCATGTGCATAGATTTGTTTTAACATTATCTGAAGTAAAAACCCTAATCTGGAATCACTGTGTTTTAGTGCTATCCTTTTCACTCATTTTCCTAGTGGTATGACTGATTAATCTAGAATGCCTTCAAGTTTTGGAGCCCTGTGAAGCACTGCAGACACAGTGAACAGGATTTTATGAGGTCAGGCTCTTACTAGGAGGCTTAATCATCTCTACTGCAATGCCCAATTTAAGGGAAGAATGAGGATGTCTGCTGCTGAGGACAAGGAGAGGGACTGTGCTAAAGTCTCTTCAGAGCCTTGAGCTCCTGGGACCTGCAGTCCTTTCTTGGTACCACTGTCAAAATAGTGAATAATCACCTTTTCAGGGTAGTATATAATTTTTTCTTTTTTTTTTTTTCCTTGTTTGGGAGACTCGTAATTCAGGTCATGAATGTATATTTTGTAGTTCTATCCGCTCTTGTTAGTGTCTCATTAAAGGGTTCTCCAGTGTGTGGTATGATAAATTGGGGAATAATTACAGTTTTAGGGGTATTCTTCAGGTCATCTAGTTCAGCCCCTTGCTCAAAGCAGGGCTTCCTTCAAAGTGGAGTCAGGTGGTTGAGGGTGTTGTTAAGTCAAACTCAGAAAATCCCCAAGGATGAAGATTTCACAGCTTCTCTTGGCAGGCAGTTCCAGCCCTTAACCATTCTCATTACGGAGCTGTTGGGATGCAGGCTTGGGTATCTCATTTTTTACTTCTGGGTAAAATGCAGATTAATTGAACACACCAAGCCTCTTTGTTTTTGATCTAGAAGCTTTTAAACCGATGCACTCTAAGAATACTGAATTGCTTTTAAATCATTGTTGGGATTTTATTTGGTGGCATCTGTTTTGATATATTGGAGCTGCAAGGGAGTGTTTTGTAACTCATGAGATGTTGAGCTCTGTTACCTTATAACACAGTTTACATACATTTAGGTTTTGTTTCTCCTCTTTGTAATCGGAGTCCACATGCTTGGCTGAGATGAGGAGCTTGCATCTCTGGTTTTTGCACCTACCTCTATAAAGGGCTATTATTTTCAGCTGTCTTCAGAAAAAAAAAGAAACCAACTCTTGTAATGTTTGCATCAAGCTGCATAGCTTGAGAATTGTATTATTCATAGGAGAATATATACTCTATAGAATATAGGGTCTGAAAGTAGTTGATAATCTAGTTAAAACATGAAATTGCTGTTGAAGGGAAAATTAAAGTGGGAAGGTGTAGGGTTTTTCTCATCTAACCCTCTAGCTAATCAGGAGCTTCTAAAATTACATAGGTCATTGAAGATAAAGTTATCCAAAAGGTTGTATCACTTTTCATGTCTCTGAAAATTATTTTTCTTTCTGTATGAACACTACTATCTTTTGAAGAAAGGGACTTGACTGCAGCGCTAATGAAGTGTAAAGAACTAAAGCTGTCACCGCTGCAAATGGTATTTTCAGGAACAAGAAGTTAGTTTACTTGATACCTCATAGCAAATGTCTTCCAAAGTCTAAGGTGCTGTCTGTGTGAATTACGATGAAAGTGTTGAGAGAGGTGGTGTTTATGTAGTCTGTCTGGTATGTCTTTTCCAAAATACATCTTTGGGTACCTACTTTGGGAACATATTTTTAAAGAAAAACCAATGTGTTTAGTATACTTCCCTGACTTAGGGGAACTTGCAACTTGTGAATTACACCAGTCATTCCAAACACGTGTCAGAAAAACCCATCCATGTACTGTGCTTCGCAAGTTTTGACCAATTGACTGAGGGACTGTTTTAAAAATAAGAAATAATTGTTGAAAAAAATATTCTAACATTTCTGTTACTAATTTTATATCTTTTTAGAGAAAATTTTGTGGTGTATTTTTCGAAGACTTCATTTTTTTTTTAATATCATTTAATACCTATTCATACTAGTAGTAGAAATTAAGTCTTCTATGTAGTATAAACCTAGAAGTTGGAATGAATTGTGATGTAGTGAAATATTACCACACTTCTGTTCACCTAAGGTTAACTTGGTAGGTCACTGGATCACCATTGCAAGGGACAAAGCAAGCAACAGCTATGTACCTGGTATACTTAGATTTTTTTTGTTGTTCTCTCATCCTTTTAAAAGCCACTTGAACTCAAAGTGCTTGAACTGAATTGCCAAGCATGGACCTTGCCTTAGAAAATGGGAGCACAGCCCCTATTCTGACTTTCAGTAATCCCTTGTCAAGAGAAAAGGGTTAAGACCCTGTTAGGTAGGAATCAGGCATTTGGACTTTTGAGAATCCCTGGATACACCCTTCTGATATCTTCAGGACCCTGTGTGTTTGTAACAGTCGTGCTACTAATTGTCTATTGATTCTTATTTTTTTGTCAAGTATGTGAGTATCTGTCTGTTCCTACATAGTGTAAAGGGGAAATCTAGTACATGAAGAACTCCAACCAGCTATGTGAGTCCAGGCTGAGAAAGGTGGAGGATGGGTTGGTAACAAAACCAGTTGATGATTTCAAGATTTAGCTGTATGAAAAAATTTTCCTTTAGATAGTCCTAGTAAGTACACTATTACCTAAACTTTCACTAAATGCTAATTGAATCTGAAATGCTGACGAAAAGTACTTTTTTCCTGATAATATAATATTATTTGTATCTTAAAGGATATGCAAGTAAATCCTCAATTTATGCATAGTTTTGGTTTTATAATGATGTTTCTTGAAAATATGAATAGGTGTGCTCATCTTGCATCCAGGACTCTTCAATATTCATCTTCCTTATTTAGTCATCTAAGGCTAGGGAAGATACTTTACACTTGTGTTCACAGTCATTTGTTATCGGTTGTTAAAATGCTGCATAGTTGTTTGTTAGAGGTTTAAAATCTTGTTTGGCCATTTGTTCTGGAGAGTTTAAATATTGACTGCAATGTAAGAAATTGAACTCTACTTGGATTATTATTATCCCCCCTAAGTGATGTCTCAAGTGAGAGCATTGTCACTTAAAAGTAGTGGGCTGCTTTAGCAATATCTACTTGTCATGAATTCATATCCACAACAGAATTGCATATAATGGATAACATCAGAAATTTGGGTGGGGAATTAATAGCTGTAATTTACTTTCTGGTTATGCTGCCTTTTCTTTCTGAGAAAATACATGTGCTCTGATATTTATTGCAGATACACACTCTCAATTGGCAATTAAGTTATGTTTTTGTTTTGCGTGTAAAAAGTAATAAATTCAGTGGAGATTCACTTGGCAGTGTGGGAGGGAGAAAGCAGAGTTCTAGTTCTACATTTACTTCACCAAACCCCATCTCCTTGCCCCCTGCTCTTCAGCCAAGCCATTGAGAGCTTGCCCTCCAGTTTGCTGCTGTGACTTCTGCATAGCTCCTGCCCTGCATGGTGGCTGAGCTCTGCCATCCCACTTTCCATCTTTTCAGTCAAATACCTCTGTTTCCTTGTCTTCAAAATATCTTATGGCTTAACAGTAAAATAAATCAAGCACTAGAGTATCCAGTACCCCAGTACAAGATCAAAATACGATTCTGGGTTGATAGCAATTCACTCCTCTTGGTTTCTTCTTTTTTACTTCCCAGAAGCAGTTTTATGTTGACATGTGTGTCTCTTAACCATACCATTCTGACATGGTGCAGGACAGGGTGGTCTTGCTTGCACTTGCCTAAGCTCGCTCTGGCCAGTTTGGCAGATTTTGGCAGCAGTCATTTCTGTTGAAGTCAAGTTTGTACCATTAGACAATAGAGCAGTGCTCCTCTCTGCTGCCACTGTTCAGAGCATCACTGCCTTGTTAGCCTAGTAAACATTTTTAGTTTGAGAGCTGCCAGCTTATTATGTCAAGCCATTGACAGAGATAAATTTCCCTCTGTATTAATGCAGCAGGAAAATAGCCAAGCAGGCATTTTTCTGCATTCTTTTTTACAGCCACCAGCAATGGCTACAAACTGAGCCTTTTGGGTGTGATTCTGTGGAGTTGGTCCTAGAATTTCTGAAGTAATCAGAAGTTATGGATTCTAAAAAACAAATACCTAGATAGACTAAATAAGAGGTATTGTAACAAACTAAATTTTTTTTTTCCAGGAAAAGTATAGAATTGATGACAGCAAACTGTTTTATGACTTTACTGTACATCATATGGTTAACATAAGTCAGCTTCTCTGGCTGAAGATATCCGTTGTGTGTTCTTTTCTTGGGACATTCACTTTTCCTTATGTATTATAAAGGTGACAGAGGCATGTGGCTTTGCTGTTTAGGGAAAGAGGCTGATTTAAAATTTTGCAGAGGGAATTTGAATTGGCATAGTCCAGAAGTTTTGGCTTGTCATTGGGATGTTGGGTTTTTGGTTTAATTTTTGTTTATTCGTCTCCCCCCTTGCCTTTCCCCCCCACACCTATTTATCTCTTTGTGCCTGTGTTTAATTGAAAAATATTGTGCAATCCTTTACTGAAGTCTTCCATTTCTGTGAATCACTAAATTTCCTTATTTGTGTCATACACTATATGGCATAATTACAGAATTGATCCAGGAAAAAAAAAAGAAAATGCCTTTGATTTGGAGACGTCCTTTAAATTTTCAGTCACTGATGTAAAGATTCGTGTTAGTGGTCAAGTTGAATAGACTTAGAGGATACTCCCTAAGAAATGAAACTTCTCTGAGACTGAAAACCAGCTTAAAATCACAATCTCATTTCTGTTATTTATGTATCCTTTTTTATGACAGCATTAATTTTTAAATTTCATAAATCTTATATATAATAAATTTATATATAAAAATCAAATACAATAGACACTCAAAGTTTAGGAAGTGAGAAAATGTGAAAGTGATGCTGGCTGATACAATCTTGCTACTTTTTTCCTGTGGTATCAGTCACAGACTCTGCAGCAAACATGTAATAAAGATTGCATCAAAATACATGAAACTTACATAAACTGAGAAATAGTCTTTATTAATATTTAGCTTTAAATGGGAAATCTCACTTGCCATCATAGACATTTCATTCCATAATTTTTTAACGGTCCCCTTGCAGCATGGAAAATGTAGTTTTTAAATGTGGGTTTTGGACTCTTAATTCCTCTCCATTGCAGGACAGTCTGCCATGCAAACTGCAGAAATATTTGACAAACACCTGGAAAAGGATGACAAGTTTTGATTCAGGAGACAGATGTGTTTGAGAGGTCTGGTTGAGTCTGCTCCTTGTTGCAGTAGTTTGGATGACCTCTTTTACTTGAAGGGCTCCAAAAGTGGATTGGCAGCACAGTGTGGCAGACTGAGTGGCTATTGCCTCAAAACAAATCCTGATTGCTGCAGGTGTTTACCCCAAGATGCAAAGATGATTCCTCTTTCCAGTGTTGCAGACTTCATACTTGTGTTTTTAAAAGCATAATCTCTGTCCTGTCCCTGCAGCTGTGTTATTACACTGTTAATTGATTTGGGATCCTGGACTCTTTAAGGAGTACTGAGTGTTTGTGGAATGTGACAGAACTTTACTGACTAAGGCATAAAAGAAATCCAGGTTTCTGACAGGTTATGTGGAAATTAGCTCTGAAACAGCTGATCTGAAGAAAGAAAAGATATTTCTGTAGCTTGAGAGACTTACCCATACAGACTTTCAAAGTCAATGTTAGCCCAGTGAATCTGTCTTTTAAAAGTTGCTATTTTAATTTACTGTGACACCTGGTAGGCCACCAACACCCCAGGTATTCCCTTGGTGTGCTGTTCCACTTGGTTCTGTCACTGCAGGAGCGGATTCTAGCCCTCCAGTTGGCAGAGGATCACCTTCAGGAACAAATGGGAGTCATGTACAGCTGAAATGATGGCTTCTGTGTCACTTACACTTTGGTTTTGACATTTACCTGGTGGGAAAAAGAATATGCTTTAGTAGAGTGTTCCCTGCAATAAAATATTTGGTTTTCTGCCATAAATTAAAAGTAGTTAATAGGGAATAAGTGTCTTAGCTCTAGCCAACTGAACCTCTTGTTGCTATTGGTCTGATGGTGTAATAACTGGCAAGTTCTGTGAGCTGATAAAAATAGTGAGTGTCCTTTTATGTGAAGACTTTTCAGTTTATTGAGAAATTTCTAGGAACAAGTTCCATTGTTTAAACATATTTTAGTAGTAGATATCACTGAAAAAACTTTCAGTATGATTTTTTAGTCTCACTGCAGTTTCTTACTAATGTGTTTGCTTTCTAATGGATAGTTTTGGTTGAAAATCTGTGGGGGGAAAAATGCACTATTACTCTGACTTAAGCATTTTAGAACAGCTATTTCTACCTTTAAAAGAGGTAATTTGAGAAAACTGTAACTTTTTTAGTGCTCTTTCTCATGGAAATATGTTTAAAGATTAGTATCAAGGGTAACTAGAATATGATGCAGAAAGAAATAATCTGAGAACTGAGAATTCTGTTCTTTCTTGGCAGCATCTAAGCCAGTCTGACCAAGAGCAAGACTACTCTGACCATCTAAGCCAGTCTGACCAAGAGCAAGACTACTCTGACCATCTAAGCCAGGCTGACCAAGAGCAAGACTACTCCCATAGCCATTGCTGTTAAACTGTTCAGGCCCTTGACAGCTGGAACATTTACTGACCCTTCTCTGCATGTGATTTCTTCTGGGATCAAACACAGCACTGCCATGCTGAGCATTTCCCAAATGCAGGAGGACTGAACAAGAGGCAGACTTATCTTAGATTGACGACTAGATTGATGGTAAGCAGCACAGAAGGTTCAAGCCTCATGCTAGCATAAAATCATTTGACAGATAGAAATATTTGCTTATAAATTGAAAGAGTAGGTAATAATAGTGGTTTTTTATGATTACATTACATGATATTTTGTGATTACATAGACTAATAGCTAGCAGATGGCAGAGTATACGTTTTACTTGTTTACCAAGTTGATGGATGGCAGTGATTGAAAAACATTTTTTTCCTTGTTGCATTACTCTAAAAGCTTGTAGTGGACAGGCAATTTACAATATGAGTCAACAATAATTTGTATCTGCTCTAGATTTTGGGGGGCATCAGTTATTCTCTTTATTTTATTTGACTTCTCTCAATGATGTTTTCTTCTTAGAGGAACGGGGTAAAAATGAAATCTACTTTGAAAGCCAGGTCTTTGAAGTGATGTGTGTGTGCTTACAGTCTACATATACAAATAGTATCTATTTGTATGAAGAATAAATGGTGGGAGGTTTTCTCCACTGTTCTATTTCAATGTTTATCATATTACTTGGACATTTTGATGTAGAGAGATATGCTCTGTCTTTTGTTTAAGCACCTCAGCACAAATCTACATTGCTATATTGCATGCTACCAAGAGAGTTAAAACTATCCAGTCACAATAATAACTGCAGTGGTTTTCATCCCTTTTTTTAATTGGTATTGACTTACTCATATTATCTATGTGTATGTTTTAGATATATCTCCTCTTCAAGTGCTGTTTGTTTGGCTTTCTTTCTTAGGTGCAATGACTTGGGAATACTCCATAGCTTTGCAGTTGTTTCATGAGTAGTAGACCTAAAACCTGACTTTCTTTCTAGGTTCATTCCCTATGTAATTTAGTCCCCACTGTCAGGTGCCCCAGCTCCCTGCCAGGTTCCTCAAATGTGCCATTCATTTTAGTCTCTTTCAATGGGTTTTGTGTGATTTAGGAATGTCAAGCTTGTGGTTTCAACAAATAGAACATGAGTTTTGATTAGTAGTAGATTGACTTTTCTTTGAGGGAAAACAGGCAAAGCTGCAGTTGCTCTTCCTTCAAGAGTCACTGTTGGGTCCTATTTTTTCTGTAAGGTTTCTGTCTTCTGTGAAATTCATATCAGAGGCATCTAGTATCTTGCAAAATTTTATAGGACCTGGACAATATGGTTCAAATTTTATGATTTTGTGATTAGTCATCTCATAATAATGGTTTTTTTCTAGAAAAATCAAGCTAAAAGACTCAGATGGAGCCAGAATGTCATTTCTGCTTAAAAAAATCAATAAGACCATGGATTTTTTCCCCTTGGTAAAAGAGTAAAGGAAGTCATTGCAAGAATTACTGTGACTGGACAGGATAAAACATAACTTTAGATACTATTTTCAAATAACAAAACTTTTGCCTTTCAGCCAGAGGACACTTCATAACATATATGCCTATTTGTAACAGTAATATTGAATCTCTTTAAAACTGTCCCTTGAATTCCTTTATGAATTTACACACATGGTAAGACCTGGAAACACATTATTAGTACAATGTTCAGTTTTATATCAATCATGGATAGATCCACTAAGCCTCTGCAATTATGCCTTACAACTACTGCCTCTCAAAGGGTTTTCATTACTCCAAACTGCTAGTGGCCTTCCAGCAGGAGGAACCCTACAATACTGTCTTATCTTGTGTAATGTGGGGGGGGAAATATATTCAGATAGTTGCTGGTTCAGTGACCTTGTTTGTCATAGGCCCTATTCCCAAGGTACACTTTTTTCCTAGGCAGTAATTAATCCATTTTTTATTTCCTTCATCTTCTGCTTTTCACCACTGCATTCAGATTTTTGTGGCAAATATATATGTGTATATATATATATATATATATATATGTCAGCAATTACTGCCTTGTTCAGCTTCCCTACCCTTGACTGAATTTTTATTATGCATTCTCCAAAAAATCCAAGTTTCAGACCAGTATGATGATATGACATTTTCCAGCTTGTATCAGTAAAGATGAAATGCCTTTGGTAGTGATGCCTAGCTGTGGTTGCAAAGAGGAGAATGAGAAATAAACAGTAGAAATCTTGCTACCAAGGCTCCCAATTGATTTTTGTGTGGACCCCTGACTTAAGAACTGAATGTCACTGGTAAATGTTTGAGGTCACCAGTACAGGAGAAGAGCAGGAGTAGACAGGAAAGAGCAATGCTTGTCTGTCCTCTGTACATTTGTATGGTGCTCTTCTGGGAGAAGATGTGTGCTTCAGCAAAAAGTGACTGTAGAAACTGAAGTGAACTGAAAAGTGACTAAAGAAACTGCATCACAAACAGTTTCCAGGTCTGGATTCACTGTGTCATGCTTGCTGGGTTCAGATGAGAAGCCAGTCTGTGGGCTGAGGATCAGTTTCATGAGCACTGTCAGAGTCCCTGCCTGTGCCCACACCTGCCTGCCTGAGTGTTAGAGGGGATGAATGCAGGCAGGGGAATGGACCCGCCTTAAAATTTACTTTATGAAAGTAAATATTTAACTTAGGTGAGCCTTGGTAACGGGCACACTAAACTTTGGGTTGGGACAAGGAGCTGGGCACAGACCTGGCTAGAAGTAGCAAACATAGGGTTGCTATGCTTGTGTAAAGTCTCATGAAAACTAATCTTAATCCTATTGTGGAAATACATATACACCTTTTTGGTTTAGAAAATGACAGTGATTGACATGCAAGTCCTGCTAATGGGCAAATCCCAGAGTTTTGCCGGGATTATAGATGATAAAGTAAGGGATGGGTCCTAATTAAAGAATGTATAGAATGTACAATTTACTTCAGCTGTCTTTGCTCAGATTTTTACTTGCAACATTGATTCTTATTTATGCATGTAGTCTGCAGACTCTTCTAACAATGTGATACTTCCATTTACCATCATCAGTATTTGCAAACAGGAGATTCATTCACATAGGGTAACAAATAATTTGTTCCTCAGAACTGTCTCAAAGAATATGTTGCAGCTTTTTTACCAATTAATCTGATTTGTAAGATGATGTAAGTATTGATCAAATTTCAAAATTGAGCCTCTGTTTTTTGGGGAATGTAGTACATTAACTGCAGACTGTCCTAACTGATGTGCTACATATTTAGTTACTGAAGTGTGAAGGCTTCTAAGAAGGCGGTGAACTTATTCCTGGTGATTTTCCAGAACCATCAGGAGATGGTCTTCAAAAAAGCCTTGAGAGCCAAGGGAAGTTCTTAGAGAGGAGGAAAGCGCTGTTTTCTTCTCAAAGCATAAGCTACTGTGCATGCTTACTCCCAGATTTGCAAGCATTGGCTCAAGTACCTGCATCTGCTGATTTGTGTGCTGCTACCATGTGTGTGTCCAAGGAAGGTGGTTCAAGCGTATCTCAAAATTAGAACAAAAAGTTTCAGGTTTTCTGACAAACACTGTCTGCCATTCATGATTTAGCAATAGATTTTGCCTCTGTATGGGAAACAAAATAGGTTTCATAGTAGTGATTTTCACCTCTTAACTGTTTACTAAGTGATTCAAGTAAAATTTGTTACTTTTTTCTTAATTTCTGATTTTGCTTTGGTTTTTAGAGAAGACAATGTATTTTATTATTGCCTCTGTGCCAAGGAGGATGCTTTACCTTCTAACCAAAACCAAAACTGAAGGTATTTTAAATGGTGCACTGCTCTGTCACTGTATCAGTCTCTTTTAGTTGATTTACCATGATTGCTTTTCAGATTTGTAAATCACTGCTTCATAAGCCACAACAGTTTTGGGGAGGTCTTGGAATTGGTGGAGTTCATTCCGTTTTGATTTAAAAAAAGCAAAAACCTGTTGTATCTCTTTAGAAATAAGAAAAAAAAAATTACTGCCTGGCATATTACACTGTTTAAGCACCTGATTCAATTTAGAAGAAATAATTTACCAATAGCTTAATGTTATGAAGATTGGAATAGAAATTACTCATAAATTGTTTCTTAGTCAAAAAGCACTAGGTTCAATACAAGGCTTTGAGATGCTATTTATGAAGGGTTGAGGGAAAACAAAAAACAATATGAGAGGAAAAGTAGTTTCTATCTCCAGGAGACATATTTTTAGTATCAAGAAGACTTTGTCCCTCTGAACATTGTTTTTTTAGTCACTTGTCAAAATTAGGCACTGCTATTTGTGGTATATTTTAGTGGAATTGGCATATTGCATGCAGAAAACAGAGTATATTTGAATCAGTGTGGGTATATTGATTTATTACAGCAAATCACTTTAAAGTATGAAAATTGTACAAATAACACTCAGCCCTGTACTTTAAAAAAAAAGTGATTAGAAGATTCTACTCTTGTAGATCCCCAAGAGTGACTAGAAAGAATGAAGGAAAAAATTATTTTTGTTTCCCCTCTGTTTGTGTCATCTGTGGACACCAGTCCCCTCTCCCCTTGCCAAATGACACTGATTTGTTTACATGTTTTGATTAGGAACCCAGGCTTGATATGGTTCATGTTCTAGATGCTATTGTTTGTCAGATAGGAGCGGACATCTTGCTCGAGGTCACAAGAAGCAAATTCTGTTTCACCATGCTGAATATAAATTTTTTTCTTTCCACGTAATTCCCTCTTTACCCTGTAAAAAGCTTGTTTGGAAAATTGAGTAGTATCCATTTGTACTATTAGTTTTCTGTGAAAAAAAAAAATCTGATAGTGAAAAGCAGTATATTGATCTGGATAACATCCCTATACATAAAACATTCACTGACATATCTTCTGTTTTTCCAGTCTATCCCTTACAGGGAAGATCACACTTCTTCCCTTTATTTAAGAATAAATAATAATTTTAAAAAGCACTTTCCCTGCATACACACTCTCACAAATGATTGACTGTATTTGTTTAGATCAGTTGCACTGTCTTGGGGAAGCTAGAGGGAAAATTGGAAATGCATCTACTGTATCTCTTGTGTAAATTAGTTTTTTGATCGTTTTGATAGAAGATAATTGCTTAAACATGACAGTTAATTTGTGTTGTGTTCCAGTGTAGAAGCTTCAGAGAAAGTGTGTTACAGCATGTACAGCTGACTTTACTTTCAATTTTCTTGACTTTATACCAGAGGCATTTTTATCTCTGCTAGAAGTACAGCACATATTTTTTTGCAGTATGCTAATACAGCAATCTGTGCAAGGAATAGAATCTTGCTTTTAATCTTACTTTAGAAGTTACCAGCAGTGACCATGTCTTTGCTATAAAATATTACAAAATTGGGAAAATGTAATATTTAATGCCTGACCCTCTGGGTCTTGAAATCTAGCTGAAATAATTTTTTCCAAGCAATGGAAAATACACTTAAATCTATTTTTATCAATAGTTTATAGGAAGGTTAGGTTAAAAGGCTTGTTTTTAACACCTCTATATTGAATATATTTATTTGTTTTAGTACATGAATAATTTTTAAAAAAATTGATTTTTGCTTCATAATAAAGCCCCAAGTATTCTAACCTGGGATTATAAACAGGCATTGGCTTTCAATGAAATAGTAAGTGAGTGAATAATCATATTGACAGGTCTGGGTATAAAAGGAGAAATCCAGGTGTTCACTATTAGTCTGTCCAAATCAGTGCTCAAATTCTGGTGTCTGACATAAATTGAAGTGAAGCAATTGAGTTGTAACATAATGCTGTGTCATTACACCTCAGTCTTAAATTGTGCTTGTACTCAAAGTCATTTGAATAAACTTGGAGACCTCCATGGAATTGATGCTGTTATTAATGAGAAAGTAACGAATCACTGTATGTTTGATCACACTACAGTGTTGCAGAAAAAATGGAACAGGAAAGAAAGTGTCTGAAGGACATAAAACAAGCAAGATGCTTCTGTTTTATTAGTTTGTTGTAGAGGCTCTGTGTCCCTGCCTTGGTGTCTTGCTAGGCAAGGAATGCTAGTGGCATTTGGTAACAGCAAAACTCTGAGAGGATGATAACGCTGATGACCAGACACTGACTTACAAGGAACACTTTCACTGCTGCTTTGTTATGAGAAACGTAGCCAGCCTTAATTATTGTTAAGGCCTGAAGCAATTGCATGAAGAACAAGTGTAAGGAGGAGTGATAGGCTTGAGAAAGCACTGATAACTTATGTCCCTCGTTTAATGTTCGTCAGTTTGGATTTCTGATTTATGCCATTGTCCATAATGCAGCCAGGGACTGTGGTGGGGCAGGCTGTGCTGCTTAACCCAGCTTGGGCTCCTGGCAGCTCAGGGCTCCTGGTATCTCGTGGTCCTGGGGTAAGCCTGGTGGTTCTTCCTTCTCTCCCCTGCCCACAGTGAGCATGCAGTCAGCAGGACACACTGAGAAAGGGCAGAGCACTTCAGCACTTGCAGAATAAGCACTGCTTACCCTCGCTGTGCATATCTTCAAATTGCTGCACTTGTGAATAAAAGCCTCCGTAGTGGATATAAGGGTATTTTATATTATCATGAAAAGTGTGTTTAATGGTGATTTGTTTGCTGCTGTGGCAGGGTTAGTGATGCAGCACCTCTGGTTCTTTTCCTGAAGAAATTTATTCTCAGGTAGGTTTTGGTTCCTGGCCTGAATACTCCGTGCAAATATCAGAGTGGTACTGTCTATTAAAGTACATCATTATTCCTTTTGGTACCATAGCATGATAAATATGAAGTAAAAGATTTTTAAAGGTACCCATACATCTTCCCAAGAGACAGATTTTTGCAAATCTGTCTCCATTTACTCTCATTAGTATTAAATCAGTACAATTGATAACAAATGTCAAACTGTAATGTTTCTGGTGAAGCAGACCATCTGCCTGTTTCGTAATATGAACATTTATGATTACAATCAGAATACTTCAACAACTGGGCTGGAAATGCCAGGTACTAATGTCTGTTACTGAGGTCTCTGAATGCATTATGTCTATTGGAACCATAATTAGTTCCATGCGTTCTGGCAAATGTAGTTATTAAAGCAGGTTTCTTTCTGTGGATTGCTTGCCTCCCTTGAAAGTACCATCCTCCTCTTAGCCTCTGTTTTATTTCTTTGTGATTGATTATTTCTTACTAATGTATTTGCTTCTCAAGCTAGTTTTCTCTTTGAATAACTGGAATTTTTGAAGGCTGACTACCAGCTACAGTAATGTTGTGATATTCAAACAGAATTATCTTGCCATGAGCTTACCACTTTGTTTTGACAGAAAGTTTTTGATTAAAACAAACAGTAAACAAACTAAAAATAAAAATATCTGTGAAATTCCTCAATTAAAGTTTTCAGGACTGAAGAATAACTTGCTTTTCTTCTGCAGGGAGCAATGGAAAGTGAAAGATGCCTTATATTTCAGGTGATGGTTCAGTTGTCCTTCCCATGTGGATGGAGCTGCTTTTATTGGGATGGATGGGTAATAATGGGCTTCAGTCTCTTTGGTTTCCCATAAATCTGATTTCTCTGTCAGCAGTTGAAATCCATGTTTGTAGTCTGAAATTAGCAGTTCTTGGTTCACATGGCCACTCTGTCTCTGTGTGTTGTGAGAGTGGAGTGAAGTGAGTGCTGAGGGGAGCTGGGCTGAGAATGTTCCTGTGCACTTTGGGTCCTGCAGCAGAGATGGCACAGTGGAACCACAGAAGCTGCTGTGGAGGAAGCAGGAAGGGCTTCAGCAGCAGGCCATTATGGTGCTGAGCTGCCCAGAAAACAGGGAATGCTCATCTGGACAGTCCATTTAATTACTAGCATGGTTTCATGAAAATCCCTGGCAGAGATGAAGAGGAGATAGGAGAGATACATCTCTGCTGTTCCAATTTTTTATCTCATGCCTTTTTCATTGAAGAAGAGAGTCTTTGATGTCTTTGACTCTGGAACTTATTGAGATTCTGGTACAAAATAGGGAAATTGGTTTGTTTTTTTTTTTTTGAGATAAGCATTGCTTTTTCTGGAAGGAAACTGGAGAATTGTGGTATATTAATAGCAAAGCTCTGTGTGTTATGCAGACAATTTTTCGGCAAGAAACACTGTAAATAAAATCAGTGAAAAGATGTTAGATGAATTCTTTATTCTGTTTTACAGCAACATTTTCAATTTGAATATGGAACTGATGTTAATGTTATGCACTTGTAACAGAGAAGATTTGCTGATTTATTGCTAGTGATACATAGACTGATCCCTGTGCTTACTAAATTTTTTTCTCTGTTGTGATTTGAGAATGAAAGATAATTGAGTTATTCTTTTGTTTTTCAAGATCAGCTGACTTAATATTTGATAAAAAGAAACTTGGGTTTTATTTGTTGTGCTGCTGGTTTTCAAACACTGGCAAAGCTACTTTCCTACTTGTGGCATATGATGCAATCTGTGTTTTTAACAAACTTTCCCTGTTTTGCTGGTTTATTCAGTGCTTTCAGAGCAATATGTTATGTTCCCAGCTTTCATGTTTGGCTTGGAAACCTGCACTGTTTAAAACTTGAAAATAAGCAATATTCATTCATTCATCTTGATTTTTTAATCTAGTACTGCAAGATTATTCTTAGAATATTATGTCTGAGCAACTACAAACACAACTTGTAGGTACATATATAGTGCATATCATTAATGTTAGGTTTTTGCATAAGTACTTAGCATGTGTTTGTCTTTACCAGCTGAGGCAGGGTTAAAAATCTGTTCTATAAAATACAAATATCTGTGTTGTAACATATTTATATTTCTGATTTATCCACTGAGTCTTGGTCTGGCGGTACAGCACAGATGTTTTGTGTACTGAACGTTAACAATTTTTAGATGCTTCAAAGCATCAAGATTTTTAAGCAGAGGTGTTCAGACAGTGAGAAAAATCAATTGAACAAAAACTTTGCTTGATATTACAGTAGCATTTGATGCTATGATTCTAAGCAGAAGGTTGGGTAATGTGTATATAGAGTTACAATCCTACAATAAAATCAGAGCCTGCATGTTCTTCCAAGGCTCTTAGTAAGAAAATATTCTGCAGAATCTATCACTTCATGTTGAGGAATGTAAGAGGCAGCAGCCATGCAAAATTGCAGCAGGTTTTAAAGCTGTAGAACTTCTTCAATGGAATTAAAGCGTTTTAAGTCACTTGTATCATACACATATCCTTATAGAACACTTAAATGTAGTAATATTAGGATTTTATGTATTTATGTACTCTGTAATGATGTGCATATGATGCATCATTGTGATTTAAAGTCCTTAAATCTTCATTTATTTTTTTATCTAAATTTTGTTTGGTTTTTTAAAATTATTATTTAAATTCTCCTGATCTCAGTAATAAAAGGCAACTTCAAGTATTCTATTTTGATGTGGGTTTTTTGGAAGGTAAAGTTTTGGCAAAAGGATTTAGGAATTTCCAGGTTTACAGGCATGCTTGTTTAGATGGCCTCTGCTTAATTCATGTAAGAACTGCAAGACTGGAGAGACCTCTCCCATTTTCACCTCTAACCTGTGTTTAGGACATACCAAACAAACATAGGCCATAAATGGATGTCACATCTGTCTGTTTTCCAGGCAGTAAAACATCCCCTAATATTCAACCAATATCTGCATAGTAAAAAAAAAACCAACCAAACAAAAAAAAAAACAACCAAAAAAAGCCAAAACAAAACCCCAAAATTGTTTTTTACCAAAATGTGCTGTTAGTTAAGACTTCTTTCTTAACAAAACAGGTACTATTTTCTTACTGTTGTAAGTAGGTTTGAGCAAGTTGGTAGTCATTCCATTTTCTGCTAAAATGTTTTTTACTATTATATGATTGTATTGTTTATAATAATTACCTGTTATGTGTTTCCTGTGATGACAACTTAGTTGCTTCAGATATTATGCATATTCTGTCAAATTTTTAGTTCCAGAGAAGCTGAAGGAGAGGATCTAGAAACTGCTCAGGCTCTGAGAAGAACCCTAGGCACAGACAGAGCTGCTAGTTAATCAGATGCTTAGAGAGTTTTCTAGTTTGTTCCCAAAATGTGCAGCACCATTTGTAGCTGATATGTGCTGACAAGTGATATTCTTGCCTTACAATTTTTATCTAGTTAGGTAATTCAAATAAATGGGTAAATGTACCCAGTATCTGGAATGAGCTATTCTGCCTGCTGCTCTGCTTTCTAAGAGTTGGCTTAGATTGCTCAGTTAATAAAAGTTTTATATGTCATGTCTCTAGAAGGCCCAATATAAAATTCCTGCAGCTAAGGAACATTTTTATCATGAATTTTTTTATAGTAAAAAGAGAAGTCAGTGTTAGACTTTACTCAAATTCTTTTCCATAATAGTTGTTAAGAAATTACATTTGAGATTGACCTAACTCAGGGTAATGATGACTGCTCTGAGAAACTATGTGCAGTCTCTGTGCGGGTATTATTTCTTTCATTTTCTTCTCCTTATATAACTACTGTATTTCTACAAATCTCTCATCCAATTGCCTCCCCTATCCTTTTATTGTTGACATTTTTCTACACATCTCTTAAAAAATAAAGGTGTGTATTTGTTCATTTCTTACGTGACAAGACCCTTGCTCTCTCGAGTCCTTCTCACAAGGGTCACTTTTTGGCCATCTGCTCTTACTTATACACAGGATCTAAATTATGCTGCTGAGTGACAATTCTGTGCTTGTGATTTTCAGCTGTACATATTCCTTGACACCTTTAATGACTCTTCGCTGTTCTCTTTGCCTGCTGGTTCTGACTTTCCCTCTAAATATTTCGCATGAACGTGTTTCTCCTGGGGACAAATCAACTGTTCTTCTTGTATAGTTGCTATTTAGACTTTCCATGGATAACCTTGGTAGTGTGTTTGATCCTGAACTTCTCAACTGATACTTTTCCTCTACCTGGCAATGTCATTTACTATATATAACATTAGCATTTTTTTTAGTACCCTGTGGTCTGAACTTCCTGTCTTGACAGTTTCATTTCTCTCCATCCGTTCTTTGTCCCTGGATTTGCAGTGTATGAAAGAAGCATTCATTCTTTTTCTGACTGTTCTATAACTTGGCTGTCTTCCAGTCAATTTTGGGGATCAATATGAAACCATTCTCTCTTATTCATAATCTGAATATGCTGTCTCATATATTTTACTTTTGGTGTTTTCATTTTAGCACATCATGCGTCAGTGAATGAGTTACGTGAGTCAAGTGAATTTTAATAAGAGCTCTTGTGTCATACATATTCCTTAAAAATGTTTTTTAGGCTCTTTTTTTGTAGCTACTCTATCATCTTATTTGGGTGAATAATTTTCTTAAAACTTCATTTTGAAGTTGTTTGTGGTTGTTCTCATTTGTTAGATTTTAAAGTGTAAGTACATTTATCGTGATTCATACATGACATTTTCTGCAGTCCTTTGGTGTTTGGATTTTGCAGCAGGGTAAGAGCTGCATGTTTGCCCCACGAGCAAGGGGCAAGAGACAAGGGAGCAACTCCTGAGCTGTGGTGCTGTGGTACCCCGGGAGCTGAGCAGCAACAACAGCTCTAGCTCTGAACCTGAGTCTTACCTATATTGACACTGAATCAGTGTCACATCTGTAGAGCTGATATAATGTTCCTACCATTAAATTCCAGCCAAAGAGAGTGTGGGGCTTTTTTTTTTAAGTGTCAAGGGTTGAGGCATTTTGGAGATTGTTGAATACTGGCAAATGGGTCATTAGTGTGTTGTTGCTAGCCACAGCTGTAGAACTTGGCAAGAGGTGATCAGTTATGCAAAGGTCAGAGCCTGTTTGGAGGTTTGTGTTTGTTTCAGTCAAAATGTTTTAGCTTCAAATGTGAACTAAGGAAAACCAGTTCCTTCCAAAATGGTGTTTACGTGTCATGACAAATTCACTTAGACGTCACTGACTGACCCAGAGTAGCTCTGAAAGCTATTATGTTTTGAAGTTAATGCTGTCTAAACCTTTACAAAGTGTTAGCAAATTTTCAAGTACAAGTGACAAATTTTATCCAGAAGCCTTTGAGAGATGTTAAAGTCTCTTACTTTGTTTGAAAGTTGAAAATTTTGGTTTTTGTTGGAACATTTTTCCACTTCAATGTTTTGTCTATCGTATACAGTATTTCAATATTTTATGAATATGCAGAGATCTGAATGGGTTTTTTCAGATGTAATTTAGTATCTCCTTAGTAGCCATAGTGCAGGCAGGTAATTATTAAGAGAAGTTATTGTTGGGATTACTTGTCTGATTTGCAGAAGGAATGTTCTCCTTTTAAACAGAAAAGTAGTTTAAGCATCCTTTACACAGACCTTGCAAGGCTCTGACAGTAATTTCTTTATTATTTAGATATAAAGGTAAGAGTGATAAATTATCCTTAAGACCTGTCTTGGAATAGTTGCGTGTCAAAAATTTCTGTCATAATAAGAGTATGAAAATTGTGACATCTCTGTCAGCATAGGCACACAGTTATTATTTTCAATAAGCTTACCTGAATTCTGACTTATTTTGAAATAAAATATTACGATTAATTGATGACTAAGATTAAGTTAGTTTGTATTGTAATCTGGAATATTGGTTTATGTTGACTTTACATTTGGGGTAAAGAAAAAGCAATTCATTTTATTGTTTCACTATTGGTCTAGAGTGGGATATTCTACATGTGAATACTGGCCTAGAGGAAGCAGACAGTGATTAGCTGAACCTCCCTTATTCACTTCTGGAAATTGGTATCTCTTGCTCAGTGACAGCCCTTTTTTGTTTCTTTGTTAGGGTTTTTTTCCTCCCCTTTGTTGAATTTCTGGCTTGTTCTTGGATTTTTCTCACCTTATTCTTCCTTCTTGCTGTTTCCCTAAGACAGTTGTTCTGACAGTCAAGGTAGCCCATCATACACATCAAGGTGGCCCCCTCTCACTGTGGGATTTGGATACAGTGGCGGATGCTCAGCTTCCTTGGCTACTTGCATTGCTCCTACCCAGTGTTTGCTCTGTCCTTGGGAACCCATCCTCCCTCCTCCTGCTTTGTAAGTGGCATATTGCAGATGGCAGGTTGCAGACACCGAGCTTTGTTCCTTGCCATCACTATGTCACCAATAGTGTAAGCATCCTCTCAGCTCTAGAGAAGCTGCTGTTGTCCTTCACTTTCTACTCCGCGATCGAGAGCTGCTCCTCCAGCCGGCAGCTGTGTGCGTTGCCCGTGTTCCATGGGCTGGAAGATGCTGTCACAGACAGGATCACTGGAGGATCTTCAGCAGCTGTGCTCAGAGCAGTGCTCTGCCTTTGGCAGGTGTGACTTGGAGCCTGGCTAAAGACACCTTGGGATTTTTCACATCCACAGAGTTAAGGGTGCTATATGACTGTGACATACTGGTGGTGGCTGGTGTGGCTGCCGTCCACACCTGGGCATCTGGGATCTGCAAGTAAGCAAGAGGAATAAACTTCCTGCAGTCTGGACAAAAGAATCTTAAGTGTCAGTAATCTTAAATGTTCTTGCTGCCTTCTTGTGACCAGGATCAATGACTTCCAAACACTTTGTGTTGATATTGATTACTACTAGATTTACAAAAAAAATATATACATATATTCCTGGAAGGCATAAAACTTTAATTAAAAAGAAAGAATCTTGGATGGTTTTTGTATTTTGTAGTTATGCTATTAGACATCCATAAGCAGTTTTTGTTTTTCTTTTAAAAAGTCTTAATGCAAAAGATTCAGTCTCCTCAGCAAGCATCATACAGAATATAAATATATTTCTAGTATGTAATATTTCTAGTGTATTTTTAACAAAGAACAGAAAAATACTTTTATTAAAGCAATCATTAGGCTTGAGGAAATTAAAAAAATAAATATGCAGTGTTTCTCACCTAGTCTGTCTAGGCATCCTTTGCCTAAAGGCTGTGTTAATGCAAGTGTTTTGCTAGATTGTTCATACAAAATAGACAACTCTGTGTAAGTGTTGCTTCAGATGTGTGTTCTTCTGAATATTCATAAAATGAAGAAATTAGAACCAACACTTTTCATGCTGCTAAAATTCTACTTGCCCCCCCAAATCTAAGAATTACTAATTTCAAGGGGACCAAACACATGTCTTTCTCTTAAACCATATTCTTTTGTTTGTCCATTTCAATGGCATTTCTCCTTGAAACATATTTAGGAGGTTCAAATGAGGTAGAGCAGTCCTCCTCCTTTGTTTATCTTGTACTGAATTTTTCCTTTAAGCTTAAAGATTTGTTTTTTAAACTCCGACTTCAATATGCGCTTTGCAGAATATTGTTAAATAGATTAAATCCAAATGCAAATAGATTTTTGCAATTGCCTAATTTTTTATTTCATTTTCTTTTAATGTTGTGCAGTTTTTCTGTTAGTAGTAAAAATAGTACAATACTGAAAAAAATACTGGAGCTAGGGTAGATGTGGAGACAGAAAATACCTGAGTAAAAAGATAACCCTGTTGCAAACAGACTTTTCACAACACAGCTTTCTATCTTAGGAGTAGGAATTAATACAGTGAATTCATCCAAATGTCTTAATTAGGGCTACAGGTACGATTTGCTCTTTTAAGCTAGGTATTGATAAGAATTCAGCATTTAGAAATTGAATTTTTTTTTTAATCTTACACCATTCTCAAAATTAAGATTGATTTGATCTGCCAGCATGTGACCTTTACAAATCACAACACTACTTTATCACTTGATTCTGTTTCTGAGGAAAATCTACGTAGATAACACAGCTTCCATTTATTATTATCTCAAAATCAATACATTCCTTGGAAAATTCTCTGCTTTACAGAAGTTGCTGTAAATAAAAATGTTTAATATGGAAATGATTTCTTTAGAACAATATTTGTGAACATAAGATTTGATAAATATACAATATTTGAAGCAAAAAATTAGATTTGAACAGTCATCTATTATGAAGAAGTTACAAGCAGTAGATTTTACTTCGGAAGTGTGGAGATGGAAATTTTTTTTCAGTGGATACCCATTTTTATTCTGTCTCAAATAATGAGCAGTACACAGCTGTAAACCAGCAACATTGCACGTTAGATAAATATGCTTTTCCAGCTAAACAAAATACTTTCTGCAGGTGAATAGTCTTCATTTACCTCTAGGTTTCTAAATTTTCTTCAGTTACATTCTAGTCATTAATATTTCTGACTTTATACAGAAAAGCTAGTGATTTGTGACTATTATGAATAATTTTAAACGAGTGTTTAGCCATGTTTTTTCTTTTACATATGCTGGTGTGGAAGGAACCAAACTATATAACTTGTCCACCACCAAAAGAGACCTTTCCCTAAGCTGTGCCATTTCCCTCACTCCTCACACCAGCTCTGGTATTCAGCATGGGGAAATTTTTCAGCTCAGTTGACCCCCTGTGAACCTGTGTGAATTGAGGAGCTTGTAAAAAATATATTTATAATCTCCTTACCAGAAGGTCAAACTTGTGAAATTTTTAACTGTTTTTCCCCAATCACCTGCTTGCTGCTTACGTATCTTGGAATTTTTCACAGGACAGAGCCTTATTCTAAGTGAAGGTGTGAAACCAGGGTTTTCCCCCTCTCATATACTTCCTCTGGGGACTCAAAAACAATCCCAGCAAAATCAGATGGCTAATTTTCTCTTTCATCCTGATGTACAGCTGCTACATAAAACACTGCAAATGTGTGGCTTGGATAGAAGGGAACAAGGGTACCACATTTGGCAGTGGCCTCTTTGCAGTGTGAATTAAGAAATGCTGTAGATTGTGCTGCTGTAAAAGCATAAGAACAAAGGTCCTGGTTAGGCCAAGCATTCAGCTAGCTTACTATTCTGCTTCCTTCTGTACTCAAATGTGAAGAGGAGTGAAGAAATTGCTATTTCTTTAGTTGTAAGAGACAGTGAATAGTTACATCTTCAGTCTCAGCTTGGTGTTTTTAGCACAGCTCTGTGGGACCTTTCTCCATAGAGAAAACATTTATTTGTACCCTATTTGGCTGTCATCTATCTGTTACTTTCTCTCTGAGAATACTTCTCCCATTACACCACAGCAACTTCGATTTTTGGAGCCTATCTTTGAAGAAACTTTATCAAATGTCTCCTTTGTCGTGTTCATTTTACTTCTGAAAAAAAAATGTTCTAAAAAGTTCTAGAAGAGAGAGAACTGTACAATTGTGTAAAACCAGAAGTTTGAATACTCTCCAATGCATTAGTGGAGTGTTATATGTATTTCTTGTGTGTGTGTGGGTCAACAAATTGTACTTTTATCATTTCTTGGCAACTACTGCTACTTTTTAAAAATCTGAATTTGATAATAATAATTCAAGGAGCTGCAGAGCTACTTTGGAGTCTAAGATTTGAACATCTTGTCTCTAAGGCAGCTGTCTGACAGAAGTCTCCAGAACATTACTCTCAAATATTATCAAGTTTTTGGGTCAATAGGGAAAAAAAAATCCTTCCATGGGGTCAATTCTGCTTTTCCCATTAGATGGTCTCTATGCTCGTGCTTTATTCTATCTACTGTCTTGTGACTTCCTAATATTGTCAAATAGTTTTCAGTTTGGAAGTGTTAGAAGATAATCAGGCATGAAAAAAAAAATTGTGCCTCCTTTCAGTTATGTTATTGTTCCTGTTGGTGATGTTTTTTTTAAGGAATCTTGCTGTGTATAAGGAAGAAGTAGATTTTCCTAAGGTAATAATATTATCTTAGAAGATCTTCTAATATAAACACTGTAAAATATTTGTTCTTTTGCTGATCAAAACATTCTGAATGAAGGAATGAAGTCTTAATTTTTTTCAGTTACCCAGAATACTCAGGGCCAGGTGATTGGTCTGGTCTTCAACTCTATTTTCAAGAAGCTGATAAAAAACCTTAAAAGTCACCTTTTCTCCCCCCAAGATGAGACAGGGTAGCTTTACCCATGGTGTTAATCTTCTCAATGATTATGATCAAAATGGGATCATTCAGATGGTTTGCCAGGAAGGGAAAGGCAAAGTTTGAAGATCACTGATGAGAAGACAGACATTTTTGTAAACTGAGCAAGATTTATATAGCAAGTAGTGAGGGACATTGAACCACCTTCTTAACAGATCCACTGGGTTCTGTGTCTGTAATGTATGCCTGAAATCTGTGCTCCTTACCTGAGTTAAATTCAGGAGTTGGTAGTGAAAGCTGGAGAGGACATGGAGTGGGGAGAGCTGTAAGAAGAGAGAGTGCTGGCAGCCCCTTTCTGTGAGCTTGGCTTTGGGGCTTCTGGCTTGTAGCAAACCTTAACCTATCCTTTCCTTGACCTTCCTGTGGAGGAAGGGAGGCAAACTTTGCTTCCTCCAGCTGCTGCTGCTGGCTCCTGCTGGGAGAAAAATCAGTGAAGATGGTATATAAATTGGTAAAGATTCCAAGACTGGAAGAGAAAGGCTTCTTTTAGCTCATAAAGGTAAATTTTTATGTATTTAAATAGTTCACATTTCCCAAGAGAGTGCTTCAAGTCATACTTTACATGTTGCTTCTTTTAGTGGAGGTATGATTTGTGATTGTTCTCTCTGTTTGAAACATGGGTTTCAAAGCATCATGCACCAGTGGAGCTTCACTGACAAGTATTTTTTACACTAAATAAGCTAGCTATTATGTGTTCTTTATGCAGTTTGTAATAGAACTTTAAAAATAAAAAAAAATGCCATAAATTCTAATCTGTGCTGTCTACTAGGTTTGCTTTGTTGTTGTGAAGAAGGATGTTTGGAAAACTCTTGAGAAGACCTTATGAACCTGAGCAGCTGAAAATAAAAATATAGGGGGAGTTGAACATTTTCCTACAATCCTGTTCAAGATTTTTTTGTAAACACATGTGGATTGTAAATTATTATAGGAGACAATTATGAAAGAAACAGCTTTGCAGTATGTTACAAACAGTGGGTTTTTAATACTCATCACAGATTCTGAGATTCTGACTAATCACTCTAAGGTGATGCCAAAGCTTACTTAAAATTGGAATACTGGAATGTAAATCATTCAACAAGAAAAACAAATTTTTCATAGTGATAGGCTGACTCACACATGTGTCTGACCTTGAAAAATGTATGTGTAATTTTGTTCCAGACATTAGACCCTTCAAAGTAGAAAGATTAAGTATATATGTAAGTGTTAGCAGGTTTAGTGGCATATGGCTGTGTACACACTCCAAAAATGCATTTGGTTTCATTTTTTATTTAATGCTTGTTTTCCTCTGAGTCTGGGCTTTTACTGCTACCAGTAATGTTTAATAATCTTAGTAGAAAGAGGCAAGCAATTAATTTGTGAAAATTCTTCTGACTTTAATACACAATTCAGAGTATGAACATATTAGGAGGAAACAATGGGAATCTTATAAATAACAAATAGAAATATATTTTTGAGGCTTTATGATAAATGCATTGATAATGCATTCACAGATCTTACAAACTTTAGAGCAAGTAACAATGCAAATCTTTCATGTAGGTATTTCCATCATTCATCAGTGTTTTCATGTTACTTCTATACTTAAAAATGAACCTTAAACTGAGATTATTTAGTTGGTTTGATTTTTTTACAGACAGTTGTGTATGTTTCCTAGATGTTTCTTGCAATCAGGCAATAATTTAAATACAAAAAATTAAAAATATATCAAAATTGATAGTATCTTACCTGAATATTTCTATTGTATGCTCTGGCTGTGTTTTAACAACTATTTGGAAATATTTAAATGATTTTTTTTCGTAGTATAATTTGCATTGGTGCTTGTTGTGCAGCATATGACACAATGAATGTATTGCACATGGCAGTCATTATACCAGTTGGTATTTCTTGTTTACAGCTGAAGATAAATTCTTAGCTCTTCATTTTTCCTTGCCTTCCTTTTCAATATGGTATGCCTTGCAGATTACTGCTGGTAAACAATTCCAGCAAAAAAAAATCCTTGTTCCTAAGCCCTGGTTATCTGTGTTTGTCACAGCAGCCCAGAGAACAGGAGTCTGAACTGGACAGGTAAACCTAAAGGTATCAATTCATTTGAACTGATTGCCTTGAAAGAATTGTCTTTTTTGCTCTGCTGCTCAGCTTTTTTTCACTCTTCACCAGCAGAAGTGTATGAAACCCAAACTTTTGACTTCCTTTCCAACATGGAAAACCACCAGCAATTTTACACAGCACAGTGATGTTATTGATTGTTATTGCCTTGAGACAAACCACTGGAATAAGAGAGTTATTTCAATTTCATAGTAAAAGTTTTGCTCTAAGTTGGAGTTACTGTGCCTAATGACAAGTTGAATATAGTGTATATTGAGCTTTATATCATGGGGGTTTTGTCTTTTTTTTTTTCTTTTATCATGTTTTCTGTTGTTTATAAAAGCTAAATAGCTGCAGTAATTTGTTGCACTTGTGGTATGAATTTCCAGATATATCTTCTGCATGCTGGCCATCTTACTCTATCGTGGCCTTTGGGGAAGTATTTTGTCCTGAAGGGACAGGCTGGCTTCTAGGGCTGAAGTATTTGTTGAAGATGAGAATCAACAGCCTCAAGTTTTAAGCAGGGAGTAGGGAGTGTTTAGATTGGTTATTAGGACAAATACTTTACCAGAAGGGTTGTCAAGAACTGGAAGAAACTGCTCAGGGAAGTGGTTGAGTCACCATCTCTGGAGGTATTTCAAAAAAATGCAGATGTGGCACTTGGGGACACATTTTTATTGTGAACTTGACTTTGGACTCAATGATCTTAGAGGTTTTCTCCTACCTTAATGACTGTATGATTCTGTAGATTGTGTGGCTAAGGAGAGCCTGCAGCTGCTTTTGTGATCAGCAGCTTAGCTGATTCCCATTTGCAGGTGCAGTAGCTGCTCTGTTCATTGGTAGGAGAGCAGCCTCACAATCCCCAATATTCTCTCTGTATTTGGGATTTCAGGAAGGATGTCTGTCTGGAGGGAAAAAAAGAAATCCTTTTCTTAAAATTTCTATATAATTGAGAATAAATGGATATATAAATTCTACCAAGAAAACCAGAACAGGTATTTGAATTGCTCTCTTTACCAGACAAAAAAAAAAAAAAATCTTGTTTTCCTGGAGTTGTGCAAAGGAGCTTATGTGTTAATTAGAATCTTTTAATACCTGACATAATCCAAACCTTTACGTGGTAGTAATGTAACTTTTTTTTTTGAGAGATGCTGAGCTGACCATATAAAATGATCAAGAACTGCTTTATGACTGTCTGGATTACTCAGTTTTGCACAGGATGTTTGCAATGGGACGTAGCACACATGCTGCATTTGAAAGGTGGGAAGTTTATAGCCACTTTTGACTCTTTGGCATGCTGGTGATAGTGGGTATAGATTCAAGATATATAGGGAGATTTTAAATTAGAAACAGAGGCTTTGTCCTGCTGTCAGAATGACAAATATCTATTTCTGGTATTTTCTCTCAAGAAAGTAATAAAAAAAAAAAAAGTAAGTGTAAACAAGGGGGGTTTGTTTGTTAGTTGTTTTTTTTTTAAATTTTGTGAAATGGATAATACAATTTTTAGCCATGTTTAGGGGAGGTGGTTCTGAGAGAAGGACACTTGGGACAAAGATTACCATCCTCAGGATAGAGTGCTGCTCTTCTTTCTGCTGAAGCCTGAGAGAGGAGTTCATTGATCTCAATAATGAAGGCATTGAAAAGTCCTTCAGCAAAATCAGACCAAATTTGACATTGTGATGTATCTAAAGTTATTTCCTGAGGAAGAGGGAAATGGGGGAAAGATGTCAGGTAAAAAACCATGACCTGCTAGGCCTTATTTGAACACTAAGGATTTGGGAGTGGGTTAGTTTGTTCCCTGCAGAGAGTGTTTGGGGCTTTTATGGGTTTCACTTTTTATTTAAGAAGGAGAGTGTACCATCTTTCCTTTTCCTTTAGGTGCTCATCTTCCTTGACAATTGTGTTGATTTCAGCCAGAGGAAGGAAAGAAGGAAAGAGATGGGTAATAATCCTTAGGATCAAAGGATACTCTAGCTTTTCTCATGGTTAAACATAAACTTGTGGGTCAGTGCATGTGGATGCATTCAGTACAATGTCAGATTTTTAACTCATCTTTTTTGAAAGATGAAATATTCATTATAATATCCTTTGTGTATGTATTTAAAATGAGCTTGCTTGGCAAAATAAAAAGGTTATTTAAGTGAAGGGAGGAGAAGTTTCAAGTAAACAGTAATTAATCCCTTAAATACTATGTTGCATGAGTCTGTTTTGCTCTGACAGATATCATTTTCAAATAAAACTGCATATTGTATGTGTATAAATTGACAGCCTTCCATGTCCTTGTTAATCATAAGATTAAAGAGGAAGTAGAACTGAATTTAAAGCCTTTTCAAAAAAGGCTTGGAGCAGTGTGTTTTCAAGCATTAGTCCTTGGGAAACAGGTGATTATACTGCTCATACTTTTGTTTAAGAAATGTTTATCAGGTAGCAGTGCTTCTGTGCATCAGTACCAGATTGCCCAGTTACAATGCATGTGCTGGCATCTGTCTAGTTTGTAATTAGGCATTAGGCCCACTGTACATCAAGAATCTGAAACAGCTACTGCAAACATGAGTGCTGGTGCTCTGTGTGTGAGTGCTGAAACTTGTCAGTCCTTTGTGCTCCCATTATTCCTGGAGTCTAAGCTAAACAGACTAACTGCTGCTAAGAAGCTGTCAGGGGATGCATGTCAAACTCTGGGTGTATCATGCCATCAGGCCAGAGCTGGGATACATAAGTCAGTGGTTGGAAGAGGAAAAAAAGTGACCTTTTCCTCTCAACATTGTCTTTACACTGAATGGAACAGATGAGTTTCTGGATTATTGACAGTACTGGAAGCTTAGAATTGTTAGCAATGGTGGCAGCAGCAGACTATGGAGACAGGGCTGAGTATTTTTTTAAATGCCTTATTCTGAATCATCAAAGGATTCATTATACAAAACAGTCTCTGGGAATTTGGGTATTTAAGATCTGTGGGAGAAACAGCATTTTCTTCCAAAGAATCGAGAAGGAGAATATTTTCTTCTGAATTTTGTAAAGATCAGTGTTAAGATAAAGGTTAATATTAATTACAGGTTTTACACAGTAATGGAACAAAGAACATCTGTGAAAAGGGTTTGCTGTTTCAGTGAATAATCCCAATGAGTTGATTAGTGTTAGTATTAAAGCAGACCTTTTAACCCATAAAGTAATTACTAGATATATAAATTACCTCGTTATCTAAACAAATAATTTAATATCCATAGTAGCAAAATGAACTTGAAACAAAGATAGTAAGATTGTCTTGGGTATAACTGATATACTGTGGAAGGTAAGGCTTTTCTTGAACTCATTAATAGTTTTGCCTACCTAAAATACAGACTGTTTATAGTTTCCTCAAAATTGTTAGCTTCTAATGATGCAGTCTTTAAAATTCTTTTGTTTCAGCAGGTCAAATTTAGTACCATATTCTCTAAAGTTTCTTCTTTTTAAATTCTGTAATCTATTGAAGCTTATTATTATAAAACTGGAAAAGTAGGAACTGGGATGCAGTGTGTAATAATTATGCCATGGTTTAGCATGTTGTTAGTGTCTTTTAGCACACCACTCATCAGTCAGATGCTGTTGCCCAAATGAGAGCTTGTGTGGCTGCATCCATTATCACTGTTACTCTCTGCTGTGAGCTACTGAAGACAAAGGGTCTGCATATGGAAAAAGTAGGGGAAAAGCAGTGCAAAGGGACTGGAAAGTTAATGTCCACACTTCTCAGGAAACCAAGTTTTTAAAAATCTTCCAAAGCTTTTACAGTTCTCTTTGCTTTTAAAAACTGTTCCCCGTGGATAGGAAAGCGTGCTCTGTAGATACATTCTGAATCTTCTGAACTTAAAATGCATGTGCCATAGATAATGAACTGAGCCTTTCCTAGTGGTCCAGTTAATATTTCAACATTGTTACACTCCATAGAATGTATAAAAACATATAAGTATCTGCAATAATTCACTTAAGAGTGTTAAACAGAACTTCCAAGTGCCTGCCATTTTTGGTGTTAATTGTTCCTCTGGGTTGTGAGGGTGGAAATAATCTGGCAGGTGGGAAGGTGTTTCCATGAAGTCACCAGCATTCTGTGCCTTCCACTGCAGAGAGCATTGTGTTCTCAGTGGGTCTAGCATCTTACTTGATGTTGGTGCTCTTAGGGCTGTTTTTATATGCTTTATTGTAGCCTGCTTTAATTGCATCAGGCCCCAGCCTGGGTTTTAGGTTTGCTTCAACGCCTTCCCCAGCCTCCGGTGACACAAAGGGATCTTCCTGTTACCCAGTGACTACTACAGGGTGTCAGATGTTCCCTCTGTGCTTTGGGGGTCAGGCCAGGCAATAATTGCTCCACCACCTGGCAGCTGTTAAAACCAGACAGGTGAAGACAAGCCCAGACAGCTCTTGAGACCCTGTGCTGTCCAGTCAGTGCAAAGCCTCTGGCCTTTCACCAGCATTGACAAGACTCCTATTTATTATGCTACTTCATATATAGAAATAAAATTAGATTAAAGCTTTCTGAAATCATGAGCATCTGTCTTGTATTTTCTGTCTGAGAGAACTGTGTCGGTCAACACTACCAAATGCACTTAAAACAGACTGACTGAAGTCATAGCTCTGCAGGTCAGAAACTTAATGAAATCTGGCTAAGGAGGTCTTTTTTTTTGTTGTTTTTTTGGGGTTTTTATTTTTTTTTTTTTTTTTTTTTGTAATGCTAAAGCAAAGGGGATACAAGCAATAAACTAATGCTGTACTGCCTGTTCTCTCCAAACCCTGTCAGACCCTTTCTTGTTGCTCCCCCAGCCTCAGAACCATCCTGTGTGCTGCACCAAGGCCCAGCATCAGCAGGAGAGGGGTGGGATTATCCCAGGGGTGTCCAGGCCCATTAGGCTGCAGAGCACCAGGATCCAGGGTTGATTATCTTGGATGAGTGTTTGAATGAGAATATCTGCAAGGGGGACAGAAGGGAAGGGATGGCTGTTGGAGTAGCTATTGTTCCTCATTTTGCTTCTTAAAAAAACAGCTTTTCTTGTTCATTTTATTTCTTTAATTTTAAATAAATTCTAAACTGAATTTCTTGTAAGCATCTGCCAGATCCAGTTTGTCTCATCTTCAGTCCATAGGGAGAACACAGACTCCCTCAAAAGACTCCCAAGCCTTTTTTTTCCCCTCTGGTTGCATGAAGACCCAGATTCTAGAATTTTATCACCAGGATTCTGGCAAATGTTAGCTTTGTGACTCTGAACTATGTCTCGTTTCACGAAGCCAAACTGCTTCATGATTTATGGATAAGGCATTCAGAAATTCAATTGAATTCAGAAATTGAGACTGACAGACTGCTTTCTAAGGAAACTGCATAGTGTCCTGTCTATGGCATGGCATGGACTGAGCTGGTCTGTGTGCAAGCCTTCAGGACTGATATCCTGGTGAGGTCAGGTGCTACCTCATTAGTTTCTTATACCGTAGCTGTTAGTGAGTCACTGTGGCACGATGTGAGTCTCTAATTTAACAATTCTGCAGGACAGTCAGTGCTCTTAAATCAGTGATATACCAGCCCATAGTGGTTTTGATAATCATGCCTTGTTTTTGTGAAAGGTAAATAAATGCTTTAAACAGGACATGGAAGATGCAGAGTCACAGCAATGGTTTTGACTTGCTGATAGACAGTATTTCTCAGGCAGCAGCCCCTGAAAAAATTGGCACCTTTGCCAAAAGCTTCTAATTTCTCCCTTAGGTACAGAGGAACATAGCCCTGAGGGAATAACAGGTAAGGAAACACAAAGCAATACATAATTATCCACATTTCACTATTTTCAGTGATGCTGGTTTTGTTGCCATAATAAATTTTATTTTAGTTGACTAAATAGATAAAAGAATTTGGAGGCAACTAATTTTATGTTTTTCTAGCTTCAAAGTCCAAAACCAGCATAGAATTTTTCTCCTCAATGTTATTTTGCACATTTTTCTAATGGCTTTGTAACCCAAATAGAGTAACTACTGAAAACCTTAACTTACATAAGAACATTCCTGTCTTGTCCCTCCAATGCTCCCTAGTGCTCTTGATTTAGTCACTTTTACCATAAATTCATGAAGAGACAATTAATCAGCATCTTGGTGGTTTGGAACATAAGGTTGCTGAAAGCACAGGGGAGTTACATTAGGTAGGTACATTTCCCAAGCTGTCTTGACTTAGGTTAGCTACATAGTGGGTTTTGTTACTTTAAATTTAGAAGAGTGCTACTAATAATACTTTCCCCATAGCATTGGGGGTCTTTAATTGGTGGTTTTTATTAATATATATTGAACATCTATTTTTATATGTACATGTATGTGCACATACACATTTCACCAGCTTTGTAATGTTCAATTAAGCTTTTTAAGCATTAAGTAAGAGCTGCAAATGGCATAAGATCTGATGACTATCTGTCTAATCATTTCACAGAGCTATAAAATATCTCTTAACTTTCCAATCTCTCCTTTACCTTCTTTGTTCTAGTCTCCATCAGTATATTTCAAACTCTGTAGAAGTCTGTCTTTCTCAGTTACAGCTGTGGTCTTTTTTCTGGGTTTTGTTGTTTGCACTGCTTGCTGATTGTTTGTTAGAATTCTTTGATTACATATACTTCTATTCAGTTATTTGGAGGCCCCAACTGACAAACAAGAATATTAAGATTTCCTTTATCTCTCCTGTTCTCCCATATGAAAGATAAACTCTCCCAGTACCAGCAAAGAACCTCTGTTAAGTCTTTCTGTTTCTGAAGCCTGCTTCTTGGAAGCCTCAATTAACTTCAACTCAAAAATTATGTTACTAATCCTACCCGGCAGCTCTGTGCAGCACTACCAGGCACCCTGGGTAGGAATTGGAGGTGTGGAGTAGCACATTGTTCCCAGCTGAATGAGCCCTCCCCAGAAGATGAGTATGTCCAGAAATGATAGCTGAGCAGTCTGAACCCCTTCATTCACCCTGCTGGGTGTGCTCATCCTTTCACCTGGGTGCGTTAAGAGCCGATGATATTAATCAGAACGGCTCCAGTCTCAGAGCTTATCTACATCAGTGGTTTTAAAAGTGCACTCTTCTGTCAGCATTGCTGCATCTGCACAATAGATTTTGCTAGCTTAAGCTATGACTTCTAGTAAATTCAACTGTGCTGCCAGAATTTTTCAGTACTGACCAGATCTCTCAGTACTGCCTTTTAAAGCATGTTCTTGAGTTGTGCAAATACAGAGACAAGATTTTGATGCCATCAAGTTCAGATGCAGGTGTAAGGGATTTCCTTCTTTTCTAATGCCTGCATTTCTTCTAGTCCTGGACCACCCCTCAGGATCAATTTTTTTCTAAAGTTTTCTAAATTCTTCTGCACCTAACTAATGTAGTTAAAGAATTTCACCTTGGATTTCCTACTATTCTCGAGTTCTTCACTTTAGGAGAGACATGAGCCCCTCTGCTGCATTGTGTAGATCAAGAAAGTTTCTAGACCCTTTCTTGTTATGCACCTCATGCCCTCTTTCTTTTTCCACAAAAGTGTCTCCAGTATCTAGACAATTCAGCAAAAAGTTAATGCTTGGAACTACCTATACTGAAACTGATGTTTTTGCCCTTAAACACACAATAAGAAAATCACAAGTCGTTTCATATGAAGTGTAAGGCCATGCAAAAGATGGATGATCCACTTTGTGTTTCATATTAAAAAGGAATTATAAATATTTGAAACAGGATAGAAATTAAACTACCTGCTCATCCACCCGTATGGACTTGTCTGAGGCATCTTGACTGTCACCATAGGAAAGATTCTCTTCCTTCTTCTGCTTCTGCCTTCTGGGTCCTGAAAATGAGTGGAAGCCTCCAGTATTCCTGGCTTTGTGTGCACCTCTGCTTGCTAAACTTACTTGAAATACAATTACATATTGTTTAGTTCTGGTGTGACTGACCTGTGGAACTGCTCTACGAACTCCTATTGGATCTAAAAGGACTTAGTTGATAATTGGGAAATATTTTCATTATTCAGTTACAGTAAATTGTGCATGTGTTTGGAGACCAAATTTTCATTTATGTTGTTAATGATAGAAATAGCCCTTTCTTTAAAGGTCACCTTCAGATCTGTTGCTGAAGTAGATTGTTACTTTAATTAGAAGGATTTTTAATCAATGCGTGTACTGAGATATTCTGAGTATTAAATGAAGTGATAATTTAAAGAATTTAAAGAAGCATAATATGAAGGTGCTCAGTACTTCCTGTAGAAGCTTGTGCTTGTTTTGCAAAACCGGAATCATTTGGCAGTGAAGCACATTTTAAAGTTGAGTCTTGGTTCTCTGACATGTGAGTGCAAGTGCTTTCACGGGGCTCTCCTGCAGCAGGTCAGCTTCATGTCCCTGGTTGAAATTGGGCAGCATGTGGCAGCTCAGCCAGGTGCCCTACTGTAGGTAACACACACCAGGGAAGGAGGAGGGCAGCAGGAGGTAGTTCTTTGTCCCACTTCCCCAGCTTCCTAAAGGAGGCTTTGAATCATTAAGGGTTAATTGTTCCTTAAGTGGTTCCAAGGGAGGGTCTTGGTTGGTAGCCAGGTAGGGTCATGCCAGAGGAGGCTGTGTGGGCACTTCCAGAGAGCAGTGGGCTGCTTTGAACACAGTTGCTAATTACTGTGGGAAAATTTGTGTCTCACATAGTTAGCCAAAGAATTTATTTTAAAACTACGTTATTCTTTTGTTTGCCCTAATCAGAGTCTTAGGTCTGTTGAAACTGGAGACAAAACCTGGGAGGTAAGAGTGGAATAGGGTAATTACAGGACAAAAAGTTTTTGTGTGACCTTTAAGGTAAGGCTAAAAATCTGATGCAATGAAAGGGATGCTTTGAAGGAGTTAGAACAGGGATTACAGAAAGGAAGTGATCCAGCAGGGCAAACAACCTCCAGCCTTTGCTGTCTGCTAATGTTGGATTGTGCTGAAGAAGAGACAGTTAGAGGTTGTGACAAGAGGACACAGCTTGTGCAGAGGGGGAAGCAGGAACCTGGGGAGTATAGAGGAACACATGACAGCTGATACCATCTGAATAGATAGGATAGTTAAATACAGTAGTAGGGATTGCTAATGTGACCATAATCAAGTTAAGCAGTACTTTACTGCATCTTATGGTGGCATTTGTAAATAATATTTTCACTGCTTTATTTGGAGTGGTAAGTGAATGTTGTGACAGTATGAATATAGAGTACTCCTTTCTTTGGGGATTTTTCATTATGTTTCGGAATTTTCTTGTTTGTATCTTTGTGGTTTTGATTTGTTGCTATTTGAGAAGGTCAGCTGGGAGGGCAAGGGGATAACTTTGAACAAAACAGAGTTCTTGAGCACTAAAACAATTGTCAGTCTGCCTTACTAGTCATTCTGTATAGAGATGAGTCACTAAATGATTCTCCAGGTTACCAGGCTGCAACAGTATCCTCATTATGATGACATTGGAACTGAAAAATCTGGTTACCTGTCAGATCATAAGGGAAAGGAAAATCTTGTGAATGACTCCTGTTTATGTGGAATTTCAGTTTTCAGTATGAGAAGCTGTACTTGGAAACCAAGGCTGATGCTGCCTGTGTATCCTATGTCCTGCAACCAGAGCAATAGCTTCAGCACCTACACTTAGCTTTTTTTTTTTCTTCCTTCTCCCATGTGTCTGCAATGACATCCTTGTTACAGTTTCCTCAGGTTCTCCTTTCCTTTCCAGACACCTTCACAGTAATATTTTCAGCTCAGCCTTGTGACTGTATGCCCAGCTCTTGCATGTCACATGTAATATACTTCATTTCCCTTATAGTGACTTGAGAGATGTATTGTTTTTGAAACCTCACTACTGTCAAATTGTTTGAAATTAACTCTGAGTTGTTGAAGGGGGACTTGAAATGATCGACAGCCTCTTCAGATGGTGAAGCTGACATCCTGGTAGCTTTGTTCTCCAGACAGAAATACAGAAATGACTGAGCTGTGCTCCCTGCTTGGGGACACAGGGACGGTAGCACCTTTGCTGCTGTTCATGGTTTGTTATATGTTATTCTTGTGTCAGATTCCCCGTCCCTCTTGTTTTAGTTTTACAAAATCTCTAGGTTTCTGTATATTTGTTCCACAAGAAAAGAGGACTCTGTGGAAGAGCTCTGAGCAGGTGCAAAAGTAGATTTGGGAGACATGATTCAAGAAGGAATTAGGCTTGCATATATTAGCAAACCATTAAGATAGCTTGAGTCAGAACACAGTGACGGGAAAAGGGTGTGTAAAAGATGAGAAAGGAAGGAGATGATGGCATAAAGGATGAATTTCAAGTTTAAAGGAGTAGAGGGAAGTACTTGGGCCTTTTTAGTTGCTGCTGAGTAATGAATTGCCCCGTGCTGACTCTACGAGTTTAATACCCTGTGCTGAAGTAAATGAGTCACAAAGTTCTTCTCTTTTGAAGTTTTCTTTGTTCTCTTCCTCCCCTTGTTTTTTCTCTTAAACTCTTTTCTCTTGCCAGGTTTGCTGTGTCACTTATCTTCCCCAGTGGTGCCACAATGAGCGCTACTGAGAGCTTCTCTATCCTCTTTGTGTCTTGAGCTTGTTTTTTTATTCATTTTTTCTTTATACTGCAGCATTTCTGCTCACTTAACTTCCTTTCCCTCTGTCTTTTCATCACATGTTCTCACCACCTTTTTACTGAAGGAGCACAGTGTGTTATTAGAGTCTTTTGGTCTTCGTGCTCCCTTTCGCACACAGCTCTTTCAGCCCCTGAGATAAAACATTTTTTATACAAATACCCCAAATTAGAGGTAGATGCTTCTCCTCAAGATCAGGGTTCATGACATTTCCTCCAAAGGAGGAACTGAAGCTGTCAGTGTGAGCCTGGACTGAGTTCCTCTGAAGAGTCTGTTGCAGTTGGTGCAGTGTCTCAGCCCTCCCTCCTAGCAAGCTGTGGGTTTTCCTGCTTGGTGACTTTATAACCAGCACAGCTCCAGGCTGCATCTGTGGGGCCAGCTTGGGGGGGTTATTTTCAGTTTTGTCTTAAGGTTTGTACACTTGCTGTGGAGAGGCTCCTGGCATGCAGAAATAGCTGTAGCTCCATCTCAAATGCTCTTGTATGTCCTCATACCCTCCCAGGAAAATGCAATCCTGAGATGTGCTCCCTTGACTCCCATCATTACATTATGTCTTTCTCCCCATATGAGGGAAAGTATGAGGTGTTCTTTCCCTCAACTCCCAAGGATTTAAATTTTAAGTAATGGCATCAATATTGTTATACAAGCATCAATGTCTGTGACTAGCCAGGATGCTGCAGAACTCTTTATCTTGCTGATTTTCCTGACTCTTATTGCAAGAAACTTCTGTAATGAACACAGAGTACATTTATTTGTTGTTTCTTCTGTCTCTAATGTAGTTAAGATTTTTAGATAGACTGTGTAAAGTAACTTTTATATTAACATTACATCCTGTTGTGATATGAGTGTTCTGTTCCTCTGACTGATGCAGAAAAACAGAAAATTATTTTTACTTCTCTTACTTATTACTCTTTTTTTGCATGCATACTTTTGTTAGGGTTTTTTTTTGTTGGGATTTTTTGTTTGTTTTTGATTTGATTCTAAAATGTAGGGTTAGTTAGTGACTTCTGGAGGCTCCTTTTAAATTGTGGTTTGTGAACTGTCTGACAGGCCATCTGTTTCTCAGTCCCCCTTAGGAAGGCTGACTTGGGATACATTCTCTCTAGTTTCTATGCTGGAAGACAGACTTTTTATATTAAGTGAGTTTCTAGATATGATGACCTGAAATGTCCATGTATTAAGAGTCATCAGTTTGACTAATGGCACACCATGGCTACAGATCATCCTAAGCACCTCTTCAAAGTGTCATTTTTCCAGCTCAGTTGATTTCTGACATATCTCACTTTATCAGCCATTGAAGTGGAAATTTCATCACTCTTTTATGCTTTTTGGGTTTTTCTTAGTATTTGTTTGTAATAGGTTTTATGGGTGATTAGTTGTGGAATTGTGAAGTTTTTTTTGTGGACAGAAGATTTTCTTAATTTTTGCCATATTGTACCTCAGCTTTTTAATCTACCTGGTAACATGTATCAGTTGAATTTTGCTTTGTTCTTCTGCTGTTAAAAGGCTGTGAAATACTATAGCTAGTGTGATTTGTAACTAATGCAGTATTTACATTCATTTAACCTGGTCAACAATTACAGGTACAAAGGAAATAATTATTTAATGAAAATAATGGCACTTGCAGACATGTATCTGTTGAACAGCACTGCTTAGATGCTATTTTCAGCAACTGTTGTCAATGCTGAGAATAGGCACTGTCTTAGTTTGCAGCCTGTAAAATCCTCTGCTCTTATTCCAGACAGAAGCTCAAGCCTGCTTCTTCTCCCAGAAATCTTAGGGTTCTTGTACTGCTTGTGTTTTTGTAGAATCATGGAAGCAGATTTGGTCCCCATCTAAGCAAGTGTTCAGACTGTGCTTTCACCTAGGAGTCACTGTGGAAGCATCAATGACTCTTCATTTGTAATAATGGTAATTAATAACAAAAATAACTATCATTCAATAATAATGTAGGTCTCTTCAGCTGGGAATACTATGATTCTTTGGAATGTCTAAGGTTTTAGACTATGTTGTGAGGGAAGTTTGTGGTGTGTAATATGTAAGTTCCTTCCCTGTCTCAGTTTTGCTGGCCTCGGGGAGGGAAGAAGGGCTCAGTTCCAACAGCATGCTGCTTTCCTTGCTGCTGCTTCTCTTGGAAACTGAGGAGGAGCCTTTGTGCTTCCTTGTATTTCAAACTCTCTTACTGTTCTCTTGTAACAGAGAAATGTATAAATTTTATCTTTCCTTTTTTTGAATATTTTCTATTCCAGCTCTGTATATATTAATCACTCTCATTATTCTTAGAATTAATTCCAGTTTTGCTTTGTATGTTTAGAAATGTCTAAAATGGATATAGATGTTGAAAGGGACTATAGCAGATCCATAAATCAGTGTAAGCAGTGACATAATCTTTTCTATACAAATATCTTGTCATATCAGTAATAAAAATATTTTATTTCTTACCTGTTTACTCTTTCATTCTTCTTTAGATTCTTAGATATCGAAGGACATAAAATACTGAGGTATATTTAGACTTCTTAGTCAGGTACATTGATGTTCATTGAATCATGTTTAATGCTGGGAGAAGTTTCTCCAAGTGAGAGATGGGGAGGGAGCACTGTGTACCTTGGGCACGATTGCAATCCTGCTGCCAAACTGCAACAACCCTTTGAGGAACTCAGAGTTCAAGGTGTTGAATGAAATGCACTCATTTTCTGTAACATTTTAAATGCCTGCAGGCATGCTAAAGTTGTACCTGGGTGTTTTGGTTAATCTGTAGCATGACCTTAATGCCTTTTTTGCATCTTTCCAATTTAAATATGTCTTTTCTGTGTCACAGTGTAGAACTTAGGTATCAAGTGTTTTTTATTGAAAAAGCTAAGTAACTGTGATTTGGTTTTTGGTTTTTTGGGGTTTTTTTCATTGGTTTTTTGTTTGTGGGTTTTTTTGTTTTTCACTACGTCAACTTTATTTCATGTTGCTGTAGATGACAAAGAGAAACTGATGAAAGGCTGTCCTGGTAAATTTTAAATGCAGTGTAAACTACACTAGTAGTCAGCTTTGTCTGTGTCTGAGACATCAGTCATTGAAGCTCCTGTGGTAGCTTAGACACTCATGTGGGAACATGCCTTGTGCTCAGTTTTAGTGTTTGCACTTGGTGTCTCTACAACACTTAGAATAAAAGAAGGAATTTTGATTGTTTATTTGTTTTAACTATTAATTGCACAGAACTTATCAGACTTGGTAATTAAATATTGTGCTATAAGTGTTAATGATGGCAGAGGTCTACAATGTAGCCTGACTCATAAGGGAATGAGCTCTTTGATCCCAATGACCTGATAATAACAAGAATTGCTTCTCTGCTTCTTCTCTCCTAAATTAAGTTGAAAGATATATTTAAGTGTTATTTTTTAAATGGTCATCTTCTCCTTATGATTTCAAGCTGATTTTACAATTTGGAGTGAGAGTGGGAAAGTAGATCCTGAGTGTGCAGTCAGCTAAGCTGTGTAGGGAGCTGGGCTGAGTGTGAGTGCATGAGAGCTGCCATGGCAGCCGGTGATCAGTGAGCACCCTGCTGTGGAATTCAGCCAGGAGCCCCTAACGCTGCAGAGATCACTGAAGAGGTCATGGCAGATCCCAATGCTCAGTGACACAGATGAGCATCCTCAGTTTTTACACTTTCAAAAGTATTGCACAGAAACTTGAAGACGTGGCATGCACCAGTGAAATATTTTATTTTCTGCTGTCCATGCAGGCTGTTTCACGTTTGCACTGCAGTATAACACATGCAGCAGTACTTGGCAGAGCTGAACTGACATCCTTTTGTGAGTGTGTCAGTAGTTCAATAGCTTTGTAAATATTGCTCTGTGTAAATGACTTCATTTAGCTGGGGTGAAGCAACCTGATAGACCATAAATATTGACATATGAGCAAAAATTCTTTGCAGATGAAAGCAAGTGTTTCATAATCCATCTCAAAATAAATTTATTCTCCTTGGTTTAAGATTTTAATCTGATTTTTTAAATTAGTTGCTGTGCATTTGTCTATCTACACCAAGACCCTGAGATGCAGCTTTAATGATGTAGGAAACAGAAAAGAAGAAAAAAAGGACATATGCTCAAATCTGTGCAGCAGTGGTTCATTTAAATCTGTGAAGATGTGAATGGGAAATCTTGTTAGTATTTTAGTAGTGTTCTTTCAAAGAAAGGGGCTGAGTAGATGAAGTAAATGAGAGTATGGTTTTTTATTAAAATAATTTTCTCAAAAATTGAAAATATTTCTCTCATTGGGTGTGAGAAGTGTTTTCTAGGGAAGAAGAAGGGGTGATTCATAATGTATCAATGATTCAAGGAAAGATGTAAAGCCGTCTGCACGTCTCCTTTTGTCTGCCTTGTCACTGCTGACTTACCCTACTTAAACATTAATTCTGATATTTGTTTCTGTGTTCTACAAATATGTTTGTGTTCTCCCTTTCTGCTTGTTGTCTGATCTCAGTAAAGAACATTTATTTGTAGACAGTTCTTTAAGATAGCTTTTATTCTGTCTTCTATTAGATATGTGTATTAATTCGCTGATAAAGTAAATTCAGACACAAGACTGAGATTGTTGTTTCCTAAGACTTGCTGAGACATACTATTAATTTTTAAAGTTAAAGGTTAATGAAAGTAAACAGGTGATTTGTATAGTGCCAGATTCAAAAAGATCGTGTTCTTAAAACCTAAAAGGTTTGTTTTATTGTTTGTTTGGTTTGGTTTTTCTTTTTCAAAAATGCCCACAAATAATCCAGTAATCCTCATTATTCTGGCAGGATAATCACTGCTGAAGTGTCTCCATAAAGCAGTGCTGTTAAAGACCAGCTTGTATTTTTTTAACCTTTTCATTCTTTGGCTGTCAAGGCAATATAGAGAGAACTGCTTTTGGAAATTTTATTGAATTCATTGATTCCCGTGAGAGGCAGATCAGTACTTCTTCATGCTACAGCATAGATTAAATCTTTGAGGATTTCAGCTTGGTATAGTCACAATGTGTTGTGCAAATACGAGTTTGGGTTGTTGGTTTGGCTTTTGTTGTGCTTTTTTGTTGTTATTTTTGGGGCGTTTTTGTTGTGGGTTTTTTTAACATTATAAAAGATTTTGGAAACTTGTATAAAAATAAAAAATATTTCTTCTTTGATGGTGAGTAGTCATGATGATGAATAGTGTGTCAGTTTTCCCATGGTACAGTTTAGAGACACTAGGAATTAGTGGCCCTTTAAAGTCTTGACATGCTTAGATGAAAGGGGAGATAGGCTTTGCACTGCAAAGGAATTCCTGTGTGTATTTGTTAATAATTATTTCTAAACATCACAAGTCAGTTTAGTATTAATAAAACACAGAGTTTATAATATGTCTAGTAAACTGATTTTTCCTGGAAAGTATTTGCATTTATTAGTAAATCAAATGTTTTAAAATCTGAGTGTTTCATATAAGCTAGAAAGATGTGCTATATGGGCATGCAAATATCTAAACAGTCATCAATTCAATAAAATTTGTGTTGTAAAACGTTTTCTTTTCTGATCATGTAAAATGTTCAGTCAACCACTTAAAATTTGAAAATATAGAAGTAGATTGTTTCCTTAAATAGAAGTCTTTGGAGCTTTAGTCTCAAGTCTAAACTGAGCTTCAGATAGGCCAAGAAATGGAAAAACCTTTTTGGAAAATTGCAAAACAAAATGATAAAGGACTGGCTCTTGTTCACAAACTTGAATTATGGCTTTTTAGTAAATTTGATAGTCTCTGAAAATATTTTAAGGAGTGACAACTAATTAGTTTGATATTAAGTGTTTAAATAAGTGAAGAGTTGTAAAGCAGCCTTATTTTTGCTGAAAAGAGTGCAAATGGAATTTGCTGCTGCTGTGTGATATGTGTTGCTGTGTGATATGCATATGCTTTCTCAGCTGCTTAAAGATGAAAATTATATTCTTAACTTTATTTTAGCACTTCTCTTTATAAAACAAAAGCAGAATTTCCAGGCTTTCTTTCTCTCAGGAATTTAGATATTTTGGTTGAGGGTGCAGGACCCAAGAAATTAAACTGAGATGTCTTGTTTTGAAAACTGAGAAGTCTTGTTTTGAAAACAGATGAATGTAATATTAAAGCAAAATAAATGGTAATAGAAATATGATTCTTACTGTAATATTACTTAAAAACTTGAGGAAAAAAATCCTATTTCTGACTGTCATTTGCAAATCAAATATTTTCTTGCCTTCTAGCACAGCTTGCATAGAATATACTGGCTTGGATAAACCTTCCTGTACATCACCTGTGTTGTTTTCATTGCTTGCTGTGAAATTATGTGTGCATGTTCTCTGATGAAAATAATTTTCTTAGAATAGCAATTGCAATAAAAATTACAGAAGTCTAAAAGTCTACAAAAAAAGTATAAAACCCCAAACATTAATACCACAAGTTTTCAACAAGCGGAAGAAAATCAGATTTGCCATTTAAGCATGCAAGCTTCTCAGACAAAGAAAAAACAGCCTACCTACAGATAGAACTCAGGCAACTAGCACATTCCTAAAGCTGAAAAACGACTATTTTTCCAGTCTGTTCTCTTCTCCTATGCTTCTGATCTTTTAATCTATGGTATAAAAATGAGTAATATTGTGTTGATGTTTTTCACAAGAATTCTTTTGCTAATGTTTTAGAGCAGTGTAGCTCGTGCATGGAGCTCTGGCAAGTTTTACAGAAGTGCTTTTGACCCACTGCTGAGCAGATCTTTCTTTCTTTCCCTCTGTTCCAGACAGTTAGGGATCAATTACAGCCATTAGAGATCATTGTAACACATCAGTGGTTGTCTTTCTAATTTTATTATAGGTGAATGTAAGCTGAATGTAGAGAAGACTTGCCAATAAGCTGGACTGATGTGCCCAGAGAAGGAATGAAGTATGGATGTGAAGGAACGTAGGCCTTACTGCTCCCTGACAAAGAGCAGGCGGGACAAGGAGCGGCGCTATACAAATTCTTCTGCAGAAAATGAGGAGTGCAGAGTGCCTACTCAGAAGTCTTACAGCTCCAGTGAAACCTTGAAAGCTTTTGATCATGATTCCTCTAGGTTGCTGTATGGAAACCGGGTAAAAGATTTGGTCCACAGAGAAGCAGATGAGTATTCCAGACAAGGTAGGCAAAATGTTTGAATTCAGAGTGTATCATTCATTAGTTCCAAGGCATTCTTGCTGCAGGAAGAGAATGTTATTTCACCAGTTTCATCTGTTTTGGTAACACTCCACACATGTAGTACACTTCCCTGGTATCTCCCTAAATGTTTTACAAAGATGGGGAAGCATTGTGTACCATTTTTGGAATAAGTAATATGTGATGCACAGGAAGCAAATGGCCTCTGTTGGGCAGTAGGTCAGTGACAATATTGCAGAGTCGAGTGTGAAGCATTCAGGCCTTACAATTTAAAAACAGACCCCCAGTTATTTGACTCATTAATAGGTTGCCCAAAAGTTTACCATTCCAGTATATCTAAAAATGTAAATAGTTTAAAAATTAATAGAAAAAATAGATAAATACAAGTGTTCCAAGAAGACCAAGCCCTTGGAATAGATTTGTGGAAACAGAGTATGTCTGGATGAGCATAAAAATAATTCATTAGCTCAGTGCTTTTACATTTTATCTTACAAGGGTAGTAAAAGAGCACTGCTCAGTAAGGTAAATTAGTTCACAATTTGTGCATTTGGGTGTGTTGAATGATTTTTTTAGTGGTTTTCTCTGATGTATAACCAGATGGTAATAGGTTGCTAAAGCTCACTGCTGAGTTTTTCAGTTCAGGACTGGAGTGACATGAGAAGTCTAAATATCCATCAAGATGCTCAAAACTTGACTGAATATGGTTCTCTTGCACCTTACTGTAGGTGACTGTGCTTGAGCACAGAGTTTGGACAGGATGATCCCAAGAGGTCCCTTTAGATCTCAGGAATTCTGAGTGATTGAACTGGGCTCCAATTACAGTTCAGCACTTATGCTGAACTTTTGATTTTAAAACTATACTGTCTGGAATTGATGGTTCTACATTTCCACAACTAAGCTACTTAATGTAAAGAGGAAAAAAAAAAGTTATGAAATGTGTAGAGTACTTTAGCCCCGCTATCTAAAAGGATAAAAGCTAGGCCAAGAGCTGTGTGAAACTATGACTCACTTTTCTGTTTAAGACTATCTTCTGTTTTATTGTGGAAACAAAAGTAGATTTAGAAATCTCACTCCTGGTGAGATAGACCTTAGTTTTAATTTTAGAATATCTAAATCATTTTTTTCCATTGATGTTTTTCCTGTGTTCCATTTAGAATAACTTTACATTAAAATTAGAGCTGGGCAGATGGTGTTGACTTCTTTGCCTACTAGTGTTTGCAAGGGAAATAAAAATATTTCTCTTATGCACATGTAACTGAGGCTTGCTGCTACTCTACTTTCTGCTGTTTATTTTTTGTTTCTGTGATGAGTTTAAACTTCAGGTTATCACCTTTTTCTAGTTTTTAAGTCATTAGTCACCTTGACATAATTACTTTAATGAGGTAAAATCAAGAGGAAGTTTTTTAAGATCTGTACTGTAGATACTGTCTTAGTACTAGGGACGAAATTATGTCAGAACAGGCACCATTTATTTAATAAATTCATAAACTATTGCCTTACTAGACTGTTATTCTTTTTTAAATAGCAATAACAAACTGGAAGAAGTTATGTGGTCTGGCATGTCACATATGATGGTGCACTGGGGCTTCCTTTTTATTCCCTTTCACTTTCTTCAGAAAAGCACACAGTATTTAGCTAATACATCTTATCCAATATGCAATAAATTCCAGGCCTAAAATGGCAGTCTAGGAAGAATAATACCCTCTCACCTTCCAGTGCTCTCAGCACTGTCTTCTGTGCCCATTTCATTTCCCTCATTGTCCTTTAAGTTCTTTTTGTATGGCTTATTGGCTTCCTGTACTGCAGAGCAGCTTGGCCCCTTTGGGGACTACCTGCAGGTGTGATAGGGTCAGGTAATAAAGGGCTTGCTTCAGGTAGTGTGTTCCTCATCTTTGACTGAGAATTTACAGCTTCTGGCATTGGGAGTATTTTGTGGAAAAGGTCCTCAAGGTCATTTCAAAGGCTTTTAAATAATATATAAAAGATACTTCCCTGTCAATTTTTTTCCTCTCTACTTAGAAATAGTATGAGATTTGTGGCTTTGTTGACAGTGTAATTGACAGCCTCCTAATTCAACAGGAAATTATTCTGTAAATAAAAATGGCAACCTTTATTAAATACCTTTAATTAGGAATGAATTTAAAAAATTAATCATGACCAGTGTTTCACTTTCTGCCCTGACTGTGTAAAGCAACAATATGAAATTTCCAGTGTCAGCTGGAAAGTTACTGGAGCACTTATGCAAGATTCTCAAGTCTCTCAAATGTGGAGGAATTCAAATAATAAAATCATAGACTCTTCTGAGTTGGAAGAGACCTATCAGGATTTACTGAATTCAATTCCTGCCCTTGTGGAGGACACTCCAGGAGTCACACTGTGTGCTTGGGAGTCTTGTCCAAACTCTTCTTGAACTCTGTCAGGTTGGTGCTGCGACCACTTCCCTGGGGAGCTGTTCCAGTGCCCAAACACCCTTTGGGTGAAGAACCTTTTCCTAATACCCAGTTATGGCACAGCTCCAGGCCATTCCCTTGTGTCCTGTCCCTGGGCACCACAGAGAGGAAAGAGATCAGTGCCTGCTCCTCTTCGTCTCACAAGGAAACTGTAGAGTGCTCTGAGGTGTCCCCTCAGCCTCCTCCTCTCCAGGCTGAACAGACCAAGTGACCTCAGCTGCTCCTCACACAGCCTCCCCTCAAGGCCTCCAACATCCTGGTTGCCCTCCTCTGGATGCTCTCCAACATCTTTCTTACATTGTGGCCCCCAAAGTGCCCCCAGCCCTGGGGGTGAGGCTGCCCCAGCTCAGAGCAGAGCAGGACAATGCCCTCCCTTGCCTGGCTGGCCATGCTGGGCTTGAGGAAGGACAGGGCTGGCCCTCCTGGCTGCCAGGGCACTGCTGACTCATATTTAAATTGTCAGTATGTTTTTTTTAAGCCTGGTATTTTAGGGTAAATCCCTGGAATGCTTTCTGCTAGTGAATCAGAACTTTGCTGTCTCTTCTTCCTGAGTTGTTTCAGTACACGTTTTGTGCTTCTTCGTTCCCAAATTCCAGTGGTAAGAATTCAGAAAGGGATGCTGCTATTGGAGATAGGTGTGCTTCATTTATGTTATCTTTATTCCATGAGATCTTTTCTTGTGGAGAGGAGATTCTCCAATTGTCTGTTCCAGTCTAATGATATTTTTCCTCATGAATTGAATATCTGTTGCTTTAAATTAATTACCTAAATAGAAATATGAGCCCCAAAATATATGTAATTGTCATTATGATTCTCAAACCAACATTTAAAACATATTGTAAAGTATTTGAACATGAAATTATGTTATAACTGGGGACTATCTTGTTACTTTTGAAAAGCAACTGACAGAACTAGAAGAGCATGTGAGCTGTTTTAGGCAATTGGAGCTACATCTAGGCAACATGCTTTCAGTTAGCATTCATGACAGATTAGACCTAGTGCAGTCTCCTCTTTTTCTTCAGCCCCTTCACCTGTTGAAAAACTGGTTTTGTTTTAAAAATTTTAAATGAGGATTATTTAGCCTACTATTTCTAGAACTTTTAAATTAGTTATTTATTTTCTCTTTGTTTATAAACCTCACAGGAGAGCCATGTAAGTGAAGGCCATGAGCCTTTTTTTCTTAAAGTTAGTTTCAAGAAAGACACTCAATTTTGTATTACTTTGAGAAGATCCCTAATCTCATGCTTGATAATGGCTGAAGCTCCCTGAAAGACTCTACTTTTAAGGTGTGATACGATAGTTTTCTGTTTATGTGTTAGGGAAGAAGATGACCCCTGTTTTCATATACTTTGAAGTATCCAGCTATTTAGAGCAGCCTGATTTAAATGTGCTTCTCTACTTGATTTAAATGTACTTCTCTGATTGAATTCAGCAACCTAAATGCTTGTAGTTAGACTGGGGCAATTGGTGAGGGGTTGAAACCAGATGATTTTTAAGGTCCCTCCCAAGCCAAACCATTCTGTGACTGATTCTATGATTGTGTATTGCCTTATGCCCAAGTCTCTTGCTCAATTCAAGGTTAAAGCTGACAGTATGAAGTTGAATAGTATGAAGTGATATAAAGTGATAGTACATAGGAGACTGCTATGGAAAAATATCTGAATATGTGGCATGACTACAGTGTGGGTGGGAAGGATGGTAGAAATACAGAAAGGAAGCAGTATTTTTAAAATTGCATTTGGAAAAAAAATTGAAGTAATACTTTAGTAATATTCATATGCTTGAAAAAAGAGAATTAATCAAACCTGGACTCACAATAACTGAAAAGCTTTGTTTTTTGTTTTTATCTATTTAGTAAGAAAATGCAGGCATGCAAAAACCTGTGTTTTATTCACCACTGGATGCATGTTAAAGGGAAGAGGGGGCTCTTAAATGCCTCTCAAGTAGTCGCTGTTCCATTTCAAAGACATTTGTAATTGCAGAACAGTGTAGTGGTCCTACAGAGAGATCCATGAATCATGTCAGTGAGATTTTGCACAGGAACAGAAGCTGACCCACAAGCACGGGTGGCAGAATTCAGTGCAGGTTTGTGCATGTTCATTTTTTCTTACAAAATCCTCTCAGCACTGTTTGCAAACTGTGTAAATTGGAAAACTGAGTTGTAGGACACCTTTTTCTATTAGAAAACCCGAGGAGGTAGTGGAGGTTTTGTTCAATTTTTACTTTTTGGACGTTTGAGTCAAATATGATTTAGACTGCTGGTAAAGTTATTTGGTCTTCTTAGATTGCAATGAGAATGACCTCATTGTGTTCATCAATCAGAACAGTTCACTGTCAGCCAAGTCTCAAGATCAATTTAATTGCATTCTATCCCTTTCAGTTTTGCTGGAGAAACCACTCCTATGCATAGTTTTATACCTTTACTATTCTGGAATACTGAAGTGCCTAAATTAGGTTAAATGCCCTTAATACCTTCTTGAAGCTGCTAGAAGAGAGGGCAAATGTACCAAATAAGTAAAGAAAAAGAATTCCTTTCCTTCACAGTGTGCTGGACAGCTCATTCCTGGGTGCTGAAAAGTAGAGCCATGCACTGTATGTTACAGTTTGTGGATATATCTCAGCTATTGTTCAACTGCTATTCCCATGAAAACTAGATTTAAGTGCTAGAAAAATATCACCATTCAAGAAAAGAGGGACCTGAAACAGTGATATACATGCTTTGACAATTTTATTTTATTACATAAGATATTAAATACTGTCAAGGATATATTTTTAAGACCTTAGAAACTGGTACCTTAATTGGAACTACTATCCTAATATGATTCCAAAGTCTATTGCTTTAAATACTAGCTGCCCAAAATGAATTATTTGGATAGCACAATGTTTAATCTTTTTAGTCACCGTAAATGTCAGCTGTAGGATGAAAGGATTTAAATGGTTATGTTTTTAAACCTAAGGCTTGAGTAATTTTACCTGTCCGAAGCAGTGGAAGGATAGATACCTGAGAACATTTTGGCTTTCCACTATCTGGGCTTTACTGATGAGCTCATTTTGCCTATTGGGCAGGCAAGTGCTTCTCAGTAGAACTGCATCAGCTTGCTTTGCAAGGTATTTATATGAAGGTATGAAATAATATATTAGTGACTTTGTGATCCCCCAATGAGCAAATTAATTACCATTCAGCGACACGGCAAGCGCTGTCTCTCAAAATCCGAGGCAGATATTAGAACTGGTGTTTTATGCTTCCTGGCTGCAGTGCAAGATGTGTCCTGATTGTCATCATGACAGATCCTTTTTTGTTATGCTGAAACATGGCCACCTGCAGTGTCTGCCTGATTTCTGTGGGTAACTTCTGTAAGCAGCATACGGTGCCAGTATGCTCTGGATAAATTTGTGGCCTTGAGCTAAGCACATAACCTTCTGCCAGAGGTGTTTTTTTCTTTTTTACCTTGTGTAATACAGGAATAATAACACCTACCTACCTCACAGGCATTGGGGGAAGATTAATTAGTTTATGTTTGCAAAATGCTTTGAAGATGAAAAGCGCTGTAAGTGCTAAGTAGTATTATAATCTCTCATTGTTATACTAGTAACTTCTTAGAGCAACAATAAGAAGTTAATTGGTTTTCAGGTTCCAGGTGATAAGGATATGTTGACTTTTAAAGTTATTCTATTAGCTGCAAAGTGGCATGAAGAAAAACATTTCACTTTTATTTGATTAGGAGTATATTTAGTTCACGCTCAGTGATATGCATGCATGCTCTAAGGTACTCATCGAGGTGAAATTGGCCCCTTGTGGGGCATGGCCTGTAGATGAGGTACAGATCTAGAGACAAAGGGTAATTGTGATTCTCCTGGGAGAAATCAGCCTTGGTTATTGGCAGCACACTGCTTGTTCAGGCAGTTCTACGCAGACACTGCAAGTCCATAGAGTAGAAACGTTGTCTTCAACTAGTCCAGTTGCAAAATAGGAGAATTAAGTTCTTGATCATAATGATTAAGAATTTATAAGGTGACCAAGAGGCCTTCACAAGGATTTTCAGCCTCATGGAAAGGAAGATAATGTAGAGGGTCTGTAAGTGCTTTTATACCTTTCCATAGCTCATATACGGAGATGTATGTTCTGTGTCTGTTCATAATAAAAACTAAACGGTGGACTGGGGAGATGAATGGATCCCAGGCATGGCTATAAAAGATGACTTCAGTATGTTAACATCTACAGAGAGGATAAAGCTAGAGCAGTGTGCAGTTAGAGATGGGATGAGGAGAGGAATGAAAGAAGCTGAGGAGTCCTGTCTCTCCTGTCTGTTGATTTAGTGCTTAGGGCTGAGAGTGAGGGCTGGAGGCCAAGCTATGAGTGATTGCTTATTCCATCACTGGCAAATAAATGCATAAAATGAAGCAGAGGTGTAAAATGGGGGTAATTTCTCAGAAAGTTCCTTGATGCTTTTTGAAATTAGTTTGTAAAGTGTCAACTTACTGGCTTGAGAGCCAGCACTCGGTGTTACTGAGCTTATTAGAACCAAAAGAGGAAATGGCAGAGCCAAGGGAACACATTTGCTCCAAGCTTTGTTTTTCTGCCTTTTTTTTTTTTCTTTTTTCTTTTTTAGTACCATAAATATTGTTGAGTGGTAAATCTTTTCATGTCTTCAGCATAATGGACATTTTGCTAGAAAATCTAAATTAAACCATTGCTACACTACATTTATTATGGGGGTTCACAGAGTGGAAAGCCTTTTGGGGGATTGTGATGGGAAGTGTGAGTGATAGAGGGAATAAGAGGTTTCCATTTCTTCAGAAACTTTTGGGTCACTATTCTGTGTTATTGCTTCCATTTAGCTACAGCAGTGGTCTGAGCACTTCTTTCTGTCCATGCATTGAAGAGTCAATTCCTATACATGTGGAATACTTCTGTATGAAATTCCACAAACTGAAATGTATGGGTGGCTTCAAATAGGCACATTGGGGTTTTACTTTTTACTTTGTACCAGTTCCTAGCCTGTAGAACTAATTGAATTTTCTACCATGCTGAGAGACATATCCCTCTGGGTCTGGTCCATCTGGTCACTTGTGGTGGCAAATATGCTTTTCCCTCATGGAAAGGCATAAATAATGGTAGAGTTTTCCCACCCCCCTGTATGCAGGAATAGCAGCAAAACCTGAGCTCCAGTTTGTGTGCTTCATGCTGCCTCCCTCTTCCTCACCTTCCTTTGCCATTTCAAGCTGTATGTCATGTCATTAGCACCGTACTGGCCCTAATGTGGCAGTTCATACCTGTCAGATCTGTCTTTGTAGGCTCCTTGCAGACTGGATATCCATCATCTCTACACTGCTTACCCTTGGGTCATATTTTCTTCACATCTATCAAATTTAGGCTTTTTGTAATTCTTATTTTGTAATAAATGGATGCTCAAATGTTGATGTTTTGGTCCCAGGATCCAAAGATTAAGAGAGATGCCTAAACTGTCTATACTGTCATTCTGCTTGTGATCAAGCTGTGTTTGCTGCTTCTCATGGAGTTGTATTTCTTTTCTAAATCCACAAATCCTTTTTTTTCACCTCTTGCAGCCCGTGATTGGAACAGCTGTGCTGGATTCTCTTAATTTAGTTTGTATATTGCATAATCATTGTCATAAAATTAGATTTTAATATAAAATCCCCAAATTTGGAACCATAATGTTTAAATTATTAGTTCATTTAGGGGAACATGTTTGCTTCGCAGCTTTGAATTGTGCAGTTGTGAAATTATCTTCAGCTGGCTTTAATCTTACTCTGTGGCAGCTTCAGATGGGCTTGATGAACAGCTCTTTATCCTTATACTGGTTTAAGAAGTGCTTCTTATATTCTAGTCTGAGGATTAGGACTGTAGATCCCCCACCACCTCAAGCCTAACAGGGAATAAAATTATGAGTTTCCCATACCTCACAGGAGAGCCTGTGTGTATGAACCATCATTTGGTACGCCAGTGACTAGAAGATGACTGTGTTTCATACACATGAATTCTTCCCTACATCTGAAAATGAAAACTTTCCCAGGCTATCTTTTCAATTAATGATTCTGTAGTGATTCTGTAGTAACAAAAACACGTATCAAGTTTGAAATACTGTATTTCCTGCAAATATGCAAATATATGTGTAAATTTTTCTCAATAATTGACTTGGGGTTTAAGTCTTGCATAAAGCTCTTCTATCAAGAGTAACACAATAAGTAGAGCTCAGAGAATTCATAGTATCTGGCACTAATCTTTGCAGAAGTCACCAAGACCATGACTTATGTCCCCAAATGCTTTTAAAAGTCCATAAGGAATGTGAGAACTGTGATTAATATTTGTTGAGAATAATAAGCATTTGAAAATTATATGCACACTTGATGAGATTTAATGTATTTCAATGTTGTTTGTTATTATGTAGTTTACTGGATACATTACAGAAGCAACTGTCTTTCATATGAATCTTACAGCTCCACTCTAAATCAGATAATGACGAGAAAAGGAGGTTAAGATGGAAGATGAATAGAGCAAAAGGTCAAGAAAAAGAGATTAAAAGGTGACAAGGAAGATGGTTGCAATGAGCGAGAAGAAAAACACAGAAATTAAGAACAGGAGGAAAATGTGATACAGTGGATTAGGATGGTTTAAATTTCACAGATAATTTGCACAAAAGCAAAAATCAGGCTGAAGTAATAACAACAAAATACCACACCAAGTCAAAAAGAAAATGTTAGCATAGGCAAAGCTCATTACTTGTCAGTGTTCATTGCAGTTTCTTGCATCCTAGCGGACAGAATTCTGCATGTACAGCTTTGAAAACTCCCTTTTACTCAATATATTGTGAAGTTTGTGTGAAAGAATGGATGTATCGCATCTGTTTCTTTCTCTCAAAACATTTCCTTACAAGTGACCTTATTCTAAGTATGAGCCCTGCATAAAGAGCTTCAATAGGAGGAATGTATCCCCTACATAGTGTCTTAATATGAAATAAAAAGGAAGTAAGTACTTTTCCCATATCAGAGTAGCAGAAAATGGTATGGTCCTTGCAGGAACACTTTGATACCAGTGCTGCTTATACAATAAGCTTAAATAATAAATGTTCTATTATTGAGGATGTACTTGTATGCAGTACTCTACAGGCAGAAAAGAAAAACTAGAGAAAGATCTTTTTCCTCATTTTCTTTCTAAAGAAATGAAAGTACTTTTAATTGAAAAGAAAAATTAGAATTAAGTAGCAAGTTTAGGAAATGTAAGGGAGAAGTTTGGTTCTCCAGAGGACCATGATCATTGTTTTGCATCTGTACAGCTTTAGATGTTTCACAGTTTTACCAAGATTGGTATAAGTATTTTTGTCATGCATTATCACATAGCAATTATAGGGAAAATGTGCTTGATTTTTGATTGCCTCAAATGTGTTCTAGGCAGGTAGAAAAAGGTTAAATACAATGGAAGGATAGATAAGAAAGGGGACTGACAAGTAATGAATGATGCAGAGAGGCAGATATGGTGTGAAACGTTATGACGAGCCAAACTGAACAGAATTGAAAGTATGAGCTTGGGTATGTTTGGGACCTCTGCCTTTTTGGTACTGTGTCCAAACTGTTAGGACACAACCAAAGTCAGCAAAGACACTCTCACTAAAATTCCTCTGTTTAAAAGCTAGGGGAGTTGGGTGTATTTTTATGCTAAGTAGGCAGGTGCTTTGGAGGCTTTTCAGGTTTTTTTTTCCTATGGTCTATTGTTGCTAAAACCTGACTTGTCAATTTATCAGTGGTTGATGAATTAGTAAGGAGATGCTGACAAATTTTCTTTTGGCAACTTTTATTCATTCCTTCTGTTTGATTCTTTCTCCTTTTCATGGTTTTTAAGATAATATCTCTGTGTTTATATTTAGTATAGATCCAACTCAAAGCAGACACTGACAACTGAAGAACCGTGGGACCTTTTCTTTTGTTTAGTAGTCCTCTTCAAAAACCCATTTCCACAGATAACATTTCCAAATTGAAGCTTCAGTTGTTATGGAGGTCTTTGAAGGACTTCCTCAAAATAGGACAGGGAAACAAATGTAGCACGAGTGCAGCAAGTTTCTATTTAATTCCAGCTTTAAATTACAGCTTTAAAAAGAATTACACAGTTTCTGTGTATGTCTAACTTTCTTATGGCAGTATTTGATTAAACTGAAAAAAAAAAGAAAAGGCACATTTCTAGATGATGTAGCCTGTGTGATTCTGGCAACAGAAATATATACATGCACATTATCTTTTAATAATAATAATTCTATATATAGACTTATATGTATTGAAAGCAGCAAAAAATCCTTTTTTGCATAAGTGATGGAGTTAAAGGAGGTGCACCAATCCTGTGTGGATCACTGCTGACACAGAAAGTTGCAACCTAACAGATAGGCATTGCTTCCTAAAGTTGCAACATAACAGGTAGGCTTGTGCTTCCTAAAACACAAGCTTTAGGAAGTTATTTTACAGTTGTTAATTAACTAGTTTTGCTTTTGTTTGCACAAATGTCAACTGTCAACAATCTTCACAATACCCATAAATTGATATTCCTGCCCAGGAGAAATGCAGCATCCAATAGTTGAGTGGTAGTAAACAACATTATTGTCAGTTTTTAAAACTTAGCTCTTTATGACATATCATCCCAAATAGTCCAAAACCTTCAAAGGTGTCTCCAGAACAAGTCTCCTTGAAATGTTGTGTTTAATTTTGTTTCTAATTTTTACATCATACGTTTTTTAAGGAATGGAAAAAAAACCACAAAGCATTATGCTACCTGTTTATTCTGTACCTTTTTTTTTTTTTCTCAGGAATTGGTTCATTACAATAGCCAAGCTGTTTTTAAGTCTTTATGAACTCTTGAGGCATGTACTGTCAGTGGGAGAAATTGCAACTGTTAAAGAAACCATTGAGTAAATCCGTCACATGGAAATCATTCTGGAAAGATGAATTAGAAACTCTGAACACAAGAAGAACATCCTCACTTCATGTTCTTTTTTCTCACTGAGCTCATACAACCTCTTTTTCAGTTTTTAATTTGATTTCATGGTTTTTTCCATTATCAAGTAAAAGCTCCCAACTAGTCTGCTACCCACTAGGTCTGCATCTCAGCTTCCCCTGGATCCTGGAAGATTTCCTGTTGTCATTGTTCAGAAACCTTAAGACGATAAAAAAAATTTCTATCTCATGTGTATGATTTCCTTTGGGATTTGAATTTTTGAATTTCTACAGAAATAAACATTTTATTTTTCCATGTCAACTTCTCAGTTTAGGTTTTGTGGGTTGTTTGGAGTTCGTTTTGTTTTGTTTTTTCATTTCTGTAGGCAACTTACATGGACTACAATCCTCTTAGTGAAGCTCTTAGGAAGGCTTTAGGTCAGAAGATTATGTAGCCTGATGATTCTAAAGCTGTTACAGCATTTCTGGGCTATGTTGTAAAACTTCTGAGTGTGATGAAAAGCTCTAATATACTGAACGGGATGAGAGGGCAGTATTCAAATCTTCCCCCTTTTCTGTTTTGGCTGTGCAATGTCATTTTGTGAGGTTTTTTACCATTCACAAGAGAGGGGGAAAGAAGATATTTTACATGGAGATAGGATGTTGTAAATGTCAAGTTAAAAATCCATGACTAGATGGGAGCTGGTGTGTTATGCCCGAGACCAAGTCTCCTGTGGAGCTCCTGAAGCTGTTCTGGAATGCCTCAGGTGCTTTCACTTAGGTGCTAATGACAAAAAAAGAAGTGTGTGTGTAACAGTCTTTCCAAACTGCTGTGCCTGAGTGCAGGGGCACTTTTGCAGTGTGGGGAGCAGGGGCTGTGTGCAGCAGGCTGCTGGGGGAGCTGCAGGGTGTGATGCTCTCCTGCTGCTGCAGCTGCTCTGACTGGCTCAGGGGGCAGTGGCTGTGTCTGTCTGCATCCTTCCTTGCCTTCACCTCAGCACCCTGAGCCCCTGGGGACTGCAGCTGTAACACCTTGTCCCATTGAAGTCAGCAGCAGTTTTGTTGCTGACTCGAGTAACCTTGTCTTTGGTCAGAATACCTCTTTCCTCTCCATTTTGCTTCTCAAAATGCTCTTTTTAGAATAAATAAGGTGTTGCATGTGCAACCTTGTTTACACCTTGTCTACTCAGTGTGTGTAGAGACACCTGTATACATATACATGTGCACAGAGGCTTCTTCTGTATTTGTATCTGATTTTTGGGAACTGTTTGAAAATGTAGATTCACAAACTAATGTACCAATAAAGCAGTGTTCTAAACTGTCACCCTTAGCATATATCTACACAAATGCAAAAGAATAAACATTTTAGACACTTTACTGCTTTCAGCTCTGACCCTATTACCACTGGGCGGTTTGTTTGGCCTGTTTCCTTCGCTGATTAAATAAATAAACTCTCAATAAAACCCAGGAAGTCACATGGCATGACAGCTTTAAAAAATTACAAGATACTATCAGTGTGCATGATAATCCCCTTTCTTATACCCTTGACACTGTTCAGACATAGTCATAAATATGCTTGCTCCTTTATATTTACCTTCCCAGCTATATTTTCATTCAAGTGTCTATTCACAGCTGCATAATAAGTAGCTTGATTTGTACCTAATTGTAGTAATTGATTTTCATTATTTATGAAAGTCATTGTCAGAATTCATTTATGGTTCTGACTGTGAAGAAACTTGCAGCAACGGCTTCAGGTGACTTCAGGAATAAAATAATTAACCAGATCACTTTAAAAAAGTCAATGACCATTGCATTAACTCTTAACATTTCAGGAATTATTTCCACTTCTGTATTCATACTTTTGCAATTCTATTTCTTTCTCATGTATAGAATTCTGTTCTTGACATATTATAAGCTTTAATTATCTTGCTAGTGTGTTTTTATGTTAAATGACTAATTATGGAGAAATTAGAATGCCTGTCAGATTCAAAAATTGAATGTGTGTCCTCATTTGTTCTCAGAGCTGTGAAATAATTGTGGGCTATGGTGGAAAAGTATTATAGATATAGGTATGCAAAGGAGCTTGCCAAGTGTCTATATATCATAAAATGTCTTAAATCTACAGATATAAAAGTGGGATGAAGACACAGCCATTAAAAAGGCAGTCATTTTTGAGTGTCGCATAATTTAGACACTCTAAGTTATTGAAGTGTCACAAGTTTATTGCACCTAATTTATTAATACAATCATTGGGATTCACTTATGTCTCCTGCTCTGCCCCAAAACAGGCTAAAATCTGTTAAAATGCACAGACTCTGCTTCAGCAGTAAAAGTGTAAAATGCTTCTCAATATACAGTGACACAAAAAATAACAATTTTATTGTAATACTTGCAGGTAACGGGTGGCCATGTTTCTGTTCATTTGTATTTGTGTATTAAAGCAGGGCAGAGAAATCAATTAAAAACCAGGTGAATTTTGTTCCTGTTCAGCTTTTCCATTATCACGATAGGTGACATTTGTATGGTGAAAATAGCCTCTTGCTTTGGGCTCTAACAAGGACAAACAAAACACTCTCCCCAAAACCAACCAAGTAAAAGTTCTGACCAAGACCTTGTTAAGTGCTTAAATGTTTGGAAAAATATTTTTTCTTTGAAAAGAAAAATTTTACTTTTTATAATAGTTTATAATTTTTTAAAAAATATTTTCATGTACTGAATTGGCTTTTCTTAGTTAGGAGGTTCTGTTTTGTTTATTTGCTAGCCAGGATCACTTTTGATGCATTTAAGCAGTTGACAAAATACTGCTGAGAGGAGCTGGAGACAAAAGAATCCACTTGATTGTAATACAGGCAGAGTTTTGACAAAGCACCTTATGTGATATCTGAGACAATTATACACATGAAGAGTTTTTTTACTTTAAAATTCTTTAAAATAAAATAATTAAAAATTTCTCATCTTTTGTTATCTTTTTTTCCCCTAATCAGGACAGAATTTTACCCTAAGGCAGTTAGGAGTTTGTGAACCAGCAGCTCGTCGAGGACTGGCATTTTGTGCGGAAATGGGGCTCCCCCACAGAGGTTACTCTATCAGTGCAGGGTCAGATGCTGATACTGAAAATGAAGGAGTGATGTCTCCAGAGCATGCCATGAGACTTTGGGGCAGGGGGGTCAAATCAGGGCGCAGCTCCTGTCTGTCGAGCCGTTCCAACTCAGCCCTCACTCTGACTGATACCGAACACGAAAACAAGTCCGACAGTGAAAATGGTAAGTTCTTGTGCATATGCCCATATATAAATGAATGTTTGTGTGCTCTTTTGGCTGACACTCAGTATTTTAAATCATTAAAGGAATGGCCTTGAGTTATTTACCTTCTCTTTTTTTTTTTTTTTACCTTCTCTGGTTTTTTTTTCCTCTCTTCTTCCCATAAGAGTCAATATTCAATATCAGTCCTAACTAATACAACGTTTGGGTATTATGCTTTTAGCTGTAATTTTGAAAGAGTTTATTCACAAAAAAAATATTAGTTCTGTATTATCTCAGGCCATGTCACCTGTTACCCTCTGGGGAACAGCTAAGTGGAGATGAAGTTGTTCCCCAGGCTAGCTCACATTCAAAAGTTTCGTTGTAAACTGTTCTTCAAGACATCTTGGAGAAGTTGCAGAATCTTAGAATGGATGAGTGAACTCAAAGAATAGCTTATTAACAGGGCTCATGTGATTGAAAAAGAAATTTGATTGTGCTTTAAACTTCTTAGCTGATGAAAGCAATTGGAATTGTGGTGGAAAGGGACATGTGGCCTTTGATGTGCCTGGGGGACTGGATTACTGTGCAATTAAAATCTGCAACAAAAATCTTAGCATCTTTGTAGGATGTGGGGTATGACCATTGTATATAAAGTCTTAGAATTTAAATGAAAATAGGTTAATACAATTGACTGATTCACTTTTAAAGCTTTTCAAAGTTTTTTTTTACCTCCTCTTGAGGTTATGAACAGAATCTAATGTGGTGTTAAATGTTAACTGTACCAATCTTAACTTTTATTTGCAGAAGAATTTCAGCTTTGCTAGAATTAAAACAGTTCTTCTATTAACTTCATGACTTTCTATGTGAAAAATTCAAAAGAGGAATAAAGAAAAATGAGTAAAAAGGAAAATTAGTGGTGGCTATTGCCTGCATGTCTACATGTCATTTTATTAATTTATTAAACCTGTCTGCTCAGCTGTACAAAAATTAGAGCAATTTTATTGCTATCCTCCAGCAATGACTGTAACACATGGTGGGTAACAGCCATGTAGGTATGTATGTATGGAAATGCTTAAAAAATTAATGCACTTCTATTTTAATCTACAAGCAATAAAGTTTATTCCTTCCTGTTTATTATTTTAACTTCAGTTTGAGAAAGCAAAACAAAAGCTATAACTTGCTGTGATTCATACATATTTTTCTGCTGGTGGTTGTTTCTACATGAAGATACCTGTGCAAAACCACTGTCTCAAACGGGACCCTCCTTTTGTGTTGGATATAACAATACAGGGTACAGGCAGCTCTCAGTGTTCACAGGTGTCTTGTGTTTTGCTTGGAAAATTTGAGTCCAAGGCAAGTTCTGAAAGAGGAAGACAGAAGTACTTGCCTACCACCTTTTGGCAGTGCAGTTTCTGTGTGATAAAGCTTGGTATTTCAGCTGCAGAGCAATCTAGAATAAGTTGTTGAGCAGTCCTGTGATTTTGAAAAGTCTCTGTTAAAAAAAATTCTCGTGGCCCTCTTGTAAAACCCTTGGTAATTGATCTTGAAAGTACATTTTTATGTATACATGCATGCACACTCTATTTCCCTAGGAAGTCTTATTTTTACGTTACTAAAGAGGTGACTGCTTCAGAGGTACCATAGGTTTGGTATACTTTTTAACAAATTTTATGCTTGCAATTTTTTGAAAAGGAAATTATCTGATTACAATATGCCAAAACATCCTCCATCAGCTGAAAGTTAGAGTGTTTTGTTTTTACATGTGTGAGAAGGCTGTGAATATGTTAAAAAATGCATTTTTCTGCAGTGGTTAAAATGATGGAAGGAATGTCTGGTGTTTGATACAACTTCAAGGAAAAGTTTAGCCACTAAAAAGGATTACAGTTGATTTATTTATTAATAGGGAGGCCAGCAGTCCAATTTAAGAATGTACTGGGACTGCTGTGAAGCTAATGAAATTTTGATGGCTTGAGAGTTCCCTAGGGTTATGAAACATCTATAACTTGGACCATGTCATGGGTCGCCGTTTCAGTGGAGATGTTAAAAGGGTGGAAAGCTTAATCTTCTTTGGTATTTTTTTCTCTGAATTTTTGTTTCCACTGAACACGGAAGACTTGGCTGAGAAATTTCTTTGTACACGTCATTGGAGCTCAGTACATTTAATGTTCACAAGAGAAGAGAAAATACAATTTAAAGCCAGGGAAACGGTGTCGCCCTGGCAGGCACAGGTGCTCTAATCAAAGCACTGAGCTGCAGGTGCAGGTTTTGTTAATTTATGGCCTAAAGTTAACAGCTGTGCCAGTATACTGGTGAAATCTGACAAATCTGATAAGGCTTTGAAACCAAAGTGAGAGTTACAAGTCCTCTGTGCTGCATCTCCCTCTGCTGTGTGGGAAAGATTCCTGAGTGCATTTTGATGGAATTGTTTCACAGGTAAATGCATTTCTATGCAGCATGTTTGCCTCTAAGGTAAAAAAGGAGCAAACTGGTGATGATGAGCAAAGCACAACACCACCAGATCATACTTCCCTCACCTAAAGGCCTCAGTGTTTCAGCAATCCCACTGTTCACTCAGTGAAACTACTGTCTAAATAGTCCATTGCCATCATCAGGCCTTATTGGAGTTAATGAGACTTGTCAAGATGATGAGAACTTTGACTCATCATACGAATTTATGATCTCAGGATTAACAATTTGCTGAATGGACCTGGGGTTTTCTTTCTTGCCAATTAGGCAGGAAGAGAAGCTCGGCATCAAAATAGCATTTCCTTTACTTCCTTGCAACTGCTATGTACTTGCTCTTCTGAAATAGTTGTAGATTGCATATCCCTCAGGAATGCAAAACTTGCAATTCTGCTGCATAATTACGATAAGCAAGAAGAAATAGTTTGTTGAAAATACTAATCTTTTATTTGTTAAAGTCTTAATAGTATGTTTCTGAAATCCTGCAAAAGTGACTTAAAGGTTTAAATCATCTTGGAAGATTTAGAGGTTTCTTTAAACAAATAACATTGCACATTATCAAGTTGGGAAATTTTAAATATACTAAGAACATACTGTGAGTGCCAGCAGATATTTTTTTTTAAAAAACAACAAAACACATATCAAACATAGGTTAATAGATGTAGACTCCCATCAAAGGTTGTTTTATGATATTGCTCAGTAAATAACTGAAAAGAAATATTTTTCTTTGACTTCATTCAAGTTCCATGTATGACTCTTGGCATCACATTCTGAGAGATTTGTCATGTCAGCCTGACTGAAGGAGGGCCTGCATCTGTTAATCTGGGCAACCAACCAGTGTCACGTACAGTGTGATGTATCAGTTGGAGCACACTGAGCATGCACATGCTTTTTCAGGCTTTCTTCTCTATTCTCATTGCATGTTATTTCATAAATGCTGCATCAAGAAATTTATGTTGGTAATTGTTCTAGGAGCTGTTGCTTTGAAATACAAGCCGGCTGTCTCTTACAAGCTTGCCAGTAATTTTATGTTGTTAAGCTGTTCTAAGATTAATAAAGCTTGTCTTTTAAACTGGATAAATATTCCAGGAGAGTATGAGCTAGAAGTCGTTGTTAGGCTTCAAATGGCCCATTTGCTTAAAGGGTCAATATATTTTTAAGGTATCTTAGAATCCACTTCTATATTTAAGTTATTTTTTAAACCCATTAAACTGCAATCCATGACTTAATGAGACATTAGAAGGTTAAAAAGCAAAACACAAAAGTTAATTGAGCAAGTTATTCCAGAAGTAATGCGGCACCTCTTTTCATTTATTTATTTATTTGTTTGTTTGTTTGTTTGTTCATTTCTGTAAAAAAATATAACTGGTTTTGTTTGTTCTTTTTGTATGCTGGCCTGAAAGTCAGGCATTGATTCTGACTGGAAAGTCACTCATATAAGACCAAAGTCTTTGGTCAAGTCCCTGTCACCTTCTGCTCCTTCGGAAGCAGTAGCTATGATGCTTCTGGAAAAGGGTGGGGCACTCCAGAGACATGTATGCCACACAGCTGACTGCCACAAAAACTACTTGGGCACACAGAAAGTAGTTCTGATGGCATTAGAATGTGGGCTTTTTTTGTTTTTGTTTAGTGAAAGTTTGTCATGGATTGGTGTTTATTAGAAAACCAGAGGCGATCAGGATATAGCAAAATAAAAAGAATAAAGGGAAAGAGGGAGTCAAGTTCATGGCCTCAGGCAGTCATTCTGAATTGGTTAGATAAATGGTTTGAAACTTAGACCAATTTTTCATGGATACAGAAAAGTAGATATTGCTGGTAGATTGTTTATTGCTGAGGGCTCCTATAGGAGAAAATATCTCTTTATTAACTGCATGGGCACCTACTTGCTTCCTCTCCAACTTCAGACAGTTTCTGAAGATAGTATTCCTGTGAATCTAATACTGTCTTGTCCTTCCAGAATGATGAATTTACTGGCATTCAGGTCTCTGAAACCCAAGAAATACATTGGTAAGATACTTGCCAAGACATTTTAATCTGTTGTTTCTTACCCAGTTCATCTATAGCATATAATTGAAGTCTGCATTATTAAATAATGCACATAATTCAGGAAGTAGTGTCACATGCTTTCACCCATTAAACATCTTTCTTTATGCTAAGGCACAAAACTTGATTTAAATGGACCCTATTGAATAGTAGCTGCACCTGCTAGCCAAATGCTGAGCCTACTGATCAAAACCAGCCACATAGTTGGTGAATTAATCCTCATCTCACTGCTATACCACCAATTACAATTTCTTCACTTTTTCCCACAGATTTCCATCTAGCAATTGTCTGTTCCTCATTAAGCATGCCAATATGCCTTAAATTTTGCTTTGCTGCCAAAAAATTTCAGGACCAGGAAATCAATCTGTTTTATTTTTAACAGAAGTCAACTCTGAAATAATATTTAATATTTAACAGGCCTACAAATTTTTGTTTGGTTACAGAGACATGTAGCAGAAATCCATAAACAAAAGTAATTTTCTGGCTTTCTGAAATACAAGTTTTTGATAGTTATGCCAGTTTTCAGATTCTATTATGACACTAGTCCTGTGGATATATTTCAGTTAATAATCTAATTCTTAATGCAAGTGAAAATCAAGTTCATAATTCCTTTGGCTAGTGGTAGCCAAAGAGGCAACAGCTGGGCTGACCTTTTTGCAGTAATTTTGTGTTATCTCCTGGGTTTCATAGATCTGAGTGTCACTGAACTTGCTGTTAAGGAAAGGTCTTAATTATCCATCTTAATTATGGTGGAGTCTGGTGTAGACTATCAGGCCAGGGGCTGAGGCTCTTTGGCAACACTTGGATAAATTTTCTGATCTGCAGGAACTGTAGGTTTAGCAACAGCTGACACCAATGAAATTAGAATTGGGATCTGCAAGGAAAAACAAATCAAAGCAGTAAAATCTCAGAGAATTCGCTCTTGGCTCTAAAGTTTATTAATCTTTCTAATGTTAAGGAATGGTAAAAGAGGTGTTTAAAGACCAACTGTCATATCTCAGGATTTCTCCAAAAATCTGAATTTTAAGGGAAAAAACACCATGCAGAAAAAGGAAGGTGGGTCAAATTTCAGAGGAAGAGCTTACAATGATGTTTCAGGGGGACCCTGGGGAGGTCTGAACATACAAATAAAATTGAGACAGAATCAGTAAAAAAGTAGAGTTGTACAGAAACATGAATACAAAGAAAAGGAGGGAGTTGATTTTTTACATAGTAATGAAAGAAGACTATATTGCTGATATGTTTTCTTCTGGTTGTTTTTCTTTTTCAGCACTTGCTACCTGAGTAACTGATCACAGTGCTAATATTTATACTCTTAAAGAAAGCATTAGAGGTTGGTTAGATAAAAGAATTTTTTCCTGCATGTATAGAGTGTGTACAGGTTCTGGGCTTTTTATGATTCGTGCATGAGAAATCACTGAAGATGGATATGGTTCTGGAAGGTAAAAACAAACAGAACAACTTCAGAAGGGGCAAAGAGAAAGGAGGAGAAACCTTTCAAATCAGTTAGATGGCAAGCACCCTAAGAAAAATATCTGTTAAAAGTTTATGCTTTATAACGAGCAAGAAGAGACATTCTACATCATCTCAGGGCCGCTGTTCTGGTGCCTAACTAATTTTGTTGTGAATTTTTTCCCCGTTATATCAAATTGGAGTTTCCCTTGCTGCAGCTGGGACCATTGCTTTGTGTAATGGAAGACCAAAGTTAGATTTCTACCCTTTGCCTTTCAGGCTCACTGAGCTTCTCCTCAATTTGTGTGCTTCAGCATTCCAGTCACCATGGGCAGTCTTCACTGAATTCATTCCAGTTTATCAGTGTTGTACTGGCAAGCCCCAAACAGAATATTATCATCTAGATGTGGCCTTCAAATGCTGAATGAAAGGGACTAATCACTTCCCAGGGTATGCTGGCTCCGTTCTTCTGAATGCAGCCCAGTATGTGGTTAGGCTTATTGTTAAAAGGGCACACTGCTGAACTTGTCCACATTGACTGCCCAGCTCCTTCACTACAAAGCTGCTTTCCAGTGGGCTCCCAGCTAGTACTGTTACTGTGGATACTCTGCCTTTGGAATTCATGAGGGTTTTTCCAGCCACTTCTTGCAGCCTGTTGAGATCCCTTCAAAAGGCAATCCTGCCCTGCAGTGTGCTGATCAATCTTTCCAGCTTGGTGTCATCCACAAACTTGCTAAGGGCAGATTCCATCTAAGTCATTCTCAAGATGTTAAATGCAGTACATAAAAAGATCATTCCAGTATTAGCTCCTGATGAATGCCAATAATGTTTGACCAAGAGTTGCTCTTTGCACCACAGAACACTACTCTTTCAGCCTCTTCATACAACCAGTTTTCCACAACATGTTCTTTGCAGCTCACCCATTCAGTCCATCTCTCTCCAGCTTGGCTACCAGGGTACTATGGGAGCTGACTTTGAAAACCTTGCGGAAGTCAAGGGAAACAGAATCTGCTGCTTTCCCTTGATCTGCTGAGACACCTAGCTATTCGTAGAAAGCAGTCAGGTTGTTTGGGTAGGATTTGCCTTTGGTAAAAACATGTTAGCTATTATCATTCATTTTCTTTTCCTGGAAGCCCATTCCAGCATATGAAGGGTAACTCCAGCAGTATTTGTTCTGTCATCTTCCCTGGGAGACTGGGGTGAGGCTGCTGCCTCTGCTTCCTCATATATTCTGTGCCCATCCTGGAGATAACATGACCTTTGTCTTCTAAAGAGTCATCAGGAGCTTTCCCTCATTGCCATTACATTTCAAGGAATCAGACAATGGCCTTCCAATGACATTGGTCATCGCTGCCAGCACCAGTGGATGCTGCAGATCTTGGCCCCTGGATTTGTGTATGCCCAGCTTGCAGAAGTGGTGCTTTACAGCTCCCACTTCCTCTGCAGACAAGGGCTTCTCAACTGGCACTGAGCTTGGGCTTCCCCATCCCCATCCCCATCCTACATGTCCAGGAAACATTTCTGTTTCCTCCTGGGTAGACATCACCTCAGGGTCACAGTGGTTATTGGGCACTGGTGTTTGCTGTGGTATGTGAGGGTCTCTTCCACAAATTTATAATGTGTCTTTGTATACATGCATAATACTACTGAAATAATCTGCCTGCTGCACTCAGTGCAGTGCTAGGACAGCAGTGGTGTCTCCATGACTGGTTTGGGGCTACAGTCTGAGGCCAATGCCAGCCAGCTGGAGGGCTAGAGCGAGGTTAACAAGCATAACCAGAGGTTTGAAATACAAGACACTAGAAGAGATTGGGAGAGAGTTCAGCCTGTTGCCCCCAGCGTATCCTGTCCAGATACTGCGGCTGTTACAAAGGCCACAAATGGCAAAAAGGACCAGAAGCAAGCAGTGCAAAGACCAAAAAGTTAAAGTTAGCTCAGACAATGGCATTCCTAAAGTAACTCAGAGAAATAAATTGCTGGGGACCATGTAGATATTTAATCATCTAATGTATTTTCCAAAACACTTTTTAAATGCTGCTGTAATTGCTGTCAGTCCCTGACGAAGCGGGTGCAGCACAACAGAAATTCTTCACTTCCATTCTAGTTTTGATTTTTGTGAGTCAAGTGTCTTATTCAACCCAAAAATTAGTTAGCAAGAAGCATGTTGATAAAATTAAGGCTATAAAAATGTTGCTCTGTAATTTAATATAATACTAATATTTATATAATGTTTTTTCTCTTCTAACTGGAAATGGTTAACTTTTCATAGACTTTTTTCCTCCTCATTTTAATTTTGATATAAAAATATTGCTCTTCATTTCCTCTAAACCATATGTGTTCTTCTGGATCTGCAAGGCTTTATATGTGAGGCTGCCATAAGAGTAATGTATGCTTTGCACATCTGTGAACTGATGATCTGCTGTTTTGATTTGGAATGTGGTTTTGATGTCCTTGAAAAATCACAGTGGTAGCAGTAAATTGTTTTAATTAATGAATTAGAGAGCAGCAAATTTGCTGAATCAGGCTTATCGACATAATTATTGCTGAAATAAAAAGAAGGGAAAAAAAATCTGTCAAAACTGTGAGATGATTTGGTTATCATTAGAAAACAAGTTCCTCATCTACTGCTTCTCTAATTTCCTGTATAGGTATGCCAATACCTGGGTGGGGGGGTATATGCACACACAGATATTTATATATTCATCAGCTAAAACCAACTGAATGGCAGAGATAAAGTCTAAATAGCAGTGATCCTATATAAAAAGTAGGATTATTCATATTCAGTTGTTTTAAAGGTGTTTTTGAAGCTTAATCTAATTTTGATCTGAAATAAGATTTTAATTGCATTTCCTTGTATAAAAAATTATATCATCTTGAGAAATAATCTAATAATTATTTCAATTTTAAAGTAAACATAAGCTGTGCAATTGTATCAATAATAATTATAGGTAACAGCATTTGTATTCTGGTCAAATAACAGCTGGAGAAAATTTGTCAAGATTTTTTTTTTCTTTTTCTTTTTTCAAAAAGCTGCAAAGGCTTTTGGAATAGATAGTTCTTTAACTCCTATTAAAACCATGTAAAGACTTACTTTGGTGTTTTTTGGATCAAGGTTTTTTTCTTTGATACAGATGAGAATTCAGTATAAAATGAAGTTTTAAGCCAGAACTGTTCTGGGTCTCGATAACGTGCTGCCTGATCTGTTGGCAAAATTTAAGCTTTTTTTCTCTTCATTTAAGGTAAGAAGAGGATGAAGTCTCAAATCTCAGGAAAGAAATGCTTGTTAAGAAGCTGTGGGTTTCATTTTTATTCCACACTCTTCCCCCTCATTCAGTATAACCCTTTCTTCCTAAATTAGGCCCGGTGTTTAGCTATCTATTGTTTTCACCTGTATGTTGTAGAGAAGAAATGTGGTTTTAGATCACTGAAAGCAGGAATAATAATTGTTGGGGTTTTTTGCACTCCACATTAGAAATCTTTCAGTGGAAATGCCTTTGATACCATTGTGATTTAGTCCAGGTTTCTGTATAATTCATGGAAATTTGCAAAGTTCTTATCATTGTCTTACTTTCGTTTTTGTTCTTTGTTCTTTTTTTTAGATTTTACAATTATGATCCCACAGCATCCAGTTAGGAAGAATGGACAATGTAAATTAATTATGGATTAAATTACAAATATGCAAATGTTTAGTAGGTGTGTATATCTCATAGCTGCTGTAATAACATCAATAATAGATAATAGTTTTCTCAGAGTTTCATGATTCTCTGCAGCTGCTGTGCCAGATCCATTCTGCTGCTGGCCAGTCTCTCCCTGGGGTGCTGTGGCTGCTGGCTAGGTATATCTGAGACAAAATGTGAGCAGTTCCATCTCTAGTGCAGTATTCACAATAGGAAAAGAAGCTACTGATCTGGGAAACCCAGGTTCTGGATTGTCAGGCCACGACAGACCACAGGCTGTTGACTATTTAATGGTTGCTTTTTGTCCTTCTGGTGAAATAGATTCATAAATGTGTGTATATAGCATATCTATGCATACATACTCATCCTTTTACAGCACCTTTTCTTACCCAGGTTTTTGTCATACACTTCTCAGAGTACTTCTTAGACTAAACATACAGGGCTGAGGACCAATTGTTTCTTCTTCAAATGACCTAGAAACTTTGAAGCATTTTCACAATGAATACATGTGCAGTCATGGGCATGGGCAAGGGAAAGTTATTCTGGTATTTCACATCTGCCACTGACTTACTGTATGCTGGAGAGATTGATTTTGCTTCCTCCCCCGCAGTCACTGGGGTTTTATTAATGTAATATTTCTATAAACGACTTTAAAGTTACAAATAAATTGCTTTGGATAAGTGCTGATGACTAATGCTGTGGAGTCTCAGTCTGCACCTGTGGCAGGCAGTCTAAAAAATTTACGTTGTTTTGCTTCTCAAAACAAAAACTTGAGTTTCGTTTTGCAGTGAACTGAACGATGTCTGTCACTTGTGCAGTTTGAAGAAAAATAGCAAAAGTGAGAAGTCTAAGATAATTTGAGGCAAAATTTAGTTCTTTGAGATGGTTTCAGAATTATTTTCTTCCTGCTGTTGAAGATGAATATTGAATTTATCAAGGTATTTTATCATCTTTGAATTTCTTTTGAATAGTCAAGGATTACAAGATGCCTGGGTCAAAATGACTTTGAAGGAATATGGCCTTGGTTAAATAGAGAGTGCCCAGTCTCCTCCCATGTAGATGTCATAGGATTGTTCAAGCTGCTAAGTTCTTCATTGCGTGATTGCTGCGTGCTCTGTAAGGAGATTTGTTTAAAATTGCTTAAAAGCTGCACTCAGTGGGGAATTCTGCTGCTCCTTCCCTTAACTACTTTAGCTGCAGAGAGCACATGACGTCTTATTCATTAACTGTCCTTGCTGCTTGTTTGCTTTCAGTAGAGTTCTAGGAGATTGTTATGTTGTTTTGTAAACTCAATATTGCTGGATCCTGGCTGCTTATGGCAATTGAGATGAGATTAGATGCTTTTGTTAACAGGCCCCAGACTTTAAATTTATAGGGACCAGGCACCATCTGTTCTCAATTAAAGGTCCTGAGCTCTGAAATTAATTCCTTCCATTGGTCCATTAGACTCAATCTTTTGACCTGAAGTCATGATAAGGTTATATTAGCCTCTTGAGTCTGGCAAAAGTGAGGAGTTCACACAGGGGCAGTGCTGAATATTCTTTTAGCCCTTGTATCAGTGTAGTTAGAGGGCAGAAAGCAATGATTGTTTTTCCATTTTACAGGTAGAGTGAGATTTTTTTAAAATCACCCTGAAGATTGAGAGCTCACATCCTCGCAAGGTGTAATAGGACTTGCGCTTCTAAATCACTGAAGTGCTATTGAAAATCTTTCCCAGAAAAAAATCAAATTAATATAGAGAATGTTGACTAAATTCACAGGAAGACTTGATACAGAAGTGGGCTGAGTGTAAAAGTCCATTGTTCCAGGCTTACATTTGCTCATTAGATTAGCTGTGTTGTGCTTCAGCTGTCTTTCATTGATTCCTTCTGCAGCTGCACCAGGATGGGGATCTTAGCAGAAGTCCCTGCCCTAGAAGTGTTCAGCCAGGACACTGGCAGAATTTGTATCTGCTCTGAGGTGTGTAGAACTTGCAAAGAAGAAATGGATGGACAGACAAATGTGTTCACATTTTTGTGGTTCTAACTCATTTCTCATTTGCTTTCTACATTTTACTGAAAATTGAGGTTTTCTCTGTGAAAATACAGCAGGACAATACTGTGGAGTGGAAAGAACCTGTAACCATGAGATTTTTAGTTTCAAAGGAAAAGCTCCAAGGTATCAAATAGCCATGCTGGTTACTGGCAGCTCCTGTACACATGTAAATGTGTTTTAAAGGTTTCAGGATCTGATAGTTCATCAGCAGACTTTGATTTTATTTACACAGTGGTAGTAATCCTCTGGAATACAGCTTGTAAGAATTTTTGAGACTGAAGGCTCTTCAGTGTCCTATGAGTGTTCTTGTCTTATCCCAAAATGCATTTTATTAGGATGTTTAGGCTATGAGTAGAAATCAGTAAAGAGAGAGTTCATCTGCCTTTTTTTATTCCTATGCAACAATCCCCATGACATAAAAATACAGCTAGGTAAAAAGAATTCTTTTGTCTGCTGCCTGCAATTAGGAGTTCATAAAGATTAGTAACTTGGAAGTTAGCTATTTTTCAACATTACTTAAACTGGAATAATGCTGGAGTCCCCATGATACAAGGCAGTATTTGTCAAGTGTGGCTTAGATGGTTCTGTGACATATATATAGATTTCAGAATTTATTTTCAGTTGTTACAAATGCTCAGATCCATTTTTGAAAATAGAAGTTAGAGTTCTTACCTTTTTCCCACATATAGCATATAATAAAAACTATTAATGGAACTTACCCAGAAAATACTGGTGTCCACTTTTTAAACATTAACACCATTTTCCTTATCCAGAGAGTCATCTTTGCACTTCTGAGATTTAGGGAACACATTTAAACTACTATAACAATATCGAAAATATGGTAACAGAGTCTGTGTACTTTTAGTTAGCAATTTGCTTTTAAAATAAATTAATTTCTAGTTTTCTTGCAAATTCTTTGTTCTTTGCAGTATCAAATGCATTGATTTTTATAAAAAAAGTTAATCAGCTTACCTTCATTCAGAATGGATTTTTGTTCCTCTGATCAGCTCTACACAATTGAATTTTTCATCCTCTTTTCTGAGGTATTTCAATGTTATAAAAAAGCATTAAAGAGAATTCTGATAAATTATTCCTTTAAAAAAGATTCTACTGCAATGTACTTTTGTTGAAGCTGGAGAGTTAATTGAACTGAGGGATTTCTCTTTTGTTTTCAATGATAAAGGTACCTATGTTTGGTAAATACAAGAGACAATCTCTCATGGGGAACGGGTTCCCTGCTGATTCTGGTTACCCCAGAATTTATAATATGAATTTGAAGTAACCATTTAGTTTTGATTATTTGAAAATCCAGTTTTCTTTTTGATTTTTAAAGTAGAGTTTAGTATGTTTCAAGGTATGGGAACAAATATTTTCCAGTCATATAAAAAAACAACAAAAAAAAGGCTTTCTGAATGTGTTTCTATCATGTTGTCTGATTGTGCTTTTATGGAGCAGTGGTGGTTCTTCCCAGAACCTGTAAAAAAGCCAGACAGTGTTTTTATCCAAATGTGTGATTATGCTGTTTTGCCTTAAGAAACAAACAAAAAATAAAAAAACCCAAACCAACAAAATGAGCTCAATCCTTCCTCTCCCAAAAACCCACAGTCTTCTTTTCCAGTGTGGTTCTACTTTATTTTTCCTTGTTAAATCAAGCTGACCTAATCTTTTACGAGTTGTTTTTGTGTCTGTATTACCTCAGGCTGTGCTCTCATCAGACTTCACAAGCTAAGTGGACTTGAGTTTTGGATAGTCTGTGGAAATAATCAAAGAAAATGTACCATGCTCCTGGATGTGATGATAATGGCTCATTATGTCCATTAAATTTCGTCCTGAATTGGTGCTGAGTATTCTGCTGTGAGTTCCAGTTAGACCCCTTGGACTCTGTGTGCTGATCACTTGTAATTACTAAAGCACAACTCTTAGCTCAGCTAAACTCCAGTTCCAGTGTCTTTCATTCTGCTTATCAATTTCTTCTGAACTTTACATGTGGGAAGCCTTCAAAGCATTTGCTTTGAAGTAAGAGACACTTCAATGAAATCTTGATTTGGTCGCTAATTCGCTGTATCTGCATTTGCACACTGCTTAATTTTTCTGGTTTTGTTTTCCTGCTTATAAATGAGCATCATACTGCTTATTTTCCATCAAATTTACTAACTCTGCCTTTTTAACTTGTTGAACTTGAAACAGTTGGGAAGATTTTTGGTGTGTATATATATATGTGTGTGTGTGTGTGTGTGTGTGTGTGTGTACATAAATATATATAAAATCAAAATACATTTGCAGTAACAAAGGGCCTGCCTTATATACATTTAGAAGTGCTTCTGAGTCCTGCAAATAATCTCTCTAAATTTTATACAATAAAAAATACCCAGTTGGGTGCAAAAACCTAGACAATTTCTTTTAATTTCAAATGAGATGTAAAATTTATAAGAATTTTAAGATGTTTGGGTGTGCACATTCTGAATAAATGCAAATATTTTTGAATGTTCTAAAGTGTATTGCTGATTGCTATTACTGGAAATGTGTTCTTTATCTACTTGTACTGGAGTAAAAAAGCAGAGCTTGTGTTACTGCCCTTTCTTCAGTTACCTGCACCTCCCATTACAGCAGAGTACAGCTGAGATGGTATTTTTGTACAGGCTTTGGCTAAATTGCTATGTACCTCCTGGATTAATTCTTTTGATTTTTGATTATATCAGTGCTCTTAGATCAAGTTCTGACATTTTTCACACTCCTCTACAATACCATTTTTACATTTTCTCTTATCTCTTGTTCAGGGCTCTTCAACCTGAGGCTTCAAATTTATCAATTCAGATTAATTTTCTTTTTTTAGAAAATGGGTACAAGTGTCTCCATCTCCTGTTTTGAAGAGTTGCTCATACTGCCTTACTCAGTGTGCTTGATATTTTCCCATAGGATGCACAAAGCGTAAGGGAAAGGAGTGAAATCAGCTCCTTGGAACTATCTGGACTGGTCTCATCACATCTAAGTGAAGCAAAGGCCTTTCCTCCACTCTTCTCCCATTGAACCAAAAGCAGTGGAACAGGTTGTGATCAGGTAGACAAGCCAGATTCCATTCTTCATAAAATGAACGTGCCACATTATAGTCAGCCACTGATGGTTGGAGATGGAAGCAGATTGTTGCACGTTTGGAGTCATAGGTGGGTATGAGGAGGAAGCACACTCAGCCTTTCAGGGACACTGGATGGAGATTTACTCCTTTCCTGCAGTGGATTAAGGGAGAGGAAAAGCCTCCAAATTCCATGGTGACAGAAGGTCCAATTCTACCAGCATCCTACCAGCCCTGTAGGATTGGGACAGCTGAAGCTGCTGCTGGCACTAGAACACACCTACAATTATGTGTGCTGGACACGTGTGTGCCACTGCAGCCCATTCATGTTTGTTCTCTCCCCCAGATGAGTTGGTCTGTTTTAGAGTAAGGAAATGTCTGCCCTAAATTTGGTAGTTGAAACTGTGGAGAGCAAAGCCAGGGTTAACCAGGTGCAGGTAGCAGCCCTGTCTGGTCAGAGCATTGCCTTTCTCTGCTCTGACACCATACCAAATGTGTCTGCTGGGCTGTGTTTTCTCTGCAGTACCTCCCCAGGAGCTCCTCAGAGATGGCTGTGACCAGAAGTGGCCTCATTTGTTTGGCAGCTGTGGAGGATGACACAGCAGAATTCAAGAGAAAGTGCTTGTGTTGATAGTATTTCCTCATCCTGAAATGTAGGATGACTTTAGCCTGTCAGGGGTCTACAGTTGAAAAGAGTCAATAAATCCACACATTTCTTATTAGCCATTCTCATTGTGGTGCTTCCATTTTTCAGACTCCTCTGGTGCACAGCTTTTTAACTTGCAAGGCTCACCTCTGCAAGAAGTATTCCATTTGCAATTTCACTGCATGGCCTGTAACAGGGGACACAGGAATAAAAGGATTTTCCAGACAGCTAAGCATTACAAAATACCAGTTGTGGAAATGTGCTTGAGGAGGGACCAAATCCTTATGCAGATTGACTGACATTGCCAGAATTCTTGTGAAGCATGCTGCATCAACTAGGATCTCATGAAAGCTGTAACATATCAACTCATACTCTTTTAATTTATAGAACTTGCTTGGAGCCTTCACTAATCAGCAGACTGAGAGAGGAAAAAAAAATGCATTCCTGTGAATCTGGATAGCTGGAGATGTGAAATGATGCATGCATATGTATTGCAGCTTTCAAGACTTCACTCCTAACATCTACAGATTTGGCTTGAGTTTGTGTATTGCCCTTCCAGGTACCACCTGACTGATATTATGGATCAGAATGATTTAATGGAGCAAGATGCAGCTTGGTGGCTGGATGCCATGAAAGTGTGGAGATTTTGGTTTTTTCCCTGGTTGTGACTGTTCACATCAAATGCACTAGGCAGGCTGAGAAACTTGCAGATACAAGGGTAGTGGTGTTGGGATGAACAAAAGTTACCTAGTCTTTCCTCCAGTTTTTGTACTTTGTCAGACTATCCCATAAAGTGCTCTGCATCTCAGTTTTCTGCCTTACTTCAGAGAGCAAGTCTCAAAAAACAACACACTTTTAAGGTAAAGGATGTGACATTGATTCATCTCATTTTTGCTAGGAAGGAGTCTGCCTCAAAGGAGATCCTATCATATAAGCTCTATTTCCATGGGTTCTGCATTTTCACAGTAGTTAAATGATGACTTTGGTGTGGCTGTTGAAGGGGTTTTTTGGGCAGTGTGAGGGATTCATTGGCCACAAAAGAGAACACCAGATTAATAATTTCTTCTTTCTGTGTTGGGTTTTTTTCATAATTGTCAAGGAGTGTCTAAGCTTAGCTGGAAAAGGCTGCAGGTTCTAGAAAATTTAAAATACCAGAGGTGTCATCAGCTACCTCTTGGGCAATTGTGTGTTGTATTTGGGGCATATTCTTCAGAACCAAGATCCTGTCTGATCCAGTCTTTTGGGCTTACCTGAATGTCAGTGGCTTGAGCAGCACTGCGAGTTACTGTGCCTTACAGATTCAGGGAATTCCTTTGCAGCAATCATGAGACTTCTTCCCTAAAGTGGATGGATTATACAAGGGAGGTTGGGAATGTTTGGATCCAAAGAGAGTTTCTGTAACACAGAACCTAGCCAGGCAGGAGCTATTTCACATCTGCAGAAGCTGATGGTGAAACTCTGACACCAGGTTTCCCTAAGAATCTCTCTCAAACAAAATTGGAGACAGCTAACCTGTGGAATAATGTGCTTAGTACTTTTTTCCTAGAGTTTGCATTTTCGAAGTAACATATATGGCTAAATTAAACGTGAAGACAATGGATTTTTTTATTCCACTTTAGCTCTTTCTGCTTTCCCTGGAAAAAAGCAATTAAAATCAGTAAGCATATAGATAGATTTAAAATACATCAGCCTTTGTGCTGAAGAACTTGCAGCTTGAAGTCTTTAAAGTAGGCAGTAGACTATTAAAAGTCTAAACAAAGTGCTGACTAAAATCTATCAGAAACTAAATTATTCAGTAATATCCAATACACATTGTCATGGCATGAATTTATAACTACCTACTCTTCTTGGGAGCATTTTGTGTAATTGCTATAACTGGTATAGTAGGAACTAGATTATTCAATCCCTTCAAACTGATCTGCAGAAATTGGATATGCTTGCTTTCAAGTTGCTGGCTTTTTTTCAGGTGGAAAGGAAGTATTCTCATATGTAAATGTGAATACATGCAGAAGCTATTCAGTTCTTCAGCCTATATGACTTTCATGATGTTTGCATGAGAGCATGCTTCACAGAAACACAGATATGAATTCTAAGATCTGGAGAATTCCTGAAAGGTATTTAAAAATTATATCTACACCTTGTTTTATTCAAAGACCTGTAATAGAATTATCTAGTTTTTCAGAACATTATTCACATATCATACTACTGTATTTAAGGAATTTTAATTGAAAAGCTTTATAGAAAGCATTTTGATGTGTCTGGATATATTAAAAACTCAATATTGAAGAATGCATCTAGGAGTAAAAAAGTTAGCAAAGCACTCCCCTGTGCTGTGATTAATTTGTATATTATCAAGGTCTTTATTATGAATGCAGTTCCTAATGTAGGCCTGTAATAAACAGAGTGTAATTGAATTTTCAATATTTTGCCATCAGGGACTGATTTTCTTACAAGACCTCTGCTCCATCTTCTGGCTAATTGTCAGCAGTAACTCAGTATTACTGCATTAATGTCACCAAGCAGTGAAAACAGAAGTTACCTGCTTCCATTACATGAAAGAATGTTCCAGCCCTTGCCTGTTTACTGATTTTGATTAGTGTACCATCATCACTTGCACCTTTATTAACATCATGAACTCTTTTGAAATTCCAGCCTTGGAGGCAAACCAAACTTCTCATAAATTTGAAATATAAGGTTTCAATCAATGTAAGTATTCCTCTTAGTAAAAGCAGAGGCAGCCATAGCATTGTGATTGGACTCTTATGATCTGAAAGGTCTTTTGCAACCTGAATGATTGAATGGTGAGGATTTTCAGATGCACTGGGGAGAACAACCTTTTATGTAACACATGAGTGTTTTGTTTTGTGTCTTAACAAATGGAGTGCTAAATTTGGGAATTTTAGAATATACATTGCCTTTCACTTCCATTGTGTTCTACCACAAACAAAAACAAACGACACAATTTTGTTAAGAACAAAATTACAGACTGCTCTATTTGCAGAGGAGAGGTGAACAGTCTATCAGCTAAACAGCCAGGGGCTGAAGTTTTGTGGAGATGTGGGTTCCACTCCTGGTCAGTATTTTCATGGAGGTCTTTGAATGTTTGGAGTAGTTTTATTAACTTTTGCTAGCAGTGCCAGGCTAGGAGGAGCCACAAACACTTGGCTGGAAGGGATGAGCTTTACAGTCTTCATATACTGGGCTTGTGAGCATGAAACTGCAGTTAATAAACTGCAATTCAATTTTAAAGTAGCAATAATTAAGTCATACCTTCAGGATGGGAGAACCACTTGACTGGCAGATGTTCTGTAGAGAAGAGACTAAGTACTGCAAGGAATTGTTCATAGATGGGAATCCACAAGTAATAATTTTTTGAAGTGAAAGAAAAAAGAAATCTGTTGGGATGCAAGCCTGAGTGTCATATGAAATAATCATAAAGCAATTCCCTCTGCATCTCTCAGCACTTGTAAGGCCTCACCTATAGTGCCACTGGGATTCACAAACCAATAAAGCTTTGGACCCAAGACATTGGAAAAGTAACAGAATAAGCTTAAATCAAAAGTGCAGAGTGTTTCCTCTGAAGGAACAATGGCCTAACTGCTGGAGTCTTTCTAAAGGAAGCAAATTGGTGGAAAGATCTGGTGCTTTTCCTGAAACCTACGAGGCTGATGGTAAGGAGCTGGGAACAGCAGTGTGGGTCATTCTGTCAGCAGGTCAAGAAGTAATGTGTTAATTGTTGCAAGAGAGATGTTGCTTGGGCATTAGGGGAGCTGAGCACTGTTTGAGGTGTCTTGGGAAGACCGTGAAATCTGTCTCCCAGAGGTTTTCAGACCAGGTTAGTGTTTTATTAAGAATGGATAATCCTTCTCACTGTCTTGTTCATTCCTGTGAATCTTATCCCTACAGGTTTCTATAAACAATGTGTAAAAAAAAAAAAAAAAGTCACATTTTGAAAGCTGACAGAAGTAAAATGTCTAGCATATTTCACCTGTCTTGGTTAGCTGCTCTTAAAATAGCGTTTAATAACAATGCATATCTGTTACTTTTAACACTTTTGCAAGCTGGACTGTTGAGAATTGTTTTAATAATTTATTTATTTTCTCAAACACCTGCTGGTTTGAGAGTTTGCCAGGTTCCTTGGCATCCAAGTGCTGTATTTTAGATTCCAGCCCAAACTTCTATATTAACATGAGAAAAAAATAATCCCAGACCAGCATATCTTTTTTTTTACAGGATTCTACTGGCAAATATGCAAATGCTGCTCAGTGCATTTACAACCTAACAAATGAGCATCAGAAACTTTCCTCCCACATCCTTCCTTGTAGGGGGAAACGCAAAGAAATTTGAAGACAGAGAAAGTGCTAGAGCAGAAATTGCTCCCACTACTATGCTACCCCAATATACCCCAAAATAATCTCTTTCCAGTGCTTTTTCAAGCCAACCACCATTCAGAAATACTATACTGGGGCAGGAGCAGTGAGATGAGTGCTGAGAAAAGAGGGCATAAGAAAGGAAGAGAGAAAATTAATTGGAAATGCTGCCCAGGTGTTTGGACCATTGACAAAAATGGGGGCTGATACTTGTGCTTGAAGATGTGCATGGATCCAAAACTCGGGTAGGAGAAGTTTTAGGTATGCACAGTCCTTGAGAAAAGGAAGAAACTCAGGCATGTTTGTGAGATGAGAAAGGTGACAATTGTCTTTCTAATGAAGAATTGGAATAATAACTTCACATGCAATTATTAGCAATATTATATGATGGTATAGTTGTTAGTCATGTATAAAAGATTAACTTACATAAGACATAAACTCAGTAGCTGGATCATAGCTGTAATATCCTTAAAAATGTGTCCAAGGTAATTTTGAAGGTCAGAATTAGGTACAGAGGCCACAATCTATCTCCTTGTCATCCATTAGGAATTACTTGCACTTTATTATTCAATATAATCAATATAATTGTAAAACATGCTCCTGAAATTCTATGTGCCATATTGTAATTGTGCCTGAGCTCTTCTCTCATCATAAAGAATCTGTATGCTTTGATTATTTCAGATTATTATGCAAAGAATATTTGCCCTGAAAAGACATTATAATAACTCTATAGCATTCATATGCCTCCTGGAAAGCTTACAAAAAGTTCAAAGTGAGGAAATGCCTTCATTTCCCCCTGGTCTCTTTTGGCATGAGCACTAGGACTCTGCTTTTATCAGACCTGTCAGGACTCATGATTTCAGTTGGAGACTGATTACCTCAGGAAGGTTCCTCTGCCATTGCTTTTGCATCCCCCATACAGGAAAATAGTGCTGGAACACCTTATGGTGCTGTAATGCCTTGGCTGATGCCCACCTTTGATGGATAGGATCCTGTAACAGTCTTACAGCAAGTGAACAGCCCTTGAAATGGTGTCACCCTCTGCTTTGGCCTTGCATTGCCATCCCTCTCCCCTTGTCATGGTACTGCAATCAGCTCTTGGATAAGAGCTGGCATGTTTCATGAGTTTCATCTTTTAGATTGCTGCTAAATCCTCTTCCCAAATTTCCATATTGACAAACGTACCTTTTCTGCTTCATACCTTTTATCTGTGAGTTTTGAAGTGTTTCTAAACCTTTTTTTTTAAGGTTTCACAATTCATCAGCATTTCTACAAAGCAGGTGATTGTACAGCCCTTCTTCAGATGCACAGCAGAAATGTAAATATTGGTTTACTAATTTGGCCAAGTATTTCTTATAGGGAAAGGAAGTATTTGTGAGGTTAAAAGTACTGTCTTTTTCAGCTAAGGAGTTAAGAATTGCTTGTCAAGTAGTACATGGACAGGTGGAAGGCACATGTGAAGACAAATGGGAAGATTTTAGTATCTGGTTCTTAGATGAAATGTGTGTGCTGAAAAATGGGGAGTGATCTATTTCAGTTGAGTTATCACCAATAAGAAAAAAAATCAGTAAAGATCACTGCAAGGTTTTGAGGTGCATTGCTACAGCTCCTCAGCAGCAGGATGGTTTTGGTAGCTAGTAGGTAGACAATAATTGGACTGAAAATTGGACAGTGAGGTCATTTACGATGACAACACACAGAGTGAGAATTACTGCTTTGGTTGTAAGTGTACAGTATAGTTTTTGAGGCAGATGTAAATTGGAAGAAAATTAGCAAGTGGTCAGAGGCTTAAAGTGGCTCTTGTTTTCCCAACCTGTTTCAGTTCCATGAATGGGGGGTATGTCAAATCTGCTGGGAGTTTCTGGAAGTTCTCAAACTATAATTATATCCTTGAAATGAATTTGCATAGCTCCTGTTGAAATAACAAGGGCATGCAAATATCAGTTTGAGATTTAGATGTGTGCTGGATTTTTTTGCTTTTGAGGGGGATAATGAGTCTCTTTTGGCCCATAGGGTGAGAATGATATATAACCCAGAGCAGGCAAGATCAAACTAGGAGTGAGGTGCAGGTCAGGGGAATAGCAGAGCTCCTCAGGGTCAGTGCTTTACAATTTGGGTCTACTGTGTGTAAAGGGACATGACAAAACCCCAGTTAAGAACTCAAAATGTAAAGTTTGGCAGTTAAGTGACTACAAATATGTACTTGGTATTCAGCTTCTGGAGCAGAAAGTATATCTCAACAATTGTCAGTAAAATGTGGAAAAAACCAATTCTGTAACAAATAATCTTGCTTATTGAAAGCATAAACTGCTCTTTACTTGTCATTTTTGAGTCTGGAAAAGGTATATTGAGAAAATAGAGTATATTGAGAAATTACATCTATCAGTTTCCAGATATTGTTATAAATAAATACACAAATAGATCTTGTGCATTTCTTGATTGCCTTAAGAAATAGTGTTATTAAAGCAGTAGTGAAACTGCCTTGAAAATAGAAGCAGCTCTGTCTGTTTTCTCAGTCTCCTTTATTCTTTCTCTTGAGGAACATATTGGTGTAAGTGTAGTCTGTGTTTTCTTTGGTTCTAAGGTTTAAGATGTCAGTAAAGATGATGTGTGTTTGAAACCACTTGCAGTTTTTTTCATTGCTGTTTTCCACTCTTTTTAAATACCATCTCATTCTCTCACAGCGTCCCTGAGATCTTGTCTATATTAGCACAGTACCTCTGATAGATGTTTTTGTTTCATATGGTTAACTAATGCTTTCCAAATACATTGAAGCAGATGGATGAATTCTGTTTGATTTAAAGATCAGTATAGTTGGGGTTTGTGTCCCTGCATGAGTTCTCTGTCAATTCTGTCTTCAGCAAATATTGTTAGAGGATCCCCCACACACACCTGTTTTTCAAATTCAAATTTTTGTCTTTTCTCTGAGTATATATTGAACTGGGATCTTTATATACTCCATCCCTACCACAAAAAATAGACTAAAGATGTTTTGGTCATTAGATTTATGTCAGCTGGTTTGGGGTTTTCTTCCTGATTGCTGTTGCTATATTGCTTTGTGTTACTTCAAAAAATAAAATCAGTGATTTCTTGGTTTTCACATCCAGAAGTACTTCATAAGCATAAGTTCTCCAGGCATTAATGTCAATCTTATTTGGCCAAATTAGCTCAGGAAGGATTTGTCTGGATGGAATCTATCTATTCATGATCAATGGAAAGGAACTCTACAATGTGGATCAAATATTTCGGGGCAGATGTAGATGCCAAGGTTGATTTTAGGTGAAATGTTTCGAACTCTGTCTTTGACTGTAGAGGAAGCATTAAAAAAGCATTACACCTGATTTTAGTTGTGTGTCTGGACTACCAGGATCTTAAGTCAGTTTAGAGGAAATATGCTTTTTGTTTGTTTGTTTGTTAGTTTTCCTAGTGTAAACTGTCCTCTTTTTCTTCTATGGACAAAAAGTTCCTCCACAGTTTGGTTGGGAAGATGTTATGCTCAGAAATTACACTAGAGGAGCTGAATAAATCTGTTTTTAACAAAGTGCAGCAAAACCAAAGAAATCAACCACAGCCCTTCTCCCTTACAGCAACCACCACTGACAAAAAAATAAAAAAAAAAACAACCTGAGTAAGCTGTGGAGAAAGGGTTAAAGGTAGTACTGATACTGAAGGGAACATGTATATTTTGCAGCAAAAATATTATTAAAGTGTAATTGTTCCAAAGTCTGAAAATAGCAAAAAATGAACAAAAATTCATGTGTACTGTAATTCCAGCAAGGATTACTTCAAAGAAAGCCATTAGTTTGAAATCTTAAAAAAACTTGTAGTGGTTTGAAGGTGTGGTCTACTGTCTTTCATATGCTATTTGTAATGTTGACAGCCCTCCAAATAGAATTAAATGTAGTTTTATGAGTGATAGAATAGAATTGTTGTAGTGTTCAGTAAAAATTGAGAGACCAGTAGAGAGCTTTTATATCTGTGTACAAAGTTATTAGAGCAATATTTCCAATCAATTACCACCTGTGAAGTGTAAGACAGTGAACATTGTTGGAAATGGTTTTGTAGCCATTTTGTAGCCACAAAAGGATGGCTCTGGTTGTGATTGGTAAGCAATTGAAATTTGGAACTCTGTGCATCATGTCCAAGCTAAGAAAGAACAGTCTGGGGGGGAGGGGGGTTGTGGCTGTGGTATGGCCAATGACTTTTCAGGTTTTGAGCTCTGAGAGAGAGTTCTTCTTGAAATGCCAGTGTTATAATAAATGTTTTTTCCCATCACACAATATTAGGCAGTAGGCAAGAGTCAGGTCTGTTACAAATATAATGTTATTTGATTTTCACTAGTTCTGCTTTAAAGTACGTTTCTAGCTTGTTTGCCTTTTTTTTTTTTTTCTCTTTCTTCATATGTCATTCCAGAAACACATCCTCCATCCCATGTCAAACACATAGTTTCTGCTTTGGTACAATCCTAATAACAATTTCTATGTTAAGATCCTAAAAAGCATCATAGTTGTTTATCATGTTCCTCATGATAGTAGCCATCAAACCCAGGCTATTGTTCTTTTAATAAAATAAGATTATGGATTTGGTTGTTCTACTAACAAAAGTTAAAGAAAATGTTTCCACAGGCAATGCAAGTTTGATTTTTAAAACAAGCCAACAACCCAAATAAGCTTCTAGGCTTTCAGTTTTCACTGAATAATCACTGACTGCTATAATTTTAAATCAGTCACCTTAGCAACTAATACCTGATGTGCTGGAGTGTGAAAATATGAAATGCAAGGAAAGCACAAACAAATACATACATGCATATGTTAGTTCAGCAGAAAGAGTGCCAGCACAGTGCATGTGTGTCTTTAGGAACAAACCACACACATCAAGGCATCTCTGCAGATGCAGGGAGCTGCAGTTAATTTTCCATCAGAAGGTGACTGTTTAAAGGTCATTTCCCAAAGCAGAAGTCAGATTCTTTGGGGATGCATCCTTTACCTTCATCTAGTGTTTCATTGGCTGTATAAGCATTAAACTTGGTGAGAATGACAGGCTGTAGTAAGTGGATCCCAGGTGGGCCCTGGGATCTGCAGAGGCAGCTGTTTCCCAGCCCTGATAACTCCTGCAGGTTTGCAGATCCTTTTGCATCTGACAGGGCATGCCAGACCTCTGCACTGCCCACTGCTGATGTTTTAAAGGAGAATGGCTTCATCATTCATTAACTGCTACTTCTCCTTTGGGCTTTATCTTTGTGATGCTGTTGAGTCACTGAGATGTGTAAATAATAGAAGTTAACAGGAACACATTTTTTAAGAAAGGCAAAGCTTTTAAACTTTTTTTTTTTCCCCTTTCCCCCCTTTTTTGTTCTCTAAGGAATCCTCTGAGAATTTATTGTTGATTTTTCTGTTGTAACCAGGTTAAAAAATTCTGCATTTTAGATCTTGGCTGAAACACGTTTTCAGCTTGCTAACATCATGCCCTCCTCATAATAATGATGATTAATAGTATAATGACATGATATTTTCCCATTTATACACATTGTAAGCTAGTGATGTTTTTTCAATTTACTAGCAGGATCAGTCTTTTTTAATGTCTATCTCGGCTTGTAGTTTGTACATTTATCATTTTTTCCCCTTCAAATTCATGAAACATATTCTTGTCCATTACCTGTGCCTTTGTAATATGTTAGGATAGGTTTTTGCCAAGTTTTTTTAATCTCCCAAAGGCCAACTGCTCCACAAATCTAGAAAAACATGATGAAGAAAGCATAATCTTTCTTCAGAATTTCTTGGCTAAGAGAAACAAAACTCTGTCCTTGGGTTCCCTGAATAAATACAGTAAAAAATGCCTAGAAATATTGCATTTTGATACTTGCTTCTTTAATCCCTCCTATCCACTTCTGGAAAATCAAAGCATAATGCAGTCTAATACATGCACACAGATCTATCTCCATTTAAATATCACTCCATATCTTCTGTTTCATATTTAAGACTTATGACAAGAATTACAGAGTATTTGATGTTACTGTTTTCAATATTACTACTCTCAAAAGCTCAAGTAGTGCAATAGTGAATTTGGATCTTTGCAATATTTATTGGTCAGATACAAAACCAGTATAGTTATTTATTTTTTTAAAAAACCTCATCTATTTGTTTAGTTATGTAACCTTAATCCCCCCCCCAAAACTAGAGGTATGAAAGCCTACCTTTAAAGAGAATTTCATGTCATTCTTTATGCATATGTTTAAAAAAAAAAAAGAATAATTACCAGCTAGAAACTTTTATAACGTTCAGTACCTCCTCTCTTCTCTTCTATCAAGACTCCACTTAAACTTCATGGAGGCACCAATAGGTATTGGGAAACAAGGTAAAAATTCTCCTATAGAAGAAGCAAAAGAAATGAGCTTTTTAGGCTTGTGAAAATCACAGAATATCTATATACCTGAAAATATGTGGTAGAATAAAATGCTAGAAGTTATACACTAGAAGTAAATAGAATAAAGTTACATGATATAATAGAATGAAGTTATATGCTAGAAGTAAATGCTCAAATAAAATGCTAGAAGTTATCCTGATATGACTGATTTTACCAACTCCAGCTGGTGCAGTCACTCTCTTGCTCTGCATCCCTAAGTTTGGGGACAATGCTGTGCAGATTTTCACATGCTACAATACTGCTTTTATTTCTGTGAAATCACCAATGCTTCATTACTAAGAGAAGCTGAGATAATGATTATGGGGCACTTGCAGACTTTATGCTGACTTGAGAATCAGGATCTGATAGCATGAATTGTTTTTCATCTGTTCAGCAGCATTCAGGCTCCATGGAGGCTGAGAGCATTGGGAAAGCTTTTCATATCTGAAAAATAGTAGACCAGACCTGGTAAGTATCAACATTGAACAGAACTGGTTCCTCATGGAAAGAATGAGACATCCTCTTCTTTAGATCAAGCAAGTGAACAAGTCCTGCCATTGAGAGGCATTGAGGCTTCCTCTGAACAGGCTTAGGTGTCCTGCTGGGGCTTTGGGGTGTAGCTCCAATGAGAGAAGGGGCTCTGTGGAAATGACTGCTTGTGACTCAGCTGCTGGGAGCTTTATGTGTGCTCACAGTTCACATTAGTAGTGGCAGTGCTGATTTATAAAGCCTTTGGTCTTGCAAAGTTACCATAGCTTAGAATTACTGAATTGTGTATTGGTCTGTCCTGGTCTTGCTTATAAATGAACAAAATTAGGTAAAATAAATAAAGTAAATATTTAATTCCTCTCTTCATTGCTTTCCTGAAGGTGTTCTCAATGGTGCTGCACTGATGCAGCTGAGACAGAATTCACCAGAAAGAACAGATCCAGGAAGAATTTATAGCATTGGCAGCTATAAGAGATTTATTTTTTGTAAAGGCAACAAATCCAGCATTGAAATTAATGAAGAACAACTAGTAAAGAGTTTAAATATGCATCTTCAAACCAAAATAATTTAATCTCTTTTTTTTTTTAACTCACATTAGATTACTTTGGGTTTCCACAATTATCAAAATTATAATTGGCTTTACAAACACCCAAACAAAACTAAAAAACTGTCAAAGAGATCATTACTCATTAATTCATTTGTTATTTGTGTTCAAAACTTAACAACCCTTTTTTCTTTGTGAATGGAGTTTACAAAGCAGCATTTTTAAAAGAGATTTCTGACACTGTTAGCACAAACATCACTTAGAGGAGATCCCTCCTACAAGCATGTGCCTCATACTACCCATCCCCAAAACCAAACAGAAACTTGGTAACCCAGTTAAGGAGCTCAATCATTTGTGAGCTTGAAGCAATCTTTAACTTGAGGCAAGTGTTTGATTTGACTCTCATAAAAAAAAGCAGCTGTTACTAATTTTTTCATATTTGAATTAAATAAATAATTTTAATAAATATTCAAATGGAAAACTGTGCATGTAAAGTAGAGAGTAAACTATAAGAGAAACTGCTGGCTAATCACAGATTAGCTTGCCCAGGTAATTCTTGGACAGACAAAGAAAAGGATGGAAATAATGAATGCTTTCTCCTGAATGTCTACATGTTCTGGAGGGGGGAAAAGCCACCATAAATAAAAAAGGGCAGTACTTTACTTTGACTGAAGTTACTCTTTGCTTCAGTAGCTTTGCTACTGTAAAACAAAGTATATATGTTTATTTTGTAAGTGTTGTAAATCAATCTCACCTTATTCAGAAGACTTTCATTAATTTACTAGACTTTAGATCGTGTTCCTATCTTGAAGTTACTTAACTGAGCCCCTTAGAGAGGTGATAATTATGGAGAAATTGTATAGAACTAAAATATGCATTTCTTTAAGAAACTAATTTTTTCTCCTGTATCACCTACAGATTATTAGTATGAATAATGAAGCACATGTGCACTCATTAAAAATTAGAATTAATTAACAAGTATGTTATGCCTGGATATGTCTACATATACCAGTCTCATTTTTTCTTGTGGGAGTGATCAATATACACTGAATAACACAATTTGGTCCCTTCTTATTATGTTGCAGTAACCCAATACTGTAAACCGGAGAAGTTGCTTTGTCATTTTTAATAACATTCTGTTTTGATTTGGGCATGCTCAATTCTGTTCATTTCTGATCCATTGATCTGTAACTGGGCAGAAATGAAATACATTTATGAAAAAGAAAGAAAGTTTTCATCTTAATCACTCAAGTACAGCCACCTCTGGACCACATCAGTTTTAGTCAGATAAAAAATGTAATTACTAATGTAAATGTAACATAAGTGCACAGGGATTAGTATGAGAGAAAAATCAGAATTGCACAATCACAGATTTAGAAGCAATGATTAAGGTTTTTTTGTGGATTTTTAGAAATTATTTCAATTAATCTACAAAGGCAGAGTGGCTAAAATACCTGTGGTAAAGTCAGACACCAGGCTTTTTGTGACTAGTTTAATGTTAACTGATCTTGGAATGTTTCCTTGATGAGACTGGTTGAAATTTGTGTCTTACACATGCTAATAAATGCTACTGACACCTTATAAATAAAGAGCAATAGTCTCAGTCAAGAAAAGCATTGTTTCTAAGCAGGGATGCTAATTTACAAAGTTCAATTAGATTCCATGAAATAAATGGACAGAAAATGATCCTTGAAGTCAAGTATGGCTGTATTTTCTCTCATGATTTGGGAGTTTTACTCTTAGCAGGTAAATCAGTGATGTTCATTGTCAATTGTTTTCTGTGTGTTTCCCATGCTGTCATGGGCTGTTTGCTAGTTTATGAGTTTAGCTGGCACTACCACATCAACCTTAGCATATACCTTCAAAAATTCTTTGGCTTTGACTGAAGGCATGATCAAAAGATTTGGGTGATCTCTGAGGTCTTAATGGCCTTCAGCTCCATCAATCTTGGTATCACTATGTACTTATATTGATTTTTTTTCTTTTGCAAGGAAACAAATACATTTATTTTGAAAAATAAATTGTAAAATAATCTCTTAGCCAGTCTTAAAAGTGCATCAGTCTGATGGGGTTTTTGGGCTGACCAGATTTTCAGAGTGTTTTATTTTCGTTTTGTTGATTAGCAAAAGCTTTATTTCTAGTCACCTTGCCACTGTTGTTTAGAAATGTGTTTTTGAAAATGGAATTGATTTTTTATTAAGAAGCCTTTACTTTCAGCTAGGGATAAGCCAAATTGACACAGAATATTCCTAAAGCATATGCAGCAGATTGTCTGAATTGCTAAGCTGTCTTCTCAGGTACTTTGCTAATGTGGCATTGATCAATCTACAGATTCCCAAACTGTAGAGAAGTGATAGGAGTATTGGCCACAGATGCACCACGGGCCAGAAAGATAAATTGTTTGGGTTGTCTTTTTGCAACTTTAAGGTCACAATTCATTCATCTTGTTACTTTTCTGTATCCCTTTAGTGACTTCAATTGCAGGATTAAATATTGAATGGTGGCAGATCACTCAATATATGGCTCTTCCACTTTGGCATTAGAAGGCATTTCATGCTTAAAATGGAACATTGTGCACACAGAATGCCAAAGGTAGTCGTGCTGATGATCTGTTCTGTAAGATTAATCCCACAACAACATTATCAGGCAATTCTTAACACATTGATTTATTCCTGATATGACACTTCTGAAACAAATGGATAAATGCTTGGCATATACTCAGCATCCTAGGAGGGAGAATGTGGAATTGAACCCTCTACAGAAAAGATCCATATTTAAAATTAACCCCTTAAAAGCTTAGTCAGGAAAATTTTAGACTGAAGTTCTTGGCCACTTGTGCCAAGATGGTTTGTAAGAATCAAGAACAAGGTAAGGGGGAGGATTCTTCCCCAGGGAGCAGATCATGGTCTGCAGATTTGCCACACACCTTGTGTACAGGAATAGTTGTGCCATTGTACATTTCAAGCAGAGAAATGCTTCATGTTTCACATTTTATTGCCTCTGGCTTCCCTCAGAAAGGCTCCTCTCTGCCCCCCTGCCAGGCTCTGCTCCCAATCCCCCGGGAAGCTGCAAAATCCATTGCAGATCTGTGCCACCAGCTCTCCTCTTGTAGCTGGTGAGCAAGGGCAGGCTTTGCAAGGCTTTTCTTTAGTCTTCTGCACTGCTGAAAGGTGCAAGAGAATTTTGCCTCTGAAGATTGTTACCTGTACAAACTGCATAAACACGTCCTGTGCCTTCAAACAACATTACATATGGAATGTGAAAGGCAGCACAGCTGTTGAAGGTGGGTGCATTTGCAGTTTTCCAACCAGTATTACAATTGCAGTACAAACCACCTAAAGGGAGTTCTATTGATTCTAGCTTTAAAGCTGTTTTCTATAATGTTTCAAAATTGGCATTGTATTTTGTATGTTGTGGGGGTTTTTTGTTGCATCTGTCTGCAAACTGAGCGAGAGGCTGCATTTCCATGATAACTTCAGCAGGTAAGAAGTATCTTCAGAAGTGTAAATTTAGTTTTGCTTTTTCAAATTATATCTAATGATTAACTATGTGCTACATATGAGTTTGGACAAAAGTGAGATCCAGTTTCTGCATCTGACTTGTGGATCCTCTGTCACTGGGTGGAATCCAAAGCCTCGGGTTAGGTGCCTGCACTTCCTAACAGTGTATCAATATACTGCCTGTACAGATGTCTCACGCTGATATTCACAAAAGGCTGAGCCATCAGCATCACTCATGTAGCCAAGAAGGTGCTGCAGAAGTAATATTCAGGAAGGAATTTGTGCCCAGGGCTGTAAGGTGACACCAGAACATTTCCATTTATAATAAAGGGCTTTTTCCTTTGGATCTGAGTTTCCAAGCATACGCTTGGAACCAACACGTGCAACACTTCCTTGTAAAAGTAGAAAGAAGTGCCCTTTGTGATTTTGTCTTTTATCATCCCTCAGAAATGACCACAGATTATTGACACACAGTTACATATATCTAATACATGTATATATTAAACCCCTCTCTTTCCAAAATGATTTGAACCCAGGTATCTCATTTAACAAGGAACTTCTGAGACTCCTGGAGTGCCAGTACTTCTGGCAGTGATCCAGATTTGATATGGATATGGAAGTGTCTGCCACATATAACTAAAAGTTTTTTAGGCAAGAAAGAACAGTTTTAATACAGAAGGCTGACAGAGACTGTCCAAAGATGTCCAGTGTGGTAGTCAGCCCATTTCCTGGAAGTCAGAGATATATTTTGTACACACTTTGTAATCAAATCCTCACCAAGAACAATTCCTGTACCATGTAAGTGGTATAAGAAGGATCCTCTCATTCACCTGTTTATGATTCAGTTTGGATGTGTCCAAAAGTGAAGCACATCCCTGATGCACTTCCCAAAACATAATTTTGCCTTGTTACATGGATAAGTTTAGTAACACTAGATGACTAGAGATGTTAAGACAAAATTGTTTCTGAGATTTAGTCAACAATCAATTTGGGTTGTGGTTTAAAGTATGAAAACCACACACTAGGCCAGTTTGGATTCTTAGATGGGCGTTTTTTACTGTGTTGAATTTATAGAAATATTAAGATGCCTGAACTTTGCTTGTCTGTCTGCCAAAACTTCATCTGGATATGGTTAATAGAATCTATGTTCATGTGCTAATGTCTGCAAATATTCAGGCTAGCTAACAAGACCATTGCTTTCTTTGCAGTTTCTTCATGTAAGTGATTCTTTAAACTGCCCATCTTAATACATTTGGTTGTAGAGATCTGTTAAAATGAATAACTTGAATAGAGAGTTGAAGCTTTTTGATATTCAACATGTTTTCTTAATGCCAGTAAAATGTTTCTGTTGTATGCAGCTCTTTTTAAAGTTTGTTTTAATCTGGTAATTTGTTTATTTCTAGTGCTAGTAAAATAAAAAGCATAATTAGCAATGGTTTTTTACTGGAAAATAGTGTGTAGGAAATGCTCTAAAGCTGACCATTTGAAAATGTAACTTATGTGTGAATAGTTGTCTTAGTTATGAAATCTGGCATCCTGATTCCTCTGAATTTGGGGACAAGTGATTATATTCAAAGATTTGTTACAAGAATCACAAATGGTCTTGAACATAGAATGAAAAATATATTACTTGGTCTTTTTTTTTCTTTAGCCGAAATCCTTGTTTGTACCAAAGGGATGTTTTGATTAGTTTGGCTGCTGTGCACATCATGATACCATCAAAGTCAAAATGAAATATGACCAAAAGGTCCTTTTGGGGCATTAGGAGTCTGTTCCAGTATTTGTGCTGTAGATCATTTTTCTATCCACCTATCATCATGCAAGATTCTTTTTGATCTCACAGAGAAATAGACATAAGAATTACCTGCAGTCATGTAGTAATTCAGATTCCAAACCAAAATTTCTCCTTGGTGTTTGAGATACATTTTTTGGAATATCTTCTGTTACAATCGCATTCCAGATGAGGACATTCTTAGATAACTACATGTGCTCCCTAAGTGCATGCTTACCTCTAACATAGATTGCAGGCAAATTGCTGTATAGGTGTCGTGATATAGATACCACAAATTTTAATGAAATTCCCTTTTTTTTAATTGGTGAAAATGTTTCTCCTGGGCTTGAAGATGAAACAGCAAAGATGAGAAAAACAGCATGTTACATTCTTAAATCTACAGGATGAGAAAATCACCAATTACTTGAAAAGTTGGCTGAAATGGTTTTCCTTGTTTAAAAAAAAAGTTGATTTTTGTGCTTACAAAGAGATTTAATATGCTCATTTCCTCTTTCTAGATATTGTTGGCACTGTAAAATTAAGAAATTCATTACCACATACTCACTGGCCTTACTAACAGGCAGCAATGAATGTTGCTTCATTGCTGCCTGTTAGAATGGCATAAAATTCAAGGTGCAGTTTTGGAGGTGAAAAGCATCACTGGCCTGGAGATTTTGACTTCTGATATATATAAATATGTGAACCAACATCCCTCTCTTGATAAGCAACATATGTGACCCATGACGGGCAGCTTGCTGTTCTGGTGGAGCAGAATATTACAGCTAGACCAGGCAGGCTCCTGCTCCACTGGACTTGGAAGAGATTAGCAAAGTATTCTCCCAGCTTGAAGGGTTTCATTTGGGGTTTTTTTCCCCACAATGGATAGTAGATAAACTCATATGCAAGTTTATTGCAAGATTCCTTTGAGACCCTTAGCTTTTTATGAATGGAAAGGTCATTTATAAATGTTCAACATCATTGTATTTTATTACTTTTCCCACAGGACAAGATCAGTGTGTTTTCTGTTAGAGACTGCAATCAGATTTTACAACCACACAGATTTAATGTTGTACATATTATTTGTGTTCAATAACTGAAGACTCTGTAATGAAAAATACTTTTGATTTCAGCCCATGGAGGTCTCTTTTATTCATACATTACAATTTTCAAACTGGAACACAGACTTTAACAAGGCCAGGAGCCTTCAATTCTAAGTTATTGATGCAGGGTCAATCTTTGCCTGGACTGTGGTTTTCTGTAATGCTAAAAACTCCTATACAGTTTTCTCTGAAACATCTGATATTTCTTTGTCAAAGTGGCCTTGAGGTCCACTATTGGTAGAGCTGCATTTGAGCCATAGGATGGTCATATTGATGCTTGGTTTGGTCACTTAATTATACTTTGTATTTGTATTTGCTGAGTCTTACTCCTTTGGGCATAGCACATCTTTTAGTCATTATAACATCTAGTTTGTTATCATCTATTTTGAAAGCACTTATGTTGAGTAGAAAAATCTTTACCCGGGGAAAGTCCAGGACTTAAACATGTGTGGCCACAAACTGAAATCATTATTGCCACAGAAAATGTCAATTAGTAAATTTGAGAGTAAAAGCCATAAAAGCAGCTCTGTGATCTAATGGGGAGACTGAGCATCAGGCACTGAAATCCTTCAAGCATTTTTTCTTTAGTTTACAGTTCTAAAGGCAACTTGGACTTTTTTTAGTAAGGCATGATAGCAAACTCCATCCCTGTATTTGCATTATCTCTGTCTCCAGCAGCCCCACTCTGTCTCGCACCAGAAGAGACACCATTTCCAGCTGCAGAGCTCTCCATCAGCATTTAGAGGAGAATCATTAAAGTTTAAAAGCAGTTTCCTAAAATCTTGGAAAAGGCATGGGAGTAGGATGAGTTCCTCATCACGGAGGATTTTGGATATGGGAGAGGAAGAAATCTTTCCATATTCCAAATCAGACAACTGAAGAGAACCCCAGATGGATTTGACAATGCTTCTAAGAGGCTTGTGTGGAACATGTTCTCTAGCATGCAGGTGTATCAATGACAACTTCCATGTTTTGCATTTTTTACATAAAAGAGAATGGTTGGAATGCTTTCAAAGTCCAAAGGTGCAGGACTGTATTTCTACCTCAAGGGAATATTAAATTCAGAGTAGGAAGGAGTACGTGAAGTGTCTCACACACATCAGTGTGGGGGTAACATGCAGTTCAAACTCCTGGTATTTCATTTTAAAAGGCTTAGGAAACACCTACACACTAGTAGGTGTTTTTGTCAGTTGTGTACAGCTGTGTGAAGTACCAGCTTCTCTGCAAGGCATTCAGTGGCCCATCTCAGAGGCTTGGATGTGTAGATTGAGCTCAGTGTGTGGTGTTGGACACAGATGTTGGCTAGCTCTACCATATTAGTATTTAATTGGCACACAGGTAGGACTCGTGATATACTTTACCAGAAGCATTGAATTGGTGTTTTGACACCATACTAGTGCACTCAGCCTGCACAAGACCATATTTTTGGAAGCTGTTGAATACAATCTTCTGGCCAAAGAGAAGTGAGTCTGCTGTTTTCACAGTGGGGTCTGTTATTTCACAAGGTAGTACACTGCTTCCTTGTTCATTTGTTAGTGTTCTAGGACAAGTTGATTTATTACCCTGAAAGGAGAGCATAATGGTCTGTAAGATATTTAATAGGTTCAGAAACATCACCTTATCATGTGCAAAATCTAGTGGCTCTTTTTTCTGAGAGGTGCCTCCAATTTTTGTGTCAAAGTTTTGTAAATACTGGGGGTAGATGAGGTTCTTGTAAGCACTCATGAAAGATTATTTTGATAAGACATTCTGAAGCTAAATGATTTTGAAGATAGAGTTTTAGAGTAGTTTTGGCAATGAGAGTACAATGAGATCAAGGCAACTGTCAATTTGCATTAAAAATTGTGTTGTTTAAGAAACTGTCAAAAGTAACAATATTTGATAGGGATAAAATGAACTGTTTTCCTCCCCCCTATGCATTTTCCATAGTTGGTTGCCATCTAGCAATATACCAGTTTATGTTTCCTTTCAAATGCCTGAACTCCACCTTGCACAGAGACACATGCCTGTACTGGTTTTTCCTAGTAAGTATCTTGAGTAGGCAGGATATGTAACAGCCTTTTTGGAGAGTCCAGATAATTACTGTCCATATTCTCCTGAAAATAATGTGGTGCACTTTCTGAATAAGGATAGCTGGCATTCATGAGAAGGTGAAGGATAAAATATATGTACACATGCATTTATTGTCTGTCTGTGAAGAAATCCATGATTCCCCTGGTTTGCAGTATATGTCTCCTGTCTTTTTAGAACCCTCAACTGTCCATATGGGCAGATACACAGTGGGCTGTTATATTGCAGATGTGTAAGTTTTTTGTTCAAGGTACTTGTTCATGTTGTTGCTCAGAGATGATTATGGGAGCAAAAGAGAAACGACATTTTTTGTCACAGCTTAGTTTGCATGTTAGTTACCATCAGATTTCTTCCTCTCTTTTACTCTGTCTTTCGCTTCCTACATACTAGTAAAATTTAAATTTGTTGACTGGGGAGTTTGCTGGGGAAGTGAGGTTCACCATGGAGCAACCTTACATATGAACCAGACTGAAAGTTCATGAAAGTTCAGGCATGTAGTGACCGTGTAAACTCTGTCCAAAGCTGGTTCACCACCTCCTGTGTGCTGTTCATCAGTGTGCTGTAATAAGACAATGTTAGGCAGGGTTCCTCCTTAACACTCCCTCACCCTAGGTAAGGTCTGTTTTAGCTCTGCTTTTACAATTCTCTTTTCTGAAAGTCAAGTTGTAATAAAACCAGCCAAGGCTTTCTCACGTAGTTCAGCTGCTTCTACAATGTACCCCTCAGGACTGCTGATTCCACTCGGCAGTCTGCGGTTTTCAATTACTGGCCACAGATGACTTTTAAGAGAGCTGGCAAAGCTAACCAAGAAAATTGAGCCTGGCAAGATTAAATTTGCTGTGTAGGAATCTTCATCTTCACAGAAAAATTCTTAAAGGCTCCGTGAAGGAAAAAAAAAAGAAAAAATTAATTTAAAAGGCTGAAAACTGCACATACCTCCTCTAAAAGTGACTTTTATATCATGATAGTTCAAAAAAATCATCTGCTCTCTAGCCACCAGCCTATAACAAACTTTGGAAGGTGGAAGTAAACATTCTTTAGTATGTTATTAGAGTTACATTTATCTCAGTTACATAGGCTTTTTCATTCTATATGAATTCATGTCAGCTGAATTCATATTCACTAGGTGTTATCTTGCTCTAAAATTGAGTAGCACATTGATGCATCTGATGTCTTAAGGTGAGACACTGTGTATCTGAAACATGCTTTGTCTCCCTTGCCCTTTCCCAGTTATGGGTTTCTCATTCTTAAAGCGATGAATATAAGACCTGCTGTTTTATCTCAAAGCATTGTATAGCTATTGTGCATGTGGTTTATGGAGTGTATCCTTCAGATGCTTCTAAACTAGTGACATGGACAGATTTTACATTTTTCCATTAGTTGTTTCCGTGACTTGTCTCTGAGCTATTATTACAAAATACAAGAATTTATTTTGACAGCAGGGCTGCAGGAAGTGCAGCTCGCAGCTTATAGCAGACTTGTACTATTTTGCCCTAACAGTCTAGAAAATTACATTCCCAGAAATCAGCAAGTGTAGTCAGAATGCAATTTGCCTACCTACAGAAAGCTCTGCAGTTGTTTTTTTCAACAGCTGGCAGCCTGCAGGCCCGAATCATTATGTCCTCTTCCCATCCTTTGTCCCTTGGGCCTGACCTGCCTTGCTTGGAAAGCCTCACTCAGTAACACCTGGTGTTTGTACCTGCTTATTCACTGGTTCCACCAGTATTAGTCACCAAAGACTCTGGTCTACCATGCTGCTGATTATCCTACTTATATTTAAGGCTGAATGTAACTGAGGGAGCTACAAATTCACCTTAAGATGCCCTCAGACACACCTGCCTATAACTCCTGAAATATCTGAAGTGGTCATTGCAAGACTGCATGAAGTACCAAGAGAGACATCTCCAAAGTCCTGAACCATGATCCAAATAGCAGACCCCTTCACAACAGTTTAAATACAGGTTGTTGTAAATATAAAATCAGGTTGCATAGAATTACATTTAAAATGTAATTTTCCTGATCTGTGTGAATACCATCTTTATTAAGTGAAATATGATTTGATATAAAAGAACTCATAGGTTTTCTTTTAAATTGTATGTTCAACTATCAGGAACAGTAGATGCTTATATATTATATAAATAATATCTTTATCCTCCCCTCCAGTTTGCGTCCTAACTAACTGGCTTTTGGTACATTCATATTATTGTACTTGAAGTTTAATATTTAAACTGTTTAACAAGCTAATCAATTTGTAGACCCTGCTATAAGTTTTTATCATGTAATTTCACAGACCTGTCTGCACCTAGTTAATCTTTTGTGAATCCTGTCAAATTGTTTGTAGTTGAAGTACTTGTAGTTCCTTAAAGGCACAGATTTCCAGTGGAGATCTATATTGGTTAGATCTCTTACTGGTTGATAATTCTGGCCTTTTTTTTTTTTTATTTTAATGTGGCATAGTCCTCTAATCCATCAGGGCAGAAGATGTGTGAACTAGGGCATAATTTAATTAGCCAGACTTATTTTGAAACTGAAAAGGATTGCTGTTTCACAACTTGGTACCATTATTCCTTTCCAAATACTTTAAGGCTGAAATTCCAGGCCTAAACTTAGCAAACTGTTCCTCTTTAAAAGAGCTCATCATACTTTTCAGGCAGCAAGTCGATGTGAAAGCATTTATGTGACTTCCTCTTCAATAAGCCCATTATGTCTGTCTTTGGCTGTGGATTTGCTCTGTTAATATGTCATGGACAAAGCAAGCAGGTGAGTAATCAGAAGGTTAAAGGTGACTTTGTGAAATGGAACTGCCTAAGCCAGACTTAATACAAAAAGACAAAGAAAAGCAGGGAAGAGGCAAAGGAGAGAGAACAGTGACAGTTTTTTTCCGTATCTGTGGAGTGTGGGTGAGGATAAGTCTGCATGTTCCCAGCTTCTTTTCAGTCTAGTTTGCCCTATTTTAGCATACCTGAAATGAAACATACCTATTCAGCACAGGTTATTTGCTAGGTTTCTATCTAAAATGAAACATTTCCTTGAGTCTGATTTGTGTCTTCTTCCCTATATAATTTGTAAAAGTAAAGGAAGTCAAGGCAGCAGTGTTTCAGAGAAAGACAGAGTGTGTTTTCCAAGGCCCAGCAGCTTGTGCAGAGCCTGGTTGATGGATCTGTGTGTTCCACAGGAACACTCTGCAGTCCTGCCACTTTGGGTGCAGAAGTCTGCCTGCATTAGCCAGGAGCTTCACCCAGACTAATAGACCTTGTCAAGAGGTACAGCACAATGCTAACATGCTTTGATGTTTTGCAGCTCAGAGGTACTTGCATACTTGCCAGGTCAGGTATTTCAGCATCTGCATGAAGACATCCATCCTTAGATGTGTATAGTTTGAAAGATGTTTATATAATAAATGGAAGGAAGGCATGTCCCCATTTTACAAAACGGTAGCACATTCTCAAAAGTTACTTAAGGGTTTTTTGTGCACATTTATTGTTAAACCTGCTCTGGTTTTGAAAGCAAAGAGTAATCAAGAAATTCAAGAATCTAGATATGAGTTTCAGATTCTTATTATATTTTCATTACCATAGTTACTTGCACGTTGGTTATATAGTATTTATTGTTAATGTCCCACTGATTTTACCAAGAAATGAGATTTTTTTTCTAATAGGAATTTAATAAAACCCAGCCAAGTAATATTCAGAATGAAAAACACCCTTACCGTTTTTATCATGTGATACAACATTATTAAATTAGCACTCATGTAACTAGTGTCTATAATATTCTTTCAGTCATTAAAATGATTATGAGAGAATAATGCATTGTGAAAAAGCATTATAAAACAATCTGGAGCCTTTCAACTAATTTCTTTCATGTCATTTCATTCAATTTAAACCAGTTTGACATTGTCCAAGTTAACAAGTTACTCTTTTCTGTTCAGCACCTGCTGGTGGCAACCCGTAAATCAGCATCTCATCCAGAAGCATGAAAGACCTCATTAAATCTAATTTTGTGTGAGTTCACAGATCTCCAAATTAACCCTTCTTTAAAAATAAAATATAAGAAGATAGTAAAGGTCAGCCTTTTTGTACAACAAAGTTTGCTGACCACAGAGATTTTCAAGCCCGATGGCACATTTGACTGCGTGGTTGTCTCATCCTTTTGGCAGTGGTCTGTTTGATGCCAGTGAGGAATGCTAAGACTCTGTCTGTCTGAAATATGTTAACAAGTACATTTTATACTTTTTTAAAGCAGAAAATAAAAGGTAAAAGAAAAAAAGTTGTTTTTTTTCTCAACAGTAGTAAATCATTGATGTCAAATTACTATTGCTAACAATTTGTGGGGAGAATTGCTCATCTCTTCACTCGCTTGCCAGCTCTTTGAAATGCAGTACAATCTTGCACTCTACATTTGATTTATTATGCTTTATTTCACTAATAGATAAATATAAATAAATATATTTAGACACAGTAGTCATAGAAGGGCTACATAAGAAAGCCATGCCTTACTTGAACACAAACTGTTAACAGTTTTAGGAAGCAAAAAATAAGCCCATACATGCTGATGGACCTAATAACATTCAGGTGTGTCTGAAGATGAAGGGAAAATTTATTTTAAGGCTATTACTTTTTGAGTGTAGGGTATAGAAACTAATGTACTTACAACAGAAATCACAAATATAATTCACCTACATTATACACAAAAGACAAATGACAAACATTTCCAAAATTGCAAATAGGAATGTCTATAAATAAAAACACTTCAGTATCATCAAATAAAGGTAAAAGAAAAAAAGGCAATAAACTGTTAAGAAGAAAAATGAATATACTAAGAATAAAAATAGCATTTTAGTAGGAACATTATTATGACAATATCTATACTTCATAGTTTATGTGTGTCCTATAGGGAACTACAATCTGATTATAAAATATGTCAAGTAACACACAGTGCAGAGTGCCAATATTTGTAGTAAGGTGCATGACAATTTATTTATGATATTGGTTTAAATTACTGATTCACTGAACAAACTTCATTTTTTTCTTGTCATTTTTACTTCAGTTTGCACAATTTAAATAACATATAACATTTTTCCATTGAAAGAGTGCATTGTATGGCCAAGCTGGGTTTTTCCACCTTTTTGTCACTACCTAATAGAACATGATAGCATTAATTGTAGTATTTGGGGTTGGTTCTGAAATTGTGCTCAGTGTTGAACTTGATCAAGTATCTGTGACATAAAACACCAGGGGATAATATGACTCTCTAAGACCCTGCCTAAAATATCTAATAGGAAGAAAAAATACGTATTATCATGGACACTAAATGTTCTGTATGGCTTATGCTGACAGTACTATAGTGATTCAGACATTAGAAAAATCATAGATATCTAAAATATTGGTGCACTAAATTCTTTATTAAAAGTATATTGATGGCTAAAAAAAGAAGGAAAAAATTAGAGTTAGTGTTGTCTTAGATGAGTGGACAGATTAATTTATGACTCCTACATGGACGAAAATGAAAACCAGCAAATATTCTCTGTATGAAAAACTGTAATGTAAAATCTCTCTTGGTAAATTAAAAACACACATTACAAGCTCAAAATAATATCAAATCCAAAACTGAAATGATTTTTTCAAGTTTGTGTTGAAAACTGCCTTAGACAGGAAACAAAAAGCCCTGTTAAATCAATCAGTTTGAGAGGATGTGTATTGAAAAACAGCTGAAGGAAATCATAATTTGATGATAATTAGTATGTATCAGCTAAGAAATTTAGAACACTGAAAAGGCAGAAGGAAAAAATAGGGAGAAAGCCATGACCACAAAGTTTGGTGGCTTTTTATTTTTTCTCCTTCCTTTAATGGGGCAGATGTTTGGCTTCTTGTTGTAGCTGTTAAAATGAAATTGAATGAATCCAAATAATGTTAACCAAATCTAGACAAAACCAGGAGAATTCCCCAGAGTAAGGCAGAAAATGCTGAGGTTTTCAATAAATATTTATCTTATGTAGTTAGATGGAGGAAAAGGTGGCAAAGAGGCTGTTAGATCATATGATAAAATATTTACTTTTTCCATGGAAATATAAAATTGCAGCTATTAGTGCTGGATGTTTTCAAGTGCACTAGACAGATAACTTCATTCAGGAGTGCAAAAATATGTAGTAATACAATAGGTAGACATAAAGCAGATTAGTTAAGACTGCAAACATTGATGCCAATTTATAGTAAAGTTCCATTAAGGATATTAAAAGAGCTGTCTCAAAGGCTCTTGCAGTTGTTAATGTTGGCTTCTATGCAGTTGTCTAACACGGGCAAACTTTTAAAGAAATGAAGTAAGACAGTGCTGTTCCCTCTGCTCTATAAACACTGACTATTTATAATTTTACAAGGCTGACTTTTTTTCTGGCAAGATAAGTGACTAAATGATGTAGAAATCATTCATGTAAATTTTAACGTGAACATTTTACATTCAGTGGCTTTGTAGCATCCGGACTAATTAACCACTGAAGCCATCTCTGTGGTTTTCTGAAAGATTTCCAACTGCCAAAAATTTTAATCATTATCTTTTCTCCTAAAATGAAGTTAAACCAGAAATTTAACTAGTGGCAGCTCTGTGGCAAATGTTCTCTGTGCTTGCAGTGGGATTTTTGAGTCTGGCTTCCATTTTAGCATGCAAGACTGGGAACCTGCCAGGTTTATGCCATGTTACAATTGAATTCTTTATTTAAAAATCTTCATGAAGATAGATACTAGGAAACTTTTTCTATAATGTCTTTTATTTCCAGCAGCTGTCTGTAGGCTGTTCTTTTACAGCCATAGTTAGAATAATTGATATAGAACTTTTTGAGGTGGTAAGGAATGTGATACTTCAGACCATCTGCAAAATGGTGGCCTTACAGTAAAAATGAAATGAATAAAAGAAGCACCAGGTACTCACTATATTAATCTTTTTTCCCTCTCTCTATGATCTTCTTTCTTTTACCTGTAATAGAGCTCTAACCTTTAAATGTTCTCTGAGTTGAACAATTTTTCATGATCCAGCTGTCTCAGGATTGTTTTAGTTCAGTTTAATATATCTTTTGATTCACTGCTGGGTTTTGGTTTTTTGGAGTTATTTATGGAATTTAATTCCTTTGCCAGGTAAGGGTTAATAAATCATAATTTGAATAATTACCAAATTATTCCAGTGAAATAAATGAATAAGACCTCATTAGAAAAAAAACTCTTAAGGCCACTGTTTTTTTCCAGCTATGAGCTGTTTAATGTTACTGTTCCAAACCCTTTCTTTCAATAAAACATACAAAATCTCTCATTCAAAAGATTTTTTTTAAAAAGCTGAATTGCACATTGATACTTTCTTGATCTATTGATGTAACAATTTTTCCCCCACAGTATCCAATCCAATATCCATATTCATTGAAAGGGGATGATCCCATCCCACTTGACTCCAAACAAAGGCAGAGGCCATTTCTTTTGCAGACTTAGCACTTAATTGCACAGACACAGAGGTTGTCAGTTCACTGGATGGTGCAGGAGTGATGGTTGATGGCAGTGTAGGCTCTGCTGGGGCTGCCTTGATCCTGCGTCTTGCTATGCGGTGGCTGTTACTTCTTTGTACTGGGACAGGCTTTCATCCAAATTCTTAATGATCTAGCTGAGGCCATTGAGCCAGCAGAGTATTATTCCCTGATCCTCTCCCCACCCCCTCTACCCCCAAATTCTTTGGATAGTTTCCCAAAGATTTAGTGGCTTGAACTTGCTCCCTGCAGAGTCAGACAAACAGCACGGTTGACAAAACGCAGGAGGCAGGTTTGGGAGATGGACGTAACTGCAGCAGCACTAAATATTTTAATGTCAACTTTAATGGAACTGTATCCTAACCCTGAAAGAAATTACTTTACATCACCAGCCAGCTGAACCAACTCATCCTGCAGCTGTACAGGCTGATCTAACAAAGAGGATGGGAGGGAGGCAGACACCTCCCCTTTTGGCAGCTTTAGACTGGCATAACTGTAATACAAAAATGCTTAAGGTTTACTGAAGGCTTGGAGTGTGTAATTTAGTTTAACATAATCTAATTTGTGCTTGCAGGTACTTTCTCATTGCATTTTGTATTTACATGACAAAATTAGTTGTGAACCAGAGAAAGGAGGAAATTAATTCAAAACCAAAATTTAAAAGTGCAAATAGGACTTTCCATAAATAATTAACCAGTCAAAATATACATGTAAATTTATTTTGGATCCTGATAGTGTCCCCAAGACCCCTGTGCTCCCTCTGCTAGTACACCAAGCTTATTGTACATTGCTGCCTTCTTATTTGATCTCCCTTTCCTGGGGAAATGCACGAGGCATAACAGGGATTCACCGTCTATTCACTTATTTGTTCCATCTTTATTTTCCCAGCCTTCAAAAACTGGGTCTCAAGTTACAGAGAAGCATTTTGGTCTGGTGCTTGGATCAAGCAGGAAAGAGCAATTAATCAGGAGGGAGCAGGGTTATTAGGTCTGATGCTAGTTTTTCCTGCTTGAGAGTGTCATTGCCTCTTTCCTTTACGAATTCTCTTTTGTGTCTGTTTAACCATGGTTCAGCCATTTCAGGAAGACACCTTTCTTCCCACAAGCTTTCTTAGCACAGCTGATGTCCTGGCAGGCTCCCCAATGAGTGGATTGCTGTCAAACAATCCAGATGTTCCCACATGTGCAAGCAATGCATGGGATTTCACAAGCTGTGTTCATTGAAATGTGCTGGAGTTGATCTGCTTTGGGTAAATCTGATGGTGTCAGGAGAGATCCGAGGCAAAGCAGCTCATTCTGTCACCTTGTTTTTGTGGGTGCACTTACAACCATGGAAATATTGGCTGACTTCAGCCTAGTCTAGCTCACAAGCTTTGTCTGGAATGAAGCATCTTTCTGATCAGGTTATATAGAAAAGAACCTTTTATTAGGGAAGGTGAAGAAAATAAAATCACTGGAAATGATGGTCTTAACTTCCTATCCAGAAAGCCTTTAATACTTAGCTTTTAATACTTAAGTTTGTAGGTTTCCAGGTTACTTCTTCCCTGTCCTGGCTGATACTGGAACACCCATTTGAGAGGTGAAATAGCTATATGTTAGTCATCCCATATACAGTGATGAATTATGAGTAATGCTGCATCACCTAAAAGCAGCCGTAGAATTTTTGAGATTATTAAGAGTTGCTTTGTTTCCTTCATTGTTCATTACAAGTTTGAGTAAGGAGGGAGCACATGGTGGTAATTCGACTTTCAGGTATCTGAAATTTCAGCCTCAGGTTTAGAAATTACTGGTCAATATTATGCTAAAATAAGAAGGTCACTTTACAACTGAGAACAAATAGTGTATCAAATTAAAAATAAACTTGTTCTACTGTAAGCTCTGTTCAAATAATTCTACTTGTCATTTTGGGAAGCATGCTGGGATGTGCACCAAGTCCTGTACCTAAAAGATAATAGTCACTTACTCTCTGGAGAAATAATGAACTACTGAAGAAATAATGTTAAAATTATTTCTTCTCTGCTAGTTTTGTCAAGCCACAATAATTACCTATATTTCACCAGACAGCATTCTTGCCTTTTCCCTAAGTTTTGACACCATGACAGGTTTTATAGTTAGAAAATTCAATGCTCTAGCTCTGTGTTATTGAAAATTAAATGTTTTCATTTATCTTAAGTCTGTAATTCAAAATTAATGGAAACAAAATCAGGAACTTCAAAATTAGTAATACAAAATATGATTCAGCGAGTGATAAATTTCTGTCTCCAGTCTATAACAAAGTAACAAATTCATTAGTATATTGCTGCAAATATAGCCTCTCCTATTATGTTTTTTTAATTTAAATATTATTGCTTTATACATTTCATTTTCTGCAAAAGTGTACTAGTGATGTACAGTCATTATTTATACAACTGTTAATATCAGTGGTGTAAGGGTTTCACACTGGCAAGACCCTGCCAGTTGGTTCAGGCACCAGGCTTCAGTTGAACTTGGATTCTCCTTTTCTTCTCATTTTAGGAAGGCATAGTGAAATCTGAGCTCATCCTCTGGGTTAGGCAGTCAGCTCCTATACCCTATCCAACACAACTGCATCATCCTGCTGTTTTCTCTGGACCCCATATTCACCTACCTCTGCCTGTGGCCTGAGCCACTGTACCCACAGAAGTGTTTCTGCCCTTGCTGTGAGCTTATATGGCCCTATCAGACACATTTTCTGCTAGTAATGAACTGCAACAAGAGATTTCCCACAACAGAAAGGGATGATGTAATTCACTGAGGAGAGGAATGGCAACAGTCTCAAAGCAAGCAGACTTCCATTTTTACTTGGTTATGTAAGGGCTCTCCAGGGCTCTGGAAATAAATACCTCTTTTTCTGTGTGTATATATACATTTAGGTGTCTATTTGAAGCTAAATGAAATGTTGAAAGAGCAGTAGTGTTTGCAGCTAAAAATTTGGCTATGAGCTTTCTCAGTTCTGTCAAGTAAGAATTCTTTCCAAATGCTGTGCACCTATATGTGCTTGTAAACTAGTAGAGATGAGATAATTATGCTGCCTGTCACTTAGCTGCTTTTATCAGTCAACCATGCTTTGTCATTAGCTCTCTACATGCATCACTCTCTATGGACTTTTTTCCCCCGTTTTCCATATTTTTCATAGAAAATGTAGGTTAAACCCATCAAAGAAGAGTACTGTTACTGTTTTACATTGAAAAAATAAAATGAGCATTCACATTATTACAGTCCATATGATCCATTAAAATTAAACTTTTCCCTGGCAATCTAGCACAACAAAAGGAAAGAGGTGTAGGTGAATCTAGGATATCCTGTACGTTTATCTGCATGTAGGCTACTGGTTCACAACTAGATTTATTTTACTTTATTTTGCAATTCTAGCCACAAATACAGTAGTTTTAATGCAACATTTTTGTTAATGCAACATATCTTTTAAAAACCCCAAACATATCTTTGCATTAACATGTTTGTTAATGCAACATATCTTTTAAAAACCCCAAACACTTCCAAGTCAGTTTTTGTTTCTCAGATCACTTTAGCACGACATGAATGTATAAAAGACAGTATGTAGGTAAACAAAAGAAGAATATTGATAGCAGTATGACTCTTTATCTTCTATATTTTTTTCCTTCTGCACGTATGGTATTTTGTTTGGCAAGATACTTAAAGAAGAAATGGTAATTTGTGGATGAGAAACTATAATTCAGGATGCAGAGCTGTGTCTCTGCATCCTGAGATTATTTGAAATAATTTTCATCAAGGAAGATCCCGATTCCACCTCTTAGCTTTTTTCCTTTTTTTTAACATCCAGACAGAATGTCCCCTGGAGCAGCTTGGACCCACAGACTCTTGTTTTTTCACCATGTACCCTTTTGAAGAGAGTACCTCCATCCTCTCACTAAACTCTTTTTAGATACTGGGAGACCTTTATTAGGTCCCTATGAGTCTTCTCTTCCCTGCATTGCCCAAATCCTTTCTTCAAACTTCTCTTCATGTGGCAAGTTCTCCAATATTTAAATCACCCAAGTGGCTCTTCACCAGACTTCCTCCAGTTTGATCTGGAGGGAACAATTGTTGATATTTTTCCACAATCATGACCATGAAAATATTTGAAGAGAGCAAGGTATATGAATTTGTGAAAGCTGTCATTTTAGTGCTGCACCCTGTGTGTTACCATATACATGGTTTAAACCTCTGTTTAATGTAGGCTTTATGTAAAAGATTGCATTCCTTTTGTCTAAAGACATCTATGTTTTTTTGCAATGTTTAGTAGCATTAAAGCATCTCAGTTATATATCTCAGTCTTTTTCTTTTGTACTTTTTTTGTACTTTATAAGGCATGAGTATTAGGGTCTGGAGAAGTGGAAGACATAGATGTTCCTTTTTTCTTTTTTATTTTTTTTTAGCAAAATTAAAGGGAAAAAATATTCATTTGCTCTTTTAGGTTTCCCACAATGCAAAACTGGTATTGTACCAACAAGTGCTGAACAGTGGAGTGGTGGCTTCAAATAATCAGCTGCATAATTGAATGTATTTTGAGGCATGAACACAACATCTGTAGGGTTGTGTTCTGGAGTTGAACTGTGAACTGAATCCCAGAAGTAATAGAAAAGATGTTTTTCAGGAAAATCCAACAATCAAAACTGTGCTACCGTCTGAAAACAATGACTGACGGCATTTGTATTTTTTTATATATCTTAAACTCTAATGTTCTCTGACTCACATTAACCTCTTTCACAAGGATCACAAATCTTCAGAGGATCTTCTATATCTGTGTAATTTACTCTCTGTCAAACATACAAAACAAATCTCAGTAATACTTTCTGTAAGGAGAGGAAAGGAAATCTCTGTCATGGCTGGCCCTGGCAGTTTGACTGTCCTTATGAGACAGATGTGAAAATCCATGTTTCAACAATAGTTGGACTGACTCTTAGGTAAATGAGTCAGTCTCATAGAGTCTATTTGTTGTGTGGTACATTTCAGCTTTTTTTTGTTGTTTGTTTTTGTGGTTGGTTTTTTTGAGGGGGTGAAATTATTGGGTTTGTCCTGTTACAAGATTTTTAATAGTTACTTTTTTAGATTACATTAAATAATCCAGGGTAAAATTAGACAATAATTACTTAATCAGAGTAAGATTGTTTAGTTTTAGCTCCCTTTTAAAAATAAAATCAGCAAAATTCCTGGGCAGCAAAATATTGTTGCTCTTATTTCTTTCTTGTTATTGTGCCAGGTTTACTTTATAGCATATCCTACTTCAGTTATAGTTATGGCTCTCCCCAATATCTTCTCCATATTTCTTCGTTTGTAATGTAGATCTTTGCTTCTGAGTACTTAATTTTTAACTTTTGTGTTCTTACACAATGTTAGAAATATTTCTGTATGATGATCAATGGTGCAGGTAAACATATTTTAACTATCTTCTTGCCTATCAGCTTATTTTTATCCTTTTTGCTATACAAGAACATGCCTATCTTTGCCTTAAAATGTAATTATTTTAACAATATGTTCATCCATCATTTTGAATCTCACTCTGTTGGCATTACAGAGTAGAATTTGACAGCTGGGTAAATCCTATTTAAGAGCATATTTTGCTAAGAACTATTTCCTGCAAAGAAAAACAGAAAATATATAAGTCCCATTTAAACTGAAAAACTGAAAAAGAACAACACCAGATTTATTAAATTTCCTTTCAAACCACAATAAAGACCTAGGAAAAGTCACTTGGGATTACAGCCATAGCTTCATTTCAGACTGCTGCATTTTTCTTTGCATTTTGGCTGCATTAGGAGGAAACCTGTGTTTAGATTATGACTGGTTTTGAGAGTGGAGCAAGATGTAGAGTCTCTCCCCACTACGAGGAGCCTGGTTCCCTGCCTCCTTCAGCCAGTCTGACCTGTGTAGAATCCAGCCTTTAATCTCAGCCACTTACACCACTTGGTCACAGTATCACCAGACCAATTATAGCAACATCCAGGCTTATCAGAAGTCTTGGCAGACCAACCTCTAGAGCTATTCACTTACCCTCGATGTTTCAGTAGCTTAAATTGGAGAGTTCTGAAAGAAGCCCGCTGCTGCTGCTGTTACTGTAGCTGGGTGGTGGACAAATGTAATTTTAGTGTCTGATGCTGTCACTCTGGCATCTTTCACAAGCAGGAATTGTATTATGTAGAAATTTAATCTGTTTGCCGTATCTTAACAGGGTGGTAGTGTAGAACACGATGCTTTTTTAAAAAATAAAAATAAAAATTGTTGTTAGAATAGACTTAGAGCAAAGACTCCTAAAAAGTTGTTAACTCGGAGAGGACAGACTATTGAAAGCCAGTGCACAGTGCCGAACTCAAGTACTGAAAAGTTTTGGCTGAAATGCTGGGATATATAGATAATACAGTCTCAGAAATTTTGCCAAGGAGACTGCAGTCAGAAATGTAGGAAATTGTCCAAGATTAGGCCTCAGACATGCTGCATTCATTACCAGCAGCTGTGCATATATGAAGTGTTTCTTTATACCATAGAGTCCAAACCACTGTGGCCTGTCACTGTCATTTTTACAGCAATTTGCTGACTTTTTAAGAAACAGGAAAACATTTAGCTAAAACAGAAGTTGAAATGACTGATAGAAGGTAATTTAAGGGAATTCTAATGGCTACTGAGTGTGTACCTTAGAAATATGCTGAAAGGCACATATATTTAAGACTTTATGTAATAGAACTCACTAAGAAAACAAAATTATGCTAATAGTACTTTAATGTTTATTGTAAGTCACAGATGCATACCTTAAGAGATCCTTTAAAAAGCCAGAAAGGTGAATATAACAGTGGATCCTATTTCTAGCAATAGGATTTACAGTTATTGACATTTTCTTTTAGGATAAATTCAAATATGCATCCATTAGGGGGAGTTACACATTCATCACTAAGTGTTTCAGATTTTCAGACGCTATTTCATGAGATAGATTTCCTTGGATGGTTTTGTTAACTTTTAAAATATTCTCTTCCTAACACTACCCCTTCTTCCTCTGTAGTAGGACATGCTTTTAACTTGTTTAATCAGCATGCAAAAATTTGCACCAAAGCAGAAGGTCCAACTTTATGAATTTCTGAATGCTTCAGGGGGAAAAAAAGCTATTCACAATAGTGAAAATATCTCTATTAATTGGAGAAATTTCCAGATTGAAATATAGATGATAAGATTTAGAAAACCTGAAGCCAAATTCTCTCTCTCAAGCAGTTTTTCCTTTGCCCATCTTTTTTTTTTTTTTCTTCCATCTGTGAAATGGCTTCTGCCTCAGGGTAGTTCAGGAAATCTATCAGTGTCAGGTGTGTTTACTTCAGTACAGGAGGGTTTTAAACAGCAATGTGACCCTTGTGCTGGATGTTAGTATGAGTGTTCACAAAAAAAAGGCAAAGAAAACTGATGGACTTCAGTTGATAAATTCTTGTGCCAGGCTTTAGAGTATAATAGTTTTAGATGAGGTATTGAAATCATGTAGTACCTGCCTAAGCACTCTCCATCTGGCTGTCCTGTGTAACGGGGATAGCAACAAATCCCCTTCCAAGTACACTTGGTGTACTTGGGTGAGCCTGAGGACTGAAAACCACATCTTTCTGGAATGAGTCCACTTTGCATTTCCCCTACAATCACAGCAAGTGCCACTGTGCCTCAACATAGGCCTTGGAGTATTTTTTCCAGTGCCTGTGGTCCAGCTGCAGGAAGCACTGACTCCTGGGAAATTTCAGAAGAATTTCTGGGAGGCCACATAAGTAGAAGGAAGGATTTCCAACACTGAGATTCCAGTATACCACATTTGAGGGCCTGTCTCAAAATGAGTTCCAGTATCAGTGTTCTGCCCTTCAGCACAGAGCTCTACTGGAGACTTTCTGCATCACCCCGGCAAAGTTATCACCAAGGTAGGTGGACAAGATGGGGAAGGGCAATTCAAAGGAGGGATGAGTTGATTGCAGCAATTCCTGGAGTTCATTTTTCAACAATCACTACCTTTGCCTAGATAAATGACTGAACTGTGCATGTATGCCATCACCCCTGTTGTAGAAAAAAGTACTAGGGTCTCTGGGTGGTGGACAGAGATGTGAGAACAGCATATCTACAGAAAGTGAACTGAGATTAAAGAAATGTGGACTAGACAACTTTCTTGTAATAAAATTAACATTTTTTTGCTAGATTTTCCATCCAATTTTAAGAACAAACTGTTCTCTGTACTTTTCTACTCTTTGACCCTACCAGCCAAATACTAGGCAAATGTAGTGAGATCAGAATTTCAACTCTCAGAAAGCAGAAGCATCCCCAGAAAGGAAGGAAGAGTAATCCCAAAGTAAGGGAACATCCAGATTCTTGAGAAAAGAATGGCAATGCTTCTTGCAGTATAATAGATAGCAGGGAGAAGCAAAGGCAAGTTGAGTGCATGTGGGAAAATAATTCAGGAAACATTGCTGTAGAAAGAAACATGGACACTGAAACACTGGTTATGTTGTATCTGCTCAGTTACCAATACTCAGGATAGTTTTATAAATTCAGTTATCTTCAGGACTTTTGCAATAAAAGTTGAATTTTTAATGAACATTGTCCTTATCTTTGAATCCTTCTCTAGCAGGGTGGGCTCTGACCTTCTCAGATTTTTGGCCTCAAAATTGATTCAGTCACATTGGCATTATCAATGCTAAATGCAGCTTCTGTCTTCCATGTCGTTTTTCATTCAGGGTTACACTCTGCATGCTTTGCTCTTAAGTCAGCATATGGTGGGTGGGAAGTGGGGGGGGGTCTTTACTGTGACTTGCACTGATAAATCAGGACTCCAAAAACCTGGGCCATGCCATTAGCTTTTGTATGCCCTCTGTATATACATATTATATTTAATTTCTTGATTTTCTTTGAGAAATACTTTTTAGGCTGAATATTCTACCACTTGTTCATGTTTTAAGGGCTCTAGTATGAGAGAATTCAGCTGGACTTTGAGTTCCTACTCTTGGCAGACAACACCAAAGCTTGCAAATCTGGCAGTGCTTGTGGGAAGGTCTTTAGTGAAATGCAGTTAACAAAATCATTTAGATGATGGAATTAGGAAATGATAGTGATAAAGTTGGCTGCTGTGAAAATAGTAACTGACTGACAGAGCCAAACTGTGATTTCTGAAGCTCTTGAACACACATGGATCCATGGCAGTCTGACATCTATGCAGAGGCATGCCAAGCAAATAAATGGAGTATGAGGAAGAAAGTTAGAAGACTTTTGGGAGTATTGCATGTGATAATTTCTATGTAATATACTATTATCTGGAAACCTATGCAATGGCTAGCCTTTCTTGAAGAAAGTCAAGCCCAAGTCATTCTTGTAAGACCTATGGTACAGCCTAATCCTCTGTGTGTGAGCACAAACTATTAAGTAAAAATATTTTCTTCTCCTTTCTTTCTTTTTAAGTAAATGATAACTTTAAATTCTTAGAAGTGTCTACACCCTGTTTCTGAATATGCAACACCTGCTGATACAGGGGAAAATCATTTCACTAGCAGTTTGGCATGTTGGCAAATATTAGATGTGTTGGGTAGAATGTATAAAATGATCACCTTCTCTCTAGGACAATCAATATCCAACAAATCACATCAAGGTGTGCCATAAATGCAATTTTAGATGCCCTGCAGCACTCAGTCTTGTGCCTAACAACCAACCTATCACCAGGCATTCATCCTGTGCCAGAATGTTTACCACAGGAAGGTTTGTTTATATACACAGCTCTGAGTGGACTCAAAGTGCATACTAACCCTATTCTTATGCCTTATGAAAACCTTTTTTTTTTTCCTCCAAGGAAATGTAATAAGGTATCTACTTAACAGCAGCCCAAAGTGGTTTTCTCATATATATATAAAACCAGTTTAGTATTTTGGAAAGTATTAATTTTATTTTACATTTATTATTTGTTTAACTATTTTGTGTATAGGCCACTTGCAGGGGTGTGGCTGTATGGCTCATACCAGGTGTCAGAGGAGTGTGAAATAATTTTTATGCCATCTTTCCAAGGCAATAAATGTCATATAAGCACACTGAAGTGCAGATAGAGTACTTTTAGATGAACATTCTCAACTGTATGTAAGAAATCTGTTTGACAGACTTACCCAAAGGATGACACTTTTTTTTCTGATCTTGCCAAAGCAGCAACTGTGTAAAAAGAAAATTTGCTCTGGTGGTTGGGTTTTTTCCCCAAAGAGTTATGATGTAAAGGGAGCAGGGAGAAACTGTAATTAGGAGAAAATAAATGGTTACTTTCTACTGAGCAAAAAAGAAATTTCTAAATGGCATAATTTTAGCCATTGCTAAATGACATAGCAAGTTTTCAGTCATCTTTCCCGTAATACAAAGACAAAAGAGAAGATGGACGGCAGCAGCTGAAGCCGCAGTCCCAGCCACATAGTTTGTGTCATGATCAGTATAATGCTTATTCCAAGAAATATGTGAAATACTTTTTTGTTAGAATCACACGGATATTGATTTTTGTGTGTGTGTGTGCCACTCTTTTTAAAATATCTTATTAAAGATATAATTTCAAAGAAGTACCTTGAACTTTTTTTTTCTTTTTCTTTTTTTTTTTCTTTTTCTTACTATGATAAGGACACAAGGTAAAATTTTGTAGAGGTATAAAATTCTAGAGTTATCATTAAGAATAGAGTGGTTTTTCTTAAAACTTATTCTCTTATACTGATAGGATTGCCCTGCTGGTGGTCTTTACCCATTCTAAGAGATTCACAATAGGGTAGTTTGTTCACAAAAGCCAATTCTTTTTGACAGACCTCTATACAAACTATTTTACTCTGAATGGATTGTTTCAAACAGCTTATAAATACCTTTTTTGTTAAGAGATGTCCTGTTTCTCATGAGTTTACATACTAAACTGATCTCTTTTTTCTTCCACTTACATTTTTATGTCATTTTCATTTGCAGTAAATATCGTCAACTTTTTCTTCCTGAAAAAAGTGTAAATTTTTAATAAAAAATATAATCCAGTAATCCAGAGGAATTTAGAGCTGCGGACCCAAGCATTAAATGTAAACCAAAACTTAGTCAGTTGGAAGTTGCCCATTATGAAGATTAGACACTCAGTCTCCAGTTCAGAGCATTAGCTGTGGAAGCAGCGGCTTCTTTGCCTTCTTTTACAGATGAGAGCAGTGAGTAGCAGCTGTTGATAGAGGTTACTGAGTAAAATGGGAAAACAGTACCGAAATGAAGGAGGAAGGGATGCAACTGGGTGGTTTAGGATCTTTCTAAAGAAAGATCATTAGGGTCCTGATGATGTGTTGAAGTGAGTTTCGCAAATACAAACAGGTTTCAGATTTGTAGAGAGTTCAGTTTAAAGAGAGATATAAGGCTCAGATTACAACTGGATTTTTCTTTCTTTAGTAAAGGCTTTAAACTTCTTCCTAAACTACTACTGCTTTTTGTTCAAGAATTAGGTAAATAACATGAAAACATTAGAGCATTATTTTTTAATCACTTCATCTCATTACTGTTATTCATATAGCAATTCTTCTGAAACAAACAGAATTACTTTGGGTTTTTTGGGGTTTTTTTTGGGGGGGGGATATTTCTTTCAAAGGGCTCATTGATACATCATCTAATCCCCCAGAACTTTCATGAAAATGTCCATCTCCTCCTCCTCACTTACCTGTCCTATTAGATAAGGAAAGCATGTGTGCTTTGTGTTTTCAAGAGCTGTGTTAATCATTCAAAGCATATGTGACCTTTTTCTCTGCTGGCTGGCTGGTACTGTAGGTATGCACTTTGGTAAAAAAATACTTAAGAACTATATAAGTACTATAAGAAGTATAAGTAATATAAAAAGCATTATTATTAATATTTATGTCTTTCATATTTCAGATTTTGGACATCAAGGTATTCCATCTGTAAATCTGTATTTTGCCATACCTTTATATATGACCAATTAGTGTAGAGTGGGATGATTCTAATCAGGGCAGTCTGCTGTTTGGGAGCAAGAATCTAGGTGCTGATAAATAGAAATATTGTGCATTTTATACTTGGCCTCACACTGCATTGAGCTTGCCAGGAAATTTGACAAGGAACATTTTTTACTTCAATATATGAATCTATAGCACTCAAAAATCACAGTACAAATGTACACTGGGTGGTTTTGGGTGGCTTCTTAGGAAGAAAACCCCACATGTTACCCACTTATATTCAAGAAATGTGTCATAATTCAATCCTTTTCTTAAAAAAACTGTATTTTTGCTATAACTATTGCCCTACCCCTGGTACATGTACTTGCTTACAATTTCCACCTGTACTTTTAGGGAAATAATGATCCAAAACTGCAAAATTCTTAATGCAGTCTTTGTAAGGGTTATAAAAAATAGAGTTACAATTTATCTATGTATATGAAAAAGGAAAAAATTTATTGTTTTCAGATTTGAACATAAAAAGGAAAAAAAGTTTATTGTTTTCAGATTTGAACACTGAATCTGGGAGCTCATTATGGTCTTAGTCTGTTCTAATTTAAATCAGTATCATTACTGCATGAAAAATGGCCCATCTTAATCCTCACTTGTGAGAAAAAACTAGTCAATGTAGCATACTGTTTAAATGCTTAAGAACTACAAGATGTTCTCCATTAAATACATTTGGGCACATGTGCTTTCTCATGGGAACACATTATACAGCTAATCCTGTTGATTTCAGATATATTCCTAAGACTAATTTCTAGACATGAATTTGCCCCTTTTTAAAAAAATACATTTCCAGCCAGAACTGGAAAGCTTTATTACAACTATTCTGCTTGATCAAGTCTGTTTTGTAAAACAGAGATGAGAATATATGTTTCTGTTATAAATGATACCTTATCTGACAAAAAACTTTCTCTTAGGCATTGTTTAAATTTCATAACTTAATACACTGTCTTTTTGTAGGGTTTTAAGAAAAACAGGTTTCCAAAGTGATACACTGATGATGTGCAATTTTGGCTTCTATGTGGATACTCCATTTTTACTTCTTTGTAATGCAGACAACCCCATCTCTTTAAAGTACACCTAACATCTCAGCAGAAGTGGCTGTAACACTAGTTAAGTATTTATGATAGGATGTCTTAACAGAGCACTTAGGCTACTACTATTCAAATAGGTGAATGAGTATTTGGCTAAAAAGGTGTTTGTTCCCTTTTAATAAAAGTCACTGATCATCATGAATGCTGATAAATTGCTGAAATTATTATTTTGATGAGAAGAAGAAATGTCTCAGTGATTAGGGTAGGCTCCAGAAGACTATCTGAGGCATCATGTTTTCCCTCCTTCATGGTACTACTTTTGTGGTATTGACAAGTCACCTTTGTGCCTTCATTTGCCATGTAAAAAACTGGCCCAATAAAACTTTCCACTTTGACACAATAGCACTCAGAGAAGGTAACAGTAAGGACTGAAGTGTTATGTGCTGCAAGAAGCACAGCTACTTGTACCTGGGCCACTCTGGTCTAATGACTACCCAGAGTGACCTCCAGCGGAACCTCTTAAGTCCTTTCCAGGTGTCAGCTATGAGTGATGGAATGTGTCAGTTCTGTGTGATAATACCTACCTTTATCAGAGAGTCTATATGTTTGTTACTACCTTTAAATTCCTGAATATCTGACCAAATTCAAATGCAAATATCAAAACTAATCATTGTGACTAAGCTGCTACAGACCTCCCTCTTCAGACAAATGCAAACCAGCCACTTTAAAAGCTGAAGCACAGCCCTGCCTCCATAAACTAACCACATCCACAATTCTCCTGTTTTCAGGAACTCTGGAAAAATATGAACTATGCAACACGCTATGAAGGCCATAAAATTTGAGCTCTTCTGGATCAGGCAAGAGGAATCAGTTCCAAAAGCTTTAAGTTCCCACAAAGAACATCCTGTTGGCAGTTCCTCACCCTTTTATACCAGCAAGGCCCCAGCTCACTTGTTTTCACTGATCTAAATTGTGGCAATATGACAGAGAGAGTGTGAGAGTGAAAGAGAAATTGTTTCACATATGTCAATGCCAGCTGTGAGGTACCTTTCAGTTCTTCAAAAAAAAGGTAAGTTTTTAGGTGACCCTGCTGGTGACCTGAAAAGGCCACCATGACTTGAGTTCAGCAGGGGATGAGTGTTTGTTGCCCATGAAATTCAGATTCCAGAAAGGAGAGTAAAAGTGGCTGCTGTAGTGATAAATGTACCTGCAGATAGCTGCATGGATTAACATGGCTCTAATTTATTCCACATTAAGAAAAAGGACTATAATGAGTTATTAATAAAGAAAGACTAAAGATGGGTTCAAATTCAATGGTTAATGCTCTGCATAATTTACTGCAGTAATCCTTCTGATCAAATTTTTTTTTAAGTGCTTTTCCTTTTTTGTATGAATGAAACACATATGGTATTCTTCCCCCCAGCCCCTCTGGCTACCCCCAAGGTTTTGTTTGATCTTTCTTTCTACTGTTTGGCCATGAGCTGTGTTGGCATAAAGTGTGATATCTGTGCCGGAGTTTGCTTCAACCCCCATTTGTCTACTCCATAGAAATATTTTCCTAAGCAAACATTTATGTTTGAGATGTCTTTAGTGTTGCACCTAATAGATTTCATAAATCAATTGTGTTGGCATTAATGGGACAGTGGAATCTCAGCACAGGGGGCATCATATCAAAGGAAAATTCCGCTGCAGCTGGCTGAAAATGGAGAAAGTGGATGCACTGCAGTGACATTCAGGTCCTATTTTTTGATAGGGTACAGTCTTCATTTACTGAATGTAGAGAGATACATATTTATAGGAAAGAAGTACAGAACCTATAGTGTGGATAATTTTCCTTTGAAAATTGGGATTATCTAAGTATGTCATTTCTTCCATAGTATGTGACTCTTGGAGGACTCAATATCCTGCTTCCTTCACAGATCCATGGCAGTCTTATGTAGAGGGAGTGCAATTAATGGTGCCCTCTGAGGGCACAAATTCAAATGTGCTCTGAAGCTCTGCACAAGCTGACTCTAAGCATCCAGTTCCCCTTCCTCCTCCTTTTAAGATCTGAAAGTATATATTCCTGAAGTAATGAATTACTTAGTAGGTTTTTCCATGGCAGAAAGTGCTTATCCATAGGTACTCCATTCAAGCTGTTTGGAAAAGGGTATTTGTGTCACCTAATACCCCATTTATTGCAGCTAGACCCCTTGGAAGTGATGCTGAGAATATGAACGTTGCTGTGGAGTTGTTAGAAACTTGCTTCCTTAAACTGATTATATTATATTATATATTAGTTCATGATTTCATCTCCTAGCTTTTTCTTGGCTGGTCTTGTAGCTATCACAGATAGGAGTCTGTCCAGAATTTGAACAGCAAAAAGACTTCCATTTTCATCAAACTGCCCCAAAACCTAAGTGGAGTTTGTCAATAGTGACTATATTAAAGTTTCTCCCTTGTGCTCAGTCAAAGGACACATAGTCTGTTGCATATCTGACTTGAAGAGCTTCAGGTCAAGATGTAGTATTAGTGCATTTTTTATTAGTGACTTTTCCCCACTGCCAGCCACGACTGCCCTCATCAGGACCTAGCTACTGAGACCATTGTTGTCCCCTGTTTTACAGAATTCTACTATTTCAATCAGTATAGTCTTTGTTTCTATAGGAATTGTGTGAGCTTTTTGGATAGTATTAAATTTCTCATGAATAATACATCTGAAATATGTGGTTTTATTGCAGCCTTCTACAGAACAGTGTTGAAAACATATTCCGAAATGGTATTATTTTCCCTGGAAGTATTGTATAATCATTAACAATGTCTTGATCTGATTTTTGGCAAAATGTGGCTTCTGGGCAGCTGCTGTGATAACTTGGCCTGCGTCAGCAATGGATCTTGTAATAGGGTGAGAGAGAGTTAAGTTAGTTGTTATTAGCAAAGGTCCAAGGTGAAAAGAAAACCATAACAGAAGTTTTGTAGACATTCCTATGTACCCCTGCATTTTCTAAGCCAGCTCAGAAGGGTGTTTGTGTAGTGACTTTAAGAATGAAGTTGGAGATATCATTCCCACAGACATTTTAAAAGAGTTCCATGTTCCAAAAGGAAGAAGTTAAAATAAAATTTAAAAAAAAAAATTAAAAAGAGAAGAAATAATATTAAAACTCAGGTTCTTTTACTAAAGACAGAGGCATGGACTTCAGTTTGATTACCAGCCAATAATAGGCTTTTATTTTTTGAATGAGTACATTGGTATCTGCATATTATGTCGGAATCTAGTTTTTCTTGCACTCTACAGTATTTCAGAAATTAATGGAGAGTCCTGTGAACACCGTATTTTGTATCTATTATTCGATAGCTTTATGTGACAGCTAAGATGCATCCAGATCAAGCTAGAACTCCAAAGGCTTCATTAGCAGAGGACTTGATCATAGATTGCCGAGTGTTTTGAAGTAAGCAGAGTGTATTATATTCATGCCTCTACAGACACGAAGAAAAACTGTCTCCTACGGCGGTAAATGGAGGGGGAGGTGTTTCTGTTTCAATTAAAGCCCAGGTGGTGCGTGATGAGGGGGCCGGTGTCACATCTGCGCGCTCACAGCTGCGCTCTGGTCCCGGCCCGCTCCGTGTGCTCAGCCGCGCTGTTCCTCGGGCTCCGGCCGCGGCCAGACGCGAGCCCGCCTTCCGGAGCCGACACCGACCGAGCCGCTCTCCCCCGGTGCCTCCCGGTTGCGGCGGCGGCTTGCACGGGAGGGAGCAGGCAGGTACTTTACGCTGATATCGCAACTACCTCGAGCGGCAGGGAGTTTATTTTGTGTCTCGGGAAATCCCCGCTTTGAGGCGGATGCCCGCGGCCCCGCGCTGCCCGTGAGCCCTACGAACAGCGCCGCGGCAGCGACTCCGCGCTCTCCGGGAAGGCTCCTTCTGCCCTTACCCGGAGCTCCGGGCCGTAGGCGCTCGCTGCCGCTCGGCGAAGCCGCCGCCGCGACCCCGAAAGGGTTATGCGGAGCCGAACCCGGCCGCCGCGGGCTGTGTGGGGCCGGGCCGGCGGCGCGGGGCGCAGACGGGGCCGGCGGCGGAGCGGCGCGCGCGGGCCGCCCGAGGTGGGCGCGGGGCGGGGCGCGGGCGGGGCCGGGGCCGGGGGCGGCGCCGCCGCCTCATTGCGCGGTTCGGGCAGCGCTGCGAGGAGCCGCGGGCGGCCCGCACTGCCCGCCCTGCCAGCCGAGGGTGGCTAAGCCGGGAGGGAGCTGCTCGCGTCCAGTGTCTGGCCGTGCTGCTGAAAGAGCCCGACCCGGTGTCTGGCTGGGATGCGGTAGGAGAGATTCGCGAAATCGGAGATGTAAGAAATGAGAAGTTTTTGCATAATTTGCATTTGAGGTATCGCATCTCGCTGCGGAGTGAAGCCTTCGAGCTCCCTCGCCCGACTCTGTTATGCTCGCATAATGGGAAAAGTGTAAAGTGCCTCTGATTATCGTGCTTCCTAGGGGATGCGATACCTGCTGCACTGTGTGTGTGTGGGGGGGGGATGTGGAAGAGGTTGTGTTCGCTCAAAAGTCTAGAAAGAAAAATGTAACTTTACAACAGTGCAAATTATGCAAATAAAAGTATTTAGAAATTAATCAGCCCAGATTAATTTCTAAAAGATTGAAAAATCCTTCATTTAAAGCTTAGTGTAATCTTTGACATTTCTGTGGGCACCTGAAAAAAAACCAGCCCTAAAGCAGAGCTTTGGTATGGAAGTACAGAGCTGCTGTGAGCAGACACATTTCTGTCTGCTTCTCATTTAAAGTGCCAGCTCCTTCTTTTTTGTATACCTAATACACGATACACATGGAAAATACAGCTGTGTCACAAAGTCATTCTGTATTCTTAAAGCTTAATATAATCAAATTCATTGCCTAAAGATGGTGTAGTTGAAGATTTGATCCTTTTTCACTGAAGTGGAAATACTTTCAGTAATTGAAAGCAGATTCATGTCTGGAGTTGTACAAGCCAAGGTTTTCATTTTTAAAATAAACCTTTTGTTCTTCAGCTTTAAATATTTCAGTGAGCCATCCGGAGACCTATGTTAATTGCTAGAGTAGACTTTAAGAAGGATTGAGGAAAAAAAAACTGAGAAAGGTATGTCAGCAATTAAATTTACTTAAAATAATAATGTCTGTATTCCAGTGCATGAACATACCATTGCAGTTTTTGTGCACACTACGTTTTAGTTTTCCTGTTCATCCACAGAATATGAATCTGAACTACCCATCTGTCTGTGGAGTTTGTTTATTTTAAACTATCTTCGCTTCTGTTCACCTTACTTAGCCCGTTTGCCATTTTTTTAACAGTTTATTAAATGAAACAGTCAGAACTTTGAAGATTTGGGGAAATACTGATTTACTCCAGTAAACAAACCTGACACTTTGTGGTGATAGCTGTCCTTTGTTAACTTTATGTCTGTTTTCTGGCTGATCCTGTGGAAAGCTTCAAAAACCTTGCTTTTCTAATATTTTAGCAATGGGAAAAGAAACTTAGGATGTGAACTACCAAACTCCCAGACAAAGACTGAGCTGCTCTGGAGCTGTTTGTTAGAAGCTTTGAAGGTAGAGAACAATGGAGGCAGGGGAAGGGAAGTACCTTCCCTCCCTTAAGATCTCTAATTCACAGAGTAAATTCACTGAAAATGTGTAGAAAAATTACTGAAGATGGCAAGAGTCTCCTATTCTTCAGAAAGTGTATTAATTTCTTAATAGACACAGGGATCTACTTGCCTGATGTTAAGTATAACCTATCATTAAGATAAGAATTTGTAATTTGTGTAATGACACTAAATAGGCTGGATTTATTCCCATGAACTTCTTGATGGTGCACGCAGCTGGTCGAGTGCACTTTTCCTTCATTCAAAAGGTAAATCTTTTCCTACATCCTCAGTAAGTTCTGGTGGAAATATTTGTGTAAAACCCAGGAAAGTGCTCAAACAAGAACAGAAAAAAAACTAGCTTACCTTTTTTTCATCCATCAGTTTGGAGTTCAAAACTGTCAAGCAGCTCAGTAGCTACAAATGAGATGTTAGAAAATTTTTTGATTAATCATTCTGCAATCCTGTGTGGAGAGTGGCCTCATATTTCACAGTATAAGGGTATTTTTCCTTTCAAGGCGTTATGAAAGGGTGTGTTAAAATTTAGCAAAAAACCTACAGCAATGGGACCCTTAAAAAGGCGTTTTATGTCTAGGTGGCTTTGTCTTGTCATTTTTACTTTCTAAGCTTTCTGACACAAGAAGTTAAATGTTCCACGGAGGAGAGGGTATCTTTTTTTCCATTTGAAGAAAAGCAGCCAAAATGGTAGCTGCCTAGGAAAAATTGATAATTGATTGAATAAAAAAAATATCAAATGTCGTATCAGATGTGTGTTTATTCTGCAGGTCCACACGAGGAATGCTGCCATACACCCATCAGCTTTGAAGTCTGATTTTTATTTTTTTTTTTAAATAACAGATAGTGAGTTAGAGGTTGAACATTGAAATTAACTTCTATAATAATGTCGAATTTTAGTACTGAAGAGTTTTTCCTTTGGCTTGAGAGATATAGAAATACCTGTAAATATCAGTATATGATGCAAATGTACCCAACTCAGGGAACTGATCTTGAGCTGTATTCTTTCAGTTCAGATGTGCATCTGTGAAGATTTAACATGACTTTTCAAGTTACCAGAATGGTCTTATAAGCAAATATGAGATCAGACTTGATAACTTCTCTTCCTGTAACTTATATTGCTTCCCAATTCACTTGTTGAACTAAACAAGGAAATATAAAACGTCCTGATATGTACGCTTTGTTTGACATAGACATTTGAATGATGATATGAGAAAATAGGATTTCACCGTATTGTTGTCCAAAATAAGAAAAAACATTAGCTTTCTGTCCTTTCTGTATGTGTTCAAAGATCTTATTGTTGGTTGTATACATTCTGAATACTTCTATAGGCTACGTTCTGTGTGGGTTTGAAGGACTTTTTCCAGAGATAGTTACAGATTTATGTATTTCAGAATAGCAAGAGGGCTTTTGTATGTTCAGTAGTGTATGGAGTGTGAGGCTGTGAGCTGGTGACCTCACTAATGGTTTGAAGATGTATATACCTTTTAGGTTTGAAGATTTTTATATAGAACAGGAGATCAGGATGAAATAAAGCAACTGTACTTTAAAAAAAGTTTGTGTAGTTTTCCAGTTAAGTTAACCTTTTTAAATGTTAGGGACAAGTGGAAAAAATGGCTCTTGTGTTCCTTTAAGAAGTGTCACTCACATTAAAAACTGTGAACAAAATAGGTAGGTGACTGAAATTCTCTGAGTAGAAAATAGTCATTCGTCTTCTTTGTCTAAGATTAAGGAATTCAGAGTGCAATTATACATGAAAACTTCAGTACTCACTCAAGGTGACAGCAAGGTGTGTAGTCGTCTTTTGAAATTGACTAAGGCCGCCATTTATCCAAACTTGAAACAAAATAATTGTTTTGTGTAAACTGCTGTAAAGTAGATTGGTTTGAAGCAAGTCTTTTAGATCTAAAAAAAAAGTTGTCATTTCAAGAAAACTTCGCATATCTGGAAACAGTATATCATTCTAGCCCAGAGTGAACAGCTTATTTATGGCTTGGTTTTTACAGCAGAAAGGACTTTGCATCGTTTCGGTATATGAATCATTGCAAACTTCATGGTTTTGATACTGTAATCACTGATTTTTGTATTTACTCCATGAAAGTACCTTTACAGGAGGTTTAACTTCTCCTGTATTCACAATTCAGGAGTCGAGTCTGCATTAAGTGTTACAGCAAAAGATTAAGCCAAATACGTGAACATGTTGAAATTTGCACAAACTATTTCTACAACTCAAAGTAATGGTGGCCTGACAAAATGGCAGAGGTGGATTTGCTGTAGTTTTTGAAGAACTGCATTATGATCAAACTGATAAAAGACATGTGACTGGGTTTCTGCATACTTAATTTTCTGTGGCAAAGGAGCAGCAATTTTGGCAGTAGCAGTAAGTTAACATATCTAGTATCACATTGAGTTACGTGTTTTTATCTTTCTGATACAACTTGCTGTTTTGCCACTTTCTTGCTTTTGAAGGTGATTGAGACCTATACAGCAATATTTCTACGATGATTAAAAGAAAACCAGATTTAGAAGGGAAAAAAAATTAATCTAAAATAAGATCTCTTGCATCTCTGCATAACTAACATCCAACTGCTTTACCAGCTTTTTTATTCTTTTTATTCTATTTCAGTTGTTATTAGTCCAAGAGCTATTGACATGGGGCTTTTTTTTCTTGGTATCAAGAAGAATTAGTGTCCTGGAGAGTTGTTTGGAATATAAGAATGCATATTAATCAAATTAAAAAAAAAAGGCAACTGCTATTACAGAATGATGTTATTTGGTTGTTTTTCATAATTGTAAAAATCATAAAAAAACACTACCTTAAGATTTCAAATTGACATAACTGCCAAACTAATTTTTAAACTGCTTTAATTTTCACCTCTAGTATAGTTGCTGACCACACACAAAGGGGAAAAAAAAAAAGGAATGGAAATGTTTTTTTAGAGCAGCTTTTGGTTTAATCATATAGACCTGCTTTTTCATAAAACATTATTGTAGCCTTTCATGAAGTATAACCAGTTTCAAATCTGCAGAAATTTCAGAGTTGTTAATTTTTGCAGAACATTTTTTCTCTTAAGTTAGAAACTGCATTAAAGAAAAGACTGTTGTCCAGGGAGTTGTAAAAAGTAGCCTGGAAAGCCTCTTATGTTCTTTCTTTTAAATAGAACAAAATTGCCTTACGTAGCAAAGTTAACTTTGTTAACCTTTTATAATTATTTAACCATTATTTCATTTTACCCCCTGCTTAAACATTGTACATTAATGCAATAGACACCTGGCTGTGCTCTTAAAAGTTTATTTGTCTTTCAATTCCTGTGATAGTAGGGGGCAGTATATCTCCTTAATTATCTTTGTTCAGGGAAATGTTGAAAGGCCAGGGTAGTTAAACAAGGCCATTTGGATTTGCAGTAAGGTCGAAGTCAGATGCAAGGAAAGTGGTTAAATGCATTATCATCTTATTGAGCCCATCATCAGTAAAGTGACCTTGATGGAGGTGGAAAAAGCCATTTGGCTATTTTATGACAGCCACCTCTCTGCTGGCTTTATCCCTGCCAGAGTGTATTTCAAGTAGCTTTATCACAGTCTTCTCTTGTTGATTTGAAATCTGATTTTTCTTAATTACGGTTAACGAATTAGAGGCTGAACAATGAAATTAACTTTCTAATAATGGCAAATTTTACTACTGAACAGTTTATCTTTTGGCTTGGGAGATCTAGAAATATCTCTAAATTGACTGTTAAGGTGACCTTTTTGTTAATTATTATAAACCTGCCTTTAAGGATTTCATTAATAATCACTGGTTTTTATTCATTACTCTCCTGCTTTTTAGACTGTTTTTAGTTACTATGAGGACAAACATGCCAACTTCCTGCCCTGGCAGCAGGGACATTTTTTGTTTGACTGTGTGTATATTTATGTTTTTATAAAGATACTCAAACCTTGGGAGGCCTGCGACTCAGCTGGAAACAAATAGTTTAGAAAATATATAATTAATAGTTCAATTTCTATCTCATTTGTGTTTTGTAATGGTAGTCAGTATTGATGTCTTAAAGGCTTATAAAAGTATAATTCCAGCTATTGGATGTTAATATAAGTGTTTAATCAAAATAATCTCAACTGTCCATCTTCCCTTCTTTCTTTTTTACGTGTCTTTTCTCATTCAACAAAGACTTCTTTCCTTTTTGTAAAACTACATTGATTTCAAATTAACAAGGTAATTTTCAATTTTTGGCCTTTAAAAGAACTTAGTGGTATTTCTTTTTATAGTGCTCCCTGTCTAGGGATTGGCATAATTGTTAAAGGAATTTAAAACAAATGCACAAAATACAAGAAAAGACAATAACAGGAAAACTGGATCCAAATTTGACCACCTGAAGGTACAGGTTAATTGACTGTGACTCACAGCAGAGCATTAAAAATTATTGGAGACTAGAGGGAATGATTTATAAGAAAAGATGAGAAGAAAGAAAAAAAAAATGCAGCATAGTCACATGGAAGAACCACCTGAAAGATTTTTGAAGACCTTGTGGACTTGGATGATGGATCTAGATGCAGTAAGATAAAGTAAGGACCAAAAAAATGAGCTGCGTATCAAGGCACATTTTGTAATGGTAGCATCCTGGAGGCTATGGAAAATATCTCAGCACAGTTCATAGAAATACAAGTATTTGAAATTTGAAATACAAGTATTACTTGTTTTGTGGTAGTGTGTTGAGTGGCTGTTACACCTTTTGTTCCCAAGTTTTGATTATATTTTGCCATTTTGAAGGCAGATGATTTTAACTTCTACTTTGCAACCTCTGAGCTCATTCTCTTTAACACATAGGTGATCTCCTGAGAAGAGAGCAGGTTTCTCTTCCCATTATCACTTTTGTCTTTGGAGCTGGAAGGCATCTTATAGCTGTTGCCTCACCAGTTTTATATGTGTAGTTTTATACATTACCCCTGGGTTTGCAGTATTTCTCTGAGACAGGTTCCTTGGGGCAGTTAAGATTTTAAAGTTGCCAGCAATGTTTTGGTGTGTTCTTTAGTACAGGATTGTGGAGTCAGAGTGTATTCTCAGCATGAGGCAACATCATCCAGATGGAGAGAGACTCTCCCCTTTCACTCATGCCAAGTTCCCCTAGTTTCTCACAGACTTGCTTATTGATCTAGTTGCCTATATGATAAAGTGCCCTTTGCTTACGTAGTCCAAAGAACTTTCTTACATTTTTCTTTCTGTTTAATTATTCTTGCTTCCTCCCCAGCTCTCTCCTTGTACTTGTCAATCATGTTCTGCAATAAAGCAGAATGTCTGTGTGTGTGTTTCCATATGCCCAACCAGAAGACAAGCCTTTTGAAGGCAGACACATAGAGTCAGAGTTTGAAAATGTAATTCTGTCAAACTGTCTTTTTTGTCAGATGACTTCAAGAGGGTTGCCACACAGCTAGGCCTATCCATTGTCTTGTAATGATACTGAATCTTAGGATCTCTTCTACCAAGCAAGAGACAGGCTGTAAGATGATGCATCTTGGGCTGAAGAAGGTTTCACTGACCCTTGACAAGTATGCTGAAGGTACTGACAATATTGAAGCCTTTTCTGTAGACTGGAAGTACCTCAAAGAACTTTTCTTACCCTGTCTTCCTTTTCTTTTGCCCCTCCTTGACAATTTTGGTTTATGGAGCTGAGCACATATTTTATTGCCAGGAGAGTTCCTTTTCAACAGCTGTCCTTTCTCCAAAGAATGCACTAAGGTTGGTAACACTGAATGGGTATCTTCAGAGCATTTCAGACAGTCTTATTCTGCAAACCCTGCTACTCCTCATTTGTATGAGAACCCAGTGTTTACCACCCTATTTTTCCCTTGAGGTCAAGGAATCTTAAACAGACTTTTCAGTCAGTGGGTTCCTCTCTGGATGTAAACCCTTCTCCCCTGATGATTTTCCTGTCAGTGGCATTTGGATAGTATTTTGAGTTATTCCTCAGCAGTTCTGCCAGCTTTTCACACAAGACCTGTGTATTTATCAATTCTCTTTTCTCATTTCTGCCCTCCAGCTTGTACATTACCCCCTCATCCCTGGTCCTTTCCACCTAATCCTAATTTACTGCTGATCAGAGCCATGGCAGCAGAACCAGTTACTTGAGGTGAAAGAAGAAGAATAAAAATAAAGCCTACATCAAAGTTATGTTTTTGCCTTTGAGGCAATTGGTTTTGCTTGCAGTGATTTTGGTGACACCAGGCAGAGCTGAACATTTTTCATTCTGCTTGTATGTTGTTTGCTTTTGTTTCCTGTAATGCAACTGTACCTCATAAAATAATGGGTAACAAATTGTTCATTTTGAGTGCTGGGTTTCACTTTCCAACATACAGCAGAGTTTCTGCTAAAATCGGTTATTTGATTTTTTTTTCCCTGTTGTTTTTTATGTGTGTGGAGTTTCCATGTGCTCTTAAGCCAAATGTGGTCAGTATGCAATGGAGTACATGGGGATTTTTACTAAGAAATACAAAAATGTACTGAGTCCTATAGCAAACTGAATTACCATTGCTTCATGAAAGTAGGTTTATTTGGTATAGTCCATATAGAAATTATAACCTTTATAAACATCATTTGTAGACTGAGCTGTGTTAGTCTGGAACAGCTAATGTGTGCATGTGTATAGTTTGAATTTTAGCCAAGAGAAGGAGTCCCCTACATTCAGCTGGCTGATGTTCCACTTGTGTTTGGGGCTATAACACAGCACCTCTTTAACATCCTACCTGAACATTGAAATGGAACAGGCCATGGATGATGGTAAGTCCAACAAAGCAGTAATACTTGAGAAGTATTGGAAAGTATCAGTCCTGCTTGCCTGCTGAGAGCTGCCTGCAGCTCAGAGTGGTGCGTTGCAGGCTAGCACCTATTGCCATGAGATGTTCCCTCCTTTCTTGGGTTTCCCAGATTTTACAGTGTGGTGGGAGAGGACAATGAAAGGCAAAGAATAAACCAGCCAAGTCCCTTTCTTTTTCACTGTAGAGAGAAAAATTAGATTGTAGAGGAGAGATAGATGCGTAATCTTTGCATACAGTAGCAAAGGGAGCAAGCCAAGGTCCATTTCCTGTTACAGCTCAAGTATCACTGATGTGCACAAGTGCTTCAGGCAGCCTGGGGATCTCATTCATTCAACCTGCTGTGAGCAGTCTGTGGTTCATACCCTTCCTTGAACTGTGGGGGTGTTATCTGGGAGAGCACCGGTTGTTAGCCAAAAACTAAGGCAGGAACAATACTACCAGTTCCCAATTATTGATGATTTTTAGCAGTGTTTACCCTCAAGCTTGCACTAAACTGCTCCTGTTGAGTTAGTGCAGATATAAGCATTGAACCTGAGGCTCATGCTAGGGAAGAGAGGGAAAGGGTGAAACAAAGGACACACCTGTGTCTCTAAACAAATTGGTATTTGAAAGAAACAACTTTGAGCATATCGCAAACAGCAAATTCACCCAGTATATTTGTCTCAGAATATTTTTCACACTACCATTCTAGTTAGGTCTGGATTTCTTTGGTTTTTTCCTCTGGTGATTTCTGTATGGGCCTGTGAGGCCAGGGCAGGTAGGAACCCTTTAAAAAGTGATCCTGACAAACCTGGAGACTCTCTTCTTAAGAAATAGTAGTTATCTCTGTTTTACTAATTCTTTATTCCATAGATTCACTTCCTGTGCTAAGAACATTTAAATGATGCTTTTGCTTCCAGGGTTTTTTTGTCATAGCTCTGAATTTAGGATAATGAGTTTTTTTAATTGCTTTAAAAAAATAAGAGAAAACCACACAAGAATATGAAATGTCAGTTCCCATTCAGCACTCAGCTGAGTTGAGAGGCTGCATGCATAACTACCTTGCAAGTACTTGTTCTTGCCAGATTTGTTGCTCCTGTATCAGTGAAATCAGCTTGAAAAATGTTCAGCTTTGCCTCATTTTCATGTACATTTCCATTTTTTTTGAGACAAGTAAAAATACTGCAACTCATGTTGATGGTCATACTCAAAGTGAGATAACTAAGTAACTAGATGTGTTTTGATGTCTTTTCTGCTGGATGTAAATGTATGCAATATGGTTTTTTTAGTTCACAGAAGTTCTTCCTGTATGCGCTCAACATTTTGAGTGTATTATTCTCAACATTTTGAGAATAATAAGCCTTTGTATCATGATATTCCTATTGCTACAATCAAATTTTAACCTGGTTGAAAAGCATATAAGTAGTTCCTTTTGCCTACCCATATGAAGAGCCTAAAGAAATGCACTCATCTCTGTTGTAAGTCAATTGTAACTCACACTAAATGTCTTTCCGTGGCAGAGGAATGACCTAGCTAGCTTATGCTTTGGATGGAAGTACATCTCCTTTTAAAAAAGCCACTGTTGTTTTTTTAAATAAAATTATTAGCACTGATGTATAGAAGACAGATTTTTGTAAAGTAGTGGACTCTGCCTCTGCAAGTTGATCTGTTAATCCTTAATCTGTGGCTCTCCCTTTCACTCAAATGCAGATTTGAATTCTGCAGACAGACCTTCTACCTTTGCCTATCATAATTCTGGAGAGCTCTTCTCCACCTCAGTAGGATTAAAATTAAGCCGAAAGAAGGTATTTGTTTACTTGTCACAGACAAACAGGTAGTAGGCAATTCATTGTCACTGTCACAGTGTCATGCTTTGAGGTGACCCAAGGTCTTTGACTGAGCAGATGTGTGTGCACCCGCACAGTTAACGTGCCTTCTGTCCGGATAGGCTGGTGTTTTCAAAAGAGACCTCTATGGTAAATGTTTCACAGACAGAGTGGAAGAAGGGTTATTTTACTGCTCTGGTCATTTGGGAAAATGTAACAGTAGCATATTATAGATATGATTATATATATGATATATAAATATGATATAGATGTGATATATGATTATAGATATTATATATATATTATAGTTTATAATGATATGATAGCAGTAGCATATTATAGATATACAAATTAACAATAATATTTATACTTTTCTCTGAAATACCTGAGTTTTGCAAGTATCTGTGGCCTAGTAAGTAAAGCAACCTGAATTAAATTGGGAAACCAATTCATCTGTGTTGAAGGTCACAGATGGGATCTGAAGTCTGAATCTCTGGAGTTTCTAGATTCTATAACAAAATAGGGATTATTGCCTACCAGAATTATTTCCAGACCATTTCAAGATCTGCTCTTTCCTTGAGAGCCATCCCTATTGCATTCACATGTCTGCACAAATACCCCTTGGTGTCCCTAGTTTCACATGGCTGCACAGAGCTATCTAAGAAGGCACAGGGCCAGCATAGTCCTGGTACAGTTTGGACTGGAAACCACTAATCTAGGCTACTAGACCCAGGCATGGCCTATTGAAATAAAATATGAATAATAAATTGACATATTATCAATATTTATAAAATATCTTGGACTCACAAGGAAGAAATCCAAAGCTTTTAGTTTCCCCCACCTCTTTAGAGGAAATTTGTATACAAACTGACTAATGCACCAAATTTCAGACAGCTGTGAATTAAAACCACTAAGTTATGAATGCCTGAGAAACACAGTGCATAGTAGAAATGACAGATGCAGCACAGGAATGCTATAATAACTTAATGTAATAAATGCAATAAAATCAGAAATCAGCACCTTCATGATTCAGAAGGAGATTACAACTAGACACATTTCTTTTGTAGACAAATTCCCTGCTATGTGGCAGCTGTAGCACTAGCAGGTCTTTACATGCCCGCGAGAGCAAATCAGGCTTTAAAGAGAAAGTGCATTTGAAACTAGCAATCAGTGTTTTTAAAATTTTTTTATATCTTTATTACAAGTATATGTAAAGTTTGAAGTGTTGTCTACTTGAGTAGAGTTCCCTGGAACAGATATCTAGTGTTTGTCAAATGTGTAATACCTTTATTGGCCCTTCTCAGATTGGGAACTCTTAAAATCATAAGGTAACAGAATGTTTATTTATTTTAGGTGTTTTGTTGATGTTAAATGCAGGTACCTTTCAGATGGCCAGTATTTGAGAACTTGAATCCTTTTCATTCCATGAAATCCTTGAGAAAGAGGAAAAAGCCATTTACTGAGAGACTTGTTAGTGTTCTTCAGAGCCATCCTCTTTTGGCTTCCATACTTTGTAACTGGTTACAAGCACACAAATATAGGCTTGTGGTTTTTCTGCTGTCATGAAACACTCTTGAAGAAAGGATTTGGAAAGCAGGTTTGCGGGAAATAAGGTAATCGAGTATTTAAAACTCCTAAACTCCTTCATTAGCGTAAGAGAAGAGGGTGTTTCAAGTTGTTACTTGCATTGCAATGTGTAAATAGTAACATACTATCAAAACTATTAGGCAACTGGCTACCAGCTAGTTTTATTGGATGACAATAGATTACGAGTGTGGTTTGCACTTCAAATCATAAAAAGGTACAATATTTATTACAATAAATACATTGAAAACCATAGTCTTGCTATCCCTTAGACAATATTGAAGAGTTTAATCCCAAGACACTTAGAAATACAAGTATAGTGGGATATGCTTGATAGGGAACATACCTCCTGTATTTCCTACTAAAATTTAAATGTTGTTTGAATAGTATAGTTCCTACTTGTCTGTGACTGATGTTAAAACTTAAATCCTACATGTTATAGTGTTAAAACTCACATCTGTAGCCTATAAAATAAATAATCTTTGATAATAGGAATGGAAAATGGGTAATAAATTTATGTTCATTAGTAGTGAACAGAATTTAAATGTGTAGGTCTCCAAGGACCAGAAAAATGTTTTTCTTTCATTATTTCTACAAGGCTTTGTGTAATGCCAAAATTCCTGCATGAATAGGTATAAAAAAATCAGCTAATCAGAAAGTCACACTAGTCAAATGAATATTTTGAGTAGATAATATTTTTCCTCTTGAATTCTTGAATATATCATAAAACGATCATATAGTTGTTGAAGAATCTGTGGTTTATTAGCCTGTGTAAATTTGCATCAATACTGCAAAATTATGTGTTTGCTACTTCATGGAATAACAGAATTTAGATTGCAAACTTACAAATGCGAAGAACGTGTTAAAACTCTGGCACCTTTTCAACCTGTAAAACTTCCTCACTGGCTACTGCAGATTGATTTTCATAATGAAACAGTGGATCATTTCTTGTAAGAAGTTACAAGGTTAGAACTATTGCAGAAAACATGTCAAGAATACAATGAAAAAACCCGTAAGCTGCTTGCTCTCACTTGTGGTAGACCAAGGCTGTGACAGGAGCACAAGTTATAGGCTTGCTTTTTCCAAAATATTTGCAGGAGTGGTGTAGGTGTATTGGCAAGCCCTGCACCCTGTTCACAGTGGTAGAAGCATCTGTTATTTCAGGGAAATGATTTTGGCTTCTGTTGTTTCAACTGAGTTCTGCTGCTGATGCAGTTATATCTGTGGTAGAACATTTTCTGGCATAAACATTTGTTTAGAAATGTCCTTAGGGTTTTTTCCTCCATTTCTATTATGAAAACTGGTCTACCATCATATGCATATGTTTATCAATTTCTTACAGTTTATATAACAAATAATAATCTCTTATGCATAAATATGTTGTCAGCTGTTTCACATTATTATTTTCCTTGGGAACTCCACAATGGCATTTTTATCCAAGAAAAAACCTAATTGGCTGCACTAAGAAAATACTGACAGTAGCCACACACAGAGACATTGTCAAACCAAAGAGGTATTACGCTATGCTCCTTACATGTATTGAGTTTGCTGTAAGGGTGCTCCAGTGACTTAAAACAGGTGCTTGCAGAAAACTGAACATGTTACATTTTCTCCTGCGTGCCCTATCCCAGTTATACACAGCCCTGGAAGTCTTATCTCCACTATATTGGCAGTTCAAACTAAGTTTTGTCCCTGAGGCTTTTCAGCCTCCTCTGAGCTAAATCTTGGTATAACTCTGATTCAGCTGGCTTCCTGGGGTAAGGTGGAGGGTTGTAGCACATGGAGGATGAAGAAGAAGAAACCTGAAGTTTGTATTGCTGTGCTGTAATAAGGGTGCAGTATCTGTGTTAAAAATTTTTTTTTTGCTGGTGATCCATGGACACTTGTGTTGCTGCTTTGTGTTGGGCACACTGTTTCTCAGGGTGGCTGGCATAGCTGAGAGAGGCGTTGCTGACAGACTCTGTTTCAGATATGTTTGGTGTAGGCATTAGCTGCCTCTGTTATGAAAACAGTTTCTGGCAGGATTTGTCTGTTTGATTTTTTTTAAATCATTGTTTCAAAAAATAAAAACCCTAAATAAATCAAAACCAAGACAAATCCAAATAGCTGGAACAAGGTGCTGTTTTAGAGATTGTATAATTATTTGTAGCGCAGTGGGCTGGCCTGTATTTGTGTGAAAATTGTTATAACATGTTTAAAATGAGAAGAAAATAGCAATATATCTGGAAGTTAAAACCTCTTCCCTGCATGTGGCTTACATTGAATGTGATAATGTGCTATGCATTCATTAATTTAATACAAAAACACCATCTGTATAACAAAGATCAAAATAACTTCTGTATTTTATCCATATTGAACCAAATAGCTTCCAGATATCACACAGCAGGAAGAGCAAACACCTCATACCACATTTCCCCACCTCTAGGGTACCATTTCCTTTTATATTCTCTCCTTACTAGTGTCTTACTGGGCAGGGTGAGTTTTCACTAAGGGGCAGCTGATTGTGTATTTCTGAGCTGTGCTTTACTCCCTGACTGCATTTTGTTAGCTATGCTGTCCATTCTTACCAGTGTGGAGGGATAACCCCTCAAGAGGAGAGGTGCAGCCCAGCATGCTTCGTGCTGGAAACTCACTTGAAATGGCCTCATGGCAGAGTACATTTTACCACATACCTTGTCTGAAATCTTCCTCATTTTTGTATCCCTTCTTGTTGATATCTGTTCTGATTTGTTAATTCCTTATTTCTTTTCATATGGATTTTTGTTGTTTGGTTGGTGAACTGTGTTCTTTTGTTCCCCACTGCAGACTTGGGTTCCTTTTTGGTGCTTCTTTGCCATTTGGCTGGAGCCAGCAGGGCTTTTGGCTTTGGCTTATCTGTGACTGCACTGAACCCGTTAGTTCTGGTTTAGACTAGAAATATACACTAAAAAAAAATCTAGAAACACATTTTTGAAGCAATCTATGCTGGTTTAAAGGGAGAAAGATGTGAGGCACCTTGAGTTTTAGGGAGATGTGAGCATCAGTGACTCTTCTCTAGCTTGCCTCTCCATTTCTTTCTTTCTTAGTTGATAATCACTTTTTTGTTAATTTAGTTCAATCTCAGTGAAAACTTGAGGATCAGGCTTTATTCATTTTCAGAAAACCCCTCAAACTGCATTTCAGTTCAATGCTCTGCTAGAAAACAGACTAATTTATGGGACTATAGAAATTCACATAGACCCTGGCTTGGGTGCATGTTGGCAGACAGAGAGAACAAGCCACGTTTAGGCTGTCGTATGAGAGTTGTACATACTGGCTTCAGCAAGAGCAGGGCTGGTCGCAGGATTAACTTTAAGAAGTTTCTCACTACTTAATCTGCAGTGGCTGCTGCTGGGATGTTTGATGCATCTCCTTTTACCATTACTGCTCTTTTGCTCAGACCTGGCCTTTCCTAATCCAGAGTCAGTATTGGTGTGGACAACAAGGTTGGAAAATGTCTATTTAGGAAATGAAAGGTAGCTTACTTGCTATCTTAAGGGGAGCCAGGACCCACACTGGAACTTTTTTATTCTTTGCACTTTCAAGTTGATGTGAGAGGAAGGATCAAATAATTTTCAAAATTCAGATAATTACTAAGTAACTTATTCTAAGATTAAATTTTCATTCTTACGCGAAAGCTCTGAACCTTGCAATATTTCAATTAGTAATACTTGTTGACTTCAAAATGCTTTCAAATCGCCCGTGACAATATCGGAAGAGATACCGTGGACGTTGTGACTAATTATGAGAACCGCATGTTAGCATTGTAACCAACTAGCTTTGCCTTCCTCAAACAAAAGAAAGGATTTCTTGCAGAAAGTCTGTATCTGTGAAGAGCAATAATCAAAAATGATTGGCATGTATCTGAGCAGTTACGATTTTGGTATCCCAGTTCTAGAACTACTCTGTTATTACTTCCTCTTTTGCTTCAAAACCTGACTTAGAGCAATAGACTGACTTGCATAAAATAAAATAATGGGGCTTGTTTCCAAATGAAGTCTGACGATGTACTGTAACGTGAAGATAACCAGCTGAACTTTGCTTGTTCTCAAAATAACTGCAGTGTTGCATAGATCTGAACAAACACCTCAGTATCTTTGAAGATATTGTTTTAAGGTAGCTTTCTTTTAGTTCCTAGATGGCTATTTACTAGCTTGTAACTGCTTTTCTAGCTTGTCATCCTCTGCTTCTAGTTGCTCTGCAAGCATGTGGGCTGCCCAAGGCTTTAGACTTAACAGGCGCTGTCCTGTTACCCTGTCTTGCTAGTTGGTAACATAAAGTAGGAGTTAAGGTTTCTGCTTAGGTCAAGTTTTAACAAAGACCCCACTTACACTGGCAGTGTAAAGTAAGCAAGCCACAGGGTCTGTTACTAGAACAGACAAGTTCATCACTAACCCAAATTTGAAGGGGCACAGTTTTTGCAAGTGGAACAAGATTTTGTCAAGGATTCAAAGCCTTTCCATTACACAGAAGTTCCGAACATGAGTGTAATAGACAGGATTTTCAATTCTTGTACTCAGGGACCAGAAAGGATAAAAGGAAATTTGTTCCTGCCACTGCAACCCTAAATCTTGGGGTAGAGTCATTCTCTAAGACTGTAGCCAGTCTTGAGACAACAGTTCACTGCTGCGAAGAAACTTAATACAGAAGGAAAAAGAAAGAGGGGCAGGGCGGGTGATGGTGGGGAAACAGCATAGTTTTCTGTTGGGTTAGCAAGTCAAATCAGTTCCCCATGCAGATAGATGGGTAATAAAGTGTGGAGAGGGGGAGCTGGGAATGGCTTTGCTGGAGCAGGTGGAAGGTAGGGTGTGGTGACCCCTTTTTGGTGGCAGACAATGTGAATAGCTCAGCCTCAAACTATTTCTTCAGCCTTTGTAGCACTGATGTCAAGTACTGTGATCTTTTAAAAACCTGCATCCTGCTTTGTATCTTTTTTAGCATTAAACTGAAGTATTAGTGGTGGCAAACTGGCTTGAGTTTCTGCAGAGGTGTGTCTGATTCTGTGCTCCACCTAAGTCTCCTGTTCTTTGAGGTGTCTTCCTTGCACTTGGGATGTATGTAGGGGAAAGATATATTAGTTAAACATGTTAATTGGTATCAGTAAAAGTGAAGATTTTGATGCTGACTTGCAGTGTATTTGCCACTTACTTACTTTTTAGTATACCCAGTGGGATATGAGAGTGAACTTGTCCTGCTCTTATGCAAGCCTCAGTATGCTTACTGTGCACATTTGTGCAATTGCTTGAAAGAAAAAATCCCTTCAATCGTCTGTAAACCTGAGCAGCTGTAGTGGCTTTCTCCACAGAAAAATGAAAGGATTCTATCTCAGACACCCTGTGAGTTTGCTTCCAGTGTCTGGCTGCAGCTGTGCCCTGGCAGCACAGGAGCATAGACCTGCCTGACAAACATGCTGCGGTACAATCTGGGCCGCAGTTGGTGCTCTCCCCAAAGCTCTGCTGCTCAATCTCATTGCTCTCCTTTTCTCAGAGACCATGCACTCCTTACAAACACCTGTCAAACAGCTGCACAAGGTGCATGCAGGAAAGCAGTTTTTAAATAACACAGCTCCTTTAATAGCTAGTCTGCAGAGCAGAGTGAGCTGAGCTTTTTGATTTTCACAGAACTGAATGTTTGTGAGTTCTCTGTAGCACACACTCTTATGGAAAAGGACAATCTGCAATCACTTTGGCAGACCTAGATGCCGTGTGGGTGTCATACAGTATCCACTGTTGGTTACTCACAAGGTAGAGATGATGAGGAAGTATTTTGAAAGAATAAAAATTTAAAGGCCTGAACTTTATTTAAAAAAAAAACAAAACAACAAACCAAACACAATATTGTTGTGCTCTCAGTGTATGAGTCTCTCAGCTGTTGGGCCCTCAGCTTCAGTACTATGGTGATTTTATAATCTCTTGAACAAAACAGGGGAATGATGGGCAAAACTGGACAGCGAAGCAATAAAAAATTCATTGCTGATTTTTTTTTAAAGTTTTTTTTAGTAAGCAAAAAGGTTTATGCTGAGTCATCCCAGCTTTCTCCTCATGTTTCATTTTGCATGAGTTTGCAAAGAAGATGGAGAGATGCCAGAATTCAGGGAGGAGATCCCATGTAATCCTGTAGTGTGCCAGAGAGGAAAGGCTGGGCAGAAGGATTACATGTTCTCCTGATGTGTTCATTTATGGTAATGCAGCTTTGCTATTTGCCAACCAAATGGATACTTGAAAGAGGAGATTAATAGTGGAGAACATCAGCTCAAACCTACCATGGCTGTTTGAAATAAGCTTTATGTCATAAACAGTATTTCTTTAAGGTCATTCTGCATTTTAGTTGTTTTACTGCAGGCTCTTGCTAGCTGATTGGAAACTTGGCTTGTGAGATCAGGTTTGTTCTGTGGTTTTGTTAAGAGTGAGAGTGTTAGATGTGGTGTGAGGCTGTACAGCCTTTTCCAGCAGTAAATCCCTGCAAAAAGGCCTCACAGTATCAGTGTCACAGGGATATGCTTTTGATGTGCACTTGTAGCCCTGGGGGTAGGGACAGCACACGGCCTGTGGGCACTGAGCCTCTGCTGGTGCTGGGTCTCAAACTTGTTTGAGTCTTGAGCAAGTGCATGAATCTTCAAGTCCAGTTTGTTCCAAACCAGACAATGCCCAAAGAAGCAAATCTCTTAAGGTATCGTTTAGCATCAACTATTTAATTAGTATTACTGATGGTAAAGGAGAAGTGAGTGTGGTATGGCAGCATACAAACTAATTTTGGTTTTGAGAATTGATTATTAATAATATTAAGAAAGGCATTGAAATAGCTGTTGTGGATCCCTCTTCTGGAAACAGAAAGAATATCTTTGGTGCAATATTTGCATTTCATAAGCTTTGCTGAGATTCATATCAAGTGTAAATAATATGATAAACTGTCTTGCAGAATTTAATAGGAGATAAGCACCAGTTTTAGTGCATGGAGAGATGGCTGTTCGTGATAAAGCTAAGATTATTATCAGCAGATAAAATTTTGTATTTTCCACAATACACTTTGTTTCCCAATTTTAATATAAAATGCTGTCCAAAAATGAACTTGATTCAACTGGGGGGAGGAATTAGGAAACAAGAAAAAAGTGTATTTTTTTTTATGCTTTATTTTTTATTTAACTTGTTTTTACTTGACTGTTGGTTTGTAGTGAATCATCCATTCTGTTTCTCAGTAGAACATAGATATTAACTCTTGCTTTTAGTGGGATGAAGAAGGCAACTTTACATGTAAAAGTTAATTCTTAGTAAAACAGGAGATATTTGTAAAGAGAGTAGATAATCCAGATAAATTGCAGGTTCACAGCAGTCCGCCTTTTACTTAATCTTTGCTGAGAGTAGATTAGGAAACCAGGTTAAATCAAACAAGTTGTGCTTTCATTTCTGAAGCTTCATTCCAGGCTAACACTGAGCATGAAAAATGCTGGTTGCCATTTCATGGAGTGAAGGTTGCCAAATCCACAAACTCTTCCCAGACTCATTTGCTGGCATACAGGGACTTCTTGGCAAGGCAGCATTTCAGAAACACTCCCACATACACTACATGAAGCATTTAGCAAGTGCCAATGCCCCTTTAGATTTCTACGTGATAATTTTTGGTGCCGTTTTTTGTAACCAAACCTAACGTTATCTGAGGAAGAATCTCACAAATTCCCTGTCATAATATTTTACTGCTTTGTAGGTGGTTTCACTGCCGGCTCCTAGCAGCTTTGCAGCAGCAGACATTGCCCTCCATTTTGAGAGGAATGCACTGTCTCCTTGAAATGGCAGCTCTGGAATGGATCACTGGGTGTGTTGTCAAGCCACATTTAAAAAATAAAAAAAAAAGGGGGGGTTCAGAAGCTTTTATAGGCTCAGAGTAGCCATATTGTACAGAAGGTGGGAAACCTCGCTAGACAAACATTTCTCGAAGGCCTTTCCCCATCAGGAAAATCTTAAATTTTCCTGCCAGCCCTTGGGATTGCCCAGGCAGTGTCCGTAACCACCTCAAGTCTGAGTGCCCTCAAAAGGCTTTGAATATTCCCTGTTGTCAGTAGGAAATGTCTTTGTACAGCACTAGTGCCTCCATGGGCACTCCGTGTTTTGTTGTACACCAAGTGCTGCTGCTGGGGCCCCATTGGTGGTGAAGAGTGTCAATCTGGGGCCCCACAGGTGCTCAGCAGTGTGCAGGCTGTGAGGTTCATTTTGACATGTAACCTTCATTATTGCATAATCTGAAATTATTTTGTGTTTCAAGCATGTTAAATGTTCACCTTACCAAGTTCAGCACTTTATGAAGTTAAATCTAAAGCACACCGTTGTGACATAAATCTGCAGAGGGAACATGCATGTCAGTGGATGTCATCCTGCAGTGTTTGGTGAAGACCTTTTTGCAGGACTAAAATGTTTTAGTACCCAGGTAAAGTAAGCTGAGTAACATGGGGAACTCTAGTCTTGTTGCTGTTAACTGCCTAATTGTAGCATGTTTAACAGTCAACAAATTTAATACTCTTTATGAAGGGCATGTAGGTGCAGTGACAGAAGGGTATGACTGAAAGATGGACTTATTTTGGGAAAACTAATTATAATGGCATCATTTTACTTTTCTATTATTGTTGCCCAATTTTGTCGTGCTCCTGGTGTTGCTATTAATATCTTCCTAAATGTCAAATTCAGACTGCTGATGGTGATCATCTCATGTCATATTGCTAAATATATACAGGCTGTTGAATGTCTGATGTAAATGTTATGCCAGACCTTCTACATATGCATATTAGAAGATTTCTTATGCTAAATACTTGCTATCAAATACCTACTTAACTGTTTTCCTCAGTGGTATACAAAACAAAATGAGACTCTTTTTTCTAGGAGTCATCATGCTATTGTATTATTTTAAATGATCTGTGATAGGAAAGATCTCACTTCTGAATGGTTGTGACACTAAATGATGTTAAGTAAGAAATTCCAGATATATCTTCACTTTCAACTGAAAGCTAATGTCATTTCCTTATAAATGTTTCTCTGAGAGATCTGAATGCATCAGACTACCACCTAGCAGTCAAATGAAGAAAAGCAAAAAATGCCTGAGGGACATTCTTAGTAAAACTTCCTAATATATTTTAAAAAAATGTTCCTTATAGTCTGGTAAATTCAATACAGCTTCAATTAATAATGTTAAATAACTCTTTATTTCTTTTCTCTGAGTCATTTTGGAAATGAAAAGTCACTTTCCAACATAGGGTCTTAGGGCCTTTGAATTAGTTGGCTGCATGTGAATGAACACTTACTATGTGCAGTGTAAGTTGTGTTGTTCAGTTCACTTGTTCTTGAAAGCACCTCGTGCAAAATTTTTCTCTGATATATATTGCATTTCATGTGTTCAAGCTATTTGAAGTGTACAATATTTGTAATTTGGATTGAAACATCAGTTATATGCTGTTGGAGCTGCTCTTTAAATGCTTTTCTTTGTAAGAAATAACCTGTAGCTTCACTATGTAAATAAGATTGCAAACATAACTGAAAAATATAGTATCTTGTTGTTACTGAAAATGGTTGCAAATATCTGTGGAGATTACATACCAAGGGAATAAGATTTCACCTTTATCGTGGTTTTGTGATGTCTCCAGTGGCCTTTAATATCTGCCCTTATGCTATTTTCATGGTTCAAAAGCAAGAGCTTGAAATTTTAGAATTATAAATGTATGTATTATATTCCCCACATGTGCCAAAAAAAGTCTGAATTCTAGCACATGAATACGTAATTGTGGGATTTCGACAGTGCCTGTATCCTGTTAGAACAGCAAACCTTTGCATATCAATTCTGAAGAAATGAGGGATGCCATTTGTTTTTATTAAGCTGGGATTTGAATGTTTGGAGGAAGCATTGGGGGAGGCATTTCTTTTGGAAATGGGAGTAATATTCCTCGTTTTTGATGTTAAAAGTGTAATTTTTTCCATAGTGACAATCTTTATTACTAAACCTAGGAATATGTACCTAAAACAAATATGCTTATTTTCCATTTCTGCTTATAACTTTGGCTTTCTATTATTTTAATTTTCAGGGTATTTTCTGTGTAACGCCAAAACCAGAATTGAATATTCTACTCTCTAAATGTAACATTGTTTCTTTTTTATGGAAAGGGCAGTGTATTGATTACACTGAGAATACTGAGACATTGAAAAGTCTTCATTCTATTATGAAGTCATAAGGGAAATTAGTGAGTGATGCTTTTCAGTCAAGGAACTTCAGAATAAAGTTAAAATTAACTATTTTGGTGGACCACAAACAAAGAAAAAGACAAGAATAAAAGAACAAGCTTGCAATTCAGCCATTTCCTTCCTTTTTTTTAATTCATAAACATCTTTCTATCTTTTGTGCAGCTTTCTACTCTTGTCTGCTTGCTTAGTCATGTATTCCAAATACCAAATTTGGGTTTAGACCTGTCTTATATCCCAACCAACTTTATTGACCACAGGAAATTTTAATTCTTTTTGTATTTTTCAGCATCGGACTTTGAGGCATTTTGTACTATTTCTCTAATTATGCTTATGAAGTGACATTTGGGGAACCCTTAGGGACTGTTGGGAAATGTTTTTATAAAGGTTGCTGCTCAGTATAGGATGTGGGAATAATAAGTTCTTTAATGGTAGGTTCTGTTTGCTTACAAGGAAATTGTATCCTACATTTAGTAAGGATGTCAGTGCGCTCTTCTTCGTGCAATAATTGTTGTCTTCTGGTATAAAATTAAGTCAAGAATTCAGTACAATTAATTTTAACTCAGGCTTATAATTTTAGTGCATTTTGTGTTCATGGTGAATATGATTATTCTTCAATGTTTGAGATTAAGGATGGCTTTATGAGCTCATCATTATAATTGTTGATCTTCATTTTAATGTCTTGTGTTTCAGCATAGGGTGTGAGGATGATTTTGTTATGAGGGATTCTTGCAAGAAGTCCATATGCTGAAGATGACATAGGTAGTGTGGAGAAACTGGCAAATACAGAGAGATGCAATTAGCAGAAAAGGAAAAAAAAATCCTGAAGTGATATATATCCAGTAATAATAGAAATAAGGGAGGAAATTACAGTATGTATTGAAAAAATGTGTAGGTTGGAGAACAAAGTAAGAATTGCATTTCTCTGGAGGAAATTGTCTAAGTCCTAAATTTTTTTAATAGTAGACTGGACAAGCACTGAGAAATAACATATGAAAGCAAGGAGAGGAAGGGGGTAATTTAGTGTCTTTCTGCCTCTAGCTTAGAGCTGTAGCCTCTGTGTGAGATTCAGTTGAGTATGGAAGCTGTGCCATAGATTGATGTGCAGTATGTGCTTCACCATATCCTGAACTGTGAACTAGGAGCAGCTGAGCACATGACCCTCCCTCACTTTGGGTAGATCAAATTAGGGCATTCAGTAACTTCCTTACAGTAATTCAATATCAAAATTTTGGTTACAAGTGGGGAGGATTGAACCTATTAGTAAGAAAGAAAGTGCATACCTGAAACTTATAAGAACCCTTTCACTAGAGTATATGGTGCAGTTGAGTATAGGCATTATTGTCATGTTTATTTTTTTTGAGTTCTCTAGTGCCAGTGCAGACTTTGTCAAGCCTGCATTTTGTAGTATGAGCTACAGTCAGTGGCAGCTGCCATGTACAGCAGTTAGTGTGCCAAGAGGACCCACCTCCATGCAGGTTGGATGGATCTACGGGCATAAGTGTCTGAAAATCCAGTCTTTCATCTTTCTGAGCATTCCCTTCCTTGCCAAGATTACACCTATGACAGCCCCACAGAGATATTTGTTTCTGCTCTTGATATTGTTAATATTAAATATTAAATATTAAAATTAAGTATGAAATATTAATATTTTAGTAGTCACACAAGTCTCCACACATCTTTAGAAACTCTTTGTACTAAGCACTTTTCAACCATGTAGCAGCACAGCCCTGTCGTGAAGAGCCTGTGATATAAAACAAAGGATCTATGAAAAAGAGGGAAGGGTGACTCAATCACATACCTCTGTAGTATATTTTGATTTTATTTTATGAGTAAAACTTGAAGTGTTCTGATTTTCTCTTCAGCCAAGCTGTTGGTTGGCTGATTTGGAAGGAGAAACTGCAAGTAAGAATGGCTTTGGGTTTGATTGCCCTTCCCATATACTTAAGCATGTTTCTTTAGCTTAAAGAAGCTTGTCACTTCACTTCTAAACTTCAAAAAATAAAAATTTTAGTTGCAATATTCAAAAGTACTAAAGAGAGTTAAATTTATGGATCGTGTTCCTGGCTGCCCCTCTCTGGTATTTTACCATCTAAAGAGTATCCCAGTGCTACAAATACGCCTTTTGTAGCTAAAGTTTACTGCCTTTAGTCAAATTGGCAACAGTACAAATTGATTCCAGACTGAGGATCCAAATTTATTGTAACTGTTTGAAAACAGATGCTGATTCAAATTACTGCATTTAACAGCTAGAAATAAAATGCCACTATGTGGTGTCAAAGTGTTGATTTGGGTGACTTGGGGTGTGGAGTGAACTGCTCCAAGGGGAGCCTGTGCTGTGCCATTGTGGCTGTGCTGCATAGGACAGGCAGTGGGGCAAAGGCACACGGAGGAGGCCATTGCAATAGGATGACTCTGCCACCTGGTTTATTTTGAACAGTGGAGCTTGGGAAGCCACATCCAGGAGGAGGCTCAGTCTTGTCTTGGTAGACAGGCAGAAGTTGGGCTGTGTTTGCTTGCAGTTGCACTGACTAGGAATAAAATTTGTTTAGATAAGATTAACTGAGGCTAGCCAGTTTTTTGTAGTATTATCTGAGGAGAAGTAATTGTGGGAAGAGAAGTTCTTTATTTGTAAAGACTTGTGAAGACTATTATGGTCCCTAATACAGAAATCCTCAGAATGCACTCTGATGATCAAGGATCTCTGTCATGCAAGAACTACTGAACTTAGTCATACAGAATATACACCAAGTAGACATCTATTCACCAACATCAGTAAGTATTATAGACTGGTGGGACATGAGCCTTGGAAGGACAGCTTTCATTAGGTTTTCTCCTTCTGAAGGAGTGTCTCAATGTACAGAGATAGGGGGGGAACCACCTGCGTGGGCATCTGGCACAGCTGCTGCATAAAGATGGGTAGATGATTCACTTCTGCATTTTAGCTCTAGTTGACTTTATTATTTAGCCCACATACTCTGGTGTCTGCTTCAGTGTGTGTGTGGCTTTGAAGGTTTTGTCTTTCTGTGTCTCCTTGCTTGGAATTTCCTAAAGAACCTTCCCTGCTCCCTTAGAAAGTAAATCTCTCTGCTCCACAAAATTAACAGGAATACAGATGGTTTCCTTTGGTGTTTTTATGATAATATCAAAAGCTTCTGGCCAGTTTCCCTGGCTTGCTGGCAGGTCTGTCTGGTTTCTCTTGCACTTCATCCTCTGCCCTTGATCGGAAAGGGGCTCAGCCCATCCATGCTATTGGCTCTTCTGTGTGCTCCATTGAGTGTCATGTTCATTTTCTCCCACTAACCTTAACCTCCCATATCAGTACTGTAAAAGTTGATAATTTCTTGAAGTGCTTTCTGGGAAACCTATGTATGAAAAAGCGGTATTTTAAATACTATGACTTACTCCAGCTACTATGTATTTTCCACATATTAGTCTTTCAGATGTTGTCCGGTTTTGAATGGTTTTAGGTTTTTCTAATTTTTTTTTTTAACAAACATTTCCTATATATAGCAACTGCATAATGGCATCACCTTTTCCGTTAAATATATGTCAACATTCTGTGCTCAAGGATAGTATCTTAGTTCATGAAAACACTATGTAATGTTTAAATGCTTTGTTTATTTGGGGCTTCAAAGCATTGCGTATTTTATAATCTAGTTGTTTATGATAACATGAGACTGTATCATTTTTATTATGTTCAGCTTCCGTACTTACATTATTGCAAAATATAATTTTGTGATCTCTGTTTTTACTTCCCCAGTCCTTCAGATAAATCACTAAGGAAATAAGGTTTAATATTTTAATCTGCCATGTTTTCAAATTGATGTCTTCTCAAAGCAAAAGGGTCATGTCCACATTGTCCAGTGAAGCAGTATGCCATCCTAGGTCATCATGGTGTCACTCTTCCTCACTTCTTTGCTTTAGTTTCCATGACTGGTTGTCATAATTTTATTAATTCTTAAGAATGTACATGGTCCAATCTCTCTGGCTCTTTTCATCACTCCTGTTACTATAGTGTTACACACTTCCATGGTGTCCTTGATGTGTTTCCATGTATTCTTATCATCTCCAAATCAACTAGTGTTCCTGAACTCTACAGAGTGTGGCAGAGCTCACTGGAAACCCATCACACAGTTGTAGCTGTTGAGGGACAATGTGTTGATTTGCCCCAAAATTATTTGTGTCTCAGGTTGTTGCCCTTTCATTTTCTCCCTGGTGGAGTCTTCCTCCAGCCCCTTCCACATTGCTGTCAGGAGGAGAGCGTTGTGTTCATGTATTTGTTATTAGCTTGAACAGGGGGCTATAAAACAGTTCCAGTGAACTTTCTGCTCTTGACAGTCCTCAGTCACTGGTGCCCTAAGGGTTATCTTCCTGGAGCTTTTGTTTCCCTTTTCAGAGTTAATCAGAAACATAAAGGCTATTTTGTCCTGAGACCTACAAGCACTAAAAAGTAACAAAGGATCAGAACAAATCACTAAACTTCTTATGGCATACAAGACTTGGTCATCTCATTAAATATTTATCTATTCTCTCTTTTTTTTTTTTTTTTTCTGCATCTGTCGTGTTTCTCAGAAGGGATAGGGTACCTTATCACCACATCCACTTGTTTTTATGCCTCTTTGTGAAATAGCAATGGGAAGCTCAATCTTTTTTACTGAGTCAGACATAGAAAAATTCCTGTTTAAGCATTTTTCACTTTTGCAGAAAAATCTTATGAGTATGAGCTCTTTTAAGTTCTGCTTACCTAAGTATGACAAAGTAATTCAGGTACCTTTGTGGTACCTGAATCCTGTGAGTTTTGTTTCTGGTGTTTCTCTTCGGATTTATATTTTGTTTACCTCTTTGGTTTCATTTGGGAGTTTTGTTGGGGGGGACATTGTTGCTAGCTTTTTTCTGCATCATTAATATGGTTAAATACATGTACATAATGAGAGATTTCCCTTTGGCAGTCTTCTTTTCTGAATTATGGATTTCAATCTCTGGAAATTTATACCTGAATTTGTACTGATCTGTGCATCTACTGCATGCAGGTTCCTGTACTCTTCACATTCTGTTCTTGGTTTTGAGGATCATTGCAGCCTTGACTGTTGCCAGTGAGTGCATGGCTCTTCTGCCATCTGGGTCACTGTGTGTTTTAAAAGTACTAAACTTCAGTATGTCCCAAAGAGTACTTTCTGACCCAAATGGAGAAATAAAAGTACACATCTTAGAACTTGACTGCAAAAAGGAGCTAACTTTGTCTGCCAGCAAGATCTATATGTACTGAAGATTTTTTTTAAACTTGTCCTCATAGGGTGAAATATTCAGATTATGTTTTCTGTATTATTTAGTTTTGAGGGTCAAAGCTCTAGTCTGTTTTTCTGTCTTACTATGTATTGGAACATCTGGCTTTTGATAAGGTATTCTTTATATGTATTTGTGGACTTTTCTAGTTTTGTTTTTAAAAGCTTATAACAAATTTCAGAGAACGTGTATGCAGAGCTCAGTATATAACCATAGCATCTTTTGATGCAGCCTCCAAATTAATAAAGCTTTCTCATGCTTCTGTTTCTTTGATTTTGTTAAGAGGATTGCTGGCTGCTCACTTCTGTATGTTGATGTGAACATTTGTATTTTGATAATATTTTGTCCAAGGTCTGGTATTCATTCCTTGCTGCAAGTCTTTCCCAGCATTCCTTTTATCCTGTTCAATTGAAATACTGTGTTTCTCTTCGTGGTGTTATACTCAATATGGCTGCTGAACCTCTCTGCTAAGCTACAAGTACAAAATTTTGATCATATTTCCATCTAACATCTCTGTGCTTCAAACTGCTATCTTGATGCATAGCAACTACTAGGTAGCACAACTACTAAGCAACTGCATTTAAAATCTCCTTAACATTGCTATTGGCATAAACTTTCTGTTCTTTTTTTCTCTAATTTGGCCAAAATTTACTATTTATGTATTCAAAAGAAGACATTTTCTTGTCTTGTATGGCTGATTGTTTTTTATATTTTTAAAAATTATTTTCTATTCTAATTAATTTATTCTGGTGACTGATGCTCTGCTTTCCAGAAGTTCAGTGAGTAGTTTATCTCAGAAATTCACAGTAAAATGCAAGTAGATGAGATGATTTCTCTGAGTAAGCTAAAGTAAGTTGAATAGAGAAATAGCCTTGTCAAATGAACTTGAGAAAAAAATTTATATCTGAAATTGTGAAAGACAATTTCAGATGTCAGCTATTTTGAAGAAAATAAGAAGTTGAGGCCAGAAAGTAAAGAAAACAAGCATCAGCAGTTGTTATCATAAAACCTTGTGTGTGATTCTGCTTTTTTTCTTCCCTCTCTTGTGATGTGAATGTTGATGCTGGACATAATACAAAAATTTTACAAGTGTCTTACCAGAACCTTTACCAATGCTGAAAATTTATTTCCAGTGTTGTTGTCTAGATCCTCTGTAGTGCTCAAGTCATTAAATTCTCTAATTTGGTGGCAGGTGGGTGAAATTAAATTAACAGGACTTCAAAATATGCTTAAACTTAAGGCTAGGAGTGAATTAGGTCCTGTGTTCTGGGCACAGCAGACTTGAATGGCTCCTTTGAAGGAATCCTACCCTAGAGGGCTCAGCAACTTCATGCTCATTAAAACTAAGAATCATAACTTGACCTTTGGCAATAGATTCTGTATGTGTTTGGCTGTGTTTAGATGAGGCAAATAAACGCAGTGCTTTGGATGCTGCTGCAATTCACATGGGGTAATGAACGAAAAACTTGTTTCCTTCTACGTAAAGACATTTTCACTCCCCGTGTTGCTACTGCACATTCAGGGGCACTGACGTAGAAAAGAGCGGCATTACCAGAGTCAGCGAGACCTTAGGGACCATTGTCATTCTAACTAGCGCGACAGGAACACGCTCTGAACAAGGTACAGGGCAGCAGGCTGGAAGCTTCTCCCAGCTGCCCCTTTCTCAGCCGCACAGTCGCTAGCGGGAGGTGTCGCCGACACGACTTGGTGGCAGCCTTTCCAGGGCGGGGTGGCTGCAGGCAGCTCTAATTATTTGTCGAAGTCTGCTGATGGCACAGCAGGTAGTGTCCCATAACAGTGCCGCTCAACTTCACAATTTGCTTCCTGCTCAGAGGTGAGAAGGGCAATTGAACAAGAGCTGTAGGATTATTGGAGGTGTTGAGAGGAGCTGCTGCCTAGAGGGATGACTGTTTTGTAAAGGTGTTTTCTTTTGAAAGCACATTTTAGCAACCATTTCCATTTTTACTTCACAAAACATTTGAAACTGTATCTGTTTTTCAGGTAGAAAATGTCTATAATGTAATTCCAAGATATTTACCAAGCCTTTGTGCGTTTTCCCTATTCTTTCTTTGTCCTCTTTTCATCTTCCAAATTGCATTTTCTGGGAATTAAGTAATAATGGGGCTGTTTTGTCAAAACTCCTTAGCCACTGCAGTTTACAGCCCAAAGAGAGTGTGGGAGCCTTCTAACAGTACACCGAATTTTTTGTCTGATGACTCTCAGGAACAAAAGTATTATTTTAGTTGCTAAAATCCAAGCAGCCATATTTTCATATAATTACTGAGAAAAAATTATGTAACTGTATAGGAAATGGTGAGTAAATGTACCCTTATTTTTGAGTACAAGTAAGTTTAGAGAATGCCTCATATAATATGGGTATCTGCTGCTCTTATATAAGGTTTAGGTTTATGTAACAGTCTTTGTGATGTTATTTCATCTCCCTATTCAATTTGTGAGAAAATTTGGATGCTTTTGTCCTGTTGGAATGCAATAATTGAGTTTTCACAGCTATATCTTAATTTTATTGTCTTCCCCTTTTTTTCAGCCTTTTTCTCGCTGTCCTATTCTGTTGTATGTGTCCAGTCATTACAGAAACAGAATTTATGGTATTTTGTAGTGTCTCTGCACCATGATGTGCATAATACCACAAAGTAACAAAAAGTCAGATGGTGTTTTTAGATGGTGTCACACTAAAAATTACTGCAGACATTAAATATAACGTTGTTATGTGCCTCTGATCTTGGCAGATACTTGGTCATAATTGTAGCCTGTCTGCGAAGATTTTGTATCTCATATTTAAGAAATAAAACGTGGAGAAATCATCAGTGCATGTGAAATTCTTTTGTTTGTTTTAATACTGTTAATACTTAAAATAAACTTTGGTGCTTACCAGTTTCTAAATATTTTTTTAATTTTGGGGAAGATTAGCCATATATTAATGTTTATATTCTTGCCAAAATGAAAAAATAAAAGAAGAGATTATTTCTGATTTGGCTTGGCAGGGGGCAGTATTCAGATTTAGGTTACTTTGCTGACTCATTTGGAAGTGACTTCTGACTTTGGGTGTACTGTTGGGTTTTCCATTCTCCCAAGGCTTGGGCAGGCATCCTCAACCCTCAGCTTCTCTCCTGTCACTGACAGTGCTCTCTGTAGCATGGCAGGGACGTGCTCTGTCTCGCTGTCATTTTAAGGTCCTACAGATTTCGCATTTAGCACTGTCTTAAGTGTCACAGCTTTCATTAGGTGGAAAAGGATTTCTTTGAATAATTAAAAAGGGTCGTGTTTCCTCTCCTGGTGCTGATTTGAATGAACAGGGAATTGTGCTGAACTGTGTCATTGGCAGTGAAGGCTGCAGTCAGACAAATACTGCTGGCAGCAGCAGAGCCACATAAGAGCCTTCTGCTGCCAGCTGCTTGTCCAAGCCTTCCTCTGTGTGTGCCAGCTAAGTGCCCAGGTAGCTGCTCCCTAACCTGGACTGTCCAAACGGCCCCTGATGCATTTCCAGTAACAAAACCTTTTTAGCCTGTGATTTTGACATTGAGGGTTAGGAAATGAGTGTGGTGTTGTGATGTTTAGTGGTGTTGTTCCCCACCCCCCTGCACAACTCCCTGGGCATTGAGCAGCTGGAAGCAATGACCTCTTCACCCGGCTCAGATGCATCCAGGGCAATACATCTGCCGATGGCTTCAGGCAGTCAGAGCTTTCTGAGGACTTGAGACCCTCAAGGGATTCTGGGCAGTCTCATTTGTGGGTAGCGAATGGCCTGGAGATGCAATATATTCAGTAAGAGTAAGGTAGAGGTAATGCTGAGATACTCAGGAAGCACTTGCAGGTCTGCTGGTGAAAACCTGGACCTCTGTGAGTTCTTATGCACGTAAGGTAGGGGTTTTTCACACTGAAGTGCAGAAATTCCCATTGTAAGCATATGCAAGTTTTTTGGCTCTCACCTGAATCACAGTCCTACCAGGTGTATAAGCACTGTGGTGTAACCATGTGTCTGAGGTATATACTTCTGAGCAGACTATACTACCATTAATTTTCCCTTTCTTCATTACAATTTGAAGTGTGTTACATGATTATCAGGCAACAGAAACAATCTGCATAACTATTCTGAATAACACTGAAGAAAAAACAGCTTTATTGTTTCAGGAGGAATACTTCCATTCCAAATCAGGACAAAATAGGAATCCTCAAAATTTTCACGATTGGCAATACAAAAAAAAAAACCAAAAATTTCACTGTAGTTCCTTAGAAACATTTCTCAAATATAATTTTGAAATTCTTTGTTTAAACTATATGAAATAACTTGTAATGCTGATTAGATTACATTTGTAATCAATATATTTTAAATAGGCGAATAGCAGCATTTCTGAAATATTTGAGACTAAAGACTGAGGAATGCTTTGGAGTACACAGCTTTGTAACACCTCCAGAAAGTTTTATAGGTGAAGTGACCCCTCCAAAGATAAGGAGCTCTTGAGGATAGCATTTAGGACTTTTAAATCCCTTCTGGAGAGAGGTTTTTGTTGCAAAAACCAAGGCAGGAGTATTGTAATGCCATTCTTTTAATATAGGGGCACTTCAAATGTACACGGTCTAAAGCTTCAGATTTACTCAATATTGTTTCAGAATATGTGATGTTGAGTTGAACTGGGTGCAGAAATGGGTCCATACTGAAAAAGAAAGGCATATGTAATATTGTTGCATAACTGAAACTTTATAATTTTTTTTCCCCTTCACTTTGCTCCTCCATTTTTTAAATTCTGATTTATAAGTATTCTAAGTACAGTAATATAAAATTACAGTACTTGCAGCTAAGGTAAAATGTCTGTTCTTAAAGCAGGCAACATAGATTTAGCATCACTTCTCTCCTCGTTGTTTTGGACTGCAACAAAGCAAAAGCAGTCCCTTCTTTCCTGGCCGTTGCAGATTACCTGTAACAAAATGATTTTATGTGAGAGGTGCACACTTGCTCGTTACCTTCAGAAACAATAACTGAATGCTGAGGTGAAAAGGATGATTCTTATCCATTCATTTCATATATTTGTCAGTTAGAGAGTCTCATTTTGTAATACTTAGATGAGTGCTTAGAGAGGCCACAGTACACTGAGTTTCAAAGGTTGAAACCAAATTTATGTCAGCGTGTGTTTGCATCCATATAGGGAATCATTTTGATACTTTGGGGGAGAATTGCAAGTAGGAGGATAACACTGTATGATTTCTTCTTGTATACCAAAATGTATGTGTTTAAAAACAAAGCTTTTTCTATACATTTTGTTATAATACATCAGGTTATTTATCTGAATTCTATTTTACTGAAAGAAGAAGAGGAACAGGGAAAAGATGAAAAGGCATTTCTGCTAAAGCTGCTCTCTGAAGGGAGGCTATGCTGCAATTTCATATTCAAGCTTTTAGCAGTACCCATCAGTGTTTGTTTAGGTCTACTGAGCCTACATTTTTAGTTTATCCAGTATTGGCATTGTCTGACAAACTTATGGTATGGCAGCAGGCTAGTAGCTTCTTGTGGCTTTAGGGAACAATCTTGGCATAGCAGCATCCACCAGGATTGTTGTGCACCTGAGCTGCAGGAGCCAGTGTCAGACTGAGGCATGGCGGAAACTTTTTTCCCCCACTTGCAGAATATTGGTCAGTATTAAAAATAATGATTTACAGGTAAGAAAATGTATATTATTTTTTTCTAAAATTATAGGCTTCATGCTTTGTTTTAATATCCAGCTTTTTTGTTGACTATGTAACAGAGGAATTTGTTCTTCAGTTTAACAAGACACATCTATGTCTTTTCTATATAAGGCCATAGGCAGAGCTGATCAAGATAATCTGAACCTTTGTTTTCAGTTTTAACAACTTGGCCACACATCTTCACATGTGTGTTGGTAGGAGTTGGTGTGGTAACTACATGGCATTAAAAAGGCAAAAAGGAAGCAGGTCCATCTAGACCTGCGTCTCTGCTTCTCTAGTTGAGCAGAGCCCCTCTCTATACACATTATTGCTTTTGGGATTTTAATGACAATGAAATAGTTCTGTTTAACAGCATTTTTCTCATGCATATAATTTCTGTGAATTAAAATTATTCTTCAGTCTTTAGGCTGTATTTATTCACCAGAGAAAGTAAAGGAAACTTCACAGCAAAGCAAATCCTGTCAGAATGTAGGGTTACAGACCAAAGGAAGAGATTTAAATCCTGAATAATTACCGCTGCTTTCAGAATAAAAAAATTCCAAAAATTCACTATACCTACTCACAAGAGCAGTGTTTAGAAATTTTCCCTAGTGCTGGAAATGGTTTGCTAGTCCTTGCAAATCCAGATCTTTGGCAAATGGCTTGAGGAAGGAAGTGGAGAATTCAAAGCGCTGAGCTTTTAAACAGACAGGAGTGGTGGGTTTGGGGAAGGGAAGGACAGGAGGGTTTTTGTTTTGTGTTGAAATTTTCAATTTATTTTATTTTTTTAAAATGCATTGACGGAGAAAGCAAAGAAATACAGTCAACACTTCTGGAAATGGCTACAGCTGTGTGTAACCCACTGAACTAAATAGAGTTCCCTACAGGCACCAAGATTTGGTCACATGGAAGAAGATTTGGGATTGACTCATGGTTAGATTTAGAATATGAACTTCTTTTTTCCTTTTACATTTTTTTCGCTGTATTTTTTTCATTTTCTTTGTGCTCACACCCACATCTCCCAGGATTCCTTTTTCCTCTAAGTTAGAATGCACTGTTACCCAGTCTTGTGAACAAAGCTACAATTACCTTGTTAGAAGGAGATAATCTGTGTGAGCATACATGATCAGATCAAGAGCACGTAACCAGAGGTGAAGCAGGGAGGCTCACATATGAAAACAGAAATTATACTAATGATTCCTGAGAGCGATATAGTTTTCTTCTGATTATCCAGTGGGTTTTATTCTGATTATTGTGTTAAGAAATTTTATTTCAAGTTGAAGAGCTGAGTGGAATATGGAATGTGTTTATATATAAAACGGGATCTCAGATCTGTCTGAAGAATAGAAGAAGAATTGTTCTGCTTATGATGGAGGCAGTACTGCTTTTGAGGCTTTTTATTTCCATTCTTTTTCCTAGATTTATGCCTGACTTTTATGTTTGGAAAGCTATTTTTTCTTTTCAGCTGCACTTTTTAAAAGAATAATTTGTTAAAGCCTTGAAGAACTTGTGTTTTAGACATTTACAGTCCATTCAACAGAAACCAACATAAAATATTTTCTGACTATACCTAAGATGGTAAATCCAAACTAATGAGACCTTGAAAGTAAACTGTTCTGTTCTGGCTTTCTGGACTAAAGGAGACGAATGAGCAGAACCAGGAAGGCTTTTTAGCCTGCTAAAGAAAAAGAAAATAATCTTTTTTTTTTCGAACTTTGTCATCTTGTCTGGTCATATGGTAAACCAGGCTTGCTGAAAGGCTCATGCTTCCTTTGCTTACTCAAGTGGATAGGTATCTGGCAAAGAAATGTGTGGCTTAAAAAAAACAATGCTCCATTGATGATACTAATGAAGCCAAAAAAAAACCAAAAATGGCTAATCTTATCAAATACGCCAACTTGCAGGAGTATAATTTAAATTTAGAAATAGCAAGCATAGTGCTTAAGTACTATACTATTTCAGTTTGTTTTCTTTTGGTGTTTTAATGGATATTTGTATTTCCTTCAACATTTTGCCAGTTTGACAGTATGATCAAGTAGTGCAGGAATGTGCAGGGCCAGACACAGATATTTTTTTTCTGAGCACACTCTCGGTATAATAGTTTATAGTCTGTAAATGTCTTTTCTGCCCAACACATCACAGATGTGTTTTTTTTCAAACAAGAGGTTTGTGTTTCAAATTTGTATTTTAATTTAAATGCAGTAAGATGGAATGTCTTGGAGAGAGCAGAAACATTTTATCTTTCTCTGATTGTGAAGGGGAGAAAGGAAAGCTTATTATTTAATCAGACTTATTTTTAGCAGGCTTCCATAATTGGCATGAGACCCTCAATCTAAATACTTGTTTTATAATGGAGATGAGCTGATCCTTTCATGTTCACTGGTTAGCTGGAACACAATTTCAGTTCGCACAAAGCTTTGATACCCTCTCCTTTAGGGGCTAATGCCTAAACAAGGTCCAAGTCTCTAATATTATCAATTCTTGTAAAAAATTACATGCTTATTTATTGTGATAATTGCACTGCACTACATAATTCCGCTATTCTGGTATGAATTTTTAAATTAATTTTCTTTCTCTGTCTTACTGTAGAATCATTAATTCAGTTTAATTTAATTAATTTAATTTAATTTAGTTTAATTTATAAACCTTAATACATGTCTACCTTGGTGCTGCTTCTCCACACATTGCTACTCTGAGTAGATCCAATTAATTCTCTAATAATTTGGTGCAGAGGTACCCAAGCTACTGCCCCAATCCAAAGTAATGCATCCACATGAGCTCACTCCAGTGCCTGGGGTAATCAGAAACAAGGCTTAGTAGCCTGTGCTCAGGACTGCAGTGAGGTACTTAAATTGATCCCAAGATACAAAGTACTGCTTGCACATTTGGCATTGTGATGAATTGTAGGAATACACTGGCTCCCTCCAACAACATTTTTTTTTACCATTTGTGCCTCGGCCTGTGTAATGTAGAAATGATCAGAGATAGTTCAGACAATTGTTGCCTATTGAGAACATTCACCTCCATTTTAATATTTCATTCCAGAGCATGTAAATATGAAAAGCCTCACAGTTGTGGTCCAAAATAACTGGGTTTTTATTGAGAATCTGAGCTGTATTCTGCCAAAGTAAATGTGATGCGTATTTCTGTTCTAAAAGATTAATCTTGTAAACCAGAAGTTCCACAAGAAAGTGTAGTTTCTTGATGCTTGGCTGAAATAAGTGCAGCCCATGGCTGTGTGTTCATCGTGCATTCCTAATAAGAAGCTCCATATTCACTGTCAGACTAAATTAACATGGTTTGAGAAATGTCTTACAGGTTAGTTTTGAATCAGTGTTCATTTGTCAGCTACTACTGTTGTCTTCTGCTTGCTTCTCAACCTTTTAATCAAAACCAGCTCAGGCAGAGTAATCAGATACTACCGTGGGTGATAGTCACTCAGGGAACCCTCCCCAGCTAAGCCTTCTTGGCTGCTTCAGCAAAGAGAAAGTGAAACATCTTTACCTCCCTTGGGTCTTTGGGACTTTTATAATAGTTTATAGTCTGTATAGTCTCTTTTTGGGACAAAGAGGCTATTGGACTTCAATACAGCAATGAATAAAACAGAAGCACTACTAGTGCATAGGGCTTTCTGGTTTTGTGGGGGCTTTTTTCTTGTTCGGGGCAGGTTTTTTTAAAATAAAATGTCACCAAATTTCACTCAAGTTCTCTATGTGGAGTGGCACTTGGTTTCTGGCTGAACCACCTTGTTTACCTAGATATGTGGTTGATAACTGGACAATTGTGTGTCCAACTTAAGCAAATATTGTCAGTAGCATTCTTGCAGACTTAATGTTTCTTCATGTCCTCCAGAAGGTTTTTGTCTCTGCTTCCCAACTCTGCCCAGTGGGATACTGACTGAAATAACTATTTTGAACTAGAAGATGTTTGTTGCCTTCTCTGATAGCTAAGAATTCATAAGAATGCAAAATCACCCTCTTTTCTCTGAGATTTGATATGTAGTCATCTCATTTCAGGGCGTTTTTTATTTAGGTTTTCAATTAGGGGAAAAAAGTTACAGAACAGATCATAGGGCAAAAATACTTTCAGCCAGATTTGTGTGCTTTAATCTAAGGTAATGCACCAGAAGTAATGAAAAATTAAATGGGCATAAACTTTAATGTCAGATTTAGTAGTCATTTAGAACTTTCAGGTATTCTGTAATCATTAATTTAGTTCTTGTTCATTAAAAAAATGTAGTTGTTTATTTTGTGATTGGAATGGAACTTAAGAATTATTTTTTTAGTTGCAAAGCTTAAATATGTGTCTGTGTGTCAGAGGTGCCATTAAGCATTTTCGAATGCAACCTTATTTACAAAGCATAGTTGTCACTATGGGACACAAAAGAAAACAGGTGCACACCACTGCTCTCAAGGCGAAGAAAAAAGGGAATGTTTATTTTCTTACTTTAACATTTATAGTTTTCCAAAAGTGACAATGCCACCTCTCCAATGACACTGGACAAACTAACAGTCTATCAAATTTCTCCTTTTGCATAAAAGAATACAAAACAATGAGTTATTTACAGAAAGTGTGTGAGAAACTTCCTTACAAGAATTTAAACATCAGAAGGCTTAGAAAATCCTAAAAAATCAGGGTGACACAGTCACTCCTGTATTTAAAAGTTCTTTTTCACAAATAAAAAGTGCCACTAAAACACCTGCATCAAGAGCACTGTACAAGCTATGGATTTCTGTCTAGGAGCAGACTTCTACTTTCCCTCATTCCCATGAACCCTAGCATGATGCAGTGAGATGTCAATTATAATTTTTTTTCTGAAGATTTTGCAAATGACCTTTTTGTGAAAATATCAAAGTAAACTTACTGAGGACTAATGCAACTGTTCATATTACTCCAGTTTTGAATAATGTCTTGAGCAGGAGTTCCTCTGGGTTTCTCTTGTGTTGTATTTTGTAGCTGTTGAAGGGTAAATAAGTTAACTGAATATTCAATGTAATCAGCTGGGTGTTCTATTCAGGTAATCATTCGATCAGTAAAGTCACATAGGTATTTTGGAAGATGTTGTGTTTATTATGAGAGAATGTACAGTAAAGAGATGATCAAACAATATGTTTTTGAGCTGATGCACAAAAGGAGTTTTTATCAGGTACAGACATTTCCTAGTACATTGTTATTTAGAAATCCAGAGTACCTCTTGAGTGCTCTGAGTTGAAATATGAGACCTGAATTCAGAGCTAAAATACCTGGGCTTTCAAAACTTATATAACTAATTCAGTATCAGTGTAGTGATTTAATAGATTTTTATAGTGTATTGATCTGAACATTAAGTTGTACCCCACCCCCCACACACAAATCCCTTTCTTCCATGTTTAAAGTAAATTTTAATGAGGAGGAGCTCGTGAAGGTACAGCAGAGTTGCATAGATTATGTGTTTGAAAGCAATTTCTCAGACAGGTAATCCACAGTAGGTAGAACATGCCCATACATTTGGTGTTAATAAAAACCAGTGTGTTTTCATGGTATGATGCAGCCACAGTGTCTTGGAGATGGAAACAGTCACACAACTGCCAAAAAACCCCAGCTTTGAGTGAAACAGCCCTTGTGTTTGATTTTAGTATGTCTCTTGGAATTTCTGTAAGCTTTAGGAATCTTATTTTTAGAGCGCCATTATTTCAAGTTTCTGTATTGTTTTGGGTTTGTTCTTCAAAGAAACACATGGTATGATATGTGTATATACATATATATTCTTATTGATTTATGTGGTTACAAATATAAAATATTCATACCTTAATAGAAACTAAAACCAGTCTTTATTGAGTTAAGTTGTGAATGTGGACACCAGGCTGCAGAAATGATTGATGGTTTTCTTACCACGTGTAACAGCCTAACAGGATTTCACAAAATCTTGGTTCACACATTTAAAAATTACCAGATCATTTCCTTAAAATAAAGAGTGGATAGTATAACCTTAAATTGCTGCTTCTGAGACCTTGTCCTAAATGTTGCTTCAAAAGATAGGTGTTAAATTTAAGGACTTTTAATTTTTTTAATAAATAAGCACTGTAGATATGCAGTTTGCAGTTGTATATAGATTGATGCATGTTGTGTTCATTTTTGTTGGGTTTTTTTTTAACAAACTTTTCAACGTAGACATTGGAAGTATGTTTAATTATAAATGACAATTCTATTGTATTTTTTTGTTTCTGTCTGAAAATTACCTGCAGGTATATTGAGAAGCAGTCACAGTCAGATTTCACCATTTATTTTATAACCTCCTAAACATGCACTGCTGCCTTGCCCTGTTAAGGTTCCTGCCAGTTGTCACTATTGCTTCCTTGCCCTCTAGTTTACTGGAGTGAACTCTGCCGCTCACCCATGATGTTGTGCATCCCCTCTGATGTGCCTGCTTTAGCTGTCTTGTTGTGTTGTTCAGGAGTGAAACCCTTAAAACACAAATCCCAAGGCTACTGGGTTCTTGGCAGTGGCTAGTGGCTGCAGACCTGCTGCTTCTGGCAAGGTTTGCTTTAATGGCCCCTGAGCCCTGTGTCCCTTCTTTAGGGGGACCTACTTTCCTATTACACCAAGGTGCTTCTCTGCTCCTCCACACGACTGAGATCCTGGAAAGAAGAGTTTGAGAGGGAACTGTTTAAAGTGGGTACCAGTAATTTATGTCATTTGATGAAGAGGTATGTGCTTGTTGTATGCTGTGATCAGTGAAACTGAGGAATATTCTATTCTGTTGTGGATAGCACCCGCCTGGTATTTCTTCCCTACTGCTCCTTTTTCTTAGGCTTGCTAATCCTCAGGAGTAGAATTATTCATGGTCAATGTACTTACTCCTGTATCACCCCAGTAATTTACTACAACTTCTCTGTTCCTTGTTCCCTTTTGATTGGCCTCTCTATTTAGTCATATAACACATAATACAAAGATGGATTGTATGGCATTCTCTGCTGGGGAAAATCAACACATAGAGCAGGCTCACTGCCAAGATGCTCATAATTAAACTGTTGCTATGGACAGGATTACATCAATGTTTCTATCAATCATTTGCTGCAGTTTTGTGGCTATTTGTATTTGGGTTTTTTTTAGGTTTTAGGTTTTATTATCCTTTTACTTAGTTTTCAGTTGAAGTGTCACAGCATGTAGAGGGAGATATAAATAAAAATAATTATTGGAAGATGTAGGGGGGAAAAAAAAGACAAGCTAATTCTATCGTTCAAATATCTGTGTTTGAAGCCAATATCTTTGTGAGGTGTTCACGGTATTTCAGCTATTAGAAATGTCCAGATGCAATCATTTCCATTCAGTGGTCATCATACTCTTGTGATGTAAGAGTCTGATATAAAACTGCCATGATGTCATAACAGTCTGTATAGACAGTGTGTTAGAAGTTTACCTTAAAATGCTCCAAATTCAATAAAACAGCAGGTGTCATAGAAAACAGCAGCAAAGCAGTTTTGCTTTGCATTTTTCTTCTCTCTCCCATCCCCTCTGATTCAGGTGCAGTAAGTTGTGAGATGGACTAATGACAGAATAGCATAAAGTACACTGATGGATTGGAACAGCTTGCTTGCTTGTGCTTCACCTGCTGCTGTATCATTGCTAGTTATCCCCTATGACAATGATCTTTCAGCAATTAATTCCCTTTGGTAGCACTCAAAGTGTGTGGTGTTGGAGCTACGTAGTGTGCAGTGCATTACATGTAGAGAGGTGCAGGATTACAGCCAAAATAAGGTAGTCTGAGTGGTAACAAATGATATCAAGTGCAGCTGAGATCACTGTAATGAGATAAACAGTGTGGTGTCACAAAATTGTCTCCCAGTTGACAAAAAGATCCATATTTTATAGATTGCCTTAAAAATTGAAGAATGGAGTCAATTATAGCCAATTATGATGCTACGTTTACTGGAGTGATTTTTATATCCTTTGGGGAGAAATAAGGAAATGTTCAAGGCAGTCAGAAAAAGCTTTTGCATTTGCTTCCCTGATTTATCTGAACAGAGTTTTTTCCCATTTCTTCAGGTGAAAACTATGTATGAAAGCTGGGACTGTATTATCTTTAGAAAAAAGGTTTGGGTATTTTTTAGTTATTTTCACTTCTTCATGTTGCACAAAAAAATATGAGAGATAATATGGCAAATAGAAGAAGAAAATCAAACATCAGCTCCCCCTAGTTATGTTTGGGTTTACTATAAAGGAATTGTAAAGGCAGCTCCGTCATGGCAAAGCCTGCTTAGTGCATGGTGACATGTTGAACTTGACTTGTTTCTTTCCCAAAAAGGAGCTTTTGTGTCACTGAAAAAACACCAAGTAAATACTGCATATTTTCATCTTCAGCCTGTTAAAGTGAAAATAAAGGAGTGAGACCATGAAATGGTTTGCTCAATTGTGCTCAGTGCTCAATTGCAACCCACAGTTACTTTTTAGTGAATAGATGTAAAATGGGATAAAAAAGCAGTGTATTGAAGATGGACAGACAGACATGCATGTTCTTAAGAGATCTGAGATGTTGCCTAAATGGCTGGGAGGCAAGCATTTATTTAATGGCATTTACTCTGTCATTTAGATTACCTCCCGCCTCTGTTTGGATTCCCAAGAAGGGTATTGGGGAGCTGTGCATCCCATCTAGCTTGTGCTGTAGTACTGACCATGAGGAGTAGTTTTCCTTCCCTAGCAAAGCAAGCTCTTGGTAATTAGTGGAAGATTCAGATATATAGGCAAGGGTGTATTGAGAGATGAAAGCTGACAATAAACAGGTTGTTAGAGTGATGTTTCAAAGTGTTACCCTCCTCCTGTTCAGATTTCATTAACCAGCTAACTTCGGAGAGTGACCTAGTACATGTGCCAATGACAAAAGCTACTTGTAACAATTCAGATCATGCTTTCTCCTTTATGAAATGGGATTGTAAAAATCCTCTCAAAAATGACATCTGAAATAGCATTAAAACACAATTTCCCTTTGATAAGGTTTTAAGGCACTCATATGAAAAGTGACACTGCTTTGAGTAGCTCTATGTCAGCATTATGCAATGTGTTGCACATAAGTGACATTAATCCATTAGGGGTGTAAGGGTCACTTATTTTTCTCGTGAAATCATTAAATACCTTCATTGATTTCTGTTCAATCAGTTGCATTCTGCTAGAATACAGCAATCTCTAGACATGCTAATAGAGCTGTTTCTAATAATGTTTATAAGCCACAGTTTTAATGACAGATATTGCACTCAAAATAAATTTTCATGCCTAAGTAAAACACAAAGGAGCTTAGGGAAGCAATAATATTCTGCTGTTTCCAAATTACCTGAGCCCACTTTATTACAAAAAAGATGATTTTGTGACACAGATATTCTAAAATCATTAATTAACCATCATCAGTACATTCTTTGCTTTTTCTATTTGTACAAAATTAATTTGTGTATGTTTGGACTGCTTCTGTTGCATGATGATAAAGCATCTTTTAAAAATCACATGCAAACCCTGCAAACCCTGTCATAGTAAATATAAAATCTGTAGTACTAGCTTTTATGCTGAAGGCTGTTTAAAACTTGGATCATAACAAATGCTGTATGCTGGGATGGCATGTACTTACTGTATTACTGGATTATTTTGTCATAGGAAGCAATGTGAGTGTATGGAAAGCTAGTAGATCAAATAGAAGTAAGAGTACCTTTCTTCGTTTTTTTTTAATGATGGAAATGATCTCTTAGGAGGAAGTACATGAGACTCAATTAAATAAAACAAGTGCTGCATGAATGGATGCATACTAGACAAAGGGAAAAAAAGAAAAAAGTAAGTAATTTTCTGTCCTCCCTGCTTGGATGCTATCCTAATGGCTTTATCTTGACAGTTGGCCTGAGCTTGTTTCCTTTTCTTACAGATAACTTCAGCTGTATTTTCTAGGTGATGGAAGACTTGTGATAGTGTTGTTATTTTTTTTTTAGTTATCTGATATTGTAGCTGTTGCTTTTTACCACACCTCTTCTTGCTTTTTTCTCTTTGCATGCAAACAGTTTCTCAGAGTAAATTGCCAGCTTTACCCTGAGTGTAGCAAAAGCAGACTTGTACATTTATCTCTGCAGCTGAAACGTGAAGTTCTTGCTTCCAAGCAGTGAATTGCATCCTGCTGAGGAATTACTGTTTGGGTTTCTGAGTTTCTTCACTAGGAGCCTTAAGGGACTCTGACAGGTCTTGTCGAATAGCGTTGGTCATCCTTGCCTCAGACACCAAATGGTGCCAAGTGCTGGCAAGTTTATTGCATTGTGTTTGGAGAAGCTGTTGTTCACTCAGCATTTTCTTCATAGGATGCCTGCCTGATTTCATTGAAGGAAACCTGAGCAAGGCTGTGTTATTAATGAATTATGACAAGCCTTTTGCCTGTCAGGCAGAGAGGTTCCTGCTATCTCCTTTTAAGACAAAAACATAATGGAAGATGCTCAGCTGGGCAAGCTCTCTGATGATACTCCTTAAGTGCTCATCCCAGGCTGATGCGAATACGCAGAGAGCCGCGAAGCTGCAAGTGGCAGCGTTTAATACCGTCTCCCTCATAATGCCTGAATAATTTTCCGGAGAGCGATCGCCGCAGCTGCCGTGAACGTGGTTATTTGTTTATTTTTCACCTTGTCCTGGCGGACTGCTGACCGAGCTAATCTGCTGCAGGCGCGGGGCTGCCGGCGGGGGGGACGCGGCGGCGTTTCCTCGCTCGCAGCTCCAGCGCTCTCCTGAGCGTGGCGGGATCGGCAGCCGGAGCCCCAGACCGGCTCCCGGAGCCCGGCGCGCTTCCATGGGCTGGCTCCCGGGGCCACTCTGCGAGGGGAGCTGAGCAATGCTGGCGAAGGATGGGAAGGAGGCAGTGAGGGAGCCGGCTTATGTTTTTCTTAATGGATGTTTGTGAGCAGGAAGGAGATGGCGTGGGCTGTCGGGGTGAGTTACGGAGCGCGTTCTGCGATCTCCCTCCGGTCGGGCGGCTCATTATGTTAAACAGTGCAGCTTTTAAAGCGCCGTAGCTCTCCTTTATGTGCCTTGGCCTTCATTTGCTGAAATGCTTCAAGTTCACAGTGCTCAAGTAATTTTGGAAACGGGATGTAATTACGAGGGTTTCTTATGCTTACCAACAGCTTTTTTGAACCGGTGTAATTATCATTACTTGTGGATACTGTAAATTGAATATCCCCTCCCTAATTACATTCAACTCAAGGGCTGGCTCCTTAAGCAGCCAAATAAGAAAAGTTCACCTGTTACTATAAATAGCAAATTGTTCTTTTAGTTTTGCTGACCTTTAAAGCAAATTGCTTTTCACGATGTTGTCAGGTGTACATTATAAAGATAGCTTGTAATTAGAGCTGTAATGAGGAATTCTGTTAGAATAGCTTTCTGAAAACTTCATCTATTCAGTGTTTTCTTACTGCATGACAGAATTCAAGTTTCAGGGTGCTTTAGGACTTTTAAAGGGCTGGCTGCTGTTTTGCACCTCACCTGTTCTGCCGGTGGTTTGTAGCTGCCCAGTGCTGCTGCCTGTGCTCAAAAGCAGCAGCTGTAGCTGCAGCAACTTAGCCCTGCCCTTTGAAAACATAATGGGCTCAACAGAATGATTTATCTAGTGATCCAAGGGATTCTGTGATTAATTAATGTTTCTTCTGTCACTTCAGGAGACGGATAGTCACTTAATTTCTTGTGGGCAGCAGAAGAGAAAGAGAGAGAAAGATGGTTGGTGGTTGTTGATTTTGGTTTTCTTTGGTTAACTAAAGTCAGTGCAGTCTTGCCAAAATGTTGTCACATCTGATAGGTGGACATGGAGCTTGAGTCAGTGAGGTGATGTGCCTTGAACTGCCTTGAGTTCAGTCTGCATCCTGTCATGGCTTCACCAGTTCTATGCCTTGTCTTAAGAATGCTGAAGGCATTTCTGTGAGAGGTTGGATTGACTGTCATTTATTTGTGGTGACTGAAATTTTTAGTGCATTGCTACCAGCTAATATGTACTTCGCATTCTTCATTCTACTTTAATTAAAATCATACTGTTTATTCCTGTAGAAGCATTTTTGTTATTTGAGATAACTTATATTTCCAGAGCTCATCCTGCTGAGTGTCCTTCATGATGTGTCTTAAAAGCATGCTTGGGCAACACAAATTGAAAAGTGCCTTCGAAAAAGAAAGAAACTTCAATTACTTCAACAGTAGAAAATTACACCTGTAGGAAACAAATAAAAAAATTCTTTATTTCATAGTGTAACACGATAACTTTTGAATAGAAATAATCACTAAGGGATTTTTATTGAAATGTAAGGCTAAAACAAAGGCAAAAAATAATTTTCATCTTGGTCTGTTTTAAATGTGTTACTAGTCCATCTGTAGCAACTCTTAGCTAATAGTTAAAGCTAATTAAATACCCCACATTGCTTTATGTCTTGTTAAAAATACTCATGTTCATATTTGATACATTTGTGAGTTTAAAGTTAGGTAATAACTAATTATCACAATGCTTTTTTTCTTCCAGTGTATTCTCTCTCTTTCTATATTTCTTCTATTACATGATAGGCAAAGCTACTGTAAAAGCTGGGTATAGATTGTGGTGAGAGTATATTTCTCCTATACACAAGAGTGGGAGTATGTGAAGTAAATAGCATTTTATTTACAAGTGAGTAGAGGGTACACTATAGGTAGCCACTGCTGATAGACAGAGTTTGTGTTTGATGTGTAACAATCCAAACAAAAACCAGAACATTCTGTGGCACATGAAATTAGACCAAGATACAAGTAATACCAGTGCATTAGCACACAGACAAGCCCTTTCTCATAAAAGCAAGAAGTAGATGATGTAGTAGAGATGTGTAGAGATTAGCTAGAAATCTGAAGGCCTAGACTTAATGTAGATGTTCCCTGTTACAGAACCTCAGTAGGTAAAAGTGATTTTCTGTTGTCAAGCACCAAAAGACTGGTTCCAGTGGCATCTTGAGTAGGCTCTCTGATAGGGAAGAAAATGAGGAAAAGAGAGAAGGGAATAACACAAGACTTTGAAGATTTTTAGTTTAAATTGTTTTTACTTATCCTTTTGTGGGCTCTTGTACCAACCCTTAAGGCTAAACTTGTTGCTTCAAGATGACATGGCAAAATGAATTTTAGTTGGCTGTATGCTGCTGGAGTGAAGGCAAATCTTCAAACTTGTCCTTTCCCAGGGATTTCAAGTACTGGGTAAAGCTTGTGCACTTAGCAGGAGCTAAGCTTTTGATGTATAGCAATGCCTTATAATGGACCTCATTGGTTGTATGTGTGTAATTCGTCAACCTCTTTTTTTGAATGGTTTATCTGCAAGTACATAGACGACCCTCTCTCCTTGAGTTTTGGATACAGTCTCAGAGAACTCTTGTCTGAGATGTAGACAGTGTTGAAACTGCTAATTTCATAATAACAGTGTTGTCCCCCTAATTACAGGTCACTCATATATTTTAAGATGCTTTCTGTTTTACTCTAATCTTTTCAAAAGTAAATTCAAAATACTCAGTGATGAAGCATGTCCCTGAAACATATCACTGGAAGAAGAGAGTGTATGAACTGAGTGACATTACAAAGTGGCATAATTGTGTTCTCCGCTTTGCTTCCTGTTCAGCTCCTAACAATACCTAATATTTGGGCTGCTTTCTTTTGGCAGCTGAGCACTGAGCTGACATTTTGATGGCACTATTTATTGTAACCTCAAGGTCTCACTCCTGAGTGATAATGTTCAGCTCAGAGCCCATCACTGTACATGTGAAGTTAAGGTTATATTTTCCCATGTGCATCACTCTACAGTTATCCACACTGAATTTAATTTACCATTCCATTGTCTAGTCACTCAATTTCATAAGGTCCTGTGATTCTTCACCACTTGCCCTCATCCTTACTGCCATGAATAAATTGGTTTCATCTGCAAACTTTTTCTTCAGTGCTCAGCTACCTTTCCAGGTCAATTACAGGGGTGGGAAAGAGAGCAGATCCCAGTGCAGATCCCTGTGGTGTTCCACTGGTAGGCTTCCTTCACGATGCAGGTTTGACCATTTACCCCTAATTTCTGGTTATATCTCTTAAGCAGTTGTGTTGCTGTGCAGAGACCTCTGTTTTGCCATGGGTCCGTAGTTCCTTTAAAAGCCTTTGGTCAAGTACTTGTTAAAAGCTTTTTTTAAATTGATTGACTGGATCACTGGTTTCACATGTTTGTTTGAGCTATTCAAAGAATTGGGTTAATTTTGTAAGGCTTCACTTAATGAAAACTGAAATTTGATTCTTTTTAGACCCCACTTAGGGCCCACTTAGTCTTTTTGCTATTATAGTTTCTATTAACTTCACTAGCGTGTAGATGTCAGGTTTGCAGGTTGCCGTTCCCCTGGAGCTTCTCTGGGACCTGTATTAGGATTTGGCAGCACACTCGCCACATTGGAGACCTCGAGTAGCAAGGCACTGTGGAGAGGGATGTTCATCAGTAATTCAGTAATTCTGCCTTTTCAGTTTGCGCTCTCAGGTGAATGCTGTCTAGTGCCAGCCATTTCTTACTTCATTCACGGGAAAATGTGGGGTTTTTTTCCCATACTTATATAACACCCACCATAACAGAGTTCCTTGTTCCTACTAACATAATAATAATAACAATTTTAATCATAAATTAAAACCAGATCATTTGTTAAAAGCTGGATTTAAAAAATGCAAGTCTTATTGCAAGTAACATACTATTACATTTTACTTTGTTTGATTTTGTATATTTTCATTTCCCTTATTTGTGTTTGAGCGAATGAAGCAAACAGTTGAAGGAAGGGCAAGATTTCATTTAAGGAGAAATTTTTTTTAAAATCCTGAAAATTTATTGAGTTGCTATTTCAGTTATATAAATCTGAGATGTTATTTCGAACCATGGTCCTCTAGAAAGGAATATTTTTAATTTGGCAATTTCTTTTTATTGAAAACACAGATGTCCTCTATCAGTAATTATCAATCTTAAATTACATTCGACAAATTTTAGCTTATGGGTAATAAATGTGTGACAGCACCATGTGTGGTTTCTGAGTGAAGCTTTTGTCATATTTCTTTTTGGGGGAATATTCATTTGACATTCCTCATTACACAGGTCCCATTCAAAGCTGAATAAAAAACACGACTGAAGGATACTTTTGGGGTCACAATCTAACATTTCTTTGGAAAAAGCTGTTTCAGTGTTTGTATTATATATTCAGATTTTAGGGATTTGGAAATAGATTTTAGACACATTAGGCTTAAATTTTGAATCTGTCAAGTTCCTGAGCTCTTAATGCCCTTAAGTGGAGTTCTCACTCTGCAAGGCAGAAGAATATTGCAGGTGAAATCCTTGACAACAGGTCCTTTTGCTTCTTGAAAGCAAAGAGCAGTGAAGCTTCTCATGTATCTGCGGAAGCGTAGCCATGATTTCACAGCAGAGCTCTGCTGAGGACAGCTCTGTCCCACTCAGTCTATGAAGGCAGAGCAAGAGATTGGTTTTGTGTTTTTATCTTACAGAAATAGGCTTTGTGGGCCTTTATAGAGTCCCATGTGATGGAAAAACTGGCAGCTCTGATGCTCCAACTTCACTCTGCTCTGTGTTTCACATCCTGTCAGCCCTCAGTGGGAAAAATGACTGATTCCCTTTTTCTTCTGCCATGGGCATTCAGGGCATGAGATCTGATTCATCACAGACACACCACTCAAGCTGATACTGCCATTGTGCTCACATTGGAGGAATGAGAAAAGAGTACCATTGTAACTGGGATTACAGCATTTTTCCAGTTATGCATAAAGACTTTGCCAATTATAGGAAGAACTAGCTTTTGTATTGTATTGGCATGTTTTCAGTTTGTCAAGGTGAAAGTAGGTGAGGTGAAGAGAGAAGAACAGGGCAAAAATCACTAACTAGGTAATGACATAAAATTAATTACAAGTAATACATGGAACTAACATGATGTGCAGTTAATTTAAACTGTTTGGCAGGCAAAGGTTTAATTAAAATTTACCTGTAGAACTGAGAACTGTTTATGGGGGATTCACATAGAACTGCTTGATGGAGATTTTGTTCCTGTTCTTTCACTTTTGAAAATTATTGTGGACAGATCAGAAAACTGAAGTACTATCATAATTCTTCACTAGCACAGGGAAATAGCATGTAAGAGAAGTGCCAAGTTCAAGTCCAACCCTACTTTTTTAACGATAAGTACATGCACTTTACAGAATTACAGATTTCAGGACAACTTCCCCACATCCTCCCATAATGTCTAGGGAAATAATTTTGGTTTTGCCTTCTGAAAGACCTCTTTGGCAATGTATTTTGGTAGTATCAGAAACAGGGCAAGGAACAAGTTGGATATCAGCACTCCAGTTTGCTTGGACATTGGCAAGACCCTGCTGTCAGATTTTGTATTGAGGAAAAAGAATCCCTCACAAGCCTGAATGACAAAAAGCTTTGAGGCCTTTCAAATTAGGTTATGCTTTTAGCCAGCATTACCTGCCAGGATTACAGAGACATATTAGAGCCATGTTAAATCTAGTTTATTACAGGGATCTTTGGTCTCCTAAGGACTAACATCTATATAAAAATAATTTGAAAAAGTGTAGGAGAGAAACTGTTTAACATGAGGAATTTTAAAGTTTGCTTCAAACAAAATAGACATAGAAGAAGAAGCAAAGTAGTTTTTAAAGAAAAAAAAAAGAAAAACAAAAAAAACTCTAGAAGAGTGAAAGTATGGATGATAAGAGGCATTATGTAGAAGATGGTGTGGTCTTTGGGAGATTTCTGAGGATATGCCAGGGACAGGCATGAGCTGTTGATTTGTGCATACCAGCATCTCATGACAGCTGATTTAGTACTAACATTGCCTTCTTTGTACATAGCCTATCCAACATAAGACTGTGTAATCCACACACACTTTTTTATACCTGCACTGAGTTTTTCTAAGACAACAATGTTGATCTTCAGATCTGATATCAGGCTTGATATTTTCTGGCCACAAATTGGCCATTTGTACTTTCTTTCTAAGTATATAATGACTATAGCAATAATAATGAAGCATTGTGGATGGAAGTGCTCTTGGAGTTTACTCTTGATAGAGAGTAAGAAATCTCAAGCTGAACAATAAAGCTTGGTCTATTTTTCAGACCTCCTGTGGAAAGAGCAGCTACAGAATGCACAGATAAACTGGGAGTGACCATAAAATGATTTCAGGAGGTGACTTAAAATCCAGATAATTTATTTAGGGAATTTCTTCTGAGTGTTCTCTCAGGGAGTTTAGGGAGGCACAGCTCATATCCTATGTGACAGGATGATTTGCAGCCCCATGGTTATTTCAGTCAGTTGTCTGCTGCCCTTCAAGGCCTGGCTGAAGTCTTTTGATGATTGGCCTCCTTTCCTCAAGCTCCCACTTGTTCAACACACAGCAGCAAGCCAGCCTAGCTCGCAGCCAGCATGCTTTCTGCTCCAAAAAGGCTTTTGGTGAGGAGGGTAACCAAGGCCAAGTAGTGTGAATTATTCTTCAGTCATAGTCTACTCCCAGCTGTCCTCTTTCCTGGCAGCAAAGGAGCAGGCAGGGATTGCATTGGGCACAAACCCAGAGGTAATGCACATGCAGAATAGCCATTGTGTGTTTAGTAAATCCAGCTTTTTCGGATCCACCCTATTTAGCTGGATCTTTACAGCCTGCAGAAAGTGCTGCTCCTGCTGTGGTGTGGAGCTGAACCCCACTGTGGTAGCTGACATGGCTTGATGCGTGTGTTGCCAAATGTACCATCATTTCACTGGTGACACTGAGAATAATTTCTGAACTTCACTGGTGTAGGCACTGTCTACTTGAAATGTAGACTGGAGGAACAACTAGCAGATTCCTCCTTTTTGCCTGTTTATTTTAGGTCTTAATAGACTTAAGTATTTCAGGACTCTGTAGTAAAATAAATGCCTGAGGGAGTCTGAAATGTTCACACATAACTAGGGCTGGCAGGAGAACAAGAATTCAGTGTCATGAAAAATTTAGCAGGCTTGGCATTCATCTTGATGAGGAACTAAACACAGTTCTTCAGAGATTCTAATGAAAAAAAAAGAGAGGTAACAAGTTGCTCTGCTATTAGCTGCAGGCTCATTAGCTGGGGCACTCACCTGGAAGGTAGGAGACCCAGACTTAATCCTCTGGCCTGAATCAAGCAAAACATTCAAATGTCTTTTCTCTGGTTCAGCTGCTGTCTCTGCTGGTTTGTCACCCTGACATGGCCCCAAAGTTGGGGATGCCATCTGAGATGCCTCTTCAGCAGCAGATGGGAACAAAGGTAGTTCTGGGTGTCTTCTGGTGTTGAAGGGTCTCTGCAGTTTGTATTAGTGAGTGGTTGTGAGACAGTCCATAAGAACTGCCCAACTGTCTCTACTTAGCCCATTGTTTTTTAAACAGGTCTTGAGTTTGCTTTCATGAAAAGTAAGCAATGACATTACCAGGATTGCCTGTGTCCTTATGTTATTCCAAAGTGTCCCAAAGTGCTGTAAATAATTTCTACATTTATTTTAGTATGCCAGTGCTTTACATTAAATGGCATAATTCATTAACTCGTGCTACAGTCAACCTGCCAACATGTTCTTGTCTTGATAATTTTTTAAATGGAATTTTAGTGGAATAAATTAATGAAACTGTAACAGAAAAGGTCTCTGAAACTTCTTGATTGTAATGTGAGGGAAAATAAAGAGTGTTCATTCAGTAAATAAAAGACTAAGGAAAGGTAAAAGGGAAGAAGGTAGAGATTTCCTTAGTTGTAAAAGGGAAGGCTAAGATATTGGCAAGCCTTGTCTCTAGGAAGTCACAGGTGCAGGTTCACTGCCTTGGCTTCACATATGTTGTGCAGTTCTCAGAGGTCTGTTTCCTGCCAGATTTGCAGCATTCAGTTCATAACCTTTGCAGGGGATTGGAGGCATGCAAGATAAAAATACAGTATTTTGCAAAGCAAACAGGAGAGAGAACATGCATTTCTGCCCTCAAACTGGGATCCTGGTAAGAGATGCCTGAAGTAAGAAGATAATTTGATGCACTCTGTCCAGTAACTTTACATTCAACTCACATGACAGCCCCTCCTTCAAAGGCTGTTTTTTCATTTGGTTTTTATGGATAACATCAATGAAGACTATTTTGAGCTGGGGATGGGAGGGGAAAAGCTGAATGCAGTTAATCCAATAGATTCCATGAAAAGAGACTGTGACCATAAAAACATCAAAAAAGCAGTTGGGTGTTATTGTTTATGATGAATTGTTTTCTGCTAATCAGGCATTTTCATAAATGTATTTTCCTTCCAAATGGGTATGTTGTTATTCCCATGGAGCAGCTGCAGTAACATATCATACTGCATATTAGGATTTTTTCTTTCAAATGGAATGATGTATGAGTCACTTATGCCTGAAACATTGTAAAACTCGTTCATATCGCATCTTCTGAAGTAAATAGATCCAAAAAGACACTTGCAGTGAAAGTTGGATTCCTGAGAGTTTGTAAAGGCTGATAAATGTTATGGGCTGATGCATCATTTTTACTCAGAAGAAATTTGTATATGGTTCTCAATATTACTGCCTGCTCACCTCAGCATGCATAATCTTAACATCAGTGAGGCAGAGGGCTTTGTATTAAACTGCATTGATTAACAGCCTCCTCTAGTCACACGATCTGACTTTGAAGTATCCTGTGATTTGTTTTCTGCTTGTGCATGTAACGATTCTGACCAAGAATTGACTTTGCAGGCTGAAACTGCTTAGAAATATGTAATGAATGGTAACTGCATCAGAAAACATGTAAAGAATAAATATTTGGACCACTACCATATCTCAAAGATAAATAACAAATACAAACAAATCACAAAAAAAAGGTGTCTCAGATAGAGACACTTTTTCTCTTGCTCAGAAGAAATGAACAAGAGAGCTAAGACTATTCCTTTATCTTTTCACTTGGAAATCATGACATTTCAAGTGTAGGAGGTGAATTTAAGTTATATGTAGTAACAGCAACTGCCCCAGAAAACTGCATGTGTGTTAGGCATTAACATGCCAAAGAACAAAATTAATGAAATGTGGATAAGCCTGATTTCAGTTCTGTGTTTCTTCTTTTCTCCATGCTTATAAATTGCATTTTATAAGGTCTGATCCTTTCAGAATGAGCATCTTTTAAGTGTTCCTGCGTAATCTCTTCCTTACATGGTGCTGCATTATCAAGCATTGTATAAAATTAGTTATTTTGTGTTGATATGAATGCAGACCAAGTCAAGCCATTAGCTGGGTTTTTCAGGAGCTGCTCTCATAATTGGTTGCATTACAACTTTTCATAAAAGAGGCATTGTGTGAATACAAATGTAATCTTGCCCAAGAACCTGTTAAAAAGTGTCTTTTTCAGAGGAGAAAAAAAACTAGTCAAGTAAGAAATTTGTTCATTTCTTTTCTTATCAGTAAGTACTTTGGTACATGTTTTGGCAGTAGAGATTCGTGAAGGCTGGTGGGAAGGCGTGCATAGTCTTGGAAAGCACATGCCATAACCTATATGGGGAATTGTAGTTTTACTGGACAGGCCTTCCAGACCAGTTGTTCTGAATGCTTTCTGTGCAATAACTGGTTTTTATCTGGCAGCTTTTACTGGTAATGAGGGGGGGCATCTTGCAAGTAGAATATGTCAACATTAATAATTTTTTCAGGAACTCAGAGGCTTGTACATTTTCTACTGGCAGTCCTACTGTTTAGCTGAAGAGCAGTAGTTTCAGAGTTTGCAAAGCACTCAGACAGCAATTTCCTTTCTTCCCTTTTCAAAGAGATGGATAACCTCTGCCTGCTGGCAGATATGGATGGCCCAGCTGGCGTGTCCCTTGTCCCTGGACCAAGGCCCAAGGATTCTGGAAGCAGCTTGGCAAAAAGAGGGTTTGTTAACCTTGGCTCCACTCAGGCATAAACAAGCATTTTCTCTATTTTGGAATTTCCCCCCAGTCTATTGGTCCTTTTCTATTTTCTTCCAGATAAAACCTCGTCACACTAACTGGTGCGGTTTACTTTACTTAAGTTTTTACTATTCTGAAGTGGTCAAGTTGGCAAAGAAATAAAGATTATGATTTTACTGCTGGATTTCATAGCTAATATTTCATGAGACTTTATTAGAATGCCCTTTTGTTCATTAGCTCATAACTTTATGAAAAGCACTCTTGGACTGAAATTTTGTGTGTTTAGTCTGAGGCCAAAGGTATTTTTTCAACTCCATTCAGCATTTTCTGACCTACCTAAGCTAATGTGAGGGGTTTGTATATTTATTTAAGAATTGCTAAGTCTGTTCTTTTGAACTTGAATGGATAACTAACCCTATTTGAAATTTGTGGTTTTAAATTGTACATATTGCTAGTGCACTTAATCCAGTCTTGCCAAGTGTAAATGCAGATAAAATGTTAAAATATTAAAAGCTATCAAACAAAAAGTCTATATACTAGTCAAAATATGTTCTGTTTTAGATAGCAATAATTTCTTACAGTGGAAGAATGACTAAATATATGCAACTCTGTAGTGCTTCACAAAATTTTCTCATCAGCTAATACATTATTGCTTATATCTTCAGGCAAAAATAAGGGATTTTGTGGGGTTTTTGTTTAATGCTGAGTTTCCATAGACACCTAAATACAGAGTCCAGCTTTCTCACAGTTCTCAGTACCTTATAGATTTGATTGTTCTCAGTTTTCTAAATAATTCCTCAATGAGGCTTTGTCAAAAATGTGGTCCCAAAATGCCATCTCTGGCCCATTTCAACACTGCTGCCTTAGCAGCTTTGGTAGTGAGCTGACTTCAGTGATCATGCAGTGGGTTTTCATTTAAGCTTTCCAGCTTCTTGCCTGTGGTGGCCTATTTGTTTCTAAAGTAGAAACATTTTCTCCACATGGGCAAAACTGATAAGTTCTCTTCCAGCAGAGAAATAAATTACATACTAGATGTAATGAGACATCAATGTCCAGTAAATGTCCCGTTGCTTGTGAGAGTGGTACTGTGTGAGACAACAGTCAATAATTTTCTGGTAATTCTCTAATTCCTCCCCTCCCCAAAATTCCTTTGTTAAGGAGTTACATTTAATGTAGCAGAAAAAAGCCCTAACGAGAAATGGAACTTGAAAGTGCTACAGGAAGGGAAGGGCTCTTGATAATGAAGCAGCAAGAAAGCAACAAAAATACCTATTTCAGTGGTGTTACCTTCAGGCTCTTCCAGAGTTCACCACTGGTTAGGTAAGTTTGATGTTTCACTGGCAGGACTGCTTTCTCCTTTGTCATTGCTAAATGCATGCTTTTGTAGGTATGGCAATTCTTTAGTGTTAAGGGAAATTTTATTGGTTTGCCTCTTTTGATTGGGAGAAGGCAGGGAGCAGCAGCATGATCTTTTTGTGCACATGGAAGGCTCTGGTAGTAGTGTTGCTTATGCTGATGGCTGCTCAACATTGTGCTGGTCTCTGCAGAGCCGTGCTGGGAGGCACACAGAGCTCCTGGGGGAGCATGTACCACTCTCTGGGGCAGCTGACAATCAGAAGCTGGTGAAGGTGGCAACAGTCATTGTATCCTTCCTTCTCCTCCTCTTGTTTTGCTCTTCTACAGCTCTGGTCTTTTGAAATAGCTACAATCCAAAAAATGCAGCTCACAGGGATATGAATAACCACGCTAAAAGAACTAATTGGTTAGAGCCTGGTGCTAATAAGACCAAGGTCATGGGTTTGATCCCCATTTACATGAGATGGGCTTGGTGATCCTTGTGGGTTCCTTCCAAATCAGAATATTCTGTGATTCTTGTGAATAATAAAAAATAGGATAATTTTTGTAAGTAAGGTTGATAGAAGTCTTTTTCAGCAGTTTGTTGCTCTTTGTTCATACCTACCAAAATCTCTTTAAATTGCTCTGTGTCCTTCTGAGAAAACGAGTCCTATTCTGCGGTCTGCAAGCATAAGCAATTTGATGTCATTAAGAAGTTCTCTGGATGCTTTTTTTGGAAGATGTTGTTCCCTTTATGGCAGCCTGCAAGACAGTGGCCACACTGGTAGCAAAAGTAGGCAAAACTGGTATGCCTGTCATTGCTTAGACTGCTTTTTTCATGTAGGACCCAGTAGAATTAAGAAAACCAGATTTAGTTAATTAGTATTTGATTTCACTCCTCTTTAAACTTCTTCTTACAGGGGTGGGAGGAAAGAGGGTGGGAAATTACCTGATTCTAAAAACTGAATGATTTGTGAATCATTCTCAGAAGGTTTATTTCCTCATTAAGAATCCTCTCTCCCACTCCCTTGCAAAAAACCTTCATGTTGTCTGGTGTTCATCAAGATGCATTTCCTGTCCTGTTCAAAAAAGACATTTTCTGCTCCCCCTAATTTAGCCTAAAGCAACTGTGAAAACACAAAGTGCATTGACTACCACTGAGTTATGTTAGAAGAATGATAAACCAGATGTGACATGGCTCAATCCATTTCACCTCTAATAATAAAAAGTCATGGATAGAAAGAACAAAGAAGTGTTTCTTCAAAGGTTACTTTTATAGGTGATTACTCTTTATGAATTGTCATCTGAAAGAGTATCAGCATCCAGAAAAATTACAGTCTTTTACAAAGGTCAGGATTGAGAATGGAGACTTGGTAAACATTTCAGCATCATTGCTGAGTGAATATAAGACAGAGTGGCTGTCCTTCCTACATTGATTATAGTATCTGCCAGCTGCTCCATTTTTGATCCTTGGTTCCATTTCTGGAAATGCAGGAAAAAGAAAAAACCCTGTTGGGTTTTTTTCCTGGTTTTAGCTTGTGTCTGTGGCATGTTTATAGTATGGATTTTTTGAACATGAAAATCCTGGCAGGCTTTGGAGAAGGGCTGGTATCTTTCTCACAGCACTGTGTAATGCTTAGTTTGGTTTGCATGTGAATCGATAAGTAGCAAGTAGAGAGAACGACTGGCTGCACATTCCCCCTACCTGAGAGATCTCTCCTGCCCTTTCCCTGCCCCCATGTAGTGGTCAGTGAAACAATAGGCCCAGGTAGATGTGCACAGCCATGGAGGGCTCTGACTGAGGCAGAAGTGATTTGCCATGCACGGGTGCACAACCATGCTCCTCTGCCTCTTGGCTGTGCTTGAGCAGGCACCAACTGCTGTGGTAGGAAAGGGCCAGGTCTGTGGCCAGGTTGCACAGGAGCCAGATGGGGAACCCAGGAGCTTCCCTGCGTGCATAGTCCAAGTGCTACTGGCCCTTGGAGACCTTCTGGCTCTGATGCTCCAGCTGATGAGTGCTGGCTGTCAGGGCTTGCAAGTCGGTTGCAAGTGGCACTTGGCTGGGCCAAGACTGCGAGTGTGCCACTTGTACAGCCGGGTCGGTGGCTGAGCTGGTGTCTCCTTGTCCTGCTGTGCTCTATGAGACTCCAATCACAAGGCAGAGGAGTCTGAATCCCAGCAGATGCTCTAAATGGAGAAGTGACATTTTCATGTGAGAACTTCTACATCTCAAGTGAAGATAGGAGTTAATCAGAGTATTTTACAATCTGGCATTGATTTCAGCTTGCTTCTGTCCAAAACTGCGCCCCCAACCCCCCCAAAAAGATGAATGCTTTTCTAAAAATACAGAGACCTATCACTTAAAATGATTGTCTGAGTGGAATGAAGATTTTCACTCTTCTGGGAATAGCTCTCTGTTCCCTTCCAGTATTTTTCATGTGCACTTTTAATTGATATTGGGGGAAGTAAACTGAAAGATTCAGTTGAGCTGAGCAGAGTAGCTCCTAAAAACGTAAACCCTGGATGCTAGAGATGCTTGAGGTTTTGATGCCACTTGTGGACTTTGTGCGTAGGTAAATGGACCTTTGCTGTACACCTGGCTTTTAATTTATAAGGTGATTCCTTTTGAAAATAATAATAGTAAAAAAAATATTTTTCTGTAGTAGGAAGAAAGAGCTGTGCATTTTGGTTAGAATCCTGTGTCAGTTAAGGCTCAGATTCTGCAATTTCTTTGCAGACAAAACTCTCATTTAAAGCAAAAATGAACACTGCCTGAACTCAGGACTGAAGACAGAGCTGTTGTGGTCATGCAGTCTGACCCCTGTAAGAACAGGGCTCTCCTTTTCATTTAACAATCTGCTGAACAGCAGCTGTTAACTTTTTGAAACAACCAAAATGCTTCAAAACATAAAGTGCTTGCTTCAGAAATGTGTGTCAGTTCTAAGGCATAACTGGTTTTCTTAAGAAATCTTTCTCTTTTTTAGAAGATAATTGCCAGTTTTATATTAAGAGTCTGGTTATTATGCTATACTTCCAAGAGGGAAAAAAAAACCAAAATACAATATTTCAGGCCATTATTTGTCTTGCTTTCTAATGGATTAATTTTGTTTTTCAAATCAATGTCCTTTGATTATGGTTTTGTACAGTTTTACAAAACTGTACAGTTTTTTCACAGTCTATAGAAGTAGTTGCAACTTTGTGAGTTAGAATACATGTCAATATAATACATCTGTTTTGAAGTGATAACTTTTTGAGGAAATATAGGAAAAAAAAATAGATGCCATTTGTGTTTAAAGTTTGCATCTGACATGAAGCCACAGTTCATCAGCACTCAGAAGGATTTGAAACTTCAAAAGTACACCTCCCAGTTCATGGGTAGAAGGGTCATTATCCACTATGCTTACAAATAAAGCAAAACACAAATGGAAAATCCACAATAGATCACAAGCATCATTTCTATGCATTTGAAAGCATTTATTTTTAAAAAGAGTTCTTGGCATGTAATTTCTTCTCACTGCACTGTGTTTCACTGTAGATGGATTCATACAGTCATATTTATATGTGTGTATATATTTGGAAGACTGTCTATGCATGTATTCCTTGGGGAGCTCTTCACAGTAGCTACTGCAGTGGTCAACTCTGGTACAAATAGATAAAGAGAGTTGTGTTGGTTATAAATAATTGTTCTTTGTCTGCTATAGAACTGCACTTTTTGGTAGTTCCATTTGCATGCAGAGTATTAATTAAGAGATAACTGTCACTGCAGGTTGGCTGCAGAAGGCTGCAGGATCCAGCAGAGAGATAAATGCCAATGCCAAGTCATACAGGTTGGAGAGCATACAGGAAGTCTGTAATGAAAAATTAGTTTAAAATGATAATTCACTTGTTACTAACTTACTGTTTTATATGTAGAGATGAAAAGGTCCAAAATGCAGTTGTTAAGGGTTGTACATACCAGGTGCAGGGGCTTGGGGGTTTTTAGGGGCTTTTTTGGGGTCAATCTACATGTGACACACTAGAAATTGAAATTTTGGGATGCGATCAGTAAACTTGTTAGGAGGGTATAGGTGCCCTTTTTAACAAGAGTGTGTACAGCTTTCAGCACACTGGGAAGTCTTAGAACAGATTGCAAAGAGTCATCTCAGCTTGATTCAGAAGGCTTGTAAGTGTCCTTCATGTTTGAAAGTGTTTTGGTTTCTAATTAATTTAGCCAGAAGACATGTTATTTCTGACCTTCAAAAACCACTGTCTGTCTCATCCAAGTTTTACAAGATCCTTAAACTGTTTTTTTTTTTAAAAAAAAAAAACAGCCCGAAAACAAAAACAAGCAAAAAAAAAAACCCACAAAGAGCAACCTGCCTTGTCATGTTGTGAGCAGCAAAGTACAAATAGAGATATATAGCTATTCTTAGTGATCCAGTATATGTAGAACATGTTTTTCCACAGTATGGGGTCTGGGTTTGGGTTTATATGACATAGTAGTGCCATTTAATATGACATGAAATCTTCATTTCCATTAACTCACCAGCAAAAATCCCATTAATTTCAGTAAAGAGATATCTACTTTGCAAATTGTAATTTAATACGATTTTCTTACTGACACTGAAGTCAGTAAGAATCTCTTTACCACTTCAAAATAAGACTCTCTTTCTGTGTGCTTGAGATGAAGATAGAGGAATTTTTTTTTTCCAGCCTCAGTGACAAGGGCTGCCAACACTGTGAATGGAAAACTGCACTGTGCTGCCATAGCTAAACAGCCTAAACAGAGCTGTCTCCTGTTGTGTTGCTTTAAGCAGCCATCAGAATTTGTACATAACGTGGGTATAGGATTTATGCAACCTGATTGAGGTGGAAATAATGGCCCTTCAAATTTTTATAGTGAAATTACTTTTTCAAAGTACGTAGCTTGCAATGCATCTTATGGAAGTAAGTTGATAATGCCAGGATTTTGGGGACAGTCTAGATATATGAACAACAGTTCAGCGTTAAAGAAATTCATGAAGCAATGAAAACTAAACATTTTTAAGATCATATTTCAGCTCAGGAAAGTTTTCGTTGCCTCATGAATTATAGTCAGAAAAATCTGATTTATAATAAGAATAGAAGATAAACAAGGTTTTTTCGTTCTTAGTGTTATTGCCAGCAAATTCTCTCTGCTTTAAGAGTTTGAATCTAGTGGGAAGATTTCATAAGTGCACGTGTTTTAAGGCTCCTCAGAGACTCTGGGTCATCTATTTCAGCCTGTGCACCCTGCAACAGCAGGAGGTCATTACTACTGCTTCTCTCCCATCCTACTTTTCTCCCAAATGCCATTTTCTAAAAGTGTCTATCTCTGCTTTCTCTAAAATACATCTAGTGGAGATGCAGTTCATCCAGGCACTCATTGGTGTTGTTGAAGCTAAGTGTTTCTCTAGCAACTGGTGACCTATGGAGGATGAAAGCTGAGCAGTTGTTGGGGTTGTTCTTTGTAATACCATGTAAATAAGCTTAAATGCTGTGAATAGCTTCTTTGTGTGTGGGGGGGGGGGGCGGTGGTTTGCTTTGTTTTGGTTTTGGTTTAGTGTGGTTTTTTGGTTTTGTTTTTTTTGTTAAGGGAAGGCAACTTGTACCTAGCTGTAAACTGGGGGTTGTGGCCAGGTGGAAGTGCCTGAGGCTCTGGGCTTGAAGGCACAGCTCTGTCCTGCCCCAGTCCTTCCTCTGCAGCAGCCCCACTTTCCTTCCTTGCTCTGATACCCCTGGTTTTGGGTAGCACCAATTGACAGAGGCTCAGCTTTAGACTTAGTTAAGCCTTAATATGATTAAAATAGAAATTCCTGTACATTACTACCAGTTCATTGTTGCAGTCTTCTCCATTATTTATTTGCTGTCTTTTTATGGGTTGCACTTACCATACTTGTCCCTTTGAGGTTTTCAATATGTGACATCAGTTCTGCTTCCAACTTGTAATTTGTGCCATGTTTTAAATCAGTGTTGATCGTGGCAGAGAACACTGCGGGTTTTTTTTAATATAATTACTTTGTACATATGTATTTAATGTATCCACTATTAGCTCAGGTGTATTTCTTTTTTAATGTTCTTCTTACAACCTATTTTCTTTGTGTTTTGCTTTCTTTGGGGACTCATATCCTTAGCAAATGTATTCATCTCTTCGCATATTGCAGTATTGAATCTGTTCTTGCTGGAGTTTGGCTGTATTTTGCATTTTCACATAAGATAATTTTTTTGAAGTACAGAAAGATCATTTGAAGTCATATGTTTTCAATTAAGAAAATGCCAACAAAATAAAGTGTGTTTTTCCTCATAACTGACCTAAATAATGAGATTTAAGTACTCTTAAGTCCAGTATATTTGCCTGTGAAAAAAATCTTACTGTTGAATCAAGTTCACATATTAAAAACAAGAACTTTTGCTTTTTTAAAATACAGGCAAGAAAGTCAAAGCAGAACAACCAAATGTTTTGCTAGGTGCAGAAAGAAGCAGAATGGGGAGAAAATCAGAAGTAGTATTTTTGTGGGTTTTCTTAGAATGAAATATTCTTAGTGCTGTATGCTTCTAAGCTGTATAGAAAAAGTGTTATAATCAATCTAATTTGCTTTTGTTATGCTTAATTATTTTTATTATTTATAAGTTAGTTTGTTAAGATTTCAAGAGGGGATATTACCAAATATTTTTAAATGCCTTTCGTTCCATGTAAAAAAAAGAATTGGAAAGAAATATGCCATCATTTACGATTCCTCTAGAAAGTGTGTTAAGTATTTTTTTCCTTAATGTGTAGCTTATTCTATAAATGGCAGTATAGATAGCTATCTCTCTTTTTGCTTGGAATCAAAGAGGAGCTCACTAAAATCTGTAAAAATCTGCCAGTTCTGCATGAAGTTGTACAGAAATAGGTGTCCCTGCTGGTTGGCCTAGGGTTCTTGTGAAAAATTGGCTGGCTCCCTTTTCTCTGCAGGCCATGTAACTTGGTGACAAGAAAGCAACAAAAGGAGGGCTAGGGAGAATAGCCATCCTTTATTGGGTGAAGGGGGAAAATACACTGATGAAGGATGAGGAAGAATCTGAGGTAACTTAATGCCTTCTTTGCCTCAGTCTTTAATAGTAAGACCAGTTGGCCTCAAGATCCCCAGCCCCTTGAGCTGGAAGACAGGAACAGGGAGCAGAACAAACCCCTGTAATCCAAGAAGAAGTAGTCAGTGACTTGCTATGCAGCTTAGAGACCCACAAGTCTATGGGGCTCAACCCTGAGGTACTAAGGGAGCTGGCAGAAAAACTCAGTGAGCTACTTCTAGTCATTTACCAGCAGCCCTAGTCAAGTGTGGATGCCCCAGGTGGCTGGAAGTTGGAGAATTTGACACCTACAGGGAGGGCCAGGGAACTCCTGACCTGTCAGCTTGACCTCAGTGCCAGGCAAGGTCATAGAGCAGATCATCTTGAGTGCCATCATGCAACATGTACAGGACAAACAGGATCAGGCCCAGCCAGCAGGGGTTTACAAAAGGCAGGTTCTTCCTGACCAACCTGGTATCCTTCTGTGACCAACTGACCCCCTTAGTGGATGAGGGAAAGGCTGTGGACGTTGTCTACCAAGACTTAAAGTTCTTGATGCTTTCTTCCACACCGTTCTCCTGGAGAACCTGGCTTCCCGTGGTGTGCCCGTGTGTCCTCTTTGCTGGGTTAAAGACTGACTGGATGGGCAGGCCCAGTTTTATCAATGATCTGGAGGAGATCATGTGTGCCCTCATTCGGCTCACAGATGACTCCAAGTTGGGCAGGAATGTTGGTCTGCTGGGGGGGTAGAAGGTTCCACAGAGGGATCTGGACAGGCTGGATCAATGGGCTGAGACCAATTGTATGAGGTTCAACAAGGCCAGGTTCTGGGTCCTGCACTTGGGTCACAACTCCATGCAATGCTGCAGGCTCGGAGAAGAGTGGCTAGAAAGCTGTCTGAGGGAAAAGGACCTGGAGATGCTGGTCGACTGTCAGCTGAGCATGAGCTAGCAGCATGTCAGGAAAGTTTGGCTTGAATATTAGGAAAAATTTCTTCACTTAAAGGGTGATCACAACTTGGAACTGGCTGCCCAGGAAAGTGGTTGAGTCTCTATTCCTGGAGGTGCTTTACAGACATGTAGAGGTGACATTTAGGGACATGGTGGACTTGGCAATGCTGAGTTTAAGGTTGGACTCAATGATCTTGAAATTCTTTTCCAACCGAAATGATTCAATGATTGTAAGACCTGCCTAGAATTAGGTTTATTTATAAAAAGTTGCACAACTTCCTGGTAGTCTTACAGCCCTATCAACTGATTTTTGCAGTAGCAGAGTTCTGTCCCTGCTGAGTGTAGTGGTGGGAGCTTTGCCAATACCCTTGCACTTCCACCCCACACCTGACACATGGCGTATTCTGAACTGAGAAATTCAGTAAACCAAATTTACTGAAAAATTCAGGGCACCCAAGTGGTGCATGTTCTGGATAGCTACTCATCAGGGCTGTGTCAGCTAGCCATGTAGCACTGAAACAATTATAGATTGGAATAAATGAGGAAGTTTACAAAACAATTAAGGAGCCTTGGACACAACACATTTTCAGGCAGCGTGTATGATTATGATTTGTGCAATCAGGGCTCTGTTATGCCTGAAATGTAATGAATGTAAATTGAGAAGGAGAAAGGAAGCATATTGAGAAGTGTATTTATAAGGTCCAACTACTGAAATGTTGACTTGCTTCAGACAGTACATACACATCTGGAACATATTACTGTAGCTCTCCTGTAAGAGAGGTCCAAAGCAAGTAAAGGAGGTTTATTCCAGGATAAAAAATAAATATTACAGAAAGCCCTACCTTTTTTTTTTTATTGGAACTATTCAAAAAATGAAATATAACGGCTACCTAAATCAGTTTAAGTATATCATAAATAATGCATTAAATATTCCATCAAGAAATAACCACAAGTTAAGGTTACTGAAGCAAGCAATGTGAAAAATCAAGGTGTAGCAAAAAAACCTGTTGGCATTTTATCTCGAACTACAAAATATGCCCATTCCCTACTTCTAAATTCGCAAGTTGAGCCCTGTAAAATGTCATTCCCCCATATTTTTTATTTCCCTGATTGTAAACCTTGGGTTTTACACAGGAGTTGCTTGACTAATAGTAAGTGCTCACTTTCCTTCCAGGACCAAGCCTCTATCTTAAATTATAATAGCATGTGCTGTTCACTACAAGAAGGGGTAAATGATAATCTGGAAGTATTAAGTAAATAGTTTGTGGTGTGGCTATCGTAGGATTCTTCCCAGGGAAGCCAATTGGTAAGGACTTAGCAACATGTTTTACAGATATTTAAGATACTATATGATGGTATAAACTGAATATGAAAGAAAATAATAATAATTAGCATGATTTTAGCAGTGTACAAGGGAGGTGGAGGAAAGGTAATTCAAGCTACTGGTGCCAGTATGATTTATTAACATTGAGAAGCACAGCACCTCTGCAGCATAACTATGCTACTAAGTGCCATAAAACCAAATCATTATATGATGAAAAAAGCCCCCTTTCCTCTAATTTAAATTTAGATTTATAGTTATGAATTATAACCATGCAGATTAATCTAATTTTGGTTTTAACATAAATTATGTAATAAAGCTTCTTCATATTCTGGCACATTCCCCACCTACAGGCAACAACACTTATTTCAAAAGTAGTCCAGCAATCTTACTCTGAGTAAGATCTGTGCTCACTAAAGACTATCAAGAGCCTACATATTCACAGGGTGGATTAGGTAATTCTTTCTCCCTTACATTCTGGTCTAATTATTGTTTCATTGAAGGACTAAATGCATTGTTATGATATCCTAAGGCTTTATTTAAATCTGTCTTCCTCCATGATGACTTTAAGATGCTTTCAAGATGCAGGAATGGGAGGTAGTCATTGTGTATGCATGTTTTAAGACAACTTTTGCAGATGGACACATGTTTGACCGGTGAAACATTTTGATAGGTTTTAAATAGCATATGTGTCTGAGAAACACTGCTGAAAACTAAAAGTTCTGTCAGAGTAACTCCTGTGGTAGATACATACGGCTGTGAGTTTCCCTGTATGTGTGAGCTTGGAAAACTGGTTCTGTTTCTCTGCTTATTTGTATCACTTTATTTCACTATTAGATTTTAGACAGGAGTGTCCCACTGAAAAAGCAATCCTGTATGATAAACGCGGTTCGTTGAAATATCAAGTCATGGCATTTTGGTTTCTAAAACACTTAAACCAGTTTTTTTTCAGGCAATTGTCATATTTTCTTTGTCCATCTTTTTTTCTTGTTTGAAGTAGAATATTCACCTTTTGCTGATACAAGAAATTAATTATTTGTTTTTCATATGGTATCTTGACCCATATTTTAAATGCTTTTTATTTTTTTGTAGGTCCTCCCATGCCATCCTCCTCATCTAGTCCATCAGTTACTGAACATTTACACTCCCCTCCTCCATCACCCAATCTCCATGACAACCAGAGGTGGTTATTAAGTAATAATGCCAGCCAGCCAGTTCAGGACTCTGATACAGATGAGGACTATACTGCCGGCTCATATCTAGTACAGACCAGTGATAATCCAGTATCTGTCCCAGGTCATGGTAAGAAGAGGACACTTTGTCCATAGTTTAAATACCCTTTTATTTTCCATCTTCTTAAGAAATTGTCTAACAAAACTTAAATATATCAAAATGACTGTATTTTAAACTGATTTTTCCTTAAATGCCACAAATTGTTTCTATTTTACTGTAAGATAAGCAAGAGTAGAAAATAACTGCTAATATAGAAAAGCTCATGTCAGTTGTTTAACAGGCAATGCTTATTAGTGAAGCAGTAGCTGTTAATGATTTATTATGTAATGTAGTTCTTAGCAAGTGACTAACCTTTAGTTGTACTTTTTAAAGGGTAGACTGAAGTTAGTTAAACTGTTGTGATACTTAGCTTCAGAATAATGTAAGAGTTTTCTTTTACTGCCTCATCAAGTTCAGCGGGTTCCAGCTGTTCCTTTCATTTCCTAAAGGAAGGGAGAGCAGGACATTTTTACTGGATATGGCACTCAAGACTGTGGAAAAAAGCTCTAAAGAGAGCTCTGAGATGACAGGAGGCAGTGGTGGCTTCTGAGATGTAGGTTTCCAAATTTCTCCTCCTTCCAACCAGTATCAGTAAGCAAAAGGAGTGACATACTTAAAACACCAGTGCCTGCTTAAACATTCTGCCCAAAGAAACCACTTTTTTTCTTTTCCTTCTTTTTCATTTTGTCTTCTTTTTTTCTTTTTTCTTTTTTCTTTTTTCTTTTTTCTTTTTTCTTTTTTCTTTTTTCTTTTTTCTTGTTTTCTTTTTTTCTTCTTTTTTCTTTTTTCTTTATTTTTTCTCTTTTTTTCTTTTTTTTCCTTTTGTTATGAAAAACTATCTTAGCCACAGGTGTCCATTTCTGTTGCATGACTGAACAGATCTTCTTGGTGTAGGAGTAGGCAGGCTGGAAGAATAATTTTTTTAATTCACAGCCCTTCTCAGGTAGATCAGCAAAGCTTAGAACAAGCCACTTCATATTCTAAGAACCATTCTTGTGTTTTGATTGTTAAAATCTCACCTACAGATGAACCACTAGAGGGGGTATGGAGAAATATTTTTCTGCAGATTGCACATCAGCTGATTGGACAGAATTATTTTGCCAAGCATCATACTAAATTTGAGCTTCTCTTCTTAGCTTTGAGTGGAGTTTTGGTGTTGTGTCTAAAAGGCCAGTCTGCTAAGAGCATTCGTGTATGTGAATTTGATATGTTTGGATTAAGGTCTTTAAAATTGATGATAACTTTATCTTTGCATGTTCAACTTGCTCAGTACTTAATCTGTGAAGAACTCAAAAATGGTCATGTAGTCATAATCAGGGTATGTTGTTGTCCTGGTTTGATAAGGAAGTGAATTTTTGGGAGGCTTTCTTTTATCTCTAGGAATATGAATATATCTGTTAGAAAATATATGCATTATCCAAAAGGTAGCCTGATTTAGTTCAATCAGGCAATATATTTAGATTACTATATCCCCCAACCCTTCTTTTATAAATGAAAAATGCAAAAGCAAGACAAAATTGCTAAAAATTTTGAATAGTTGGGAGGATCTGCTTGCCTCTCTTAGGAAGCTAGTAAGTGTTCATCATTCCTCTAGATTTTAGTCCTTTTGCTGCTTCTGAAATTTAAAACAGTTGCTTGCTAGTGAGTTCACCAAACTTTAGGAATGTTCCTTAACCTGTTCCATCCCAGACAAGCTAAATTAATTTCATCTGATCCTGTGTCAAGTCTTGGCCTTTTAGCAGAACAGTGTCAGAGGGGTTTTGATTACAAGTAGGACAGGAGTAGCACTGTGGTATTTGTTAAGACAGTTGTTCTTTGTAAGACTTTTGCTAAGCAGGAGGAAAACCCAGCATACTCTGCAAGTGTTTTTTTTCCTTTTCCCTCTCTCTTCCCACTGTTCTCCCCTGTATCCTCTTCCTGCAGATGTCTGATATTCACCCCTTCAGTGTATACGTGTGGTAGAAGTGTTTGCAGTTCCTTCTGTCAAATGATCTTTCTCTCCACAAGATTAGACTTGTTTTCAGAAGTGCTTCAGCTTGCTAACCACATATGCTGTATGTATAGTGACTGCCATCATTTAAGTCAGGCTTGTTGCTTTTCTGCTGGGTGAGGAGAAGATCATAGGTGTTCAGGTAGTGGATTTCCATTTCCACAGTCAGCCACAGAATGAAGGTTTGTGTTACTGGAAGAAAGATTCCTTTCACTCAGGACATAAATGAATATTGCTTGGATTATCTGCCTGATTTGCTTATGGTTGGTTTCTCATAACATATGCTGATGGCCTGTTGGTGGAGGAAAAGGATGTTCATTGTAAAACAGGGAAAAGCAGAATTTAATAAGTTAGCTACAACTTTCTTCTGCTTGATGATATGCATGGTTGTGTAGCATTGCACTGTAGTATGTGGATCTCTCCAGTTCTATCCTGTCAAGTCGATATCATTTAATTGTGGCCTTTAGTATGCTCTTATTTGATTACTGCATTTTCTTTTGCTAAAATGGTAAATAATGCATTGTGTAGTGCTTTCACAGAAAGAAGGGGTTTTTTCACCACTTGTCTTTTCTTTTCCATCTTCATGTAAGCTTTCAGTGCTGTCTAATCTTAATGGGTTTAAAGTAAGACCAGTGCCACATTCCAGATGACTTTGTCCAGTGTTTATGTTGGCAGAGTGTGGGGGATCAATGCTGAAGCATTTAGGGATAAAAAAGGTGCTGACTGAAAACAATTATATTATTGAAACTGCTTTCAGTAATATTGACTTTATTTGAATAGCAAGTTGAATTAACATCTTCTTAGTCTGTTCAAATGTCTGATTGTTTTCCTTTAGAATGAGTTCATTTTATCAATGTATTTAATTTGATTGGCTCACTCAAAATTTAGAGTATCTGAATATGTGTGTAGAATTATATTAATCTATGATGCTGGGTTTGATTAGCTTTTTGTTTTGTTAACCAATGGGAATTAGCTTCCTTTTCTGGAATTAGCTAAAAGAGCAAAAAGAATTAGTAAAATGATTTATCAGATGGTTACCACAAGAAGCTAAGGTCTACATAGAGGTATTACTCGTAGTTTTAAAATTTCAGATCAAGTGAGGACTGTTGTGGACAGTTTAATAGGAATCATTTAATTTCTCTAAGAGCAGCGTGTTAGTAAGTCATGAAATTCAGAAGGAGATAAATTTTAGGGCCATCAGTTACAACTCTTCTTTTTCATGGCATCTCTGATTAATTTTTCTTGTTCCTCTTCTTCTGGGTGCAGCTCAGTATATGAACTGTTCCAGCAGTCAGTCTGTTTGCCTACTGCTATCAGAACAATTTATTTATTACATGTATTGTTTTTAGAAAGAGCAGCAAAATGCTTTATAATGAACAGAGGCATCTGAATACATATGCAGGGAAATGAAACAGTTGTTAAAGTGAGAGGGAGAGTAGAGTGAACTGGGAGCTGGGAGGAAAGGATTCTTGAATGTGATTGAGTTGGAGGGTTTCCTTATGTCACTAAGTCTGCTTATAAAAAATAGAAATCATGTAGTATCTGTATTTAGGCATCTTGATAAGTTTCTTCATATTTTTCCATGAAAAGTTACAGATTAGTCAGAATTTGGAGGGGAATTTATTGAAATTAGTGGCTGCTTATTTTTAACACAGAATTTAATATAATAAAAAATAAAATGCTAAATTCTTAGTTTAAACAGAGAGTATGAAGACAAGTTAGTAATATTTAATGCTTACTACTGACAATGTAATTGAAGAGACTTGAATTAGAAACTCAGATTTAAGAATTTTTACCCCTAAATTAGAAATATTGTGGGAGAACCAGAAATGCAAATTAGAGAAGGATGAATATATTTCGCAGCAGCGATTGTATAGTGCATTTGAACATCAAGGTTCTCATGTTTCTTAAAAACAATTTGTGATAATAGTTTGTGTAGTGGGAAGATCTGAAAAAAATTCAGTATACTATAAACTGGTTTTCAGTTGTCCTTGATCCAGGATCTGCCAGGTAATGCACAATAAACAAGATTTTATTCCAGCCACATGGGAATTGCAGATTGATGGGCTTTTCAGTTCAAAATGGCTAAGCCTTGCTACAAATTTGGAAATCTAGACCACCACTCTGAATTTAAACTTGTGAAAGAGAAAAAGTAATGTGATAAAGCTGGTTGAATGAAAAGGTATTTGAACTCTCTGCATTCACAGGTCTCATTGTAGGACATCTCGCTCTACAGACACCAAATGTGCTGTGGCATAATTCTCCTATAAATTGAGGAATTTAGTTCATGATGATTCATTAGAACTTGATGGAAGAGGTTATACAAAAGTATCTGCCATACAGAAATTATTGTTTTCATTATCCCACAATGTCAAAAAGCCAAGGTCAGAGCCTTTTCCTTTTGTACAGGTACCTGAGGGAATAGGTGCCCAATGCTCAAGGCTGGCACTAGTAAAGACCAGATATAACACATGTACAGAGCATAGGTGTGAATTTTATTAGGTGTTTGTTAAGGGTGTTTTACTCTTCAGATTTTCCCTCCATCTCTCATGTTTTCTGCCTAGATACCACAATTCATGTATAAGCAGCATAACTAAACAATCTGCCTCACTTCCACCTTTTTCTTTCCACCAAGAGCAAAATTTGAATGGAAGTGTGATTGGAAGTGCTCACAGGGATTTGTGCTATAAGTTAGTGGAAGATGCTAGTGACTTTTAAGGCATCTTTTCTTTCCTTGCAGCTCCTGTCAGGGTGGGAAGAGGAAAATGGGATTTTTCCCTTCATACCCAGCTGACTTCTGAGAAGGTTGGAAATAACCTATGAATATTGAATAGACCCATGGCAGATTAAGTTTTAGCCAATGTGGAATTACCTTGTGTGTTTTCTGGTAGTCCTGCTTTAGAGCCTACTAAACACTTCCCAGTCCTTACTCCATCTCTGCTTTGCCACAGTTACTCCAAAAAGGAAGCTGCATGTGCTGGTGAGCTAGAACTTGGCAGCCAGGCTGTCACCTGCCATGAAACTTCACAGAAGGAGTTCTTTTCATTTCCTGGAATATTCTTAGTAGGAGGAAACCCACAAGGATCATCAAGCCCAGCTTTTAAGTGGATGGCCCACACAGGGATTGAACCCCCGAGGTTGGTGTTATCAGCACTATGCTCTAATGAACTGCATTTTAGTAGTTCAGATTATTGGGGAACAAAAGGAGAGGAAAGGGATTGTGACACAAGAGGTTCTAGGACACAAGGAAACAAAATTGAGGTAATGAGATTAAATGCTTTTAAGCTCTTTGGGTTTTTTTCAGAGGAGTATATATATTTTTCTGTGGAGTGTATATATGTATATATATATACTTCTTTTCCTTTTCATCATTCTCAGAGCTGTCAGTCATCTGGAATCTCTGATGGTATCCACATGCCTTATTTTCATTGTTGTCTTACACATTGTTTAATGAGATTTTTATCTCTTATCTTATAATTCATGATAAATTAAATTTTGTCATTGTTGTATCAGTACACACAATTTGCCCTCAGGTCTGACGCTGGCCCAAAGACATGTTCTTTGAAAAATTAACTCAGATCTGTTTGGTTTGAAATACTCTGTGATGATAAATTAGGATTAATAGTTCAAACTAGGAGGAGTTGTATTGAAGAACATCCTGGGGATATCCTATAATCTTGGTTTTATTTAACATCCTCGTTAGTTTTATGGATGACAGAGTAAAAATGGCCCTAAAAAATTCCCAGTGATACTAAATAGCAAGTGTTCTCAGTGCCAGCTAGAGACAGAATGTTAATAGAAGAGGGCAAGGAAAGATCATCAATTGTATAGCCAGAAACTAACAAAGTGAAATTAGAATTGAAAAATATAAGCTGGTCTGAAGTGCAGTGTATTCAGGAAAAGTCTAAGGAGAAGTGGACCTAGAGAGTTTTAATTAGGTATTAATCTGCAGCATGGTCTGACTCACGAGTACTGTTTGAGCTGGGTATGTAAATGTATCAGCAAAGAGGGATTCCTAGACATAGAATCGATGGAATAAAAGTTTGGAATTCAGACATCTTGCTTCTTCAAAGTTCCTGTCAAATTCTCTTATTGCTCTTTATTTTACTGTTCAGATACTTGCATGAAAACAATTATGAGGTTAGAGGTATTACTATATGGGAATAGGTAAGAAATAAAACTTTGGGTCAATACGTGGCCTAAGCAATAATGAATTCTCTTTGCTGGCAAAGAGAAGCTAATAACCAAAGATAGAATGGAACATGTTGCATGCAGTGTGGGGATACAATTAAAAGTACCAGGATGAAAATAAGGAAAGGAAAGATTAGGCACATGGTGAGGAAAAGCTGTTTAACAGTGAGCTAAGATATCAAACTCTGTCCCAAGGAAGTGACAGAAGCTCTGTCACTTTGTAACATGATATTAAAACAAATAAAAATATAACTCATACTGCTGAGAACAAATCTACATTCCATTAGGAGAAGGTGGACTGAGATAACCTCCTGGAGCTCTTCTAGCAGTACTTGTGTGCATTTCAAATCAGGTATATGTGAGCTTGTAGTTTATGACAAAGATTTCGTTACTAAGCTATGGCTACGCCTGTTACGTTGGCAGCCTGCATGTTGAAATGCATTGCTGGTTTAAATATATCAGAAAATGATTTGTCCTGTAGCCCAGACCTCACTCTGAAATTGTCTAGACCTTCCACAATAAATCATTTGCAAAACAGCCGCTTTCCCTTCCCACGTGTTGGACCATTTTATATCCTGCAAAATTACAAAATAAGATTCCCAGTTCTCAGTGAAAACTGCCAATGTCTTCTGGGCATGTACATACTCGTGTAAATATTTTGTAAGCAAAAATGTTTGATACCCATAAATTCACAATGCCCGCGATGCTGAATAGAGGTACTTGACAAGCTTTCTGTAAATACAGAATAAGTTCATGTTATAAAAATACATGCTGAATTTTTTTTCTCAGGCCAGAAACAGTTTTGTTTCAGCCAGTGTGTAGCAATGCTTGCAGCCTTCCTTGGTAGCTACAGAAGCATGTAACTCTCTTATGGTGCAAAGTCAGATATTGCAGGAAGGCAGATATTTTTCAGGAGCTACAGATCAGCAGATTTATGTGTTCCACTTGCTTGGGGCAAATGTAGTTGCCTTAAAAGCTTGAAAATTGTGTCTTGAGTGCTAGCCAGTTTATTTTTTATCTCTTTTTGATATTTGATTTCAATTTCATGAATTCATCTTTTTATCCTCTTTCATTGGTTTTTAAGCCAAAATTCTGTCAACATTGTTCCCTTAATGTACAAGAATGTACATTTGTTCAGTTTAATTAAGCATTCAGTCTGTTTGCCAAGAGCAAATTACAGTTCCCCAATCTCACCCTCACCCCTCCAAAATCAAATTGTGCAAAGTGGTGGGCAATTACTTCTCGTATCTGATTGTTTTAAGTCATGTTTAGCTCCTAAGAGATTTTTGTAGTTTTCAATCTCTTACTATGTTAATTAATAGAAGAGCCAAGACCCAATTATTTCTCCTCAGATTGTGGCCTTTGTAGCCTTCAAAGAACAGTCTCCCCCACACCTCCTGTATCATTAGCTGCAAAATATCTTTCCAGAGATGATTTTGGCCTTTTCACGAATCAAAGGATTCAGAGTGACAAATTATCCATCTTATACTCAAATGCATGCCAGATGGGACAACCTGCCAACTGTGTATCGTAGTGCGGATATCATCTGATGTGGAGACATTTTCTCCACTCCTCCTTCCCCATCAAAAATCATATTACAAAAAAATCAGGCAGTTTAAGAAAATCTGTGGAGATAAATTCCTTCTGAAATACAGTGAAACATAAAACCAGTTTTACTGAAGGAAGCACCCTGCACCCAAATGTCAGCTCACTTGAAGTGAACTAACATGTACCTGGCGCGATGGATGGAACGTAAGAGTCAAAAATGCATCCTTCGCTCTTGCCAGTGCTTGCACACACATCGTTTCCTCTGACTGCTTGATTACAGAACAGACATTTCCTAATTGCAAGATAAGGAGCTTGAATTTAAATTCTGTCACAGTTTAATGGGAGAATCCTGAAGTCGCAATCAGGAACAAGGATGTACTGCTCTTGTGCAGAGAGTAGGCTGTAAGAAATTTATGGTAGAAATTAATCTATAATACGGAAGGTAAGAGGACAAGGAAACAGTTACATAGGGGGTTTATTTTCATTATAAATTACAAATCTGAGGACTTCACCCAGGTACTGCTTATGCTGACTTCCAGAAGAACAAGTGTTATATGAGTGGACAGTAAATAACTTGTATAACGTCAGGAGCAGATGCACGTGTGTCTCATCATCACATTAAGGTCTTTTATTTTGACTTTTCATTATTTTATTTTGGGGGAACGTCTAGTATTTTTAGCTCTGTACTGCAATGCAAAATCTTTTTTAAAAGCCATTTTTAGAAAGGGAGGACTCAAGATCTTACACATGTTTCCATGTGTTCATCACTTGGTAGCAACAGTGTGAATTTACAGTTTTACAGGCCTTTCTTATGAGCTCTAATGCTCACCAATCCTTGATGGATTTGTGAGTACAAAAGTTCTTCCAGAAACATAGAATGAGTTGAAGATTGTGAGGTTTTAATAAAATCTTTTTTTTTTTTTTTAAAGACCCAGTTTATTCTATAGTTCCAATGATTGCTACAGCCTGATTCTGTGCTTCTGAGGAATTGCTGTTGGATTAAATGGAAGTTGGTAGTAGAGGTTAATACAAAAACCTGGTCATTCTAATGCGACTGCAATATATGTTTTATTCTATAGTGTTGAAAAGTTCCTGTAGCAAAAAAAAAAAAAAAGATCATTTGACAATTTTTTTTTTTTTAATTCTGATTTTTCTTCCCATCGCCTTTTGGTTTCCATTTGAATTCAGTTCTCGGTAGCTGTAAGTTGGAGGATCATGTTTCAGTGCTTTAAACATGCTGCTTGCTGAAAGTAAAAAGGACTTTGAGAAATTTGGCTGGCAGATGCTTGTTGCAGTCTTTCATAGGAGGACTGCTAAGGATTTTGTGTTTGAGTCACTAAACAAAAAAAAAAATAGTGTGCATTGATGATTGTGAAAACCGTTTATATCAAAGTTGCTTTGTAAAGTGAAAGACTAAACATTTGTCACCTTTAACATCCTTTATCTTTTTTGAATATTATCAATAGTTTTAATAGCCTAAAGACTGTGCTTAAAGCTTGAGCTTTCTGCTCTTCTCATATACAAAGAAATTCTCCATTTAGTATCTTTCTATGTCTGACGTAGCATTGACATGAATTTATTTGTCACTAACCCATTAGGAGTACACAGGAGTAGTAACCCTGCTTTTTAAGGATGCAGAGATCTGACTAGAAGGCACATCAGCCTTCCTTTCTCATGCAAGGCCAAGGATTCCTATTGTCAGATGCAGTGGGCATGAAAGCAGCAATTTTACAGCACAAAAACTCCAATAACATTTACTGCGGTTGGCTGAGATTGCAGTGCACACAGGCACTGCTCAGTCTTGGTTGCTTAAGCACCAGCTTCCCTTGGCTTTTTGCCAGCCTGCACGCTCCAAAGAGACAAGTCCTTTAAGGCGAAAGAGTTTTCCTTGTTACTTGCTTTGGGGTAAACAGACCATTCAGGCATAGTTTATTGCATTACATACTTGACTATGCATACTGGAATGCAGCAAAGTAATTGGTAGCATTATTTTAATCGTTAGAATTCATAGGTACAAGATATGTTCTCTGAGCCAGGAGGGAGGGGAAAGAAAAAAGTAAGGATGTTTCTGCCTGCTAAGTTGCTGATCATTTATTACAAAAGACTAAAAATGTTCTCTCCATGGGAATTCTGTATGTTTACCCTAGTATCTCTGCTACAGTTACAGAAAACAGAATTAATTTGCCTCTTTATTGCTATTCTTCTCTTGAAGATAAATCCCATAACAGTTAGTAGCAAGTCGCAGTGTCAAAAAACAGTTCTGTTTATGTAACAGGATACTTTGTTGTCATTAAAAAAACCAAACAAACCAAAGCCCTCAATTTGGAAATAATGTAATCACAGAATACTTGCAAATTAAAAGGAAGTCAGTTACTGTAAATTTTGCCATCAATCCAGCTCATCTTTGTGTTGAGAGGTATTCTGTTTTGCATTAATCAGCAGTAAACTTATCCCATTATTGCCATAACCTGGAGACTCTACATGAAATGGTCTCTTAAATATTACTTTGTATGCATTTCTTGAAGCTCCAATTTAACACTGCAGTAGCTATTCAAATAACATACAATGGAATTTTTTTATAATAAAGCATATTATATCTGAATATACAGGAGGCTGACTTATCACTGAGCTACTGACTTATCACTGACTTATCACAAAATATCAGCTGCTGCTGGTTGAGTTTTTTAGTTCATTCAGAAAGGCTCAGGGAAGAGTAAAGCTCTCCCTTGATTATGTAGCTAGCAGTTGGTGTGAGGGGGGCTTGTTTTTCTGTTCATTCTTAAACGCAAAGAATCCACGAGGGGTTTTTTTGTTTAATGCTTCCTTTCTTTATCCTCAGCAGCACCCTACATTGTGTTCAGGAAAGCTTTAAAATACTGTCTGTGGTATTTTTTGAGTCCCTGGGTTACTTTCTGGTAGCTTGTCCTCTGCAGAGTGGCGAAAAGGCAAGGCTAAGGGTGACCTTGCACCCCCATCTCTGTGTACACCAGCTTCAAAATTGCTTCAGAAAACAAGTGAAGCACTTCTAATGAATTGCGCTTTTGAGTCTTTGAATCTGCACAGCGTCTCCATCAGGTTTTTACAGCTGGACTCTTCCTGTAATTGCTACTGGGGTGAGATGCACAACATGGGGTTTTGGAGCTAAGTACTTACATTGTTTTACTGGCCAAAAATATATAACATAGAGGGAGCGACAGACTTCATGAAATTCACACTTATATATCTTTGTGTTCTTCAACCCTTTCCGACATGCTGCTGATTTGCCAGCAGGCACTCTAGATGGGGATTAAAGAAATGGAAAAGCTAAGATACAGTTTCTTAAAGCAGCAGTATATTAGTAAAGAAGTTGTTTGTTATGTCTGATACATGTCAAAGATCTGTTTATTTTAATTGCTCTTGAAAAATTAGAAAGAAGCACTTCACTGTTTTAATCTTGTTGACATTGGAATATATAGTAATGCTCAGAAAAAAAATATCCACCAATAGAAACAATAATTGATACCTTATAATTTTCAATTTCCAAGTACTTTAGCTCTTAATGTGCCTTCAGATATTCAGCATTTGTGGCATATTTACCTGGATAATTCAAAAATAATAGGTCTTTTTCAAGTCTTTTTTGTGCATTTTTCAAGTGCTACAGTATAAAGTTCTTGTTTATGCCTTGTAATGTATGGTTTTCAAAATTTCAAAATTCACTGCAGTATTTTGCTTCAGATGTCCTTCTTGATCTATTTCCTCAAGGTCTTTAATCAGTGGTGTGTAATATGGAATATTTTTCTGTTTGTTTATAGTTTTATATGAGTAACTCAAAATAATTGGCATCAGAATGCACCACAGCATCATGTATGGATGTCTTCCTCACTCAAGTTGAATTATTTCTTATTTTAATCTAGTCTCCCATTTAAAAGTCTATAATGTCTCTCCTAATTGTAGTGAATTCTGGCAACTGTTGTTTACCTAAGCCAGTAAACAAGAAGGCAGAGATGGAGGATGGGTTAGATATTTTAAAAACTCCTTTCTAGCTTCTAGAAAGCCCTCCAGAATAAACTGCCTTGCAGGCCTTCTGGACTGGAGGCCCTGAGGGACATTCCTAGCAGGGTGGAGGAATCAGCCAGTATACTTGCATTGTTTCGAGCCTGAAAGGGCAATACTTCCTTGCACTATTACAGAGATTTATACTCTTAGCTAGGCATTTAAAATGGGTGGTTTTGTAGAGAAAGACCAGCAGAATAACAATCAAGTAAAACATACCGGCTGGCCAGATTCATCTAGTTGCTTTATCATTAGTAATACTCAGATCAACATTTGTTAAATAAATTTATCTGAAAGTTCTTTTGAAATAGTCTTGAGCTTTGGGTGCAACTTTGCTTCATTGTCATATAATAACTTTGTATGATCATGGCCACAACAAACCAGGTTTTTTTTTCCCTTTGTTTATATAAAATTCCTTGAGAGAGAGTTAAAATTCAAACTAGTAAAGAATGAAATGTTTATACTTGGGCATTTAAACCACCTATGTCTAAAAGTGAAGTGCCCTGTAGTACTAGTTTTGTGTTAGGGAAGTTGGAGAAGCTTCCTTCCTTCATGAGTGCTTTAGCAATGTTGATGTTCTTGTATGGTGTGCTGCCCCAGATTTAATCTGTTCTGTCATATCTTAGGAACAGAGAGTGGCTATATATTTTGCACCTGGAATCATAAACTAACATTTATGTATTTTTGAGTGATGGATAGAATACTGCTTCTACAAAAAGTTCAAGAAATTTGAAGGCAGAAAAAAAATCCAGAGAATGATTAAAAGATTGTTCAAGGTGGGGCTATGTTTGGTTAGTAGTATATAATTTTTCTGACACTAATCCTGAAATAATCAAATGTGAATACTAAATAGTCTATAAACAATGCACTATCCTTTCGTCTTAGTGATGATGATTAGTGATTCTCAACTTGCACAAGTGCAAATAATGTCTTATATCCTGGCAGAATTAAGTTGCAGTTAATATATGCATATGTTTCTATTTCCTGTTACTGCACTACCATGATTACAACAGAGCAGAAAACATATTTAAAGAAGTGTGAAAAGCATATTCCTGTGGTTACAAAGACTTGAACAATTCAGTGGCATGTGCAGACAGCCTTTGGGAAAACCTCTTTAGAGGTATGAAGTACAGGAACCTCTAGATGCAGTGCTCTTTCGCAGTTGCATCAGTGCTGTATGGTTCTTTTGGAGAAGTTGAGTAGTAAAGGAAAAAAGTAGTTGCAGATGCACTATTTCTACCACTCAAAAATTTGCTCTCTGCTAACGTAAACACCAGACAGCTCCTTTGCCGTGATTTCTGCCTCCAAGTGCAAAGCTCTATGCTTTGAGGGTTAACAGTCCTAAACTAGTGTGCTGTTTCCATTGCCCCTTGCCATAGCTGTCTGTTAATGGTGACCATGAGATATGAGCAAAGCCAAGTGGTGATGCAGCAAAGCCTCTGATTTGAATCCACAGAATACACTAGAAAACTAGATCCCCTTTTCTTGGTGTATTCGTTGTTTACCACCATAGGAATAAAGATTTCCATTGCTGCTGTAGAATATCAGTGGAAAACTAAATGTACAAATAATGGAGACTGCTCATCTGCCCCCATATCAATTTCTGATGCTGTTCACATGGCTTACTGAGGAGCAGGCATGACTCCCTCATTACCCTAGAAGCATATGCAACTGATATGGGGACATTTTTGTCTAATACCATGCATCATCTTTGAAAAAAAGGCAAGGAAATGTTCTTTTCAGGCTCTTTTAGACCCAAACTGCTGGTAGCCGCCTTGAGGCAAAGCAGGAAAGAAATGAGTGTAGATGAGAAAGCTGAGATTGTCCTGGACTCCTCTGCCCTTAACTTCATCCTTCATGACTCATCTGTTTAATGCTCCTTAAGCACTCAGAAGTGCTGAGGAATGCCATATAGTCAAATCTACAATTAAACAGATGCAAACAGGCACGAGCCTTTAACTCCCTGAAGTGATCTGTATGCATGGATGTGATTTTTTTTTTTTTTTTTTTAATTTTCATTCTTTGGAGAGGTTGGGTATTGGGTTATTTCCTCTTGTTCTATCTTAGTTTTAATCCTTCTTATCCTTTAAGTGTGCTCTTTTAATTTCCTCCTTTCCCTCTTTTTGCCCTTCTTCTTGAAAGCATCTTTTTCTTATTAAGTCATTTAACCTTTATTAGACCATACCATGCCACTCCATCCTAGTTACTACTTTCTCTTTTATCCCTTTTTCTCTTTTTTTAATGGACTCTTTTCATATCATTCTCTCCTTGTTCAGGCTTCCTACATCCCCTTCCTCGTTCCCTTTGTTGTTCTCTCCATGGGACAGGTACATCTCATGAAAAGGTGCTTTGTTCAGAATGTATCTGCCTTGGGGCAGCTATTTAATGAAAAAATCAGCTTCCACCCCATGCTCCTATCCCTCTGAAGCCTGACGCAATAAATGCCAATTACAGTTCTACATAATTAAAGTAACCATGTCATATTTCTTTTTTAATATTAGTGTCTTCACATTAAAGGAATGCAGTGCTATGCAATGTGTATGTTTTTTAAAACAAAAAATAACAATTTTGCTTCTAATCCATATTACAACAATCGTAATCTAGAATTTTCTTTAACTCTTCTATTCTGTTATGAGAATAGTCCAGACATCTGTAGAAGGATCAGCAAAAACACAAACAGGAATACTTAAAAGTGTGGTTCCTTTATAATTGGGGATGAAAACTAACATCCTGCCTGCTTCTGATCCTTTTTACCCTCTTGTGGCAGGAAAGCTATTAGAAGAGATGAAAATTGATCAAAAAAAAACCACGCAGTCTTTTCTCTTGATGGCTGCTTTGGCTGTTGGGAGAATTTTCAGCTGCAGACAGGCCAGAATATAGAGAAAAGTATCAATCTCATGTGGTTTTAACAGCAGGATAATCTTAACCTTTTGGGTGCTAGGCTACTCGTCTGCCCCTGGGAACTGAGTTATTCCTGGATACCTTAATAGCCTTACAAGAGGATTAAAAGCAGAAATTATTGAGATGTTGGTACTGATAATGGCACTAATTTCCACAAATGTGACCATTTTTGCTACAGAGAGTAGTTGGTTTCAGACTTCTTGGTGAGATGCTCCCACTTGACCTGAAACACTGGAGTCTTTAATGTATGTGTTTGATATGAAGTAGCTCTTCACACCCACTCTGTGGAAGTTAACATCTGGATTTGTGCTTTTCTTCAACCATTTTCTCCATCTTTTTTACTTACACTTTATACAGTTTTGTATGCTTCCTGTCAATGCACAGTATTGTGCAAATGGCTAGATTTTAATAGCTCAAGCTAACAATTGGTGCATAAGAAAAAAATCTGTTCTAGAAAGAAGCATCTTATTCCCCCCGACTGTTGTTAATATTATTAGGTTATATTTTAAAATTCATATATTTAACAAATGTCAAGTCTGGAGTTTCAAATTTTTAAAGAAATTAATGATATAAATGAATTACTGAAAGCAGCAAACACTACACTTCTCTGCAGTTTCATATTCACTTCATCCCATTAGAGAAAGTATTTTTGTTCTAGAGGTGAAAGGCAGTCAGCAAGCAGGACTTCTGCCAGCAGAAGTCCTGTGTATAAAAATGCTTTTTGCAGAAGTGGAAGGACTTAATATTAGAGTGGCATCAGGATATGATTGCAGTGACAGTGACATGGTTGTGTCTGCGTGTGAGATGAATGATTAACTGTTGGACAAAGGATAAAAGAGTTTAAAAGTGCTGAAAAAAACATGCAGCATTTTTCCTACAGTATGGAATTTACACAAAAAAATAATAACCTGTCTGGACACACACCACTGCCTTAGTGGCTCTCACATCACACACAAGTGAGATCACACCTGAGGGTGTTTTCCTCCCCTGAAGGAATGCATGTCCTCAGAGAGAGCTCAGTTGCACTTTATCCAGCAATTAATTCCAAAGTTACCTCCCAGCACCCCAGCTGGTTGTCCAGCAGTGTCTGAGGGCTCTGTGCTGCCTTCCCACCTGCTCCAGGTGCTTCCTCTGGGGTGCCTTTGTCCTTCCCTTGTAGATCTTTTTACTCAATTTTATTTTAAACATCTTTCACCATTCTTTCTTCAGTATTGCATTATTCTCTTGTATGCTAGTAGAAACATCTTCAACATGTTTGAGTGCTTCTGTCTGCATATTTGCCATTGTGCTTTTTTTTCCTTTCTCAGATGATTGCATTTTTAAGGGACTTTGTTGCATAGGGTTTGTTTTTTGGTTTTTTTTTTAAGGAAGGAAGGCAATATTTAAATTGCTTTTCTTAAAGCACAAGGAAAGTAACTTACAATTTTTCCCATCTCCTGTCATATTTTAGAAACTCATGAGAATTTTACTTGTGATTATATTATTGGTATCAGTCCAGTAAATTCTCTATCATATTTCTCAACCATATCTTCATTCAGTATGTCATTATTATGTGTGTGGTGCAATAAAATTCCGTGCAACAGAACAATGTGAATTTCTGGGCTATATTAAGATTGAATCACATAAAGAACTGGGGAGGGGGAAGAAGTAGTAGTTTTCTTATTATCCTTCAAATCTGCATGGCCCTTTAATTTTTTTTAATTGTAGATATTTTCTTCTGTAGTTTCCTTACTCAGTATATAGAAAGCAGACACACTGACTCTACAGAAATACCTTGTAAAGGAAAGACCTTACAAGAGTGTAATTTCTGTTCATTAATAGAAATTTTTGAACTGATTAATGACGCCAATATAATTTTGTATCTCTGAGCTAATAGCTTAAGTTATTTTTTTCAAATTGTTCATATTTTATTGGTTGTTTGTTTTCTATTATGTTGCTTTTCAGATTTATGGAAAGTACTTGGAATTATTATATCCTTCATTTGATGCAATGAATATATTTTACTGGACAGCTTTATGCATTCAGTGTTACACATTTTGCTTTGCAGCTGAAGACCAATTTCTTAATTGTTCTTGTGCATGTGGTTGTTTTGAGGTCTTTTTCTAAGCTGCTGTGATTTTTGCATTTGCATGTTACTTGTGGGACTAAGTCTATGATTTTGCAAATTAAAAGTCTCAAGCAAACTTTCATTAGGTCCTCTTGTAGTTTTGAAGATTGCAACTTGCCATTGCATCATACATTCAATTGAATTTTAAATAATAATTCCTAGGTCAAAACCCAGTAGCTGTTAATACAGAAGCAAAATGTTTTTGGAAACTTTTCCAAACTGTTAGTTGAAATTTCCATGGTACCTCTGCACTGCTAAGAGCAAGAACAAGAAAGGAATACTTTTCTGCGTGGGGTTTTTGTGATCATATACCATAGAGATAGGAGCTGTATACAAATTTAACTTTGTCTTTTATAGACAGCACTTAGTGTTTAGTCTGAACCCAGTGATTTTAAAACATCATTGTAGGAGTTCATCATTTCCCTCTTGCACGTAATAAACATGCCACATCCTTAAAAGACAAAGTGTGAGACATAGCTCAGTTTTGGTGCCAAGAAAAAGTGGTTTGAAGAAAGCTTAGCACCCTTATCCCTAGGGAGATGTAAATTGTCACAGGCAGCACCAGACGCAGTAACTTCTCACTTGTGTGCTGCTAAACATTAGGGACATGTCACAAGTATAGAAGATATTATTAAAGTAATAAAATTTTTTTCTGACATTTATTTCTATTTTTATTAACACTACATTTGTATGTATATGCACAAATACCGAGAGTATGATGTAAAATATTCATATTCCAAGAGCTGTAACAGTGCTGCAAGTATCAAACACAATATGATTTGTTCTTTATTCTGTAAGAGCAAATGTCTTTCCTAGAGCTGTGCTCCTCACTGTATTCCTATGTGAATGCAAAAAGAATTGGGAGTGAAGAGGGACCTTATTACTGTAGTAGTAGTGAGATTGAACCTAGTAAGTACCTTTCTTGACTGTTCTTTCTTGGTGTCTACTTTTCAAGCAAGATTTTATTTGCTCAGTAATGATTCTTGTGTGTGAGTTTCACTGTTTCCACCAAAAAATGGTAAGTAAATGCGGTAGAGGAATGGTGGATATGGTTAAGCTCAGGCCTAATGAAATGGCCTAATTGATAGACAGTGAGGATACTTTAAACAGCGATAAACTCATCTGCATAGAAACTAGTCTGCTATTCTCTTTTGTTCTGTGTGCACAAACTGGAAAACTCAAAGTGCATTTCTGTTTAGTGAAAGTTGTTTTTGATGTAGAAGACACACAAACCAACTAGGGTTGACTTTTACAGCTTAAGGTCCAGTAAGCAAAATTACTGGATTTTTATCAGTAAGAAGAAACTGTTAGAAAGCTGTTTAAGACTACTGGAATTAGCAAAAGCCTCCACCGCAAACAAACTACTGAGCACTAACTGTAGAGGAAGTAAATCTGGCATCTTTTTCTATGTTTAGCAAAGATTTATACCAAGTACAATGCAATTTGGGGTATCTGGAGGGTTTATCATGTCAGAGGAGTTCACACATCCTGTTGTACCTGATGAATTGACCAGCTGGGACTACAAAAACTGACATGAGATTAGCTGTACATGTTACTGTTATAGAAAACAGCACTGGCATGAGCAACAGCACATCAGCCATCAGATTTTTTTTTTGGGATTTCCTATAGAAAAGTAGCATAATCTCTCTCGTCAGTATATGAGTCATTTATTTTGATGGCCCAAATGATTTTCATCGATATTCTCACAGTGTGACAAAGATTCAGTAGTGCCCCCATGGCCTACATTTGGGTGAGGATTGAATATAAATAGTCATAAAGCACGAGTCATGCCTCTGGCAGATGTGATGTGTTTTCTGCAATTTAATGTTTTGGAGACATGATAAATAATAATCAAATGGCATTTACTTAAAGAAGCTACAAAGCTCCTACTGGAAACAATGAACAAGATTTATATCAGGCCTCTGAGCTTGAATGAGGCATGGGCCCAGGGGCATTGCAAGTGCCTTCATTTTATATACTTACCTAGTATTCTGACTCACCCCCCAGGTTATTGTCGGAGCTAGTCAAAACCAGGACGTGTTCATCCATGTGGTTGTCTGCTGGCCAAGGGTAGACGTTTTGCATGGCAGCAACCTCAGCCAGCTGAGTTTTGGAGAAAGTATATCCATCGTGAATCATGGAATAAGGGTGTAAGTTTCTTGTATCTAGACTTCCAGCATATTGAGGTCTGGCTGGTAGCTGCATGTCATGGTTTAATCCCAGCCAGCAACTAAACATACAGCAACACAACCGCTTGTTTACTCCCCTATCCCACCAGGATGGGGGAAAGAGAATTTGTACCAGGAAAATGGAGAAAACTTGTGGGTTGAGACAAGCAGTTTAATACTTGACATAAAATATAATAAGAAAAACTAAATTGTAATAAAAAGGAAAATAACAAAGATAAAGATAAGTAAAGCCCATGAAAGACAAGTGATGCAAATGAAAATAATTTTGCTCATCACCAGCCAACTGTTGCCTGTCCCTGAAGAGTGGCTTCCCAGCCAACTTTGCCTCTAGTTTATATGCCGAGCGAGACACCCTATTTTATAGAGTATCCTCTTAACCAGGTTAGATCATCTGTCCTAGCTGTGTCCCTTCCTAGATTCTTGTGCACCCCCAGCCTCCTCACTGGCAGGGTTTAGAGAGGAGAAGAAAAGGCCTTGCCTCTGTATGCACTGCCCAGTAATAATTAAAATATCACAGATTTATCAACACTGTTTCCAGCACAAATCAAAGCATAGTCCCATACCAGCTACTGTGAAGAAGACTATCTCTACCCTGGCCAAAACCAACAAACTTGCAGCTTCTTTTTCCATTTAAGTTATGTTCAAGTCTCAGAAATTTCAGTACATCCTCATTAACCATGATCCCCATTAATCATCGTATAATCATAAAACCATAGAATGTTAAGAGGTTGTAGTGGACCTTAAAGATCATCTAGTCTCAATTCCCCCTGCCTTGGGCAGGGACACCTCCTACTAGACCAGGTTGTTCAAGCACTTACCCAAATTGGCATTGAGCACTGCCAGGGTTGGGGCATCCACAGCCTCCCACAGCAACCTGTTTTGGTGTCTCACCCTCAAAATAAAAAAAAAAATCTCCCTATTATCTAACCTAAATTACTCCTCTACCCATTACTCCTAGTCCTGCCACTACAGTTCCTGCTGAAGAGGCCTTCTCTGGCTTCCCTTAAGGCCTCATTCAGATACTAGAAGGCTGCTATGAGGTCTCCACACAACCTTCTCTTCTCCAGGCTGAACTGCCTCAGCTTCCTCATTGTGTCTTCAGTGCTCCAGTCCTCTTACCAGCCCTCCTCTGGACTTGCCCCAACAGTTCTACATCCTTCTTATGCTGGGGACACTAGAACTGTACACAGCACTCCAAGTGGGATCTCACCAGACCAGAGTAGAGAGAAAGAATCTCCTCCTTTGACCTGCTGGCCACGCTACTTTTGATGCAGCCCAGAGTTTGCTCGGCTTTCTGGACTGCAAGCACACATTGCCAAGTCTTACTGAGTTTTTCATCAATTATCACTCCCAAGTCTTTTTCAACAGGCCTTCTCTCAACCCAGCCTGTAGGTGTGCCTGAGAGAGCCCAGGTGTAGGACCTTTGATACAATATAGAGATACCATTGCTTTGGTCTATGGATCACCCCTGAGGAGTGTCTGTAAAAGTCCATAAATATCCACAAATGTCCTCTGAGTTCCTTTAGCCTGTGACTTTTCACTCCATCTGTTCTAGTGGTCACTCAGGACAGGAGAGGGGATGTGCTGCATCAAGGTTTTGGGGACCAAAGGCAACTCAGGTCTGGTCACTGCTGCATTGCAACTGCTTCTTTTAAAAACATTTCTCCTTCATTGATTTTGTTAGCTAATACCTATAGTATTAGTAATTAATTATTATTATTAGTTAGTAAGTATTATTGTTGTTGTTTATATTATTGTTATTGTTATTATTGTTACTAATTAATCACTAGTAATTCCTATAATATGAAACTCAGATAATGTGTTACAACCATTTAAAGGTATGTATATTTCACTCTTTACCCCTGGACCTTTTGGGCCAGTTTATAGGGTTTAACATTACAGTGAACTCCTCCCCTTGCTCCTAGCTTGGCTAGCAACAAGGGATTCCAGATACAGCAATTCCCATAACATGCCAAATAAATCATCATTCAGTTTCCCAGAGTCTGGTGCATGATAGGGGATGTGATATTCTCCCTCAGTGCCATGTGTTTATGAGATTGTTTTTGGAAATGAGTCCTGTTTTCTGATTCACTTCTTCCAGGGTGCTATGTGTGACCGTAAAACCTGCTTTTCAAGGCCCAGGATAGTATTCCAACCAATGGCATAGGCAACACAGAATGCTTCCAACAACCCAGTGTCACTTCCACCATTGTAAGCACATGGTTAAAAAGGTTTGTGGTAATGTGATATAATTAGCCAGGCTTTCCCATATTATTTCAGCCTTCACCCTCTATACCAGAAAGGCTTTTTCTGCTTTACTGGTTTGATTATGGGGCATATTTGATATTCTTGGATAACCTGTGCAATGGCATCGATTCCCCTCGGCCACAAGCCCATCTATCTCTTGCATGCCTTCCTAAATGTCCATCAAGGTATAAAAATAGGCCACCTTTATGTTCCCACTCCAGCTCCATCTGAGCCACTTCAATTCTTGCAGTTTGGTCACCTGTTCATTCTTTCAGTGTTCTTCAGTGCCCCAACTCTTGGGTAGGTGAGCATCTTGTGAGGTACTTTTACAATCGCATTTTCTACCTGAACAACAACGTCTTGCAGCAGCCCAGAGGGATGTATCACACCACTGTCAGTTGGCCTGCTTCCATTGCTGTAGCCACCACCACACAGAGCTTGCCAGCATCCATGAGTCAGTACAGAGACAAAGGACTGGCCACTTTTCTTGTTCAGCAATATCTAAAGCCAGCTTCACTTCAAGTCACTTCTGCAAACTGACTTGATTCACCTTGTCCTTGCACTTTTTGTGTCTTTTTGTGTAGGACTCCACACAAAACCCATCTACAGTATGTATTTTGAAGATAAATTAGTCTTTGTCTTTTTCAGAAGTTCTGTACAGCTAGAAGAGGTTCTGAATATAAACTCTTGAGATTTTCCATTTGTCTCTAAAGAGCGTATAATACATGTAAAGTGCTATGAGGAACTCTATACTTAGCAAAATTCAATAGATTTTCACCCAAATTTTAATGAGCACTATAAAATATTTTGAAATCTATGCTTGAAGCTGGTGATGTTACTAAAGAATATTGCCATGCAAGCATCTTATTTTATAACTGTTCTAGCAACTCAAAATAGCTCTTAGCTTTGGTTCAGTATTTCAGTGGTACTGAGAGATTTGAAAAGTCTTGAGGAGGCTATCTAGAAAGTCAGGTTTTTACTCCTAAACATTTGAAAAAATTTTTAAAAGAGCAATTTGATTAAATGATTATTATTAAATGATAACAACTAAAAGAGGAAATCTTGGAACTGAAACATACCTATTTAAAAATAAATATTCACACATGCAGGGCTCTACTCTGTTTTCATTGCCAGTTTAGGCTACACAATTAATCAGTGCTTCTGTTATCTTGATAATCTGTCTGCTTGCTGCTGTAAATAAATTACACTTTCTGGTGAAGTTGCTGACAGCTATTTAGGCTTTCAGCTTTCAAATACGCTTCTAATTGTACATGTTTGCAGCTTCTTAAAAGCATTTGCTTCTGAGAGAATTTTTGCAGCTAATGTACCTCGAAGTCTTCCTGTTTGTTTGTATTTATTTTCTTTAGAGTTGTATTTCCAAAGTATGAATCTCTAATAGATTCAATTCGCCTGAGATTGTAAAGTGACCCAGTAGCTTTTAATGAAAAAGTGTTACCTTGTTTGTGAGATTGGTGGCTTATCTTTGTGGAAGACAGGACATTCTCCTGTAATGCCTCACGTAACCCGTGAAACCTTGTACCTCGGGTAAGGAGATGCAGATGAAATTTTCACACTAATACCTGCATGGAGCAAGGAAATGGGCTGCAGGGAATTCTGTAGGGAGCAGGTGGGATGGGTTACATGTGGTTTCCTACCCACAGGTGGTGGAAACTTGACCTATATCAGAAAAAAACTCTATGGTTTTGACGATCCCCTCCCATTCCCCAATCTGGCAGCAGTGTGGAGTCAGTGCTCAGCAGAACACAAAGCCTGCTCTTCCTCCACCTCTCTGCAAACACATTTGTCTGTGCGCTTCTCTTTGTAAATTTGTTCTGAAAGCAGAGGACATTTACACATAGAACATCTACCATTTCAGGAGCAGCAAAGAGTTCTTGGGTACATAATTGATTTCAGCAGCAAGACCACTGGACATAGAGGCTCTCGCTTGCTTGTGATCACACCACTGGCTATGCCAGGATTAAAAAAAGAGATTTCCTGACATGCTCTGCTGTGATCTTACCATGAAACAATTCTTCCTCCTGAAATGTTTGGTTTTAGCCCCCGGTGGTAGTTATAAAAGCATGTTAAATACCAGACTTCTCAGCTTGAGACCATCTGTTTCCCTTGCAATCATGTACCACCCCCACACATGGGTTCCTTGTCACCAGTATTGCAGTTTCAGCAGAAGACAAAAAGAAAGGTATTTTCCTATATGATAGTTTAGGCAGAAAATGGACCTGGGAAACATGTTTAGGTGGAGAGGGTGTGATTATGCTAGAAATAGAGGGGTTTTTCCCCACAAGTGGAAGGCAGCAGGCTTTCAGGGAGTCCAGTCATTCAGATCTGTGCTGGCTCTGTGCCTGTGTAAAATCTTGTCCCACTTGACTGGGGCATAGCTTGCTTCATAAATCAGCAGTGTTACATGGTGAGCAAGCTGTCTTCACAAGTGCTCTCCCAGCATACCTAGAAATGCTTTTGCCAAATTTGTTACGGGTGAAATAACAGCTGTTAGGTTTAAAGGGAGTTTACACACTTCCTCTACATTAAGTAATTTGAAACGCAAATTCTGCATATGTAGAAAGCAGGTTACTATTAGGAGGTTTCAGATAAATCTTTTTTTGAAGACCTAAATAGTTTGTGGAATCAATAATGCTACCAGAAGAACATAAAATTGTAATGAATCATTTTTTTTGTCTTTGCTTATCCCAGAAGAAGCAGCAACATTTCTTTTGCTGCTGAAGTTACTCGGAAGTCAGGAGCATCATGGAATTAATTCAGCTTACATATCTTAATGATACATGGGAGATTGCATCACGTTTCACTGCACCATGGTGGTGATATTCTTTGTGCTTATTTGTGTGTATTTGCAATTGTTTCAAAACCTTATTTAGAAAAATACTTTAGCTCTGCTCTTCTGGGGTCTTTTTGTGTATACTATCTAGTTAGCTATTTAAATTAAAGGGGGTAGTGCTGAGTTGTGATTTCTCTACCTTTTACTGGTTCTGTCAGTGTCTGAGAACTACAGCAGTGTATTTAAAAGGAAGAGCTTACTATGACATGAATCAGGCATGTTTTTTTAAGGAGCTTGGTTGGGGCAAGAAGCTGTAAAGTTTAGCTGGAAACTGATATGAAAGATCATCTGCTGGAAACTTTGTAGCTTTGTAGCAGCAACACAACTAGGCTGTAATGAAAATACATACAGAAAAGACAAAGCCTACAGTCATTTGTGGAAAATATATATAGAATTTAAGTTTTAAAAAACCTGATTTTCTCATTTTTCTGTGTTTTATAAATTCTTTTTTAAATTATGAACTTTTACCCCCAACTTTACTCCTAATAAACTAATTGTTTATAATCAATAATTAAAATACAGTCTACTTTTACTGTTCAGCATATTGCTGTCCTTCACAACACACGCAAAATAAATTGTGAGCAAATAAAAATGTCTAATTAAATCTCTCTCCATGTCCACTTATACTTCTGAATTCATAGATTTCCTTAAAATGCTGTGCTAGGTAAGGGAGAGTTTTGTTGATAAGTTACATGAACTGAGGCAGTCAGGTTGACAGGTAGTTTTTGTTTCAACTCTTAGAAACTCAAAGTTGAGGTTTGATTTGAGGGTTAATGACTCAATCTTGCTACTGAAAAGGGAGGCAGCTGTACTGGAAACCCAGAATACCTTTTAAGAAATCTTTTGCAATGGATTTGTTCTTTTGATTGATACCTAACTAGATTTGATTGTCATTAGAATAGAATAATGTCTTACTAAAATCAAGAGTGGTTTTGTTGGGTTTTTTTTTTTCATAAGGAGGAAGAGGAAAAATTTAATTCACATATAAGCCTAAAAAGCTTATTTAAAGTCATTAGAGAACAATAGTTCTTTAGTTTGCTCCTGTGGAGGCCTCCCCCTATTATGCATTTCTCTTCCTTGACACAGTTAAGAGAAAAAGTATTTAAAAGCTATTTTGGAAGCTTGGTTCCCTATTCTTTTCCTGTCTTTCATAATCTGCATATTTCTTATACTTGAGAACCAATTAATTAATTGATTTGGAGACGAGAATTCATGTGGTGATCTACTGCTTTATTTCCCTTTTGCTCTAAGGCCCAAGCTGCAGTCTGTAAGAATTTTTGCTTTGACTCTAGAGGCCAGGATTAAATTCCTTTTTTAAAGTCAAGCCAGAGTACGCATCTCCCTTCTAAGTTTTCCATAAAATTTTGATTATTTTGATTTTTCTAATGAGACTGTGTATGCTTTCTCAGAACTTTTCTCTCAACTCTTCACTTCTGTGAGGTCTCCTCTGCGTATTATTCATTCAACCCCTTTCCTGTGCAATTCTACCATTTTCCCCCCATGGATTTCTTTTCATGTCACTGCCCCTGTTCCGTTTTCATTTCCTCCAAAGCAAAACATGAATCCCTCTTATCTGAGTTCTTTCAAATCTGATAAAACAAACTCACCTGGTTTTGCTTAAAAGTTTTTTTTTTGTGTGTGTGTGTTCCCATTCCTGGCTTATCTTTCACAGATTTTATTAGTGTGGCCTTGTGTGTATGGATAAGGGTTGAGCATGCAGAAATTGGTAAAGAATTTAATTGCTTATAATGAACTAATTTTAGCAGCCTTTCAAACTGCTTTTAGATTTGTAAATCTGCGAAATGTTCAAGGGATGGCATTAACTGTTGCGAGTCTGTGACAAAATCTTCAGTTGACCTATTTAATGCAGAATTTTTCCTCTGGCTCTTGAATTTGAGGAAGACTACGGGTTTGCTTCTTCTTCATGAATGTCAACTATATGTCAGTAAAAGTCAGGTTTAGTAGTGAAAGAACCTTTAGATGCTATTTTATTTATCGGGCAGAAAGGCAGGCTTTTGCAGCACTGGTTGTGTCATCTGTAAGCATTACATAATCATGACATGTGAGTGTACTTTTTTCAGGTTAAAAGTTTTAAGTGTTTAGGTTTTCTTAACCTGTACAGTAGTAACTGTGCTTCTAAAATAAAGAGCTTTGGCAAATTGTTTTTCTTGGAAGTGGTAAGAAATAAAAGCAGAAGACAAAGGAAAACATACACATAGCTCACTCTGGATTAATGACTTTGGATAGGAACCAAAATTATCTAACACTTGAAAATGCTAAGAAATCTCTTAAGAAGCCATACATCATTCTTTGCAATAGGAACTGCATTTAACTCCAGCTAATCACTCTGGATGAGACGAGTACCTATATTAACGCACTCTGACTGAATCATTGTAGAATTTACCCAGCTTACAGCTGAAGCATGGTTCTAAATCACAATTTTTGCAGTCAAAATTAAGTGTCTGTCTGTATTTGGTATAAACATAAGGTGCAGGGTGAGCAAAGTGGGAAATGGCATACTCTGAATCATTTCACCTGTGTTTTACAGGCAGGTTTTGACTATGTACTTCAAGGTTTTTCAAATTAATTCCAGTCCCCTGCCACCATTTTGGAAAGCTGAATTTTTCTCCTTGTACAAAGTCTTTCAGCTGGACTTATCCATTTTTGTTTCATCTTTTGTTTTCTTTCAATGGAAACCTCAATTCTCTGATTAATGAGTTAACCTTCAATTTGTTAACTGAGAACATGTTTCTCCACCAATTTCCATGAGTTAGCAGCAAAGAAGATTGTATGAAGCTAACAATAATTGCATAACTTTCTCACTTCAGACTCTAAATAAGAATGAAAGATGATTTAATTTATGAAGATGAAGATAGATCTGCTCTGATTAGAAAAAAAACATGACTAAGCAAAGCCTATGGTCTTGGTGATCCTTCTCGTCACAGACTATTTGTCTAGGAGACTGCTGTACCCCAGTGGGGGGAAAAAGCCCCAGGCCCACAGTCATGCAAAACCTCTGAACCCCACTGTGGAGAAGCCAGGCCAGGAGCCCACCACTGAAGGCTGTGTTATTATATTTTGAATGTCTGGATAATGTAAGCTGAGTATCATTTTTGTGTCCCAAGTGAGCAAGCTTTTCTCATTTCTCACAGTGTGATACCAACTTTTCCCAGTTTGATATCCAGGTAAATTGCTGGAAATAAGTCAATGACATTTTACCAGTGGAGGATTTTTTTTTGGTTTTACAGACCTTGGTCCTAAAAACAGAATATAAATAAATGTCTATTAGTATCCCTGCTACTACTGTGTGGGTTAGGCCGGGGTGGAAGGAGATGGCATTTGTGCAATACAACAGCAGGATTGGAAGTACACTATTGCTTCTCATTCATCCTGTGTGCATAGCTGCCATCCTGGGTTTTATATCCTCTGTTTTATTTCATTTTCTTGTAAAGCAAAATCCTAAGTATGTTACCCCAGCAGGTTAAATTTCAATTTACTTTAGCAGTGTTTCTGTATTTTTTCTTTTTTCATCTTTCTCCTTAAATCCCTCTGGGGATAAAGAGGCCACTATTAGGAAGATTGTTTCTTGAACTAGTTTCACTACTGCTTTTTCACTGAAGCTGAAATATATATCTCAGGTTCAGCTTTCATAAGGTGATTAAGCTTCCACAGTCCAGCTGAAAACCTGCACAGTCCAGTTTACTTTGTTACTTTAAATGACTGCCTTAAGCATGGAAACATCAGTGGTTTTCCTTGATCCAGGTGGTATTTTTTCTCCAAATCTGACCTCTTTCACCCCACATGCTTTTGTAGCTACTTTTTGTTAGCTGGGCCCTTATATAGGTACCAGATAAGATGACATTATCTCTTTGTGGTAGTTAAATTAAACAGATTCTGCCTGCCATAATATCGACTGTGTGTTACATATGTATTGAAGGGGTTAATGGAGTGGTTGCAGGCTGGAGGTGTTTATGTTGGAATGCTTTGAGAATCGATTCCAGCTAATGGAAAAAAATGCTTTAAAAGTGAGCTGGTTCCGTTCCCACAGTGAACAAAGAGAGTGGAAACAACATTTAATAAACCTTTCAGAAGTAAATCCTGCCATTTTTCCCTCCACCATCACCTGTAGAAGAAATGCCCACTTTCTTCTCAATGAGCAGGATTTCTTCCTGCAGTGTATTTGCCTTACTCTGTTAGGTAACAAGACAAAGTCTTTAGACAAAAACATACCAGAAAAATACGTTTTGCTAATGTGTCATCTAAGGCCTAAGTTTTATTGACTTTGAAAATTTTTGCTTAAATGGCAGGTTGACCAAACATAGCCAGCCTTAAGATTCCTTCTCAGCTGCCCCTAACTATCTGGTTTCAAAACTGAAGAAATTTGATTATATGCATCTTGTTTTACAAATATGGATGCTGCAAATTAAGATCCTTGTTGTACTTGGATTACAGGGGAATGTTGCATCTTCTGTTCTACCTGTGTGCCGTCTTTATTTAACATTTATTTCAGTGTGTTTAGAAGGTTTGGCAAACATAACCCTTTACTTATGAAACTAAAACATTATTGCATTTTTTGTTGTTCAAAGGGGGTTTTTTACTCTAGAGTTGTCATGCAAAGTGGAGGGGCTTACAGTAGTATTCTTGCTTTGCTAATTAAGGTGATTATATACAGATTTAAGTTAAGTAAGAGGTTTTTTCTATTGATAAACCCTGCTGAAAAATCCAAGGTTTATTTTCCATTGAGAATTGGCATGATTTTTAATGCAAGGCATATTTGTTGTGAACCATGAACAGTCTTTATGAGACCTAAAGAAGATTTGTGAAAACAGCCTGTAATAAAAATCACACATGCTTCATAAAACACTACTTGATAGATATCACTTGCACCATTAAGAACTAAACGACAAAGGATGTAATTTCAGTTCTGGCATACAATATTAATCGAAAGGCTTTAAAGCATCTTGCTGATGGGAACTATGACAACATGACATTGAAGAATAACAAACTGCAGACATCTATCTTAATCAGATTTTCAAAGTAAATGTCATAAAATAGAAAGTTATGTTATCTATCTTCATAGGGTCACATATCATATAGGGTACAGCTTTTCAGCTTGTTTATTCTAAAAATACCAGGGTCAAAAAAATGTGCCTTTCAAGTAAGTTTAAAGCTCAGTTAATATTCTTTACAAAGTTTTTGGGAATAGATTAGTAACTGGTGCTTCCTATTTCTGCAGCAAGGTTATAAAACATTCGTGAGAGCTGAGTTATAAAACAGCTGAGAATGCACAGGTATTATCAGTATGAACATGTCGAGGGAAAATATTATGCTCAGTGGATGTGAAATAGAAAGACAAAGTTACAGGTGTACCTTTAACTGGAAGTGTTATGCTCCTGTAGATAACACAGCTGAAAGACATTGGTAAAAGTATTTTTTCTTCAGTTCCTAAAGCTTGTAGTTTTTTTGCATTAATTGTTTCTTTGTCTTCCTGTGTGTATTTAACTGGTAAAGAACAGTGTCCTTATAGTGTGTGGGAAATTATCAACGTGTACTTTGTGGTTTAAACACCGATGTTGCATGTTAGGGACTCCTGCTGCCCTCCAGGGAGTTCCAGCTACTTCTCACCGCTCGTCATCTGGTCTTAGACAGACACCACATGAGAACCATGGGATCATTTTGAGTTTCTCCACAGTCAAATAAGTCTTTCTTCCCTTTAAGGACAGAAGTCTTTATCTTTCTTTAAAAAGTAAAGTTGTGTTGCAATCTAAAGGAAAATGGCAAAATTAAGGTTTTCTTTATTATTTCTCCCAAATTTATAATCATGAGCAAGGCAATGCAATCTGTCAGAGCTTATCCTGCATTAAATTCACTGATAGTTTCTCAGTTCCAGATACCTTGACAGGTTTTCAGACCCTACAGGCATTGTACTGATGAGGAGACAAACACTGGCCCATTTTGATCAAGCTACTTGTTTGACTTTTGCCCCCTTTATATTATAATAGTATATACACACACACAAGGTGCATATCTAGATCAAAGTGTCCTTGTCACTTCTCCTTATGCTTGTCACCATGTATCAAGCACAGAGGAAGTCAGCAGCAGTGGCTGCAGGTTAATTCTGTTTCCATCTCTACGTCCATTAGGTATAAACCAAGCAGAAAAGGATGGGCAAGCTGACAACAAATCAGAGTGAACGGGCTCTCCTCTGATGGTAGGCAGTCTGCACCACAGTCCCTGGGTTGAATGTGTGGCTTGGATCCTTAAAGCATTTGGCAGAGCCGAGCAAATTTGGATGTGAATAAGACTAAGCAAATACTTGTGATTAACCACAAAATAAGCACATGCAGCAACTTGTTTTAAATTGCCCCTATGGCTTGTAGTAAATGATCAGAAAGGAAGCTTTGAGTCTCACACACCCTGGCAGGAAAAACTGAACTGAAGCAGTGGTTCATTCAAAAGACAGATCTGCCTAATTGCAAATGACCACTTAAATACTCAATTTTTTTTTCTGAACACATAACCTTCTTTATGTTTTCATTAATTAAATGTGGCTTCTCATGGAAGATGCTCCCAGACCAGAGACTTGTGGAGTGATTGGTTTTACTTGCCCTCAGGATCCCTGAAGCTGTGGCTGTAGTGGTGCAGGTAGCCTGTCTTACCCCTCTGTAAGCAGAAACTTAAAAAAAGATCTCCTTTGGGAGCTCTAGGAATAATTAAGCCATTTTCAATTTACAGAGACTTCTGAGGTAAATCCCACTACTGCTTACAGTACTTTTGGAGATATGGCCATATGTCAATTAGTTAAAATTTCAAGTGCATTGAAGGGTTTTATTGAGGAAATCAAACCAGGTCCTATAGAAATTATTTTTACTGCTAGCAATCAAGAGCTAGCAGACCAGGGACCAGTGACCTGCAAACAAAAGGTTGTATTCTTTTAAAGTTTTCTAAACTTTTCATGCATTTTCTAAAACATTCAGTCTACTCCAGATTCTTACATCTAGTATGTGTTATGGATATTTCCTTTACCATGGCAGAGACTTTTCTAAAGAGAGAATAGGAAAGGAGCAGCCTGACCAGAAAGAGTTAAGACTCTCATAGATATAGATATTGAATAACATTTTGGTCACATTTGAAATGTTTATATCATAATGGAAGACTTTGCTTTTGTGTTTGTCATGGGAACTCTAAGTTCACATTAGTTATACACTGTTTAAAAGCCTAATCCTTATCAAATGGAAATCACCTGTCTTTTTCTTAGATGACTAGCTAGCTGACAGGTCTCAATGATCTGTCTGTTATAGAAAGACACAAAATTTGAAACAAATGACTTTTTTTCATGGGTGCTTGGTTTGCTTTTCTGCCTCTGAATTAGCCCCTTTCCCCCACATGGCTGTAGGTATCATAAATGTCTCTCCTTCCTATGCTGTTCAAATTCTGTAACAATTAAATGATAAAATTAATTAAATGTAGATTACTTTTTGAAAAATAAAAGATGAAAAGGTTTTGTGAAAGGCTATAGAACTGCATATAATTTTCCTCTGCAATTGAAATGGCTGCTTTGCTTCACTGTGATTCCCCAGGGTAAATAACAATTTAAATGTTTTGAAAAAATCATGTAACTGTAGTAAGACGGCTTTCTACCCAATTTCTTGTGATTTTTCCGAGTTCTGTGCATATGTTCACACACATAATTATCTGATGTCGACTTACTCAACAAGTGCCTTAAAAGGGTGGGGTTTGTTTGTTGCACCTGAAGAACTTTGACAGGTTGGTTGCTAGGCCAGTTTATGTCTGCCTCTTGCTGCAGAAATCTTCTCTTTAAGATGAATGGGATTGCTCTACAGTCATTAAGCTCTAAACCAAACAGGAACGTTATAATTAAAACTTTACATCTTTAGACGCAAGCCTACCCGTACCTACCCGTATCTGCTTAATTTTAGTGTAAATTAGACATTCCCATTTAGATTAAATCAATTAAGGTAGCTTTTAAAATCCAATTTAAAGCAAAGCAACTGCACCTCTCTGGAATAGTTTTTAAGCATTTCAACCAAATTGTACTTGATCAGATTTGAATGCTTTTTCTTCTAATAAGTGGTTTGTTGTGAGGGAGCTGGCCAAGTCCCAGGGCTGCTGTCTTTTCAATAAGCAAGGGAAGATGTATTTCCCTCTAGGACTCCAGTGGTTGATAGGGAGGAAAGAGAAGTGACAGGGTCTTGACACTCGATATTGCAGCACATGGGGGGCTGTTATTGCAGGGAGTAGTGTCCAGTGCTGCAGAGTTTATGAAGTATATATCGTGTCATCCCACTCTCCTTATAAATTTGTTAAGTAGAAAAAGCAAGAAAACTGAAACTACTCTGGCAGTAATGCTGATTTCTCAGTAGAGCAGTGTGAATCACGTAACACACATGCCTCGGTTTCCCTGCATGTGCAGTGAGAATATTTTCAGTGTCACAGGGTTGTTGAGAGGATCTTACTCCATAAAACTGATAGCTTTGTGTGAAAGCCTCAGGAATACTGAAAACTGTTCTTTAATTTTTAACTCCTTAAAAGAGTCAAAAAGGAAATCTGGCTCCAGCTTAAGAATGGCATTCAAAACCTGACTATTGTGATGATTCTTCCTCTCAAATCAGTGGTGCAACATTAGGTTTTTGTTAGAAATTGTACAGCAATCAGAAGAACTGTGTATTGGGGAAATCTGGCAGGTTGGAGAAAAGATCCAAAAAGCAGTCCTTAGTGATCTCTCATTCAGAATGACAGTGTAGGACTGAATAAATTTAGAGGAGTATAGATTTTAGCTCTGTTGATTTATGGAAAATCTAACCTTGTTAAATGCAACTCTACCTATAGCTTTTGCACAATTAGAAAAGAAATAAATCATTCCAGATTTTTCAGGCGTTTGTGATTTTGAGGAAGCTGTAGATTCCTTGCCAACTGAAGCCACCCTCAGACACAAGAAAATGCCACTTGCCAACATTCTGTGGAGAGAAAATTGGATAGGAAGACAAGTGATCTTTGCGAAATCGCACTTGGATGGCCTTCTAGCTCCCCTCTAGCCTCTCTTAACTTCTTTTATATGTTCCTCTGTATCTTCAGTGTCAGTAATGTTTGTATGTTATATGGCAGAAGGGCCTTTTGGTTCACAGTAAATTTCTAGGGAAATAATCTAAATCCCAAATAGTGGCCTGTGTAGCTGGCCTATGATCTGAGTAATCCAATTTCATTCTTTCAGTGTATTTTCAGAGTAATTATTAAATCTGTGCATTTATGGAGTATATAAATTCCCTTTACAGAATCTTTACTATCCATCTTCCTCACAGGGTAGAGTGTGTGGGAAGGTGTGACATCTACCTGAGACAAGCTTGGCGCTCACACCCTCCTTTGTGCAAGAGAACAACGATGATCAATCCTCTACTTTGTCTTTAGCAGAGAATGCTGCAAGACATTTAGTACTAAAAATGATAGACTGAAAGATTGATTTTCAGCAGAGACTGTAAATGAGAAGAGAAATTAATGAACAAGAGGGATGTCAGGATAACATTTCAGCTGGTAGGAGCTGTACTGGAAGAGGGTTTTGCACTGATCACGGCAAAACTGTCCAAGAAGGCTAGGCTGGTAGGAGAGTCAAAAAGGGTAATAAAAAAGAAAAGTCTGATCCTAAAAACAATTTTAATTAATTTGTCTATCTGATTAAAATAAACTAATGTGAATTACTTCATTCCAGCTGCCAATTTTCTGTAATTTTTATAATTAATTTGTTTAATTAATAATTTATATGGATATATTTGCATATACATGTGTGTAAATACTTAAACAGACACGTGCACATATATAATTTTTTATATACACATGTACCTATGTATTACAAAATAAAAGGCCACAATTAATTTTTCACCAGCTGATAAAGAGCTTGTTATCTAAATCAGATAAAATTTTAAGTAGATATGGGAAAAAATCTTTGCTCCAGTGTTGGTCTGTTAACTTTCTTTAGTTGGCTTGTTGAAATGTGGCTTAAAGCCCTTGACAGTAATCGCATGCAGTGACAGCCTTTGTGTCAGTGTTGGTGAAGATAACGCTTATCAGTTGTATCCTACCTGGACTGGAATTTTGCATTAATACATTAGGGATTTGGTGTTGAAAATCTCACTAGCAGTATAAATGCTGTTATTCTTTTAATGAGAGATTCAGCATTGATGTAGTTTGTGACAAAAGTCATGTTGACCTCACAAAATCACTGGAAAGAAGAATGCGGTACTCAGAAAGGAAATTATTCCAAAGACTTTTTTTTTTGGTTTAAGTCTATTTCTTAACATTTTCATGTTGTCTTATGTTTACAACCTCAGAAATTGCTCACACTTAAGTTAATTTTGTAGCAGTCACCTGTAAGTTATTGGAAGCATCTGTTTCAACAGAAATACTTTTCCTGTGTTCTCTGTACCAGAGTTTTATTATTGAGTTTGTAACAATTGCAATTATAACCAGTTCCAAAAGGGAATTGCTTATGGGAATCAAACAACTAATTTAAAAACTACCTGAAAGCTTTTGCACTGTGAGAAAAGTGCGTGTCCTGTATCTTCTGCTCTGCTTAACACTTGCATTTATATTATGAAGTATGTTCTGCTGCATTAGTGTAAGAAATAGATTGAAATTTTAATTGCATAAATGTTAAGTGTTACATGTTTAGGAGTTAGTTTTGTGTACAATGTGTTATAAAATGTTTGTCTTATATTTATTGCTTATTTGACAGTGATTTTATGGAACAGATTGCTAAAACCTAACATTGACGGAGGTATTTGATTGCAGGTTTTGCTGTTTTGAGATTTTGAGTTTAAGCTTTATGGGTGTTGTGTGCTTTGGTTAAGTCAGAAAATATTTCCTTTAGTTTCGATGGCCTGACTCTCTTATCACCTGTGACTTCCTCCAAGCTGTATTTATATTGCATGGTGTGAAATTGGAAAATCTGTTCTGTATGTGTTCTAATGGATGTGACGGTCATTAAGTATATGAGTCTTCTGACGTTGTAATCAGATGTGAATCAGTCTGTTAAATATCCATGAAGCAACATCTGCTTCACAGAGTGACCTTCTGCTAAAGAATACTTAGCATCCATTAGCAGATCATACTGCAGATCTGCCTTATTTGAAATGCACTAAACTAGAGTAGTCTACTGCTGTTTAGCAACTAGCTTGTAATAATTTATTGCAGTTAAATAAAGCTTAAAATCTCCATTAAATAATTATAGGGATTATATGCATTTTGAAAACCTTTGTGTTCTACTGAAATTACCCATTTAATTTCAGGGTTGGTTTGTTAAAAAAAGCTGAAGTCTAAAGGCGCATTAGGGGATCTGTCAGATGCTGTTTTCTGTAGGTGTTAATAAAACCAGATTAAAAAAAAAAAACTGAAACAAATTAAAACCAAAAGCAATTTTACCATCTGTTGTGTATTAATTAGAATTTGGTGTATCAAGGGTAAACTTGCTCTTACAGAATGTCACTGAATGTCTGCTAATAGAATAATATGCAAATATATTAGATGATAGGATTATATTGAATTTCTCATTCTGCTTTGGTTGTAGCAAATGCCAAGATGTATAACGAACTTTAATTTTCTTTCTTCTTAGAACAACCTCCAAATAACCAAGGCCAGTCGACCCTGCAGCCTTTGCCGCCTTCTCACAAGCAACATTCAGCACAGCATCACCCATCCATCACCTCACTTAACAGAAACTCACTGACAAATAGGAGGAATCAGAGTCCGGCCCCGCCGGCTGCTTTGCCCGCCGAGCTGCAAACCACACCTGAGTCAGTCCAGCTGCAGGACAGCTGGGTGCTTGGCAGTAATGCACCTCTGGAAAGCAGGTAATTACTTAAGTACTACTACAGACTGTGGCAATGCTAAAAAAAACATTTAACATAATGAAAGTTGACCCGTAGCTAATACTTCCCCTCATTCAGCAAGGAAAACTGGAAAGTTTTCAGTCCTGAAATATGTGTTCTCTCTCTAAAATCCTCAGTGACACTCTTCTCCCTCACAGTCCTATTCCAGAGTAGTTAGAGTATATTAATTTTTTCAGACAAGCGTTTCCTTTCCTGTTCATAACCTGTGACTTTTGCCTGTTTAAAGAAATTTCTTGCCTTGCTTGCCAGAAACGTGTCAAATATGTACTGTCATACAGATCAAATGTCAAATAACATTCTGTAATAGTTTTTAACTCTTGTACTTGGTACCTTTAAGGAAGTACTTATGTGAAGCTAGGTATTTTTAAAGGTGCTGGGATTTGGTGAGACAAAAGAACTGAGTTTTGGTGTAATGATCAATTTATCATTAATAACTGCCTCTAGGAAAGAAGCAGCTAATATGAAGAGTGACACTAGCTTTTTTAGATGAATAGTCTATAAAAATTTTGAAAGGACTTATTGGCACACAGCTGAATTTACCTACAGTGATTAATTAGTACTCATGTAACACTCAATCAGCACTAATTTTTTATTAAGGAAAGTCATAATATTCCAATTTAGTTATTAAACTGAGCATTTATTACTATATTAAAGTTGACAGTAATTCTTGAAGATGTTTATGAAATCCCTTCAGTCTATTCTTTGAATCTCTTTAAATTATGTTTTATAGCAAAGTAAAGATGATTTTGACCAATTTAAAACATACCTAACTTTAGGATTCTCTTTTAAGTCATTTTTGTTGCCATAGGAGTTGCCTGAAACATCTATGGCAACAAAAACGACTTAAAAGATGGTTTGGAATGGCTATTCCTTCTCTTTCTTGGACTCTCCTGTGCTGTTTGAGACATAAGCACTGTGGAACAGCATTCCACTGAAGAAATTCATCATCGTATTCAAACAGTTTAGTGCTTTAAGAAAAAATTTTCTTATAGAACAAGTAAGGTTGTAGTGTGGAAAAAGATGTTTGGTGTTTTCCTGATAGTAGTTAATCTTAAGTAGATGGGTAGGGTCTTTGATGTTTGCTTCTATTGCCATATATGTTTTTATTGTCTTTATAAAGGTGTAGGACTACTTGAATGAGAATGCCACTTCCATTTAACCTGAAGCATTTTTTGCAGAGTAAAGTCTTTTCATCTTTTAAACATTTCTGATGAAAACCTAAGGGTATTTTGCATGTTCAAATTTTGAACACTTGTGAATGAGGTAAAATATAAAAATTTCATGTAAAAACTGATAGAGCCTTACTGCTTTGGTTTTTCTAATGGTCTTACTTGGTTAGAACTCTGAAAGTGTAGAACCTATCTTATTTGTCATTGATTTTTCCCCTTTTGGTTAAGATTCCCTACTGAGTGTGATTTTCAGGCTCAGTATCAACTGTATTAACAAATTTGTGATAGGTCTCTTCCTTCACCCTTTTCTTGGACTAGAAAAAGTTTGTCTCCTCTTTGGCAATATTTTAGTTTATGCTTATTGTTGGGGTTTTTTTTTCTTCTCTCTCTTTTTTATTATTTTGACTTAGATGACAACCATTTAGAGGTAGAGAATGTCAATGTCAGCCTATATATACAACTATCTTTCTAGCTCTGTAGGCTCATACTGATGATGGGTGGCATAAAAATGACATACAGTTTGCTGTCAGGTATAACTGGGCAGTGAATTGGCTGGCTTTGTGTATGTGCACGTAGGAGAGAGGGATGTATTTGCAAAGCTTGGGGGAGGTTTTAGTTCCTATCGCTCTGCAGTAGTAGAGAAAGTGATTTCAAAAGATATATATTCCATAATATTGGATTCAGCTGTGGTTTTAATAGGATATATGGCAATTTGGCTCTGTGCAAAGTGCTATCAACAAGAACTAATGGATTTGTGTGAAACATTGCTGTTACTGGCTAAAAAGATGAACTGTGAGGTTACAGATCAATAATGTCCAACAGAAATTTGAATTCACTTTTTTTTAAATATAAAAACTCTTTGCTTAAATGTTTATGAGGACCTAAAACTGTAACTTGAATGAATTGAATTATGTGAATGCTTCTTTAATCCTTGATGTCGTCTTTAAATGACAATGAGATTAACAAGCAGAGGCAGAAATTGTCTTCCCTCTATTTGGGCTCAGTAAAATCTACATTAACAAAAAAAACCCAAGACAGTAGAAGAATATTTCCTGTAGGCTTCCTGAAGACTGCAGGACCTTTCATTGAACATTTAATGATCTTTACTATTTGACTGTTCCCTAGCCAGATTAAGTTAGGTTAATTGGATTAAGCCAGGTAAGTTAGGTTCATTTGTAGAGCCAATAGATCCACTGGAGGAGCCAGCACTAGAGAATAATATGAACTTCTGAAGCAATCAAAATCTTTCCATTTTGTTCTTTGAATTACTGGTTGGACAGCCAGAGTCATGTAAATAAATGACTACATGTCAGATGTCTGAATATGACAAAAAATCATTTAGGAATTAAATATTAGTGGGTTTTTTATTATCACTGAACTTTAAGTTTTTATTCAGCTACTAGTTCTAGTAATGATTTCTTGATTACCAGTATCAATAGTAACATTCTCATGACTTTGAGTTCTAGTAGGATCTAAATTACTGATATTTAAAAATAAATCACTTCTTTAAATGCTCCCTCTGTTAAATATTTGAATGTGGAGAATTTTTCTAATGAACAGTCAATTAGGAATATTAGAGATGCACAGAGGAAAAGTATGTTAGAATTCATACATTTGTAGATAAAAATAAGCTGGTAGCATCTCTTAGTGCATTTCCTTGGAATTATTTCATTAATTTCAGTCATTGAATGTAAAAGATCGCTTTGTTGGTAAGGGGAAATTTACTTACACATTCCAGTCAAGGAATAAACCTCTGAGAATATTATGTAACTTTATTCAGAATCTGTGCTAACGTGCCAGTGAATCAAAGAACAGCTTTGCTTATTCTTACTAGATTTGCTGCAAAAAGTACCTCAGTTGAAAGAGGCTGCATTTTGAATGATGGAGTGTGAATTTTTTATAGAAATTAGCCAAGAAACTAACATGTTTTTCATAGTGTATACAGGTACTGCTGAGTCTTCTCTTACCACTTAGTATTAAAAGTAGAGTCGTAGGACCATTACTGTATTCAACTACTTAGCTACTTATTTTACCAAGAAATAAAAGAAGGAATTGTTGAAGAAGTACTTGATGACTAGAAAATATTTTAATATTTTATGGAACCTAATTAAAGTACTGGAATACCTCAGAAATAGTATAGACAAAATATTTCCTGGAATGTGTTACTTCAAAACTGTTCTGTAAACTTAATTCAAAGTTCATTTTAGAATGTGAAGACTTTAGAAACTTTTAAAGTGTGATGAACATACACGCGTCATTATTGAGGTGGACTGCCAGTGATCCAATTGCCTTCAATATTGATTAAGGTGTGGAACAGGTGTTGATAGTTTCCAGGGAAGTTTTAAATCAATTTGTGTAGAGGCTGATTGATTGTCTGCAAAAGCACAGTGTTGCTGGAGGTTAAAGTCTGCTCAAACCACCTATTTTGCACACTCCACCCACTAAAAAAGTGCCTGGTTTAATCAAATTCAAATTGTCCTGATCTGTAAGTCTTCCAGGTTTTCATGGACTTGATTAGAGATGTTACTTCTATTGAGAAGGTGCATGGTACAAAATAAAGGCAGAAACTGGGGATGGAGTTCAAGCCCTGCTTTTCTGAAGACCCTCTTAAGCATGTGCTCACATTGCTGATCTGCAAGTTGAAGAAACAGGACTCTGCTTAGATTGCTGACAGCAATGAGTGCATTTGAAAAATTGACATGCCATAATTATGGGATCTTTATATACAGACATTAGAAATTAAATATTGTTTTCAAATACTAAAGTCAAAAAAGTTCTGTTTTCTTCTGACGTTCTCTTACTGTCAGATTCTCCCTGAGCATCTGTTTGAATCCTAAAACACCAAGCCCATATGCTTATAAGCTTTCTTTGATGTCAGTAGTGTCTTACTTTAGATTTTTGCTTGATCCCTCTGGCATCTTTCCTGCTCAAATATCCCTTGCTGTCATCATAAGTACTTGGAATTTGATCATGCTGTGTATTTTGTCCCCTGGCTCTTAGGCAAGCACCAGTAGTCCAGAATTTTGTAGCATTTGCAGTGTTCCTTGAGTTTATCATCCCTGTTTTCAGAGGTACACAGCCACTGAAGTAAGAATGGACCCAAGTATTTTTCCGCACATTAATCATTCCCTGTTTTAGATAGGATAAAAGAAATAGGCGGTTCTAAACAAAATAATAGTGGCTTGCTTCATTTCTCCCCCTCATTTCCTCACTATTCCCTGAGAGAACCAGAGACTCTGATACTTCTTTTGCCTCTCCTGCTGCTGTGCGTTGTCCTTGCAGAACGTGAGATCCCCATTCACTTTGGTAGCCAGCGCTCTGCATATTTTTCTTGCTGGCTGGCTGTGCCAGATAGCCAGCAAGAGACTGTCTTTTAATAGTCTCAGTTCAGTTTTATTACCTCATCTCTGGTCCAGCCTCATCAAGTAAACAACATCCCCCACTATGCCCTGCTCAGTCCTTAAGCCTGCCTTGCCACAGGCAGCTGTCAGGAATTTTATTCAAGGACTTGCACATAAATAAGGAATCACCAAAGGGTAATGACCACCTAAAGGTAGCCTTGTAACACTGTGTCTTCAGGTTACAGTCCAGCATTTAGTTCAGAGGACAGCATGGAAGGCAGTTAAATCCCACATTCAGTTTTGCACGAACAAAGTTACACAACAGAATTATTATATTCTTTTTTGTGGGATCATCCCGTTCTTTAATTTGAACTTGCACCTCTAATTTCATTTTTTTGTATCTTTATGTATAGAGAATTAGAAAGTCAAGCAGTCCTTGCAAATGGTCATGACAACCTTATAGAGATGGATGTGTTTTCTCCAACATATCACGATAGCAGTTATGGGTATGTGACTCTTCAGTGTTTGCATGATGCTAACTATTGACACAGAAGACAAAGTGTGATTTTTCAAAAAATTATTACAATAGGAAAACATCTGGAACAACTGTACTCATCCTTATATCTGATTTTTAAAAAATTAGTCTAAATAATTTGTCGTACTGACTCATGTCAGATACAAAATGGTAAGCTCTGACTGCCAAATCTTGCTTGCTTTGACTTAAGACATTAAGAATGCAATTGACATTGTATTAATTCTCTGTGGCCCAATTCTGCAGGCTGTTGCAAACCACTGACATGATTACACATTTGCCAGGTCTGATCATTCATTTGTAATGTATTTTCTACTTGGCAAATATTTATTTTAGAAATATTATGACATATATTATAGCATAAAGAATAACCAATCAAAGAAGTTAACAGCATTACAGGTATGTATTACATACATTAGGTATGTAACAGGAGTTACATACCTAATCTCTAATATTTTTATGAGCTAGTTGGAGATTGCAACTGATGATAAATATGTAACTGTAAATAGAAAATTCCACATAAATTATTATTTCAATTTGTTTAAGTAAAATTTCTATTTTAAAATTGTTCCATATCTACTTAACTTTGTCAGTAGTCTATCTCTAATTTTTGAACTATTTCTTTACATTCTTACGCCAAATCAGTATAATTCATTTCTGTTCCACACACACAGAGAAAAAAACCTGACAAAGCAGTACCATTTCTTAATTGTTAATCATAAATTTACCTTTTTCTGTTAGTTTGTTTGTAGTCCACTAAAAATCAGATTTTTATGTCCAAATTCTGTTTTCTTAATGGTAACTCCTAAATTCATAAAAGGGACAATGTTCTATTTGATTAAATGAGGAGATCTGCAGTTGTCTTCTAATTAATCTGTAATATATATTGACACAGTACATTGATCTGCTTCTCCCAAAAACTCTTAAGCTTTCACTTAGCCACAAATCAACAGCAGGAAGAGAATGGTATGTTAAATTCAATTAGTCAATCATTATCAGCAAACTCAAAGATATTGCAGATATTTGCCAGAAGATCCCATTATATTGTCTTCAAAGTAAAAATGTAAGCATAGTGTATTAAAACAGAACAAAACCAAATATTATTGTTCCCTGTAGAACAATTATCATACAATACTGGTTCAGATGCATAAATGCTGTAGTAGAGTTAATAGAACTGTGCCTGGTTTATGCTTTGTATGTTTGTAATAGGATCAAAAAATTGAAGTATTTTAGCAAATGGTGTGTGTTATATGAAATTTCTGTTAGTTGAGACTAATTCAGGTAACAATACAATGAAATTTATCTTGTTTGTAATCCCTTCATTTTTAAAATTATGCTAGCAGGGATCATCTCCTGGTGTGAAAGTTGTCCAGAGATAATAATACATCAGTTCCAAAGCATAATAGATTTGAGACTACAACATGCTATCAGCATGAAGATTCAGTTTATCAATGTCACAAACATACTGTGTCACAGCTAGAATCATTATATATTTGTTTCTTTGTTTTCATGTCATGCATTATGATATACTATTTCTTAATTTGTATGGCTTATGGAGAGAATATTAATCTAATCAATTTGACAACTTTCATGTTAAGAATGATTATAGAAATATACATTTTACATAGAAATTTTAATGTTTCATAGGCCTAGACCTAAAGAATAGTTGTTTAATGCTTCAGGAGATGTATTCACTATGCATCAATTATCATAAGGCAGCTGGAAATCTCAATGTATTTTAGTGGTATGTATTGTTGGCTTTATTCTTTTCTCTGATGTACAAACATATGTTAATGTACCTGTTGACAAATCAGCTTAGTTTGAAGTAAGAAGTTTTTCTTTCGCCTAACCTGATAGTCCTCTTCCCGAAGTTACCTAGGTGTCAAAATCTGAAAATATGTAAGATTCACCATCAGCAAATGACTGTATTTAAATTACTTATAGATAAAGCTTGCTGGTATTTTCTATTTCTGTATTTTTCTGTATTCTGTATTCTGTGTTTTCTGTTGTTCCAACATCTTCTGAAAATTGCATCCTTTTGCAATGTTAGGAAACTTCTGTTGTATTTAAGTAGGAATTGTTTGCGAGGAGGGTGATTCGGGATTTTTGTCATCTGTTTGGGAGAAAGTTCAGGAGAGCTGAGTTTAGGGCATGCTGTATTAAACTTAATAGTGGCAGAGGAGAAAACTGAAAGAGGCTGAGCACAAAAGGGGTAGGAGTAGGTGTCCAAATGGGTAGATGGAGTAGTCCATAAGAAGGAACTGAAACTGGTTAGTTAAGCAAAGTGGGAGATAGATGAAATTCTAGAGGACTAGAGGCTGAGTAGTTATGATAAAAACTGAGATAATTTCTTGTCCTTTACTGCTTGTGATTATTTGTGAAATCCTTTTGAATCGTATGCACCTCATCACCTATGGGACTGACTCAGCATGGAGAGAAACCTTGGCTACTGGCATATGCTCTACTAGTGACAGAGGCCAGAAATAATCAAACCATAGATTTTCTATCTGTGATGGCCTATGGAGATGAGAAAGCTTTCAATGTGATTTCTAAAGTTTCTTCAAACTTTCTTAAATAAAATCACAGGTTAATACTTTAGTAAAAAAAAAAATCATAAAGCTAGTACAAAAAAACTTGCAACATTAAAAACTAACTTCTTTCTGCAGTTACTTGGCTGCAGCTGAGCTTGCCATCCCAGTAAGTGATGGCAAGTTTAACCAGAAGGGGATTTTAATAGATTCTGAAGATTCTTTCTGTCACATTCAAACAGGTGAGGAAACAATACCAAATCTCATGGCAAAACAAAGACCTGGATGACTGTATAGTCATTCAGTATCTCTGATAATGCTGATTGCATGAAGAGAAGACCATCTGCAAAAAGTTGTGTGTGACAATAGTACCATAAAATATAAAGTGTCACCCTTCTCTGGGTGCAGGGTGTAATCCTCTGCCTTTGTGAATCTGTGAACGGTGGTCTCTCAGTTCTATGCAACTTGGCTTGTTGCATATGAGAAACTATGCTCAGTCAGTCTAGACAAAATTTCAACCTTTGTTCCAACTTTTGAATTAATCCTTGGGTGCATAATGCCCTCTTAAACTATATTTCTTCTTGAAATACTCTGCGTGTGCCTTTTGAGACATTTAGAGCAATTGTTCTCTTCCACCTTTATGAAGACAGCAAGGATAGTAAAAAGATTGGAGGAGTAGCTGTGCTCTACATTCCTTTGATTTTTCTGCTTGGAAAGTGTAACTTATTCATTATTTAAGATAGGAACTGGCTAAGGTTGGAGTGCCTCATCTCAGAGACAACTTTTCCTGACTGTCTTGGTAGCTATATAACTCCATAAGAGCAGAGAAGATAAGGAAGTGTAATATAAATCCTTACTGCTCACATAAGCATTTCAGGTCCTCACTGCAAAATTCAGATGCTTTCCTCTGCTCTCCCTTCCTTTGGAGAGAGGAGAACTGTAATAGCAGGAATATCGCATCAGAAATAGTTACTTCAGTTTAAGAAAGTTCAGTAAAGGGCTGCCAAGTTCACTCCAAACTGCTGCCTTCTTCAGAAGTGAACATCACCAACAATATCAAGAACCAAGTCTCTCACTGTAACATAGATGGAAGTCTCTCTAAGTACTAGTCCTCTGAGAGACCCAGAAGAAGCCTGTAAGGCAGCAGAACTACTTGATATTTTTCCAGCAATACATAGATCTCGTTTAACTCTTATCTGGAAAGTAAGTAGTGGGACAGTCCTGCAATGAGCAGTATGAGTAGCTACAACTGAGCCAGTTCTTTCGTTGTTTACCCAGCACAAGGCATTCTTTGCATTGGACTCTTTGCTCCTTTCTACAAAGTGTGGCTTAGCATTGTTTGTTCCCCTTGTTCATCTTCATAGAGTGCAGCATAGCAGAGGAGCACAAAGGAGCAGGCTTGGCAGAGCCATCTGATTATTCTGGTTCTTTTGATCCTAGATGTGCAGAAATTAACTACTCCTTCTCTGGGGTCCAGAACCAGCAGCCCAAATCTAAATTTGAAGATACATATAAGAGTATAACAGGTGTCCTTTTCATCCTGTAGCACTATATTCTCTCTTGTATCACCAAGAAGGTAGGGGTGATGAAAAGGAGGGTCTACTCTAACGCACAAAAGGAGAGGAACTTGGGGCTTTTGTCAGCATTCAGTCCTTCAAGTCATCATGTTCTGGTGACTTTCACAGCAGATGGGAACACTGTCTTGTCTGAATTGTTCTTTGAAGCTTCAGCTGCAAGTTGCTATGCCTGACTTCTCCATTCTTTCTCCAGCAGCGCAGCTTAGCCTGCAGGAGGCAGATGTGAAAGAGCACACAAACAGTAAAGAAGGCACTTTAGCCCTAATAGGACTTCTGTTCTTTCTTGGATGTCAGTGTTCAGTTTTCAAAGAAGGCAGTTCCTTGGTGTAAGCCAAGCCAAATTCAAGCAAGTGTTGCTATATGTAAAGTGCTTTTCTGAAACATTTGAATAATCTGGTAGAAGGGGCTTATCTCCGTTTCCCACAGATGTTTCCTCTGTTTTTACATATGGGTAATAGCTGGGATAATAGCCATCTTCTCTTTCTTTCTTTCCCCCAAACTTTGATCATCATTTCATCTGCTATGATCTTGAAGCTTTTTTCAGGATTGTGATAGCGTTAATAATGACTCCAAGGAAGTGGAAATTCACTTTTATTTCTTCCTAAGAAATTTTTTTATTGCAATTCTGCCCAGAAAATCAACTAAGACAAATTCACAGCATAACACAGTTTCTGTGCTGGCTTGGAGTTATGTTAAATGCAGCCATATGGTTCTGTGGAAGTCAGTCATAAGCCTGTGCTAAGGGCAAACACCACCAGCTACAAGGTTTCATCTCAGAAGAATGTTAAAAGAAGATGAAAACAGGCATTAAGTGTTCACAGAGAAACAAAAATCCAATTCCTGCTAGAGCCTGCTGGGAAGACTTCTCATGCATTAATGAACCTGAGTTCACATGAAACCTAGCCAGTAATTTCTGTTATTTTACATCTTTCCTATAATGTTAGTCAGCAGAGATTAATCTTTTCTTTCTAGCTGTTTCTTCAACTCAGTGCAAGGAATCGTATTTATTGATGTGATGTATCCATTAGTGAATCAGGCAGAGGTCTTTAATGTCAGGTGGCAGGTGAGGGTCATGGTCTCTGTCAGAGGACCCAGTTGAATCCGGCATGAATAGGGTCTGTCAGCAGAGAGAGGGCACACCAGTCAGTGGGTGCAGTACTGCAATAGATCATGATCTTGGACCATTGTCTTTTACACATTTAATAGTTTTCTCCTCATTCTGTGGGTGATGTATGTCATAGGGTTTTTTGAAGAATCAAAGCAAGATAACCCACTTCCAAGAAGAGAAAAATTCAGCTGGTTTTCATTCAAGAAAATCAGGGAGAGACAAAAACAAAATTTTAAATGAAAGAAGTAGGCGCAAACTATAATAGTTTGCTATTATAAACTATAATAGGGATTTATTCCTCCTTTCTTTAACTTTTGTAAGATTAATTGATCTCTTTGTATGGCTATGACAAATAAACTTCTAGGTCTTTGCACAGAGAGACGTGCACTATCTCTGCATGTGTTAGTGATGATGTATTTGAGGCAGAGCTCCCAAACCTTAAAAGTGTGTTCTGTCTGAAAGCCTATTCTTCCCATTTGAAACATCAGAAAAATGAAAGGATAAAATTTCAGCTACCCTTATGTCTTGCTTGCTTACATTAGCTTCATGCTGCCAAACTTTTGTAGGAAGTTCTACTATGTTATTGAAAAGCAGAATTATTGTTTACTTCTATCTGCAGATAGGTGCATTATGAATTAGGACCATCTGGGGGAAAAATCTGGTGGTTTATTTTTAGTTCAGGTGAGCAATCATCACAGTTTTGTTCATTTCAATGCAGAATAGTTAACAGTTTTTATTCCTAGGAATTCAACAATACCTTTATATTAAACATCAAACCCAGGTCATTTGGAGTACTATTGAATTCTAAGCAGAGGAGTTGGGTCCTGATACAGAAGTATGCCACTGAAACATAAATTCACTAAAATTTACATTTCTCTCAACTTGAATTCTCTCAAAGTGGATTTGATAGAAGTTTTTTCCACCTCTGTAGCCTTAGGAGAACGAAATTGATGTGTTTCTAATCCTAAATGTCTAAGGTCTGTTACCTCTTGTGCCTTGGAGTGAATCCAGGCTAATAGACTGAGGACCTTAACAGAATTCATAAGACATTTTGCCTGGGCTTGCTTAAAAATGTGTTAATTCCTGTAATAATGTCCACAGATTTAACACACCTTAGAGGCAAATAGATAATTTTTAATAGAGACAGATACTGGCAGATTTGAGTTGGTTTGGGGGGAAGATTAACCTGTGCTCCACAATGTGAAAATTGGTGTGCTCATTTCATGAAATATTTAATTTGTGATTACAGAAAAAAGAATGCTATTGCCTTAGCTGGAAGAGTCCAGTAAAGTACAGTGATCTTTTGAGTCAACAGTGATCTTCTCTGCTGGTGCTTACTATTGTGTCCAGAATTTTTCCCAAATTGCAAGGGCAACAGATGAGTCAAATAAAACAGATTAGTGGACTTTTTGCTTACATGAAAGAAAGTTTTAGAGCGTCCTAGATATATCTAACTATATGTGGAAATTTTGATACCTAGAGGTAAAAGAAAAAATGCAAAAAATGTTAGGGATAGTTTTTCTTTTCTCTTTCACCTCTCTTCAAGTCAGTTTCTATCCTGTCAACTTCCAAATGTCAGTTTTGATTTATTCTGCACTGAAACAACAGGTATCTGAAAATAGCTTTCCTCGTCTCCACCATTGCCTTTGCCTGACCCATAAAAAGCCTAAATTTTGCTTTTTTGCTTTAGGCAATTAGTTCTTAATGCTTTTGTGTTTTTGACCCTAAAAAATAAAGTGAGGCAAACAGTAGTATTATAAAAACTTGTCTTTGTCTACTGTGGGGCAAACAGTACATACTCATTATACAAGAACAAGGAAATAATCAGTTGAATTTAAATTGAAATTGATAGAAGAAAATACATTTTGATATAGTGCATGTTTAGCCTGCAGAACAAAATGCCACAAGACATCAGTGAGAGCAAGAGTTTTGAGCTGCTTACAGAAAGAGCAAGCTGTTAGTGAATAAACAGACTGGAAGGCATTCATTCCCTCCCTTTATGCTGGCCACTTTCAGACAGGGTGTTGTTCTTGATGGCCTACCCTACTACAGTAATTCCTGTTTCTGCTTATTTGGTTACAGTTTTACACAGCTTTTGTAACTGTTCACTGTCAAATAAGTTATCTCTTTCTCCACCGTTTTTGGAATAAACTAACTTTCTCATTGTTCTGCATATGCTTTCAGGAATCCTACCCCTTACACTGCTTTTTAGACAGACACCTCCATCAGAAGTAGAGAGATAATTTCTAACATCGGATTCCTTTTGTAGTTCAGTCTTCTGAGTGTTGAAGCTGTTCTTCCTCAGTTGTCTTCTAGCAGTGGGCTGTAATGATCTGTAGAGCCATTTATCACTAACTGGATCATCATGGAACTGACCAAACATTGCATTTAGGACAGTGTAGGAGACAGGGCTGCAAGAAAACCTGTAGCACTAGGACATTTTTTACTGATCACAATGGAATCTCTCTATTCAGAAACATGACCCAATTAATGGATTTATTCTCCTCCATATTTTTCAGATGCTGTTAGTGTACAACGATACTTAAGATCCAAAGATTTAGGATGAAATTATTTAGGATTTTTAAACACATATATTCTAAATACAGATTTATTCTGGATCAGTGGTATTATAGCTCTTAAGATGAGGAGTGTTTAGTTCTTGTATGCATAAGGCCTAGTAATATTGGCCTTTATTCTGTGATAACAGACATCAACTAAATAATAGTGTTGCACAAAGTAACAGTAGCTGCCATTCAGTCTCACTGGCAGGGTGATAAAATATGATGTATATTCTGATGTACTGTGAGAAGTTCAGTACAATTTTGCTGGACCTTATTCACAATTCCATATTAGTATGAGTTTTGTTAAAGTCCTGTGTGACTTCTAATATGGTGTGACATACTTGCCATGTGATTCAGCACTCTATCGGCAGGGTTGCGCTTTATGAAATAATTTAAAACAGAACTAAAATGCTGCCAAAAGTTTTTTGAAATGATAAGGTAGGCCTTTTTTACATCTTCCAAATATTGCAAAGCATTCTATGATGCCCAAAATTAGAGAAATTGTTCTTTAGCAAGGTAAAGCAATTTCAGCATAAGCTAAAAACATCATGTATCTAATGTAAAAATTACATTAGGAATGTTAATATTATGCAATAACTCCTTTCCAGTTGAGACCAGTCTATTTATAAAGTAATGTATAATATTCCTTTTTTGCTTGGTGATGGTTTATTTATGTAATGTCTCAGCTTCTGGCAATCTGGAGTCCAGGGCTTTCCAGATGTGTTTATATAATATTGCATTCATTGATGCATAGTATCCACTTTCTTCTAAACTGCGGTCAAAAGTTCTTGTCAAAGATCCTTTCATGAAGAAAGTTATTCTAAATCACATTTCTGTTGCTGGACACCTGGCTATCTTATATCAAAAGTACTTGGGCTTCTGGGTTGAGTCTTACTATCCTTGAATATTTTGATAGTCTATCTCCATTTCTATAAAGACACAGTTTTCAGTTAACTTAATTTTTCTGCCGAACTCATGGATGGGTTTTATCGCTTTTTTGCCCCTTCTGTTTTTCTGTTTACTGAATTTGGTAGTGAATGCCTCAGTTTTATTTTCCACAGAGGAAGTGGCAGCACAAAAAAATCTGATTGCTGTGAGCCCTCTCTCCTCACCAGTAGGAGAAGGGAGAAACCATCTGCAGGTCAGCCAGTGCATATCAGCACTTGGTGCTCAAAGAGTACTGAGTAAAATTAAAAACATTATTATTTTACTTTTATTCACATGCTTCTGTTTTCTGAGCCGACACCTTTGAGGTTTTTGATGCTGTATTTCCATCTTTTATTGTAAGGGCAAAAGCTTAAGTGAAATGCCTACCCTTTGTGAAATAAGGGTACTTCCCAGCTGTCTTTGCATCCAAAGATTAGTTTATGGTATAACTTTGTATTTTGTAGTTTAGATTTGTTAGGTACTGAATACTTCCCACTTAAAATGTTAAGATTAGCTGACTTTTTAATAGCAACATCTGTTGAGTAAGTTGGCAGAAATATAGATTGAATAAATGTAAAAATGGAATATTATTTGCTTTAAAAGTTGAATTATTTAATAATACAGAACTGGCTTGTCTTGTAAAATATTAGCATGATTCACTGGAGTTTTGTACTCCATACCTTAATAAAATATTTAAAGTGCTGCTTACGTGAAGATGTAGCAAGTGCATGTTATGTGATCAATTTTGAAGGGAAGATACACCATTACAGATACTATAAGCTCCCTATGAGATGAAATGTAGTGTAATTTCCTGTAAGTCAGTGCCTGGTCAAGTAGTGCAAACCGTTTAGGCTTTAGAAATTAGCTATTTGAGCTCCATAGTTTGAAAAGACAAGGTAGATAGATATATAGATAATTTAAATAATTTGTGGATGGATTATATTTCAAGAGCATAAGAATTTCTGCATTATCTGGAGGCAGCCTGGATTTGTTGTCAGATGCCATATCCTTCCAAGAGTCTCATAGGAACAGTTTGGCACGGCTCAGTGAGGCAGACAAGATGTGCAAGTCTGATAGCATTACACTTTAAATACTTATCACTCAGAGTTAATGTAGCAGGAGAGTCTCTGACAACTTTGTTAGTAACTCCACTCATTAGAAATAGAGATATCCAAACAAATTTTCTTAACCCACATGAAGATGGCAGACTGACTTTTCTATCATTATTTTTCCCTCAGCATTCAGCCAGAGGGTGCAACCACTCTGGCATTGTGTTCATGGAATTCAGAGTAAAGGAGAATAGCTTAAAGTGAGGAGCTGTGCCATGTGCTGCCTGAGACAACACATTCCTGAATTCCTACTGCTGAATTCCCACAGCATGCTCCTGGAGTAACTGGCTGATCGCGGGCAGGTGCACTCTTCAGTGGGTAGAAAAATGGCTGAATGGCCAGGTCCAGAGGGCGGTGAGTGGAGTGGCCAGCCAGGTCCAGCTGGTGGCAAGTCATGAGTGGTGTTCCCAATGGCTTGGAATTGGGACCAGTCCTGTTTAGTTTCACAGTATCACAGAAGAAGCTGTGTTGCGAGGGACCCACCAAGATCATTGAGTTCAACTCCCAGCCCTGCACAGGACCATCCCCAAGAGTCACACCCATGTGCCCAAAAATGTTGTCCAAACACTTGCTGGACTCTCTCAGGTTTGGTGCTGTGATCACTTCCCTGGGGAGCCTGTTCCAGTGCCCACCACCCTCTGGGTGAAGAACCTTTTCCTAATATTCAACCTCAACCTCCCCTGACACAGCTTCAGGCCGTTCCCTTGGGTCCTGTCACTGGCCACCACAGAGATCAGTGCCTGCCCCTCCTCTTCACAAGGAAATTGTAGACTGCAATGAGGGCTCCCCTCACTCTCCCCTTTTCTAGACTGAACAGACAAAGTGATCTCAGCTGCTCCTCATACGGCTTCCCCTCAAAGCCCTTCACCATCCTCATGGCCCTTCTTTGGACACTCTCTAATAGCTTTATAACCTTCTTGCATCATGGTGCCCAAAAACTGCACACAGAGGCCCCAGCAGTGCAGAGCAGGATGATCACCTCCCTTGCCCAGCTGATGATGCTTTTTCTGTTATCAGCAATCTTTATCAATGATTTATTAATGGAGAGATTAAGTGCTCCCTCAGCAAGTTCAGAGACACACCAGGCTTGATGGGACTGTTGATCTGCTGGAGGGTAGAAGGTTCCAGAGAGGGATCTGGACAGGCTGGATCGATGGAGCAAGACCTGCTGTAAAAGGTTAAATAAGGCCAAGTGCTGGGTCCTGCTCCTGGGTCACGAAAACCTCCTGCAGTGCTACCAGATGGGGGAAGAGTGGCTGGAAAGCTGTCTTGCAGAAAAGGCCTGGAAGTGCTGGTTGACTGCCAGCTGAACATGATCCAGCAGTGTCCCCAGGTGGCTAAGAAGGCCAGGTGGCTTCCTGGCCATTCTCAAAAATAGTGTGGCAGCAGGATCAGGAAAGGATCTGTACTTGGCACTGATGAGGCCACACCTCAAGTGCTGTGTGCAGTTCTGGGCCCCTAGTTCAAGAAGGACCTGGAAGTCCTGGAGCAGGTCCAGAGAAGGGCCGTGAAGCTGGTGAAGGGTCTGGAGCACAAGCCATAAGAGGAGTGGCTGAGGGAGCAGGGGTTGTTTATCCCGGAGAAAAGGATGCCTGGGGGGGGGGGGTCTTACCACTCTCTGTGACCACCTGAAAGGAGATTGTAGCCAGGTGGGGGTTGTTCTCTGCTCACAAGTAACAAGCCATAGGACAAGAAATGGCTTCAAGTTGCACTAGGGGAGGTTTAGAATGAATATTAGGAAAAACTTCTTTGAAAGGGTTGTCAAGCATCAGAGCAATCTTCCAGGGAAGTGGTTGAGTCATAATCCCTCCAGGTATTTAAAAAATGCGTTGATGTGTCATTTAGGGACATGGTTTAGAGGTGGACTTGGCAGTGCTGAGTTAACGGTTAGACTCAATGATCTTAAGGGTCATTTCCAACCTACATTTTTCTAAGATTCACATATAAAAGTTACAATTTTCTTTCATTACCTTGATGCCTGAGGTGGACTGTCAGAGTTATGACAGTTCACACCATCACTGTCATCTCTAGAGTTTATCTATAGGATTAACTCCTCAAAGACTTTGAGAATATGGATTACAGTGTCTAGTAGTCTATGGTCTACCAAAGCCAGCATCAATTCTCACTTTCTCAGAGAAAATAAAAAAGGAAAATGGCAGTGGCAAATGAAAAAGGAAATCAGTCAGTGGCAGACTGTTTTATTGTGCTATTTTCTTAAAACTTAAAGTATATTGGAGTTCTAGTCAAGTGCTCATATAATGCCAATTCCCATTTTTAGTCTGTTTAGCCTTACAGCAGAAGAAGGAGGGTATGAAAATTGTAGGGTGGTCAGGCAGCTTCATATTTTTAACAGAAAGCTTGTGTATAGGAGTATTGTTGTGTCTGTTGTATGGCTTTCCTTCTGTCCCCCAAAACAATACACATTGCACGTGGAAAGGGAAACAGCTACCTTTGCATTTGTTGGTTTTTTGAGGGATCTGTTTGTGAAATATACCTGGACATAGCATTTACCATATGTAGCCAGAAAGGAAAGAACAATAAAGGTCAAGTGGATAAGACACTTATCAGGACTTAATGAATTTACATGATTCTCTGAATCTGTGCAATCCAAGTAATGCTGTTGTAAATATTTTTACAGAGGGCTAGTTATTATTTTGGTCTTTGCTACATTGAAAATGTCAGAAGTTTTAATGAAGTACCTTCTTAGACAGGACTTAAGCTACCAGGGCTTTGTCTTTTGAGACTGTTAATTATACTCTGAACTCAGAAGCTAAAAATATTTGGGGTGTGCTGTTGTGCACCAGTAGATCTAGTGCATAAGCTTCTGTTGTTGCTGCCATCAAGTTTAATATTGTTCAGAATGAAGAAACCTATGTAAAATATTTCATGGAATCATGTTTGTAATGCAAATATTTTCAAGTAGATGGCCTATGCCAAGATGTTGTAATTCATCCGTTAACCTCCCATAGCAAAATCACCTGTAAACAACAAATCTTGTTTATCAACTGCTGGTATTTTTCTCAGGCTGCAGTGGGGCAAACTAATTTCCACTGTCTCTACAGTGTAAATTGGTCCATTACTATGCAAGAATCCAAGCATGTGTCCTAGAGAATCAAAGTCCCATCAGCTAAGAAGCAGCTCGCAGTTCCACGTGATGTTAACTAGAAAGGCTTCTCCCTTGCACAGCTGGCTCAGTTAGTGCTGGATCCTCTCTGCAGTGCTGTATAAGTGACAGGCAGGAGGCAAATACAGCATGCACTTACCTTCAGGAGGACCTGGGTATCAGCAATTCATGAGTGTCTCTTAGCTATGACAAAACCCAAACCCCTTTCTGGTTCTATTTAGCTGGGTGTTGGTAAGTTCAAAGTCTCCACAGTATGCTTTCTTACCATTTTTATATATAATGTATTCATTTTGCTGGGCTTAATTAGGCAAGGGCAAGCCATATGCTACAGGGTTACCAACATAACAACTTGGTGGGAAACCTCTGGTGCAAATACCTTTCTTTGAATGAGGTTTTGTTGTTCATAGAGTTGTGCATGTGCATCTGGAGAAAAACTCCAGGTAGAATGTGCCATGTTTAGAGACTTTCAAAGTAATTAAGATTGCATGAACTGAAATTAAAGGATTCTACCATATAGAAGCTCAGGGAGTAATATTTCCTTTGGAGATTTTAATTGAAAAAATTAACCGGTAAGCACAGTGTGCTTAACTTTGACTTCGCTTTTCACATCTGTTCCTGGTTTTTGGTCTTCTTGAACACTTAATAAATATATTTCTTTAGACTACTTGTGCTAGGCTGTAGCTAGTTCCTTGTATCCATAACCAGATTTTTTTATGGTAGGAATATGTGCAAGTAGATGTGAACTAGTGAACTGAATACTTAGGACAGACCCCAAAAAAATTTTTAACAGACTATTTTTGAAGAAGTTGCCAGAAATTTGTAACTCAGAGATTGCTGTTTTCTTTGTACTTAGGAAAGCTGTGATAAGTAGTGTGGACTGCAGTCACATTGCTCATTATTGACTTTTTAATGGAGTTCCCTGTAGTCTGTTGCAGAAGCCAACACAAATAAACAGCAGCAGAAAGCCTGTCCCTACTTGTCGGATAAACTATGAGAGACTTCCTCCCTGCTACACTGTATTTTGGGTAGTTCTGTTTCCTGTCTGGATACCAGTGTATTATTAATGTTTGGGGGGCTTTGGTCTTTACTTAAAGGGAAAGTGTCTTTTTACATGGGAGTGTCATGACAAGTTATTGCTTCTATGATCCTTTGTAGATTGGATGTTGTTAGCTATTTGAAAAATAGGCTACATCAAACAAAAGAGTTATGATTGCCTGTGCTCCAGCTTGATTTACTTTTATACTTTACCATATGCTCTTTCTTTCACAGGCATTTCCTATTCAAAACAGGAACAGGGACCACACCACTGTTCAGCACTGCAACGCCAGGGTACACAATGGCATCCGGCTCTGTTTATTCCCCTCCTACTCGGCCACTACCTAGGAACACTCTGTCCAGAAGTGCTTTTAAATTCAAGAAGTCTTCAAAATACTGTAGCTGGAAATGTACTGCACTCTGTGCTGTAGGGGTCTCAGTGCTGCTGGCAATACTGCTGTCCTACTTTATAGGTGAGTCCCATTTTTTTTAATTGTCACTATGAACAGTGGTGTCTGATGGATTGTACATGGACTGTGACGTCCTAACCTTTAACTAGTCAAGTCTTTGGTAATACTAAAAGCCACAAGGATTTAATGAAAAGTTACAATTGTTTCGAGAAATGTGAAAACTTGAATATTTTGCAAGCATCCTGATGGTCAGTGAATTAACTTCAAAGAAGTATTTGAACTACAATTAAATTATGTGGGGTCAAGTTCTTATAAAAGTATGTGTAAAATATAGGCTGTAAAAATTCCATGATGTGAATATAACTTTCAGCATATCTTTGGAACTCTCTTCCTCTCATTTTTCTGAAATATTGCTAATACAATCTTTAGGAATGCTAACTATCACCTATTTCATCATTACATCCATGAATGTTTGTGTATAGAGCTGGAGCAAAGTCTAATACAGATGTTTGATTGCGAAATAGGGAAAATAATTGTCCAAAAGACAACATGCAGTGAAGATTTAGACTTCTTCCTCTCTTGTGGGTTGTTCATTTTTAATTAATGTCACTTTTCTCTATTTGTTTGTTAAACTCTGTTTTCCAAATTTTATTTTAGAAGATTTCCTTCCTTTCTTCATCTCCTTAATTATTTTCATAAATGTTCACTATAAATAGTATGTAATTTGAGTTTTAGGCAGTTAATAGGAGCAATGGTTGGCTATGAGAAAATGTCCTTGACTTTAATAAGGGAACAAAACAGGATCATTTTGCACTCATAACTTCCTTTGCATCTTTGTCCAGATTACAGATTTTTTCATCTCTTGAGACCATAAATGGTCTTCAAAGACTTTCTTTTAACTGACTTGTTAATTAGAAGTTTAGGTTGTCACAGTTACGGAAATATAATGATCTGGTTTTTGTTACTGGTTGGACACAAGTTTAGCGTCTTGGGGAGCAGAGGAAAGAAAACAGAAAGAAGAGAGTCAATCTTTCTTTCCTTCCCTCTTTTTAAAATCAGTGTTAATTTATAATAGAGCCTAGAAGGCCTTAAGATCCTTAAATCTTCATGACGTTGTTCAAACAACCTTGTTGCATTTCAATGCAAGACACAGCATAAGCTCTGCAGAGCCTTTGAAGTAGTTCTTACTGAGTTGAATCTCCTGTGAACAATGCAAGAAACTGGGTTGCTGAGTAGCTGGAGAAATTCCCCTCTGACCCAGCAAAGCTGAGCCCCCTGAGCACCCTTTCACCTCAGCTGCCAGCCCCAAAGAGCAAAAGATATATAGGCAAATGTAGGGCTTGCCACTGCCCTTCAGCTTTCTTCAGTCATTGGATTTGTGGTTATTTTGTGTGAATGTTCAAGGAGTTTAAAGGTGTGGTTTAGAGTTAAGTTTTGACACAGTATCTTTTCTTAAATAGGATTGAAATGTTCCTACTTATAAAACACATTAATTGTGCTCAGTCTCTGTAATATTGCCTCATAAATCATCAGAAGTAAACATCTGCTACTAAATAAATGCATAAATATTCAAGAAGGAATTCAGTATGAAGTATCACTGTCAGAAGCCGGGAAAAACAGCCATACATATAGTAAAACACTGGAGACCTGATTGTGAGCTGAGCTCTACACTTTGCCAGCCCCAAAGAGCCAGATTACTTATGAATCTGAGGGGCACGGGAAGATAGCTGTGCCGGATTATTTCTCCCACAGGCGCATTAAGAAATATAAGCATGTCTAATGCGCCTCTATTCCTGTATTCGGGAAAAAGAACAGAGCTTTCCAGTGAGCAGGGGCTGAAAGCTCCACACATCATTTATTCACATACCCTGTAAAGAAAAGATAGCTGTACAACATTTCATTTCGTGGGTGCACGCCAGCTCACATCCTAGCTGAAATAATGCACAACAGCCTTCCTCTGCCCACAGTCAATAGGGAGCTCAATGCCTACTGGTGATATTACACAGATTTCAGCTTACTCAGCAATCTAAATGTAAAATTCAGCACTCACAGATGCTCTCTAGAGAACTTTGTGTCCATAAAATGACGAATGGATTGCACTCATTCATATATGTGGTTTTCCCATCTCTGCAGATGTAATATCAGAAATATTCCCCGTTTAATAGGCCAGCCAAGTATAAATGAGTAGAAATCATTAATGTAAGATCTAAGCACTCCTTCATCTTAGTTGACCATTTCATAGAATGGTTTGGGTTGGAACAGATTTTTAAGATCATTTAGTTTCATTTCCCTTGCCATGGACAGGTTGTGCTAGATCAGGTTGCTCAAAGCACCATCCAGCCTGACCTTGAATACATCCAGGGATGGGGCATCCACAGTTTCTCTGAGCAATCTATTGTATTGTCTGACCACCTCACCATAAAGAATTTATTCCTAATATCTAGTCTAAATGTGTCCCATTTCAGTTAAAGCCATTCCCCTTTCTCCCGTCTTTGTGAGAAGTCCCTTTCCAGGTCTCTTTCCAGTCCCCTTTGGGTAACAGAAGGCTGCTGTAAGGTCTCCCCAGAGCCTTCTCTTCTTCAGGCTGAACAGCCCTACTCCCTTTTAGGAGTCTATGAAACATGTCTTCAGAGGAGACATGTTTCATAACATAGGTGTGAAAGGGAAATGACTGAGTACGAAATTGGTTGTAACATAAAAAGAAGGGAAGGATTGCAGTGTTGTGTGACCCCTAGCACCCTGTGATATGCCTCCAATACAGTGGTCTGGTATCTCTGCTGAAGTTCACAACAGCTGAGGTGGCATGTCACATTTGTATAGCCAGTTTGAGACATGTTTTGAACTTCACAGAGATATGTTGCCACAAGTATGAAAATGCTACCACCTTGTAGTATTTGCATGAAAGAATGAACTCAATGTGAAGTATCACTGTCAAGGCTGGGAAATTACCCGTTTTGCAGCATGATTGCAGCAGAATATGCCAGTACACGTTGATAGGATGTGGCTGATGTCCATGGTGGCAGCTGCAGACAGGACTTATAGACTGCTGTTTCAGTGAGTGGTGGTGTAACCCAGCCCTTCTCAGAACTGCAGAGATGAAGGTGTCATGCCCAGGCTTATTTTAGTTACAGTGAGTACGGGATAAAGAAAGTGACTTGAGATCTTGCTGCCTCTGCTCAGGCAACATAAGGCAGAAGAGACAGTTTGCTAGACTTCATGTCTGCCTTTGCAGAACTGCTCAGTCAATTACTGCTCCGTCAATTAGCCCAGCCAGAGGAAGGAGCTGCATCAAGAGTCTGGTATGTCTTGCACTTCTTCCATCACTCTGACAGGAAAGACTCCTACGTTTACAAAGTCTGCAAAGATGAGGTGAGAGCAGAAAGTGTCTGCATGGGTAGAGACCAGAGCAAACACTACACTCTAAAGCCACTTTATGCGGTCTTGGGGATCACAAGGAATTGAAAATGTTATTTCAGTCTAAAGGAAAGTCTTCCCATGAATTCTTGCATTTCTAGCCCACATGGTCTCTCTCAGCCATTCTGCAATGTAAGAAATATTTAAACTTACAATTCCTGTCATTAGACCTGCTAAGAGAAAATCGAAGGGAGTTGTGGAAAATGGTGATCCTTTGCTTAGAGGCTTCATCTACTGTTAAATGGTTGAGAAAGAAGTAAAGCAACAGAAACACGCAAGTGCTGAACCAAAAGATAGTGTGGCAACATATAGAAGACAGGAATTAAAAATGGTTTAAAGTCGAGGATTCAAGGAAAAGTTCTCTGAAATAAAGGATTACAAAATGGCTAGTAAAGAATTTAAACTGCCTTATATTTGGATCAGGTTTACACTGGAATTTCTTTAAGCTGCTCATTTGCTTAACTTCTATCTGTAATCAGATTTGCAACCAAGGAAAAAAGCAGCCTTTTTTTTCCAACATGAAGATTTTAGAATCTTCTCCCCCTGTTTGGAGGACTGGGAAGAGCAGTATTAAATATAAGCCATTAAAGAGTAAGAAGAATGAAATTGTGTTTGTTTGACCTCTTTCTATAGAGACATTAACGGTTTGAACCAGCTTGGTACAGAGAGTCCATGTGAAGCCAGAAATAGAGTTCAGTTTTACTATGTGGAGACAACACGGGACTTTGTTTCCTTTGTTTCCCTGTGGCTTTCTGCCTCCTTGAGCATCTATCACTTGCAGTGAATGAATGAATAAAAAGAAAGTTCTGAAGGAATGTTCTGAAGAGCACCTCCTAGGTCAAAAATAAGCACCAGGTCAAAGTTTCATATGTAACCACTGTCCTTCAATTCCACGTTTTGGGATTTCCCCTGTCCACTTGGGTTTTACTAAGCAAAGGAGCTTAGTTTTCTTGGATGTGATTTTTCCTAACAGAAAAATCCACTGTGTAATTATAGAGAACTAACTAGTCAAAAGGAGTTGTTTCCAATATGTTACATATCACAGACTCTGACCAGCTGTATTAACAAACTGATTTGTACTGTTCTAATTATTTCTGCTGTAGTGTGGATTCAGCAATTAATGGATGAAATTAATGAGATTTTGGGGACCTCAGAACCCCTCTTTCTTCCCCAGGAGTCACTCTAGCAATTGATTCTCCATTGCCAATGGCACTGTCTTGACATTGTCTAAATCAATACAAGAAATTACTGCCATTTTCACTGTACATGGAACTGAAGAGGAGAGCAATTCAGTTCCTCAGTCAGTGCTGGAACTGCACAATACCATATTCAGTCAACTAAGCATGAAGAGCTGTACACTGAAAAATTGCAGGCATCTGTCATGAATTTTGTCTTATGTCTGCTAAATAAGTTCCCATGAACATAAAGCATCATTTGAATGCACAGTAGGACGTGAGCTATTTAGTCAGGCCTTTCCTGTCCTGACTGCTTCACAGCAACCTGTCATACTTTCACATCATTGAGCACTTCACTCTTTGTGTAACTTGGGATTGATCATTTTGCTAGCCTTATCTTAGCAGTCAGTGGTCAGAACAAGAATATACACCAGTCAGCTATTCATTGTGATAAAGCAAGTATTTTCATATTGGTGATAACAGAAGGGTATCTCTTCTGTAGGAAGAAAAGAAAACCAAAACCAACCAAACAAAAAGTCATTTCATTTCATTTAAAAGGCCACATGATTATTTTTGTCACTATTGCCTTTATCACTTTACCACTTTCTTTATCTATCAGTACTTTTTCCTACTTAAGCAAATTCAATTTGGACAGAAAAGAAAGCTAATATTTAGACTTAACAGAAGAAATATCTTATGGGAAGACATGTATTTTAGTTGGTACTTCATTCTGTGGGAAACAGTAGAAAAACTTGGGTTCTGCTACGACACAGATAACCATAAGATCGTGATGAAAGTTTCAAATGAAATGTGAGTGGAAAAAATACCAGACTAGAAAGCCATGTTTGATAATTACAGATAATTAGTATTTTCTACACTGTATAAAAATAGCTACATTGTGCTTGTTTTGCAATCATTATAATAAGCACTCATGCTTTTTGTCTATCTAAAAATGTTACTGTTTTATCAGCATCCCAAAATATTAAAAATAAGCTGAACATTATGTGCCAGTATATTTCAGATAATGGACAACTTCAGAGTTATCTCAGAAACTTCCTGAGAATAAGAACAAAGCAACTTAAGAGGGTTTTAGGTAGAAAGAGAAGGAAGTGTCCAGGAAAAATAGCAATCAAGTTTCATTATTAGAGGAGACTGATGCATCAGAAGGATGCAAAGTGTGAAAGATAGTGTGTGACTATCTGGAGTGAATTTTAAGTAATTGTTAAAAATTATTTAATTGTCTGTTTCTATAGACTGGGGCTAACTTCCTATGTCTTCCTATTTCTGAGTTTGTTGTCTGTGGTTCTCCCATATTAGTCAGGATTTAGTGTGACAGCTGCTGGCACTCACAGATCTTCCCAGATTGTGGAGGACCAGCTGCCCTTCCTGTTGGGTTCAGTGGCAGAAGTCATAGTAGGGCAGAACCACTCTCCATAACTAATTGATTTACAGCCATGACAATTACAGAACTGAATTTTGTGACTAAAGCAATGACTAAATATACCTAAGAATGTATTTTACTTTATCAATAAAGAACAATATAATATTTCTTTTTGATTGCAATGCCAAGTTAACATTATTCTGCTGTTTGTAAAGCTCAATTACTGCCAGGAATGAGGAAAACAACTTAATTAATAATGCCATTTAAATGGAATTTTTATTGCAATACCCAGCATAGGTATTGTAATGAACAGGCATGAGGGAGAATATGGTTTAATTGGCATTAATCACTTTAGCTTTCATTATGCCTTTATAGAAACTGTTTTTCTTTTTGACACACATTTAATTTTAAGTATTGTAATGCTATTGTCACTGAGAGTTTCATCAAGAACTTTTGGCTTTCTTCCTTCTCTTCCATATCTGTCTGCTTCACTCAGTTTTGCTGGGACCTTAGCTATGTCTGGAGCTTTACTGAGGTGTGTGGGTTGAAAATATGTTCCCTGTCTTCAGATATGTGGCAGATTTTTACAGTTAGCTAGGTTTATGCTCTCAGCCAATTTGTTTTTCCAACAAAATAAAGCCATGAGGTAAACAAAAATATTTATATATTTGATTCTTAAAAAAAAAAAAAAGGGTTTTCCTTTTGATCTGCTGTAATCATTTGAAGGAAGTGCTCTGAGAGTTTACAGTTGACCAAATCTACCTATCACAATCTATTCAAACGACCATGCAAAAATCTACAGCAGGGAACCTTCTCTTATGTAAACCTTTCTGAGAAAGCGTGCCTGCTGTCCAAGCACGGCTCTTCAGCATTGTCTGATTGCACCACTTAGCAGAACCACATTGATGTTCTCATGTTCCTGCTCACTCTGTGCCTGTATCTGGATTTGTGAAGACAGCCAGTGTCTCCAGCACTGTAGAAAGTGCATCACTTCTTCCAAAGTGTAGACTGATTACTCATTTTAATAATCCATGGTGCTTTTAGGGAAGGTTTCAATGTCTCTGGTGCATTTGGAGGCAGCAGCAATGTTCCTTGTCGTTTTTTGTTCAAAATTAAAGCTTGGTGGGATTTGAAAGTCAAATTAAGAATCTTTGGATTAGGTATATAGTGATGTCTCTCTTCTGTCCAGAATGGATGTTTCTAGATCTGTCTTAGCTACAAGTGTCAGGGACAGCCAGAAGCTGGCTGCCTCTGATGGCAGAGCTCTGTGTAGGGCTCTGCCTTCCCAGCACATGTGCCTCTGCTCTGTGCCTGACAAAATCTGCATGCCTGTCGTTTTAGACATTAGTGCCACATGTTGCTCTCTCCTGCTTCAACTGGGCCTTCAGTGTGAGGTCAGATACCCAGCACAAGGATTTAGCAGCTAGAAAACCATCTCCTGAAATTTCTAAAGGATTTTAACCTCTGAATGGACCTTAGAATAGTCCCTGATGTCTGAAGTACCAACCTCCAGCTTCCATTTCAGTACCTAAAAATCTTTGAAAATAGAATCACAAAAGCCAGATAATTGATAAATGTAGCCCTTGCCTTACTAATAACTAATACTGGTTCGGGCAACTCTTTTCACTCACTCCTGACATGTGCTTGGTGCAGGGCAGTATTCAGATGCAAATGTGACTTTCCACACTGGTTTTTTGCTTTAAAATGAGACTTAATATTACAGCTAGTACTTCCATGACTGTGCATTACAGAGGTTTTCAGCTTTGTCTAACATGCAATCAAATTATTTTTCTGGGTATCCCAAAGCTGTGAATTTTAGATATCTGTATGAGCTTGATATAATGTTTACAGCATTGGTGATAAGCTCATTTGGCTTCCTTAGAGTGGAAATATTTTGTAAATAATAATGTAATTTCTTATGTTCACCACATTTTTTCTTTCAAGACTAGGAGGCAGAGATAGAAGGACTAGTCCAAAAATGAAGTTCTTGTGCTTTACTGCCTTATTGGGCTGAAAGGGTTTTTAACATCTTTTTTGAAATTGTACAAAATCTAAACATGTTGAACATCTGTCGTGAAGCATAAACATGAAATATACTTTCTTGCCTCTTGCAAGTACACTGTCGTGGATAATGCCTTTGGCTGATGTTTTTAAAGCAAAGATCTCACTGCTGTGTTCCACATTAAGTGCAAAGCATAATATTACTGTTTCAGGAGTGCAGGGAATTCGTACTTGGTTGGAGTTGTGGATGTCACTTACTATTATTGTTCGTGGCACTGAGTATAAAACGTTCATTGAGAAAGATAATCCTCGCACGAAAGGATGTAGGAACATGTAACTGACAATCAGGAGGTTAAAAGAGACTTGACAAGATTTCAAGGGATTAAAAAAGTTAATCTGTCAAGGCACACCTCTGCTCCAAAGGCTTGTATTCTAATTAAGATTTATCACAAGCTTTTTGGCAATAGTCCTGTCACCCTTGCACTTTTACCCAGTGGAGGAAATTGAAACTCAGTAATTCCAGCAATATAAGAGTAGTAATCTGTGAGATGACATGATGATGACATGTCATTGTCTGTAAGTCCCACACATCATATTGTGAAGCAGTATGATGTTTTCTCAAAATCTGCATGCTGCTTTCAGGAAAACTGAAGTCTCTTGCAAGTAAGTTTTTGTAGAGATGTGTGTCCTTCAGCACTCCTCCTATAGTCTTCTGACAGACTCCCAAATATTAGCAATTTTTCAGACTAATGAGATATTTAGTTTAAATGCACTGGGTTTTGGTAAAGAGCAATCTTAGAGTAGTTTAAGAGGTATTCTTTGTATTTTATCAGTCCAGGTAAACATGTAGTTTATTTTAGTAGTAGGCAGACATGTGTAATACTTCAAATTAATGCTTATGTTTAAGAGATTTTGCAAAGCAGGTATTTGCTTGGGTGATTACTTGACTTATTGTGGACATAGGATTAATCTTCTCTTCTTTGCTGGTAGTTCCAATTAATTTCTAACTCATGCCTGTGAAGAAAGAAGCCAGCTCTTAGACATGTGCTGTCTGCTGTGATATTTGAATTACAATACATGTGTTAAAGCTGATCATTTTGTGTATAAATTGCATCTTTTCTGTAAACTGCAGTATTTTCTTGGCTTTTTTTTCTTTGAAGAGAACTACTTGTTCTCTTTTTGAATGCTTTAAAAAAAGTCATGAAAGTTGTTGAAAGTGCCTGATGAGATTTTGGTAAACCTTTCCGTACACAAGCACTATAGAATGAAAAGGTTGAGTACATGTGTCCAAACTTGCTTCAAGCAATACCATTTGATATTACATTTATGGCTGAGATCACAAGAACACATGGGTTTTATATGGGTGTAATTACCCCACTGCAGGGGTTAATTATGGATGAAAGTTAGATGTCCTCTGAAGTAGACAGGAAATTGATGCCATTTCAGACAACTCCATTCACAAAAACCCCCCAGTCCCACTGTCCCTTAGGAATTGTCACCTTTAGCAGCATTTGTAGTTTTATAATCCAGGAAAAAGAAATGTGCTATAACTGTTTAGATGACATGGACATTTGCATTTCAGAAGCATATTTTTCCTCAATAATAAAACCAGTAAAACAAAACCAGAGTTGTTTTGACAATATAGGATAAAATAGGATCACACCAATGCATGTATTTTACTTGTTCTACAGAAGCACTAAGGTGTGGGGGGGTTAGGTATATTGGTTGTTTGGAAAATTACTTAGTTCTAGAAGCCTCTAAGTATAGAAATATGAATGTTTCCTGAAGTTTTTTTAATTTAAAAATACTTCTAAGTTACTCTTATTATGGTACAGGAAGAGTAGTATTTTTGTTTCAATAATACATGTTGAAAACTAAAACAACATCCAGCTGCATGAAGTTAACCTACTGCTAATCACTGATTTCCTGGGGTGTAACACAGTAACTGGGTACAATCAATTTATCTTTAAATTTATCTTTTTTGTGGAGTCTCAAAGCTTATTTGTTGTTTTACCTTCCCTTTCTTCTTTGAAATGCCAAGTCTCACAGCCCTTTTTATTGGGACAGTTTTGCTGGGTCCTCATTTGACTCACTCCAAATCTTTTCACACTGCTAAGTAAAAGTTACTTATGTTTTCAAATTATTTCCCAGGTTTTAAATTATTTCTCCAGCAACTTCTTTCCTGCCTCCTGTTAGTACTCTCAAGTAATGAAATTGAGGTATTCACATTTGAAAAGGAGAGATTCAATCCTTACTGTTATTTCAATTCAGCAGTAGCCAAAATTAGAGGACAGTTTTAAAACACATCCTTTTTACTGATCCAATGTCTTTTCACACAGTAAAAGGAGTAGTTGGTTTTCTCTATCCATTTTATAAATGACCATTACTTTAGAGCTAAGACTGGCTATTCTTAATATCACCTGTAGGATTTTACTGTGCAGTGTTGTGGCTGATTTACCTTTAAAGAGAAAAAAAAATCAATGTGATGCAGTAATCCTAACTTGTTTTTTCCAGGGCTTAGATAACTGATACAAAATACAAAGTGGTTTACAAACTGACTTGCAAGCAATTCACTAGCTTTACAAACAATTAACAGTAAGTTTGTCTTTATGTCACAGTTTTTCATAAATCATGTATGATAAATTGTCTTTTTCTGTTGATAGTATTTTTCCGGTACCTACAGTATAACTTTGCTTACAGGAATAGCTTCATAAAAAACACATTTCAGCTTGGTGGAGGAACATGGTGTGTTATTCCAATGCACATAAAACATATTAATTACAAAATAATGAAGGATGCCCTAGTTAATAGCCAATCCCTAGAGAGGTGGTGATGTTTCAATAAGAGGATGACTGCAATCACTGAGCTGTTGTAAACCCTAGGGTTTTGAACCAAAGGTTTACATGAGATTATTTGCTTATGCAGATAGCTAATGGTTTACAAGTTTACACTGGAGGTGTTGGAGTAAGGTAGAGTTGGCCCCCTTGAAGTTGAACACAGCATGTCCATTCCATTTTTACTATGGATTGAAGAGGAAATTCTGTGGGCTTGCAAGTTGATCTGCATGTAGTGGTTGGCTTATGCATCTCCATAATTGCACTGTTGAGTAGGTGAGTGATAATTACTATGGAGACTTCTAAATTACCGTGAAGAAGTTTTGTAAAGAACTTATAGGTTATTTTCTTTTGGCCTCAATCATGTACCTTTGATCTACAAGTGGACTGCTGTAATTGTGATATCATGAAGCCTGAAAAACAGCAAAGGATTAGAAAACCTATATATTGACTTGAACGTTCAATCAACTTGCATATGATCTCAGCAGGAAATTCAAAACAAAAGCTAATTTATGGAAAAATATGGAGTTCTAATCACAGTTTAGCTCCATGGGGTTCCAAATAACATACTACAATCTCTACATGCAGATGCTTTCATCTTACATTTCAGATTTGGTGACATTCCAAAAGTTCTTATCAAGCCTTATTATCATCTTTTATTAAAGCTTATTACATTTATCCTTATTGCATGTTTGCTGTAATATTCTGCCATTCTTAATATGGAATAAAAAAAAGCTTTGATCTTTTTTAGCCAGTCATGAGATGGAAATATGCAACACAAGTGTTTCACTACACAGTATAAACTTCCAGCTCGGTGTGTCCTTTGAACATTGCATTAATTGGCCCCTGTCTCTTTTTCCTTTGGTTCATAAATCTTTTCATCAGACTGCATTTCTCTGTGCCATCAACATGTAAATAGGCTATGCATGATCATATAGTGCCACTTAATTACATCCCTCAAGAGGTTTGTGGTGGTTTTGTTGGGTTTGGGGTGGTTGGTTTCTTTGTAATAAATAAGGCTTTTGAACTATAAGAATAGTTTGATCACTTCATCAATGCTCTTACCTAAGAAAGGTGTTTCCAATTAATTTTGAGACATTACGTTGTCATTGCTCTTCTTGGGGGCGTGATCTAAACGACAAAGCAAGACTTCTGTTGGAGTTGTGAAAAAAAAAAAACTAAAATAGGTTAAAAAACCATGAGCTTCAGCTTTTTTCTAAAAAGCAAGTTTAAGAAAGAAAAAGAGATATGGAATGCGAAGCAATAAAATAATGAAATCCCTGAAGAAATACAGAAAAGTTATTAGCCTGTAGTCTTAATCTGGTCTTGACATGTGTAAATCAGGGAAATTTTCTTCTCCCCCACCATATTTAAAATCATTGATTATGACTATTAGGTAGAAACCCAAAATTCACAGAATGTTTTTCCTGCCCTTGTATGAACAAAACAACCCTTGCTTCAAGAGTCCACAATCCAATATGCACTTCCCATAATTTCTGTACTTGTAATGATTTTTCACCATCTTTTTAGATTGAACAGCATTAGCTGGGGGGGGGGAAGTTATGTTGAGGAGAAAAGCCCAGGATAATGCTAAAGATTATTTAGGTATAGCGGAGACTATTACGAAATGGAGTATGTTTGCTGTTTTTCAGAATAAATGGGCAAATCTGAAACAGGACATAATAGATATATCTTATTTGAATAAGAGGCTACTGAAAAATTATCTTTGTTTATGTTTTAAGAAATCTGGATTCTCCCTTAAGCTTTGAATGTGCCTTGTATAATGCAGTTGACAGATTCAGACCATTGTTACATAAAAGTCCCTGGCTTGACAACTGAAATGAGACATCTAGCTGTACAAGTTTTCAGAGGAATAAATGTTCCATCTTGGGGTGAATATAGTAAAAATACTTACACCAGGAGTACCACACATCTTTCTTAACAGTTCAAATGCAACAGTACTTTAAAGTACCATGTAATCATCTTTGATTAGCAAAGAGAGTAAATTTATCCGCAGTAGATAGCTGATGTACCTTTGTTGCTACATTTTTTCTAGGCAATTTTTTTAAATGTTTTTTAAATTCATTGTAAAAAGATTCCAAGAGAAAATGAGGAATAGACTAGACAGGCTGGATTTTTTTGCAGATGAAACAGTAAAATCAATGGACCCATTCAACTGTTCAGGATAAAAGGGAAAATACTAGTTATTCAGTTACTGTATTGATCTTGATAGGTATTACTAGGTATTTCCACATAGCACTCTACTAAAATGTTTTACATTCAGTGTATATGTTCAGCAGCTTTCATGTGATGCTGCTGGTGCCGAATCTTTTGAAGGTGCTCAAAAGCATGTACTTTAAAGATACTTTAAATTTAGAAATAACAAGGGGTTTATTGATTTGAGAAAAACAGTAATAAATAAAGAACTTGTCTTTGTAAATTTTGATTCACTTTATTTAAGATTTTAATTAACTATTTTTAATTCACTATTTGATCTGCAGCAACATCCAAGGTATCCTATTATCTTAGAAAAAAGCAAAAGAATGCAAATCACTGACAGTTCATTTGCACATCTTCTGGTCCACTTCAGGTCCTTCAGAATAAAATAGATTTAGATTCTAATTATGTCTGCAAGAAAAATATATGGAAGATAATTTTAAAAACCACTTCAATGTTCAAATATTTCATTTTAAAATGTATTGCCAACAGGGAGATGAACTAGAAGATAATCCTTCAACAAGATTGAGCAATAATTGCAATTTGCTTAGTTTAAATTATAATCTTCTTTGCATTGCTTTAAGTATAAATTATGTTCACTTTTCCTTATGTTCAAGCATGCATAAAGATTTTTCAATTAACTCTAAGGAAGCAGTTTTTAAAATCATGGTTTCAAAATATCAGCACCCAGAAATATGTGGCAGTCCTGGAACATGAGTTCAATAACTTAGCAAGGAGCTCATCTTTAAGCACAGCTTCATGAATAATAAACTTGATTACCATACCTTGTAAAACACATGTGAGAAGGGAAGGCCAATATCATTCAGTTCCTCTTGCCAACTTCCCCTACGGTGTTGAGTTCTGTATGTTCGTAGAACATAGGCCATAGGCCTTATCTCCAGAGGTTTTGGGGAGATGCTTGCTCTTTAGAGACAGCCAGTGTTTTTTCTTTCTGCTGTTTAGTGTTAATTTTTCATCTCTCGCTATTCTAAGAAAAGCTGGAGGAGCAGTGGAAGTCCATTTCCCAATTTAGGCAACTCTATTTCTTCTTTCTACTTAAAAGAATCCTCTAACCTGTGAATTCTTGTTCTTCTGAAATGCTCTGTGTCACCTTTACAGTTCTTTCCTGCAAAAAACATGTTGCCATATTCAGAATAGAAGGTCTTGAATTGCTGGCACTTCTGACTTGTACACTCAGAGTGCTTCTTCCATCATAGTAACTACTTCCATTACTGCAGGACTGCTTCTGTGAATAAAGCCTCTGCTTGTATGTGTATGATTTTGTTTGTGTATCCTTATGATCTGCATAAGGATAGTGATTTTGTGATTCTTTCACCTGCACAGCTCACAGGGTGTTTGCTATGCCCTTTGTGTTTCATGTGAGCATATTTGTCACTTACAGTACATTAGACAAAGTTGGAGTTTGTCCTGGTGAGCTATGATAGAGACAACCTTGAATTTTGATGAGAACAATGTATAAGTTTCTCTGGCTTTTACTGTATATTGCTGCCCTTTTCCACAAAGAAACAAAAATTCTGATAGTCATAGACCCCAGAATTGTGTGTATATGCACATGTGATCTAAACTCTTTTTCTGTTTGAAGCTACACTGGATACTAGATAATGCTAATACCTGTCGATAGTACTAGCATTCAAGTGTATGAGAAAAGGTGAAAAAATTCAGGGAAGTCCAGCTCTTGCTAAATGGTAGAACAGGTACATTAATTGGTATTCTGTTAGAATTCTTTTTTGTGCCTCTCATAATTTTGCAGAAGAGAACTTTGAGATATTGAGCAAGGCAGCAAATGCAGCAGGTATGCAGTCAAATGCAGTGGGTAGTTGTCAGCCCTCACAGTTCTAGTTCTGCTACTTAGTTACATAAATTATCCATCTTACACCACCTACTAATAAAGGACTGGTTTCTTTTTCTATGCAAGGAAGTCTTGGAGAGTGTTTTGAAATGCTAATACTGTGTATTTCTCAAGAAGGAGTAACTTGAAAAGGTAATGCTTAAAGCACTGAATTACTAGCTTGAGAAAGGAGCATGCACAACAAATGGAAATTTCTTGAAGATTATAGCAAAATGTTTTACACAGTGTAAACTAGTGATGGGTTTTTTTCAAGTGTTTGCTGTGAAATGTTTTCTTACTTGCTATTTTAATTATTGAGTGGACATGGAAGGCTTTGTAGACTGATTACAAACCAAAATAACTAGGCTTCCATGATCGCAAGATCAACCAAGCTTGAAAATGCAGTTTTAAGATGGTTCAGAAACTCTTCAGTGAACTGTGTGGTGACAGATGGCAAGATTACCCAATTGTCTACAACAAATGATTGCATTTTTATGTTAGCATTAAGGCTGCTGTCCATACAAACACACTCCCATAATTTGAGCTCTGAATATTTGAATATGCCAGTCCAGTGGCAGGGGAGGGGGAAAGAGGAAGGTAAGAGCCCAACTGTTACTTTGGTTAGTGCTTTTATGTTTGGGATTTGTTCTGGTGAATTCAGTCATATTCACCAGCACCACACACACACACAGACACAGACACTGGTACTATGTTCATGCCAAGAGCAGCCCAGATCTGAGAGAGTTTTGTCATCTCTGATGGCTCTTCTTTCTGCTCTGTTAGAGGGAATTCACTCCTCACCATTCGGACTATCACAACACTCTGAAGGCTGGCCATGCAGATAATTTGTCCAGTAGCAGTACAAATATTGCCTTAAACAACTCAGTCCAAATGTTAGCAGAGCTTTGACAAATGAAGAATTCTTAGTCGCTAGAGATTACTTTGCAGAACAGATGTAGGGACTGAAACAGCAGAATAGATAGAAGATTCTGGAATCCCAGGTTAAAGATAGTAGGGTTTTTAAAATAAATTTAATTTAATTAATTAAAATTAGTTAAAATTAATAAATCTAATTAAAATTAAGTTAATTTATTTATTTGAGTTTACAAAAATATAAATATTTAATCATAGGTTGAATATTAAAGATGGAAGAGACTTTTAAAATCATCAAGTCAGATCATCAACTTAGCACCACCACCATGTTCACCATTAAACCATGTGCTGAAGAGCCATATCCACAGTTTTTTGGGATGGTGATCCTTCCAGGGATGGTGACTTCACTACTTCCTTGTGCAGTCTGTTCCAATGTTTTACAATCCTTGCCATGAAAACATTTTTTCTTAATACCTAATCTAAACTTCCCCTGGCATAATTTGAGGCCATTTCCTCTTGGCCTGTTACTTGTTACATGGGAGAAGAGATTGACACACCTTACTACAACCTACTTTGAGGTAGTTGTAGGGATTGTGAGGGTCTCCCTGAACCTCATTTCTCTGGGCTAAGCAACCCCAACTTCATCAACTACTCCTCATAAAACTTGTGCTTCAGACCCTTTACCAGCTTCATTGCCTTTCCCTGGATGTGCTTCAGTACCTCAATATCTTTCCTGTAGTGAAAAGAGCTGGACACAGCACCTGATGTGTGGCTTCATCAGTGCCAAATATGCAGGGCAATCCCAGCCCTGTTTCTGCTGGCCACACTATTTCTAATACAGGCCAGGATGCCATTGGCCATCTGGCCGCTGCTGGATCATGTTTAGCTGCTGTCAACCAGCGCTTCAAGGTCCTTTCCTGCTGGACATTTTTCCAGCTACTCCCCCAGCCTGTAGCACTGCATGGGATTGTTGTGACAAAAGTGCAGGACTCAGCACTTGGCCTTCTTGAGCCTCCTACAACTGGCTTTGTCCCGCTGATCCAGCCTATCCAGATCCCTCTGCAGACCCTTCTTACTATCCAGCAAATAGACAAACATGAATGATTGCATCATTCTCCCTTTGGGAATTCAGAACTAGTCCATACCATTTGACTTGAGGGTCCCAGACATCCCACCAAGGTACCAGTCCCAGGTACTGCTAAACAGATTCATAATAGCATCAAAATTTTCCTCAGTTTGCCTCAATTTTCTTATAAAATTTTTAAGAATGTAAAACTTGTTTTTATATTGATGGCCAGCTTTGAGAAGACAAATTTTGGTCGGTACAATAGTGCCTGAGTTTGTCTTCATCAGTGAATTTAACCATGTTCCTAAAGTTCATAATCTCTAAAGAAATTCTGCCTTGTAATTTGATACTGTTGCAATAAGCCTGTTTCTTTCATGTTTGTTGTAAAAGGAGAATTCTCTAAATTCCATAGCACTAACTTAGAGAGATTGTGTGGTTGAATTATTTAGTGTATTAGTACACACTCTAAGTTTAATCACTGGAATTGTCTAGCAACAGTTTTTGTCTCCTTAAAAAATATTCCTACATTCCCAGTCTGTGAAACAGCTGCATTTATCCATCTGTTCATTTTCATTAAACACTGTATATTGAACTTGTTTCTAGTTCATTGTCAAAGGTGAGAGAGGAATAGTCTATTTGAGGGATAGAGCTAATACTCCCAGTCTTTGACAGTAATCTACAGTGAGACTCACATCAGTAAAAGACAAAGAAAAGGTAGTTGTCACTTACACTGTAGTAATCATGGTTATATTGATATAGTCAATATTGATCCCACAGTCTTTGCCTTTGAAGACTTCAAATTCCAGCTGTTTTGAATTACAGGGGAATGGCTAGAAGGTCACGTTGGAGCTTCCCCTTCTGATCTCCCAGTGCATGAAGAGGCACAGGGCATGTACATAGCACCAGCAGATGTTAATGATGTTCTAAGCTCCTGTGTTTCTAGAGTTACAAAATGAATGACACTTCCTTTTTTTTTTTTTTCCTCCAGAAGAACTAATAAAAGGGATAAGAAGGCAGCAAAGTTAAGAGAGGTGATTTAGATCTCTGGACTTGAAAAGAAGGAATGTACTGGGTTTAAATCATGAAATATTTAGCTATTTCCAGTCTTTCATTGCTGCCATTGAAATGAAAAAGTATAACAAATTGTAGAGTTTGACCCTAGGGATTTTATTGAAATATACTAAAACAGATATACTCATCAGGTGGTTAATACATAAATAAGAATTTCAGCTGAGGTAGGGTCAAAATAATGATGGCTAATTTTAGTGATGTGCTAGAGATGGTGGTGGTCAGATTTATGGTTTAACAAGAGTTGAGAGGTGATAAAAGAAAGATGTTTTTAGGGTCAAGGAACATTCTACATTATCAGGCTTTGACAGACAATTTAAAGTCTGGGAAAGAAGTGTAATAGTAGAGTCAGAGACTTGGAACAAAGAGAATATGTCATCTGTAGTGAAGATTTCAGTCTTTGAAGTATTCAGTAAGAGGTCTTTAGTTGCATTCTGGTTTTTTGTTTTGTTCAGATTAAGGGAGAGGCTTTAAGGCAAAGACCTGGCAGACAACCTCTTAATTTGGCAGGTTTTGTTGCCTGGCTAACTAAACTTCCATTTATTCCTGTTCATCTTAAGTAAGGGTTGGCATGGTCAATACAGAGAGATTTAAAGATCAGAGATGAAACCAAGTGGGATGAAGAATTTTTTGTCATTAGCATAGAGGGAATGAAAAAATTAGTAACATTGACTATAGTAGTAATCTTACTTCAGAGAGAGAGGAGTAGCAGAAGCAATAAAGTGCAGTGAATTATTTTCCTTATATTTTGCACTAATAGTTAAAATACATGAGTATGGATTTTTTTTTCCCCAGTGTATTTTTATTCCCTAGTAGCACTGAAAGACTATTTTAACTACTTTGCAGATAACTGTTGTCATGGAATGAGCAAAACTACGTTAGCCCAAGTGCAATGTAGAATAATTACAATAAAATGCATTTTGGTGGCATTATAGAGATATTGGAAGAGAAGAAAATAATCCACAGACAGCATGAAATTGCGTGAGAGTATCTCAGTGTAGCACTAAGATAGGGGAGTTTTTTTCCCATATTTTTGTTCTAAAAGTTTAGATGCTGGGTTAATTCCTTAATCCCTGGTGATCAAGGTTCCTTAACCATGGAACACCATGGAAGGTTGACTCTGTTTCATAATTAACTCAGCTAAACTCTTTAACATGGTATGAACTTTCAAATGAATGTGGTTGTGGTGAATTAAGTAATTCAGAAACCTAACTTATGCATTGTCATTATCAGAGCAAAGTGCCCCAGTGTCGCTGGCTCTGCTCATGGCCTTGGCCTCATTTTGTAAACTAGTGTGAGGAATGGGCACATAATGGGAGGTTGTGCAGAGTGTTGTTGACAGCATGAAGTGCTCATGTCTTAGGTTAGCCCTGCAACACCCACAGCACCCTCCTTCCTCGCCTCCTGTATTTTTTCTTTTCCCTTTCTGGCTAACCAGGACAGATCCATCTGCTGGGAAAATGATTTCTTTTAGTAGGTCATTTAGAAGTTCACTTAAATGATTTGTCTCTTCAAAAGGATCAAAAATGAAAAAAAATAGAAAAGAACATAATTACTGCCTATCCTTTTGAACATTGATTTGGGACCGGTAAAAGACTCAAAATGAGACTGGTGAGCTTTCTGTCAACTGCCTTCACTGAAAGCACTGTATCATTAAAGGACAGTGGTAGTAATTGCTTTGTGCCGTTGCTGAACTATTAGGCTGCAAATGCTTGTTCATGTAATTTAATTTTTTTAATGTATGAGTTGCTATTCCACTATGAGGCATGGAAAGTCGTTACTTGTGCAATTTGTCATTGTGGTTAAAAGCATCAAATAACCTGTACCCTCTACCACCAGCAATGCATCTGTTTGGCCTCAACTGGCAGTTGCAGCAGACTGAAAATGATACATTTGAGAATGGAAAAGTGAATTCTGATACTGTGCCAACACATCCTGTAACAGTTCCTGCTGGAGACAGTGGTAAGTGAAATGGGCACCATTTTTTTCCCCTTCTTTTGGAACATTTCCTTCCTTTGCATCTTACTTACATCATCAAACTTTACCAGTTTTCCTCCAAGACTCTATATTTAATGCAAGTACAGAGCATTTGCAAGTACTAGTAATTTTAAATAGATAAACAGGAACAAACAGTTTCTCCTACCTAGCATGTGAAAGGGCCTATGGATCCTGAGCAGTAAGGCTGATGTTACTAGGAAAGCTAACTGTCAACCAAAATTCCTCACAGGAATTTACATGTGATACTTGATGAAGATAGGAAAGCTCTCATCATATCCAGAGAACCTCTGTTTACTCTAAAATACAATAAAAATGATAATATTTTTATTGTTGCTGTGGGGTCCCCCCAGATAGCAGGAGGGTGCTGAGGCTGGCTTGGACCATCCTGCCTTAGGGGCCTCATGTTGAACAAATGGCTACAACAAAGCCAGGGGGCCCAAAGTGTCAGGGCATACTGTTCATAAGGGGGACCTGATACCAAGAGTCATTCTTTGGGACTTTCAGCAAGCTCTCTATCGTTTTGGACAAAAGATTACATGTGTGTGTTCCGTTGTAATCACTTTTTCTGAAGTTTTTGCTCCAGAAGAGGCATTTCAGGAATAATTTGCATATTTTTGAAGCTTCTTGCTTAGCTATGCTTAGAAGGCTTAGAAGTCATGATCAAGGAGTTTTGTGTGGCATGATGACCTCACTATGGAATATCTTGGGTTTTTCTCTAAAGAGGTTGATGTTTTCTTCGCTTTTTTTTTTTAATATCTCTCTGAAATTTAATAGGTCAAGTATAATATGTACATTTGTTTTCTCAAAGTCTCTGGCATATAATGTTGAGTCTGAATCATCCAACCAATATATAAAGCAGGAAAAAAAAACTTTCTTAATTTTGTTGTAAGAGCTTTTAAAATACAAACCGCATAAAGGGATTATTTTTTATCGACCTTTTTCCATGTTGCCCTTTAAGATTCTCCAAACATTTAAGAGCTTGTGCACTTTTGGCTAACAGAGGCTTCAAAATCAATAGGTTTTGAATAGAAAACTTGATTTAAATGGTTGATGAATGCAGTGTTTGCTTCATTACACAAAAATCCATTTTCCCATTCACAAGGTACATCTGACCTCCTTACCACGGAGAAGGAGGAAGCCTCTTCCAGCAATTGACATCTTGAAAATTATTCAAGTTATCACAGCTCCGAGTCATAGAAAAGTTATAGCTCAGTTCCCTCCTTTTGTCGTTTTTCGTAAGCCTGTGAAACTTCTCCAGTAGGACATTTTCTTCTCATTTCTATTACCTTCCTGCCGTTTTCTTGTACTTAGATAATCATTATCACTTCCTGTTTTCTTCTTACTTGTTTTGAATGAAGAGCAAGAAAGCTTCTTTATGGTTATGAATATTGATGCTGCAGTGACAGCTTTTCATCCCTTTGTCTTTTGCATTCAATAGCCAATATACTTTATTTTATAAAATATATTGATGTTTTTGTAAATATTTTTTAACACTTACTGGATTTTTTCCCTTGATAATTTTTAATTTTTTTTAACAAACTAAAACCTGTAATACACTGCCTCAAAAATAAAAGGAACTTACAAGGATATCAAATACATTTTTCCTTCCTTATGTCCCTAAATACAGTTCAAGAGAACAGGGTTAACTCCACCCACTTAAAGTGCTGTCCTCCCCAGAATATGGTACATGGTCATTTATCAGCATGCATCAATGCTAAACAACAGGCAGACCAGAGAGTACACATTTTAAACCACAAAAGAGGCACCAGTTAGGCAGAAGGGAAAGTGTGATGACTAGATGTGAAATGTGAGGAGCGAGGCCCCTGTGCTATCACACAGGTTAGTGAAAACTGTAAGGAAGAATCAATGAAGCCTCAATTCAGATATTTTGACAGCTGAACAACTTTCAGTACCCCCCTTCTCTAGTCCCCTGGTAATGCCCTAATCCTCTGATTTGGATTTAAGAAATTTCAATCACCTTAATTGTAAATGTGTATGACCATGACATTTCATGTTCTGATTTAAAGCTGTGTGTAGGAACTGTTAGTGTTTAGGAAATGGAAAGGAAATGATGACACTATGAAGATCTTCTTATGAGGTACAACAAGGAACAAAGAATAATTAATGCCCTAACCTTAGGATGACAAACAGCTGCTGACAGCTTTGAGAGAGGTGTTGGGGTGCTAAAGGGGCACGTGGCTACAAAGCAAAACCATATTTTGTCAGTGAAGAACATAGGAGTCCATAGGAGTCCATAAGTGGATTATCTGCTGAGTGTTGAACCCCAGAAATAGGCATTCTTGGGAAGTTGGTTCATGTTTTCAATAAACAGCACTTACTCAAGCTGTCTAGCTCATCTTTTCAGTAGTACAAGGCAGTTATTTTTCATTTGAAATGTAGAAAAAGGGGAAGTTGCAGATCAATATTGCAAACAAGTGTTTATTGTTTAGTGATTACCTGTCATCAGTGTGTGAATTTGTTCAACACAATATGCTTAAATTTGAAGAAAGAAGTAAAAAACAAATGCTTAAATAAACTGAAATAGTGAATACAGATCCATCTTCTAGAATAACACACAAATATTATTAAAGGTTAAGTCCAAATTCAGAAAAACATTAGAGTCATCCTGAAAAGTGTTTAAAAACTGGTGTCTTTAAGATCAGATATTTCACTGTCTCTTCTCAACAGCACTCTGATCAATGTGATAATCCTGTGAGACATTTTCAGTGACTGCAATGCCGTTGTGACACAGCTCTGATGATGGTACAAGTTCCCACTCAAGGCCTCTCAGCAGTGCTTCTGTACCTGTTTAATTCAACAGCAGTCTCAGTTCATCTTGGATGCGCAATAAGTGGCGAGGATCAATCTGTGACCTCACCTGGCATTTCAGATTTTAATCTAGTTTTTTGCAGTCTAAATGTTTGCAAAAAGGTTGTGTCAGTTTCTTCCATCAAATGATGAATAATGTAGAATTTGAACGTAAAAGACAAGGCTGAATTGTCAGTTCTTCAGAACACTTGTATGCAAACAAGTGAGCATCACATGAACATGCTTATCACATTCAGATGGATTTAGTTCAATCTTTATAATAGACTAGCTGATGAAAAGAATATGAATTGGTAAAAACACAGCAAACTCCAAGACTCTAATGACAGTTGCATTTTTCTTTGTATTGTTTCACTCAAGCCTCTCCTTCATATGCCAGCTGCTTAAATACAGCAATGCTTGCTTATGCAAAGCCAAAAATAGGTAAACAGAGCTGTAGCATTTGTTCGTATTGAATAAATGCTCTGATATTTAATGTAGAAAATATTATATTAGTTCTCTTGACTACCTGTCTTTATGTATCTATTATTCTTAAAATCTCTATGCTGCATTTTCCTTTTTCTTTTTTTTTTCTTTTTAATGTGAGACTTTATTCTGAGAAACCCCTGTTAAAATGCTAGTGAAAATGTAGTTTTTAGTATAGTTTAATGTAGATTCTAAACCTTTCCCAAAATGGTACTCCTTAGGGATGCTACAGCATTTTTAGTATGTCGGTATTTGTGGTATCTTTGCCTTTTTATTTGCAAATCATTGAATTCCTGGGTTCTTCTATTCAGAAAGGTTTCAGGTAACATTTTTCCTGAGGTAATTCTAAATATTTGAAGATATATATGAAGGATGATTGAAAGCCAGAAAAGAGCACTGATTTTTGATCTCCTTACTATTCTAAACCATCAGGAAAATTAGGAGGATTTGCACAAGAAAACAACACTATAGATTCTGGAGAACTTGATATAGGCCGAAGAGCAATACAAGAAGTGCCCCCTGGGATTTTTTGGAGATCACAACTCTTCATTGATCAGCCACAATTTCTAAAATTCAATATATCCCTTCAGAAAGATGCATTGATTGGAGTATATGGTCGAAAAGGCTTACCACCTTCACACACTCAGGTGAGAACTGCTTGCGTTAAAAGTAGCACATTATTGAAAACCATGATCTGGTATCTTTTGTATCTCTTTCTTCTCTCTCAGGATTACATTCTTTTCCATTTTGCTGATTTTTATTTTTACTGTTTAAACTTTATTGATCTCGTGATGACCAGAACATTGGTAATACTCTGTGTTGGGATCTAGAATGGGGGTACATGGTATTCTTATGTATGAGCTGTTCTATTGCCTAATCAATGATTCTTTAGATATTGTTATTAAGTGTGTCAGAGGATTTATTCTGTTCCAACCCTCAGGAGATTTCTAATGACACCTTTTATTGTATATGGTCATATGGTCACACTTCCTACTAACAAAAACCCACTTTTTATCCATAGTGACAGAACAGTTAAAGTATGAAAGAATGAACAGTCTTCTGGATTGGCAGGAGAAATAGAGAATCAGTGCCCCAGATGGTATTTTATCATTAATTGTATTCATATTATTTTAAAGATTTAAGACCCTCTAAGATTAGATTTCTTCCAGCATAGTATTTGTCCAACTGCTGGCTCAGATCCATTTTTCCACCTGAATAGGTATTTTGACTCATTTTCTTATACCCCATTTGGAGAAACATCTTAGTGACTTTTATTTTGAGTGTATGGATTTGCCATGGACACAAATCTAAGTATAGCAACCAAATGGTATAATTGTATCAAAGCTTGACTGATTATGTCTGATACACAGTTGTAGCAGCAAATTCATATATTTTAATTCAGTCCCATTTTTAAAAAAAATTTATTTTCCTGCTACTGCACTATTTAATTTTTTGGATTTTTTTTATTGAGGTATAACTTTTAAAATATATACAATATTGAAATATATTGCTAATGTATTAATAATTATTACACCTACTTAACAGACAAAAACCACAGAGGAAGGGTTAGCAAAGCAGGTAAAGTCATGGAATGTTGCATTAACTTTATTTTGTTATTTAGTTTCCATTAAAGTACAAACGCTTTACTGAATGCAGAAAGTGCACTCATGTTTGCTTAAAAATTTGATCTTCATAATAATGATTAAATGGATTTTCTTCAGACCTTCACGTATGAACACCCACCCTCAGGCTGACAACAATGACATGAAATTCTAGCGTAAAGAAAATTGATTCAAAAAGTTATCAGCCATTTGAAATAGGGGTTTGGAATACAAATGCCATCTCAATGATAACAGTAACAGGAGTTAGGGGAATACATGTGTAGCAAGAATGAATAAAACTGAAGAAGGTGATCTAGACTATGCATTTATATGAGAAGTTATGCAAGTAAGTACAGCTATTAAAAAAATGATCTTTGCTTGATTCCTTATCCTGTCAAAAGATTGAAATAGGAGTGCCCTTTATCCAAAAACACAGAGACTACTAAATCTGTTTCCTGTCCTCTGTGTTACACAGACTCTAAGTTCTTACTAATATTTAAGTATGATACAACAGAAAGAATCATATGTGAGTCCTGCTTGACATTTTGGATATACTGTTCCCAGGGTATAGGTCAAGCTCTCTTGTCCTATTTTTGCCTGGTATATAATTAGAGTATTTTTTACAAACCGTTGACTGACATTTGATATAGTGAAAAATTAGGTATGCTTACTTATCAGTGCCCTACTGAACTTAGAAGGCTGCTAAAGCTTCCTAAGGGTACAGGTTTATCAGAATGTTTATATGGCCTTGAACCCAGTGATGTCCAGTTTAAGTGTCTGAGATAAAGTATGTATGTAATCTCCCGAAAATGCAGTTTCAGTAGGGAGATGAGGTTTTATTTGTGACCATGCTCCTTCATGTGAGGAAAAAAAATGGAGTAAAATACATCTTGACAGTTTAAACCTTTCTCCAGCAAAGTCCTAACACAGGACTTTGATGAAGACACAACTCATCCTGGTGAAATTCATATTTAACTGAAGTAGCTTATGTAAACAAAATAAGGTATTTTGGCAAAAAGACATCTAATGAAATAGAACGCTGAGGGGATTACAAGCGTAAGTCCATTTCTTGCTTTCATATTTCCTCTAACTCTTATGGCTTGTACCAACAGAAGTTCCTAACTGCAAGCTGGGCATAGGTAACAGGGACAAACACAACAGCTGATGTTTGGCTTCACTGCATCCTTCCATTCCACTTCCATCCTTCACTTCCATCCTGCCCATTACACAAGGCAGCTCACTCATGTGGCTCCAAGTGTCACAGGAAAGTGGCAGACAAACACATGAACGTCCATGCTGAGTTTGGTCAAGGACCCATCTAGCCTTCTGTCTGTGATGGGGGCCATCAGCAGACACAGAGAGATCAATAAAGCAGCATGATGGAATTGTAGTTATTATTGTCCCACAATACGCCTTTGGCCTCCAGAGTTTTAAGGCTGAAGGACTTTGCTGAGACAAAGGTGCTGTCTGTGATTTGTCTACAAATCTTTGATAGATTCTTTTTTCCTGTGAATTTGCATAGTCACCTTTGAAACTATGGAAGCTTTTAGCATCTGTGACATTTGCAGCAGGGTTTAACTACACATCTCACACTGTACTCCTAAGTGTGTTTTGAGACAGTAGCTTTTGTTTGACACACTGTTGGTAGTGTTTTTGGTAGTGTTTTGGAAGAGGCAGAGCAGAATTTCTCATTAATTCTTCTTCATACAACTCTTGATTAATGGATCTCTGGTGTTATCAGTGAGTTGTATTTTTTCCAGGCTGTTTTGTCATTCTTTTTATGAAAGCTTTTTCAGTCCTTTGTTTATCCTTTTCTGAAAGTTCTCCTGTTTTAATGCAGCCTTTGCAAGGTGTGAAAGGTTCAAAACAGCCCAGAACATAAGAAGTGTTTAACTATGATGGTTTCATTCAATGACTTAATGATGTCTGGGTTTTTTTGTTGTTGGTTTTTTTGTTGTTGGTTTTTTTTTTTTGTTTTTTTTTTATTTAATTATTGAGCTCTTATTTCCATAATCTGTCTACCATAGCTCAAAGAGCTCATCCTATAATGACAAAAGTTGGCTCAAAGCCCATCTTTGGATGTGTAAAGCTAGGGGTGTTTCATGAGGACATTGAAAAGTAGGATCTCACTTATATATATCACTTCATGTCTGTGTCTCTTGAATGCTGAGGGCTTATCTGCCCTTATCTTCTAGTCACAGAATGACAAGTGCTAATAACAAAATTTTATGCAAATGAGCAACTGCTGCTTGTTTCTCAAACGTCAGTATTTGAATTTTCAGATCTTACATTAAATAATAGAGAACTTATTACTTCCTGCACTCTGCCAGCATTTGTAAAGTTGCCTTGTCACCTGTCCTCCTCCAAAATCTTTGCTCATATGCCTGTGATACCCTACATGTATAACCACACAGCACAATTTTCTTTAGCTCTCTCCTTACAACTTTGGTCTGTCTTCCAATATCTGTCTTCTCTCCTCTGTCACCTTTGACTGTAATGCAAAACTTGACTTTTACATTTGCCACCTTGTTCTCCACTTTTCTGCTTTACCCTTTGCCTGTTTATCCACCTCTTTCTTGTACCCAGTTAAAACCTGACAGTGAGTAAGAGGACACTGTAGTCAGTATCTGTCCCTAACAACCTCCTATGCCAATTATCCTTCTATTGCAGGGGACATAACAAAAGTATGATAGAAATAAACTTGGGAGAGATTTCAAGAAGTCTTAGTTTACACCCTTGTCTTGTAATAGGATGAATTGTATATAAACTATTCCTATAAATTGCTGAAAATTCTATTAATTAAACAGTAACAGAATGCAGAAAATTTAACTCTTGTTCTGTCCCATAATCTAAAATAATAGGGATATAGTATGTAGGAAATGATTTGATGTATCGTATTCAGGACAGAATTTTTGGTTGCTTTGCTTTATTCTCTTTAGATGTCAAAATTAGTCTCAAGCACAGCTACTATTTGTATGTCACAGTCTGATCTGAGATGCATAGTTTTCTTTCTGGGGAATCATAAATAAATCAACCAGAAATAATTGACGGTGGCTGTCCATTCAAAACCCAATCAATGCAAGCCTGAAAGTCTTTGTGACACTTTCTAAAAATGTCAGTTCCATTGCAGCCAGAGAATCAATATGTTTATTTAAAGAGACTTTTAGGAATAAAAAAGAGACTTTGGTTTAAAGCAAAACTGAATGGAATGGTAGGACAAATCATCACATTTAGACTCAATGTAAAGGACATTAATTTATCCTCACAGAAGGAAAATAAAATTGGTTTGGTTTTGCTTATGATGATAATTGCTTTTCCGGTCTGTTTTTGTTGCCATGTCCCAAATATAATAAGCAGCCTTTAAAAGGGTTAGTTAAGATCAATTTTTTTTTTTTTCTTTTGCTGGGGGACAAAATGAACAGTGAATTCCCTTCTGTATGGTTTTTTAAGTGTAGTCTAAAATGGTGTTCTGATAACAGCATATGTCCTTATTACATTACAAATACAAAATCCTGAATTGTACTGTGCTTGTCTGCCATTAGTGGCCAATAACGTGGTGTAGCCACTTGTTCCTGTATCAAAAATACAGTTTAAATCTGAAATTGTCCTTCTACAAAAGTGGTCTCTTGCCATATACAAATTACAAAGTCACAACTAATGTCTATGAGTGACCTGTTAAAACTCAGAGCTCCCTGAGCCTTCCCTTTTTAAAAATACTAAAACCACTGGAGAGGCAGGAGTGAAAAAAAGCCAAAATTGTCTCTCTCTTTCTCTCACAAAATAAGATAAATATTTAATACTCTGACAAATGAGAGTGTTGACTGGTTTTGAATAATTGCTCTCCCAAAGTAATCACATTGGTTTCCATGTGGTGCATTGCATGCAGAGCTGCCGAGGCACCGCTTCTGTGCATCCTAATCACATTATGGTCTGTCCTGCTCATTCAGACATAGCTGGAAAAGCATCGCGGGTGTTGATAGAGTCGTATTAACCATGAATTTCCTTCACATCCTGGCTGGTGGGAAGATGATTCTGAATACTGGGGAGGAGCACTCTTACAATACCAGAGAATTTTGGCCTGCAATTTCAAGAGAACATAAGTACTTAAACCCTTGTTCCAGGATAAAGGCTATCATATTTTCTTTTGCTGAGGAGCAGTTTCTGAAGGTCACAAGTCAGGGTGGAAAATCACTGATCCTCTGGTCCCAGGAACTGATCTTACCCCAGCTTAGGTGAATCAGTAGTTCACATGCTGGCCTTTACTTTAAAAGGCCCTGGATGTAATTTCATTTGAGAGAGATCTTCAACATGTGGAAAGATTGAAGATTTATGTGCTACAGTTCATATGATAAACGTGTTACAGTAGAACTGAAACTTTGAACAGTCTTAGCAGTAAAAGTAGAGACCTTCTGTCACAAGCAAGAATGCTCTTCAATTTTCCTGCCTGTTTTATTTTGCTCTATAAGTATTGATCTGTACATGTTCAACATGCAGAAGACAACTTTCAGGCCATGAGAACAGACTCCAGATTGTGTAAAACCAGTGTAGGGCCTGGAGCAGTTTTAGCCCTCCAGGTGCCTTAGACCTAGTTAAGGTGCATAAACATGCATAACATGCATAAAAACTTGTGTTGTGAGTTTGCTTGTTTTATCAGCTCAGATGCTGCTACATTTTTCCAAGCCCCATGTTAGTTGTTAAAATACAGTATGTGCTGTCCATTGACCTGAGGTACCATGGGGCTTGGTCAGTTTGTCATTTTTGATAGTTGCAATGTTTTCTGCTTTCCTTCTCCTGTTTTGAGCTTCTGTGATGAGAAGTAAAGCTCTTGCTCTCCTTCCTCAAAAATTCCAGACTGTACAAAAGGGGGATTGAGCAGTTAATCCTTCATCTGGAATTAAATTAAGAAAAGTAGAAGATTGGTATTGGATATTATTATTATTATTATTATTAGCCCATATGTATGTTACGCGGTTTGAAAGTTAGCTCTCACCTGTAATTAAGGTGCCAGTCATGACTGCAGACTCATTTCAACTGCTATTTTATTCCCCCAGTGAAATGGGTTTATTGGCCTCTTTCTACTGAAAAAGTCTTTCTAATTAGCATGAGGACTAGTTGATAATTTTCTTTGAAAGCTTAGCAAGGAGCAAACAGAAGAAAGGGTTGGTTTCAGCTCCTGCTTTCCTGCTCCAAAAGTAAACTTGGTCTAAATACAAGCATGTTGTAGGGTGATGCCATGGTCATGCCATGACCTGTCAAGCTCCATTCTGTGTTTTGTTGCAGTATGACTTTGTGGAGCTCCTGGATGGCAGCCGGCTGATTGCGAGGGAGCAACGCAACCTGCTGGAGTCGGAGCGAGCAGGACGGCAGGCGAGGTCTGTCAGTCTCCACGAGGCAGGTTTTATCCAGTATTTGGATTCTGGCATCTGGCACCTGGCCTTTTATAATGATGGGAAAAATGCAGAGCAGGTGTCTTTTAATACCATAATTATAGGTAAGCATAATCTTTAAAGCTCTTACCAAATGCTAGCTTGGGGTCAGGTTTTTTAGGAATGCATAGATAGGTTTTCATAGATAAATTATCTGACTTCTTCTTTTTTTTGTTTTCCATTTATGTGTTTCTTTTGCTACTCAAAATAAAACACAGAGTATATACTTTAATTTCTTGATCTAAGGCATAAGGGTTTTAATTGCTTAGTCGAAGGCATAAGTACTTTTAATGAAACAGTGCTTGAAAGGAAGATGCTGTTTTGAAGTATTTATTAAATGGCACAGGACTGGATTTTAAGTATGGAGCTCATGTAATTTTACACTTATAATTTTAGCCCCTTTTTTCGAGTATAAGATAGTCGGGGCATCAGTAGCAGGAAAGCTCAGCTATTCATGCTCTTCAGACAAAACAAATGTAAACACTTCTCAGAGGGAGAACAAGCTGTCAGTTAATAGTGCCTCAAATGATAGCTACTTCATGCAGTGGGCACCTGTGAATTATCCTTCTCTTTTACCTTCTAGAGTCTGTGGTGGAATGCCCCCGAAATTGCCATGGTAACGGTGAATGTGTTTCTGGATCCTGCCATTGTTTTCCTGGGTTTCTGGGCCCCGATTGTTCAAGAGGTAAATCAGCCCAATGCTTTTCTCAAGTCACTTTAAGTGAGCATGAAGAGAAATTGATCAGAAAAGCAACATCTCAGATGTTCTTCTTTATAAAGTTTTGGTGAAGATCTTTATTCTGATTGTTTTGCTGTGTTCTGTTCCACAGCAGCCTGCCCGGTGCTGTGCAGTGGCAATGGGCAGTACTCCAAAGGACGCTGTCTGTGCTACAGTGGCTGGAAGGGCACCGAGTGTGACGTGCCCACGAGTCAGTGCATCGATCCCCAGTGCGGGGGACGGGGCATTTGCATCATGGGCTCTTGTGCCTGCAACTCTGGGTACAAAGGAGAGAACTGTGAAGAAGGTAAATGAGTAAATATTTTTGCAAGCACCAGCTGTTGTTGGTCAGGTTGACAGCTGGCACATCTGGCTCTATACATTTTTCTAGATTTAGGTCTTATGCACTAACGCTGTTTTTTCAAAAATTGTTTTACAATACTACAAATCACATTTTGGAATCACTAGTATCACTGAATTCTACAGAATTATTGTACTCTATTTATTCTAAAATAAGCAGTGGGAAAATTCAAAGTAATGTGCATGTAATGTTTTTACTTGCCAGTATATTTGGGTTTCATATGGCTGAAATCAGTTACGAAGAAAGCACATGAAACACATATGTAGGAAGTCTTATTGAATTTCCCAAGTGTAGAGTAATCATTAATTTATTGCATTTGTTAGTAGTCTTTTCCACTGACCAGATTGTGGAAAGTGCTGGTTCAAATGCATCAGGGGGAAAAATGATCCATTATTCTTTTATTCCAGAGATATGCATAATAATATTCATTCTGTTGCTGCAAAATGCGGTTCATTTTCCATTCTATTTTTTTAGGGAGTAAAAACTGCTATTTTCTTCCCCAATCAAATTGATTTTATTGATCACCACATACAAAGTAATGCAATTAAGTCTCTGGAATTAAATTTTCAGACCATTGACCCTACAAGTGTAACATTTTATTGAGTCAAATTGCTGAATTAAATCTCATCATCTAAAGCACAAGTGAATTAAGACAAATAGACAGGATGCAACTCATTCATTTCTGAAACAATTTGGGGGTCCTAGATAGCTGTCAAAACTATGTGGTAGTGGATTGGGTCAGTAGTACCAGGGAATAGTGCTGCAGAGAATCCAACACTTACTCCATTATGATAAGGCAGAATCAAGACCAGCTGCCCAAGACCCAAAGCCAGTTTTGCTGTAAGTCAGAAAAATGAGCAAACCTTGATTCAGTGGTAAGCTGTAATTGTCTTGATGTCATTTATGTGCATGCACAAAATGTACAGGATCAGAAAGTGGTATGAAAGGGAGGTGTTCTTGCAAGGAAAATTGCAGCTATGTAAGAAGTGAGGACAAAGAGTGATTTACCTTGTAAGCAGAGAAGGCATGCTGGCACAAAGAGATCTTATGATCTCTCTTAAGATCATTCTGTCTTTTCTGCATTCATTGCAATGAAAGAATGGTGAATTTCTCAGCCTCAGCATACTAATGTTTACTTTCAAGATGGGTGCAATGCTGCCTATTTCCTAAGGCCTTGAAATGCGAATGAAACCCACTGATCTTTCTCCTCTCCCTGCAGCGGATTGCTTGGACCCAGCCTGCTCCAGCCACGGTGTGTGCATCCACGGCGAGTGCCACTGCAACCCGGGCTGGGGGGGCAACAACTGTGAAATCCTGAAGACAATGTGCTCTGACCAGTGCTCTGGTCATGGCACCTACCTTCAGGAGAGTGGTAGCTGCACCTGTGACCCCAACTGGACAGGTCCAGATTGCTCCAATGGTAAGAGTTAAAAGCACTGGCGTTTTATAAAATGTTGATGTCTTGAATAGCAGCATTTTAATGACATTACTGTGTTAGGACCTGACCTGCTGAGCTGATTGATCTCTTGGAGTTGACTTCGGCATGAACTGTAAATTGATTCAAAGGTTCAAAATAATTGATGTGTTTGAAGGATTTGAAAATCAATGTATTTGTTTGTATCTTTTAACTGCCTTCATCTGGTAACTGCAGGTGTTTCACAAGCAAGCTCAGAATGTTCTTTGCATGATATGGATATTTCCTAATACGTCTACTTAGAAACTTAAAACCACACTAGTGAAACTAGGGCCATTCACATTTTAAGAATCTCTCCAGCTAATTTGAGGTAATTTTCCTGAAAAACAAATAACATTCAAGTTTGAAGGCAAAGGGAATGCAAGAAGAGTCTTAAACAGTTTTGAGGCAGAGTGCAGGCTGCCAGGGTAGAAGGAGTTAGTAGGAATGAAGAAGCAGAGGAATTTTTTTAAATACGGAACTGAGCTTATTAAAACCATAGTCTGAGCTTAGAAACAAAAGGAGAAAACTAGAGGTACTAGCACAGAGAGCAGAATCTAAATATTTATAAAGTATGACAGCAGCTTTTTGACAAATATGAGTTTTTAGAATCTTGTTTGGTAGCCACATATCAGAAAAGAAATCATGTCTAACTGTGAGACATGTATTTGTCTAAACTAGTTCATCTAAGAACTCAGACGTTTTGTTAATGAAAACTGAACACATGGGCTGTCTGGGTTTATGCCAGCTTATGAATAAATATAACTTTTTCATGAGGAACCATCTTTTTGAAACAAATGTACTTCCTGACCAGGATCTGTGGTACTTCATAATGGTTTATGCATACGGGAGTGATTGGGTTCCAAACATGCAAGAAAAAAGTGACAAAGAGAAGAAAATGTTGTCTTCTGTGAATTTTGTTTAGAAGAAAAAATCCTTGTCTGTTTCTAGCACTAAAAATGGCTTTTTGTGTTAGACCCTGTCTAGTTCTCAGGCAAAACATGGATCCCCTATTTACTGACACGTCCTCTGTGCTTCTTTGATGGCCAGTTATGCTCCATCTTTTACTTATGTTTCATGGCATGATTTGTTAATAAAATAACATAAAATGTTTCTGATCTCAAATATCTCAAGTGTGTCAGCCTCACAAAAGAATGTTTGTAAGAACATGCAGAGATTATTTGCTGAAGCAGTGCAAAATGACCTTCAAAGCAGTACACTAAAAAAAGTAAATCTTACCCATAAACATGTTGTTAAGCTGTTAGATGAAGAAAAGAATGAGTTACTTCCATCAGAGGGTTTTATAGGTTTGAAATCAGCAGAGCTTTCCTCTATCTTCATCAGCAGTTTGTCCGTTAATTAGCCCTTCAATTCCACTTCAATTAAATTAACTCTAATTAATAAATTCATTACAAAGATTGACGCACCTTGCTCAAAGCTGGTGTGCTAAAAGCTGATAAACACCTTCACCCTAATGAAAAATTGATTAGATTGAAGAGAAATAAACCTTTCTTTCTCGGAGCTGCAGTGACGTTTCGTGACTCTGAAGTTAATCAAACCATCTTGCATCTTTTAATCAAAAATTTAATTCAAAGTAGATATAAAATGCTATATAGTTGGTGGGGGGGAAAGGAGGGGGAAATTACAGCTGTCTTTCTCCATAAAGGTCTTGGGGTGTTTCTTACAGGAAGTGTCACAGCTTCTTGATACTGTGTTTAATGTTCTACAGCACTTGGAGACAGCAGAGAGAAAAGCATTGTTGATCAGGAAACTGGGAACCTTTCTTGCACTGAATGCAAGTTTCTTTTGCTATTAAAAATGATTTTGATCTTTTATTACTGAACTACTTGCTATCTTTTACAAGAAAAAAAAATATAGTATTTCTATGAACCATACATGGCTACAGCCAGCTGTATGCTAAGGAGCTAAAAAGCCCCTCAGGCTGTATTGTATCTCTTTGTTTTTCTGCTTTCTGCTTAGCAGAAGTAAAGTTTGCTGGAGTCTGACTAAATGAACCAAAATGGTAAATGCAAAATCTGGCAGTGCAAATTATCATCTTGTATTAGCTGAGACTTAATATGTGTTGTTTGGCCTCTGACTACCTTTGGCTATTAACATATTTTTCAATTATTCTATCAGATACAAGATGCTGTTACTATATGTAAATGACAAGTTAAATTACTGTATGTTGATTTATTTTTTTAACAAATTATTATTGAAACCAGACTGTTCATAGCTGTCACTGATACAAATTTACTGAAAGTAAAAGAGTAAAATGATCTTTTATACTTTACAGATGTGTCAGTGTGTCAGCATAGTGCTAATTTGTCTCACTAAGGCTAATCTTTGTAATGAAAAATGTGTCAGTAATGGCACATTTCAACTTTGAAAGAAAGCAGGGAGAAGTGTATGGAGGGAAAACCTTGCTAATTTGAACTTTGTCATGCTAGATTTTCACTCACCGCAGGCAGTGATCTAGGTATACCTTACATTTCATCACTGTGAGTACAGTGTAACTTCTGGTTGGTATGAGTGCCATATAATGTAGGATACAAAAGGTTACTCTTAAGACATATGTGACCACAAAGAAACATGCTTGAAAATTACTGCAAGCTAGCAAAAGAGCTGTGAACACTTAAACATTACTTAAACCTGCCAGCTAACTAAAAGAGCATTAACAGAGAGATAAAACTCTGTACTCTCTGTTCTGTTGAATCGTAAGTGAAAATGTCATTCACAGTAAATTCCTTTGATTTAACTTTCAAAGGCTTTGCCTTTCTTATTCTTCCCACGTTGAATTAAAATTTAGTGCTTCTAACTGCGGTGTTCCCTGTCTCCCCCCTGCCCTCCTTTCCCTGCAGAGATGTGTTCGGCGGACTGCGGCGCGCACGGCGTGTGCGTGGGCGGCACGTGTCGCTGCGAGGAGGGCTGGACGGGCGCCGCCTGCAGCCAGCGCGCCTGCCACCCCCGCTGCGCCGAGCACGGCACCTGTAAGGACGGCAAGTGCGAATGCAGCCAGGGATGGAACGGAGAGCACTGCACCATTGGTAGGCTGCCCGTGCTTTACCCTGTCCTCGCTGCAAAACACAAACAGCCAGCGCCGCTGGCCGCGTCTGAATAAGGAGTGTGTTGCTTTGAAGAATGTTTCTTCAAAGCGAATGTTTGCATGTGTCAGTCTGTGAAAATGAATTGATATTTTAAGAAAGGAAATGGTTATATAATGGCTCATCAGTTCTTCATACCTAGTTTGCCATGAAGAGAAGATGGAAGAATTTCCTCTTCAATCTTTAACTGCCTTTCACTGAGGGGGTGGTTACTTTTATTTTGAATGGTAAATATACTATTTGATTTGTGCTTTTCTATTTTTATGTGATAGCTTTACGTCTTTTGAAAATGAAGCTTCCTATTGTTTTTCTTTCTTTTTTTCTCTTTTAAGGAGAAGAAGCACTAAAAAGTGACTTGCCTACATAAAAATGTCACTTCCACCGTGTAAAATATGTGATCTAACTGCCCAAAATTATATTTTTGTCAACATAATGTTCTATTTCAGAATACCATCAAGTTTCTTATTTGTCAGTAACATAACGGCAGTTTAATACAGCTGATTGGGAAGAAGCCATCCTTATTACAGCTTCTGTGTTTCTGTGACCAAGTTAGTTCTAGTTCCTGAAAACCTTTGGAAGTTACTATACCGTTATCAGTGGAGCTTTTTGTACCCAATCATTTACAGTCCTGTATAGAGCAGGATATCCTTCTCCACTACAAAGGCTTTGACAGTGAGCTAGCATGAGAAATCATGCATGTAAATAGAAGGACTAAGAAAACATGGAGCTGTAGTGCTAAGAAATTCCCTGCCACACTAATGCCCCTTCGTGCAAGATGCTGCAGGTCTGTAACAGTGGAGTAGAGTCCTATCCAAACAATTTATATCTTGGCAGAGCCACATAGAAAAATTTCTGCATGACAACAGGTAGGAAGCGCAGGTAGAGGAACTGGCAATGCTCTGCATATAAGAGATGACTAGTTTGTACTTCGGTGAGTGGAGAGCTTTGCATGAAGCTCATTAGAGGCTGTGCCAGGACTGTGAAGTTTTTATGGGGCACATCTCCCAAGTATGAGAAGCATCATAGCTAAGCACTTTGAGGTGGGTTGAATTGGCAACAAAAGGGATAGCCTCAGGTCAGACAAAGGCAAGCATAATGCTGAGTGATGAGGAAATCATGGATAATCTGAATAATCAAAAAAGTAAAAAAATCCCACATGGTCCTATGTTTGGATAGATGGAGAAGAGATGTTTAAAGGAGGTGATGTAGCTGAAGCAACAGGATGGGACAGTAAGTCTAACTGCAGTGCAGCTGATGGATGTGAATGTAGCATGATTTGCTTTTGCCACAAGCTAAAGAGAGCCTGGAGAATTTTAACTTTCATGGAAGTTTTGGAAGGGCTCTAACTCTGAATGTGTTAGCACAGCTAAGCCATAACAGAGACATGAGTATCCAGAAAATAGCAAAACCCAAGCTGTGCTCCCAGGTATTTTGCAGCCCTGGCTGAGGGGCAGGTGGTGGTGCTGTAAGAGAATCAGTGGTAAGAGCTTTGAGGGCAGGGGAAATAAGGGCCTATTACAGCAGTGTTAATTAATGCCCATGTCATTGTACCCAGAAGATGAGGCAAGGTTTTCTTTTTTAGAAGGGACTCAGGTGTGAAAGTACTAAGATTGACTTCAGAATTATTTTTTACAGCAATCACAATTGATTTTTAAAGGTTGGTTGGTTTGGGGTTTTTGTTATTTACTAATGAAATTGCTTGAACATATGAGGGAGAGGTAATCAAGATGCATCTGCAGAATCACAGGGAGAATCAATAGGGTTAACGTTTTTGAGGAGCTTCCAGAAAACATGCTGACAAAGAGAGTAGAGAGGTGGGGAGAGAACTGCTTTCTGAACAATAAAAGAAAGTAAATATTTAGAAGTCGGATAAAGCCTTTCCCTTGACTGCTTTAACTTGCCAACGAGCAATTACTCAGCAGATCACTCTGCTGTTGGTCTCACTGACCTTGGCAGCATTTCAGGGGTTGTAGTTATACACGGATGAACTGCTCTTGAACAATTTTTCCAACATATTAAGCACAAACAAGTTTTTCCTCAGCACTGAGCAAGCAGGTCTGTCTTCCCACCTGTTTATTCTTTAAATGGGTTTTTACTTTCTGGCTGCCGCTGTAAAGATAGTTTGATTTGTTTATATTGCCCTTACTGCCTCCAAGGCAAGTAAGGAGGTACAGGCTTTAGCCTGCTGTTACATTTATTTTTTTAGACCTGTTTCTTTCCATGTTACAGAGAATCCAGGTCATTTTATTGCTCATTTCCAACAGTATTTCAACTTAGTAGGGGAAAAATTGCTGCCTCCTAGCTTGGCAGATGAAGAGTCAATTTGCTTTTCTGTCATCTACCCTATAGGAGGTAGTAGCTGTTTCTGAGCAACAAATTTCAAAACACAAGGAACTTCAGAATGTTTCTCTATGCAAACCAATTTTTTATTGTCACCCTCCATATGTGATCCAGGCATTTTATGCTACCTACAACTCTCTACTTAGTAGCAGAATATTTGCATAATTTGTGTTATGTGTATGAAAGAAGCCTACTCACTCCCCCTTTATATGTCTAAAAATAAACAATTGCACCCTTATTATTTCTAAAAGTCATTAACCGTTTTGCTGAGGTACTGTGAAGTATTCTAGAAATGCAAATGTGTTTCTTTGTTGCAGCTATTAGCTGGAAGCCCTATGAAGTGCAGCAGCCAAAATTAAAAGCTTTTTTGAGAAAGGAATATTGCAAAGAAACTGTAAATCTTAAGGGCAATTCACTTTACTCACTTTTTGTGTAAGGAATAGCCCTCCAGACCTCTGGCTGAATGTTCAAAATGGGACAGAAGTGTATGCATTGTAAGGTGTCCTGTGTTAAAACATAGCATGAAGGAAGAAACCAGACCTGTCTCCTTATTAAAGCAAGGTAGTCCTTAGTTGTATTTCTGTCTAATATAATTTAATCTTAGATTGCTTCTTGAGTTATGCTGATTTTTACATATACTTCAAAATATTTAAATGGAATTTAGTCAGAGGAAATTCTAATTACTCTAAACTGCCAGATACCTATTTCATTGATTTTTTTTTTACATTTATTTCAATACTTCAGTGATTGCAAAGTGGTGATTGCAAAGGTTTGCTTTTTTTTGTTCGGAAAAAAAATGTAGATGTCTGCTTATCTGGGTTCAACTTCAGGGTTTCCCTAAGGCTGAAGATTGCAGGACTGGATTGGAGAAATAATATACATATATATTTTATATACCTTCATTTGTGATAGAGAACAGAGTAGACTAAATAGAGCAGGGAGGAGGGGAGGTCCCTTTGGTTGAAGCAATGTGTGTAGTAAGGCGGACAAGATTGTTTGGACTAGTGCAGTAAACCTGCTGTCTGTTGCTGATATCCACTGTTCTGTCATGGGCCTTTGGCACAGAGTAGTACAACTTCCATACCTCACCTGATGTCAGCCACACTTGTGAGCCACTGCCTTTGCTCTGAATGCATCCTTCCACATATTTCTGTCAATGTTCAGAGATAAGTACATGCTCAGCATTTTGATGAATGACTCTAATAGGAATTAGCAAAACTCAAAACTTGGTGCTATTGTTCAGCATCTTAGAGGTTTGAGCTAAATATAGGCAATGTATGTTTCAAGTACTAAACAATTTAAGGCACCTAAGTTGCTTATAATCTCTTCCCTCTGGAGAACTGTAGTACTAAAATCATAGTATCATGGAATAGTTTGGATTGGAAGGGACTTTTAGAGGTCAACCTCCCTGCAGTAAGCAGCATGATCTTCAACTACATTTGCTCAGAGCCTCGTGCTGAGAGCCTCATCCAGCCTGGCCTTGAATGTTCCTGGGGCATTCACCACCTCTCTGGGCAGCTTGCTCCAGTGTTCCACCACCCAACTGAACAAAACTTCCTTAAGTCTAGTTTCAATCTACCCTCTTTTACTTTAAAACCATTACCTTGGCCTTGTCCTGTCACAACAGGCACTGCTAAAATGTTTTAATGTCATGTTTTACAATTTCTGTATCCCCGTGAGAATGGGTTAAATCAACAGTTCACTACAGAGCTATGGAAACTCACCTGTCAATTGTTTATTTGGTCTGCAAGTGACATTCATGGGTCTGAGGTGAGCATCCTTGTATTATTTTTTGAAGCTCAGCCTGCATCTCAATGGGATACAAGACAGCAGATGCACAGCTGGTGCCCAGGTGATAGCCTGGATGAAAATCTGCTCTGTAATTAAGTTTTCATAACCGAGTTGTGCTAAAGTATGTTTTTGTTTCCTTTCTGTCCTGGCTTGCAATGAGTTCAGTGACCCTCTCCTGTCTGAGTAGTTGTTTTGTGAGATTGGAACAGATATTATTTCAGAAAGTCTATTTTTTGTAATATAACTGTCATGTACCATGAGTATATAAGGTAACTGTCATAGGAAGCCCATAAATATGAATACTTTTCCAGCTGCTTTTCCATTAAACTCTGTTAGCTGAATGAAATCAGTAAATAATTATGTTGGTGGGAAACCTGCTATATCGATGTGCTGTGAAACAACTCACTTTTACAATGCAGCCTAATTTTTTCTATAGACTAAATTAGTTTTATCATAATCTAAATTGCAAATTTGCCAATTTGCATTAAAACTATGCCTTCTTGTTCAGAATTGTCAACACCTCTTTTTTAAAAGTCTTTAACATTAAGCATGGGTGGATAAGACCATCTGTTTATAAAGCTTGCCTGCAGCTCCATTACTTAACACAAGACAGGTTACAGCTGTTTAATTGTTATCATGTTGAACAATTATCTTTCAATCCAAAATTAATATTTGTATATGTATGCATGGAAACCATATCGCTAAACATAAATGAGCAAGTGTGGATTAATGTCATTAAGCATTCATATTAATCCCTCAGGAGGGCTAAAGTTAGCATCATGGTACTTCCATGCTACTTTTGAGTGCCACGTGAGGCTGCTTTACCTGGTGTGCAGAACTGAAAATCAAAGCCAGTGGTGGTTCACTGAGAAGTGTGCAGCTTTTGTTTATATTCCAGTGAGAACTGGGATCTAATTGGTTTATTTTCTAAGAATTTCCCCTGAAATTTAGTTGAGGAAAATAATAACAAGGAACAGCAAATTATTTATTTTAACCTTTTTCTTTGCATAAAAAACAATAGCATGACATTCAAATCAATCAAACAAAAAAAAAATTTCCTCAGCAAGGAATTTCTAGTTTCATTTATTTTAGTCAGAAAATCAGGAATATCATCTGGTTTAGATATGCAGAGTTATTTAAAAAATGAGTCTAGAGCACTTTCCCATAAGTGTGTTTCCATTAGCATAGACTGTTCTGGTGACTGATTAAAATGGTTTTCTGACTGGGGACAAACATGAAGGCATCAGTGTGCTGGTTTTCCATGTGGCCACAATCAGATCAGCATAAGCACTGAAGTACAGCAAGTGTTGGGGAATGCTGAGACATGCTTCTTCCTTCAAGAAGTTAGATGGCCTGCACCTGTTCCCTTCAGCACGTGTTTAGCTCGGGGCTCCTTATACTACAGATTTCAAATATGACTGCAGGGAAATGACACTTTATCTCTGTATAAAGATCAGAGAGCAAGACAAATGTGTTCCTTCAGTTAATTAAATGAAATGCTTATAGAAAACTTGATATGGCTGTATATCATTACACTATACATTTTTGACACATGGGCTCCACAGAGTAAGTCCTGAACCAGTTTGAGGGCTTGATCTATCTTCTCTACATTTGCACATTAGCAGCACAGATAACCAGTACTGTGATGGCCACTGTCATTTCAGTGCTGATGCTAGTTGCCAAGCGTGGCTCACTTTTCTTGGAAGTTTAATTCCTGACGATATTCACATTTCAGAGCTGTTTAATGTGTCACATATTTATTGTACCTTATTGCATGCACAGGAATTTTTCATAAATTTTACGATTATTTTGAAGATTTTTGTCCCTCAAATTGTAATAATTACTTCTGCATGGATATATTCTGTAATGATCAAAATTCCTTAATTTGTGGTTTCCTTTAGTTATGGGTTCATGGAATCATACCTGAATACAAATTTCATCTTAAAAAATAAGATTGTATCCGAATGAAGGTATGACCTTTGACAATCGGTTTTTATCAGATCAAATCAATCAAATATTCAAAACCAATTATATCCAGCCAGTATCAATTAGTTCACCAGAGTATTGTGAGTAAAACCCTACTTTCAAAACACCTGACTGCTTTGCAGTTGGGATTTTACAAAAATATTTATACCTATACCCTCAATGCAAAAAGCCTACGAGGAAGAGATGACTTCCTTGGCATCCAGAGGACTGATAATCACAGTTTAACAAGACTTCATTAAATTTAGAACAAATTTGGGGTTTATATTTCATGTGCCTAAAGGACATGTTATTAAATTGCCAGACCAAGCTTTGAATATGCCAAATATCTGTACATTTGCTAACCATAAAAATACTCAGTTACCAGGTGAATTTAAGATGGAGCATGCATTTTGGAGCTATGAAAAAAAGTGAGTTATTGGTCAGGTCTTAACACATTTCAAGACCAAGTATCTCAAATACAAATTAACTGTTAGCATACTTTAAATTGCTAATTGATTAATTTGCATTTAAATGAGGACCACATGTGAAGTTCAAGTTAGGCACATTTTCAGAAAGCAGCAGAATCCTCTGAGATGTGAAGAATTTTAAAGCCTGTTGTGAAGCTTATTTGAGCTGAAGTGGCCAGAGAGTAAGTGCTCTTGTACATTGTATTGTTGCATGCTGGTCTGACCACATTCCCTAAATACTTTCAGTCAGGGAGAAAGATGGAAACTATAATGCTTCCCATCCTGATCATGCCCTAATGTGTTTTCAAGCTAAATTTATCTTCATGCAGTTCTTAATGTGAATGTCAGGTTTTTACCTGTATCTGAAGCAGGTCTTCACAAGTTTGTTGATTCAAATGAACTTTTTCAGCCTGTACGTGTGGGATAGTTTTAACCCCTTAATCGTATATACCCTTTCTTCTAAATCCTCTTCCAGCTAAACTAATATTAAGTAGGAAACAACACTGCTCATGATCTTTCTTACCAGTAGTCCCAAATTTCCTATGTCTACTACATCCTTAAAAATTACTGAACCTTTTATTATAATACATATGTAGCTTTCCAGTAATAATGGTTAGAAATCTTACTCTACAGTAAAATTGGGATGGTCTCCAGAACAAAAATCTAAAGGATAATGGGCTTATGTTCCTTTGTATACAAATCTCATAAATGATTGCTGCATAGAACAGTTACAGTTTTGGCAAGGGATAAACTGCAGTATTTAAAATGCATAAATGATTAAAAAGATATGAGTTCAGGGTGACATCAGGGTTTTGGCCGTTGTAAGGAGGGAAAAAAATGAAAATTGTGTGAAACTATAATTCCATCCATGTGGTCTCCTTTACAAGAAGGGCAAAGGGAAATTTAGGAGTAAAAAAGTATCAAAAGGGGAGAGCGTAATCCTCCTCTATTGGCAGCAATGCTCTGAACATATGGTCTGTCTAAGACAAGGTTCTTACAAACTCAGAGAATGGATGATGACTATGAGCTGCTTACAGTGGAAGAACATGTGCTTTCAGTACTGTTCAGTGATGAATAGAAAGAATTGCATTTGCAAATGATACCAAAGCCTGCTGCCCCCAAGCACTTTGGAAGACAGGACAAGAATTTAAAATTACTTTAACAAATAGCACAGACTATGCAGAAAAATAAGGTGCAATTCAACAAATGCTGGCTTCTATCCTTCAGAATAATCAGCTGCACAAATCCAAGTTAGGAAGCAATTTGCCAGGCAGAAAACACTGTAGGATATGCTGAATTTGACATGAGAAAACCTTAAAGCTACAACTGTAGCTTTAAAATTTTGTGAATTCTGGACTTCTGTAAGTTTTTGGTAGAGGCATGGAGCTCCTCTGAATTTGCATATGGATGCATGCTTTTTTTAGTCGTTCTTTGGGAAGGAAAGCAGTTGCCTAAAGGAATCAGTATGGTATTCCCTAGGTTAAGAAATGCTGGGTTTTAAATATTACAAGGGTTATTTGGGGTTTTATGTTCAAATGATGGTTTAATTGTCAAAATAGTTAAACTGTGGCTGGGTGGAAATGAGAGGAAATAAGGGTGATCTGGTAGCCATGTCGGGAGAAGTAAACCACTGTGGACTGAGTCTTGAGTAGATTAGAAAAGTCAGACCAGAACTGTCAGCCCTGAGTTTTGTACCAGTTCCCCCAAAACAAGCACCAAAACTTGTTTTAAGACTGCCTTCTCCCTAAAGCTTGCAGTAAGTTTTCTCTTCTCCTGGCAAGTGCCTGTGAAACCACTGATAAAGTGTGTGCCTAACCCTCTGCCACTGCTTGGCTGCACAGGGAGTAAAAAGTAATGTTCATAGAAGAGACTGGTGCACAGGATGAACTGGTTAAGGATGGTTTTGAAGACCTGGATTCCACCTTCATTCTAACATGTATTTTCTGTTAGTTACTCACAAGTACAGACTGTAAAGAAGTTCTCTCTGACTGTTCCTCACTTCTGGGAACAAGATTTGCACGTGTGCTTTGCCTAAAAATGTTGGTTTGTGTATGAAATACTATATAATTCTAAGTATTCCAGAAAAGCACATCAAGGTGCTTGTAGTCAAGTGAATGGAGATTTCTCACTCTGATATTTCTATGCTTTAGTTACTGGTAAAATGAGGTAAGAACACCAGTTCTCTTCACACCAGTAGTATGAAGATAGTGTGCTGAATAATTGTGACTTAGAGAGGAAGGTGATAGCAAAGTCTGAAAGAGAACTGTTGCTTCTTTGTTTGGGTTAGCATAGTGTCCCTGCTACTTGGGCATCAGCTGTTTGTTGTTTGTGAGAGAATGGGGGCTGAATGAGGACTGTGAACTCTGCACATTCACAAGGGAAGAAGTGGATAAAACTTGCACATGTAGCCAAAAACTCATCACTGCCTAAATTTCGGATGCTTGACATGGCCACTGTCATGGTATTCTTCTGATGTGTTCAGGGTTTTTTGGCATATGGATTGTAAAAAAAAATTTTATACAAGTAGTAAAAGTGAATGAAAATAAGTGAAGATATTAAAACTTTCTACCTTTAACCAAACAGATAAATGTGTGGAAAGCTTAAGGGAAACAATATGGTAACAACATAGCATAGTTGGCTTATGGTCAGTTTTTATTCCAAGGAAAACCTGCTGTCTCCTTGTATGACACTTGGTACAAGGTTATGTAGAAATGTAAACATGACTGCTGCAAGGTATGTCCTTCACGTGTTCCTGTAGAGGTTGGTATCTGAGAGCATGAAGTTTGTGTGAGCAGCAGTCGTTCACTAGGGATTGGGAAGTGTAGTAAGGAATTGTGGGGGATTAAGAGAAAGCAAAGCAGAGCTTGCTTTGAGAGGAGCAGAACGGAGGTCTTTGTTGTTGCCTATACTGAAATTATTTCTTCATCATCTCTCCTTTCTTTTCTTCCCTGTTTTGGTTCCTTTCTTCCCCCTCCCCCCTCCCCTTTGTTTTGCTTTTCTCTTTCTATTTTCTCCTTCTGTTTTCTTTTAGAGGAAGAGGTGGTAATGCAGTAAGGAAGGGAGAGAGCTGATTGTATTAGAGGAGAGGAGGCACTCACATTTTCAAGGTGTTGAAAGTTAAAAAAGCCACTTTAAAAAAACCTATTTTTTTATTTAGGCTGACCTATGTAAATATGGCTTTGGTCATGTTCATTTATGATTTTGCTTCATGTCTAGTGGTGCTAAGAGGTTAAATCTGCTCTTACAGCAAATTCATGACTCAAGCTGTTGAGTTGACACTGTAACAGGCCTATGTATACATTACAAAAACATGGGGCAGGTTACTGTCTAGTGTGCAGGTTACAAAGATTATGATGGGTGAAGATATTTGATAGAAAGTACTGATTTAAACTAACAGAGATATAAATTCACTGTACAGCATTTAGAAGCCTGTCACCATTTGTCCCAAATGACAGAATAATCAGAATAAAGCAGTGCTGTAAGGACCAATTAAGGAACATCAAATCAATGGGTATGTGACTCATGCTGATTTAAACAGGAGCTGATTGGAATAAATAGCTTTAATATGTACTTTTATTCTTAGGTTATTCCGTCATACCTGGAGGAAGCAGTATATGAGTAAGGAAGACACTGACTTACATCTCTGATAGGAAACTAATGGGAGACATTAAAGAAATGTTTTTAAAAGTCAGGATTCTGACTGGTTAAGAAATATGTTGTCTTAAGTGTGAATTTGCCTGACTGTTACCGTTTCTTTGTAAAATCATTTATCTGCCACATATTTATATAAATACCCACACAGATTGATGGCATTATTTCTGTTTTATTTTGTATGAATTTTGAATGCCTCTTAAATCTTCTTGGGCTTTGAGTAGCCTAGAAAATGTACAAATCTTATATCTTAATTTTTGGGGTTTTTTCCCCTTGGAGTTATACGAAGTCCCTCTACTTCTTAAGATAATAGCAAAATTTAAATGGCACAGTCTTAATCTCTGCAAGAAAACTCTTGTAGGTATATTGTCTGGTCTGCAATTAGACTTTTTAAGGATGTAAGATAACCTTTATGTGCCAGGTGTGTAAATATCTTGCCAAGGAGAGCCTGCTGAGATGCTCCATCCTACTGAAGTGCTCCAAATCCCACCTGGAATTCTCTATACAGAGGGGAGAAAAGGGTTGTATTTTGTATTTCCACACAGGTTCATTCCTCTTTCACTTGCAGTGCTGTGAAGATAAGGAAGACAGCATGGCTAGTTAAACTTCACTGCAAAGTTATACAGTTTTTGGTCATTCATTTTCTGCTTTGTGGTTTTTCTGCAATACTGCATATTAACCAAAACAGTTTCTAACATTGTCCTTAATGTCAGCTGACCATGAGTAAAAGGATGCTGGAAGGTAGAACTCTTTTTCTGAGAATTACAGTTTTGTGGCTTGAGCTGACTTCTTATAAGGCTGCTGGATAAAAAAGAAAATCTTAAAAGAGCATTTTCTCAATCTCTTGTGTTTGGGAGGTTTTTGGAGGTTTTGGTTTGGGGTTTTTGTTGTTGTTTTGTTGTTTGTTTGTTTGTTTGGGGTTTTTTAATGAAGATTGGGTTCTTAAAATAAATAGTGTAGGGGGCTTGGGATTGCATGGACTATTTTCAGTTGCCTAGGAGGTTTTTTTTATGTTCTGTTACTTATCCTTACACTTGTAGAGGCATTTAATGTTTTACTGGTGGATAGATGACAGACCTGATTGCTTTCATTTTATGAAATAGAGCTTGATTTTTCCTCTTCACATACTACACCATGTTTTAAGCTGTGTAGGAGCAAGGGGAATTACACTGGATGAGTAAGAGAATAATTTGATCCCCCCTGAAATGTAGCTGTATCAAATTTCTTTTTGTTTGTGGTTAATATGAAAAGCTACCTAGTTTGTTGCTGCTGCTCTAAATGTTCTGTAATTGATGTTTTCATCTTACTTTGTCTTGCATTAACCTTACTATTATGGGGGAAAAACAAAACAAAACAAAAAAAAAAGCTGTATAGTGGACACCTGACACTTTCTTCAAGAAAAAGGAACTAGAAAATTTCCTCCTCTTAGTTGTAGCAGTGATTGTGCCTCCTGGTATATATCACCTCCCTCCTTGGAGTCCAGAGCAGCTTTTTTCTGTTCATCCAAACTGGAGGAAAGACTATTGCTGGAAAGGCCTTTGTTACCCACCCAAAGGGATCCTACCAGTGACAGAGAACTTGTCAGACAGGGGCCATCATCCATCAGGGATTTAGGAAAGTCAAATTTTAAAGGAAAGAGAGACCCTGAGGGCTGTGTTGAAGACCTTGTCCCCAGCAAAAGCAGGGGATGGAGTCCAACATTCCTGGCTCAGCTTGGCTGTCCCTGCTGCTGTGGTCTGCAGTCTCCCATCTCCTTGGGCATGGGTGGCTGGCTTTGGTAGCCTGCAATGGACCTGGTGGCTTTGCTGTATGGCATTAACCCCTTTCACACAACTGCAGTTGATGTCTGCTTCCTTGAAGGAAGGAGGGAATATGTTACCCATCTGTGCTGTGTCTCATGTATTAAAAGTAGGCCCTGCTGCTTGAAATCCATCTTATGCTCTGTATGTCATTCATCCATCTGCCTCCTCAAATCTTTTGTGAAATCTCAAGTGTCATAACTTACAAAAAGAAGTCTTGCTATTCTTGTATATACAGTGTTATTTATTTTTATACATCTAAAGCCTACGTTTAATTTTCACCTGCTTTTCAAAATGAAATGGATCATCACACCACTAACCCCACTATTCCCTCTTCCACCCCATATTTACAATTCAGCTTATTTTACATACTTGGTTTGTGTGCTTAGAAGAATAAGTGTGACTGAATTGAAGCAGAAGAAAAAAAATCCTCCTAAAAATCCTGGTAATCCATTGAGAATTAAGATAGTGTGCTGGTTATGCTGTCAGAGTTATGAGTGACCTGCAAATCAAAAATCTTCCCATGTGGTTAGTGTTTTAAAGCTCATATGCTAAGGAGTTGCTCTTATGTTGTGTTGAAAATTGAATTTTTAAGCTAGCTTTGATTATATTTTTGTTATATAAAAAAAAATCAAAGCATGTGAAGAGAAGTCAGAAGAAAATGTAGTCTCAGAAATGTAGCTTCCCTTTTGCTTCTGCAGGCCTACTTTCTAAAACAGTTTCATTGATTCATGACGATGCTTGCTGAAAAGAGAATTTCTTGCATTTTTATAAGCCTTGAAATACATTTTCATTCTCTAATGTAAGACCTCTCACGTCAGGTGCACCTGCTTGATTTGCATGTGAATTCTGAACAATTCTTGTTTCATGTGACACTTCTGAAATGTCTGTCTGTTTCTTTTTTTTTCTTTTTAATTCTCAAGCTCACTATTTGGATAAGATAGTGAAAGGTACTGTATATTTGCTCTTTGACATGCCTTTATCTACATGTTTGGGGTTGGTTTTTTTTAATATTAATATATAGTTAAAAACATACTAGTCTGGGCAAAAGAATCTTCTCTTACATACATTCCATGGATTTTATATAAAACTCATATGGCTTTCAAATCATCTCAAAATTTTGCTTCTGTTGTATGGTAACACTTTATCAGTAATTATACATTTATGAACAAACTGTATACATGTATTAGATTTAATCTGAACCAGTAACTGAAGATAGTATTCATTTGCTGTTTGGAACCCTTTTTTTGTTAGTTTTGTCATTGGGCCTCTACCTACAAAACCCTAAATATCAAGGGAACAAAGCAAAGTGATACTCTTGTCACAGAAAGAATGCCATTAGTTCTAAAGAACAGATTAATTATAGAGATGGTGTGTTTAAATACTGATATATCAATAGAATTCCTGTGACTTTTAAGCTTTTGATTATCTGAATGTAGAAAATCTATAGGGAGTTATGACTTGTATCTTGTATGAATCTAGAAAAATCTTTTTTAGTCTATGCAGCATTTTCAATTAATAGGTTCAAGGATGCAAAAGCCTAACATGAAACAGCAAAGATTCTTTTATCTTCAGTTACGGTGAAAAATTTATTTAGAAAAATGTTTAAAATATTCCTACCCCTCTTTCCCTCTGAGTATCTTCCCCTATTCCTTGTGTTTTTTCATTAGAATATGGCAATATTGATGGCAATATCCAGGCTTTCACACAATGAGTCTTGAGTGTACCCAGTTGACTCCTAAATTGCTTTGTCAGTATTGCAATTATATATGTAAGTTTTTCGTAAGTCAAATATGTTAAGAAAAAATAGATCTCAGTACATTAACAAATACTACTACCAGTGCAGTCTGAAAGAATAAAAGTAGCAAGACTAATTTCAGCCTGGCATGATGGTACAACATCCATAATTGTAGCACACCCATCCTTCCTCGCAAGAGGTTTTCCTGATTCTCTGCCTTCTAAGAGTGATTTGACAAGAGTTAAGCACCCTTTATAACTTTTTTCTGTGTGTTTGTAATTTGGAGCTACGAGGTTGAAAGGAGTCAGTAAATTCAAAATTCTTGAGAAGAAAAAAGCAACTTGCTTCTGAAAAACCACTCTTAAGCTTAAACAAAATGGATCAGTAGGTTAGTTGACAGAGATAGATGTTCTAAAAAGTGAGGAATTGTTTTCCCAGTTACTTAGGGTTTTTGGATGAAAGTTTACAAAGAATTGTTGTGTCCAGAAATATCTGATTTGTAGCTACCTTCTCATAAGATAGTTAGTGCCATATCTGTACTTGCTTCTGTCAGTGTCTTATCACAGTCATAGATAAGGAGCACTGAAATCTACATATTTATAGCCTTGTCATTCTCATACAGATCATGTTGGCTGCATGCCAGATTTCATCACTAGGAACTGACAGATACTGTTTTTTTTAATGCAATGTTAGACTGAAAACAATTATCGATTTTGGATATATTAAATTATGTTAATTGTTTCCCAAATTTTCCCTCCTTGGCCATAAAAGCAGACAAGATAGGATATAAAGGTAACAGCACAAAAGCCTTAGGGAGATTGTCACAAGAAATCACTCTCTGCTATCTGTCTTGAAGCACGTCACTACCGTGTTTTTGTTCAGTCTATCAATGTTTATTGTGGTCCTTCTGGTATTTCATTTTGTCCGTCCTAAGTAATCAAATACGCACAGCTATTACATTAAGTTGGAAATCCTGTTGGTCCTGTCCCATCCGTATGCAGCCTGAATCCTAATGTTTGTTAGAATAGATGCTAAGCTGCTTCACTATTCCTGGGCTTTGCTTATTCTGTGGAAAGGAATGTATTTTTGGCATAAAGTATAGTCATTAAAACTGGCCTATACTTTGTGCAATTATTTAACACACTGTAATTTCACATGAATACACGGCAACTCTGAGACCAGATAAAGTTAACCTTCTCTTTTATTACTTGCCTAAATCGTATCCATTTTCCTGCTTAAGAATTTGGAGGGATTTGTTCTCAGTAACAGGGAGCTTAATCATTGGTCCCAGCAATTAATCAATACTGCATAGAGCAAATAATGATCTATTCTATGAGCACAGAAAAATGTATCATTTACACAGCTGTGTTTGCACTATGCACTCATCTCTTTTTACTTTGAAAAAAAAAATTAAAAAAACAAACTTAATTTTGTCTGGCCTGCAGGTATTTAGAGGATTGGTGCATTTATTTCCTGCCTGTACAGGTAAGTGGTGTCTCAAGTGTCAGGCCAATCAAAGATGCCACTTTGTTAAGAATTACGTTCCCCAGGTAATGTTGCTGTTCCACTCCATGTGCAATTACAGTATTTGTGCTGTTCTTAAGGCCTGTTCCCAGTAAGTGTCCCTTGTTTGTATTATTTTTTCTTTTTATATTGTTAAAATATTTAAATCACTTGTGCTTTTTCTTTGTCTGTTTCAACAGAGGGCTGCCCTGGTTTGTGCAACAGCAATGGGAGATGCACACTGGACCAAAATGGCTGGCACTGTGTCTGCCAGCCAGGATGGAGGGGAGCAGGTTGTGACGTAGCCATGGAAACTCTCTGCACTGACAGTAAGGACAATGAAGGAGGTAAGAGACCCCAACTGGATCTTTAACTCTGGGGAGAACATGTTGAGGAAGAGAGATGTTTCAGTCAGGTGTTTAAATACTGCCATGAGAACCATACACACATTTGACTCGCTCTTACGTCTGTAAGGATATGCCATGGTCTTCAGTGCTTCTTTATGGCGTATCAGCAAAGCCTAACAAGCTGCAAGTGACAGGTGAGATGTGTACTTAGGAAAAGATAGGTGTCACCTCTGTTTCCCTGCAGTGTTCTTTTATACTGGAAAAAAACATAGTTTCAACTCCATGAACTGTTGTAGAGGGGGGAAAAAAAAGGAAAGAGTTCAAAATTTCAGTGACCTCACAAGGAAATTATCCCAAGAGAATAGGCCAAACTGGGAGTTCGCATTTTGAACTATGATGCAATTGCTGGAAACAATTGGTTACCCAGCCTACAGAGATCTTATCTCTCTATAGCTTTTGAATGTTCATATAACTGACAGGATTCTCCCAGAAGTCTGTCTTTCTCTTTTTTCTTTTGGCTTGCTTTTACGTAGTCTGTCATTCAGGTGACAGGTAACAATCTGCGGCGAGATGCAGGCAGGATTGCTAGCCTAAGGAATCAATCTGTGATTATTGTTGTAGTCTAGGGAAGCTAGAGGGGCTGTGACTTAGCATGATTCCAGAATCACATAAAAAACCCCACAAAACCAAGATTTAATGTGAATGCAGTCCAATATTAGATTAGCATAATGCTTTTATTGTCTGTCTTTCTTCCCCTTCTCTCATCAATTCTTTTTGTTTAACACCTTCAGATTCAGGGAAGAGATAAAAACTCCATTAGGGCTTCTGGATGATGATAAAGTCATCTGGGATTTTGTCTTTCCGTTTTAGACTGCATATGCCTCTGCAATTGCTGGTTGACTCTTTGCTCTCCTATCCCTACTGCAGCTGGGATCTTAGACATCACAAACTATAAATAACAGCAGCATTTACTTCCTGAAGAAAATAAGTAACATGGTGAAAACTGTACTTCTGTTTATTACTGTATACATCATTTGGCTTGTCATCCTTCTCCATTTTGTATTATATATTTTGAGGAAGTTTTCCATACTTAGGGGCCTATACAGTCTCACCCAGCTTCCAGCAGAAATGTGCTTGTTTGGGGATTTAAGTTCATGTGGGCCAAGGAATTACAGGATAAGGAAAAAAGAGAAACCTGCAAATATGAAGTGAGGAAGAGAAGAAACTAGGTGGAAGCATAAACAACTCGGAGAAAACAATAGATTAGGTAGGGGGAGAAAAAGAGAAAATTCATTAAAAGTCCAATAGTAGACTAAAACAGATTCAGTAAATGTTAAAGATCATATAAGGATGGGACATATGGCAGCAAGAGTCAGGAGCAGGTAATGGAGCAGTAGGAGGAAGAACAAGGTGAACAGGAATGCATGTAAATTAAACAAGAGAAAATAAGTTGCTCCTTCAGACTGAAAACAATAATAGCTTTTTTGGGGGAAAAGGAACAAGGAATTGGAGCAGAACAATCTAACAGACTGACTTAAAAACAGAAGAATGATTATGAGGAAAAATAGCTAATGCTGATATTTTGTTGGTTTTTTCTCTCTCATTTCCTTTTTTCATATTGCCTTTAGGGATATGATTATGCAGCTATGCATGAGGAAGGGGGTGTCCAAACTCTTTTTTTGCTGTGATTGGCCTGTATAATGCTATTTGTCAATGCCATTTCTCCTGTTTTAATTTTTCTGCTTCAATACAGCATATTCACTTTGGTCTTTGACTGTGGCTGAGGAGAATGGTTAAAATTTAACAAATCAAATTAAAAATGCAAGTATCCCTAACAAAACTAAGGAAAGAATGTCTACTTTGTAAGCTACCTGGAAAGAGAAGAAGTATTACTTCCCTTTCCTGCGATGAACCCACTAATCTCCAAGCAAGCCATTAAAATTTCAGACAGCTACAGGGAATGGCACTAGTATTCTTCTGCTGTATTTGTTTATCATGGGAGATTAGGTTATCTGAGCACTTGTGCTGAATTTATAGTGTGACTGCGGGTAGTGTGATCTACATCTCACTAGGCTCAATGGTTATATAATTAAAGTTATCTCGGTTGTTGTCTGTTTGGTATGCTGTGGTTAGTGTTTATGCTTTATCCTACACTGGGTAGAATATATTTCATATATCAATATCAGCACAGTTCATTAATAAAAGTGTCTGCTGTTCCTTTGATTCTTAGCTCTTTCTGGGCCTGATTATTCAAATTCTGTGAACATGAGCATCCTAAAGATCCCAGTGAGAATATTCTCCATAGGAAATCCTAATGGCATCAAGGCATACCTGAGTATTTTCCCTTCTAGATATTATTGACTTAAGCTGGGATGATTATTGCTTATCTTCCTTTTAGTACAGATTTTTCAGCTTCTTGGAAATAATTTCCATTCTCGTTAAGGCTCACTCTTTTTTTTCCCCTGTGTTTGAATGGATTTTTCTTTACATTTTAGCATCCCACAAGGAAAGCATGTGCATCAAGCAGATCTTAGCCTGAATTAAACTCCTAATGACTTTGTGAGGAGAGGGAAGTCAGAGCTGTCTGTGGGTGGAATACGCCTAACTTCTTGGGGAAAAAAGGTGGCACTGTTATACTTGAACAAAGTGGGCCATGCTTTGTTATCACTGTAGAAGGAATAACAGGAAGAGTTGCTGTTTACTCTTTACTTTAGATGGGTCCTTATTGAACCGACTCCTTAGTTAAGTTTGTTTTTTATTAGCTCCTATCCAATTATTTAGAGTAGTTACAGGTTTCCACAAGCAAGATTTAAGGGAACATTAATATTCTTTCTTTGCCAAAATTAAAATTAATACTTTAGTAAAGAAAAGTATACTTAGCACTACTCTATTTTTTAAATTATTTGCAAAGTCTAGGACAGCCTGTTTCTGATGTCACAGATAGTACAAATTCAGCCTAAAGACTGTCTAAACCAGGGCCTCCTCTCTGACAGTGGCTAATAGCTGTTGCTTAGCAAAACATTATAATAGGGTCAATGTGAACTTTTTTTTTTTGTATGCTAACAGGCTGTGAATTAAAGTGAGGAATTACTGCCACAGAATGTCAGAATATCAGAAGGGTTGCTAAGTGCAAAGATAACCCAAGCTAAGGAAATCTCAGGAGGTATCTACTTGAGCTAGGAGTGATACAGTGGCGTGCTCAGGTTCTCTGGCTTGTGCTCTGACACTTCCCATTATTCTTCAGCTTTTTGATTGCATCTATGGTAGCTGGTGAATGCTGGGTTCATATATCATGGGACTTAATCCACAGTGCCTCCAAGATTTCTTTCTGGAATGAGAACTCATTTGGAGCCTCACATTTCATATTTTAGCCTTCTTCATTCAACAGCAAAGCTGAATTTCGGTCCTTGCACACTGTTCAGGAATAAATCAAGGGCTGTTTGTACTTTTCTGGCTTTTCTGACCAGCTGCTCCTACAAGCAGTCATTTTGATATCTATGATTGAGTCCACTCATTATAGCCTGTTGCCAAACTGAGGTACGTAAGGATAACTGAGATTTGGTTGTACAGTTTTCTTTTCTTTCCTGTATCTTGCCTTGGTTTGCCAGTCACCAAAACTGGCCAGCATCACAGTTCCAAAACTGTATTCTTCCTATGTAGGCACTGAATTTCACTCAGTGGAGATTTTTGTTGCTTAAATATTTTAAATATCAACTATAATCAATAACAACGAAGAATAGGATTTATGTAGGTCCTTAACTACCATCTCCCCTTGACACTGGCAGATCTTTTGCCCAGGACTTATTTTGTCCCTCTACTTTTCTTCCTCCCAGCAGTTTTATTTCATTCAAAAGCAAGCAGTCCCACTGATACATCTTATTTTTCAGACACATTTGGGGGATCCTCTGTCTTGACTCCTCTCGTTTAATCACATAAAGAGAGCGTGGAAAAAAGAAAGGTTGGGTTGAAAGTGACCTTAAAGATCACCTAGTTCCAATCCCCCCTGCCATGAACAGGGAGGGATACCTTCCACTACACCATATTGCTCAAAACACCATCCAGCGTGGGGTTAAATACTCCCAGGGATGGTGAATCCACAGCTTCTCTGGGCAGCTTGTTCCAGTGCCTCACCTCCCTCACAGTAAACAATTTCTTCCTTATATCTAAAGCCATTCCTCCTTGTCCCATCACCATCTGCCCTTGCCAAAAGTCCCTCTCCAGGTCTTGCAGGCCCTCTTCTGGTACTTAGAGGATGCTACAAGGTCTCCTTGGAGCTTTCTCCTCTTCAGTCTAAACAATCCCAGGTCACTCAGCCTGTCATCATAGGAAGGGTGCTCCAGCCCCCAGTTATCTTCCTGGCCTCCTTTGGACTCACTTTAACACTCCTTGTCCTTCTTACACTGGGGGCCCCACAGCTGGACACAGAACTCTGGGTGGGTCTCATGAGAGCAGAGTTTTGATGGTTTTATGAATCTCTGTAAATAAGTGATTTTATCAACAGTCCATGCTCCGCTGCAATTCAGTGCATTTTGCAGCAAAGGGAAAACTAACATTAGTCGAGATTTTTACATTAGCAAGACGTTAGCTTTTGAGGAAGAAACCAATAAAGTAGTCATTGCATCTTCCATACACAGAACCAATTACATCTAGAACAAGAAAATATAAATAGTCTTCTGAGACTGATAATGACTGTCCAACTGCCTGTAGGAGTTTCTATATTCTTTATAATTTCACTGTCATATTTGAGTGATATATATCTGACAAGGCACTGTTGAGCTAAGTCTCATATTTTTCAGTCTAAACAAAATTCATCAATAATTTTGCAGAGCCATTTCAGAAAGAAAATTTTACTGTGCTTCACACAGTGCAATAGAGTACTTGACTTAGTGGTACTAGATAGCTCTAGCCACATAAGTACAGAGAAAGAATGAAAAATGTTTTCTCAAGTTATAAGGAGCCAGATTCATAACCATCCGTCACTCGCCTGGGCAAGTTACTGATAAACTCCACAGGAAAATAACAAATAGCATATCCCTGGATCTTGGCTGGTGAAAATGAGATTCTTTCTCTGATTGATGTTAGTGGAGAGGCTTGTAAAAATGCATTTCCAGCTGATTAGTTCAGAAGGTGTCAATCTCACGCAGTTTTATGACCTGCAGACTATACTCCAGATGTACATTTGCTTTTTATAAACTAACAAAGACAAATGGAGAAATTTGAGCATTTCTTTGACAACTGCACCAGTTATTGCATGGGGGACCATTCAGATAAATGAAACCCCAAAAATACTCTTTTAACCATCAGTACCCCCAGCTTTGACACTGATCCAGGCTTCTGGAGTTAAAACCAACAAGGGAAGCCAGTACTTCACCTAGGAAAGGGTTTCATATTTTACGAGAATGAGACTAGAATGTCACAAGAGTCACAGCCTATTTGAGGTTGGAAAGGCCTGTGAAAACCATCCAGTCCTACCCCCTGCTCAAAGCTGGGTTAGCTAGAGCAGGTTGCTCAGGTATGTACCTAGTTGGATTTTGAATATCTCCAAGGATGAAGGCTCCACAACTTCCTCAAGCAATTTGTTACAGTATCCAGCCACCTTCACAATAAAAAACATTTCTCTGCTGTTCAGTCTCTGTGCATTGCCTTTTTCTTCTTGCTAGGCATCACTGGAAGGTGCCTTTTTTGCACCCTCCCATCAGATATCTGTATGCATTGATGAGATCCCTCCCAAGTTTTCTCTTCTCCAGGCTCTGCAGTCTCAATTCTCTCAGCCTTTCCATGTAGGTGAGATGTATCAAGCCCTTAATAGTCTTCATGGCCCTTCACTGAGCTTTCTCTAGTATGTCCATGTCTCTTGTACCAGAAAGCCCAGCCTGCACAGAGCTGTCTGCTCCTAAAGCAGCCCAGGATGGTGTTGGCACCTTCTTTGCTGCAAGGGCGTGTTGCTGGCTTGTGTTAATTTTGTGTCCGTCAAGACTTCCAAGGTCTTCTCCACAAAGCTGTATTACAGTGCAGGAGGTTGTTCCTCTCCAGGTGCAGGACTTTGCACTTCTCATTGTGGAAACTTCACGTGGTTCCTGGCAGTCCATTTTTCCAGCCTGTCAGTGTCTAGCTGAATGGCAATGTGACCCTCTGGCATATCCTCATCCCAGGAAAAATCAATGTTCTTTCTTGTCGCTTAGAATGTTCAAACTTTGATATACTTAATGATGTTTTTTTTCAGCCCTTTTATTTTCCCTGAACTGATTTCAAAGGCAGACAAGTTAAATAAGAATTTTAGATGTGCAAAAGAACAGCAATCCCACTCCTTTTCTATTTTACCAGTCCTCTAACTGATCCACATAGCACAGCAATACTTAGAAGAATACCTTTAGAAGATCTCTGTTTACTTACAGTCTTTCAACATATGATTGAACAAAATGGATGCAATTTTTCCCTTCAGAAAGAAGTTTTACTCTAAAGGCAGATTCTTTTGTGAGACAAGCAGTCATGGGTTTCCTTCGAGTGCTGCATTGGTATATTTTTCAGTTCAGTGCAGCAAGCAAGCTCCCTCTCTAATCTAAATGGAATAATAAAATGTTTGAGCTATTTCAGTCTTGCTGTTCTTTTGGGGAAACAATTATCAGCTCTGTGATACCAGATTACATTCATCTAGAAATTTTCTGTAGCTGACATTTCCAGGCTCATTTTCCTTATGACTTTACTTACAGCAAATTAGTAGTTATCAATTTGATCTTGATTTTAATCTTTGATCAAATTAGATTTCCAGGGATGTGACAGATCTAATGTTCCACATATGGGAATATTTCAGCACATAACTATAAAAGCACCCATGTGTTTAAATCTTGTTTATACTGGCCAGCATTTCCCATCCGTTTATTCAGAATAAAATCTAAATGTTAAATACAGATTTTGTTCTCTCATACATTTTCATGTAGAAAACTTGTGGAAATTGCCTTGCCACTAGCAACAAAATCTTTCTGCCAAGGTATAAAGGAATCCACCTTGATACATGTTGTGAAATATTTAAAGCTACTTGCAGCATAGATATTACTAAAAAACTTGAGGAAAACAGCAGAGTGGGAGTTACTTGTTTCTTTTCTCTAGCAAGTCAAATAACCTCACATAAAAGCTAATTAGTCCCACTAAAATGTTTAATATTTATAAGTTAACAGTGTATGCAGAGCCTGAGTGCCTTCATTTTCTGGTTTGTTCAACATGTTTTTGGAAAAGTCTTGAATAAATAGGTTCGTTTTTACAGGATACTGAGCATACCGAGTATATTCAGCTTACATGGATTTTCATGGGAGTTTAAGAACTCAGTGGAAACAAACTTTCTTTAATTGAAAGTGAATTCATTAAAATCTTAATTATGAGTATTCTTTCATACTACATAATTTTTTTCATCTCCCTGCTGGCTGGCTCATTCCAATGCACAGGGGCAGGAGGAAGAGTTTGTTCATTTGTGTGACTTTCTGCCAACAGATGGGCTAGTTGACTGTATGGATCCTGACTGCTGTTTGCAGAGTTCTTGCCAAAACCAGCCTTATTGTCGTGGACTGCCTGATCCCCAAGATATCATCAGCCAAAGCCAGCAGTCACCATCTCAGCAAGCTGCCAAAGCGTTTTATGACCGGATCAGTTTCCTCATCGGAGCAGACAGCACCCACGTCATACCTGGGGAAAGCCCTTTCAATAAGAGGTGAGCGTGACTCGTCTTGTACTCATGAGCACAGAACAAACTGGAGAGTGGGATTCATGTGAGGAGAAGATCCACTATGACTGAGAATTTCTGGTGTAGATTTTGAGCCCAGAGCTTTTTGCTTAATATATCAAATTGCTTGTTTTGTCTCATTTCCTGCAAAATTCAATTTACCAGTGCCACTAGGTTACAGAAGGTACTTGCCATGCTTAGTATCTGTATTCTAACAGGGCACTTCATTAATGATTAAATAAATCTTTATTTAACCAGTTGATTTGGGCTAGCACAGTTGGAAATATATCAAAGCAATGAAAACACTTCAGAAGGAAAAGCAAAGCTGCACTTTTTAAACTGAGCTCACTAAATAATATAAATTATGAATTAATGTAATAGAACTGTTAAGTGCACGACAGTATAATTGCATAAACTATTTGACTGGTGCTCTATGAAGCAGTAATGACCTGAAAATAAGCCAGTAACAGGAAGCAGGTGTCTGGGATCTCACTGAGTGAAAGAAGATGATTTAATCTGGAACTACTGCGTTTGCAGTAATTTAACAGCATTAATGTGTTCGGGCACAGCAGTTGATTAAAAGTTGTTGCACCAATGTTCCTTATTGCGCTTTTAAATTTTGTATTTCACAGTCCCTGCAGTTTTACAGATCGCTTTGATACTAATTGAAAAGTACATTTTTCTTTAAGTCTGCCAGAAATATGACTTATAGTGGGAACATATAGAGTTTATAACTTCTTAAAATTCTTCAGTTAATTTCTGCTCTTAGTAACACAGTACAGACAAAATAAACCAAAGTAAAATCAACAATACTGAAACAAAATTATTATCTGCAGATTCTAAGGCATTTGTTTATGTAGTGTAAATTATGTGAACTTGTAAAAGGGTTAGAATCTGAGGAATGTTTTCTAAATGATAGTTGATAGCATGTGGAGAGGGGTGGGTGGGTGGGTGAGTGTGGATGTGTGTGTGTTCACTCACTAGCTTTTATTCATGCAAAAAGAACAAAATCCCCCAAATTTAATCCTGCATCCTGTAATTTGATCCTGCATCTTTTTCATAGTCTTGCATCTGTCATAAGAGGCCAAGTATTAACTGCTGATGGAACACCACTCATTGGAGTCAATGTTTCCTTCCTACACTATCCAGACTATGGATATACAATCACTCGCCAGGATGGAATGTAAGTTCCTTTTGAAGCACTTATAAGTCATAAAGACAGCAAAGGTGTTACTGAAGAGCTGCTTGTAAAACTGAGATAATAAAATAACAGGAAAAAAAGACATTAGGAAACTGATTGACTAAAGTTGTACTTTGCACATTCCTAAAATGTAAAATATGCTGATTATTATATACTGTAGAAGTAGAAGGACTTGCTTAATTTAAACGCAGCATCCCAAATTCTCTGTTCTCTCTGTGCAGTATAATGTAATGTAATTTAATTGATTCCTCCATTGTTCCCTGTAGAGCCGTTCTGCACTCAGAGCAGTACAATGGAATGAAGAATCAATCAGTAAAATAGAGGCTGTGGATGGCTTTGGGAATTTGCTGACTAGCTAGCCCTCTTGGGGTTTTTCCCTAGGTTTGACTTGGTAGCGAATGGTGGTGCCTCTCTGACACTGGTGTTTGAGCGATCACCGTTCCTGACACAGTATCACACAGTGTGGATTCCCTGGAATGTCTTTTATGTCATGGACACCCTTGTCATGAAGAAGGAAGAGAATGACATTCCCAGCTGTGATCTAAGCGGATTTGTAAGGCCAAACCCTGTTATTGTGTCATCGCCTTTATCCACTTTCTTTAGAATTTCTCCTGAAGATAGTCCCATCATCCCAGAGACACAGGTAAGGTGTGCTTCAAATAAACACAGTTTTATGCCAGGCTGGTGTTCAGCAACCAGAATGAAAACTGTGCACTGCTGTTCAAAAATAAGTAATTCCGAGTAAGTGCTAGGAATTTGCAACATGTGCTTATTTTCAGACCAATTTATTTATTCTGTGGGATGGTTTTTAAAATTTCATCTGAAAATGGAAAGTAAGAAAGCTGTGTGCACATCAGTACATTTGTTTGCATCACTTAATTTACGGAATGTGTTTGGCATTCAAGCACTGGCCCATAATAAGGGCACACTATGGTACACTGGCCTTTTAGGATTGCCCTCTTGCTAGAAGTCACCTCAGAGACTGAAAACAAAAGATGTTTTTCCACTGTGTCCTAAAGACACACACAGTTTGAATTTTCTGTTTAGTCCTAATAAATAGCATGACACACAGACTTTCATAAAATAAAAGAACTCTGCAACACTGAGGACAAGCCAGTGAACTTGTGATCTAATCACCTTCTTCAGAACTTGTAACTAAGACTTGACATCCAAACCTTGATTTAAATGGGGAAAACTATAGATGAAATGGGAGGTTTTTAAATTTTTTTCAAGATAGTTGTGTTAGATTCTTCCACCTCAAATAATAGTCACAAATACAATGATTAGTCTCTTTGCTCTTAAAGCATTTCAGTTTCATTTTAAGAAGTAATATATGTCTTAGTGTTGATTTTCCAACTTTTCCTAGTGAAACAGTCCTCCTTCTCCCTCCCTCTTTCCCTCTCTCTCCTTCTCTTGCCCCTGCTTCCACAATGTCATAATTACATAGAGCACTCTTTTTTGCATTCACTAAGAAATGTCCTTGCCTCTTCAAGAGAAACACAGAAAATGTATTCAAATGTTTTCATGCAGAGCTCTTAAGAAAAGAGCTAAATCATTAAGCAATTCATGGTAGGAGCAAGTTTAAAGGAAAGATGTAAGAAAATTACAACTAAACACTCATACAAATCTCGACTGTGCTAGGAAATTGTTGCTTTTATCCTCACTATCATTTCTGTGCCTTTGATAGCTGCAAGTCAATTAAAAGAAAGTATTTTCAAAACTGAGTCCACTGAAAAACAGCTCTGATTTACTTGTTTTGATTTACTTGTTTTGGCAACAGATGATAGATTCAGTTCCTGAAATTATGGAAAATGGCTTAGCTAGATATATATCAAGAAAAAAGTTATGCTAGAAGAATGTCAGAAAATACGCATTTTAAAAAACCCCTTGTAGTGTCTAGGTAAACAAGTTATTTCATGACCAGGGGCACTAATGAGGTCCTACTAATTCCCACCCACTGCTGTAATTCCATCTGTCTGTCACATCCAGTCCTTCCCCACAGGCTGCATTCAGCCTTTTCTTCTTTCTCATGGGAGTCCCAAATTGACTACTTCTTCCGTGCTGGAGCCTTTTTTTTTTTTTTTTACAAACATAAAGGAACTGAATTATCTTTAGAGATTTCTACTGTTATTTAAATTGCGGTTGAAATTGTCTACCAGTTCAAAATTTGTGAGGTGGAAGGTCTGATAGGCAGGACTGTTGGGTCAAGTTGTCTCCCTTGGAAAAACAGCTGGAAGGAAAGATATTCTCAGTGAATCCAAGGCAGTTGGTGCTTCTGGGTGATTTATGATGAGGGAAAATGGTCCTCTTGTTATGTATGCAAAAATCCAATTCAGTGCTATGTAAGAAAACAGTAAGCAGTTCTTTCTTCTATATTCTTTGCTTATCCCACACATAAATTTCCCATATATCATTTTCTTCTTCAGCAAGTGGGAGCTGCACAACTGTGACTGGCATGTACCCCTTCGGGTCAGGTTCCCCTCAGAAATGCATAATTCTCAACAATCTGTCACCCAGAAAAATCACTCCTCTCATAAAAGATGGGCAGAACCAGATAGTATTCAAAATTGTATGTTCAGCTCCAGAAGAACTGCTGCTGATCTTTTCATATAAAAAGGGGCAATGCCAGTTTAAAGTCTGTGAGCCTGGAGGAAAGCATTACAGAAAATAAGTTGTTCCCCATGTTCTTGCAGTCAGTATTTAGCCACCCTGTTCGTGTGCTGTGACAGCACTCACTGTCACGTACTGCAGGAGAAAATGATGAGCTGCTGTAATCATCATCCCTTGAAGTGCTTCATCATCCCTTGGAGATAATGTTTCCAAGAGTGTACTTAGTGGCTTATGAATCCCAAATTGATCAGAGGAGGAATTAAAGTCTGTGCCAAAGGAGCAGTATGAAAGAAAACTGGAAAAAAAGAAAGGGCGAGCAAGGGGAAAGAACAAACACAGTGGGTAAAGAGGTGATCACAGACCCAACAGATCATTACTCAAGAGGGCTGATAATAACATGTTAACTAAATTTGGACTGCTCAGGCATGATTTTATCTACTATTAATTGCAAGTTACCATGCTTTGCCTAGACTTAAGTAGCTGAGATTAATCGGTGTGGAATGAGGCAATAAACTGCATGCAGATGAGGGAGTTCAGGTTAAGCTGGAGCTGCTTTTATCTATTAGGTAATATTGTTACTCTCTTTTCCCTAATAATTTCCTAAAATGTCTGTTTTCTATATATTGCCATGTGGTCTGGCAGAGGCCCATGTGAGTCACAGTGAGCACTTCTGAAACTGAGTATTTGAGGGTTTGCCTCTCCTAAACTTCCATTATCTGCTGTTATATGTGCTTGCAAGATGCCTTCTGCAGGTCATGGGCCTCTTGTTTCCATCACTTCAAGTGTATGAGAGAATGAAAACTGGATGTTTTCCTTCAAATTGTATATTCAAGGTTCTTCTCCTCAGACTCTTTCTCACTACTGGCAGTAATGCGGCAAAAGTTGGCAAAATTTACTTACCCAGAGGAATTCAGGATAAAATATAAGCCTCAATGACTAAATAAAGATAATTATTGGTAGTTTCAGGGTGGCTAGAATTTCAGCAAAGAAATTAACCTATTTTAACATTTAAACTAACAACATAATAGGATATCTAAAATCTTAGTATTCTATGGATGCTGCACCCTAGTTTCACTTACCTAAAATCTTCAAGTTCTTTCAAGTTCTTACTGAGAAAAAAATTGAGATTATTTGTAGAATCAAAAATCTCCATTTATATATCTCCTTCTTTTCCAGCATGTTTTATGGTTTTCTTCTCTTTTGCTTTCTGTTTGAGACTTTATACATACCTTTTTCTTTATTTTGTTATAGACACATTTTTATATTTCTATATGTATGTGGCTTTTTCCTACTTCTCTTCTCTGTGGTACCTAAACCATGTTTTAAGTCTAGAAAAAAACCAAGTATTTTTACCCTTTTTATTTCTCTTTGATTTAAATGGTAGTTTAAGAGCCTCAGTTGTAGGGAAAGGCTTTTTTTTTTTTTTAAGGAAAACATTTTTTCTGTCTTGAAATGAGCAGTTTCAGCTTCTACTTAAAGTATAATTTTGGTACTCCCTAATCTCAGCCTTTATGTAATAGCAGCAGTTGCTAGTATCTAAAAATGCCATCTTTACCCCTCTCAAACCTAGATCATGTTACATTTTAATGCAGCAGCTCAGCTGTTATATCTGAGCAAACAACCTTTTTATGACACTAGGACTAAAGTTTGCACTCATTTGTGAAATTTGTCCTTAAATCCTCTATTGAATTTGTTCAATTTGCCAAAAAAAAAAAATCACAGCAACACAGCAGGCATTTCTCCCCCTAACTGAATTACTTATTCAGTGTTCTGAATACCATCAGAGCATGTCAGCTGAATCATATCATATTTTGGAGCAGAAAAGCATTCTAGAGCCTGGACAGCTTTAGTCCTGCTGGCCATGAGAGATGAGGAGCCTTGCACAATTTATGTGACTCAGACACCAGCTCAAATTCTGAGGACAACAAACCCTGTGAAAATTGAGGTGACCCTTATCTCAGTCCCCTAAGTTAAATATTTCACCGCTGTCCTTAGGAGAAGCTTGATCATCCATAAGTAAAATGTCAGCCATTAGAATTTGGTGGTTGGGCAATAACTCAGTCCCCTTAGGGTATCAGCCTTTCTGAAGGTAGTTTGATACTCAGTCTGGAAAAGGTGAAGCACAGACAGCTTGGTTGTGTTGGTGATTCCTGATGTGACTTTTATTCCTGGTGACTTTCCCAATTGCTTTACAATTGATGTGTTGTCATGGCTCCCGTAGGAGCTCTCTGCTGTGCCTGATGATTTACCTTTTTGGATGAACATGAAGCTGTTTAATTCTCTTTGTAATGCTTGATTCTGGGAGAGAGATTGAGTTGCATAACCTTTCCAATACATTTCTAAAGTTCTCTAGAAAATAAGTTACTACAGAGGATATTTTATGGAAAAAAGGAAGTTATAAGTCAGATTTCCAGCAGGCATTTGAGGCTTCTGCAGAAACTAATAATAGGGGTTTAGGTTTTCTTTTAAACCTCGCTGAGAACTGCATGAGTGTCCTAGTTTCTAATTTGATAGTAATCCAAATACACAGTGGAATTTCTTGAAAATTGAAACTTCAAGGTGTCCTCTTTATTGCCTGTTATCTCAGCCAAGAGTACTGGAAGACCACCTATGTGTTTAACACTGCTCTTCACAGTTGCAGTTGTAAAAGAAGCAGTGGTCGTAACAGGAGACCACCGAAGTCCATTAAATTGTGTCCTATTACAAGCATATTATTTCTTTTTCTCCTCTTGCTTACAGAGACCTCCATCTGTTAGACTAGCTTTAATGTGCAGTGCATGAGAGTCCTGCTGGTGTCTTGAGGAGGAATTTGTCTTTTGTTCCTGGGTGGTTTGTGCTTTTCCTTCAAAGTCTCAGAAAAGGAATGTGCTCACAATCGCTTACCTCTCTGGAGAGAAGTGGTTTTGTTCATGTAGAAAAGATTTGCCTGTTCTCTGGATTAGACAGTCTGTATATTGAGCTGAGGGAAAACAGACTAGATTTACAAAGAGAAATGAGGCCACACTCACCTCCTTCAAGGTGACTACTTGTCATTTCTTTTCAGCCAGGTTCTTGGTGGGGAAATAAGAAATATTCAAAGAGTAAGAATTAAGAATTTAAAAATTGGAATTCGTTTGTCTTATATCTTCCAATTCATACTTTATTTCCTGAAGCTCTGTTATAGTCTTACTGAAGAACAACAGTTTTATGTCTACATGTATCCAATGTAAATAAATATAATGCCAGACAAAGAGTCAAAATAGTATTTCTGAAATTTTGTTACTTGTTGGGAAGGAAGTAGATATAATTAATATTGTTTTATTGATCTTTCTGTAGATCCAGCAAAAGTGCTAAAGTAGAGGATCCTGTAGCATGTGTTGCCCTCCTTGAACATCAACCACATTACTTCACCCTATTCAACACAGTCAGTTTTTTAGAAGCAGTGTCCAAGGATTTTTCTGGCATAGAGAGCTAGCGGCACTTGTATAGTAGCCAGGTTTTGATCTCACTGAAGTCTTAAGCCTGGTATTTGTGACAGTGCTCTTCCTGAAGTCTGCTTTCCACTAACACTAAATTGTGTTTGGTCTTCAGACTTCAGGACCAGGAGACAGAAAAGTAAAATAAACCTTTCTTAATTTACTTCCCAAGAGTGTTCCTGTAACACCACTAAGGTTTTGGGCTTGTGCTTCAGCATCCTGTGAACTCTTCACCAAAGAAACATTACCTTTACAAGTGTCTTTAGATACATTTTTCTTCTTCTTTTGTTTGTTTCAATAAACCAGGATACCTGGTAGCTGTTCACTCCAAGTGCTGGCTGCAGTGTTTATGTTCTGACTGAGGCATAGAACAATATAGGCTGCTTTTATCCACATTTCACAGAAACATTTCACATCCATCCATCACCCACAAAACCTTCTCAGCTCAGAGGCAATGACAAGGTAGAGGAGGGGAGGAACCTTTTAAAAATAAAATTGATTCATTCCACCTCTCAGAAATGTGAAAGTGATAAGCTGATATCTGAGTAGTGAATATTGATCAGAAAATATGGAAAAACTTCCCCTGAGGCATCCTACTTATCTGTCTTCAAAATAAATGGAAGAATGGTCTAGTTTAAAGTATTTACAATCCAGTGGTAATGCAAATAATAAAATACCTGGGAGTTCTTCCTGCTCCTATAGGAGAAACTAGGCATCCCAACCCAAATCTCAAGCTTTGCTCTCCTTGGAGGCTCTACTGCCTTTATTAGACATGCCTTTATTAGTTGAGACATGGGTGACAGCACAAAAAGGGGCAATTTTCACTTAGTTGAAAGATGCTTTTTTGCCTCTTCAGGAAAAATCAGTTGGGAATGTTTCTCATGCCTCTTTTACTCCCCATAAAAAAAAAAAAAAAGAGATAATTTTGAAATGCTTGAGCAGAAAGTACCAACTAAGCAACTCCAGTATAATGAAGAATTTAGACTTGACTTTTTAGAAAAAGTGTGAAACGTAATTCATTTATAGTTTTTTTAACCATGAAGGCCAAATACAGGTGATTTTTCCTAATGGATTGTCATGTAATATGCTAAGCAGCTTTTTATGATAGATGCATTGTTTTGTTTCATTTCCAAATAATTTAAATATTGTATTTTTCTCTTAATGATGCATAGGTACTTCATGAAGAAACAACAATACCAGGGACTGACTTGAAGTTATCATACTTGAGCTCCAGGGCTGCAGGATATAAATCTGTTCTGAAGATTACTATGACCCAATCTGTTATACCATTTAATTTAATGAAGGTTCATCTTATGGTGGCAGTGGTGGGAAGACTTTTCCAAAAATGGTTCCCTGCATCCCCAAATCTAGCATACACCTTCATATGGGATAAAACTGATGCATACAATCAGAGGGTCTACGGATTATCTGAAGCTGTTGGTATGTGTTACAGAGGATTTTTGTACCTCAAATGCTTGTATCCATTAAGAAAATATTTTGCAGAATAAAATTACATCAGGGGATATTAAAACATATTGAAAAATACAAATCTAAGCTTTGAATTATGAGAAAAATTTCCTTCAGAAGGAAAAAGAAACCACTTTTCATGCATTTTTAACCTTTTTTCCATCCCATGAAGTAGCTCTCAGCCTAATCATAATGATGTTTAGTCTGCACGCTCTGTGTACTTTAAAGCACAATAGCAGTATGACTTACATCATAAAATGGATTTCCTCTGTCTTAATTCATTTACTCTTAATAACTAAAATATTTTAATAACCTAAGATGCTGGTTAGTATTTTCAGCATGTCTGAAAAGCCATAGGAATTTTCACGTGTCCTAGGAGAGGAAAAGAATGTGTGTAGTTTAAGGAAATCCCATTCTTTAAACTCTTCTTCAGAATGTGATCCTGTACTGAACGAGGACGTGTGCTGTAATTTCAGTGTCTGTAGGTTACGAGTATGAGTCTTGCTTGGATCTGACTCTCTGGGAAAAGCGCACTGCCATTTTGCAGGGTTATGAGCTGGATGCCTCCAACATGGGTGGTTGGACGTTGGATAAGCATCATGTATTGGATGTTCAGAATGGTAAGGGGTTGATTTTTTTCTTGCTAGTTTTACTGCTCTACTGTCCTGCACTTCAAGTCTCTCATTCAAACTTTTTGCTATTTGCTCTATTATTTTTTATAAATGAAATTATAGAATATTTTGCAAATGGTAAATGATTTGTACTTCCTCGCTCCCCAGGGAAGTGGTCACATCACCAAGCCAGTCAGAGTTAGCAGAAAGTGTTAGGACAATGTTCTCAGGCACACAGTGTGATTCTTGGGGTTTATCCTGTGCAGGGTGAGGAGCAGGACTCAATGATCCTGTGGGTCCCATCCACCTAAGGATATTCTTTGTTTCTATTATTTACACTGAGTGTCATGCTTCTGCATCCTAAAAATACATATGCACGAATAAATTCATCAGTCTCTGTTAGATATTCTGTGGTGGGTTAACTCTGGCTGGACACCAAAGCCACCCAGTCACTCCCTAGCTGCACAGGGGAGAGAAAACAGAATGGAAAGCTCATGAGAGATTGAGATAAGGACAGAGACAGATCTCTCAGCAGTCACTGTCATGGGCAAAACAGAATTGTCTTGGGAAAATTAATATAATTTATTATCAGTCAAATCACAGTAGTGTAGTGACAAAAAAAGCCAGTCTTAAAAACAACTTGCCCAATCCTCCCTTCTTTCCAGGCTTAACTTTACTCCTGAATTCTCCACCTTCTCCCTGCCTATGGTGCAGGGACACAGGGAATGGGGCTGTGATCAGTTCACCACACCCTGTCTCTGGGGGTCCTTCCTCCTCAGGGGAAGGACTGCTCACACTCTTCCCTGCTCCAGCATGGGCTCCTCCCACACAGGCAGTCTCCATGAGCTTCTCCAGTGTGAGTCCTTCCCACAGGCTGCAGTTCTTCACAACTGCTCCAGTCTGGGTCTGCTCTCTGGGGTGCAGTATTTCAGGAACAGATGGCTCCAGTCCTGGCAGCAAACCTACTCCAGCACTTTCCCATGGACTGCAGGGGAATCTCAACTCTGGTACCTCTGCAGCACCTTCTCCCTCTCCTTCTGCAGACCTTGCTGTTGCTTGCTCATATTCTCACTCCTCTCTCCATCCACAATTTGCTGTCCCACAGTAACGTTGGCATCAAAGTGCATTTGTCAAGCACGCTGCTCAGCAACTGTTTGCAGGGTGCCATGCTAAGGAAACCTCAGCTCAACACTGAACAGGAATAACTTTGGAAAAACTTGGCTGTAAGCATGTAGGTAAAGTGAAATAAACAGTCACATAGCTTGAAGTAGTAGTTGGTAGCACTTGGTTTTCATGCAAGAGAGGAATCCAGAGTAATTATCAGGAAGATTGTCAGTTCTGCAGTACTTGATGTCCCGTGAAGGTCTCCCCATAGTACACAAGCTTATGTGTAACACAGTAGTTGAAACCCAAAGCCCAAATTCCCAAATCAAGGGAAAAGGTGTCATTGTACCTAATTTAGAATTAAAAAAAAAAAAACAAAACAACAAAACAACTGTGCAAATTACTGCAAAGTAATCCATCTAAAAATGTAAAGAGCTATAATTACAAATATATATATGTAAGATTGATTCTGTTCACTGGGTAAATTGATGATGGCTTTAAATTATGTTGAAGAGTACATTTGACAAGTAATGACTTTTCAAAGTGTCATGTGTCTAATTGAATAAACCAAGTGGAGAGTTGTAATGACAAGGTGGATGAGATGCACAAATCTATTCAGCAGAGAGTGCAGACAGTGTTTGCACGGAAATCCAAACTACTGCAGTAAATAGTCTAATGTACATCTTTTACTCTGTGATAATAGAGGAGAAATGTGAAGGACCAATTTTTCAAGGTAATGACAGAATAAATCAGGTGCAATAGTGCACTGTGCTGACTTCTAGAATTCCTCTGATGAAAATTGTAGAACTCAGCTATTTCAGGCAAAATTATAGTGCCATGATTGTCATAAATGATGTAATCATAGGAGAGGGGATTTCGTATACTGTTAATGCATTCTAGCTTTAACTGTTCATGAAAAACACATTCTTCCTCTTTTGATTTAGATTACTTTTGTAGATTACTTGCCATTAGGTTTCCATAAACCATTTTCATTTTTTCCAATTTTATCATGTTTCCAATTTTATCATATTGGTTTTGCATTTATAATCTCTTGCATTTTATAATATTAAAAGCAGTGAAGACACCTAAAACATTTAAAGAGGAAAGCAAGGTATTTTTTCTCCTACCTTTCAGTACAAATCGTGAACTTTGGGAGTGAGGAGGGAAAGAGAAATACACCTTAAATTTCTACTAAACTTCAGATAACTGTATCCTTCAGCTCCCAATTGTATGAAACTCTGGGCATGCAATCAATAAAAACCAGATCTCTGTTCAGTACAAAGTGACATGTGGTTTACACGGATTATACCATGGAAAGACATATGGTGACTCAAGAGTAGATCTGTAATAGCTGACCATTTGTAGAGGACACCTTAATGGATTCTTCATGAGATTGAACAATGAGGGTCCTGGCAACACTTTAACATGCTTCTTTTTTTTTTTCCCCACAAGACTGAAGATTTAACATAAAGCATCCATTTTTCCTCTCAGATTTCCTACGTAGGCTATAAGGAAGAAAAATACTGCTGGCATATTGCTTTGTCTTCACAAAATTATTGTTTCTTTCATGCCTCAAAGCAGAATTAAGTTTTAGAGGCAGGTTGGCTTGGCACCACATTTTTTTTGTTGTTTTGACATTTTTAATAACTGCCTATAACTGCAGATATGGTATTGAGGCAGGCTTTGTTGCCAGAGGAACACTTTTGTTGTGAGCTGAGTAAAGAATCTTTTACAATGTAAAATTGAGGCAATCGACAACTTTTTGAAGTGGCTCTTTAATTAATATTTACAATTTGCAACAGTAATCTACTTCAGATTACATTCGAAATTATACTCAAAATTAGTTATACTAGGACTTTAGGAATATAATTTGCAAATATATTCCTTTTTCATTTTTTATAAAGTACTTTAGAATTTCAGTCCTTTTTGGACTGTTTCAAAACTGTAAAGATGCAGGAACACAGACCTTCCTTCCATTAATATGTTTAACATTTCCTCCAGCATGACAATTTTTATTCTGAATTATAACTATAAAAATCATTACATTTAAAAATAACAACTGAAAAATTTTGGGGATTTTAAGAGCTACAATATTTAGTGTTTCTACTAAATTTTGTGGACAAGGTAGTCCAATGTTTGCATGTTTATAACCTAGATATAACTATAGATGTTTTAAAAAAGTTGTTATTTGTAGTGAGGAAAATATGGTGGTGAAACAATAGAAATTTATTGAACTTACACTAACTAGCTAAAAGAATATTACTTTTGCACCGGTTTATGTGCATACATTCAGAGTTTTTATAAATGTTACTGGGTTTTGATTTGGTTTTTTCCTATATTATCTGGCAGGAATCCTCTACAAAGGGAATGGTGAAAATCAATTTATATCTCAGCAACCCCCAGTTGTCAGTAGCATTATGGGCAACGGGAGACGACGCAGCATCTCCTGTCCAAGCTGCAATGGCCAAGCTGATGGTAATAAATTGCTGGCTCCAGTTGCCTTAGCTTGTGGGATAGATGGCAGTCTGTACGTGGGGGATTTCAACTACGTTCGGCGGATATTCCCATCTGGAAATGTAACTAGTGTTCTGGAGCTAAGGTATGTCTTTTTCTCATCCTGGACTTTTGGAGTTAGGAGTTATGAGTTTGTGGCAAATTAAAGTATTGAATGAGTTTCTGACATTGTGTAAGTTTGAGTTTGCAAATGCTTTTGGGAACAAGACAGAAGTTGAGTTAAAAGATTTTAATAGTATTTAAAACTGAAATGAAAACATTTTACCCTCATAAAATATTTTAACTATGCTTATCTAAATGTGAGAATTTAATCTACCCAAAGTAATAATTCTGCAGATTTTAAGAGTTAGCATATGTGATCAACATAAGTGGACAATGGACAATCATTCAACACTTCACTAATGATAGATGTAAATGTTGCCTTCTTCTCTCTCATCTTTTAACATCCTTTCTGAATGTTTGTCTAATAATGTTTTTCTGTTCTTTTTTACTTGCTCCCACCAAGAAATAAAGATTTTAGACATAGGTAAGCATTCCTTAAAGAAGATTTATATTTTTCTAACTGTTCTTCTTTCTTTTTTAACAAATGAATGCTTATAATGGGCAAGTCATTTCTGAGATGTATTACTAGAAAAGAGGAGTATTTTTCAAAAATAATGAGTTCATATGTTTTAGTTATGTCAACTGTCAGGCTGTATCGTCCTTTCTGATGAGTTCCTCTTTTCTCATCACTCTCTGTCCACAGTCAGGCTCCTTGTTATGCTTGTGTGTGCCCTCCTTTGCTGTTCCCTCATCTCTGCTCACTCCTTGCTGGCAGCTCTTTTGCTGATCCTATCAAAACTCACTCATTAATCAGATACACCAAATACGATGAGAATGGCATATAAAAGTATCAAGGGAGTTCATTTCATTAGCCTTTTGATGTTGAATCTTTTCAGGCTCTCATTTAAAAGATTTGTTTCTTTAATGGTGAGCTTCTTTTAATAATGGAAGTTGAAGTAACAATAACACAACTCCAGGAGTTGAGATTTTAAAATACACTGAGCCTCACAAAATTGGTCATAGAAACAACAGTAATCAGAGGATTGTAGTAGAGCATTCATCCATCCTGGCATCGCTACAATAATGGCAGGAACAGAAGAGTAGGTGGATGCTTAGAATTGCTTTCCACAGCAGCTGGTGCAGATAAGGAAGAAAAAAAAGAGTCATGCTAAAATCTTGTTGCAGACATGAAACCCTGCAAATATTTGTGGCAGAACTGCTAAGTATATAGTTTAGCAGGCCCACCGGTACCTTTCTCTCCTTTTTGCTGCCAATTATTTTGCTTCCTTGTTTTTAAACAAATCCCAGAGTCATATCTCTGTTGTCCTTGTTTTTTAAATTCACTTTTCTTTGGACATACTTCTGTGTGAGGAGGAATTTTTACGTTTTCAAAATATGTTTCAGATACGTTAGGCAAAAAATTCCATGACTAAATAAGGTGTCTGCATCAGTGCTAATGATCAGAACTGGTTCTGTGGCTTTTTTCCCAGGGATGACTCAAAGGCAGTCTCTTTTGTCTGGTGGGTTTAGGGTTTAACTATTACAATTAATTTGTGTGTGTTCCACTACTCTTAAAAGAATTATATCCCTTGTGGTATCATAAAGTTGTGATTGCAGCTAGATAGGACATTGTCTTGGCTAATAGATAGAATGTGGAATAATAATTAAAATGGGCATGTGGCATGCACAAAAAGGGATTAAAGAGTCGATGCATATTGAGGTTTGTTTAGCTGTGATTTAGTAGTGCCATTCTCTCCTGCCTGTGGCAGAACTGTGGTCACAGCCTCAACTGCAGTGTTTCAGAAACTGGATCCCTGCATGTAAGAGAAGTTGGTGAGGGAGAATACTGAAGCTTTTCTGTTTTATTCATGCCTAAACACGCAGAAGCTCCAGGTAGCAAAATTGCAGACATACCAAACAAATTAGTGTAACAACATGGGCCCATATAGCAGCTGTGAAGTGGGGGTTCCTCCTGGGGCAGAAGGAGACATAGAAGACTGTGCAGAACTGGCTCTGCAGGAGCAGTTGTGGAGCCAGTAGGCAGGAGGTGTGGAGCCCACTGTGCAGCACAACACGATTTATTACGAGTTTGAGTTTTCTCTCACATCATACAACATTTTCCCAGTGTCCACTCTCAGCCTTAGAGATTTGCTGATGAGAGACTTCCTAAGCCAAGAGTGTGATCTTTATGCCTGATATTCCCTGGCAGCTTTTTATTGTATTAATTTACCTGCCTTTTATTTAAGATGTGTAAACTTTCAGATCCATCAAATCCTCTTGTCATGGGCTCTCCAGCTAAAGACACACTGTGAGACCAAATACCTTCTTTTGGCTGCATGAATTCGTGCAGAGTCTGTGAAATGCTGCAGAGGGAAGCACATCTGTCTGGCCTGTAAGAGGAGAAGGGAGAAAATGTCCAGTTTCACTGGCAAGCCTTTCAGACTGCTGAGGAGATTTCTATTTAAAGTGCAGTTTGGAAAAAAGCCCTCAACAGACCACTTTGGAAAAGATAATTGCTGGGTATTAGAAGAAAATGCACTAAAAAATGCATTCCCCAAGTAAAACTACTGAATGAGGCTAAATGCTAGTTCAGATCTCTTGTCTATTCAAGCATTCACCTTTCCTGACCTGTAAACACAGTGTTTCAGCACAGTGTCTCCTACCTCAAGAAGCCTGTACTCTGTTTTATAGAGAGAGAATGCAGATCAAATTTCTCCTCTCATGTACCAGTGACCTCACATTTTTTCAATCTCAGAGCTGAAATGATGTCTTTATACACACTGCTGCCTGTGGGTGATTAATGCTGATAGACATTCATGGAAGAAGTAATTTTTAGAAGGACTTTGAAGACAGTGAGGTCTTTTGTAGGCTATGGCACTATCCCAAATCTATAGAGAGACAGAAAAAAAAGTCTAACAAAACATAAAAACAGCTTTGAGGGGATCTATGGTTTAGAGGGCACATAGTGAAGGCAAGAGAGACAGGGACTGAAGCAGGAGTAGTATTTTCAAAAAATCTGTACATGGAGAATAGTCCAGGTGATCTGACAGCTAAAGAATTAAAAGACTGGCCTAAGCAAGATAAAAGCAAAGAGAAATAGATTGTTACAGCTCTGTGCATGTGTGTGCACACTTTCAATTCAAAGCACTTACTGTTATTCAGCACAGACAGAACAAGTTAATTTTCAGACATTTGTCTTTACAGGAGTCAGTGTGGGTATGTAACTCCATGTTTTGCAGGCTACTGAAAGTGATTAGGCAATACTGAATGAGTCAATAAGTCATGGGCTGGGGATTTCATTTCTTTGCATTTGTTGTTATTGGTAGAAGGCAGAAGCTTAATTTCATTTCAGGGCACAATGAATTGCATAAACTCTCCAGCTTTCTAGCTGCTGGCTGCTTATCCCTGTACTATTTTTGAGATCTGCATAGTGCTCATGGATGTTTTCTGGCTGGAAAACAAATGTAGTTTTCACTTGACAGTTATTCAGTTCCTCAAATTGTGCCTTTCTCCCATCAAGTATTGGGAGTTTCTGTTGGCTAAAGCCTCCTTGGCTGTGCAGCTTTCACCTGAAAAGAAATGCTGAGGTTAAGCCTGTTGTATGAGCTCAGAAAGGAGCCATGAGACATCTATGTATGGCAAGTCGGAGAGTTTCTGTTGATTCAGTAGTAATATCTGTACACTTCCACTCTTTAAGAAAATAAGAAAATACATTTAAATTATCAGGTGTATATTTTTGGTTTGATGAGGATACTGTACTTACTGTGAGAACTCATCTCCTGATTTCTTTTTTGTTGGAATTAATTAGAATGTACATCTTCATATTTATGAAGAAAAGAGCTTTAAAATTTCTTTTTGGAAATAAATAATTGTGTTAGGCATAAATTACTTAGGTTTTGATTTGATGATTTCTTATTCCAATGGCTGGAAAATATGATTGAGGCAATGTTAGATGGGTTGAAGAGAGGTACTTTAATTTAGATTTCAGTGGTGTAAGAAAGAACTTTATTTTAAATTACAATGAAATAAAATTTAATTGCTCATTTCACATCTTGCAGTGTGTTTGTATTTGAAGTGTTTGCAAAGTTTCTTAAAGACCAAAGTAATCATGTAAATGGGTATAATTTAATTTGCAGTCTATGGAGGTATAAATAATTCGTACACTACATAGTCATCATATTAAATGATTGCTGCATAAATTAAGGTTTTGAAAATACCTTCCAACTATTTAGCACATTGGCAATAATAGATTTGTAACAGACAGAAATTTAAAGTAAACCTGCATTTGATTGTTTTCAGACATGCTGTACAACACTCAGTGCAATAGCAGAGCTTTTAAAGAGGTGCTAATCACTGTGTATTTGATTTCATTAGTCTGTTTCACTTGGTTTCATTCGTTCTGAACCAACATGTTAAAGTCTTAAAACCAAATAAAATCCTATTTATGCAACACATTTTTTCTGTGTTTTTGTAATTGGATGGCTATAAAAATCTGTCCCTGCTAAAAGACATAATTTGTTCACAAGTTGTTCCTGTTGGTCTCTGTTGCATTTTCCAAGTGGCGGTACATAAAAATGTGTTACATTAGCACAGTTACGTATTTACAAAACGTGAAGTGTGGCATTCTGTGAACAGATGTTTGGCTACCACCAGACTGGTAGATCTGTTTAAGCAGCGCTTTTGCAAACATCAGAAGTGACTGTTCTGACACTCTGCTTCAATCCATGAGGGGAGCATCTGAAATTACCTCATGTATTTACATGACCTTATTTCAGCTCTTCATGCCATAAATTAGGTCAGGAATCCCAACTGCAGTGGGTTAAGTTTCTACATCATAATATAACAACACAAAAGGTAATCTCCAGGGCTGTTTTTTTCACCAGCAGGGAAGAAAAGACAGTAATTCTCAATTATGTGGCACCAGTGGAGAGGCAAAATGTACGGTTCTGGGAAAATGGTTAGCAATATATATTTTCACTGTAATAAAGACTGTGCTGGCATAGTTAGTGGATTTCTGCCAATGTGTATAGTTATTTGAAATATGACTCTGACTTAAGAAGAATGGAAAAGCTCTGCTTGGTCTCTGGTGGAAGGGATGACATTTCCTAATGTGTTAAATCATGTGTATCACGCATTTGAAAGCAGTGGATTAAACAAATACTTATAAATGATGTCTTATCTCTTTCCTGTGAACTCATCATTCAAACTCTGTCTTATCTGTTTATGAATTACATAAACCATGAACCCTAACAGCCTTGTATAAATTATAATAAAACAGATAGGATAATCCCAAAAAAGTGTAAGTGAGGCCTGGACCCCTGCTGCAAAATTTGAGACTAGATCAAGTTCCCAGAACTCTCAGAAGGTTTTAAACTCCAGTATTTTGATTTGGCCTATTAGAGACACATTTGCAGTCTCTAATGAGAGAGCCTGAGCTGGTCTGAAAGCATCAAAGACAAAATGGACCATCTTTCCCCAAAGGATTAATCTAGATGGGGCTGCCTATGACAACAGATGAGAAATGTGGACCAAAACCATTTTGGGGCTGTGACCTCTGCTACCTATGCATGGAGCATCACCATTGACTTTAACTCTGTCTGCATTACTGCACATTCGTAGGAACTAAACTGTTTTCTCCTTGATCCAATGTTAGCTGCAATTAACTATAGCATATGCAATGTGTTATTCCATTTTACAGCAACAACCCAGCTCACAGATACTACCTGGCAACTGACCCCGTGACGGGAGATTTGTACGTGTCTGACACAAACACACGCAGGATTTACCGGCCCAAGTCGCTCACTGGTGCCAAAGACCTGACCAAAAATGTTGAGGTTATAGGAGGAACGGGGGAGCAGTGCCTGCCATTCGATGAGGCAAGGTGTGGTGATGGAGGCAAGGCTGTGGAGGCAACTCTCATGAGCCCTAAAGGTAAAAAGAGTTCTCCCTCTGTAACATTCAGAATAATACAGAAGTTCAGAGCTGGGAGCATGATCATCTTTAATTACTGAATTCAGTAGTTGGCTCAAAAATTGGGGATTTGAGTAATTGTTTTACAAATAGAAAGTCTATAGAGGAAGAGAGCTACAGGGGACTGATTTTTTTGAAATCAATTAGGGTTGATTTTTTAGGAAGTATTTGGCTTGAGTGGTTATTGAGCATTTTTAAACACTCAATAGGAGCATTTAGATTATGTGTTTGGCAGGCAGCAGTGAATATTTAAATGAGCATTGCTTTTGGTTCCATTTATCCCATGTTTAAAGTTAGCTTAAAAGCTAGTCCCTTCCCAACACACAAAAGCAAATGAACAGCAAATGCAATCAACTGTAGTAGATTTCATGCTGAATGCTCGTTTGTCATGCAAAATACATTAACAACTGTATTACTACCTACTGCCTGAGACCAGATTTTCTGCCTACAATTTCCACTAGATACATGCTACCTATACCCTTAGTTGTGGATAATATATTCACTGGAAATACAACAAACAAACAAAAAAAAATCTAATTTTTATTTGCTTCACTGAAGGAATAGCAATAGACAAGAATGGGTTAATCTACTTTGTTGATGGGACCATGATCAGAAAAGTGGATCAGAATGGAATAATATCGACTTTACTTGGCTCCAATGACCTTACCTCAGCACGACCTCTTACCTGTGATACCAGCATGCACATCAGCCAGGTACTTATCAGTTGCTGCTAATTTGGAAAGCTGAGCTGGTGACAAAAACTGAGATGCTGCTTTCCTGCCCCTTAAAATAAGACTGGGTGGAATGTGATGGATATTTAACAGCAGTTTTGGGGGAGAAAGCATCCTGTTCTACGGCTGTGAATTGCACTGTATTCTCTTAGCTATAAACGCTGCTGTATTCAATTTTTCTGCCCATAAAGTTCAGTTTGGTTTAGAGCAGCAAAACTATCAGCAGGAAACATTAAGCCTGGTAGTAAATACTGGGAAAATGGCATATCTGTTAGAACTATCTTGGCATGTTGATGTTTTCTGAATTGCTGACATCCTTAGCTTTCTAGAGTGAATGAAAGGATTTACACAGAACCCCTGTATTTTTCTATTTGTCTTAAAAACTTGTGTATGTAAGAAGGGACATGTCAGTAGTAGTATGTTCCAAAAATGGAGAACAGTGTTTCATAATCTGGAAGGTAGCATGTTATTTTTGCTACTACAAGAATAAAAGATGAACACTGTTGACAAGTGTTTAGACATTGATATCTGCCTCTATAGTTATTTATGCATTTGTGATACAGAAATGTTTGGCATTTATTGGAGGGGAAACTCAGCCTGTATTATACTTTCAGTGCAACTGGCTTTCTTTTCAATAAAGTGGATGCCTGAATATTGTTCCCCTTGCCTCCCTGAAAAGCTTTTGTTTGCTGCATGTACTCAAGAAAGATCTTCAGTCGTGATTGCTTACAGCAGATGGAAAATATCCTAATTAATTTATTTAACCTGCACTGGTTAACTGTTTAACAAAACACTTCTGTTTGTTTAGGTTCGTCTGGAGTGGCCTACAGATTTAGCTATCAACCCAATGGATAACTCCATTTATGTTTTGGATAACAACGTGGTTCTGCAGATCACTGAGAACCGTCAGGTTCGCATTGCTGCGGGGAGGCCGATGCACTGCCAGGTGCCCGGGGTGGAGTATGCGGTGGGCAAACACGCTGTGCAGACCACGCTGGAGTCGGCCACCGCCATCGCCGTGTCCTACAGCGGCGTGCTTTACATCACAGAAACTGATGAGAAAAAGATCAATAGGATAAGACAGGTCACAACTGATGGAGAGATCTCTTTAGTTGCTGGAATACCCTCCGAGTGTGATTGCAAAAATGATGTTAACTGTGACTGTTACCAAAATGGAGATGGCTATGCTAAAGATGCCAAACTTAATGCCCCTTCCTCCCTAGCTGTGTCTCCAGATGGCACCCTGTATATTGCTGACCTGGGAAACATCAGGATACGGGCTGTGTCAAAGAACAAACCCTTAATGAATTCAATGAACTTCTATGAAGTTGCTTCTCCAACTGACCAAGAGCTGTATATCTTTGATGTCAATGGTACTCACCAGTACACTGTGAGTTTAGTCACAGGAGACTACCTGTACAATTTCAGCTACAGCAATGACAATGATATCACTGCCGTGACGGACAGCAACGGGAATACTCTTCGGATCAGGCGGGATCCCAACCGAATGCCAGTAAGAGTGGTCTCTCCTGATAACCAAGTCATCTGGCTGACCATAGGAACCAATGGATGTTTGAAAAGCATGACTGCACAAGGGCAGGAGCTGGTCTTATTTACCTACCATGGCAACAGTGGACTTCTGGCAACTAAAAGCGATGAGACTGGATGGACGACTTTTTTTGAGTAAGTACATAAAATAAAGTCAGATGCCTTATAGTTTTATTGAGTTCTACAGGGCCATTTGAAATGTTTCTGGGTGAAGTGACTGTAAAGTTGACCTTGATAGCAAAAAGCACAGAAAGATACTTTTAATTTCCCATACTGTCTTCCTCTGTCTTACTTGTCTGACTTCTTGTGAACATTGACTCTGAATAATTTTGAATTCATTATTTTCAACTTCAGTTTTATATATTGAAATAATAGTGAGACAACATTTCACTCTTGTCAAGAAATTTGTAACTCAGACAACCATGGGTTTGTAGATTTGCATCAAAAACTAGATTTTCATCCCACTTGCTCATTAGATTGACATTCTTCTGCTGCAAATACTGACAAGAAATTTGTCTTTGCTGCTCTGGTTTTTTTTAAGCAAAAGCATTTCTGCACAGTCTTTTGCCCAAAAATAACATCTGGATGGGTAGTAAAAGGGTGTGTTTCACTGAGTGGAGGGTACGCAGGAAAGATCTCCTGAACAGCACAGCAGGCTTTCACACAGGTGGACCCAGTTGGAGGAAGCTGAGAAAAGAAATGTGGGCCATGAGGGAACTGTCAGTCCTGTAGGAATAAACTGAAAACACAGAAACCACCAGCACCATGTCAAGCACAACAGTCCTACTGGAACAGTAGGACTTGTAATTTTACCAACCTCAGAAAAAATCTTTTCAGTGAATTGCTTTAGCCTGTGTTACACTCATTAAGTCATCAATGCCTGTTCATAACAAGACAGATTAGCAAAGCGTTTTACAGAATCCTCAATTCTACTGACTAAGGAAGATCATGACATTTTATAGATAAACTAATAGAACCAGAGAATTCACATTCAGGTTTTATCGGCAACTTATCTCCAAATGGTGTGAACTGCCAACTGAATGCACTAAGCAAAACATAACCAAAATGTAGCTTAAAACAGAAACCATTATTTCAAAAAAGGTCAATATAGAATTAACACAGATTTTTTTTCAGTTGTCTCTGCCAGCTGGAAATATATGTGTATTTTTAACTCACATGAAAGACATGATGAGGTTGGGTAAGAAGGTATGTATGAAGGAGTGGAAGATGTACTGTTAGTGTGATAAGTAAAACTCTTAAGAGGCCTCTAGTTGAACTATTCAGGATTACAAAGGGCATCATGAAAATTCAGTAAGTCCCTCTTCTTTTTATTTCCCCCTCTTTTCTCGTACTTATGATGAAATGCAGTAGCAACTGCTGCCAAGGTCAGGGCTTAAAAAAAAGCTTTCAATTCAACACATGATAAAGAAAATAAAGTGCCAGTGTCAGGCAGTGGCAGCAAAGCCAAACATCTGTGTTCTGAGATAACTTCATATTTCTGTCAGTGTACATTTGGCTGAGGCAGTGTGCGGGAGGACTCTGAGCACCTGTATCTACTCTCCAGCCTTTACAGATGCCCATCAGAGACACAAGAGCAGCAGGTGCTGCTTCACTGCATATTGTGTCCTGAAGTGGAGACAGGGCTAGAAATGCTGATCCCTGACAAAGACAGCAGGTGGGATGGTACTGCTGCCAGTTTTAAGGTATTCTTACAATAATCTGTGAATTGGCAGGGCTTTGGTAGCGGGCACCTTCCCAAAGCATTAGCACACATCTGTAATATTTAATTGTGCTTTGGTGCATCCGCTGTGGATCTTTTTAGGTCCTGCCAAGAGGACACAGAAGCACAGCGAGGGTACACATGGAATGAGAAGGTGTTTGATTGGCAGGACAAGTGTTCTCCTTCTCTTGAGTTAGCCCTGTCCTGTATGCTGAGAGACCAAAGCACAGCTTTAGGTGGGCTGGGAATAGCCATCCATTTCCACAGAGAGTAAAGTCAGTGTTGAACTGTGACAGACACAGCCATTTGTTTCCAATAGGCAAGTTGGAAAGACAGGTAGTTTGGGGGACGGTGAAGTCCTGTACAGAAATGAAGGCATCTGCTGGATACAGCAGGCACTTTTAATCATGCTGGCATTCATACTGGCTAATTGAGGACCTAAAGTTTTAATCAGGGCAGTAATTTCTCACCATGTTGGCTGTAGTTTCTGTGTAGCCTGCTGTGATGTACTGCAGTAGCTGGTGGCTCCTGAATGTATCTTAATGACATCTGTGTGATCGCAAAAAAATTGGATATTATATTCACTATGCAGTGGGGATAGGTCTGTAGTTTTCATCATAGGGAGAATTCAGGGTACTGTGTGTCATGAAGTACACAGCTATTTCCTGAGTCTGCAAACAGCCGTCTTTCACACCTGATCTGCTTTCATGCAGACTTTCTGGTCTGAGTTAGGTTATGTCCAGCTGACTTAGAGAGAGCCCAAAGGGCAGGCTATTCCCCTCAGTAACTATTAGGATTATTTCCAAGCTGCTGCTTATGCACTTCCTAAACAATTACCTCCAACCAATGTCTCGTTAGAATTCCCAAGCCGAAGTAATTATAGAAAAAGCTAGGCAATTTCACTCTCCCAAATTTGCAAGTGTATGAGGCTTTTGCAGAAGCAAAGATATTTATCTCCTCCCTGTAGCCATGGTGAAGCAGTAATCTGTTTAATTGCAACAAGGAAGATTCAGATCAGACATTTGGAGGAACTTCACGGTAAAGATTTTGGAGCCCTGGAGCTGACAACAATGATAGTGACCCCTTGCCCTTCATAGACTGTCTTTAAAAACAGATCAGACATCTTTCAGGACCAATGCAGGAAGAACAGATCCTGCCCTGGGGTAGAGGTTGGACTGCATGACCTCTCAAGGTCCCTTCCAGTAATGTTTTTGATGATACTCTGTACAAGTTGAAACCAAAAATAAAAAATTGTACTGATTATGTAAAGCCACAGGGAATAAGGGGCAGGAGGAAGGCCCTGTGTTATTTTTCTTGCCAAAACAGCATTCTTAAAAACATCCATCAGTCATCATAGCTGCTTGCTTCTTTTGAACATAAAATCCCCATGCACCAAATCCATGTCTGTGTATTTCCCGTTTGAAGGAAAAAATAATTGTGAACAAAACTCTTTTGCCATTTTTTATTATAAGATCAAGTATTATTGTGACTTTTTGGTGCTCATGATTTGTAACATTAAATCTGACAACGCTGGACTTCGAGAGGTTTCTGGTACTATTGCCAAAAGAGATGGCCTGTGAATTATCACAGAAGAGTTTGTGTGGGGGTGACATGATGTACGAGGGTGTTTCTCTCTCAGCTTCTGCATTTTCATGTTTGTTGGTAGTATGGGCTAAAACATTGCCAGGTGAAATGTTTTCTGTTGAAAAAAACGAAGCCTTGTTAAAATGGAAAGGTATCCCTCAAACATCAAGTGAAGAATAAGAAATACTGAAAAGAAATCATTCTGGATTCATAGCATTTAAACTTCATTGCTGAATGCATTTTCTTTTAGTAGCACAGTTAATTTATGTATTTTATTTACTGTGTTACTCAAATTCTCAAAATATTTTGAGAAAAGGATAGAATTTATATTCTGTGGTGAATCTAGACTTTCTTCCCACTCACAGCTAAAAATGTTCAACTGTTTGAATGTCCAATGTACCAGAAATGCCTTTTGTCAACTAGTTTTGAGTATAGCTGGGTTTTTTCCCCTTTCGATTGTCACAAATCTGTTTAAGTGGCTGAAGATACACAGAGGAAGAATACTGTGCATTTAGTAATAAAAAGTTCAGCCTTAGGAGCAACTCAGGAATAGCTTGGTTAGCTATTCTCCTCTGCAAGTCTGATTGTATAAGTGGAGTATGGATCCAAATAACTTATTTCAGCTGAGTTCTCAGTGGTTAGAAAGCAGGTTTATGAAAATGATTCAATCTTTCTATTTTCCTCTTCAGAACTTTTCAGTACAAAAGGGAAATATTTGCAAAAACATTGCGTCCTAAAAATTGGCAATCATTGCTCTGTCACATACTAAAGCATTTGGTCTTGTTTCTTTTCATGGCTTTTTTCCACAGTTTAAATCACACTAATATCAGATCCAGAAGAAATTTAGTTTTTTATTGATTTTAGCGTGGACACTAATTAATCTATAGTTTATTTTATTTAGTCTCTTCTTTCCCTGAAGAAGGGAAGGACTGACACACAAGAAATGTTTTTTTACTTTTTTTTTTGTTTGTTTTTACAGTGGAATTGTAAGTACTAGCTTGAATTACTTAGGATATAATATAATCTGTTTTCTTTGTTTGCAGACTTGGAGGGTTTAATATCTTTATGGCAAAATGGATTTGTAAATTTCTATTTTGTTAAAGGTTATAGTGTACTGATCAAAACTGACACCATATATTTCAGGAATGTGTACTTTTTTTAAAGCACTGTTGCTCAGATTCATAGTAACTGTTCTCTGTTTTCAGATGCCAAAAAATTTGCTGAATAAAAATGATGTTAATAGAGCATTTACAGAAATTATTGAAAATGCACGCATACTAAAAACCAATGGAGCCATATCAAGCTAAAAGTTGCCCAGATTAGGTTTTATAATGAAATTATAGTATTAAACAAGGTATAAAAGTAATCAGCCTAATCAAATTCTCTTACAAAATTTTGAGCTATCTGAGCTGGAAACTATTAACTATAACTGCATATTATGTATGCATAATATGAACATTTAAACAGATAAATCTTTAAAGTTAAACTGATTATCTGCATATTAGCATTTTGGAAGTGACACTTCCTAGCCAGCCTATATGGCATTATTTCTATGCAGCAGTTTCCATTCTGACTTTACATACAGAATGCTAAGCCAGGTGCTTACAAAAATACAAAAAGAGCATTTTCTCTTGACCGAGGTTTTGAAATACCAGAAGCAAATGCCCAAAAAGCCTTGCAGGTGCCCCTGTGCAATCACCCAGCAGTGCCAGGCTGTGGCTGCTTTGTGCTCCTTGGGTTGTGTGAGGAGCTGGCAGAGGCTGCTGTGCCAGGGAGAATCCCTCCAGGACAAGCAGCCAGCAGCCAGGGCTGCAGTCTGCGCGCTGTGGGAGCGCTCGGCACCATGCCAGTCTCGCACAGACACCGAGTCCTTCCCTTCAGCTGCCCTGGAACAGATCCTGCTCAGCCCAGTGTTGGGTGCCTGGGATCTGTCCCAGGTACTTCTGCAGGCTCCTCTGTAAAAATACAGGTGCTCTTTCCCCCCTCAAGCTCTTCTGGAAGGTTCAGGCTGTTTGTGCTCTCCTCAGACATGAAGTAATCCCAGCAGCCACTGTTCCTTATCTCTTTTCAGCTTTCTCACATTTTTCTTCCTCTTCTTTTTGAAGCAGTATCAGCAGCAGAGATCTGTTCCAGACTAAGATGACTCCTCCTCTCTGGAAATCCACTGCCTTTCTTCCATTGCTCCATTTTGCTCTCCAGACCTCCTACTACATTTCCTTACTTTCTTACCCTGTATCTTGCTCCTTTCCACATCTCCCATTATTTCCTGATGGTGTGTTTGACTTTGCTGCTTTTTCCTTTTTTCAGCAGTGAATTTCTTTGCAGTCCCCTGTTGTATCTCTTGACAGTCCATCCAATGTTTCCCTCGACACTTCATGCCCTGAGCTCATTTGTCTTCTCCTTCCCCTCCTCTCCCTCCCACTCAATCCTTGTCTTCAAGGCAACAGGAAGCAAAGAGAGTGACATCAGCAAGCACAGTACTTACAAGTTTACTTTGCTCCCACAGTTAAATTAATGAGCTTTCCAGCTATTCTGGAAAGGTGGTGAAATTATGCAGAATGTGAAATCCTTACAGTAATTTATGGACTCTAGAGAATCGCAAGCAAAAATCTCTTTTCACTGTATGCTGCAGAGTTGCATATTATGCTTTTATTAGCAATGCATTCAGTGCTGTGGTTTCCCTAAAACTCTGTGATACAGAGTCAGATATTGCCTCTGGCTTGGACTTGTTTAGTTTCCCCAAGTAGCAGGCACATCATCTGTAACTGTCAACAGTTGGCAACAGACAATGGAGTGTTTTGCAGTTTTTCTTTTGCTTCATCTTAATACATTGCCTGTGGAGTCTGATTTGGAAATAGTGAAATTTGGCTACGGAAAAGTCTATGGAACTTACGCTGAAATGCAAGTATTTAATTTGATCAGAATAAAATTATACCCTAATAGTTGTGTCAATTCACTTGCACTTCTACATATTCAGAGGTTCAACATCCAGTTTTCATAATTACTATTTCTGTACCATTTCAGGTAACATTTTTGGGGGATTATTTTCCTGTAATATTTGTGCTTCTGTTTGTGTTCATTTGTCTATCCCATTTATACTTCAGTACTATGAGTATCTAAAAATGCCTAGGGTTCTTGCTACTTTCAGTTTTGGGGCTTTCCTTCTAATTCTGAATGAATTAGATTCTCCTTTTTTAGACATACCAGAACTTTGTACAAAATTGTAACCTGGATTGTTTTATCACTACTAAACAACACTATCTGAATGGCCTTGATATCACAGTGCTTTTCAGGTCTTTTTATCCTTTTACTATCAACAGCTTTTGCTGCTGCTGCTGCTTCTTGCTTCATCAGTGTAAAATGTAGTGGCTATACCATATTCATTCAAGGACTTTTATTTAGCCAATTACCATGTTCTTGCATTGACTTTTGTAGAATCACATGAGCCCTTGATTGCAAACTGTGACATACAAGTGCAATGTCTTTAATCTTCCCATACTATATATGCTTAAGCAACAAAAAACATATTCTCTTCATTCTTAATTGTTTCCAAACTGTCTTTTTGGGAATATTTTTGAGATGGTCAGTCCTTGCATAAGTGCCTCTGTATCCACATTGCCTGGCACAATGCAGCATGCAATACAGATATTTCTCTCTCGCAGCATATTTGCTTTTCCTCCTCTCAGTATGACACAAATTGAGGATCTTGTGGCCATAACCCTCTTTCACATCTTCATGTAGACCCATGGAGGCAGAGCTGGCCAGAAGGCAATTAAAACTCTTCTTCTCTATTCAAACAAGCTAAGTATGCCCCCTACCCAAAGAGACCTTGTAGGGAAAAATATCAATCTGACATATTTAATTTGGGGATTTTTTAAATTTACACTGAATACATCAACACTACATAACACTACACAAGTATGTAACTGTTTCATGCAACATGCAATTTCTGAGAGGAACTCAGTAATGGCTGTGCTTGCTGACAGGATTCACCATGTTTCTTCTTAAGATAAATCATTCAATAGATTTTTTTTAATTTCTGTCTTCAGCTTTAAAGAATAGAGGTTATGTCTCACAGTTTTCTAAATCAGAACTGTAACAGTGTTACGATAGCTTTCATAACACGTTATATTCTTATCCTGCTTAATAAAAAACAGCCATGTTTAAAATAATCCATTACTATATAACATTAGATACCAATGTGACATTTTTTAGACAACTGCAGTTTGTCCCCAAATTGCCCTGATGGCAGTAGTTTGTTTCATCTGATAGACATTCACCCGATTCTTCATTCTTGAATGTTACTCTTTCTTCTCCTTAGAATTAGGCTGCCTAATAAAAGCAGACCTGAGAAGCTATTGAAGAGATAATAATATTAACATCAGAATGCTGAAGACACATAGCAATATTATTACATGTTTCATGTTGAAAAAGGAAGAATTGCTTTGATTTCTGTCAAGAAAGTCAGCATGTGATATCTCTGATTTCAGAAAGCACCTAGAAGTAAGGATGGTACCACAAAATAAACAGTTTTGTTTATATTAATGAAATAAATGTCCTGCACTGTCAGTCCAGTCAGCTCTGTCTAGGCTCCTGAAAGTATCTGTCTCACTTCTGGTTTATGAAGGACTTCACAATACCATTTGTTTAGTTATTGGCATGTTAATAATCTTGTTCCATGTTAGTTTTCTTTGTCAAACAGAGGTGGGGAAGGCTAGAGTCAAGCCAGCTCACCCTCCTTCATACTCACTTGGCAGGGAACCTGGTGTGGTGAGGGTGGAAGGACAGCTCAGGACCACATGTGAGAAATCATGTTTTCAGTCTGTTTTCAGTCATGCTGTATTCAAATGTATCTTCAATCCCCGTCAAGGGATTTGGTCTTCCTTCCAGTGAGACCAGACTGATCAGCTCTCTAGGAAGCCTACAAGGGACATGCATTTTAAAGCCTTTCCTTTGGAGGTCCCTCCCAAGCAGCGAAAGTCTCTCACTTCTGAAGCCTGCATTAACTGGGTGTGACTTGTACTCTGAAGGAATAAGGTTAAATTAACCACAGAATCTGAATCTAACAATTATTGTTTACCATCTTAGTATTCCACTGCCCTAAAAGAAAATACAATCATATAATTTTGCTTTCCTGTTACTAAATTTGCTTTTCAAACATAATGTAATTTAGTAAGTTGTTTTGCCCACTTTTTGTGACCCTGTAAAAACATCTTTGTGGAGTGTTTTTAACCTTTCAAAACAAAAATAAAATTAAATCCCCACCCAATCACCAAATAAGAATTAAGGGGGGGAAAAGCAACATAACAGTTTATTCTGTGAACAAAATGTCTGGCCAAACAGACCAGCCTTACGTCCTTTTTTCACTAAAGGCCTGTACACCCAGCTCTGACAGTGTAAGCAGACCTTACAACAAGGAACAATATGTCACACAAAGTATATATGCACCAATGTTTCTCTTAGTTGAAAGGCCATACTCTGGTATTTATATCCACAAGGTACACAGTTTATTTGTGCAGTAATAGATTAGCTAAAAAGGTGGGGGAGGTGATACACAGACAAGGCAGCAGCCCCAGGAACCCTGAGGTTAGGGAAGCTGCCCGCTGGCACACCCTAGCAAACCCAGAATCCTTCCTCTGTGCATCCCACAGGGCTATGGGGCAGTGAATTCCCATTACAGGGAAGTTGAAAAGTGAGGAATGGGTGCTGAGGCCTTGTAGACAAGAGCCTAGCTACTTTATTTATTCTCATGTTCATAAAACGAACCACCTTGAATTGCTCCTGAATTGGTTGCACTCAGTTCAAAAGAGTGTGAGCTGCTGAGGCACACCCCCAGCCCTGGGAAGCTGCTTCATCCTTAACTTAAATGCCTCTCATGTAAGCCACACTGCCTACATCCCTAGCAATGCCTCTCATGTAACTGCCTACACCCCACTGCTCCCAGTGCACACCTTCCCCGGGCACATACCTTGGAGCTGTGCTCCTGCTCTTCAGAAAGCAGTGGCTGCATTAACGCTGCTTATTTGTGCAAGTTCATGTGCACGTAGGGTGCATGTCAGATAGGAGTTGTGAGAGACCCCTTGGTTTTGTGGCTCCTTATGAGAATGTACATGGCAGCAGTCAACACAGCCTGGAGGACTGCAGTACCATACAGGAGTGAGAGAGAAGTTTGGTGGAATTCTGGCAAAAAGTAAAGCATCCCCAGCATGGTAAATCATGTACTGCTTCTTTCTCCACAAGGCACCACTCCCCCAAAATACCTGGTTCCAAATACCTTGAAGTCATTTTGGATTGGGCTGTGAAATGGTCAATCTTATGTGGCACAAGCACTGAACTCAAAGCTTGTTTGTCTGGTTGTGCAATGAAGTGGAAAATGAGCATCAAAACCTTCTCCATATGGAAGTGAATGAGCTATCATGGGAAAAGGTGTTGATTCATTCTTTTGAGCTCCCTTTCCAACAGACACATTTCCTGCAGTGATTCTCGTTTAGAGTGTGCCTGTTGTTTTGCAGATGAGTTATGGCTGTCAGGAAAGGCCTATTTAAGTGAATTGTTCATGTCTGGTGTGCTGAATGTTGGTTTACAAAAAAAGACTGAAAACTGTCCTTTTAACATTATGACAAAATAGACACGCCAAATAAAAAGCCTCAAGAGCTGCAGTTATAACAGGAGAAGGTGAAAAAAGAAATTGCCAATCACTTTCCAGCTGAGGAAATCTCTTCATTAAACCTGGACTAAAAAATTCGTCCTGACCACATTGCTAAGATAAAAGACCATTACCTGAATTATTTAACCAGCTGTGCAAACAGTTTTATAAGAGTTCCCCAGATGAAAACAGAGTAAAGACCCTTTCCCTATGGAAAAGCTATCCGATGAAGGCACAGGAAAAGCTTGTGTTGTCTGACAGTTGGTTGGACAGGACAGATAAATGTAACTGATATTTATACTTTTAATGACCTTCTAACTTCTGTGGTATTGTGAGTTTGCATTTTCTGCCTAAATTCCATTTAAAAACAAGTAGGCATATAAATTTCTGTCCTGAATTGGGAATCTGGTTGTAGTTTAATTTAACTTTTTCCTAGAATCACTCCTGGACCTATTTTTTGTAATTCCTGTTTATCCACTTTTTTCTCAGAGCTAGGCACAACAGAAGAGAAAAGGAAAATAAAAAGGGACAGATGAAAGGAAAAAGGAGAAGGAGAGAGGAAAGGAATAAAGCAGGAAAGAAAGGGAAAAGAAAGGAAAATTATTCTTTCATATATTTAGAATTCTGTAAAATTGGAAAGAATATTGATTATTTTCATGAAATCATAGAATATTCTGAGTTGGAAGGGACTTACAAGAATCATCAATATCCAGCTCCCAGCCCTGGCCCTGACAGAACAGCCCCAAGAGTCACACCATGTGTCTGAGAGTGTTGTGCAAACAATTCCTTAATTCTGTCAGGCTTGGTGCTGTGACCACTTCCCTGGGGAGCCTGTTCCAGTGCCTGACCATCATCTAGATGAAGAACCTTTTCCAATATAAACCATATCCAACATAAACCTCCTCTGACACAGCTTCATGCCATTCCCTCAGATCCCATCGTGGTCACCACAGAGAAGAGATTGGTCCCTGACCCTGCACTTTCCCACAATGGTGTTGAAGCCCACTATGAGGTCTCCCCTCAGCCTCCTCTTCTCCAGGATGAACAGACCAAGTGACCTCAGCTGTTTCTCATGCAGCTTCCCCTCAAGGCCCTTCTCCATGCTCGTGTGCCCTCCCTTGGACACTCTCTAACAGCTTTATATCCTTCTTACATTGTGGCACCCAAACTGCCCCCAGCACTTGAGGTGAGGCCACCCCAGTGCAGAGCAGAGCAGGACAATGCCCTCCCTTGCCTGGCTGGCCATGCTGGGCGTGATGCACCCCAGGACATGGTTGATCCTCCTGGCTGCATTTTTTCTCATGCTTAATACTATTCTTAGATAATAATAAAATAAAATTTTTAAAATCCACTTGTCATCATTTACAGGCTACTAATATATATCAAATTGTCATTTGCTTTCTTCTTGTTAAGCAAAATAAAATATTAGGAAGACATGCCACCATATTCTTTATTGTTTGGGTTTTTTTTTAAAAAAATTGTTATATCTCCAAAGGAAATCATAGTTTAATATTTCAGGTTTCCCAATATAATTGTAGTGTGAATTCAGAAGCAAGATGCCAAACCTTTTAACATACAAATACAAATGTATTGTGTGGAAATAAATGAATATGTGCAGGTTATGTATGAGTAGTTATGGATCCACTGAAGTGTCTATTTCAATCAGACTAAATAACAAATGCAAAAAAAAGAAAAAAAGGAGAAATCATTTCTGGCCATGCATCTTCAGATTATTTTCACCTTTTTCATTCTTAGCAGGCTCATTCAGTCTCTCTTCAGACATATCAAAAGCAGAAATACTTCTCAAAATGAGGAAAGCAATGTACAAATTGAGTAAAGGAAAAGAAATGCAAAATTCATTACATTCAAGTTGAAAATTTTTTTCTTTCTTTCTACAACCCACATAATGGTTAAAGGTGGCCAAAACTAGAGCTTCTAGTAACTTACCATGCCTAATTTTAAACCAGTAGGAGACAGAAGAGCTCCCTACAGGTGAAGAAATGCTAATGAAAGTGATGGTATCTGAACTGTGGGCTTCTTTCCTTTTGATTGGCAAAATAACCATTTTGGTACTGGTTGAGCATGCAGTGAAAGTGCTACTAGAGTGGCTTTTCTTTACCATCATTTTGAATTCACTTTCATTTGGGAGAGACTAAACCTGCAGTGTGCTACAGAGGCTGAATACAAGGGAAAGAATGTATTTGAAAACCAAAATTCTGTCATGTTAAAGACAACACTCTTCTATGTAAATGTAGCTTAAATGGCCTTGACAAGCCAAGGGATACATTTCATTGCCAGGTTAGGACAGATTTTTCAGCATGTTGTCAACATGGTATGCACCTAAAAAAACAACACATTGCATTCCTGAATGTCATCCTTGAACCTTCTGTTCTCACCTGCCAAGAAGCAGCAATCAGGTATAAAAGGCTTCCCATTAATTGTTTGAAATAAGTAGGGTAATGTTCCATAAATTTTTTAGCCACTCTTGGTAATCTGAGATGCAGAGAAAAAACCTGATGTGAGTTGAGTGAAAGTATAACAGTGCTTTTCTACTGTCAAAATTATACATGTCTATATTATGAAATGTATTCATGCTTCATTTCTCTATTACAGTATCCCAACTAATAGTATAATCTGTAACCAGTCTTAAATACTTAATATGCATTTGGATTGCATGTTGTGTTATCTGAAATGTGCTGGAACTGGTGTGCCTTGCTCTTCAACCTGACATGTTTACAACAGAAAAAAAAAAAAAAATCACAGAAATTATTTTGTTGAGGGATTGTGCTGCAGAAGTCTGGGGAAAAACAGTATCAGTCATAAATTAGCAATTGGCTTTAGGTGCAGCCTTTACTATACACTTTATTTCTACAGCTCCCTGTTCTACATTGAAATAACTTCTGATATAAAACATTAATAAAGCTCTGCATGTTGGGGTTGAGCTAAATGTGCTACAGACTAAGATAAAATACACTTGAGAAACAAGTCAAAAATAAAGAAAGTAGGACATTTCCATCTGTGGCAAGGCTTACCATGAAGTTATTACTGCAAAGTGAAGTGTCCTACATAGCCTAGAACAGAAAATGATCTGGGAAGGCATGTAATTAAAACTGAAGGAGAGAAGCAATGGAAGAGAGACTTCCAGCAGGTGAAGAGCAAAAGGTCGCGAATCTGGGAAGCTGATAATCATTATCTCTGAGAAATTCTCACTGCTGAAGTGGAAAACTATCTGGCAGTGGCAGCTCATCCTAAGGAAGAAAAAGGATTTGATCTAAGGGGAACTTCAGCTAGTGGTGGTGGCAGCTGCCCACACTGCTGCCTTCATAGTTATTGACCAAATATGAAGATTGTTGTGTTAATGCCAACAGAAGTGAGCTGAGCGGATTAATGTACACAAGGTCACATCCAGGGAGCAAGTTTCTGGTTTAGATTCTTGAAAAGTTTATGTGAGACTCACTCTTCAGGAACTGAAGATGTTGATGGAATGGCTTTGCTGTGGAGCCTGGCAAAGGAGAAAGATCAGAGGGCTCCATGGTAACACATGTGCCTGAGCTTGTGTTTGGATGAAAAGATCAAAGAGGCTGTGAAATGCCAAATACAGGCACTCACCCTCTAGACTTCAGATCTCATTCCTTCTAGGGCAATTTCAATATTAGAACACTAGGCAGATAAAAAGAAATCACTCAGTCTAAAACTGACAATCTTGGATGAATAAATTCACCTTGGCAGCAGAATGCAAGGATATTTGAATGTAATAAGAAAAATGGCCTCAGAATGCCCAAAGGTATGAGTGATGTTGCTATGCTGTGCATTGATAAGGCTTTGATTGTGGGCAAGAAGATAGCAAGTATAAAGTAAGTTTAGTATTCGATGTACTGTGAACAAAATGAAGGACACACATAGCAATCTGTCACCAAATGGAATATGTAATGAATTGTAGAAAGGCCTATTTCCCCTTTTTCTTTTTGTTCCTGGCTATAGAAGTATGAAAAATCCTATTCTTACCTTTCACGTCTCAGTCGCATTTTCTTCTTGCACTAGGATGCCTGAACCAAGCAATAATGGCTTTTAAGATTCTTTCAGCTTTAAAGTCATGTTTTTAAGAACATTAATGTGTAACATGATTTTTTTCCTGGTCTTTGAACTCTCCCCCACTGTAATATTAACTGCTTATCTCAGGCTCATGATGTGCCTTCCCATATTTGTGAATGACAAGACCAGTTCAAGAACTATAGGCACAGTAAAAAAATAATAATGTGGAAGCGAGAATGCATAAAAGAAGGCTAGCACAGTTCAGTGCATACTGCACTAAAGCCACACACTGCTGCATACTACTGATGTGTAGCATTTTCCAGCTCAGGTGGTATACTGAGAAACATGGTAATTAGTTTCTCACAGATACTGTGATTAAAAGGCCAAAAAGTTCTTACAGGGAAATCTTACCGTCTGTGGCTTTAATAAGCATTGTATGAAATAAAGACCAGTACTCAACTACTGTAATCAAAGGACAGAATTCCCAACAAAGTAATTTGGTACCATTTTCAAACGTAAAGCAGAAAATAGAAAAGGACACTAATTGGACAATATATGCTCCCCAGGGAGTTGGAAAGGGAAGTTGTGCATGAAAATAAAATAAGTTCTTGGAACTGAAGCATGAGACTGAAGGTCATGAATAGGCTAGCAGTCACATTCATGCACAAGGAACTTAAGTGTGTTTGTTTTGGTCTCCTGTATAAATGGAATATCTCAGGCTGCCAAGTCCAGTATGTGAAAAAGAACCACAATTAGGGACAGAAACACACTGGAAGAAACCCCATTATCTTGAAATGTACTTAACTTCAAAAAATAAGTTTTCTCACTTGACTTCCCTGGCTTGCAGTATGGTTTCTGATTTTTAAACATTCTTTTCTCCTGCCCGTTGTTAAGTGAAAGTCTTACATAAACAAAGGAAATCAACTGTGCTAAAAGGATGGAAATGACTGTATGCAAAAACCTGACAAATCTACAGAGTAAGCAAACTGGAAGAAAACATTTCTTAACTTAATCCTTTCAGTTACAGCAATGCTGTGCAGTTCTCATGCTGTTCAGAGAAAGTTAGTGTTGTAGGTTACAGCTGTTAGGATTAATTCTCTCATTTTGAGAAAAAGAGTTTCTGTGGCCTCAGTGATATGCTTGGGGCTTTTGGGGGGTCTTTTTTTGGTTTTGCTTTTCTTTTCCAGTAGGAGCAATTCTGATGATAAATATCAGCATGAAATGTCTAACACACTGTGAGGACCTGCAGGGTCATGTTATAGTTACTTTAGGAGACTAAGGCATTGTTCAGCTTCCCCCTACGTGGTCACAGGAGAGGGATGGAAAACCAAGAGCAAACAGGTCATAAGTGGGCATGAAATCATCCTTCGGATGCTTTTTTCTCTCTGTTGCAGCTACAGGCAGGCTATACTTCAAAACAAGGAGCTTCAGCTGAATACCTAGGCTGACAGATCAGGACTCTGGCACTGGAAGAGCTGATCTTAAAGACAAGCTTTATGACCAGAAGCTCACACAGTGCTTTACCTCTCCTTATACTGTGACCAAAATGCGTGTTTGGATTTGGATTTGTAAGCATGGTCTCTGGTCATGTATCAAGATCTACTTCAGTTACAGAAATTCTATCTACCTAATCATATTAAATGGATATATAACTGTTGGTTTAAATAAATGTCAGACCAGTAGACACAGGAAAAAAAAGTCTCATGGTTTGTGTCACAATTCTCAAATTTGTGACACAGTTAACAAGTTAGAGATGCTAGCTGTTCTGGTTTCCAGCTACAAGCAGCTTAAGTAGATTAAATATTATCCCAGACTCTGCTTGTAGTAATACAAGGGACATTAGGAGTACAGGTGTTCTGCATACTCATTGAACAGGAAAGGCCCAAGAGACACTCTTATTAAGATACCCTTTTTTCAAAAATTTTGAGAATTCCTACAGTAACAGCAAAATCTACTCCAGTAACAGGGAGTAAGTACAGAATGCTACAGAATTTAGTACCAATAAATATTCTTCCTTTGAAATGGTGAACTGGATGTGCAGCAGGATCTGGTCACACTTCAAAGAATAATATGCAGAGCTGAAGATCCATCTGTTTGCTCTTGCTATCACCATTGAGGCTGCTATATGTTAAGCAGTCTTTTGAGTACTTCAAAGCATGTTTGAAGTCTTTGCTATGCCTATCCCATGCACACAAAAAAAAGCAAAAGTGCCTTAACAATATGAGTAGCTGGTGGTTTTGTTCATTTTAGTTGTAAGTGAAAACAATTTGTTCCTGTTATATATCATTCCTGGACTTTTTTTTTAGCTATGATAGCGAGGGCCGTCTAACAAATGTTACATTCCCAACTGGAGTCGTCACTAACCTTCATGGGGAAATGGAAAGGGCCATTACAGTGGACATTGAGTCATCCAGCAGAGAGGAAGATGTCAGCATCACTTCCAACTTGTCATCAATCGATTCTTTCTATACCATGGTTCAAGGTACTGTAAACAAAAGATTTCTCAGCAGATACTGGCCTGAAAATTGTTTTCTTGTGGTACAAGCAGCTCCAAATAGAAGTGAAACTTTAGGGGCATAGGGTCTGGAGGAAGGGGTGATACATCCACAGTTTTACACCTATACAGAAACAACTGTTGAGGAAAAGCGGTAGGTAGTATTGCAACAAAAGTAGCATTAAGTTAGTTTTCTAACCAAATCGGTTTTGTAAGCAGCTATGGGAAGTAGAATACTTACTTTATATTAAAAAGGAATCTTGGAAAGAAGAGATGGATTGAAAGGGAAATAGGTACAGAAATAGTATGAAGTGATATTTTAGCTTAACAGCAACTTGCAATATCCCAGCAACCACAGACTTGCAAAAGTGAATAGTTGTAGTATGCTTGGGATTAGGCCAAAAATGCCTAATGAAACAGCAGAGAATGTGTTTTGTGCCAGTTCAAAGAATATACTATGAGGATGAGACTTTAAGTATTTAAGAAACTTTGATGATAGGTCCTAAAGGCATTTTTGCTCCTCTGGGATGCACTTATGCTTAACAATCTCACCCTGGCTCTTTATTACCATTGGGTCAGTTATGTAAAGTCAAGATGCACATATTGCATAAAGTGTCCAGTACAAAGGCAAAGTCTTAACCCATGTAGTTAACCTGTAATTCTCTTTTTGGCCTTTTCAGATCAGTTAAGAAATAGCTACCAGATTGGTTATGATGGCTCACTGAGGATCCTGTATGCCAGCGGCCTGGACTCACACTACCAGACAGAGCCACATGTCTTGGCTGGTACTGCCAACCCAACCATGGCAAAGAGAAACATGACCCTGCCAGGGGAGAACGGGCAGAACCTGGTGGAGTGGCGATTCCGGAAAGAGCAAGCCCAAGGAAAAGTCAATGTCTTTGGCCGAAAGCTTAGGGTAAGCACACAAGTATGAGTGGTATCTACTGCATTCTCATTAAGGAATGAGCAAATGTAAATGCATTCCTGTAGGTATTACCATCCAGCAACTACAGAATATTCACTGTAGACAAGCTCACTGTAGATTGGGTAGTACATGTTTTTATTACTTCATTTATTGGCTATTTTATTTATTAATTGCTCTTTTCTGTGTGTCATGGTTTAACCTCAGGCAGCAGCCAAGCCCCACATGGCTGCTCACTCAGTCCCCCACCAGCAGGATCAGAGACAATTGGAACAGTAAAACCCAGAGAACTTGTGGGTTGAGATAAAGACAGTTTAATAGGGAAAGCAAAAGCCACACACACAAACAAAGCAAAACAAGGAATGAATTCACTGCTTCCCTTGGGCAGGCAGGTGTTCAGCCATCCCCAGGAGGGCAGGGCCCCATCACATGTAACAATGACTTGGGAGGACACAGCCATCACTCCAAACATCCCCCCTTTACATACTGAGCAGTTGGGGTTACCTGTCCTGGCTGTGTCTGCTCCCAGTCTCCCACACACCCCCAGTCTGCTCTCCAGTGTGGCAGTACCGAAAGCACAAAAGACCTTGGCTCTGTGGAAGCCCTGCCCAGAAATAATGAAAACACTTCTAGGTTATTAACCCTGTGTTCAGCAAAAATCCAAAATACAGCCCTGTTCTAGCCTCTGTGAAGAAATACCCCAGCTAAAATCAGCACTCTGTGGAATTTAAACTTGGGTTTAGCTTGGAACGGCTAAAAAGAATAATTTTCTGCTTCCTTCACTGTTTTTCTTTCTGGTACTGAGCTCATGTAACTGATTGGAAATCCTGTTTTAAATTATTCTACCATAAGTTAGCACAATCCCTGTTGGGTTTTTTTTAATTTTAAATTAAAATTGTAGTAAGACTTATTCTTACAGTAGAAAGGGTTTAATTGTATGTGCATGAGGATGGCATATTCCTCTAACATATGTCTTTACCATTTTGTTGGCATTCCTTCTTCCTGTATAGTGAGTGAAATACAAGTAGGAAGCAAACTATGATTTATGACAGCCATTTGGTGAAGACAACACAGTTTAAGCATTTAAAGTTGTGTTGCCAGGAGACCATTTCAAGATCAAAGGTTTGACTTACTATTAGAAATGAACTCAGTTCTTTAAAATAAGGCCTAGGCAGTGTATCAAATGAAAGTACGTAATTTCAGACCACTTGACTTCTTGCCATTTGAAGTCTTAAAATATTTTGTATCTTCCATTGGGACAAGAAAGGAGGGGATGTTGTTATGCAGGTTATATTCCTCTCTACTACTTTCTCTATAAGAGTAATGTATTTTTTATCCAAGAAGCAAGAACAATTATGCACAGTAGCAGCTGCTTAAGAACAATATATTAGTAATTACCTGTGGCAGCTATCTTACATTGATAAGGAAGAGGAAAAGGAAGCCATAATTCTGAAGCTCATCCTTGTGGTTCTGGTTCATAGGCACATCATTTTATACCACAGTGGTATAATACACCTGCCAAGTCATTTGTGAAAGAAGCCCAAGAGAGGTTTGGCAGTGAAACAAATCACCACAAGCACAGTTCTCAGAAGTGACACCAATTTTTGGCATTCAAGTGCAGTGGTGGTAACAATTAAAAAGAGAAGGTAAAGAAGGTAAAGTTGTCATGGGCAACTTTAACTTAGAAGAATTAACACTAAAAAAAAAAAAAAAAGCAAACACAAGGGAAAGATTTAACGAGATGGGAGGGGAAATGAAAGATTACAGATTAGGATAAAATAATACTCATTAAATTGTACATAAAAATGGGAGAAGTAGGGCACGTGGAGAATGAGCCAATAATAGACAAATGCCTCAAAAAAAAAAAAAGGAAAGAAACTTGTCAGCAGTGAAAATGGAAAAAAAAATTAATTTTTTGTGAAATTGATTTACATGGAAAGATATTACTGAAATGTCAGTTGGGGGTGGATGGGGGGATGTAGGAAAGCAGAAAAAAAACAAGAGAAAGAAGAACAGGAATAATTTATGGAACTCATAATTTCTGTGTACAGACATATGTCATCAACATTTTTCTACAAAGAAGACAAATGTAGACAAGAAACAGTGACAAAATGTATTGCCAGTAAAGGTACTCATCTCTGTGACACTCACTGTGTTATACATATGCAGTATCTAATGTTAAAAAGTGCACTGTCAGGTACTCTCTTGGTTTTCTATCTTGCTAATATTAGTTCTACCCAGTACTAGTAATCTTTCTAAAGAAATTAATTAGGAATTATGTTGCCTTCCTCAACAGTCTTCAGGCAATCTTGCTTTTGTTCTGACTTGGTTTGGAATTGTGCAATAAGCTAGTTCTTCTCTGGAGCTGTATGTTTGGTCTATAAGCTAGTTATAGGCAAAGGTCCTGCCAGTCCTCTGCATGGAAGATCCTTTTTAGGGCCTTTGTACTGAGGGTCTCAGAGGTCTCAGATAAAGGAGCTGGTATGAACTCTGTCTCAAGGGATGCACCCAGAACAGACACAGCTGTCTCTGTAAGACACAGCAATACATTCCTACTACTAACAGAGGAATCACAGACAGATTTCATACTTCTCACTGGAAAGAAAAATAGGAATTAAAGTAGAGGAGAATAGATGGAGACATAAAGTACTAAAACGTATCAGGACAGTAGGTAAGGACTGTCAGAAGACTCAGTTTTGTATCATTAAGTGTTTCTTCACTTGAAATTTGCTCATGTACGGTTTTTATCATAATGAAATCCAGAGGTTTCAAATGTATTTGGAGTGTGGTTATCTTGGACACAATAAAAACATTCAGCTTTTCCCCTAAAAGTATTTTTCTAGCAGAGATGTTATTAAGAAGCACTTTAGCTGAGCTGTGTTATTCCAGCCCTACACTGCCCAATGAAACAAGCTATATCACCAAAACTCATTGTTATTCTAATGGCCATCTCTATGGTGAGATTAGGCAAGCACAGCCAAAATTTCACCAAAAGCTCACACACCTGAGTGTAAGAGCTCTGTCTGTCAGCAAGTCTGAAAGCATGAAACTGGCTGGAACAAGAGGTATTTCCTTTCCTTCCCCTCATATCCTGCCCTTACACAGACCAGACAGATGGGAAGTGAAAAGGCAAGGAATGTTATCATCCCAGTTAGCAGCTAGGGCAGTGAGACAGTGGATTAAGTACTTAACTGCAATTTATACAGGAAGGATGTGCTTAGCCAAGAAATTAACCACAATTGCTTGGACATCTGTCTTAACCATAAAACCACCCTTCTTTCTTTGCCAGTTCAGAAATCAGAAGTGTCCATTTTAACTTCAGTGTCTAATCCTGAGAGGTGGACAAGAAAATTTATAAAAATCATAATTAAATGTAAAATAAGGAAGGGGAGGTGGAGAGAAAGGGAAGGAAAAAAATTAGAGAAGCAAAACAGGCAGGGACATGCAGAGATGAGTGCAGGCAGACACTGGAAAAAAACAAAGCCAGAAAAAAAAATTTAAAATTAATTTATGTAAATGAGATAATGTTAGATGTTGGAAAAATTTAAAAAAACTCCCTGAAAACAAGTAAAAAAATTTACAAAAAATTAGTTGAATGGAAGTACTTCAAACCTAAGTTTAACCTACTTCTAGAATCAGTCTTGTAGCATTAAATTTTCAGATTATATTTAAATAACTTTTGATGGTTCATTAAATAGGTAAAACAGCTATTCTGCATCTGCTAGTCTTAGTGTTCTTTACTTAGGAGATTTACATGAAAATGTGATTATTTTTTCCCTAAATTGATTGTGCAGATTCTTCTCATGCCAGTGATTTCAATAAACAAAGAGAAAGGTATTGTACATAAATAGACAGACTGAGCAAAAGAGAGCATTTGGAAGAACCTTTTTCCTGTTTGCCTATGACCTATCACCACACTTCAGTACTTTTTATACCAATAATAAAGGATCTAATTTATATTAATCTTTCAGAAGCTTATCAGCCTCAGGGTTTAAGTACCAACATCCATGGGAAGTTTCAGCCTGAAAAATCCAAAAATCTTCTGGTCATTTCTTTGGTGTATCCCTATCTATTCTCTTGTTCTTTTCTGAATATTATTTAGCCATCTTTGTTTATACTTTGTAATGTATGTATGAGGTACATGAAATGGAATTTTTTCTTAATTCTTAATACACATAGCTCTCTGTCCATTTCTACCCTGCTTCCCACATGTTCACAAAACACCGTGTTGAAAAAAATCTCATTTATCAGTTTTTCACCCCACCTGGAACAGCTTTAAAAAGACACAGGAGATACAGAAATGGTTTACAGATGAAGAAAGAAATCCTTGAGGGCTGTTGGAGAACACTAAAGCACAATTCAGTGCTGACAGGAATGGAGAAGTGCAAAGATACTGATGCAGGAAAAGAAAACCAGACATTTTCCTTTTATAAATTCAGAAATGAGACCAAATTCAATGAAAGTGAAAGTTGACATATTTTGAACTCTAAAGGGAGGTGGAGGTGGATTTCAGTGTAAAAGTATTACATAGAAATCACTATCCATCACTTGTAGTTTACATATACCAATAACCAGTTTTCAACATAAATGCATCTATGGCTTTATTTAATATAGACTTCATAAAGCTAAGCCTTTATTTTCAAATCAAAATACTTAAAAACTTCAAAGCATTTCTAACTGGTTTTCAATGGTTCAGTAGTCTTCCAATCATTTATGGCTTTAAGTGGTCAATTAACTAGAATATATAATCCTCTGCTGAGGATTTCAGCCTTATAAATACATTGCAGCAGTGGATATTATACTGAGTTAAATTTCCACTTGATCCTGAAGGGGAATGCCTAAAGACTGTTTAACCTTAATTTGAAGATCTAAAATGCTTTTGAAGATCTTAATCTTGTATTTGCTATTTTGAAAAATACTTGCTGTGAAAGACTGGGATTCAGTTCTTTCTTAGCATGATTGTTATGAATTGGAAAAGTGGTTGCTGGGAATATATTTTGACAATAATTTGCTAGATATACTTCAGACTGCCTACAAAAGAAGTTGTTTTTATTGAAATGACCCCATTTCTTACAAAAGTTTTTAGTACACATCTTTCAGTATCTCCTTAACAGTTGGCTAAGCATCAAGAAAGAAAATATTGCAACAAATTCTGAGCCTTCTCTTCATCTAACCAGACCTTCTAAGGTAGATACTATTATAGTGCCTTACAGTTATATCAAGAAGTTGCTAAAATACTTTACACATACAGCAAATCAATCACTGTAAATGGTATTTAAAGAATAGTTAGCTTTGTGGAAATACAGGTGGCTGGGGTTTGAACAGCATGATTTATTGTGTCATTTTGTTTGCTTTAAAAAGGTTAATGGCAGAAACCTCCTTTCAGTTGACTTTGATCGAACCACAAAGACAGAAAAGATCTACGATGACCACCGTAAATTCCTGCTGAGGATTGCCTACGACACGTCAGGGCACCCCACCCTGTGGCTCCCGAGCAGCAAGCTGATGGCTGTCAATGTTACCTATTCATCCACAGGTCAAATAGGCAGCATACAGAGAGGCACAACTAGTGAAAAAATAGAGTATGATGGACAGGGAAGGATAGTGTCTAGAGTGTTTGCTGATGGGAAAACCTGGAGTTACACATACTTGGAAAAGGTAAAGAACACTCAGGTTTTTAAAAATGCTTGGAGTATGCTGAAATTCTGCAGCAACTCAATGCTGCATACAAAGCAAAAATAGGTAGTAGAAGCACATTGCAATTATTCTAAGCATCAACATGTGTTTCCAAGGGGAATGTTTCATTCCACAGATATGTAATCATGCTGTAGGTAATTGCTAGGAATTGATGTGTTTTTAAATTATTTAGGCCGCTCACTAACAAGAAGCATCTGCATTTACCTTTTATCTTAACACTTAAAATAAGGTACAGGGACTATCTATCTGCAATTCAATTCAACTGAAAATAATTTGTTTGCAAATGCTCTGCTGTTGTGGGCTTTTTTCACTACCAAGAAAAGCTCTTTTTTCTAAATAGTTACAGCTGTCAATTTGTACTTGCTATATGTTGTAGCATCAAAATAAGGGACAAGCAAAAGATTAGGAATCACTACATATGTAACAATTGCTGAATGATAGCTCTCCTTCTAGAAATATCTGTGAAAATCACCCTTGTGAGATCTGCAGAAAGAGAATCCTTGTCTTTTAGGGGTTTAAATATATTTCTGCTAAAGATGTTGCTCAGCAAATACTGTTTACTAGTTACTGCAGACATAATTTAATCAAGACCTATGATACATAATAGCCACACATTAGGAAAATGTCAGAATAATTCAAGTAGCTCCTTTTGATATGAATAATCAAACAATTGTTTTGCCTGTGTCTCAAAAGCTTACAGAACAAGAACACAGTATTCAGAAATCTCAGGCTAGTCAAATTCTTCCAAATCATCTCTAATTGTAAGAGAGAAATTGTATCTCCCATATGTTGTTCTCCTCATGAGTTAATGGCTCTGAGACAGTTTTACTTCCTCCCATATTAAACATGACTTATCTGAATCCATTGACAATCTGCTGTTTAGCTGTGAATGCTTGATAAAAGAGCGATACAGTCATAACAAGTAGCAAATTATGAATGTAGAACTACTAATTACAGAACCCCTTACAATTAAGCATACAAGTAAATTAGGCAGGGAGATGTTAACAACATGTAAGGTCAATGATAACTCAATTAAAGGGGAGATAATTTTCTCAAGTGGAATGTCACATTTTTGTGAAGAAATAGTATCAGTATATGGCGGGAGGGGAGATACTGCACCATTTGTCACATGATAAAAATCTGTTCTTAATTTTCAGTCAATGGTTCTTCTGCTCCATAGCCAACGGCAGTATATCTTCGAATATGATTTGTTGGATCGGCTTTCCGCTGTCACCATGCCCAGTGTTGCTCGTCATACCATGCAGACTATCCGCTCCATTGGCTATTACCGGAATATATATAACCCCCCGGAAAGCAATGCTTCTGTTATAATGGACTACAACGAGGAAGGGCAGCTACTTCAAACTGCTTTCCTGGGGACAAGCCGGAGAGTATTATTCAAGTACAGACGGCAGACCAAGCTCTCAGAAATTTTATATGATAGTACAAGAGTTAGTTTTACTTATGATGAGACAGCAGGAGTCCTGAAAACAGTAAACCTCCAAAGCGATGGTTTTATCTGCACCATTAGATACAGACAAATTGGCCCGTTGATTGACAGACAGATTTTCCGCTTTAGTGAAGATGGAATGGTAAACGCCCGATTTGACTACAGCTATGACAATAGCTTCAGAGTGACTAGCATGCAAGGTGTCATCAATGAAACCCCATTGCCTATTGATCTCTACCAGTTTGATGATATCTCTGGCAAAGTTGAACAGTTTGGAAAATTTGGAGTTATATATTATGATATTAACCAGATCATTTCAACAGCCGTAATGACATACACAAAACACTTCGATGCACATGGGCGCATCAAGGAAATTCAGTATGAAATATTTCGGTCGTTAATGTATTGGATTACAATTCAGTATGATAACATGGGACGAGTGACAAAAAGAGAAATTAAGATTGGGCCATTTGCCAACACCACAAAATATGCTTATGAATATGATGTAGATGGTCAGCTCCAGACAGTTTATCTGAATGAAAAAATAATGTGGCGATACAACTATGACCTGAATGGCAACCTGCACTTGCTCAACCCCAGCAGCAGCGCCCGTTTGACACCCCTTCGGTACGACCTGCGAGACAGAATAACTCGACTGGGAGATGTACAGTACAGATTAGATGAAGATGGATTTCTGCGTCAGAGGGGTACTGAAATCTTTGAATACAGTTCAAAGGGCCTTCTTACTCGAGTTTATAGCAAAGGCAGCGGGTGGACAGTGATTTACCGTTATGATGGACTTGGACGACGAGTTTCCAGTAAAACTAGCCTTGGGCAGCATCTCCAGTTCTTCTACGCAGACCTTACCTACCCAACGAGGATAACTCATGTCTATAACCACTCAAGTTCTGAAATCACATCTCTATACTATGATCTGCAAGGACATCTTTTTGCCATGGAAATTAGCAGTGGAGATGAGTTTTACATTGCATCAGACAATACAGGGACACCACTGGCTGTTTTCAGTAGCAATGGTCTCATGCTTAAACAAATTCAATACACTGCCTATGGAGAGATCTATTTTGACTCTAACCTTGACTTCCAGCTGGTAATTGGATTCCACGGAGGCTTATACGACCCACTGACCAAACTAGTCCACTTTGGAGAAAGGGATTATGACATACTGGCAGGCCGGTGGACAACACCTGATATTGAAATCTGGAAGAGAATTGGAAAAGATCCAGCTCCTTTTAATTTGTACATGTTTAGAAATAACAACCCAGCCAGTAAAATACATGACGTAAAGGATTATATCACAGGTAAGAGAAGGTTACTTGACTGCAGCTAGGGGATGCTGTACCTACAGGCATCCAATTTAGAGGGAGTAAGACTGTAGGCAGAAAGGGTCCTCCTGTGATCAGTTTAACAAACCAGCATCACAGAAATATTCACTGGAAGCTGGTTGATATTTTCCAGTGTAGACTTTTACAAGACTGCTAATGTAAATTGCTCAATATGCTCCAGGGCTAGCACAAAGTAATGTGTACACAGCCAGGTGCATGGAAGGAGGAGTAGGATAGTATAGAAAAAGGATTGAACTTCTCTTTTGGCAAAAAAAGGTGCAAACGTGCTTACTTTCATATCTCAATTCTTAGAGAACCTATATGCTTTTTGTTGTTCTAGAGTTAGTGTATAGTGTTTTCCATTACTCTACATACCAAAAATCTGACTACACGATACCAGAATTTTTGGGAAAATGTATGACTCCAATACATTTGATTTTTTGTATTTGAATTAAATGTAAAAAATCCAAATTACACAGACATTGCCAGTCTACAGGAAGAGCTCAGCCCCACTTACTTAGGAGCTGTGAGACTACCACTTAGAAGAGCATCCTGGGAATCAAGTGGGTTTGCATTCATTTAACAAACAGCAGATTAAGTGGGTTGCTAGCAGGCTGCCTGGGAGTAAGAATAAAAACAGACCTCTGAATCTGTCCTCTTTTAGCAGCATGTGCTGTAGGGCATGACGTTGGATCGGATTCTTTGTGCTATTGAAAATCATGCACTTAGTTCAGAAATTGCCCTCAAAATACAGTTTTGGTTCTTTTCTTAACATCTTTGATGTCTGAAATGCACAGGCGGACACTGCTTATATAAGATTATTATTACAATAGGTAATTTGGCTGACTGGCAGTTTTAAATGCAGCACCTCATGAGGCATAGCATTTATTTGAAAATGTTAGAAATTATTTTAAGTTAAATATTTTTTATTCTTTTAATTTTTGGAAAAATCTGCTTCCTTATTCCACATATTGTGAGCTTACTTAAATAAAAATTATTAGGCTTTGTAAGGAGCACTCTGCCAACCTCTAAGGTTAGTTTTTGTGGAATATAGTGTAAAAAAAACAGAAACAAGGCAGAGCACTCTTTCTAGCCAAACAATTGTTAACTGATTGTTGGCACCCCTAATTTATTTTTAACAGAACATAAAATGTATCATAAATAATGTGATCTAATGATAATTTGGTATCCTGTCTGCTTACTGATGCATTCATTAGCTTTTCATTTCATTGATTTCATCATCTTGAATAGGAGCAGATTTCTCTTGAATCAACAAAAAATATCTGCCAAATCATTTAAAAGGTAATTGGCCATATAGGTGATGCTTCAGGAGTAGTTTTAAGTCATTACACACACCAAAAGGACAGGATGTGCTCTGCAGTACTTTTTTTTTTGGCTTTGTTTAAAAGTATTGATGATGAAGGTATGACATAAAGCATGTTTAACCTAATCATGAAATTCCAGTTAGTTTAGGCTGCAGGCAATGAAATCTCCCCTTAATTGTGCTGCCATAATTGTTCTGGAAGTCACTGAGGCCATCAGAACCTGATTGCTGAACTCTGCAATACCTTTCAACTGAGCCTAGCACAACTCTTATATAGAACAGACATTTTCTTTTAAGTTTAGAACTGTAAGTTTCCTGTATAGGTTTGCTGTTTCCATACAAAAAGAAATCAACTATGCCAAAAGCTATTATTTGTAAAAATGTTGTGGTTGCAAAATACAGAACAATTCTAATATTTTTCTCTCTTTTTTTCTTATAATTATTCCCTTTCAGATGTTAACAGCTGGCTGGTGACATTTGGCTTCCATCTGCACAATGCCATCCCTGGCTTCCCTGTTCCGAAATTTGATTTAACAGAACCTTCTTATGAACTTGTGAAGAGCCAGCAATGGGAAGACATACCAGTAAGAAACAAAACTAAACATACAAACTGAATAACATAGAATGTTCTCTTCCATTCAGATCTTATAAGGCATGGATGATTCTGTCAGCCAGGGTTATTTGCTAAATTCAATCCAAATTTAGTACCTTTATCTAGTTTAAGAAATCACAGGTGGAGGGTTTCACTAAGTTAGGTACTATTTCATATAAGCTTTTGTTTGCTTTTAGAAATTATAAAAATTTTAAAAGACAATAATCAATGACAAGTTTAAGATGCTCTAAAGATGTATAGCAGAAACTACAGAGATTATATTTGTACTAACAATCTGCCTGAAGACAGTAACTGAACACTGTTGTAAAAAAGAGATGGTGAAGTAAACAGAAGAAGAGGTGATATACCCATACCAGGCACCACTATAATTTTGCTTCTTTTTAATTTTAACCACGTGTTATATGTAAAGATAAAATACGGAAACTGAAATTACCTGAGGTAAATCCTACTATATCACATAAACTCAGATGCTTATGAAGTTCTTCGAAAGCAAAAAAAATGAACTTTCATCCCAAAAACCTGCTGCGGTTTTAAATAATGAAAGAAATGCATGTGGAAGTAAAATCTAAGTCTGCCATTTAAGAAAATTGTATTTACAGATGAGGCTTACTCAAAGATCAAATACCTATGCCCTCAAAAATCCTATGGTTTTTGCTTTAGAAGGAAGCATTAAGAGACATTAAAATGGGTTATCCCATTCTAAACAGTCAAAGAAAAGATCTCTTTTTACAAGAATCATGATAGAGAATGCTACAAAAATTAAAGGTGATACAAACTTTAAAATCTTGCAACCCAATGTAGATCAAAAGTCCTTAGAATGGTGACCCAGCAGAAGGGAACATATGGAAGCTAGCTTTGCATTCAGGAAGGTTGGTTAGTTAGTTAGTTAGTTAGTTAGTCAGTCAGTCAGTCAGTCAGTCAGTCAGTCAGTTAGTTAGTTAGTTAGTCAGTTAGTCAGTTAGTTAGTTAGTTAGTCAGTCAGTTAGTTAGCTAGTTTGTTTGTTCTTTTTTAATAGCAAGGAATTGAGTAATAGGGAGAGACTTGAGAGCCCAGCATGAGACTAGTGTCTGCCACAAGCAACAAAAGCAGTGAAGGAGGAGCATAGCAAGCACTCCAGTTGTATTGGGAGATAAGAGACCTGTCATCAGGCATGGCTGTGAAGAATGATCAGAGTTTGTTTAGGTCTCAAAGTTAAGTCCCAAAGGCTAAAGAACGAAATCATCCACTAACACCAGCAAAGTCATACCAGGAATAGAACCAGTCTGGTCAAAGAGATGAGGGCAGACAGCTAGTTGTCAAAAATCTTCAGGAGAGAGCTCAATAATATGAGGAATGCCAGGAGTATGTGATATGACAGAGTGAGAAGGGTGTGATAAGAAAAGCTCTGAGGATACATGTTAAAAAAAACAAAGTTCATCATTAGGAAGTTGCTATAGCATCTTGCTGCTCTCACTGATGATTGCTGTTTACAATATATTTTGTGCTCAATAGCTTTCATGTAGGATTTACAACAGCTGAAATCCATACTCATTAGCAAATGCAGACCAAAATCTGCCACATTCAAGAAGAATGGAGAGTCCAAGTTAATTCATAATTCCCTCAGGAGTTATCCCCTCCAGAAAGCTACCCTTGTGCAAAAGAGAAGCCTTTGCAAACTTTTTGCCAAGCTTTGATTAGCAGCAAGGCTGAGTTAAGGTTGTATGAATCTTAATGACTCCAGCTGGTCTCCCATCCAGAAATTTAGGAAAACAAAGCAGGCTTTTGACTCATTTGTGAGCGGTGAAATAAATGGTTTAAGCAGTATTTTACTGAAAGGAGAAGGGGTCAATTGGAAGATAAACTGGATCATCATCAAAAACCAAGTACTCATTTTCAAAAGTGCAGCCAAAGCTATTTAAATCTTTGTTTCCTGCTGAGACAACTGCCAGGGCAGCTGTCTACTCCCCACCTCTATCAGTACAGCTCATTCACAGCTTATTGCTGTTAAGGCCCAGGGTTAGATCGGTAAGATGTGTCTATTCTGCACAGTTTTGAGGTCTCATCCCAACCACAGCTGACCCTGTGATTTGAGCTGTCCTGCTGTCTAGGTGCACTAGCTAACCATTCCTGCTAGCTGCTCCTGCTCTTTCAGCTGTCCAAACTAACCACTGCAGTTATACTGACAGGTCCCATTTCCCAGTCATCCTCTCTTTACCAGGAGTGCACCTGGTATAGTGGGCTACACACAGCTCTTCCATGACATTCTGCTATCCTAGCTTTTCCATTAGACTGGCTTGTTGGTTTTTTTCCTACATTGCCCCTTGTCTTTGCTAGCTACGAACAAAACACTGCTGTATTCGGTATTGAACCCATCTAAAGCTCTTGGGGAAAAGCTCTTTTAGGCAGGAAGCTGATACTTGAAGTGAAATGGAAGGTCACACAGTCCAACTGGCCACAGTCTTTTCACATGTTCCCTTTTATCAGTTTCTGCAAGTACTTGCAAGAAAGGGCATCAGTCCCCAGTATTCCATCTCACTGGTCCATACCATTACCTCCCCTCTCTTTTACTGTAAAGACTGTTATTACAGTTTGATTTCCCTCATTTATTTAGCAGTTTGAGGGATTATGAGAGCCTCCCTGCAGTTTGGTCTCAGGCTGGGGCTACTTGAGAGACTCTTATCTGCTGACTCAGCGTAAAGAAAGGTTTGTTCCAGTTCTAAAGCACAGCTTCATAACCTGCCAAAATCTCCTCAGTTTGACTGGACTCATGGTAGACAGGAATCATAATTGAACAAGCTCAGAGAAGAGATGCCACCATAGTAGGATGACACTGTAGTAAGACAGTTCTTACCTGTATAACATGACATGGGCTGGAAATGTGCACTGGCAGCCTAGAAGGTAAGTCCTGTCCTGAGCTGCATCAAAATCAGCAAGGCTGTCAGGGAAAGGGAAAGGATTTTGCCCCTCTACTTTGCTTTTGTAAGACCTCAGCTGAAACACAGCATCCGCAGGGCCCCCAGCACCGAAAGGACATAAACCTGTTCAAGGAAGTCCAGAGGAGGGCCACCCAGTTGATCAGAGGGATTCAGTACCTCTCCTATGAGGAAAGAAATTGGGATTGTTCAGCCGGAAAAAGAGAAGGCTTTTAAGTAACTTACTTGCAGCCTTCCAGTACCTGAGGGAACTTACAGGAAAGATGGGGTAAGACTATTTAGAAGAGCAGGTGGTGACAGGACTAGGGAGAACAGTTCAAATCAAAAGAAAGTAGGTTTAGATTACATATTAGGACAAAAATCTTTACTGTGAGAGTGGTGAGGCCCTGAAACAAGCTGCCCAGGGAAGTTGTGGATGTCCTGTCACTGGAGGTGTTCAAGGCCAGGTTGGATGGGTCTTTGAGCAATCTGGTCTAGCTGAAGGTGTTAGAACTAGATGATTTTCAAGGTCTCCTTCCAATCCAAACCATTCGGTGAATCTTGTGGTTATGTATTGGCATTGCAAGTCTGTCCTGTGCAGCCCAGTAAGCAGCCTCTGAAGTTAAAGCCGATTTTTTTGCAGGTTCTCAGGAAGACAAAGAATAAAAGCAGTGAACATTAGCAAAATAGTCTTGTAACTCAACAGAACAAGCAGTATGCAGATCTAATTAACTCCTTGGCACTGTCAGTTGTGGCATATCCTGTTGTTGTCCATGGGCAGCACACCAAGAAATCCTGGCTGTTTGGCATTTAGGGGGCTACAGATGGCTGGTAAAACTTCTGTCTGTTCTTGTTTACAGCCAATTTCTGGAGTGCAACAACAAGTGGCGAGACAAGCAAAGGCTTTCCTTTCCCTGGGAAAGATGGCAGAAGTGCAGGTCAGCAGACGGAAATCCAGTGGAGAAAAGTCATGGCTGTGGTTTGCCACGGTGAAGTCTCTGATTGGCAAAGGGGTGATGCTCGCTGTCAATCAAGGCAAAGTGCAAACAAATGTGCTCAACATTGCTAATGAGGACTGCATAAAAGTGGCAGCTGTTTTGAACAACGCTTACTACCTAGAAAACTTGCATTTCACTGTGGAGGGAAAGGACACGCACTATTTTATCAAGACCACCTCCCCTGAGAGTGACCTTGGGACACTGAGGCTGACAAGTGGGCGTAAGGCCCTGGAGAATGGCATCAATGTCACTGTTTCCCAGTCCACCACTGTGGTGAACGGCAGGACTCGTAGGTTTGCTGATGTTGAAATGCAATACGGTGCTCTAGCGCTTCACGTCCGCTATGGCATGACGCTTGATGAGGAAAAGGCCCGGATACTGGAGCAAGCCAGGCAAAGAGCTCTTTCCAGTGCCTGGGCCAGAGAACAACAGAGAGTAAGAGATGGAGAGGAAGGCGCCAGGTTGTGGACAGAAGGAGAAAAGAGGCAGTTGCTAAGTGCTGGAAAGGTACAAGGATACGATGGGTACTATGTACTCTCTGTGGAGCAATATCCAGAATTAGCAGACAGCGCTAACAATATACAGTTCCTCAGACAAAGTGAGATAGGAAAGAGGTAACACTCTGGCTTAGCTCAGGCTGCCAAAGAGACTGTGTACCAGTGTCTTCTAAAAAGGAGACTAAACTGTTTTGCTGCATTACTACTTGAGCCTAAGCTTACATCTTTGCTCAGATTTTTTCTGTAGCACAATCCAGACTCTGTAATAAAAAGAGCGCCTTCCAGAAGAATGATACTGCTAATGACAAAACTTTTTTTTTCTCAATGACCTTAAAGGTGATCTGCTTTAAAGAATATGTTTACATATGCATATCGCTGCACTCAAGTTGGACTGAAAAGTATTTAAAAAAAAAAAAAAAGAAGAAAAAAAGAAAATAAAAAGGCCTACAGATTTTGCAACAGGCTGTTTCTTTGAGGCACTGTATTTAATTAAGATACAGACCTATACAGTGTTTCCAAATAGTACTGAATTGTTGACCTTTGCTTACAAGAAGTAGTCTCTTTCTCTCTCTCTTTTTCTCTCTCTTTCTCACTGCATAGGATGTGGTATGTATCTGTTAATTTTAAAACATGGGGCAAAAATTACTGTTTATAGACAACCCAACTGCATTAAACTGTGCTGCTTTCTAAAAGGACATTGGCACAAGTGACTTATGCTACCATGGGAATTTAATAATGGATTTTACAATGCTAACATGGTTTGCCTTGGGGGGAAAACGGCAAGTAGAATCCTTGTTGCATATAAGCAAAGGAAACCCTGATTTTTTTGTAAATTATGTGAGACAAGTTGTTTATGGATTTTTATATGAATTACAATTTACTGTACATCAAATATTAGTCTCAGAGGAGTTAATTTATGTAAAGTGTTTAAAAAAGTTTATACTTAAAAATAAAATGATAAAAACATGTGCTGTGTGTGATTTTTTTTAAATAAAAAGGAATTGCACCTTTTATGTTATAGCTGTACAGTATAAAGGATTATATTGTAGAGATATAACAGTGATGACTAATGTCCAAAAGTGTTAATATTTTTGTATTAGGTTTAAAGCTGTGCATCTATCACTCTGCTGATAGGATGGGACACTCCACAAAGTGGCTGGCTGAATCAGACCACAGCTCCCTCCCCTCCCTCTCCTGTCACCCAGGCCAGTGCCACTTCATCAGTCATTGTTAGAAGGCACAGTAACCAAATAAGTCTCATTTAGTATGATGGAAGACTTTAATAGGTTGGGGTTTCCTTGTCTTTTTCCAGCCCTAATGTAATAAATGGACATTTATTCATACCAGGTGGGGTTTCTGTTGGTTTTTTAGCAGCTTTGTTTCACAATGGAGGAATAGTGTCTCAGGTGCTTGGCAAATTGTATGTAGAAGAAGAAGAAGAAATGATGTAGTTTCATCCAGTTATGTCAACTTTGTCTTCTGTATAATACAGCTCTTTTAGGTGTTAATAACTCCAGATAGAAGAAGCGTACCTCTGACCTGATGCTACAGAATTGCTCTTTAGGCAGGCAGGCTGTTCAGTAGGTTCATCTCCTGGCCTTCAGCTGGCAAATCAAATCTCATTACTGTGAACACAACCTGGGGATGGAGAGGAAGGTCCAGTTCTAGTGCCTAGTCTGCATCTCCACACCACTGCATAGATTTGGCACGCTCTGCTCCAAGGCCCAGTATATTTGCTGCAGGAAGAACTCAAGAGTGCAGCTGGTTCCTTATAGGAAGCCTGTGGTGGCATCTATGGCATCTGTTTTACATCTTGGCTGAAACCATTCTTAGAGCTTTAGTCTCATGAGCACTAAATTCAGCCACAAAAATAAATATTTTTAAGATGAGACAAAATTGGGGGTTTTGATGTTCATTGAAATATACACAGTATTTCTATCCATGTATTATAATGACAGAACATAGTAAGTGAACGTGTCTTACCTATGAATGGTTCAAGTGGATGTAATAAAAATAGTTTTCTAACTGCTTTGTATTCTGAGAGTCTATGGTATTACATACTCTAAATTGCACATTAGGATTGTTTGATAAACAGATTTGAATTTCTCCCAGCCAAGTTGCTACCGAATCTACAGTATCAGTGCTATTACTGTATGTGTGTATTTGGTAGAGCATACAGAACTAATTACACATATAATGAATGCTAATCATCTATTAGAATTAAAGCACAGATTAGTTGTTAGTACTTTTACCCTTGAAGCTTGAGGGCCCTAAATTTAGAGAGGATGGTATTTCAGACCCCAGAGGTGTGTCATTGAGCTACGTATTCTTTTTAAAAGATGTAAAATGCTAGGTGTTTGCAGTTCTGTTGGGTGGCTCTTCCACAGCACTGTATTTAGCATGCTGTAAGTGCTCTCTGTTGAAATAGGCTCATATTCTAAATTATGTCCAATGTTTCTGTTCTGTTTGAATATGAAAAGCTTGTATAACATGTCAACATTGAAATATATCTTCTACTTGGCACATACCAGTCCCTTCTCCTTTGTTCTGGCACCAATAAACAACAAATTATAGTATCTGTTGGTGATCATTTTAGATACAGTCAAATCAAGCCAATTAGTGGCCTTGTTAGTAGGTATAATGAGCCTGTTTCTTGCTAAAAAAGACTTGTGATCTGGACATGTTCCTGCAGGAAATAGTGACCTTGGGGAATATAGAAACAAAAGATCTTTTTAAAGAAAAAAATATGCATAATTAAAGAAGCATATTATAAAAATAAGAAAAAAAGAAAGGAGATTCTAAGTATTTTAGACAATGCCAGTCAAAATGCTATCCTGATATTTTGAGATGTATATTTCGTCTGATTTGTATTGTTCTTTTAATTTGCCTTCTTAACTTTATATGTGTCCTGAATTTTCCACAAATTGATAACTATAGATTGCATCTAGGCTTTCCAATAAAAGCCAACCCAACGTGTGCGTGTGTGTGTGTGTGTTTATATTTGGGTTTTTTAATCTGTATGTCAGATACTGCACCTGTGCTGCCACTATTCTTGTATCGAAGCAACAAAGTGATCCCCTTGCACTCCTGTTGATTCATTTGCCTCACAGCTGGCAGTATCTTTTTTTGACTCTATCCAATGGCTTCATCTGCTAACTCAGCAAAGTGAATTTCTCCATGGGATCTCTCAGGGGGCCTGCTTTAGAGAAAACATTAAATATACCTCCACAAAGCCAAATCTTTCATGGATAAGGAAAGCCAAAGAACAAAAAAAATCACTTAGAACTGTTTTCTCTCTTATCCTCCTGAGTAAAAATATGACAAAAAGTCCTTGATTGTAAAGAATTAGATTGGCACTGGTAGTTACATATATACACAGAAGAGATCCTTCAACCTGCATTTAGGCCCCCTTTGCATAAACTGCTGAATTCAGCACTGCTCTTCATCAAGAGACTGCTTTCATTTTACTTGGAACAGGCAGACTTCACCACACTCACTTTGTAGTGACAACCTTGAGTTGGTAACATGTTGATCCAGCACTAATCAGGTCACTGCTTCGTTAACTATGGCCTAATTTTGTTATTAAAAAAAAAAGAGGCAGTAAGAGATCTTTGTATGTTCACACTTGGGAAGTGAGAGATTTGCATTTGACAAGAGGGGAAAAAATGCCAGTTAACCACTGCCACTCTTCTGAGGCATTTCTAAACAATGGCTGAAAGACTGTAAAAGAAAAAACACTAAAATAACAGTTAAAATACATAAAATAACAGTTAAAATTGTCTATGAGAGAATAGGCTGCATTTGCAGAGAATCAGATGATGAAATGCTTGAATTCTGTTTTCAGAGAAAAAAGAAGGAAAAGCTTCTGAAAGTGTTGATATCTTGGTATACTGCTATGTCCAGAAGGGCAGGCTATGGCTTTACATATGGGCAGCTTGGGAACTTTAAGAAAAAGAGGAAAAAACTCATGCATAATTCTTTGGAGATGGCAAAGCAGAGGCACTTATTAGAAACAGCTTCTAAGCAGCTTATTAGAAGCTGCTTATTTGACACTTATTAGAAGCTGCCAGGGTTAAAAATAAGCCAAAGCACAGGGCATCATCCCACAGCATAAACTGAACAGCACAGACACAGTGATATCATACCCGTAACTGCAAAGCCACATCCAAACCCAGCAAACTAATCAGCTTCTCATCTACAACCAATCAGTTCTAAGGACTAAAGAGCAAGATACAAGCTTTATAAAATAAAATTGATCGTTACACACACAAGTTGCTGGGGCTCTGTGATACGAAACAAAAAAAGACAAACTAAAAGTGATAAAAAACAAAATGTAAACCAGTTAATTGATGAGTATGTGCCAATTCTTCCCCCTGGGAAAAACAGAACACATGGTCTATAGCTGTCATGCTGACAGAGCTTAAGACTTCATTTTTTACCTCTGAAGTTTTTAGCTTTGTGGCAGACCGACCACATAAGGCAAATTTAACTGTGTGAGTACCTAGGCTACCCCTGTTCAAAAAGTCAAAATACAAATAATAGATAAATCCCTGCTCATCACCCCCAGCCCATTTTTCTGTAGAAGTAACATAAATTAGGATGCCAAGTCTTAATTAGGTGCACCACAAAAAGCTGAAAAAATGCAGCTTTTCTGCTCACCCATCCCAGAAACCTGAGTATTTGTCATGGACCACTAAAAGTGTCTTAGGCCTTTCAGGGTGAAGAGATGGTAGAAAGGTTTGTTTGTTATGCCCTCTCCTAATCACAAGATAGAATACTGGCAGTTGCAGGTGGCACTGTGAGGGACAAGAACATGCTGTCTGGTGCTCTGGCACAATCTGCCCTGCTATAATAACCAGATGTGCTAGAGACAACAGGGTAGGGAGAGCAAAAGGGAGGTGAGCTGCCCTTAAGTGGTCTGAAACACAACAGTGAGAATGAAGTCACACAGTACCACACAAATAGTGGCATGAGGATTATCAACTGCAATATCCCTTGTATGCATGTCTTTTTTAAAAAAATTCTTGGCCTGATTTCTAGTATCACAAATGTATGCAGTTCTGAGCAATGCAAGCATGACATAAAATGCATCAATAAGTAAAGATAAATATGCTAAATATGGATCCCCACTTCTAAACAAAGCAAGCTAAGCAGTAACAGCATCCCTTTCTTTAGGTACATGAGAGACTTATATGCAATTTAAAAGGTGAAGAATAAGCATAATATGATGGCAGCTCATTAAAGTGACATGTTGTCACAGAACCTGCTTCATTGCTGGTAGACTCTTGCTGTTAATTACTATAACTTTGTAGGTAAATTGAGTAAACCTTTTAATTTACTAAGTTAAAATTCCATCATTGAGGAATATAAGTTTCTAGACATGCACACAATTTTTTCCCTATTAAACAAGTCAATGCTATAGTAACATAATTATGCAGCTTAGAGTTAATGGTTCCCACAAAGCTGTCTTAATAAAGCCTTTTGGGATTTCAGGAGAAAAAGGAAGAAATTCAGAAACTAAGAACAAGGCTGGAAGGCGACAACATGTTTCAACTGGTTCTAGTTACTCAATCACACTTAAGCTGTCTGAGACAGCAAGGTGAGTGCCATGCATTACAGAGGCACAAGGGAAAATTGTTATCCCAATGCAATAAAATATTTCCAAATTTCAAGCCCAGGAATAATTTTTAAACTGAAAATACAAGAATGGCCATCTAATGAACCAATTAAAGTTGCAGCAATAATAAATAAAACAGCATAAAGAATGATAATTGAGGAATCAGTTAGTAATGCAAATCTGAAAGTAACTCTATATAGGCATGTTATGGGCTGTAAAAAAAAAGTTTGAAAAAGTTCTCCCATTGTTTGCAGATAAAAACCACTATGGAAAAATGAGCTGCGGAGGGTGTGGGTGTACAAGCCCATAATACCAGAACCAGGTGTTAGTCACCAACTTACACAATGATGGGCAAGCACGTATTTAAAAAAAAAAAAAAATCAGTCACACCAATATCTGCAGATGACAAAAATTAACAGAGTGGCAAATAATGGCTAGGACAGAGCAGTCATACAGAAAAATATGGATCACTTGCTGAAGTGAGCCCATTCAAACAAAATGCATTTTAATACAGGCAACTCCAAAAGTAAAATATCTCAGAATAAGAAATGCAAATCTTGCTATGAAAGGTACACAGCCGCCTTCAAGAAAGCACTGACTGGAAAGAATGAGGAGTGCATAATGGATAAATAACTCATTGTGAGATTCCAGTACAATAGCGGTGGCAGTGAAGAGCTTTTAGGGGTGGAGAAGCTTAATGAGATTACTGGCCTTGTTAAACAAGGCAAATAGGAAGGCAATGTTATCTCGGCATATGGTGCCAGCAATACCACTCTTGCATACGCTCCTGATACATTCATCATGAAAACCCTGGAGAGAGCACAAGGAGACATCACACATAAGTCTGAGTCTTGGAAAGATTAAAAAAAAAAAAGGAAAGGCACAAAAGGCTGCCACGAAAATAGTGTCTAAATGCCCTCACAGAAAAAAAAATTAAAAAACCAAGTTGTAGCAAAGTGCTTCCAAACAGGGAAGGAGGGAAGAGAAAGTGGGTGGGAACACAATTCTGGTAACTGACTATAGGAGTAGCTTCCAAAAGCTTTTGGCAAAATAGGAGCTATTGGAAGAAGATGTAATGGATGGAGGTGATGTGAGTTTAAGCTAGAGTATGGCACCATTCATTCAGCTGCACAGGAGACGTTAAAGTAAAACATTTATAACTCTGGTAAATCGCAGGCCAAAGGGTTTGGGCTTGTCTTCTCCTTATCACCTCCCCTCTAACAACCCTGAAATACCCAAATTAAGTTGACACAGACCGAAGCCAACAAACATTATCCTAAAAGTTTCAGCTCTTTAAACAGCGAGTGCAAGGCTAAGGCATTTTAAAAACATCCCTTGGTTTACTCAGCAGAGATATATTTTCTATTACCTTCTACAGCAGCTGATTATTAAAACTAACTAAAACAAACCTCCTCACTCTCTAATAACATAGCCAGAGCTAATATATCCGCATGTTTATGTTTTCAAGACATCCAGAGGCTAGTGTTTAAGTTAAATAAAAAATCAATCAAACAAACAAAAATTTTAAGATAGTAAAACCTTGTCTGCGGCAGCTCTGACCGCACGCTGCCCTGAGCGCGCCTCGCCCTCAATGACCGACACTCCCTCCCCAGGGCTTTCACGCTCCGCCAGCTCCGGTGCGCCGGGGAGCATCCGGTCCTTAACCGGGAGCTGCCTCAGCGGGAACAGCAAACTGCTCCCTCCGCTCCCGACCCGCCTCACAGCGCAGCTCAGACCCAAGGGAAGGGACTGAAGTGCGCTCCCAGCCGCAAGCGAGCCGCTCCCCACCCCGGCACGGCGTCCGCCCGGGAACAACACCCGCTCCCGCAACCACTTGACCCCTTCGCCATCAGCGCACCGTCCCTCAGCGCCCCAAAGCGCGGGCCGGGCTAAGCGGCGGGGACCGCTCCCCTCGCTCCTTCGGCCCCGGGCTGTCCCGTCCACCGGGACTCGCCTCGCTCCTCCGCCCGGGCTGTCCCGTCCACCGGGACACGGCAGCGCCGGCCGGCCGTGGCTCGCGCGCCCCCTGGCGGGCAGGGGAGGGGCGGCAGCTGCTGGCGCGGGGCCGTTGTTGGGGGGGGTGGGGGGTGGTCTTGGCGGCCATTTTATCGGCTCGGTAGGGTCCGAGGCGCATCGGGTCCGCGCCTCCATGAGGCGGGGTTGCAGCAATGTAAATAAATAAATAGCTATATGTGTACGTACATACACACGTAAGTACCTACATACTGCCTTAAGATGCACCTCGTGCCAACCCGCAGCATGGAACCCGGCTGACCCGAGCGCGGCAGGCAGCCTGGCACGTCCTGCTGAGCCAGTGCCACCTGGTGCTCCCTCTCCGGTCTCCCTGAATGTGCCATTCCCGCGGGCTCTGGGCGGTGGCAAGGGCTCCACTAGGGCACCACCCCAGTATGTGCTGCCCGTGGTGCTGCCGGCCGCTTGCCCGGCCCCTGCTCCTTCTCACAGCCCGGTGCCGAGGCCCAAAGCAGAGCCCTGCCCTGGGCAGGTCACCCCATGAGGAGCACCTGGTTCCTTCTCAAAGGCAACCAAAGGGTGCCAGCTTGACTGCTCATATATGCGTGTGGTAAAATACATGAGTGGCTTTTTTTCTTTGTTTTTAACTGAACAAAAGGTGTTTTCAGATAGCTTTCATCTGCAGCCAGTGAAATGTACCAGCACGGAAAAATTGCTTCAAACAAAGCCCAGCCTGTTTCTCGGCCCACGGTCACTGGTGGCCAGCAGTGGCCGTGGGCACTGCCCCAGCTTCACACCAGTGCTGGGTTGGTAAAAGCCACGCAGCCAGGAGGACAGAGGGGAAGGGATCAGTCTGGCATTGTGCTGCAAATCATGTGTGTGCACATGCCTGGAAAGTTAATTTGTAATTTTTGCTCCTCAATAAATCAAGACAGATGCCCCTATAAATCCTGCTCCTCAGGAAGGAAGCAGAAGGGCAGGAACTGCATGGAGTAGAGAACAGTGCTATTTTTCTTTTCACTGCCAAGAGCACATCGCTGACACAGTGCTGTGCTGGGTCAGGCCTTCACCCTCTGCTAAGTTAATACCAACAACTCCTTCATCTAAAGGGCAGATAGTAACAGTGAGGCCCCCGTTGCACTTTTCTGCCCTTCTTTCCTCTCATTGCAGTAGCAGTAGCCTCTGAAGGAGCTGCACTAATTAGTTGCTATTACACTTCTTGGGTGGCTGGAAGAACGTACTGCCTCTGACCTCATGCTTTGCAATGTACCTTAACAGCTTATTACTGCTATTGCATGGCAGCAATGGTTCATTTTATAGTTACTTTGAAAGAGCCATTCCCCCAGTGCTGAAAAATAATCTAAGACTAATGTACAGTCTCTCCAGAAGACTGCTGTTAAACTGTCTATAACCAAGTGTCCAAACGCTGTACAAAGCTGTTTCATTTGCTTAACATCGACTCACTAGCAATTAATATGCCTGACATAACAGCACACTACAAGGCCCATAAAATCTGTAGCAGTAGGGGAGTGAAATGATTATAACTTTTTTTTTCTTTTTTCAATAATACCAGACTGCAGTTTGGGCACTGTAATCTTTTCAAAGCAAGAAGCTGAGCTGCATTTGAACAGCTGTTGTTTACTGAAGCAATAATTAGCAAGGAACAACTCAAAATACCTGCTACCTTCCAGAGCAGCTCAGCAGACACTTGCACCCTGTACCTGGAGGCAGAGAGGCTATCAGCTTCATATGTAGACTATACTTATTAAAAATCTCACCTAACTAACTTTTAAACAGGAAATATCTATAATGGCAACATCTGCCAGCCAGTGATCCCACTGAATTCACTGTGAGCTGGGAAGCACAGACCGCACCCCATACCAGATGTCCCTAACACAGTGGTTTGCAGCTGCTGAGGGACATGCTGCACATGGGGGGTAGGACATTCTGCAAATAAGGTGTTAGGCACAGTCCTTCTCAATGTGCTCTACTGGCTCCAGGCAAGGTCAAGCTGCATGCCTGCTCCTGGGACTGAAACCTTTGGGGAAGTATGTCTGCAAAGTCATTTGTCATGTTTGCAAGTCTCCTGGTCTTACAAGACTTTTTTAGCTTAGCTTGACAGAGCAATGGAACGGCAGTGAGAGCAAAAGGGCTGCAGAACACAAAGGAGAAAAGAGGTAGCCACATTGAAAATGGACCTTCTGAATCCACACCTGGATGAAACCTAGTGATGTCTGTGTTTGACCTGGATGAAACCTAGTGATCTCTGCCATCCAGAAGTAGCCCTTTTATTTCTTAACTGGTACATACAACCTGCTGGTACATACAACCCGGAATGGAGCCTGAGTATTACATGTTTCCAGCTCACATGCTAGCCACTGGTTACTGGCAACAGTGGGATATGTATATATTCCCCAAGACTGCATGAAAACATCTGTATAATTCCCAGGTAAGGCTCTAAAGAGGCTTTAACTGAGCTATTGTAATTTCCCATTCCTCTCTGAAAAGATAATCATATGCCTTTCACCCATCTCTTCCCAGCCAAAGTCTTCCATTGCTTGTACCAGCTCTTACATACATCTGAACCTGTTAGGAGCCACTCAGTGGACCCAGAACCCTACTTCCTAGAGATTCATTTTCCGTGGGTCTTACATCTCTGGTATGCCTTCAACCATGACTCTGGGCCTAAGAAGAGGATAGGAATGTGCAATCAGGCTTAGTGTGAAAAAGAGACAGAAGCAAGATCTCACTGACCAGAACCAGTTTAGGCAGATGTTCCATAACAGTTTCACTCACCTGCTCCCTCTGTGGCCCAAAAACATTTAATTATTTAGTTAAACACAAAACAGAACTAACTCAAGTTTAAGTTAGCCATACCTCATACTAGCAGTAGCATTCTGGAGTTCTCCCTATCAGAGCATTAGAGAGAGAAGCTTAAGTCTCCAGGCTGTCAGAGCACTGGAAGCAATCTCCAAGGACCCAGGGAGAGCTGCCAGCTGAACTAGAGGAAGCGGGATGCTCCGCAGATAGATGTCTGCCCTGCTCCAGAGATTCATTCTCCTGTGTGAGAAGACTCGCCTGCCAAAACTGATAGGTACATTTCCACTAACAGTTGTCAAATCACTGACTCTTGACTAGAGAAAATAAAAACATTTTGACAGAAAATGCCTGACCAGCACTACACAATAAGCCAGAACCTGACTTATCTCATTACACCTGTAGTGCCTTAGAACTCCATTTTCTGGCTAGTCAAGGTGTCCTTTTGAGATGGAGTGCTGATGTTGGAGACACAGGGAACTGGGACGGTCAGCCATGAGCTTGAGGAGTTTCAGTTAAATGAAAGAAAATACACTTCAAAGTTAAATATTTTGTGAGAATTACATTTCTTCATATTATTAATAAATGATAGCCATCACTTCTGTCATTGGAAATCCAAATAGAGTCACTGAGCTAGTTAAAAAAAAAAAAAAAAGAAAGAAAGCAGGAAGCTAGTAGGGATCAGATAAAAGACCAGTACAGTTTCACTGAATGAGCTCAGCAAAATATGAAATGGCAAACAGTGGCCATGATTTTAAATAAGGTCTTCAAGATTTAGATGATAGGAACCTAACTGTCCTTTCAGTGAACTTTACCACCCTGGAGATGCAACTCCAGAAGTTCAGTAATTTTAAAGTAAACATGGTATAAGCATAAATGTAAATAAAATCAAGTCACAGCATGCCATACCTTTCAGGCCTATTAAGACATACCTCATGTGGTGCTGCGAGGCGCAAGGCCAAATGGGTTCAGCAATCCAAGAAATAAAATAGTGCCCTCAAAGTGGCTGGTGTGCAAATCTGGAAGCAGGAGGAATTTGTATTTCCTCATTCCTGTTGGCATGTACATAAATCACTGCAGTTCAGTAAAGAAGCACCACTAGGGCTTTTTCCAGAGCCCTATTTCATTTCTCAGAGCAGACAAGAAACATTGAGCCAAAACACTATGGATGTGATGTTAGGTGACAGAGAAAGGGAGAGGTGGAGCTGGCAACCCATAGTTAAGAAAGGCTGCTGAACCTGGGTCTTGCAGCCCACACATTGCATCAGATCACATCATGCCTTAGCCCACCAGAACATGCAGCCAGAGGAGCTCAATTAAAAGCGTATCTATACACAGGAGGTACAAGTTGTAATGGTGCTGTAGGAATTCAGGTGGTACAAGCCCCATCAAAGGGTTCATGCAGGTTCAGCTGCTGTGACTAATGGGATTTATAGAACCTTTGATCAAAACAGTTCCGTTGCCAAAACATTTGTACTGTACAAAATTTGTAAGACCAATTAGGGTATGACAAGCTATCCACTGAAATTCATGGATAGAATCGCAAGGTTAGGAGTTAAAAAAAAAAAAACAAAGTCAATTGCATATTACAGTCAAAACCTTCCATTATTTATCAGTTAACATGAACAGTACAGTGGTTAATGGTCATATACATCCCAACTCAATGCTTCCACCATGAAACTGCTTTGTGTAGTTGATCTTTTTAGGCAGTAGGAGAGGCTGAGGATGTAGAGGGGATGCCTTGAGCAGTATAACATTGGCTGTGCACTGACTTCCAGACCAGAAGACTCTTGCACATGAGGGGAAAATGCACCCAGCTTGGCTTCCTGACTAGAGTGACTCATAACTGGTGCCCAGGGGGAACAGTCTCTCTGCACCACATTGCAGGCTTGGGACTTCAAAAGACCTTGCTCTGTGAATTTGCTTCAGCACTTGTCTGGAAAAAGCTAAAATCATTACTTAAGATCATGCTGTGGCATAAGTACCGAGCCACAGGTCAGGTGGAAAAGCAGAGGATGTCCTAGAGCTGGTGACACACACAGCCTAAATAGGAGAGGGAAAGCAAAGTGGGGAAAAACCCAAAAGGAAGTACTAACTAAAGGAGATGCCGTTGATCAAAGAGACCACCAGTGTCAAGTAAAGAAGCATGAAGAATTTCTCTGTACCTCAGTGTAGAACAGGGGGGGCAATGTCGCAAGGGTTGGAGCAGAGGAGAAGGATGGAGGCCATGATCTTGCAAGCAGTCATGTACCAAACAGGACCTCTTCTCCATCTGCCCCCAGGCACTGCCTTCTCTCCCTAGTATGTCTCCAGAAGTTAAAAGAATATGCACAGGTTGAAGACCAGGGGGTCACTGATCTCCGTAACTCTGGCTATAACCAGAGTTACAAACTTCTGTTTGTCATTTCCAAGCAACCTCAAACCTCCATGGAAATAACAGAGGGACGGGGTCCTTTTTTCCAGTCTTCAGACCACCAAGCTTTTCCCTTAAGTGCTTAGCAAATGCCTGAGAAGACCTACATGCACTACATGCTCACAGGAGCAGCAAATAAATCTTGTTAATGGTATCTTGATAATCTGCATGCCCAGAAAGAGCACTTATTACTTCCTCAGGCTAAGAAGCACTATCTAAGAGCTTTCTTCTCATTTATTTTAGGACATACTCTTCTGGGGAAAACCAAGGTGAAACTGTTCACTCTTCCCCCTCACAACCTTCTAATTCAGGCTGTAATAACTCTGGAACAGTATCTGTCTGGAGTGTTACCCTAGTCTAGGTGGAATGTTTCCTGGGGTGAAATTATACAATTACCAGCCCACTGCTCTGTGCTCCCACTAGGAGAGCTGGCCCCAGAAACAGCAGTGAGAGGCTCCTGAGACTGCCTAGGCACCTTCCAAGGCCACAGCTCTTATAGTACTTCATACCACAGGGGCAAGGAGGAAGTGAGAACAGCAGAGGTTCCTAATAAAACTTAATTCTTTTGAAACATTGCACTTTGAAGTGCTCATAACATTCTACAAAAGAAGCCAAGATTTATCCCTCTTTTACAGAGAGATGATAAGAGTTACAGGCACAGCAGGCCAAGAGCAGAGAAACAGATCTCAGGTCTCCCAGTTTCTACAGGCCTAGTTGTGGGAACAGGCTGTAGTCTAATCATCTCACAAAGGCTCTCATATTTTAGCACTAATTCCAAAATCATTTCCACCAACAGCAGTGGGAGACTTGAATGCTGATGTAATTCCCATGGAAATTCGGTTCGAAACAGGATCCACAGGTCCCTTCCAGAGCCTCAAATGTTAGCTTATATTACAGCTGCCTTTCAATGAGCACACAAGCCAGTCTCCAGACATTAGTTCAGAAGCTTTCTTAGTGAGACATGTCTTCAGCCAGTCAGCAGATGCTCTTTGGAAGTTTTTCCACTTATGTGAGATCCTCTGGACAAAGAGGAGATCTTCAAATGGATAACAATGTCTGCTTCTGATTAAAAGTCTAACTTAGTATGATTGAACACCACTGGGTGCATCTTGTATAACACATACTGATCAGCAGCACACTGAACATTCAGAAAAAATAATTTTCTTGTCCTGTTAGGTTTTATGAAATTTAGTAATTTCAGTAGTTCTTGACTGAAACACAAGCATCTTGCAGTCAGCAGACAGACCTGGACTGACTGTTCAGAAACAGCCATTCCTGCTCTACACCCCTGTCCCAAACATACAAGGAGTCATGGCAAAAATCCTATAGTTTTCTGCTGTGTTTAGAGGGATTGGCAGTGGTTAGCTGTCAGCAGCTTCCAGAACTTGGAGCAAGTATTTGGGAAAGCCCAAGTCAAATTGTATTGCCAGTGTTGAATGCACTGCTGCATTTACACCTATTCCATTCAGTGATGCACCAAAAGCTGTGCCACTGTAGCAGGAGACCTGGTTCCTCACAAAGGTTTCTCCAAACAAAGATTTGAAAGTTTACTCAAACCATATAATAAAAGAAGTGACCTATGCTTCTGTATTTTGAGCATCAGATGTGATTTCCTTATGAGCTGCCACCAAAATCTTCCTGGTCTCTTAGGTAACCTGCCTACCTTGTTCTTCCATAGCAGAATCTTCAGTGCCATACCCCATGCAAAGGGTGCCTTGTTTCATGTCTGTGTCTGCCCCAGTGTTATCAAGAGTCCAGCCAGATCCCCACATCCCACAGCAGTGCTGACTTCCTGAGTGATTTGGGGGCCTGCCTGCATGATCATGTAATGGACTGTTAGGAGAGCAAATCTCAGCTGAAGCATAGATGCTTGTTTTATTAGCACAGATTTTTGTACCACTTCTCTGGGGAAGAAAGAGAGAACTATCTTCCCTGCAAATATGTCTACTATACAGACTGAGTTTTAAGAGGATATAAAAGCTGCTGCCACTGCTTAGGAAAAAATAACAATGGTGTAGACATGACAGGAGAGACATTTGGTACACAGTGAAACTTGGGTAAGCTACAGAGCCTGACACCTAATGGAGAAAGGGCCAATGAAGGCAAAAAAAAATTACCTTGGGAACCTCTGTGTTGCTTTTAAACTAGAAATGTTGTCTGTTGCCAGTGGCCTTTGGTGTAGTTTTCACTGTGTTCATATGGTAGCTATTCATTGTTGGGTAATTATCTTGTTTTATTTTTCAACTTATTTATTGAATAAATCAAACTAATACAATTCCAACCCACTATTGCCATGGGAACACTCCAACAAGGACAGATGCAGTCTATAGCTGCAAGGAAAGAAAGCAGACTTCAACATTATTAAATTATACACAAGACAATCAATATGACTTAACACAAACAGCCCTTGCAGGCTCTGAACTAACTATCCAGAAGGCTCAACCAGTTACTTTAGAGCCTCTTGCAACACCAAACCTTAACAACCACCATCTCAAATTTCTATAAGGGCAAGTGCTCCAGAATACAGTCTTTCTTGCCTTTCCCTTTTGTCCTGCTAAAAGGAATCACAGAAATCATGTAGTCTAGTTTTCCACCCCATGGAAATGATGGGTATTTTTCCCTCCTTAAATCCAGTAGATGTGTTGAATCCTTGTTCTAGCATTTCCAGAATTTTCATTGAAAATTTAGTCCTAGTAAAAATAGCACACTTAGAAAATTTCAAACAGTTTCTGAAAGCAGAAATCAAATTAATTGCAAACAAATCTAAAAGCCTGCTTAGCTTAACTTGGTCACTGTCTCTGCAAAGATGGATGACAAGGGACAGGAAAATAGAAGGCAGAGAGGAGAGGAGATTAAAGCGATAAAGTGCCTACAAAGCTCATAGCAATTTTTCTCCTTAATTTCCTCGTATTCAAGGTAATGCAACTGAGAGGAAGCCAAGAAAAAGAATTACATGCACTGCCCAGACTGTGTTTGTAAAAGCCAGTCTCATCAGTCCTGATTCTTTCTGTCACTAGCAGTGAGGGCTGTCTTTCTGGACACTGCAGAGAGAGAAGGTGCCAGGCATTTGATTAAACCAGATCACAGTCTCCTTAAGTCCCCCAGCTGGGAGCCATCTGGCAGTAACTCACTTTGTGCAGGTCATCCTTTCTATTGCAATGCCTTCCCACCTGCCAGAGTGCTGTGATTATCCTCCCTGCTTACCTCCCCTTAAACTTGTCCCAGCAGTGCTGACAAGACCCCCTCATTGCAAAGTTAGGAACCAGACTCAGCTGCTCTCTGCACTGAGTATCCTATAACAGTCCTAAGCTCTCTTTATTCTAGTCTTCTTTGCATGACAGTTTTTCAGGAATCAGCTCTGTGATTGAACAATTCCTATAAAAACTTTGCAGAGTGAAAGATAACATTCATTTGCTTTACTCCCTCCACCCAGATTCTATTTCATTTCCAGTACCTGCAAATATCATCTCCAGTCCCTAGTGAGAAAGATACAGTGTTTCTGCATTGCAGAACTGCAGCACCAAGTGTGCAACTTCAGAACAGGCTGATCTTCCCTGTTTTATTAACCTTCCCATTCCTTTCCTCTGCCCATGTTCTGAAGCAGCAACTTGACGATTATGTGGCAAGATATATAATTTTGTACCAATTTAACTAAAACCAGTGACTGACTGAGGACTGCAGCCTGCCCTGGGAGCCTTAGGAAGATGCTTACTTTCTTCGTTGCAGTGAAGGTATTTAGTTCAAATGAGGTTTGTCAGGTAGATCAGAATGCTTGCAAAGAGCAGAACAGAGCCAATTATAGAAAGTACTGTTAGAGGCCTGTCAAATCTGAGGAAGCAGTGATCTGGAACATAACTTTACAAGGACTCCGAGCCTCAGCCTGGAACCAAAATCCAAGCCCTGGAAAGCCTTGAACTCTGCAAGTTCACATCTGGGTCCAATCAGACCACTCAAGCCCTTTTCCATGCAGAGGCAAACTGAAAGGCATGTGGTGTGCTGGGGAGACAAACCACAGATGTTTATTGTACTCTTGTGCCCTTAGCAATTGTTTTTATGGGTTGGAGCTCCTGGGAGGCCATTTGACTTCTGTTCCTGTCTATGCTGTTCTCTTGTAATGCTGACTGTGCAGAAGCCCAAAGCTGTCAACGATCTGCTTCCAGTGTTATTTCAAGAAAAGGAAAGTGAAGTGACATCTGATCTGCTTAAAGAGGATGGGGAGGAGGGGTATTTTTAAAATATAAAGCAACAAAAATCTGCATGGAATCAATATTAGAGTCGATGCCTTCTATCTCTGGAAAGCACAGCTTGGTATGAAACACAGGTTTCCTTTTTCTCTGTTGCAACAACTATACATTAAAAAGACTCATACTTACTTTGCCAAGACCACATTGTCAGTAAGTGTTTTGAAGCTCTGCAATAATGATTTTTGTGCAATATTGCATTTTAATAATTCAAACAAACCGTGGAACATTATGATCTCTACAGCTAAGTAAATATGTTGTTGCAACTCCAATCTTGGAAAGCATCATCCATTTCAGTGGAATGGTCTCTTTGCAGAAAGGAGCATTTTGGAACTACTCTTTGCCTTCACAATGAGCAGCCCTGGCTGCTGCTGATCTCCTCCAGTCTGTGCAAAGGGGAGAATTTATGTGTGTGAAGATCATAATCATGTGAGAAGTTTTCTTTTGCTGTCTATTGTACTGCAACACCTGTGCAAGCAAGAGGATCCATCCATACCTGTCAGGCATTTAGCTCCTTTATTTTATTCTTCAGTCACCAAAATACAGTTTGGAACTAGAACCTAGACAATGCCTACAAGAAGTACCTGAATGTTCAGGCAGGAATGACACCATGGCATTTCATTTTTTAAATGATGCTACAGGACCTTGGTTTAACACAGAGTGTGAACTGTAGAAGTTATTGGGGTGAGGTATTAGTTCTAGCCATGAGTTTCCACAATTCTTCTTACATCCAACGGTCAAACTGGGCAGAGAAGGAAAGGGCCTTCCTTCCTCTTTGAGACAAAGCACAAATAGTGAGAGAGGCTTTTTAAAGGGCACTAGTGAAGGATGAGTGCATCAGGAAGAGAAGAAAGACTCAAGGACAGTGCAGGTGACAGAAAGCTACAGTTTCACAGGAATAAGTAGAGCCCTCCAGGAAAGAAAAGAACTAGACAAAATTAAAAAAGAAAATAGAGGTCGGGACTGAAAAAAGAAGTGTGATTCCTCAAAGGAATTGGTTTCAGGGGGAGAAGAGTTAGAGAACGTATTGCTTCGGCTAGAAAGTACACTAGGGAAGGCTGTCAAACATGAATGTTAGCTATGTAAAAATATACTGTTGGTATTGTTCATCTGGACTAACATATGGCACACAAATTCCTGGATCTCCCAAGTCACTGTGAATTTGACAGACTGCTTGAAAAGCATGAGGATTTCATTTAGTGTTCACCTTAAACACAACCCTTTGTGGCCACTGAGATTTAGATAGTAATAAAAGTGCAAATTCTCAAAAAGTGAAGGAAAATATTTTCTCTTACTGAGGATAGAAAGCTTTTTTTTCTCATTCCTTACACAAATGTGGTAACATAGAGACTAATTTCTCTATTTGTACTCTTAAAAGTATGTTCCATAATTATACTACTAAAATTTGGCAAGGCTGTCTGATCTATTTAGAGTGGAACAGTAAAGACAAAGGTCATTTTGTAATCTGCTTAATCATGTAGCCCAAGGATCTCTCCACTGTTCTGCATGTAGTTTTCTACAACCAACCCTCAAAAGATAAGGTTAGACTAGATTGAATATTATCAAAATCAGAATCACTAATGTATTGCTAGAAAATTAAAGAAGTTGCTGTCTATGAAAATGTAACAAAACTACTAAACTGGAAATGAGTGACTGGCTACAATAAATCAAAGATTAATAAGATTTCAATCTATATAGTTTTTTTTTAATTTATAGCAGAGAACTGAACAGGCTAATATTTCGCATTCAAATTTACATAAAAATGTTCTTTACTTTCTGCTAGGACAAGCAGAGCCCTGGTAGGTGCAATCTTAATTCCCCTGGCTTCTTGGAAGTCAAAATAGCCATACTTTTGAGGAATGTGTTGCTATGACAAACAGCAGAGTCAAAACTACTCTGACAGATAGGAAATTTGCATTTCCATTAGTGGGGCCTTTGTCAAATGAAATCCCGAAAGGCAGTGAAGAATGTGTGTGGAAGGAAAATGCAGTGTAATAATTTACCACCCCACCCCCACCTTTCCCTACACCCTGGATAGTTCAGTGAACCATAAGTTAAGATAAAAGGTAGGAGGACAAGACATGATTTACATTCCTGATGGTCATACAATAAAGGGATAGTAATTTATGCATGCTTTTGCCACCAGATAGCCCAGAAAAGAAATTATGTAGAATAGCTTGGCTGAGCCAATTTTGTCTTCTAAAAACCTGGCCTACATGCTCAAAAACATGGAAAAATGAGCCAAATTTTTGCCTTTTTTTAAAAGTTTATCAAAATATGGATACACTTTAAAGTATAACACCTAATCTTTTTGGCTGATGTCTTTTAGAAATTAATGAAAATACTATTGATTTTAATGAGATTCCTATTCTTTTATGCTCTGTGAACTCTGGTTTTCATGGATTAAATACTTACTAGAAATTTACAAATCATCAGTGGAATTACAGATAAAACAAAATACTATTTAATGTGAATAAAGACATCATAAATTGGTTCTAAGTTTGATTTGGCCAGCCTTTAAAACACATCAATACTTTCACAACTAACACTCATCATTTTAGGATGTCTATATCATCCTGCATTTGTTCTTCATTTATATCCAGATATTTATCATCAAAAGTCACTTTATTTTGAGACTGTTGGAATTAAATTAATGGATTTGGCATAAGGAATGCCAAAAGAAATAATATTTTATTAGTTGATATGGTTTTTCCCAGATATGTTTGAGCATTTCAGGATAATATATGCATTATTAAACTAACTTAAGATCATACAGAATGTATGTTTTCAAATCTCACTGGTTTATCAGCATGTTCTTGCTCACACAGCCCATCACACCAAGAATTGGCCCCTTCCTCAGCACTATTTTCCCTTTGACACCCCTTCCTTTATTCTGGTGCACGTGGCTGTACAGCATGCTGGCTGAGCTTATTGCAGGCCTTGCCAAAATTTACTTTAGCTTATCTACATTATTGTTATCACGCAATGCCAACAGTTTGCCTGGACTTCTGCATTCAGATGTGGAAACGGGATCCCAGCTCTGAGTCGTTCAGGGAGAATATTTTTTGCATCTGTGAGCACTATCACTAGCTTTAGGAGAGCCTGCAATCTCTTTACCATTTCAGCTAATGAAAGTACATTTCTTTCACCAGGAAGTCTTTTCAGAAACAGCTCAGATATTTACATGCTCCTTTTCATGCAAAACTCCCATCAGGCTGACTCTATTGATCACAGCTCAGAGAAAACAAATGCCAAGTAAAATCATAGTAATTCTTGATCAGGAATACTTGTAGTTTATTCCTCCTCCTGTATACAGTCATGTTGTGTTGGCACATGTACCTTTGTGGTGCTTGTAAATCATTCCTTCGAAAGAAAATCCCAAAACTTCATCCCAGCCAATATGGTCATATTGGAACAAAGGTTATGGGCCTCTGAAGCATAAGTCTTAATAATATCTTCTCCTGCAATTGGATTTCTGCTGTGAAGTCATCTAGGAGCTTTCAAAAAAGCTTTTCATGGAAGAAATGAATGTGCTCTGTGACCATCACATCCTTCTCAAAAAATCACAACCCTACCAGAGTGACAGTGCATTTTACAAGCTGCAATCAGTATCTCTGTGATGAAGTTGTACTTTCTTCATGCTGTGTCTCTGTAGATGAATTAAAGAACTATGAGACCATGCACACTGGGTAGGATAGCCTCCTATTATCTATTTGTTCAGAAACAGGTGCAAATTGCTTTCATTATGTTTTTATAAAACACTGGGGTTTCTACAGGCTCTACTAAGTAGTACTTTCTGCTTTGGGCTCTTTCTGCCTCTCTACTAATTTATTCTTGCCTCACTAACTTTATTGATAGCAAGGTTTTTCAGCATTTCTTTCTTATTTTGCTCCCCTTTTCATACAGCAATAAATATTATTCAATTCAACAAATGCATACAAATGATTTCCATTAGAATTTTAATCTACTTTCAAAATGAAAGAAAAGCTTTGTATAAATCTTTTTAAATTACTGGAACATAAATTCAGACAGGGACATCACCTAGGCTGAGCTGGAGAGTTCACAGCCTGCTGTCCTCATTCATAAATTAATTGAGGTCTCTAGCTGCTGTAAATGAACAGTGCATCCTGCAAAAGATCATATCTGTCAAGATTGCAGATTGGTTTCTATCAGAGTTTGCAAAAGTCAGAGCTCACAATGCTTTCATTATGTCTATGAGTATGGCTTCCCAACTGGAAAGAAATGTGTTTTGTTCTTTTGGGCCAAGATTTACAGAAAGCAATTTTCATCCATGCTCCAGTTATGACAAAACTACTGAAAAATGTCATTTTGTGATTTCTGTCATTCAGTCACCTTTTTACTGACAAATATGTATTCTTTCTGCTCCATGTGTATGCAGCAACTGTGACATTTAATGGCCAAGGAAGGTTAATCACAGGTGGGTACATACATATCCCCCTTGGATATTGCAAGCTATACTGCATTCACTGCCACTTATCCATTATAAAGTAAGCATGGCTTTAGCTGACTCACACAACTACCTGTTTTGTATTACAAATTCATACATTTTTCAAAAGGCTCTGTAGGGTTCAGAGCCCCAGACAACATATCCATGAATACCTCTTAGACATCTTAAATTACATTAAGGTTGTGACAGAGTGTGAAGAGAGTCAAAGGCAAGGTGGATAATACTGAGTCCTTGGTTTCTTTCCCTTTGATTTTGCACTGTTAATCCTCAAGCTTGTGAGGACTGGAGTAAAGAAAAGAGAACATCCATTCCCAGAGTTTGGGAATGAGAAGTCATTTTACTTTTGAGTCTTTTTTAATCAGTGCCATATTTGAGAACCATGCCAGGCACACTTTACATATAAATACCAGTTTGTAAGAGATTGAAAATTAAAAGTAGGGTAAGACTGGCCAAAACAGCTCAACACAAGTGAGTAAATTTGGTCTATTTCAATTTACAGGTAAGGGACTAAACCCCAAACAGAGCACATGCACATATGTCCTTCATTGCTTCTGTTTGCTGTGCTGGACCTTCTCTCTTCACAGCTGAAGCTGTAGAGGAGGAACCCACAAATCACCTGAATGTCAACTTTCACTTCTACCTCCCTAAGAGAAGAAAAATTTCCTTGTTGGGGTATGCTGAGTATTGCCCAACAACTGAGCATGGCTATTCTCTGGAAGCAATAGAAAGCCATCATACCAGCTCATAAAAATCATGGGGAGATTTGCTACAACTGCAAACACTGGTCACAGAGAGGTCCTGGTGATCTTGGTACACAAAGGAATAGTGACGAAGGCCTAGAAGGGCATGCTATGGTATTTTCTTCCTTAAATACACACACAACATTTTAAAGAATGCAGATTATTTATGTGCTAAATGTTAACCTGCTCGTTAGCCTCTGTTTAAAGGCTTCTGCCTTAACCTAATAGTGCCAACCATTAGAAAGGTGGCTGCCAGCCACAAGAGGTAAATACATACTCGAAATTAATTACTTATTTGGCAGGCTCAGCAATCACTATATTATCAAAGCAATTGGGGCAATTCAGCTGTTTTATTAAATACTCAGTACTTCTGACCTATGTCACACAAGTGACATTTGGCATCCCAATGTCTTATTGTTGTCCCTTCCTACCATGAGACCACCACACTGTCAAACCCTTCTCCGTGGAAAATACTTTCAGGTGGAAACATCAGCAGTTATCCAGATAATCTGGTTTATAACGTATTTAAAATAAATGTTTTAAATATACAACTGCTCTGCACTGGGACCAAACAGCAGGAGGGAAAATTCAGGCTAGAAGTTTTATTGCAACAAATTGCAGATGCTTGAAGATGTGTGTTGCAGTGGAAACTGCGGTAGCTTGTTCCATAGCAGGGACAAGCCAATATGGTGCAAAGAAAAATCTCTCCGAAGCAAACACTCATGCCGGTATTTTCTGTTTTATCAGCCCACGTCTAATATATACTGGCATGTAGGTATGTACAACACGCCACTAAACAGCAGCAGCAAAAGGAATAAAGAAAGAAAAAACCCTCAAGCCTTCAAGTATCTGTTGGTTTGGAAGGCAAATCAAGCTAGAGATTTTTGTGCAACAATGGTTTGGTCCCCAAAGCTGCATTGCTGTTATGCTGTTACAATGTTTACAGTGACACTCTCAGAAGAAAATTCCTCCACGTATTTAATTCTCTTCCGTTTTTCATTTTACCATACTTAGTCCCTTACTCCCATGACAGTCCCTTGTTACAGGCTTCTGAGCCAAGCAGTCCCCCTCTATAACTTCAGATGGTTGAGAACATGTAGTGCCATTCAGGCATCATTTAAAAGGGTTACCCGTTTTGAGTTCTCCCCTCATGCCTGGCTTTCTAATTATCTTTACATCCTCTGTGTATTACCTAAACCAGAAACTGCCCTAGACAGGACCTTAGCACCTACCAGTGTGCAGGATACCTTGCAGAACAGTTCTGTGGGCTTCTTTCTTCTCCATGACATAGTCCAAAAGTCACACTTGCTTTTTTATCTGAATCTCATTGCAAACTCATCTATTGTGTTCTGCTGGCTAACTCTTACACTGCTTTATAACCTTTTCCTATATTTCTTCCTCACAGAAACTTTCAGTGTTTCAGATGTTTTTTTTCCCAGATGCAGTAATTTGCTTCTCTCTTTTATCAGGGTAGAGAAGAGTGGTTATGGAGGCTTGCAGTGAGTCAAGGCAGACTTGAGGGCAATTACTTGTGTAATTGCCGGGAGCAAGACCCAATCAGCCCAACTAACTCCTCATTCATGCTGGAAGTTTAACACAGCTGACTGTGATACTTTCCAGCTGATGAAAGAAACGAAATGATTGCTCTATCACACTTTGGACACATTAGTCTCATGTACCACTTTGGTTAGAAGTGTTTGACCTTGATTTGTCCACAACCTAAGAAAAAAGGGGGAAAAGTCAGTGAGACTTAATGACTCTCTTTCGCTCCCTGCCCCATTTTCCTTCTAAGGATTGGCCGTGAATATCTTTGGTATTTACCTTCAGGTGACTAAGTTGCATCTTAAATAGACCATATCAAACTGAAATCTTGAGACAGTCAATGGTGATGCAGGATAGAAACCGAATAGTAACTGCCTGAGTTTACAGGCACATAATCCCAGTAATATGCTGTTATATGTTTCTTCATCACACTGGTGGGGGGGAGTGTGTGGGTAAACTGATACAAGGCTGATCCCCATTAAAGTGTCCACCTAAATGTACCAGAAGTGTATTTGATTAGATTGCTGACAGTTCTGATGGTCCACACAACTCCCCTAATGAAGGCTATGCCTACCAAATGGATCAAGACCCCATCAGCTCTAGACCCTGGCATCAATCCCTTCCTACCTTTGTTTTCAGCAACAATCTCATGGTGTTTCCCATCTTAGTAACTCAGAAGTTCTAATGACCACAATACAGAGGTAAGTACAGAGTGATGCATAAAGCAATAAATTAGCTCTATAATTTTTTTCAATTCAGAGATAGTTGATGTGTGTGACTACCACGACATTTTATTAAGTTCTTGCTTAAAAAGGCCTTAGAGGAGACATGTAAGAGGAGAGCTAGCTCACACAACTGGTGTGTGTGTTTTTGTCCTTATAAGCATTCTTTGAAAGTGGCAGAAAAAGGGATTTGAGGATCTTGATCACTGAAACAAAAAAAATTGAGGAAGGGCGCTTTATGCATGTGTCTGTATTGGGTTTGTGTGAAAAGGCTTTGGTAGTGGGAGGGGGGCTGCAGAGGTGGCTTCTGTGAGAAGCTGCCAGCTTCACCTATGTCCAATGGAACCAATGCCAGGCAACTCCAAGATGGACCTTCCACTGGCCAAGGCTGAGCCTGTCAGCAATGGTGGTAGTGCCTCTGGGATAATAGGACTCAGAAGCAGGGGGGAAAAAAACAAAATGACAAATTGAAGCCTGAGAGAAGAGGGAGATATGAGCAAGCAACAGCTCTGCAGACACCAAGGTCAGTGCAGGAGGGGGAGGAGGTGCTGCAGGTACCAGAACTGAGATTGCCCTGAAGTCATGGTAAAGACCATGGTGAGGCAACTGTGCCCTACAGCGCATGGATATCCATGGTGTAGCAGGTATCCACCTGCAGCCTGTAGATAACTCCACACTGGAGCAGGGGAATAGCCAAAGGAGGCTGTAACCCTATGGGAAGGCCATGCTGGAGCAGGATCCTGGCAGGACCAGTGCACTCATGGAGAGAGGAGCCCATGCTGGAGCAGGTTTGCTGCCAGGACTCATGGCCCCATGGAGGACTCACACTGGAGCCATACTGCACCCCACAGAGCAGACCCAGACTGGAGCAGTTGTGAAGAACTGCAGCCTGTGGGAAGGACTCATACTGGAGAAGCTCATGGAGACTGCCTGTGTGGGAGGAGCCCATGCTGGAGCAGGGAAGAGTGTGAGCAGTCCTTCCCCTGAGGAGGAAGGACCCCCAGAGACAGGGTGTGGTGAACTGATCACAGCCCCATTCCCTGTGTCCCTGCACCACTGGCAGAGACGAGGTGGAGATTTGAGAATAAAGCCTGAAGAGAAGGGAGGGGTGGGGGAAGTTGGTTTTAAGATTTGGTTTTTCTTTCTCATTGTCCTACTGATTTTCCCAAGTCAAGTCTCTTTTGCTCATGATGGTGACTGCTCCAGGTGAGTGATCTGTCCCTGTCCTTACCTCAACCCCTGAGCCTTTTGTTCTGTTTTCTCTCCCCTGTCCAGCTGGGAAGGGGAGTGACAGAAAGGCTTTAGTGGGTACCTGATGTCCAGCAATGTCAATCTACCATAGTATCCTAGGAGTATTAGAGGGATTCTTTGCCAGGAAACTGAATTTCTTTATGGGAAGTTTCCCACTATTGCTATCTCTCTGATAACATCAGATTATGATGATAACATCATAATAATATCCTCTTCACTGAAGCTCTCATCCATAGTTTTCAAAAGAAATAGGATTCATTAAGGCAAATTTAAGAAATTAATCTTCACCCTTGGCTGCAGATACACAGACTGGAACACCATCCCAATTCAGGAGCCTGCATCAAAATGTGCTGGCAGTAGAACAGAAAACAAATGTTCACATCAGTGCAGGTAAATTCTACAGTTTGGAATAAAATTACAAGAGAAAGAGCAGTTTTTTGAATACGATACTGCTCTCATTTAAAGGCAGAGAGAAAGGTAAAATTTTAGTGCTTTCTTGAGGGAGCATGTAGACCCAGCTTTCCTGTGACACAGACTACACTGATCACCAACATCCAGCTCCGAGCAAGCAATTAATCTCTCTCACAATCTAGCTTTTAAATGGAAGGTGCCTGCTCCTTCTAAAGTTATTGGTTCTGACAATAAAGTTAAATTACATAAGGAGTATCTAGAATACTTCCACACAAAATCAATGTGCATTATTTTATGTTTTGCTTTCTCCCTCATAACTTGCATACTCACACACTGGTCTATGAAAGTTTGTGTTCAGTAAGAACACAATTTCAAAACTCTACTTCTGCCTCAAGGAAAATACCAAAATACATTCTAAGACAGAAAGAACTCTATTTATCAATCATTTTTCTTCCTCACCGCTTTGCTATTTAGAATATTTGCATGAAAATGGGATATTTATTTCCCAAGAGTTCATCAGCTGCTCCTGATATGATATAATTTCCATGGATACCAATTGTATGTGATGTTGCAAGCATATGATGAAAGGATATAGAATAAGGCAGAGAAAAAATCAGCTGCTCTACTCTTTGATTATGCTTTTGAGTAACTCCATAAGCAAAACTTAAAACTTTATCTAATCAACTCATCACCCACACAAATAACCCACTCTTTCTTCCAAGCCCTCTTGTCAAAAATTTCCCCACATATTTAAATGTTTTCAGTCTTTCCAATAATATCTGCTACTCAGTGAGAACAAGATTCAAGAATTTAGAAGGCGACAGAGGAAAAAAAATTAATTTGTATTTTTTAAGCTAAATTTTAAAACTTGTTAATTCAGAAATTTAAAGTTTAGATGTCTCCATTAAGAAGTCTTGGTAAGGTATTACTTTCGGTAAAATGACTAGTAACAAAGAATTATTGTTACAATAAAAATCTATCAGAAATAACAAAAGAAATAGCAAGTTTCAAAATGTGTTTGTTTCATCAGTAGGTACAGCTATTTAATGCAATATGCCTGAGCAACTACAGAAGACTGAGCTTCTTCACTGTCTGATGAGGATTTTGATCCCTGGGTCTTTTAAAAAATCTTTTGAAGACTATGTTATCTTTGGTTTAAAGCCGTTTCTTATAACAGGTTTTGGATGAACAAGTTTTTTCATTTTGTAGCTATACAAAAAACGTTTTTCAAGTTAAGCTTGATCAGACTATGACCCTGGGATTTCAATTTAGCTCGGAAAAGAAATGTCTAGAAGCAAATGGCAGAGTACAGCTGTAGTCTCCATTTATCCAAGGAACCCTGATGTTACTCACAGGTGAGACCTTGCAGTATTTTGATGTGGTACTGTGTGTGACCCATACAGATGCAGGAAGAGAGTCATAACTATAAAGCCTTCTCCATTTTCTATGATCCCTCTTTCCAATGTCTCAAAGGAAAGGAGACATTTCACAGGAAGGGAAACACATATGTAATGAGATCAAGGAACTTGGCTAGAGTCAAAGGCAGGGTTGGAAGCAGGGAGGAGTCCCACCAGAGAACACTAACCACAGAGGCACAGTCCTGGTCCGAGGATGGTCAGAGCATGGCAGACAGGAGCACCAGGAATGTCTCAATGTGGTTTTCCGAGTCCTAAAAATATCTCACCCAGCATCTCTCAAGTCACTCCTTAGTTACACTTTGCAAACAGAATCAAGCTTTGTGAGCAGCTAAACGTCACTGACCCCTCAGAGTCCCCACTAATTTTGGTTTTGTTTATCCCAGGCTCAGGCAGCATGCTGAAGGCAACCACAACAAGCCTCCTTGTAGCTTTCAGGCTCCTGCCCAGCAAGCCCATGCAGTAGCTGAGGAGACAATGTTAACTCTCAGCAGTAGCAGAGGAAGAGCTTTCTCCCCTCTGCCACAGAAGGCTCACTGCAGATACCAGGCTGGGGCAGCCCCCCGGGCAGGCATTGTCCTGCAATTTTGTAGTCTCCTCCCAGAAACTGAAAGTCAAGGTTTGCATGCCCTGCATCACACAGGGATGAGGCTCCAAGTATGGAATTTCTGTACATTCTTCTTCCAGTGGTCTTAACATTATGTCTGGGTTAGAGATAAACTTTTTTTTAAACTTTGCTCATCTGTCAAGTCTCATTGCCTGACATCAAGGAGATCAATCTGCCTTCCTTAAACACAACTCCTGGCTCTTTTGAGAGGCTTCCCTTTTTAGATGTTGGCCTCCTAAGTTCCTCTCCACAGCCTGTCTCCCCTGCTGCATCCTTCAACAGATTTTTTCAAATCAGAACAGACAACTCAATGTAGGCTGACATGCTTTTTGCAGTGCTCACTGCTCACATCTGAATGTTAGTGCCCAATCTGCAGGCATTCCTGGGCAGCACAGGAGAGGAGAGCAGGGACCAGAGGTGTCTGCTACATGTGTATTGGCATGCACTCTTTTTCTGTAGTCAGAAAAAACAACATGGATGAGGAAGTTCCTAAGTATTACTGCCAGGGAGTTTTAAGTGCCAGAACCTGTCTGTGGGATAAAAAAAAAGAAAAGAAAAAAGAAAACCAGGAAGAGACAGAAAAAAATCCTGCAGATGTTATCAGAATCTGTCCTCCTCTCTCTTTTGGATATTTTTCTTTAGAAAGAAAACACATTTGGGTGTGTGAACGCATGACCTGCTCCCCCTTGAATGCCAAATTTTCAGAAACATCATTCATCTTACTCAATATTCCTCCTCTGCCTGAGGTGAAGTCAGTCAGTTCTGCATGCCTGATACTGGTAGTTTTGCCTTAACCTTAAAAAGCAGTTGAAATAAAACAAAAGTGAAGCTCCAATTCCACACAGGTATTTTGATTTTATAGGGAGTTACCCATTGGAGAAAACTGTGACCTGAAACAGCTCTCTTTTGCTCTTCCTCAGTCCATTCCCAACCCTTCTGGGGATATGTGAAAGAATACCTTAGTTACTTCAGTCTAAGCTAAAAGTGCATTTAAAATCAATCCAGGTAATGTGTAGCCCCACTTGAGGGCAGAATCTCAAATTGGAATATTTATTACTGAGCTCTAAAGCTCTGTTTTCTCAGACTTTGTCAGAAAGGAGATATTTGAATGCCAATAGGGACAGCAGGCTCCATCTCTTTATAGACCTTGGGTCAGGAAGGGATGTAAGTACATCATCAGCTTTAGCCCCACTGACTTAAAGGATAGTTAAGCACATATTTTTTCTGTCATGAACAGGAAATGTGCAGTACTATATTCATCTTAGCTGCAAGGGGAATATGCAAACTCACTTATACAAGCTGCCTAGCTCACAGCAAAGGATAGGTGCAGCTTTTCTAGCACTCTAAGCTATGATTAACAGAAAAGGATCTGGCCAGAAGTGAACACTGGGATCAGCCTATTGAGATTTTTGTTCAACACAAATGTATGAAAGTACCATTTTATTATGCCACACTGCAAGAGCCATCCCTGACGTTTTTCCTGGTAGAAAAGACCTGGAGATACTGGATGACATCTGTTTAAACATGAGCCAGCAGTGTGCACAGGTGGCCAAGAAGGCCAGTGGCATCCTGGCTTGTATCAGGAATGGCATGGCCAGCAGGACCAGGGCAGTGATTGTCCCTCTGTACTTGGCACTGGTGTGGCCACATCTCAAGCTCTGTCTTCAGTTTTGGGCCCCTCACTGCTAGAAAGACATTGAGGTGCTGGAGTGTGTCCAGAGGACAGTGAAGGGTCTGGAGCTCAAGTTTAATGAGAAGCAGCTGAGGGATCTGGGGGTGTTTAGTGTGGAGAAAAGGAGACTCAGGGGAGAACTTCTGGCTCTTCACAACTACCTGAAAGGAGATTGTAGCCAGGTAGTGTTTTGTCTCTTCTCCCAGGTTATAGGTGACAGGACAAGAAGAAATGGCCTCAAGCTGTGCCAGGAAAACTACATATTAGAGGAAATTGCAGAAAGGGTTGTAAAGCATTGGAACAGGCTGCACATGGAAGTGGTGGAGTCACCATTCCTAGAAGTGGTCAATCAACGTGTGGATATGGCACTTGAGGATGTGGTTTAATGGTGAACGTACTGGTGGTAGTTCTAGGTGGATGGTTGGACCTCATCATCTTAAAGACCTTTTCCAACCTTAGTGATTCTCTAGTTCTGTGATCAGCAACCTCTCTCTAGGCTTGTCAGTCCTAGGGTGCCTAGGCTCCCAAGGGCCAGGCTCAGGCACATGTATCCTGCTGGGGAGTGACCTGGCTCACCCATGGTCATACTGGAGCATTTCCAACAGGAAGATGAGGCAGCATGAACAATGAGAGGAAGAGCAGCAGGGACATGCTGTTTCTACCATCCTACCTGAACCATGGTGTTGCCCAAGAAGAGGAGAAGTGTCCCTCAGATGGAAGTGCTCACCATGGTTCCCACTCTTCTCTGCACAATATGACCCTGCAGTGGCAGCTGTAGTGCTGCAGGACCCCATATTTCAGGGAAGGGCAATGAAAGGAGCAGAGACCTACAGCCCTGCCAGGTGAATAATGACCCATGCTGACCCATGGCTGTGCCACTTATGCACAATTCCCTCTTGCTCACATCTCTGTAGGAGTCCCTGAAGGGAAAGAGGCTCTGGAAGAGATGATGGGGTCTGCAGGAAGAGACAATGAGAGGATGTAAGAGAACAGGGAGGGGAGGAGGCAGTAGTCAAAGCATACACCTGGAAGTCACCAAAGGCCACCGCACTGTGGAATCTACTGGTCAGTTTTATTTTCAGGGTAGAGCTGTGGCTCTCAGTGGGATACAGTCACCCTCCTTTGCAGTCCCTGAAATCACTGTCCGTGGGACTCCCTGGAACAGAGGCTGTAGTCCAGCTGCATCCAGCCTACACAGAGATCTCCGAGTACTCCCACAAACCAACCTTAATGTGCTCTGCAGTGACCAGGCACACTGCAGGTAGGAGCACTTACAAAGCCTGTCCAATTCAGAAGATGACTCCAGTTAGCACAAGAGATACAGGGATTTGTGGCATACATATTCCGTAGACGCTTTGAAAACTCCTTCAGTTTAGAACATGGTTATCTGACATACTCAGACTCTCCACCCTCCGTGTTACTCCATTTATTTTTCTCCAAATCACAGGGAGGTTCTTTCCCCCACTCTGTTTTCAGACAAGCTTCCTTTGGCCTTGCAGAGCCTGACAGGTAACAGACATCTGGTGCAACCAGACGCTTCTTTTCATCCCCAGACTTCAACAGCCCATCCCAAATTTATTTTGCTGTCTAGGACTTTCTAGTCTCCCTGTCCTTCCCCTCAGGGCAAGTCTCCAAGAACCGACCAACACTCTTTTACAGTGTTTCCACACCTAATTAGCGCCTGGTTTTTCTCCTCTGGAAGCTAGATAAGCAATGTTACAGTAACAAGTAGATTCACTTAGACTAAAGCATGCATGATATGGCTGTTTGTTACAGTGTGATGTCTCCAGTTGTCAAAGGAACATTTTTCTCCATAAGATTAAAAACAAAACAAAACAAACCCCATCCAATATAATTAAGTACAGTCAGTCACCCTTGAAAATAGAGAATACATGGAAAACAAAACCTGGCATCTGAATGTGAAGCTCTTAAGCAAAACTTGTCAGTGCTTCAAGAAATAAATACGAAAACTGTACCACAAAAACACTAGATGCATTATTAGTAGTATCTTTAGTAACAGGAAAAATATTAAAGTGCCATATTGTTTACAACACAAAATTAAAGTTTTAATTTTAATCAGTCCTGTTTACCCAGCAACATTCTGATTAGCAGTCAGAGTTGATTGAACAGTGGAGGAAAGAAAACCCTCTCAAAACAAGATATGCCACATAAAAGACTTCTGCACGAGTCAACAAACAGCAACAGCAGAGTTACACAGCCAGCTAAAGAATGTATCCAGGTCTCTGGCAAACCAAGACACAACTTATGCCTCTGAAGCAGTGATTTGAATATATTTCCTTTCCTCTCCTTTGGTGCGGGGAGCCTTCCTGAATATTTGCATGGCAGAATTGACGTACACATTAGCTTGAAACAATAAAGGAGTGGGGAGGTACAGAACTGAGTAAGAAATCCCAGGAAACCGTTAGCAATTTCTTCTTTATTATGCATATTTTGCTGCTGGAGCACATTATGCTCACTCTCCTCAGGGCAGGGTTTTTTAAGAGCACAGTATATAATGTCAACAACTAAAAATCCAGCACATCCAGCTTGATTTTCTGTCTTTTGCCTCATATTTAGCAGGGGGAGTGCCCTGGCAGAAGCAAGATTTTCCAGCACAAACCTTGAAGCATACAAGGCAGAAGAAGTAGTTTTCCATTCCAATCCCTATGCCTTAATTCCTCCTAAAAAGAAAAATAAAACCCGAACAGGTAAATGCTGAAAACAAATGATGGTAATTCATGTACCCTGTCACACATGTCTATCTCAATTTTAGGTGCTGCCCTGCCACTGCACTGTTCAGAGCAGGATGGTGCCCTTCTCCTTGGTTACTCGGAGTGACAGGCGCAGCCCTCCCACCACAATTATCTGGTGGTGCCTTCCAGGCATGGAGCTACCCAATGCACCTTCCTCCTGGGACACTTCCCAGCAGGGAAGGGGTTCAAAGCTCAGCCGCATCAGTGTCTGAAGCATTCAGACGACATAAATCCACGGCTCCTGAAGATGAGCAGTGCTAGGAAGCAAGCTGCTGCGATTAAACTCTTACTCCAGCAGGGGAAAAAAAAATCAAATGCTGCAATCTTCCATAGCTTGATTAACCACATGCTTCATTAAAGCTTTCGCTGCTGTTTAAGTGAGCTGTAAATGCCAGGAAGGCAGTGTTTTCTTTGAATGAGACAGGGACAGCTCATGAATTTTTAAATTTTTCCCCCCATTTCCTTCTAACCAAAGAAAGTAAACAGGTGCATTAAGCGTAAAAGAAAGGGAATGTGGATTTAAAAGTTTCATGTAGAGTTTCTTAGACCGTCAGCTCTGTCCATGCTTTTGCACTGTGCAAAACTTACAGTAGTTCCCAAGGCTAAAACCATGTAGTAGATGCAGACTAAGCACTTGAAACAAGTTTTACCCCTCTGTTCTCAAATCAGAGAGAGTTTTACATTAGATAAGCCTGGATTTTAAAGGGAAGGGAGATAAATCTGCTAAAAGAAGCTATAGTGGTACAAACCCTTTGAGCCAACACCACTGAAGAGAGAAAGAGTTGGTACCTCACAGTTTCAGCCCTCTATTATATAAATCCTTTTCTTACCTGCAACTGAGAAGAAACAGCTGCAAATAAATGGCCTTTCAGCTGTGGTCACTTCTGTACTTCATTCTTAAGTGCTCCCAGTGTAGCAGCAACCTAAACCAACCCTGCTGGATAACTAGAGCACTGCTGCCTGCTCCTTTATGAGTCTCATGCTGCTCCACAGCCGTTTCCTGGCTCCCTAAAGCCCACCTGCTCCCCACAGCCCCAGCTGCAGCTCATAAACTTATCCCAGGCACCAGGTGAGAATTAGCCCCAGCCCCCTGCAATTGCTGCTTCAGGGCATCAGGTGAGGCCCCTGTGCTAGCCTCACCTCATTCACTTGCATGAAGACTTCTGACTCACCTTCAGAAAGAAAAGCCAAGGGTGGCAACCTAGAATTTTAATTCATTTTGCTTGTTGTCAATAGCTTGAAATCCCTGCAAGATTCTTTTTGTTGGCTGATGAACTGCTGCAGCTTCTGCACTTATGTACATGGAGCTTTCAGGCTGAGCTATTGCTACAGTTATCACAGGCTATTTGAGAAATCAGAGCAACTGCACTGGTCACAGCACAATTTTTGTAATCTTTGTGAAAATATTCCTAATATACAAAGCAATAAAATGCAGTCAGTGATCAAAGCTCCAAAGATGCAGATTGTGCTTTTACTCAGTATGCTGTGAAACCACCCTTTCTCAAATGAAATTTCTGTAAATAAGACTGCCAGTTCCTTGGGTTTTCGGACAAGGGAATGGTCTAGTATTTATAAGGAAAATCTAGATGCTGGCAGGATTTAGATTTAACAGTTTGGACTGCGTTACTTTGAACTGGATAGGATCTCAGCATTTTATTGAATGTGACTTCCTCTAGTCAATGGTACCAAGGTAACCACCAAAGTGCTCCCCAGAGTCTTTCAGGTTGCTGCACCAGGTTTTGCAAGCAATCCCTACCAAGGCCTGAGCCTGCAGTCAGTTGGGGGAGTTGCCGTGGGAGTGGTGCTGGCAGCCACAGAAGGACCTGTGCAGTTTCATGTGGGTGAACCATCAGGCTCAAAGGGCCAACAGTTCAAAGTCCAGCTGGAGTAGTGGCTGGAAGAATGAGCTGATGGAAACTTGATGAAGTCCTGCATGGGCAACAAAAAAACAACTCTCAGCTGGCTGAGTGCCCAGTGGATGGAAGGCAGCTTGAAAGAAAAAGGATCCACCTGCATCCACTGAGTGGATCCTGTTGCAGTGCTTGTGTCACAGAAGAGCAGAATCAGCGAGCGTCAAGAATTGGAATGGCCGACCACAAAGGCTGCAGAATCTCAGTTCTTGTAGACACCCACCTGGACAAGGCCTGAGCAACTGGATCTAACTGTAAGTCAATGGTGCTTTCAGCAAGAGGTAAGACTAAATAACCTCTAGAAACCCTTTCACTCCAAATGGTTCTATTAATCTCAAACTTGAGCTTCAGCAGCAGAAATACATTTTATACTGTTTTCTTTGGCTGTTTTCTTTGTTTCCTCTACCAAGTGCTCTTTATTTGGAAGGCGAAGCACTATCTCCTGAACCATTAAAACAAAACCAAAAAAACCTGAGACATGTACAGAGTTCTGGACATGCACAGAGTAAGGATCAAAACTTCAAGATTTTCTTTAAAACATTACCCTCAGACTAAGCACACAGAGTCTCAAGAGTTGTACATATGCTTTCTCCCTCTCCATAAAGTTGCCCTGGAAATTGGAGTCTAATTACTGGCCTGAGTCAACTGATGTTACTCGGATATCTTGTATGTGCACGTCTATCAGATCAACACCTGATCAGGAGAACTCTAAAATCCTACCCTTTTCTCCAGTACTGCTTTTTTGTTACACAGCCAGGAAGTCCTAGGGGAAAAAAAAAAGTTTAAAAAAGAAGTACTTCCCTAAAAACATCTGGACATTGGTTCAAAAAACTTTCAAATTTTTATGCATGTTACATGTTCACAGTATCCAAGGCCTAACATGAAACACAGTACCTTGAGTCACAAAGCATATACATTTTAAATCTGAATGTAGATTAGCAATTATATATGAAAAAAATAGTAATTTTGCAGCAAAACCCCAAAATTCTGCTCCTTCTCTCCCCTCTCCTATTGTCAGACATGTATAAGTCAAAATGCTTTTACTTACTAATTCAGACTAAAGAAATCAATGTGCATGAACTGGCTTAGTGACATTTTATTAAAGTAATTTTTCAGGTTTCATGCTCCCCCCCACACACATATGTGCAAATTTCTTCTTTTGGCACTAAGCCACAGACCAATTTTGACATGGAAAACAGCTGTAGGAAAAAAAACCTCAGAAATTATCTTATAAATGGACACATAATACATTACAGTGATCCCTTTAGTAGTCAAATGGTTCATGAACATTATATTTTATGTAATATCACAAATGCACAAAATATGCTTTCCATATGATTGCAAAAACAGCAGCGCTCTGGAGCCAAGTGCATGACTTAATATTATAATAATGAGTCTACTTCAGTGTAGTGGATTTTAATAAGACTTTAATAATACTGGTATGAAGCCAAATTACATAATGTCCCAAAATATGAAACAAAGCTTTTGTAGAGAAAATAAAAGCTCATTGAAGTATAACCACATTAAAAAGAAAAAAAAACCCAAAACCAAAAACAACAAAACTAACAACCCACCAATGTTATCTAAACAAAGCCATTAGGCATACTTAATTTTTAAAAATCAAATTAAAGAAAATGAACTCAAATCTATTCCCAGATCTCAAGATAAAATTAAAAAGGATATTATTTTAGGCAACATTTATGAAAATGGAGGTACTATGTCAGCACTGGGAAACAAGCTAACACTTCAATTACATCTTTTGGCACAGATATGGATATGGGTTGAATATCTCCAATTTTTCTCCAAGGACAAAAAAAGATTCAGTTACCTTACAGGTGGAGTCTAAGACTGAACTATGTTGGATTATCTAGGCACAGCTTAGACCAATAAAATTATTTTCTTTTACACATGAAAACAAACTCAGTGCAAAAGTCCCAGAGGTAAAGCACCAAATTATTTACTCTCTCAAGCCCCTTCAATTCTGGAGTCTTGGGGAAACCAAGAATTCAAAATCATTCAGGCATGGACAATTCTCAGAACAGCTTCCTCTCTCAACCCTCCCCAAGCATGGCAATGTCAGATAGCAATTGAAAGAAAAATCAGCATTTCATTTGTTGGGTAACAAGCAAAATGGAACACATTCCAAAAGCTGTAAAATCTTTTAAATATTAGTGTTATGCTAGTTGAAAGATTAGCATTTGCATGGATAACATTTTTTGTTCTCTATTAGGATCAGCTGTGAAGATCCACATATCCAACAGAGAGATCAACATCTATTAGCATATTCCACCTTACTACTGGCTACAAGTACTGCTGTTAAACTGAGGCTGAATCTATGTTGACAGTCCACCAGAGCATGTGGTGATGAATACAGGAAGAATCAGAACAGTTTTCTTTACTTATATTGTTTCATCTACATGTCTCCATTCTTTAAGCAGTTTTGATAAAGGCATAAATTTTTTTTAAGTAGATTTAGATGCCACATGACAAGATGAAGTGAGTGGGACATTTTATGCCTTGGATTTCTTATATACTTTAGCTACAGAAACCATTAAAAAGTTGCAAGTAACTTCAAGATGAAAGGCATTAGCAGCTTTGTAGAAAAGGATAATCACACTCTTCTAAAGACTTAATAAGACATAATTCACAGAAGCTTTTGACATGGTCTGCTGTTAATCGAATCAAAGTCGATGATGATCTTGTTACACTTTGGCTTGAATTCCCTAAAAAAAAAAAAAAAAAAAAAAATATTAGTTAGTGAGTAGTTAAAACATTTTGCTTGCTTTAGAGTTCCAGCTAAATTTTTGAAGGAATAAAAAAAATCACAGAAAACACATCCTTGGATTCTCATAGTTTTCTTCTCTATGGGAGCCAATTATAGTGCACCACACTGAGAGAAACCTGGACAAGAAAGACTAAGACAAAAAGACACATGGGGTGGGTTACCCTGTACATTCTTCAGCTATTGGAATTTATAAATTACCCAGGAGTCAAAGGACTTTTACCAACTTAGCTGCAGGTGGTTGGCATAATGTTACCAGTGATTTTTGTTCATATATACTAATATTTCAAATATTTTTAATATATATTTAAAGATGTAGGTACAGATATAGGCAACCAGAAAAAAACATTTAAATCTTCTGTATATGTATGCATATTAAAAAGGATATTTGGAATACATTTTGATAATATTGATATTTTCATCAATTTTTCCTGACAAGTTTTAGAAAAACTCCTTCAAGCTTTGTGTCAGCATAATAGAATATTTTTCATGGAAGGGAAATAGATCACATTATGCTATACTGGGTAAAACCCAAACTAGTTAAGAGGGAATAATTTAAAAATTGTAACTTTAGAACTCTAAAATTAATACTGCCGCAAAATGTTTCCTTTTATTATCATTACAGCATCTGCTGCAGCAATTAGCAAGGAAGGTATACAGGGACTGAGCATATATTTTCCAGTCTACCAGTAAACAAAAGATTATGCAAATAGTGTGGATTTAGTGCCTAATTAAGCTCTGCAGTTCAGTTCAAGAGATTCATTAAGTACCACCTACATCCTCAGCAATCGATACAAGGATAAGTAACAGTCAACGCAGGAAAGCACATGCTGCTGACCACAGAAACTCTGAATGCTTTGTTCTGAATAGCAATCTGAAATGCAAGAAACATTTCTCACCCTGGAGAAGTTACAAGATTTGACTTGCAAGAGAATGATTTATGCTTCTTAGTCAAATAGTCTTAGTAGACAGGAAATACACCGAAGGACTAAAACTGAATTTCAAGTACTGCTGTGTTTTTCCATGGATGTTTCTTAGCCCAGTAGGTATCTTTCATCCTAAAATTTTATCTGTCAGAATTGTTATGTTTGCAAATTTTTCAAAGTCTTTATATTAATACTGTAAAACTTTTTAGAGTTGCAAAGCCTCCCTGAATACATAATTAGCCTCACCCACAGCATGCTACTCTCATCAAACTCACTGTTGAACAGATTGTCTTTAGGTATCTCTGTCAGTGTCTTTAAAAACCCCACTCTTGAAACATTTTTCAGGTTATCATTATTTTAAGGCAAATATTTCAAGTTTTATCCTTTTCTCACCTTAAAGCTGACCAAAGAAGATGAACAGCTATAAGTACCAAGAATTATTTATGGGTGGCTTGTTTGACATCTTCCCAAACTGACAAGATACTGTAGTTTCAATAAGGATGGAGTAATCCACAAAAACAACAACAATGAAAAATCAGTTGTTTGTTTCAGTCCGACTCATATGATCACAGGATAATTCAGGTTACATGTGTTTCAGGAGATCATTTTGCCCTACCTCCTGCCCAAAGCAGGGTCAAGGAAGACTCTCCCAAGTACAGTGTACTAAGGAACCACCCTCTTGGCAATTTCACTCCCATTCCAGGAACAAAATGAGTCAAGGACAATTTTCTCATACAAACATTTCAAAATTGAACTCTAATTACATAAAAAACAAAAGAATGGTGAAACAGTCCTACAGAGCAAGCCATCTACAAACACTACAGAAGAATAAATGCTACATGACTGAAAGAAGAAAAACATCTGCGCTAGAGTTGGTGTCTTTCATATCCCCCTTTTTTTTCCATTCCAGAGTAAAAATAAAGTTAATTCTCTCACCTATATATAATACCTGCCAAATCAAACATCCGCCGTGCAGCTGTCATTTCTGTAGTGTCATGATACTTGTCAGACATGAAAATAACTTCCTTTATACCTAAAGAAGTCACGTAGAAAAAATGTTAGAATTGCACTGAAAAAAAGTAGTAATGTCTGGTGCACAAAATCAGAAGAGGCAGCATTCATCCACATGGTCTACAACTCCTTGGTACACCTCTACTCACAAATGTATGCTCTGTAAAACTGCTGAATGATCTTTGCCTAAATCACTTAGGTAGGGGAGAAATATAAAGGCTTCAAAAGAGAATTCACAAGCATTTCATAGCTGATCAACATCTTCCTGTGCTTGCCAGACAATATGAATATCAATACATTGCAATTTAGTGCTGACCTAAGTGCATAAGGAAAAGGATGAGTGACTACATTGAGAACAAGCAGCCAATCTACCTTGAAGACCATTTGATTTTGATTCTCTAAGTTAGAGAATTGTATGTTGCACAAATGCAGAATACCACCACCTTCCTTCCCTCTTCACCCCTCTTGACTTCAAACCATACTGAACCAAAATAAAGAAGCCTCCTTTTTGCTGCTTTCTGCCTATATTCCTGTGGCCATTAGTAGTAAGAGACACTCCCCAGAACAGCAACCCATGCTGGGACTGCATGACTTTACTCAGTGAGCAAAATACATGCTACTTTAAGCAGAGATTTTTACAGAATTGAAGCCTGCTGCAGATACTGCCTAATCTCAAAAAAGGAGACACATTTAGGCCAGCACATTTGCTGCAGTGGCACAGATTTATAATAATTGTAATGAAAGATATAATTAGAGTAGGATCATAGAAATCTTATGACATTTATGAGGAAAGATATTTTAAAATCTTCAAATATCTACTATGCATCACATTCAAATTAAAATTTCATGTATATACTCCCAATAGACCTTTTGTCATGCAGAAGTTTATTTCCTTCTGCCCTACTCTATTCAATGTGCCAGAGCACAGTAAAATTGACAGTAATTATATGCAAAGCCTGTGTTGTTCTTTGGCAGCTCCTGGTCTAAGAAGTTACAAACCTAAATTAGAAGCACGTTTAGAATCACAGTAGATGCAATTAGCACTGGAAAAATTTGGCACCATTCAGATGCAAAAAATCCCCACAAGTAGCATCTTATGAGGTTGACAGTGCAATTAATTTAGATCTAACATCAGCAATTTAACATCAAATACATCTATTAGAAGATGCCAATGAGCAGGCAGCTCTGCAACCCTGAAAAAGCAAGCTGGCACTACTGCTTACCTGCCTGGATGATGAGCTTTGCACATTCATTACATGGAAATAAGGCAACATACATGCTGCAGCCTTTCACATCAGCTGAGTTTTTGTTCATGATGGCATTCAATTCGGCATGGCACACTGATTAAACAAGGGAAAAAACAATTCATAATACCGATCATTAAAATAAATTGGTCAAACTAAAAGTGTTACAATATAACTGCCTGCATTATATTCAAAGGCAAATAGCTTGCACAGCTTATCATAAAGGGTAGAGAAAGAAATAAAAGCAGAAATACCAAGATCAATGAAGGTCAATTGTTCTGACCGGGCTGCTGATTAGTAATGATATCATTAAGTGCATTAGCACTGCCATTTGCTAACACCTATTGCAGGCAACAACGCCTTAGGCTGTGGGCCAAGCCATTGCAACCACCCTTAGTGAAGCAATATCTCACAGCTTCACAACTCTCTGGAGTATCTAACTGCCAGTATAAAACAGCTCATTTATGTGTTTACATGCACAGATAGGAACAGTCTTATGGTTGTAGGAGCGCACTGCGCGCTCTTAAAGGCAGCAGAATCGCCAGGTAAAACCAAGCAGCTCTGTCCTCTGGGCCTCAGAAATGCTCAGCACTGCTGCAGGATCCTCCCACCCCCAGAATACACAAGACACACTCGGCCATAAAAACATCCAGCTTCAATATTAGAGTGACTTTACTGCTCATTAAAAGGTGCCAGACTTCATAAGCAGGAAAACAAAGTCCTGTATTTCTCCATGGATTTGAGATAGGCCAGGCAGCAATGGATCATCCTGCCTTACTCCACTGTAAAACAATAGCTCTTCCAGGACAGACAGCACCAGTGTTTATAATGAGTACAGAGCAGATTATCTAATGTGTTACCAACACAGCTGAGAAGAATGCAGCTTCTGTGTCGTCCACAATCAAGCTCTGAAAAAAACATTAGGATCTCTGCAAGAACTTCCTGTTTACTCCTAGGAATAACAGCAAGTTGCATAATTTATATACCTACCTACTAACAAACTGCCTGCTGCCCTGACTTCTTAAACAGATGCTGAAGAATGCTGCGGGTTTGAGATCATTGAGAGACCTGCATGTGCAGACAACCTTAAGAAGTTTTCCACTGCTTGTTTTGAAGAACAGATTTTTTTTAAAAACTCGTTTTCTTTTCCCTTGTGCCCATGTGACAATTAAAACAGACCAAGTTTCACAGCACAACTTCATAGCAAACTTGGTGCTATATGCTGACCTCTGTGTGAATGATCTCACCACACAAATAACTGAGTGCAGTACCTTCAACACACAGGAATCATTGCTAAATGGAAATGTTTTCCATATGGGCTAAATGTCTACATGGAATTTTCTATACAACAGCTAATGCACTACAAATTTACGGCCTAACTTACAGCACACAAACTTTCCCATGCAAGCAAGTCACAAAGGACTAAACACTTGCAAAGTAAAGCTCAGTATTGGCTTCTACCACGCCCATGTTATGCTGTCCACATACCATCTCATAACCAGTAAAGCCAGAAACCAACACAAAAACCAGGAAATTGAAAAAGAAGAAAAACAACCAAGAGCCAAGAACCATCACATTAAGGCTTCTTTCATTTTTACTGTTTCTATTGCAACTCTTATTGGGTCACACTGTATTTTAAATATATCCCCTTAAGTGTATGGGACATGCAGTTATATGAACCTATACATTGAGAAAATCCAGAAAATATGTTGAACTCCAAGTACATTACTAAGTTGCACCAATCTTACAAAGCCTTTACAATAAATAGTCAGTGAATTATTTTTCTGGGGCTACAGAGGATTGAGTAAAAGAGTGACACAATTTCCACAACTGGAAGTAGGGGTTATGTCAACAGGACAGAAACATCAATTTAAGTTTCTTTGAACAACATATTTGTGTTCTAGGCAGCAGTTTAAAATATAGAAGGCATCCAGAAAGAAGGTTGTTTTCAAAGGCTCCCAAAACTAAAAAAGAAACAAAAATAATGCCTTTAGTAAATATTTTTCCTTCACAAAAACTCAGAAATCTTCAGCTGTAAAACCAGACAAGTTTCATTATTAGTATTGCAACAAGTTTCCTTCCTGCACTAATGAGAGAAAAAGGTTCTTTTGACAGACTTATACAAACTCTCAAGAACAAACCTCTTCCCAAGCAAAAATAAGATCAGGCCAAGAATAACTTATAGAAGATAATCAGTTGGAGCAAGGGAAAACCATAAATTTTGCCTCCTGACCATCTTCACACAATCTGAAGTTAAGAAAAATTACAACTATCCCATGTGGACAGAAGATGCAGAAGCAGCAATAAGAAACAGACAAATCATTCCAAGACAAAAACTACTTAAGTCTACAACAAACCCAGCAAGTTTTCATTTCAGATAGAAAATTAGGTACATTTTTCATCTGCCTAACCAAGTATTTCTTACTGAACTTATTGCAGAAACTGGTACAGGACCAGAACCTTGCACTGACTCCAGAAGTCATAATTTTCCATCCAGTATTACTTTTTTAGTCTACTGGGCTATTAAATACCAAACTGTTTTGTCTCAGTTACTGTGATTTGAAGGTATATTCTGGGAAGCTATCATTACACATGTCTGTTTTATACATCTCCCTAGACATGTGCTACTTATAAAGGGTTATTATGCCAGATGGTTCTTAAGAAGGTGCTGGCATCAGACAAGTATTTTTAGGCTTTGTCCCATCACTCTTTATTCCCTCTTAACTCATATTCACCTCTCTCTGACAAATAGGCATTGACCAGGTAAGATAGGTCTATGACCCTCAGATTTTTCTTAAAGACCTCCTTTTTTGAGAGACAGAAAACAAATCCAGAAGTCCAAAATCCCTCTTGTTAATGACTAACTAGTTCATATTTGGGGTGTTATGAAGTTTTCTAAGCTGTTAAGAGCTCCTGCTAATAGTTACAAATTGTTCTCTCCAAGATAGTAAGAAGCTAACTTAAAATAACCTTTCACAGGTTCACAGTATTCAGAACTCTGAAAACTCTATCTTTAGGCAGACTAGTAAAACTAAGAATTTTTACAATACCCTATGAGAGGCTCGAGAGCTTTGGTTTTTAAAAAAAGAATATTCACATGTAGCCAACATAATATCAGGTCCACAACAGTGGTTTCCATTCTGGAGAAGTAGCTTGAAAAGTATTCTCAAAAGGCTTCATTAGCTGAAGAAATAACCATGCAATGAGAAGTTAAGTGTGTGCTCTGACATTCCCACCACCTGCTACTAGGTTCATGAGAGGGGGAAAGAAAAGAAAAAAGCCAATGAATGACTGCTTCATTGCTGGTAGTATTAATTGTTAGTGTTTCTATCTCTTCTCATTGCATGCTGGTTTGTGTTGTATAGCTGAGGCAGCACTCATCCTTAAGCTCACCTGTAAATAAGAGACCCCTGCTTACCCTACAAATGGTAATTTTTCAGGATTGAACAATTAACATGAGCATGTTCCCAGTGGGTTGCAGAGTGAGAAGTACTCTTCCCACATTCTAAACATGTTCTGACTAGCAATTTCATGAGAACCACAAGACTAGTCAAGGTGTTTAATACTGTTTAAAGGCTTACATGCTTGATGAAGAGCATGCTAAGGACCACCATAACTTTAAAGACCTTTTAAAGAAGCAATCATAGGAAGGGCTAGGGAGAATGACTTTTTAGTGCTATTAATTACTAATTGAGCCAGATTAAGTATTTTGTTATCCTTTTCTTGCTGGAACTCTGACACTGAACACAGCAAGAATCCCAGGAGGTATCAAAACATTAATTTAAAGAATAGAGTCTGGAGTGACAACCACTAGGGGCAGTGGTTGATGCATCTGGAATTTGTAGAATGACATCTATTTTTGTCAGTCTTTTTGAAAGCATTGGGATGGTTGCTGGTCACTTCATTAAGGGCAGGCAAGACACTGATGCTGGGCTGGCACTGCCCTAAGCCCCTGCTACTGTTCTCTCTCTCTCTCTCTCCCTCTCCCTCTGTGCTGAAGAAGAAGTTGCTGCGGTCAGGGCACAGAGGCAAGGATAACAGCAGCAGATTTGTTGGGAGGCCTAGCCTCCTCAGACTGCCGCAAGAAAAACAGAACCCCAGCCTCACGGCTTTCTTCCACAAGAACTGGGAAGGGAACCTGGGAACCACTCAGCCCATTTATGAACATCACAAAACTTGCTGGGTCAGACCAAAGAAACACCTCTCAAAATGTAAGCAGCATTAGCTAACCCACCCTATTTCACAGTTTCTCCCATCCTGCTCCAAACTGGTTCTACTCCTAGCAGAACACAGAGGTGTTTCTTAGCAGGCAAGTAGAAGAAGAGGAACTGTTGTTTCTAAATCTCCAAACTTTCTACAGGTTTGATGTATGACACCAGAGAACAAAAATCCATGCAGGACGAGAGTGAGTGGCTGCAAGTGGAGATCATCTCCTATAGATCCCCTTCCCATCTGAAGCCTCATCTTTGCTCTGCCAATTGGAGAGAGAGCATCACACCTCTTCAGAGTGCCTTATCAAATTTTGTGCTGTCAAAATAACAGCTTCTATAAAACTAACATTTGCCTGAATATTGTTGAGTGTTCATTTCTCTGAAAAATTGACAAAAAGCTCATAATCCAAACACAAGGAAATGTTGATAACAGTTTGTTTCATTTTACACAGCAGGTACTGTTCAATTAGAGCATACTTTTTGCCACAGCACATATTTTATCATATTTGAACCTGTATAAATATTTGTAAGCATACTTACTCAATATTTTCTGTATTGCTCAGAGGTTTCTAAATTTGCCAGTCATTTTAATTTAAAACCCTTAATTAGAGACTAGTTGTCAAATGGATGTTCTTAGATTACAGTGGAGACAGAGGGCATAACAGGAGCACAGCAACTAGATTTAGAGGGAAGATTTGCGTTAATAGGACAAAAATGCAGCATTTTAAATGATTGGTGAGAGGAAACTGAGCATCAACAAATCCTCAGATTCATCTAACAGAAACCGAGGGCACACTTTTGACTCTGAAAATCAGAATTTTGCCTAATTACTAAGAAGCTCCTGCACATAGTACTGAACACAATGCTTCAGGAAGGGCTTTTAATCTTAGTAAAACTGGCCTTCCATTTCTCTCATGTGCACAGGCACACCCTTGCAGCAGACAAAGGTAACCAAGACCAAGGTAACCAAGGTAAATTTCAAATCAACAAGTTTCAAGATACAGCAAAATTCAAGAGTGACAGGACTTGTTTAACCTCACAATAGAAGTTCAAAAGGTAACTGTTATCAGCAAGTGCACAGGGAAGGAGAAAGGGTTAACCACAAGAAACGCTAAAAGAACATTGCTGGCACATGCAAGAACCTAAAAACTAACCACAGATAAATTTAGGGTGGAAATTGGAAGATTTTTAGCCATGAAATAGTAAATCTGATCAGAGCTGTAGGGTCAATGCATCCATCAGTTCTTCTGGAGCTCAATAAATTATAGGATCACCTAACACCCTTCTGCAAAGATTGCCTCTGGGTCCAATCCTCTACTATGTCTATGCTGCTAAACACAGACAGGGCCAGGGACTGACCCCTGGCCCTGAGGCCAACTGGCACAGACTGGCTCATGCTCATCTTAGGGCTCCATCAGCAACACACTGCCCTCAGGCCCCAGTTTCCTCAAGCTCCAGAGTCCCGTGACACCACACAGTTATTTTGTATGTCTCAGTTCAAAGTGCATAAAGAAGTGAGAAGACTTTTATGCAGCCCACCAGAGAGGGATTTTCAGAGCATGAAACAGAGTACGTGTTGCATATCTGCCAGTATGCCTGAGGGAAGGAGGAGGGTTAAGCATACCATCTCAGCAGGCTTTGCATTATAAGCCTATACCTGATGACTGTTTTCTTTGCAGTCTTTTTTTCCACCCGGCCCTCTGGAACACCACTGGAAGAGCAATAGTGAAGCTCTGTTCTGGAGAAAGCTACTAAGAGTGGTGCAAAACACGGGAAGTGAGCTAAGCGTTTATGGCTAACCCACAAGAGTACCCAAGATCTGGGGTTGGATCTGGTCAGCACTCAGTTCCAACCCCAGACCTTTCTGTAGCACTGCAGATGCATGAAGTAGCTCCAGAAGACATCTTCCAACTTAGTGTGGTGGTACGTGCACAATTACCATCAGCTTCATCTAATAAGCTACACTGCAGTGATGAAAGTGCCATCAGTCCCATGGTTAGCTAATGGAGCACACAGTAAGATTGTATTGTCTCTGAACAAGCCAGGCAGGAAGATGCAAGGATAAAAAGTTCAATTTACGCAAATGCTGTGATGATTAGCAAAAGGAGAAAGGAAAAATGACAGTTTAATGAGATTTTAGCAGCAATTCTATGTGTCTCTGCATCTACCAAGAATTTTTGTAAGCAGAAAATTTTTTTTTTATATATGTACTTGTCTGGTCTGTCAACTGTGCTATCAAGATTAATAAGAAATTGCTAGAGTTTAAATGATCTGTGAATTACAAAATAGGTTGTTTATTCATCACAGCAGACATTTTGTGTTACAAAGTTGTGATTTTTTTAATGAGGTGAAGACTAAGATAATTGGGGGGAAGGGCAGTAGTTAAACCAACTCCTGGAAATCAACTCAGCACTCCAAGCTGTTACTAGTTAGCTCATTTTTTAAACATCACATGCTCCTCACTTTCTACAGTCAGAGTTAACAAAAAGAAAAAATTTCTCAGATCATCTTGTACAAAGATTCCTCACAGTACTTTTAGTTTAAACTGGTCAGCTCAGATGTGAGTGCCTGGAATGTGCTCCAATGCCAGAGACCACCCACACCGATTTTAGCTCAGAACTGAGACCTTACAGCAGCATAAAAATTCAACCAAAATCAATATTCTGTTTTCAGTGCTTTATATTTAATCAATGGGCTAACACTTGTTTCCTCACCCTATAAATAAAGAGCAGTCATACTAAGTTGCACCATTATGGTCACAGCACTGTATGTAAAACCAGTGGTTCAGAGCAGACTTCAAATTTGGCTCTATTTTGGGAATACACCTGTTACAAAAAATAATATGAAATGATCCTGAGCTTAAGAGTTACCATTAGAGGTTTTATAAAAAATTGGTGAAGTGAACAAGGACAAAGTACTGCAGTTTTAAGAAGTCAAAAATATCAAACTGATGAATTATGTGCTGAGCCACTGCATATCATCTTTCACTTCAAAGCTATAGAAAACCAGAAAATGGTTTGTAGAAAGGGCTCTGAGTGAGCTCAGGCTATGTCAAAACTCATGCAAGTTTAATTTCTCGATCACACCAATTGTTAAAGTTACAAGTAAGATACAGAAACAGTAGGCAGAGATAAATACTGGTCACCAGAAAAGAGTGACCAGTATTTATCTCTGCCTACAATATTTCTCTGCAAAAGGTGAACTCTTGTGCTGACTTTCTCCCACTCACGCAGAGGGAAAGAAAATTTCCCAAGGTTCTGATTCTCTCTTTTGTGTTTCTCTGCCCTGCCATTCCTGAGCTCAGGACAGGCTGAGATGGAGAAGCTCCTGTTTTTTCTGTGCCTGTGGCTTCTGCTGCATTCGTGTCACACACAGATGTGCAGCAGGAGCTGGAGTGGGTACAGAAAGATGAAGGGGGACTTAGGGAAGCATGGGAACTGTATGGTCTCTTACCAGTCCTAACCAAGGTCTCTTCCCCACATTGCAGGCCACAAGGCAAACCAGTCTCCTTGGTTCCTGCAAACCACACCTGATCCAGAAGAGGCAGCCCTGCTGATAGGTCCACCAAATTTCATGAAAGGCCCTTTAAATAAATTACAGAAGGCCAAACTATGCCTACTGCAAAGACAATGGCAAGATCCACAGTAGCACTCAACCACATTTACCATTAAACCATCTTTGCTCTTTGTTCCTTTTGTCCATTTAGTAAATGGGAATCAAATCAGAGGCTGAAATAAACAATGAAAGTCACCTCACCCATAGGAGGTTAGACCCACGGCACACAGACTTCAAGACAAATATTCAGCCTCCTCATAATGTATACAACCTATGTCATCAACACCTGAAATGGAAATTTCCCACAACAACTGGAGTTTATAATTTTAATACCTGTATTTTAGACCCAATTACTTGTTTTACATATACACACACTGTAATTTCTGTGCAGACAAACACAGAGAATCAGCAATTATCTGCAAGCACTGCAACTGTGTGCTAATGAGCTGCCTCATGTTTACAGGCTTTCACCATCTAATCCAAAAAGGCTAATATTTATGAACTTATTTCACCAGGAAGTCAGTCCTTCAAAAAGACTGCTTTCTATCCTGGTGTACCACATATGGGCACATTATCGATATCAAGTGAGTGGAAGAAAAACTGATTGATACTTTACCAGCTGCAAGTTTCACAGATACAGACATCACAAGTCTAACCTGTCAACCACAAGAAGCCTTACCATAAGGATATTTTGTGTCTAATCTATTTGCTCCAGTTCTTGTCCAGGGTAGTACATCATCACTGCAACCATTAGGCATCCCATTGTATCCAATTCCAACAATCTTGTTTTCTGAGTTTACAATGCAGGCACCAACCTAAATAAAATCAGATTTATACAGTACCAACAGCATGCAAAACAATGTGTTAACAATGACGATGAGACATGAATAGTCAGTCCTACCATTTTCATTTAAGAGATACAAGCTTCACTTAATATATTAAGTCACACCATCTAGTAAGCAGGGCTACAATTGTACCTAACTGGTGGGGCTTTGGAATAAGTCAGGGCAGATGTAACTCTGTTACCCGTTTGGTCATGCTCTTCCCATCCCAGCCTGCCAGCACTGTTCCTTGTCTGCTTATGAAATAACCTAGTTCAGGGAGCAGAAACAGCACTGAATAAACCCTAGTAAACATGTAAGTTCAGCTCCACAAACTAGCTTTCCCAGCAGCAGTATGAGCAACAAGTTATGAAAGATGTAACAGAAATAAAAGTATTGGCTGATGCAGGCCTCACAAGACTTTGTGGCTTGTTGCAAAATGCACTAAGATTCCAAACCTTTCAACTCTCACCCTTTATTGCTTCAACCTAAGTCTACAAAAGGACTCGTCTTAAAGAATGATGAAGCGCCCCATTTTTATGTTTTCTGCCTGTATTATTTGTTGAAATTGCAACAGTACTAATTTTAATTCACATAAAGTGTTTATCAACCAGCCCTTGGGTAACAAAACTTTAGCCCCAGGTGGATAACCTTCAGAGAGAAAAGTGCTGTAATGGACAGAAGGAAGTGAACAGATTGTTTTTCTGCGATTTGCTTCCTGATTTTTTTCACACAAAGGGTGATGACTAACAGGATGACTGGATCCAGCAGAATAGCATGTTTCAGGAGCTGTATCAATCACTTGAAATCAATATTGAACAATATTGAACAGAGGCACATGAAATATGTGAAAAATGGAAACAGACAGTGAAGCATAGGGAACAGGGGATCCTGGGGGACGAACAAACTAGAAGAAAATTCCAGTCAACCCAATAAGAAACAAATACTCTTACGGGTGAGGAAAAGAAACTAGCAAAATGTTGTGTCTTAAAAAATTACAACCTAAAACTTCCAGCAGTTTTATCCTCCTCTAAAAGTGACTATATTTACTGGAAAAAGGAGACAAAATGCATGTGTTATTTTAACTTCCAGATGAAAAGATGATTTATAAAACTCCAAGCTACAAACGTACACAGAATTATATATATTATACATATGAGGTCAGGCCCAATAAGAGAATTTCTGTAACAGAAGGTGCTGACTATATTAAAAACTGAATAGCTATACACTGAAATAACTTTTATTAAGAAATTCCTGAAACCGCTATGTGTACATCTGATGCGATATGCACTACAGATTAGGTTAGCTGATTATTATATGTTGCCTTCTCACCTGAGAGCTTGGATCCTTACTTCTTTGTGCTGACAGAAAAGCTACTGCCATAAAATATTCAGGCCATTCCAAATAATTCTCTCTTTTTTTGCAGGATGCTTCACTGCAGAAACAATAGTTGATAGAAAAAAACAGCCATTAGCAAACACCACAGACCTAGAGTTACTACAAATTGTATTATTTTAATGTGCACAAGTTTAAAGGAACCAGGATCAGAATGCGGCCAAGACCACATATTCACTAATATTTTGATAGTAAACCCATCAGTTTTAAGTGCTTTCCAGGAACTTATACATGCAACATTTCCTTTCAAGGAAAGGCATCAAGCAAGGTTGCAAATTTCATTTTTAGATAAGAAGGCTGAGATATTCAGAGCACTGAGCAATTCAAAGACAGAGCAATTTATCCTTTACAGATAACACCTTGTATATTTCTAAGGTTTGGGTATATCATGTACTGCCATTCTTCTCAAACAACATAATCTTTGTTTTGATGACTGTGATAACTGTCAACCTCTAATCTAAGTCATTTTGTACTTCTGCCAAAAACAGGTGCTCAGTAGCTTCCTATTTGGTAACTTCCTCGGCAGGCATTAATTTCTAACCATACAGTTATCACTGTAAATTTACCTCTTGTTACAACATTTACCACCAAAGATCTGAGGCCATTCCAACAGTTCCCTGCTAATTTTCTCTTGAGATTTTGTCTTATGGAGGCTTCTGAAAACTGACAGGAGATGGGTTCAAGAACTTTTCCTTTAGATATAATATATAGAAGTGCCACAAAAGGTTGCTTCTTTCCCTGACCTGAAGGGTAGATTTGGGGGAAAGAGGAAGGAAAAAAGGGTGATACATCATTTTATCTTGCCTGCTTATGGGTGAAAGCCTGCTCAGACAGTGTAAGACACAACAGGGGAATTTCTGTACTTTTCAGCTCAAAGAAAAGAAAACCAGACATCTCTCTCTTCACATACACATTTAAGCTTTGAAAATTCAAAAAAAAAAATCAGATTGAAAGAATTTTCCCCCAAACTCTCTCAACTATCATTGCTACAACTTGAAAACCAAACCAATGGAACATCTCAAATACAATGATTAACCTATCAAAATACAAGGGGCACAGTACTTTTCTTCTTGGGCTCCTCTTACCAAAGACTACAGGTTAAGACCAAGATACCCTTCTTGTGATGTACAGCCATGCAGAAAAATACATCACAGGTAACTGCAAGCAGCAAGACATCTCCTAGCAACACTAGTACCAGCACTTTCAGAAGGCAAACATTAGAAGGCAAGTGTTTAGGTAATCATTATTTTTATAACTAAAACCATGTATTAGAGGCTTGCAGTTAGCTTGTCATAAAGAGGTTACAGTCTTTGAGTGAAAACAATGATAAAACTGTACTTTAGAAACCTACAATGTGCTATTTACCAAGATAAATTGCTGGTTTTGAATAGTCTGTATGTGGCACATTACAAGTTAGCAATTTTGGCTTGTTCTTGGAATGAACGAGGATCACCTTTAAGGCCACCATCTCAAAGAAAGGAGGGAAGAACACACGCTCTTGATGTAACCCACACACTACTCTCACGCTTTGACAAGATTGCAAATAGTGCCCAGAACTGTCAATTGTCAAAGCAAACACACAAATCAAGTATGTGATTCTAAAAATGCCCAAACTGACTTGAATCACTGTAACTAAAGGGTTGGGGCTATATCCTACCAAGAAGGAAAAGTGCTCAGAGAAAGAAGAGATTAAAGACATACACTCACACCACTCTGTGCCAAACTGAACTTTGACAGGTTAAATAAAACATCAAGAAAATGTTTCAGCTATATGATTATTTAAAATATCTCCAAAAAAGGGATTTACAAAATCTAAACCACAACTGGACTTTCAATGATGGCTTCTGGCTAAGTGACATTCACAGTGATGTGTTTGGAGATGGATAAAACACAATGCAGAACTACACTGAATAAAACATTCTGGGAAAAGGGCCCCAGAAAGATAGTAGTACTCTGAACTACGAGGTTGTGAGATCTCCTTTTGTTAAATTATTCCCTAGCAACTCTACTTATTCAAAACATAACAAAAGCTAGTATTTACTTTTCTAATAAATACAGAACTGTATGTAAGTGGAGGTCCCACAGAGCACCAACTTCACAGGGAGAAGAGCATATCTAAAACATAAGCAGAAGGCTTACATCAAAGAGAAATAAACCCCCCCACAAAGCCCTTACTCAATTACTTCTACTTAACATCATTGTGTTTGGCAAGACAATTCCCTCAACTCAGTGCACAAGAACTCAAGAGTGTGAAATGGGTATAAACCACTTAGTTTCTGATTGAGCAGGAGCCAAGGCCTTGGCTAGCAGTCAAGCACATACATGAAAATTAGTTTATGGATTTGGAGCAGCTGAAAATCTTTTTTATGCTCATTTGCAAGCTCTAGAATTGCATGAATGAAAGATACTCTAGAAAATACTATAGCTAGCTGCAAAACAGGCAATCAAGGCTTACCCTTAGGATAACCCATAAGAACTTCTGAACAAAAATAACAGAAACTGAAAGCTATGAAGACTACTGCTAAGAACAATGGGGGGAAAGAAAAACCTAAATTTTAGAACAATTAGTAGTCTACAGAAAATTTTGCAAAGGTTATTTCAAGGGAAAATAGAGAAAAAGATTCTATAACTGCAGAACACTGCCTCGTTTTTCACTTCTTTTTCATTCATCTAGGCTTCAAGTAAGCTGTGACTACATCTGAAAAAGGAACAAATGTCATTCAGCTACTTTAAAAAATGGTCTAGCATAACGAAAATTTCTTTTGAGAATCGTAAAACAGAATTTATAATCTCAAATTTTTTCATACGACAATTAGGACAGTCAGCTATACAACAATATAGTACAGCTGGAGGATTGGGGGGGTATCAGATCAATCTCCTTCTTTTTTTAAGTTTTTCCTCTGCTTCCTTATCTTTGATGTCATGTGCATTATGTTACAACTCTATTCAAGCAGCATTATTCCCCAGTATCATATATACTACTATCTAAGACCAGCTTACCTTGGCATTGAAATCACAAGTAAAAAATGAAGCGTGCATTAAAAAAAAGAATCATCTCCAGCTAAGCTCTTGCTCCCTAAAAGCCAAACAGGATACAGGCTCTAGATGACCTTTAATATAAGCTTCTTCTTTAAATCTCCTATTTTATGATCATTACTAGATTAAGTGAGTGTGGGATTTCCTTTACTTGAGGCTTCTCATTTTTCGCAGCATATAGGTACCGAGATAGGGTCATTACATATTCCGTACTGGGAGGGAAGGTTTTCAAAGTGAAAACTCAGTCTTTCTTACAGAAAAACAGTACTCAGTTCATTGAAATTTAGTTATATTCACAATTTTCTTGGGAGATAACTCATCAAACTGTAGAGATAAACACTGTGTATGAATACTGAGCCTCAATTAAGCAGTATAAGAACACTTCCCTTCACTGAACGTACTTCACTTTTACAGAGTCACTTCTGACTTTAATTAATTGCTTATTACTCACGCCGGTCCTCCTTTCCGGAAATAATGAACACAAGACACCCTGCCTGCTCTTCTTCCTATCCCAGCGATTACGAAACCCACGTAAAACAGGCCATGCCCTCACCACAGAGCCTTTAGGGGCTTCGGGAAACGCCTCCCCACCAGGATGGATCTCCCCCGGCACGGCTACGACCGGCGCTGCCCGGGGCAGCCCCCGGCTGCGCGGACCCTCCTCTCCCTGCCTCTCCGTCCTGGCCCGGAGGATTCCAGCTTCCCTCCCTCCCATCCGGAGGATTCCAGCTTCCCTCCCTGCCGCCCTCAGAGGCTGGAGTGGTCGCTCGGCCCGGCCGCACGCCCCGCGGCCGTCGGGCCCCGCCACCAGGGCTTCCCCCGCGGGCGGCAGCGGCCCGGCCCGCCCGGAAAAAGTTCGGTCAGCCGGCGTGCGAGGGGAGCACGGTGGCGGTGGGGGAGGGAGCCGCGGGACGGCAGCGGGAAGAGCTTGCGAGGCCTCCCGCGGGCCTTGCACTGGCGTACCCGTTCCGCGGGAGCCCGGGCTGGGGGCCGCTCATCGCACCGCGGCCACGCTGCTTTCGCCGCTTGGCGCCTCAGCTCGGGCAGGCGGGGCCGGGGGCGGGCCGGCGGTGCCGAGCCGCGCCCCGAGCGGCACGGCGGGAACATGGCTTCGGATGCGGCCGGGAGCTGATCCCGCTGCCCGCCCGGGCTGCTGCGAGCCCCCGCGACACTAATAACCAGTCACTTGAATGCCCGTTTAATTGTCTGTCAGATGGTGCTTCTAATGTTGTCATTTGACATAAGCATGCGGGTTATCGCCCTGCTTACGCTCTTGAGGTAAATGCTGTTTATTAAAGCTTGACATTAACATATTAAAACGACGAAAAATCTGAGTTTTTATTTGTTCTCTGGATATAAAATTGATGTGGAAATTGAGTTATGATTTATTTATTATGGTTTATATACCTCCAGCTGCTGCTAGGTCGTAGAAATCTCCCAGGATGCACAGGTAGCTGAACATAAATATATATATATATCCCCCATTACAGTGCAAAATAAGAGGCATTATAATTAATATTAAATGTTGGTGTGGCGTGTTGGTGTTCCTTGTGTGAGAAGCTGTCTACCCTGGCTGGCTGGCTGGCTGCCACTAGGGCATGCCTTTGCAGAAGCACCTTTGCAGAAGCGCTCAGACGGGAGCAAGGTACACATGTTCGTTCGCTCCACGGGGCTGCGAGGCATCAAGTGAAGACTGCCCGAACCCAGCCGAACGTGACCCATTCGGTTCCCACTGGAGGCAGTGACAGGGGCAGCGAACTCCGTGATGGACAAAAGGAAAACATTTGCCTTTGAGAGCCATCCCCAAGAGGGGTTTGTGTGCGCTAGCCGTGGGTTTGCACTGCATGTGAGCTGCAGTGCACCACGGAGCTGAATGTGGGCAGCTGACGTGCCTGAGAGAATGGTTTTCTGCAGCCTGGTCAGAAATCTTCCTCTTCATCCAGGAGGATGCTTCAGGTGGAAAATGACATTTTTGGGAAACCGGGTACACAGCATCTCAGGAGCTGTCTTTATAGAGCCCCCTCACTGACTATATGCACAGAAATTGCACAATTGGTTACCCTCCTACACCAACATGAGTGCAAGAAGATGGCTAAGCCAAGGATCCTGCCATGCTCATAGTTATTCTTGAAGCTATGCCAAATCAGAGAGATCCTGCAGTGATCAACACGGAGGAGCATATTGCTAATATGTTTTCATATTAAGATTGCTGTATCAGTTGGCTTTTTATTTAGACAACTGACAAACTATCAAATATGAAAATGTTACTTAATTTCACAGATATTCCTATTCAGTTGTAACCAGAAAACTTGGCAAAAGCAACCTGTTATACTTCAACTGACAAGTTTTCCAGCCCTCGGAGTGGGAAAACAGCTATTTCAGTTTGCAAGACTTCTATTGGCATAATTTCATATGGACAACAAATGTTCATGTATGGTTTGTTAATGAATGAAAAGGAACTATTTAAATGCAAGAAAAAGAAAACAAATTTAATGAAAGTAGCATCACTCAGGAAAGCATGAGACTGAAGGTGAAATGAAAGGCCTGATGATGGTTGATCATGAAGACAGTTAAAGAGCACTCAATTAATCTGGAGGAAAAAAAATAGCACAATTCAGTTCAAAAAGTTCTGTACTGTCTGTGTATCTGTTTCTGCACTCTTGAATTGTATGTATGAATTAAAATTGTAGCACTACAATTATTCATGCCAAATTTGTTATTTTTCATAATTAGGATTCTGAGGATAAACCCATAACTTCTACTAACTACTACTACTACTTATATTACAGCAGTGATATATGGCCTGAGGAGGAAAACTTCTGGTGGAGTTTTAATGAGACTCCTGTAATGTTGCTAAGTGACACATCTTCTGGAAACCTTGCTACATTGGTGTTTCCCCTAGGTTTTCTCAAAGAGTTATACTGAAAACTTCTCTTGTGACCAAGTTGTGACCACTCTTCTGACAATGTACTACTGTATCTGATGTAACAGCCTCTTTCTTTAAGCACACATGGGAAGAAAGGCACACCTGACTAGGTAAGATTTAGGCCAGGATCCTGTGTTCTAAACACAGGGTTGTGCTGAGGGTAGGTAGCTTGACTTACTACAAGTTTGGAGAAAAATCATGCTGCCTGGCAGGCTCCATAGGACTTCTCTGCCTGTTGCCTGCTTTGCAAAAGCAGCACCTACCCTGGATCAGCTGTCTGAATCCTCCTGTCCATTAACTCTGAGATCCAGAAGTTTATTTGCATCTTTCATCTGCCTCAGAAGCATTCAGATCTCTGTGACAGAACTAGAGGGCTCTAACTCAAAAAACCTGTTAAGACGGACAAGCATTCAAACAGGCCAAATTCTTTTTAAATTTATGTCTGAGCTCTAGTCCTGTCCTTGCACATTCCTCTCTTGTTCCATAGAAGGAGGATGTTAAAAAGCTTCAAGTATCCCAGGTGATCTTTCATAAACTATTTTTGCTTGTGTCTCATTTCCTAACAAGGTCCCGAGTGTGGACTATCATGACTTTGCTGGATAGATGTCAATAAACAATCTGAGCTGATTACAAATACTTTAGATGCTCTTATTAATGAAAAGTGATACAAGTTTCAAAGACATGCTAAATATATAACCATCTGTCAAGTTGCTTATATTTTTGGCTTACTTCTTATGAAACATTCACATCTACCTTTTGTCAATTTTGATAAAAGCAAACTTAGGCGAGTTTGGGGAAACCCCCCCCAGTTTACAGACGCCCCTTCCCACTTTCTTCTTGCTTGCCAACAGACTCTTTTAACTTTGCTGGCAAGCAAGATCTCTCCCCTAAGGTACCATATGTATAAGTTGTTGCTCAGAGAGCAGTGTTTGCTGTTTGGCAGAATATGGAGCAGGCAATTTGGTAGTCCACCCTGAAATCAAACTCAAAACTTAAGGGAAAAGTAAGAAGAAATTGCTAATGAGCTGTTGTCTTTCTCTCTAATAGAATGAATTTTTCAGGAACTAATTACTAAGTTTGAAGAGAAAGACAAATAAATATGACAGTATGTCTTTTTATCTTTGTCTTACAGAGAAGAAATTGCAGAGAATAATTTTCATAGCTAGACAACATTATTTTTTAGGCAAGACTCATCTTCTAAATTTTTTTCCAAATAGGAATTTCTACCTGAGTTAAACTTTTCCATCCATACTTGCTTACAGTCTGAGGAGAACATTAAATACAAATGTAGCTGCTGGTATATGCTGCAGTTCTAAATTTCTATACATAATCTAATAAAGAATATGAAGCTATGGCTTCCTCACTGCTCAAATAACATATGTTGCAATGTCAGGCTTTGTACTGTGAACAAAGTCCTATTTTGGAGTCCCCTTGCTGGAAAACCTAAACAAGGTTTGCTGCAGAAGCTTGTTAGCAAACCAGCCCATTAATAGACTGCAAGAAGCTGCTAGATTTTATATTGTAGCATTTTCTGTAGGCAGCATAAGTATGCTAGAATTACTACAGGATTTTTACCTTTAGCATATAATTCTTTATACTATGCAATTTTGGACCTACTTATTAATAAAGATGGTAAGAAATGCAGCTTATTACCAGCCTTTGATTCAAACCAAATAGGATGATATCATGGTAATTATGGTGCTGATGGAAGCCTGTTGCAAATTCAGTATTTTCAAACTCAGGTGCCAAAATTCAGGACATTGAAATCTGTGTTTAGATGCCTACCTTTTTTACAGATTTATAAGCAGTGAATGTCAGAGAGTCTCATGCATGGTGAGTATCTGCCAGAATCAGTCAAGTCAATATTAAGGTATTTTTATGGTTTTCATGTCATAATAGGAAATCATTAGTCTTCTCTATTCTTAGATTTTGATGGCTTGCTTATTAGGTTATCTTTCTATAGCATCTGTTCCTTGAAAACTAGAGTCTAGTGTAAGATTTTTTATCTTTCTGTCCAAGTGAGATACTATTTTGAGTATCACATTGTCAGTCTTTCAGAGAAAATTCTGCAAAATTCCCCAAATCCAGAATTTTTGCATTTTATTCTCTCTGGGGTCAGAAATGAGTATATAAATTATATTATTTAAACAATCTTCTGATCAATTTTTAAAAGTACACCGTTTTTCATGTCACATAAAAATTTTATGTACATATGGCGATTTCTGAATTTTGACTGTTTTCTTGTTTTATTCATACTTATGGTTCTAGTTATAGGTAAATATTGTCTTTTCAGTACCTTGATCACTGCATTTTTTTCTTTGGTACCAGTATATTCTCCAGCTAGATTTGCTCTTTCTGAATGCTGTGTGTTATTTGCTGATGTTTTCTCAGTTTTTTCCTGATGTTTGTATCTGTCTCTGATCAGTCCTCTAATTTTGAAACTCCTTTTCCATTCATACTCGCTCTTACTCACATCCAAATTCCCCTTTTTAGGCAATCTCATACAATTTCATACCAAATCCAAAACACAGCACTGTACCAGCTACTAAGAAAAAAATGTAACTTCATCGCAGCTAAAACCAGGACAACAGAAAACAGGTGCTAGAAAAATGGAAGATATTGCACATGATCTTTTCTCCTGTCTCCATCCACAACTGGAAATCACAGAAAATCTTGCTAAGTTGTGCTTTGGAAAGTAAACTGAGACACAAAGTCTCAAACTGCAAGTCTTCTGGCAATCCTAATGATGCCTTCCAAAACATGAATTACCTTCTTTGCCCACCCATACTAGTCATAATCACAGATAGTCCCTATTTAGAGGTGAGAAATTAATATTCTGCTTTCAGTATAAAATTTCACTTTCTTGGGATGCTGCTTCTGGACTCAGCAGCTGCCTACATACTTCACAGCCTTCTATTTCTTCTGTTAACTTCCCCCTATTTTTCAAGGCTATTTTAAATATCTAAGATTATGCTCTATTTCTGTCCCTTCTGATTTGGCAAGATTTTCCTGCGATGATGTAGTAGCTTTTCACACTACATCATAAATTTTCCCCAAGGCCCCAAATCTCTTGCTGTGTACCAACCTGCAAAAACTCCAACTGTAAAATAACATTATCTGTAATCACTACATCAGATACATTCTAAAGACAGAAATTTTTACTCTTCCATACAAATGATATTGAATACACATATCCCTTCATATTGGGGCAAACTAGTTTGCTGTTAGTAATCTTTTCTCCTCCTGATACAAATTCCACTTATACTCATCTTTTTTAATTCAGTGGGACTTCTATTCAACCTTCTTTTGTTTATGATAAGCTTTAGATTTTGGCTATGGAGAATTTTCCTATTTTTATTTATAATTTCCTGTCATTTATCTTAACTGTATCTTTAGATTTCACAATTACAGCATGTTAATCTTCATATAAGAGCTGCTATACAGAATCATTTTCTTACATCTTTATATGGGATTTAGCATGGAAGGTTTAAGTCAATGTGCTAAATCCATTCTGTGATAAGAGATGAATTACCCCCTCAGCTAACCTGTGGACTGGGAGTGGGGGGAGAGGGGGGAAGCAAGACAATATCACAATATCTCAGTCTTCTCAGATACACTGGCTAATTTAACTATGTTTAAAAAAATAAAATGAACTATTGTACTCACTCTGGGTTTGTCCTGTGTCTCACCTCAGCATGATGAAATCCCTTCGACCTACTTGTCTTTCAAATTGCCAATACACCCAATTCCCCAAATTAGCATCAAACGCATTTTCTTTCCTCAGTGGGAGGATAACTGCTCTGTCCCTAGGACATAACGCCAGGAGAACAGTGAGACACAAGGCGCAATGCCTTCATTTTGTAACATCCTCAGTGTTAGCTTGGCATCAGGGCAGAGGGAGCTCAGGTGCCACTATCATATTATATGTGAGTATTTTTCATCTCTTCTGCATTCTGGCTGTTTCCTAACCTCATTGAACTAATTACACAAGAGCAGCTAACAGCCACACTGCTCTAACTTATCAATAATGAAAAGTGAGCTGGAGCTGTCAGGAAATACATTTGACATCCTAACTTGGAAGAACAGGAACTCTATGCTCCCTCTGTAGATATGAGGGGAAATATAACCATTAGTAAACCTAATTTATTTCATAAGCAGAGTTGACAGCAAGATTCCTTTTCAATATTTCCTGGTACTTTCCTATTATGAGATTCTGCTTTTAGTCATCTACATCAGACAAACATGATTTGTTCAGACTGAAATAGCCCAAGCTGAGCACTTGCTACTACTAAGATTATTTTTTTATCTTTGAGTTTGTATCCATACTTTTTATGCTATTGTAACTTTAAAACCATTATAAATAAAAACATATTCACATTAGGAAGACATTGACTCAGATGGAAAAGACAGTATAGAGTAAATGAGGAGTTTTAGCATGGAGGCACAGCAGCTCTGAGCTATACAAAAGAGACGATTAGGTAAAGAAGGCAAAGAGCAGGATGTGATTTTTGAAGTAGGGATCATTAAGGAATTCAAAAGTGGATGGGCTATAGACTGTGGAAAGGGAAGACAGACATTAGTTAAGATTTATCCAATTCTTATTTTTCAGAATACAACAGAATGTTTTTAGGGTTCAAAGTACTGAAGGAAAACTGTCTTTTGAAGCCAGCCTTCACAGCAGCCTAGGGAGATAAAGAATTAAATAACAGATGTGCTTTATTTTTATCAAAACTGAGGAAGCAAAAGGGAACTGATATGCGATATTCCTCCTTTACAGGAAAGTAAACTAAAAAACTCCCTTTTAGTTCTACAAAAACTTCAATAGGTTCTATAGGGACAGTAAGAAGGAGAACTCCAAATCACTCTTCTGGTATAAATGTCCTCTAGGAGAAGCATTTTCTGCAGAAGATTAATGCCCTAAACAGGCAAAAAAAAAAAAAAAAAAAAAAAAAAAGGACAAAAATCTTAAGAATTTTATGAACTTTGTGAAAACTGGCTACTCTTGTTAGGACAACTTTTTAAAACAAAAATATTTTTATGCAGTGTCTGTTAAATTGACTTTAGTGGTCTTTTAAAGGATTAGGAAACAGAAGATTCTTGTTGGAAGATATTCTATGGGTCAATTTCTTTGTGCATTTTGTGTTAGAAAATTCTTCAGGGTTTTGAACAGCACTTTAGCTGATTTGCAATACAAGAACCTGAAATTAGCACACTGGGATCAATATTGAGCAATATTTTGTCTCTGGAAGAAATTCACTCTGACAGAGATGAGTAAGAGCAGCACAAGGAAATTGAGAGTCTGGCTAAAAAGCTGGATACAGAAATCTCCTACAAAGCAGTACAAATTAGTTGATGTCACCAGAGCAAGAAAACCATAGTGACAGAACAAAATGTTTTCCAGGTTCCAGAATACTTTATTATCACCACCCTAGGTCACTAAGCTTCAAAAGCTATATCCATCAAATTTGATAGCAGTATATATACTCAAAGCTGAAGCTAGAAGGTGCAGTGCTTTAATGTACTAACGATGTACATTAAGACACCTGGGTTCAAAGTCAGTTTATGACAGGAACAAAATGAGTTTGTTGGTCTCAGCCTGCACTCTAGTGGACAAGTGCACATAAACCCAATCCTGAGAAGAATCTCAAGAATTACATTTGTTGGCCAAAATATATGGTGAAATTCATATTCTCTGTACATTATTAAAAACAAAACATTTCTGCATTCTGTGGTATTCTGAAACACTGCACGATGAGACATTTCTATCAGCATGCCTTTAATACTGTGTTCAGTATTCTTGTTACCAGGGTTTGAAGAATACAACAGAAGGTGAAGCACTACAATGGAAGGCAGCAAAGGCAGTAAGATGCTTCCATGTTAGGGAGAAAATGGAGATATGAGGACATACTACCACAGCAGACATATATAATGTTTATAAGTAGATAGAATATTTATTTACCTTTTTTATAATAAAGGACTCTGCAAAATAAAAAAAAATTGACACATGTAACTATGATAAAAAATATTTTCATGGTACATAATTAGCCTGCAAACTCAGAGCTGAAAGGCCTCATAGAGGCAAGACCTAAACAGAACTTAAAAATATATATGCTGTTACATGAATAATAAGAATATCAAGGTAAGATAGTAATAAAGGGACTCAATACTAATATGAGAGACTCAAACTCTCACAATTCAAGATATAAAACAAACTGCATTAAGCATGGGCAGAAAATATACCCACAGACATTTTATTTCATTAGTGTATTCCATACAAGGTTTACACATATTTCAGCGGGCAGCCAGTAGAATGAAGAAGTCTCAGATTTGTGTAGTCTGTGGTATTTCCTGTTTGAAGAAATTAGCTGCAAAATGTAGTATGGAACTCTAACCCCACTTCAGGTTATTGCCCTTTATATTATTTAACTTCTTATCAGTCAAGTGAACAATATTGATACCCAAGCATTTACAATTACAATCATATCTCAACTACAGAGGCAATGTAAAAAAAATTATTGAGATATCCTGTTTTTTCAAAATATCATTTAAATATAAAAAAAAAATGTTTGTTATCACTAGCTTAAAATTGACCATTAAATATTATATATATTATATTAACATAAATACACAGTATGTTAACACAGTTTTTTCAAGTCTTGTGATCTGTCCTAGTCCAAGCTGGCCTTTCCCTTATTTTTCATCATGTCATCTACCACATTCATTTTCTGGAGTGTTTGAACACTTTTACAAGCCTACATTTCAAGATCAAGATAAATTGAAAATTCTTTTTTTTATACAAATAAAGTTCACCTTATGGTGTGGCTACTGTTTAGCATGTCTGGAATGCTATATTTATAGATTTTTCATAATTAAAAAACAGTCTTTGTAAGTCTTTTAATGACAGAACAGTCTCTCTGACAGTATTCTGATTCCAAATTTAGAAAGTCATCAATTTTTGTAAAAAATAGTATTGCCCTCAGTTTTGTAAAGAAATGTGCCTCCAGATAAACTTTAAAGCACAATTTATCAAATATGAATTTCCTATGTCCCCTCAGTTACTAATATACTATTTGTTCATCAAAACTCTTACTTCCATGTTGCTTTCATAATTACTACTTCTGATTATTTTATTCCCATTCTTCTGATAGTTCATGGTTTTCCAAAAAGTTGAGCCAATAAATGTTAGTGTGAAAATATGAGTAATCATTTACAAAGCCCCAACACTTTTTCTAGATTTTGTAGATAGAAAGTGAATTTTAACTACTTTTTTAAAGTGAACTAAGTGAATCTGAAAGCTTCTAAAATCACAAAGCAAACAAAGAAATTTTAATCTCTTGTGGAAAGGAGCTGAACTCATAAATTCTGCTTATGCAAAGACAACAATATGCTTCCATGAGTAAAAATCTTGCTCCAAAACTATGTTTTAATGGAATAGCTTGACAATAATAATTTCTTTGAAGATAAAAAAAATAATTAGAATGTTAAATAGGACCCAAATTTGTCAAGCATAACACAGAGGAATGAAATAGCTAATGCTCATATAACTTCAAAAGAATTTGAATTATGCACTTAAATTCAGACTTCTGGCATGAACTAAGATAATTACCACGAAAACAGAAGCTTTTGCAGTCAATAACAGTCATTGGATTGAGTTTGTCAATTTTTCTGAGCTGACAAATGAAAGGTGATAGCTGCTGAAATGAGCTGTGGATTATATGAGAAGTACTATGGTCTGTAAGAGCTAATGCTTTTATTCTCAAAGCCCAAAGCTGAAAAAGCTTTAATAAAACCATTTATATCTAGCTAGTTTTAGTGCATCAGGTACCCAGGAAAGAAAGGTTTCTTGATAGAGGTAATCTTTGTTTATACTTGGCATCAAACACAGCTTTCTAAAAATGTTTTTCTGCTCTATTCTCCTGATAATTCAACAGCAGTAGGACCAAGAAAACCTTGTCAGAAGTACCAGCTGCTTGCACAGAATTTCTGTTGTACTCATGACCACCTGCTGGCAAATACTAATGCACAGAACAAAAATAAGTAAGATAGCTATAGCTGAAAATGGATAGTGCAGGAAGTGGGATATAGCAAGAGTACAGACAGAGGAGAAATCCCACCCATATACTAGTGGTGCCTCACTGCTAGAGAATAAATAAATAAAACCCAGTATTTACGCTTTGCAAGATCTTAATCTGTATTTGTGGTCTTACAAAAGGGCTTAAAATCCTTTCCTTTCTGCAGAGCAGAGATCTGTGCATACTAAAGGAGGAACATACTGTAACCATGACTATATATTCCAGGGTTATAAACCACTGAATGACAGCTCAGGATCAGTCAAAGCTGATCAAAGCCTCGGGAATTTTATCTCCCCAAATTCTGTGGGAGCCCACTGTGACAAGCTTATCTCTTTGATCCCAAATTTAGAATATGTCAAAATAGGTTAAGCCTACATGTTTATTTTCACACTTGACAATATTTTTTAAATTAAAATGGTAGGCAGGACCCAAGCTTTCAATTTTCAATTTTCTCACTGGTTTCTCACTTTTGCTTGGAAAGTGCCATGGCACAGAACAAAGTTCTAACTTTTGAATTTAAGTTTTTGGCTGAAGTATTTTCATCTTTTCCTAAGATCTTCAAAAGGTTTCTGAATTGGTTTGCAGAGAAATACTAGTGTTAAAAACCTTAGAACAAAAGTTTTAAAAAGTGCCATGGAAAGGAAGTCAGAAGACCCCCCACCTGTTGCTATTTTTATACCTCATTATTTTGAAAAGTTGTTTATTTTTTTAATGCTGTAATTGAATTTTCTTGGTCATGGCACAGATATGGTACAGATTTCCCAGACCAGGTAGTCAGTTCCCTGTACCCAAAGGTATGATGCATCCAGACAAGCAGGTCATCATCCTGAGCAATGGATCTTCTTCCGAGCATGACTAGCAGCTGAGTCACCCAAGGCTGATAGTCCCTTATATGAAGCTGATGAGAGGGGAACCCTACACTTGCCTTCTGCTCAGTCTCATAATCATTCCTTGCAATCTCACCATCACTTCTGCACAGAGGCCCCGATACTGAGCCATTCCCTTTGGTTCTGCTGGCTCTGGGTGTGCCAGACCCGTGACAATCCGGGTCACTGAACACCTGCCATGAAGGGCTGTCCCCAATGCTTTAGCAGGGAAGCTCAAGGCGTATCTATAGCCTGACTGTGCACAGCATCACTTTCATTACAACTGTCATTCTCGATGAGACACCAGTAAGAGTGCCACAGAAATACAAACGGGTCACTAAAACCAGTAGTGCTACGAGGGAGGGAAGCACAGGGTGGCTGCATGAATTAAATATCCATCGGACTAGAGGAAAAAAGCAAGGGCAAGTAAGCACACAGAAAGTCCTAGACCAGCAGATATTCCCCCACATCTCCCCAAATTTTTATTTCTTTGCTCTTTACAGACCCAGCTCTGAGGAAAGGAACCTTATCAAGAATCTCCTTGAAAAACCTCTAGACTAAAACATGGTCAAGCATGAACAGCTTACACCCAGGCACTCCTTCCCTACAGCTCTGTTGTATTTCCAAAAAGAGTAACAAAGTGAGAATGAGGAAGTTTGCCAAAAGAAGAGAAGGGCAGCTCAGAGTCTCGACTCTGTACAGGCACCAAGGAAACTATTTAAAGATACTGTAGTTGAAGTACATACTTTCTCTTAAGAAAGACTTCAGAAAGGGCAAAGGAAGCTGGTGTAACTAACCAGCAGGGTAAGTAAGGCTGTTAGAAGCAAAAATCTGTCTTTGAAAATGCTGAAGTCATGTTCAAATGACACAAGAAGAAAGAGCTACAAACTCTGCAAGGTTAAATGTGAAAACATAATAAGGCAGACCAAAAAGCATCTGAAGAATACCTAACAAAGGAATCAAAACTAATCCTTTTCACCACAAAACACATCAAGAGCAGGAGGTTTGCCAGAATCTGTACGGCAAACAGATAAAAGAGTACTTAATGAAGTCAAGGTCATTGCAGAGAAGCTAAATGAACCCTTTGCATTGGTGGTCGCTGTGGAAGGAACAGGGAAGATTTCAAAATCAGAACCCTTCTTAGCAGGGAACTCCTCTGAGGAACAGTCTGAAATTGAAGAGATTATGTAATAAACAGATAAAGCCAAAAGCACCAGGAATATGTAGTATACACTCAAAATTTCTAAAGGAACTCAAGGACAGAAGAGCTGAATTACTCACTGCAGGGTTTAACCTATTGCTTAAAATTGCTTTTCTTCTGGAAGGCAGAAGATGCGAAATCGATCTTTCAAAAAGGTTCCAGGGAAAATCTGGAAATAGTAGGAACCTAAGTCTGATGAGTACAGGACAAAGTACTAGAAACTTTGATAAGAAACAGAATCAGGAGACACCTGGATAGATCTGATTTATTTGGGAAGGGCTAGCATTCTGTTGAGGAATAGACTGCTTTACAATACCAATAGTTCTTCAAATGAGCCAAAAAGGATGTGGATTATGTAGGACTGATGATATTGATACAGCATACTTTGATTTTCAAAATACATGAGTTCAGGTTAGAATTAGGGTTTTCTAAACCCAAATATCTACAAGGGTGATAAGACTGAAGGTTGAAAAAAAAAGACCACCAAGACAGGCCTTGGGGATGCTGGTTTATAGGGAGAACATGTGAGGGCATCTTAAGCAAGTTCAGCATGATCTGGTATAGGCCTTGGGGCAAGACTAAGGAACAATTGCTCCAAAGAGCATGACTCTTGTTCTCAAATAAAAGAAAAGGCACAGAAAAGCAAAGGCAATGAGAAGCTATTCCCTGTGTTGTTATTTTCAGTGCTTTCAGATGTAGCTCAGTAAATAGGATTTTCTCAATACAAGTAAAAGGCCAGACACTGATAGCGACCGGATAGTGCTATCCGGTCTGTGCTGTCTGTCTGCTATCTGATAGTGCTGTCTGGGCTTGTCTTGACATAGGTTGATTTTTACTTGGGGTTGGTTTTTTTTTTGTGTGTGTGTGTGTGTTTGTGTATGACAATCACCTAGTGGTCAAGAGAGTATTGCCTACCTGTGTTGACCACAGTCTGTGTATACTTTATTTGGTAAAAGCATAACTATCCCATTGTAACAGTGGCTTTTCACACTGAAAGGAGCTGTGGGGAAAAATTCAAGACTTGAGAATCATCCGATCATCCAATGAGAAGGATGCAGACTGCTGTTAAGAAAACCCAAGCAGATCCCAAATCAGAGGGGAAAGAGACTCCTACTCTGAACATCCAAGTCTTTCCATCAAAGGACCCAGGAGGCCAATGACACATCCATTTCTGAAGCAATCTTTTTAACTTTAGGACCCATTGGGTCATGCAGAAGGTGAGTACAGCCTTGCAGAAAGCAGGAAAAAGTTTATAGGAACAATTTCAGCTGTATTGCTATTGTATTTTTTCTACATTAATGAGGTAGATTGTACCATTAGATTATTAAAACATTAGCAGGATTAACACTACATTTGTACCTCCTCTTTTAAGGCATGATCCTTTTAGCCCATAGGATTTGAAAGTAACACGAGTACAGCCTCAGGTTAGGGCAAGTCATAAGGTCTAGGTTTAAAGTTTGAAAAACTAGAAAGCTTACAGAGGGTGATGAGGCTGAGGGTAGAAAAGGGACTCCAAGGAAATGCAGTACAGGTGTCTGGTGTCCAGGAGATTCCTAGGTAGAACATCATTCAAGGGACCTTAAGCATGCTAGGAGGCTTCAGCCTAAGCTCAGTGTTAGCCTTTGACAAAGTTCAGAAAAGGTGGTTGAAAAGAGTGTGCTTCTTGATTCAACATGGAAGAAAATGTCTGGGGAAAAAAAAGACATCACAAGTTAAAAAATGTATGTATTTATCTCAGAAGCAATGTCTGCTGTATTGCTCTTTATAGATTCATAGAATCCTAGAATCATTTAGAAAGAAATGACATAGGAAAAGACTTTTAAGATCATCAAGCCCAGCCATGAACCACTTCCAGGTCCACTCTTTGAACCTGAGCTCTGGCTAGCTTATGATTAAGATTTGTTTCAATACAATCCTGACAAGGATGTCAGGACAAAGTAAGAACTAGAACCCCCTGGGAGTAGAGGGCAGGCTAAAGGACCCTGCATCTACCTAAACAATAACAGCTTAGAAAGGGAGGCTTCCTGCATAGATAAATAGTTGGTTAAAAGATAAAAGTGAGAGCATCAGAGTATAAGGTCAGTATTCACAGTAAAAGAGGTCAAAAGTGGAGTTTCACAGTAGTCTGTCTATGTTTTCCAGTATATTTATAAATTATTTTGAAATGAGTGCCAATAATGAGATGCCAGTGTGTGCTGCTGATACCATAAAATTAAAACTTAGCAGACAAAAGTTTGTTGTGAAGAACTGCTGCAGTCCCAGAGACCAATGAAGCCCCTAAACAAACAATACAAACTGTCTCTCCTCTTTGAAGGGAGTGAAAGAGTATATGCCAGGAGGGACATCTGCTGATCCAAGATTATGTTGAGGGAGATGCCAGCTCTGTCACTTCACTATATGGCCCCTAGTTACAACTCCATCTGGTAATGGTTCAAGGGGCTTTGGGCTTGCATAATCCAAGAGATCAATTGTCATGATGGAAGTGCCCAGAGGCCAGAAACCCTCCAGAAGCAATGTTAGGATGCATCAGTCAGTGTGGTAAAAGCATTAAGTCACATGAATGGCCAGAGAACCAGCCCTCTAAGGCTCTACCAGTTTGTGCAGCTAGTTGCAGTGGTCACATTTATGAAACCATACTTTGCATATAGAACACAACTATCTCTGCATGGAGAGCCACAAACTCAGGCTTTGTTTTTCAGATTTCAGGAAGCCAACAATGAAGATGCTTACATTTCCCTCTTTATTTTTGTCATTATTTAAAATCTGTATCCACTAATAAATCACAAAGAAAAGAAATAAAAAATATTAAGGAAAAAAAATGTTGCAAACAAAGTTCTACATTACCTTTAACATGTCCACAAAATTTTCAGTGAAGTAAAAAACAGGATATGGCAAAAGTCTCAAATCAGGCTTCTTTTCAACATAAATCACTGTGGAATTCATTGGAGGTTTCAGTGGCAAAACTTTTAAAAGGAATTCCAGTTCTAAATATATAACAGCCTAATAGGTTGGAACAGTAATTCTTCCATCAAATTTAATGGGTACTTTTTAGATACCATGTGTTTGTGATATTTTTGCAGACTCATATTTCTTTTACTGTTTTCACATTGTAACAGACTCACACCCCAGGGTACTCTTTGAAACTGTAACTGATGTAAAAACTTGACTGGCAGATTTTTGTGCACAAAATACATGTTTCAGGACATTTTAAAATATTTCTTGATGGAATCTACTTTGTTCTCTATTAGGTTGTAGTTCATTTCTGTTATGTGAAAACATATTTTTGCAATGGGTACAGTACCAAACACATTGCTTTATGTACTGTCTATAAAATGTTAAATATTGCTTATGGCAGCATGACAGGTATCTAAAAATACAAGAGGAACATTTCTATTTTGGTAAACTGCCCAGATCTTCCACACAAATAGAATATTTAATAGTTTGGTGTGAAGATTACTAAAATGGAAATCATGCATAACAAACTAGCCTTGTTTCTTTGGGAAAACGACAACAAAAGCAGACAAAAGTAAAGAAGCATATATGATTCACTTGGATTTCAAGGAAGCTTTTAATCCAGTACCAAATACATTATTAATGAACAGGGTAAGAAGGTAAGGAAGTAATTCTCAACTGGACAACAAACTGGCTTGCTTTCAAAGTCAAGGAATGGCCATAAATGTGAAAGGAAGATGACAAATGCAGAGAGCTTAGCATTAGATCCACATCTTCATCACACTAAAGAACAGGACAACTGACAGAACTTCAAGGTGTGCAATTTCACGTGTGAGGAGTACAGGTAACAGCTGATCATGAACAGAAACAAGGACAACATAGTTCAAATTCAGTGGGGGGGAAAAAAGGTGGATATGTATATGCTATAAAAGGGAAAATTTATAATGTATAAAAGTAAGTATGTTAAAAGTAAGAATATTAAAAAATAATGGAGATTATGCCCTAAATTATGGGTTGTACTGAGCATGTCAAAGATCTTGTGGTGTTCAATAGAAGGCTTATAACATCAGCTAATGAGATAAATTATTATATTAAATTCTGTTCAAACTACTTGGTAAAAATGTAAAAACCCATTAATCATTCAATATCTAGCAGCAGCTAGAAAGGACAAAAACTATATATAGAAGACGGAGAATGCTAAATCCAGACTCACAGTACAAGCATGGCAAGAATTGAAAACTACAATACTGGTTTGAATCTCTTTCAGGAAGACAAGGATTAACATTTTTTCCATCAGTTTACTTGTTTGTCTATGCAGTGTACTGGTAATTATGCCAGCAGGCACATCAGTGACTGATGGAATTGCAAAATGAATTTTACTGTGAGAATTTTCCAGTTACTGCCAAAAAATCAGAAGGAGTGAGGTAGAGGACAGCCCTTGTTGGAAGACTGCTGTGATATTTGGGAACAAGGAGAGATTTAGTGCACTGTATTTCAAAAGTGTATGTATTAAGCACTAGGAGATGTTCTCTGTTGTTATACTCTCTAACTAGTCCAGTAGATGCTAAACTCATCACTGGTGTATATATCCTTGCACTTTGAGTGCTGCAGTGTGAATCTCCCCTCGCCCGCAAAGTTTGTACTCAAGAGCAGTGAGTGGAAGCAGAGCTATTGTTATCAAATCCTTGACTTTCATAAGTCACATGGGAAACATGGAATCTCCCACCTACATTTCAGTTTCCACATGCAGAAGAAGAATGATTTAGACAAGATGGTCATAAACTAAAACACACGAAGATCCACCTCACCCTGAGGAAGAACATCATTACATTGAGGGTAGCAGAGCACTGCCCAGGGAGGTTGTGGAGTCTCCTTCTCTGGAGAGGTTCAACCCACCTGGACTAGTTCCTGTACAACCTGCTCCAGGTGACCCTGCCTTGGCAGTGGGCTCAGACCAGATTGTTTCCAGAGGTCCCTTCCAGCCCAAATGATTCTGTGATTCTGTGAAGATAAGGCAACAGCAAATGTAAAGTACAATTCAAATATAATCATACTCATTAGAATCAGGATAGTTTATTCTTTTGACAACAGCTCCTAAATAAATATCTGACTGAAGCTGAAGCAAAGAAATAAGTGATGCTACTTGAGGAGTTCACAGAGGCACTAAGTCTACTCTGAACACAAAAAGCAGTAAGTGGCCAACTCAGTCCATAATTATGGATGGTTTGTGGATCCTTACCTCTTTGCATCTGGGACTAATGCTTGCTCTCAGGTAGATCTATTTGTTGAACTGCTCTAAATAATTATCTTGTTTTGTTATTCTTACTTCTTGTCATCGTTTGAGCCTGGCGCAATGCCAGTGCCCCCCCGAGATCACCTCCTTCCCTGGCACCCACTGTGAGATGTGATCAGAGACAGAGCAGAGCAGGCTCCAACTTGAGGTTTAAGGGAAAAAAAACTTTATTAACCTAAAACTACAAAGGAAAACACTAAGGAAAAACACACAAAATACATAGAACCCAAGATGAAAACCTTCCAAATTTCTTCCTCCTCCCCCCACCTAGATTTCCAATTCCATTACCACCAAATCCACCCTTTAGATAATCAGTTCTCAATTCCTCGAGAAGAGAGGAGTCCCTCTTGCACCACAGACTTCCCCAGGAAACAGTCGAAACTTCTCGTGTTTCCATGTCATATGTGGCACCGCCCGGAGAACATTTTGCCATCGTGACTTTTTCCTTCCATGTCCAGTGCTCTCACCACTGCACATGGATCAGAGCTGCTTCTAGGGTTTTTCCCTTTAAGGATACTTTGTCCAGTTCTAAAAAAGAGCACAGTCCCTCTCTTTTTGGGACACCTGTCCCCCCCAAATTTCACCCCCTGGGGCCGAGGGGTCTCTTGAACAGAGATCATCTTCCTCTTCCTCTTCTTCGAAGCGGAGGGCACCACCACCACCCTCCTCACTGTCGTCTCTGTTCACACTCCTCCACATCACTGCACTCTCTTGGCTCTGAGCCATCGCCTCCCCCTAGAATGCAGTCTCTGTGTCACAGGAACACAAGGGGTTCTGCTGTGGCTATACAAGAAAAGTCCAGCCAAAGGCCACTCCATCATCTCCTCCCACCTAGGATTCTTCTCAACATCCTCTCAATCTCATCAACTTCAGGAGGAATCAGCATTTGCAAGGTTTCCATCCTCTCCAGAAGGGTTAAAAGTCCCAGGCTCTGCCGGTTTGCTTCATGAACTCCCACGCTTGGCTGCCCTGCTGGGCACCCCCCCCTTCTCCTTAACTCTGGCCGCTATCACCGGCACCGGCTCTGTCTCTCTCCCTCTCTCCGGGGGGGGGGAATGGAGGATGGCTGCCCGAAGCCTTGCAATGTTCTCCTCCACCCTTGGGCCCAGGCCTAGCCTACCTCCGGCCACATGGCTCCCCTCCCCCCCTGCCCAGCTCGGCCGGGCAGAGGGGGAGTCTGCTCAGTCAAAAGCTGGACTCCAAGAGGAAGTTCCCTTGGGAGATCACAGCTTTTAACCCCTGTGTTCTCAGAGGCGTATCCTGTCCTCAGTGGACAAACCAGGTGCCAATATTAAATCTGAACACTGATTGGCTTGCCCACACCATCACAAAAACTTCATTTCCTTTCAAACCACGACACTTCTGTTAACTAGATTACAGCAAAGCCGAGTGAAATCTGCACCTTTCCAGATGTTCTAGCCTGTTTCTCATCTTCTGAAACTCAGAGTCAATTCTGGTCACATAAAACTCATTCTGCACTCTTCACACTGCTTTTTCATGGATTTGTAATCTGAAGATCTTAGGTCCCTGTATTCTGCAGCCTCAGGCCAAGCTAAATGAAATCTAGAGGATGAAGAATGTGAGGTTATGGCTTGAAAGAGATACTTCATTGCCAGCCTCCATCAAAATAACATCTACCTGTATGACAGACAAAATTCTGGAGGGAGGGACACAATTCTTGCAGAAAAAAAAGACAATTGCACTTGGTCACTACCTTCTGCTTCATCTGCAAGACCAGCTACACCATAAACCAGACCCTTCCTCAATGACACAAACCAAAATGATGCATACATATTTCCCCAGTATTTTTAGGGCAGAAGTTAAATGATACCATACCTCATTATTGAAAGAATTAAAATACCAAGATACTAAATGCAGCATAAGAAAATGAATAGAATAGAATAGAATAGAATAGAATAGAATAGAATAGAATAGAATAGAATAGAATAGAATAGAATAGAATAGAATAGAATAGAATAGAATAGAATAGAATAGAATAGAATAGAATAGAATAGGTCTTTTCTTCACAGTGAGTTCTAACCTTCGCTACATAGAGCAATATCTTGCTACTAGTGTCAGATACTTATGGAGAAAATTGGATTGAAAGCAGTGATTGTGAGGGATCCTTCCTGACAGGTTTTTTTGCTGGAGATCAAGGTACTGAGAAGAAAATAAACATCTTCCTTGTCCCATCTGAATCCTTCTCACAGCAAGGGCATGAACTAATCCCTGCCATGCTGGCCCATTTTTTGTTGCCTTTTGTAGCTCCTCTATGTTGTTAAACCTATCTAAAGGATATGGACAATGCTCGTGGTTTTCTTTTATGATTCCTTTAAATTAGCCTGTGGCTGTTATTGCTTAACTCTTAACACATCTTAGGTATTTTCATCATCTTACTGGGTGATGATAATATAAAGGTGCTGTCAAATGTTCTGATGAATCTCAGATCTATACTTTATATCTAATATTTTCATAAGGAAATTTTCCTCAAAGACTTCCAGATATCCACCTTTGGTAGGTTTCCAGATTTTGTATCCACACATTAAGATGCAAACTATCCCTCCTTAAAGCAATCTCTTAACACTTCTTTTCATAATATTTTCACCTTCTAACTTTTGAATGCTCATTTTGTAATACTAATAACCTTTTTTGGTAGAATATGTAAAATAGAGCAATCTGCAGTTAGCACAACTGGCATCAGTGGCATTATCCCTGCTCTTGGTGAGTACAATGATGAATACAAATAGGCCCAATGCATTTGAGAATAGTTTCTTGGGATTCTGTTCTGGACCATTTTCCATTTAATTGTTTGCTTTATGAAGCTTTCAAGACATCCAGAAATTTTTTATAAGTCTTTCTAATAAGTTGGAAGAAATATAATAATATATTTAATAGGAATATACTGAATGAAACTATGAAAATGAAATGAGAGTAGAAGCAGAAATGGAAACAATCTCATCACTGTATTATAAAAAAAAAAAGGACTTACTGTGAGTTCCTTACTTTATGTTATTATATAGAAAATAATTAATATAGTATGTGTACTTACTGGTAGCTCATTTATAAGTAAATGGTTATCACCTATGGTCTATATGATAGTCTTACATTATTTATTAGCTCCTGCTCCACATCATCCAAATGTAAGCCTTAATCAATAAATCATCAATACCTCACTTCTTTATTCTGTGGGATCTAAATTATGTAGCTTTATATATATATATATACACATATATATATGTAAAATGGCCAGCCTTTCCAAACCCATCAGAGGTAAACTTATTTCTAATCAATAAAGATGCACATATCACTTGGGAGCTGTGACTAGTTCTATATACAGAGTAAGGAAATTGAATAGCATGAGATAAAATGGCAGAAGTTGTTTATGTATTTGAACTTTGCAGCCCTAGAGCTTCGATGATGAATGGAACTGGGTCTCATGTTTAGGCAACGGTTTTATTTTATTGGGAATTGTGCTCATGTATGATGAGAATAGAAAATGCTCAAGATTGCAAATTTTAGAAGAGAAGAGAAATGGTATAAGTTAAGTCTCTCTGAGATGCAAGTTGATTCTCTCTGAATTCTTGCAGTAATTTTAAAAGGACAGAATTATGGAATGTGTTACTATTACAAAGTTTCTTCTTCTTGAATTTGTAAGATTTGAAGTGATGGAAAGGAATAGTAAAACTTAGTAAAAACAGGTTTTGTTTTTCAATAAACTGCTTCCTTCAGGAAAGTGAGATGGTTAATGACAACAGTAAATGCTGAAGGTACAGCTTGACATACTTTCTGTAGTGGAAGTCATTTTGGGCTTGTAGGAGGCCTTAGGCTGAATGTTTAAGTACAGCCATACTTCACCCACAGGCTTGAATGGAAGTTCCGTTCACTTAGGAATTTAACTTTATTTCAAACCACAGGGAAAAAACCCACAACCTTTAAAACTTCTTACTATTACCCCTAAACTTATTTTAAAGGTGTCTTTTGAGAAGAAAATCTAACCCATTAATCTGAATGACAATTATTACTGTTCTCAAAATGAAACCACTTAAAGAATCTGGGTGTTCTTATAGAAAAGTTTAAAACTATTATACTTCAAATTAAATTTGAATGTATTACATATTGAGTTGCCTTCTTCTTTTCTCCCAACGATTTTAATTACTAGCACATTTGCATGAAAATGGGATCTTTATTTCTTGAAAGCTCATCAGCTCCTGCTGCTTATTCTTCATTGTAGATATCACATGCAAAGGGTTAGATCTTTAGGTGAGGTAGAAGAAAGAGCAGATGTGCTTAGAAGAAAGGAAGTTTTTTATGCAAATACTATTTTTAATAAAACAGAAGAGGATAAAAAGTGAAAATACATGCTCTGAAAGCAAAATTCTAATATCTCTTCCAGGATACAGATGTCCCTCCAAACAAAAGTAATTTTAAACTTTAAAACTGAATATAAAACATGAAAATGCAATATGAAACCCTAAAGAATTTTATACCATTGCTTACTCAAATTTCCCTTCTTGATACTCATGCCTTTATCGTACAAAAAGGAAACATGAGACCCAAGCAGACAGGTTCATTTAAACCCTCAAAATAAGATTTTCCCTACAAAAAGTTTCTAATTTTTGATGGTCCTTTCTGAAACAAATGGCTGATTTCTACCTTCATACTGTAAAAACCAACAGCCAAATGCTTATGTGAAGAAACTGTGAAGGTCCAATACTGAAACTATGAAGCAATTATTGGCTTCTCCATCTGCAGATCCAGTTGTTATGCAGTAGTGCAACTCTTTGAGGTACTTTGCACCACCACATATCTGTGCTTTCAAAGAAAACTGAAGGCATTTACCAGCATATTTAATATAAGACCCTGCTTCTGCATCTTGATAATGTAACTTGATTCCAGCTACCAACAAAACTGAGTATGTGAGAAGAGTAATGAGAGTCTGAGCTGTATTTGTGCTACAGGAAAAGCCATCAAAGGCTCTGCTTTAAAAGTGCTATTGTGCTCTACTAAATTTTATTGAATATTAACTGGTCTTCAGATAGCTCTGGTTATTGAGATAATAAATGTGGCAGTTATGTTTGACAATCATTGCAACTGCCTGCAGCCTATCTGGGAAGCACCCTGAAGTTCATCACACTCCAGGCACCAGACTGGTGATGACAGTAAATGAGCTGTTATTCATCAGGTATTCCAAAGCTGTGCACAAAAATTTGGCTCTGTAAATGTTTTGGAATGACAAAAGGGCACTAATGACTGTCATGGCCAGGTCCCCAGCCTGTGTAGGGTAAACTATGGGCAGCAGTGCCTCTCTGATAAAAGAGGGCACCACTGGGAAGGGGAAGGGGAAGAAAAAAGGGGAAAGGATGCAGGGTTGGGTTTATAACATGAGTTCTGCTAAGAAAAACACATCTCTGTCAAAGCTCTGGAAGTGGTAGTTAGCCTCATTTCTTCTGGTACAGAAAACGGCGCAGAGGCAGAGGTAAGGCCCAGAGAGTATTTTACCTGCAGCCAGGAAATATTGACAATGCACTCAGATACTTGGATTCAAATCTGCAAAACAAATGAATTGCTGCTAATAAAAACAAAGCACAGATTCCCTTTTACATTGTTTTATCCTGTTTAAAAGACAAACATTTGCACGCTGCAAGCCTCAAATGGATAAATGCTACCATGAGAACTTACAAGCCATCTGCTAGCTTCCTAATGAAGCCAGTAACTATTATTGTTTACAGTTGAACACCGGGGGTCATGTGTATTTGCTGTAATGAAAGAATCAATGCATCACTGCAGATGCTAAAAGAGAACTTTTTTTTTCCAGACGGCTAATTATAAATACAATAAAGTAGCAAATTAAAAAAAAATCTGTTCATTTCCATGGAGAAATAGTGCTTGGCGCACCAATTGCAAAGCACTGCACTGCTCTGTTTTCTAGTAGTCTCCACTTGACAGGCTCAGTGTACAGAAACAGAATCACAAAAAGTTACTCTTCAATACTTAACAAAGAGCCGATCAGCAAGGGGTTCTTAGCCCCTAATGCTCTAATCTTTACAAACCTCCTACATTATTTAATTGTCTTGTTTATCTGAATGTAATGATGAAGTGTGCATTAGCAGATATCTCTCTGTTGCTCTTTCACTCTGTTTTTCTTGCTCAAAGAAGACACATGATATATGAAAACTTGGTTGAGCTATTAAAAACATCCTGAAGTTTCTAGGCTTTTTCAAATGTTTGTTGAAAAGAAATTGATGCACAACAGTAATACAAATAATTTCTAGCTTGTGATTTAATCACACAAAAAATAATACACTTACAAAATCTGACAAACTAATATTAATTCCAAACATTTAGCAAAACCAAAAAATGACAAACCTTCATACATGATGAAATTCTACATTCCACTGAAAACAAGCCATTAATTTTGAAATTTTATTAATGGCCTTAATTTTATGTAAAAATACTATCTTAATTTCAGGAAATTTCTTAAAGCCTGTGAACCAAGAGACCTTACTTGCCTTACTGAGTCAAAAACCTGCAAGTGACTCCTCATTACCCTCTGATACCATCAAGGCCATGACACAGCCTTCTTGCAGCTTATGCTCTCCTCACACCACTTGCAACATATAAAGACCTGCATATCTATCATATGGGTAAAATGCAGTAGATGGGATGCAATAAACAGGAAACCTGCATTATTGTAGGTCTCAAATCAATAAACCCATAGGAAAAACAGGGAACAAACAATATTCCACCTTTACAATAATAAATACTTGTAGCAGGTTGTACTCAAGGCATAAATAAAGCAAGCTGTCAGCAGGAGAATTCTGCCTCTTTTTAAAATTTCTCTTCATATTGTGGCCTAGAAGAGCTAACACCAGTAGAGCAGAGTGGGAAGAGTTCATTAGCAAGGTCAGAGAGCCCACAGGAGCACCACTGTATTGAAAGATCTGTTAAGTATGACACTTGGGTACACTGCTGCACCCTGCCAATCCTGCATATCACCTGCTGTCTGCTCCCAGCCTCACATGCCTGCTTGGCTGGATATCACTGACTGTGGGAGGTGCAGGGCTGGGAACCCCAAGGAGAGAGCCCACTGCAAGCTCTTGCTGAGGTCCCCTCCTTGTCCAATTGTTGTACCCTGGACACAGCACATGTGGGCAAACCTCTTGTGTGAACTGCCATGTGTTTTCCTGAGGAATGCACGTATCACCAGCAAGTGGCCTGAGATGCTAGGTTAAGAGAGGATGGAGGGGCCTCCTTAGTACCCAAAGCTTTGCTTTGCTTTGCATTGCCTTATCTTGCCTTGCCCGACTTTGCCTTGCTTTGCCTTGCTTTGCCTTGCTTTGCTTTGCCTTACTTTGCTTTGCTTTGCTTTGCTTTGCTTTGCTTTGCTTTGCTTTGGCAGACCTCACTGAACCCTCCCAGACAAAATCAGTAAAAAGAGCTGAGTGACTGGAGCAGAGAAGAGGATGAAGAGAATAATTGCTCTAGTTTCAGCTGGGATAGTCAATTTTCTTCCTAGTAGCTGGTACAGTGCTGTGTTTTGGTTTAGGATGAGAATAATGTTGGTAGCACACCGATGTTTAAGTTCTTGCTGAGCAGTGTTTACACCAAGCCATTGATTTTTCAGCTTCTAACCACACTCCACCTGTGAGAAAACTGGGAACAAGAAGCCATGAGGGAACACAGCGGGTACAGCTGACCGAAACTGGCCAAAGCATATGTCATCATGCTCAGTATATGAACTAGGGGAAAACTGGACAGGGGTCACTACTCAAGAGCTGGCTGCACATTGATCAGGATGAGGTGAGCAATTGTACTGTTCATCACTTGTTTTGTATATTATTATTATTACTATTAATAATAATAATAATAATAATAATAATAATAATAATAATAATAATAATAATAATAATAATAATAATAATAATAATAATAATAATAATAATAATAATAATATTTCCCCTCCTTTTTCTGTCCTATTGATCTGCCCTCATCTCAACCCATAATTTTTTTTCCTCCCCCTGTTCTCTCTCCCATCTCCATGGCAGGAGGTTGGTGAGCAGGTGTCTGTGTGGTGCTTGGTTGCCTGCTTGGTTGAACCACAATGCCCCACCTAACATGGGGCACAAAGGGTAAACGCAACAGGAGATCAGACTGAAATGTGTTAAAAAAAATTTTATATAAGCATTTATGAAATTGTTTAATAGTTGATGGTCACAATATTGACTTAATTCCTATAAGAGCTGTTGTTCTCAGGGTTGTCTTATGTAACACTGTATTTGCTGTGTATGTTCCCTGTTGTGCTGTTTATCACCTCTGGGGCCTGGATTAAGGGTATAATTTTTTGTTCTTTGTAACACTGGCTTATGATAGGATAAAATCACTGGCCATGAAACTAATGTAGTATTTTTACTCAGCATTACCATCATCTCAGTACTTTGGGAGCCATCTCAGAACTATTAATTATTAATAATTACACTCTTTACCTCTTCAACTCAGAGTGCTAATCTGTGGGGAACACAAGGGAGGACAGTTTTTCCTGCTCCTCCACATTCCCTTTCTCCTTCACCTTTCCATTCTCCTCCAGGCTAGTTAAAACAGCTCTTGAAAAATTTTTATATCCTCAGGATGTTCAAACCAGCATATTCCCGTTGATATGTCTCCTACTCCTGAATATGTTTCAGGTCACGTTTAAACAACTATTTAAGAATACCACCCAGAGATCTCCCTCAGGCCTGGATAGTTATGACAGGGTATGGGAGGTAGTAAGAGCAAGTACCTCGGACAGTGCAAACCTCCAATGTTTCAGAACTTACTTTCTGAACAAGTGGAGAATACTGAATAATTAGTAAAATATTTGGAAAAATTATGCCATCACCCTGACCATTCCAGAGAGACACAAATCACTGCAACATGCTGGGGACTGGACCAGGCCAACCAAGCCCCGCTCATCACTACTCAGTACCTGCAAGGGGAAAAGTGTTTGGGTCTGATAAGAAAACAACAGGTATTGCAGCTATTCCAACATCTGCAACCTGCACTAAAGCTACTCCAATTCCCCTGACAGGCTTGAGTAGACACAGGCACGTGGCTACTCCAACCCCAGTGACTGACACAGATACTCCAACCACCATGACAAGCACTGCAGCTGAACTATTGAACCAACCCTTGCCATTATCAGTTGCCCAATACACAAGTAGAAATGTAGAAGCAACAGTCAACTCGTCTAGAAAAGGAAGAAATTCTTCCCTTACTAAGGGAAGAAGTGACAAGCAGACTACTCCAGAGCAGGACCATCAGGAGAACATGAGAAAGAAGATGCAGGACTCATAAAGGAGAGGGTAACCTATCCCCAAGTGAGATGCGAGATACGTGAAAAGATTTCAGCCATCATCCAGGTGAGTACATCATCACCTCACACCTTTGCTGCTGACATAACCCTGAAATCAGAAGGTAGGAAAGCCAAACAGCTGGGATCCTTTTCTAGGGAAGAGGGCATTGACAATGCAGTAGGAAAAGGGACACAAGTATTCAGCTTCTGGAGCTGACACCTGTCAAGCCCTAGGGAAAGGTATCCCTTCAAGAAAGCTGCTGTATAGCACCCAGACAAATGGAGAAAGGTACGTGTGGAAGTTCATACCAAGCTCAACACCATTGCATGCCAACTCATTGTCAGTAACGACCTAGAGAGACAGAGAAGGGCAAATAGTGGGTGAATTGGCTGTCCAGCTCCAGCAATATGAAGAAAGTATCTCTGCCTCATTATGGACCTATTCCTTAGCTGTGAAGAAACTGCCCAAAAAACTCTCCTGTGAATTCCAGCAATTCATATATTCTACTCCCCACCACTATGGACCAGTATCTCAGCTACAAGGACTCTGCTCAAGAGAGATGACAGAGTGACTACACACCATGGGTCACCCTGTGGCTTTATCTGCAAGCATTCAGAGAGGACATGAGGAAAACCAACATCAACCCTAGAGGGACAGGCATGTGAGTTGCAAGAGTGCTCAGTATATAAACTAGGGGAAAGCTGGCCAGGGCCACTGCTTGGGAACTGGCTGGACATCTGTCAGTGGGTGCTGAGCAATTGCATTGTGCACCACTTGTTTTGTACATTCCAGTTCTCCTTCTATTATCATCATCATCATCACCATCACCATTATCCTTTCTTTTCTGTTCTATTAAATTGTCTTCATCTCAACCCATTAATTTTAGCTTTTTTTCCCCCCAGTTCTCTTCTCCATTCCAGTGGCAGGGGGACAGTGAGCAAACAGCTGTGTGGTGTTCAGCTGCCTGCCAGATTAAACCACAACAATAATTTAATTTCAATTCCTACTCTGACAATATTTCCATCTTCATGAACTTAGGTGAATAACTTAATTTATATGTCTTAAGTCTCTATTTCATAACATGTCTGAGATAATACTTTCTTCCCCTTACCACAGGCAAATGTCTGTGAACATACTTGCTTCCCCAAATTACAGGAGAGTCAGTTGCAAGAATTAATTAGTTAATGTTTGCAAAGTGCTCTGAAGGCAGAAAGCACTCTATAAATGCTAATTATTAAATCAAAGGTTTATCTGACTCTATTACCAAACCACTAATAAAAAAGTTACATAGCTGTTGCAGGTTGGAAAAAGCACTTTTACTGTCTAAAAGATATAAACGTTTTAATTAGTAAATATTTTGAAGGCATTTTGCTGAGGAAAAAATGCTAACTGTTAATACAGGTTTTCCCTAATGTAAATGCTACAAAATATGAACTCCTGGATGCTACTGTAACTTCTGCATATATTACCTAAAGTTTTGTCCCATGGCAACAATATTTTTATATAAGAAACAATTTTTGTAATATTTATGAAAAAACCGTGCTTATGTTTGTCAAATAAATGTTTGGATGCAGCAAGAGATTAAAGGTATCACTCATAGCAGAGAATAGCAAAACCTAATGTATTGTCAAATTATACACATATACACTTACCATTATTTTTGCTATTTAACTTAAAATCATATTTTACTAAGTTTCCAAGCTTCTGCTGATTCACAAGGCTCTGCTCTTCCTAACACTGTACTATATCCGCACATATGGGTCCTGTGATCTACATGTGATCAGAGCACAAAAAAAAATCTAATCTTTTCAGCTTAAAATCCAAGCATGCAAACAGATTTGAAAACTTCTCTGTGTAGGCAGTTAGAAAGACTGAATTCTGAAAGTGCCGCAAATCTTCTGAAACACTGTAGATCTCTAGCTTTGCACAGTTTGATCCTGCCAGGAGAAACCTTTTGCTCACCTGCTTGTGACACTTGTTTCCCCTCTGGATGTAATAATACAAACTTGGGTATAATAATAATATGTTGATTTATTGAGTGTAATAAGTAATGTACTAACATAACTGATTCTGATGCATCCCCTTCCTACATACATTTTTGACATACACTTTCTAGGAGAGCCTTCCAAATGATATTATTACTATTGTTATTGTTATTACTACTACAACTATTATTTCTTCTTCAAAATTATCAGATAGTGAACAGTATTTCTCAAGTAGTCGGACTAGTGGTTTGAAAAGAAATTTGAAAGTATATCACAATAATCTTATTCCTTGCTGAAATCTCTGCCTGTGACTGTAGAAAATCAGAAACCTTGAGCCAAAAAAGTCCTATTAGTCTGCTTTGCTGAAAGAGAAGAAGTGTGACAAAATCCTCCCTCCTTAAAGCTCTTCTGATTGCGGGAAGATAAGGATGCAGCCAGCCAGGCCCATTCAGCGAAGCAATGCAGCCTGGCTGCTGGGGCCCCTTCTTCAGTCCAGGAGATAAAAAACCTCCTGCTGTTCCCAGCGCTCTCAGCAGGAAGGAGGGGTCCAGGTGTTGCTCCTACTGAAATCAAGGGCCTGCAGCTTTCCAATGTCACAGACTGGTGGCTCCAAAACACCCAAACACCCCTAGGAAACTGGGAATATTAATTTGAGCCATAAATCATAATTTCATATGGCAGAAAAATGTCCAGAAAATGATATCCTGCAGTAAAGGGTTATGTCCATTTCTGTGCTCTTACTATAGCTCTTCCAGGCAGATGGGGAGTCAGAGCAGGGATGCCAAATCTTTATCTTGCATTTGTCTAGTTGTCTCTGAAGGAAAGGTGACTGAGATTTTCTGGAAAGGAGGCAGGGTTCAGGGCTGAGGACAGGAAGGCCCATCTGGGAATAGAAGGGAAATGAAAAGTGTCCAGGAGATTTGTCAAAATGTTAAAGGCCCCCTCAGCAAAAGAAACTTAAGATTACTGAATTTCTCTAAGCCCAGGGTTTTTTGATTTTGTTTTCTTGGGTTGCAAATTTACTTTATAAACAAAAAATTGTTATATCTTTACAGAACAATTCTAGACTACCTAATAAAAAGTTCAAATTATTTTGTGGTTAGTCAAAAATTGCACATTGTGAAATAAATTGTCAATGACATAAAGCAAGACCAGTAGGGCTGAAGTAAGGTGGTCTTAATGATATTTATGTTGTTATCATTATAACTATTAGCCCTTATTTTTAAAAAATCACAGAAAATTGCAGGGCCACTCTGGAGAAAGTTTATGGACTTTAAGAGTAATGGATGGTATTAAGATGATATTAAAATTTGCAAAAAGAAAATAAGAATCCGTTTAAAAAATTATTTTTAATATTACATTAATTAAATCAAAATGGTTTCAAATAAAATAAAGGTATATACAAATCCTTGCTTGGAAAACCTTAAAATGTATGTCAGCTTCCTCAGAATAATTCTGATGGCATCAGAGCTCAAAAATAGAGGTCTACTTTGAATCCTGTATTTTGACTTTGGGTAGTTTAGTTTTTCACATTCTGGTCTCACAAGAGATTTTGTTCCATTCATGGATAGCAACAACATAATTAGACATAATGTAGAGAAAAAAAGGCAGACATGGTCAAGAAATACTTCTGTCTTGTAGCTGGACAAAAGGCACATGAAATATTAATAAATGATGCAAATAAAATACTGCCTTACAATAAATTATGAAAAAGTGGGAGATGGCACTGGAATGGGCTGAACTTTGGAATATGATGTTAAAAGCGAACAATAGGGATTCAATAGGAAAAAAAAAATTGTGTTATTTAGGGAAGAAGTAGGCAGGTTATCAGTAGAGGAGGGTGCCCTTTGTCCTGGGAATCTGTCTCAGAAGATGAGCTTCAGCCACAGCAGCAATTCTCAGACACAAGCTCGTCCCAATGAGGTGGTGTAACAGAAGGAATTAATCCAGTTTATGGCAAAATAAAATGGAAACTGTAGCAGAGAGGGATAGAAGCTCCCTATCTCTGTGTCTGGTATAAGTGTGACTACTGATGGGGTGTTAGTTCTATTTCTGACATTTCAAAGAGTAAAGAGCTCCTTTAACTGGAGTGGAGTCAGAAGAGAAAAATGAAAACTATTAAGTGACTGGGAAGTGGACTTTACCAGGAAAACTTACCGAAGAAGAGATTAAGAAGTTATTTGATCATATTATGTACCCTTGCAAAATAGAAACATTCATTTCCACTTTTTCAGGATGAGATTTAAACACATTTGATAAAATAGAAGAATGAAGAATTCTGTGATGGAAATGGTATAGCTATGCTGAATTCTGGTATATATAAATTAAAATCTATGGAGGTTTTAGGATGCAAAAATCCCCTGCTTGACCTGTTTCAATTAAAGATTCAACAGTTACTAACATTCAGCTCTTTGGGTTTCTTGGAATCATTTGAAGGCAACCCCCGTATTTGGTTTGTATTCCATTACCGTTGCTTAGTTTAGCAATGTAGTTTTCTTCCTACTGGTTACATGTCTGCTTTCAAGATAGTCTGCTCCTGTCACTTGTCCCAGAACAATCTGCTTATAGAGGTACTCATTAAAAATATTAATAGCCTAACTACACATTGAGATAATCTCAGATTTCAGAAATTATCCAATTAACAATCCAAGTGGATTATATCCCGGTGTTGGTCAGGAAAAGCAAGGCTTTCCAGAGCTGAAGGAGCTCTATCATACCCTGGAATCAACACTGTTTGCACTGCACCCAGGCTGGATGCCATTTGGAATACAGGATCAGGTTAAGAATTGAAATCACTGGACTAGCAGGACTTCGCTTGGCGCTGCAAAAGTATCAACTGTCAAGTATTGCAGCAGAGAAAACAAAGTTTTGATGGGCTCATTACCCTTTGTCCTTCATTCATCATAGCTTGGCTTTGGTTTTATTCACTTTTGCTATTTCTTAGTTTTCTGCAGGTCCTTCAGTTCAGTATTTGACATGGTTTCAAAAAATATGACATGACAAAACCTCATAATTATTCTGTCATGATGGTTTTGTATATTTAAACACATGAATCCTCTGTAAATAAGTAAAAGGTTATGAAAAAGAATTTTAGCTCTGCAGTCTGTTTGTTTTTTTTATTTTACTTTGATTTGGAAATGTCATGGTTCACTGCAAGCACACCAGAGTGAGTTTAATGGATTAGAATATATTATTAAAATGAGACTGCTAGAGAAATACATTGCACAGATGTGGAATACTGTGAATGTGTTACTGTAAACTCTGCTGCAATAAAAGGCAGTGTACCATTATCTTTTCTTTCTTGCCTTATAGGATTATGGGCAGCAACAGCACTGCAAGTTCACTACAGTGGGAAAGTTTTATCTATTTTCAGTTTTTCTTAATTTATGTTGATACATCAAAAAAGAGCTCTTAAAGATAAATATATAAAAGCATTACTCTTTCATGTGGTATTATGGACAAAATGCGCATAAATGCACTTTTGAGATTTTTATGCTATTTTTTGTTTTCTGAAACATGATTTAAGGATTTAAGGATTTTTTACTTCATTGAAGAAAATCTCTTTCCATAAACAACTCATTATCTTCTCCTTCCTTGCCTCAGGGTACTTCCTTGCCTCTTCTACCAAAAAAAAATTAACCAATCTTGTGTTAGATTGCCCATGATCAATGAAAACCATCTAAAAATTTAAAAGTCTGGTTTTAATTGGACAGATCTTTGTTTTCTCTTTACAGCATCTTGGCAGCTGTGATTAGTGATGTCACACACAGCTTGAGAAGAGCTCATTCCCTGAAAACAGTGTAGAAGGCACACCAATTGGAATGGTGTCAACAGCCCTCAATCTCCAGTTGCTGCTTCTTAGAGTCATAGAATAAGGTGAGTTGGAAGGGACTCACAAGGATCATTGACCCCAGCTGCTGGCCCTGCACAGGACAACCCCAAGAATCACATTATGCATCTGGGAGTGTTGTCCAAATGCTTCACTAACTCTATGGAACCACGGAGTCTCCTTCCAGATCTCACTGCTAGAGGGGCTATTGGTGCTGCACTGAGGCCACTGCAGTATGTGCAGCATATTCCTCTTCACTCAGCGCCCTTCCCGCGCAGAACCCAGGCTAAGAACTCCTGTTTTGACTTTGACTCTGTTCTGGCTGAGAGGAATGGTTTAAATGACAACCCCAGCCACTGACTCGAACAGCAGATGTCACTGTTGGCAGCATGGTCCTTTGCCGCCTGTGCACAGCAGCCGGTAGAGAGGGACTACTGTCACTTAAGGGACTCTTCCAAGAAGTGGGGGTGTGGGGATCCTCCAGATAAGGGAGCAGCAAGGTTGGTATAGGTATGACAGTACACATTGAGGGGCACAGTGACCATCAATGATAGATCAAAAATCACCATGAATCCTGGTTTAAGTAGAGGAGGTGAAACTAGATGGAAGTTGTACCTCATTCTGTATTTTGAAGATATGCTCCACTTTATTTCCTTGGAGTGGAAGACCTAATTATGCAATCTAAAAGAAATGCCCAAACTTATTTTTTCTGTCTTCCTGGAACAGAAAGCACACTGCTGCATAAGAGAATTGCACTTCTTTCCCAATTATGTTTGGGAAAAAAGGTGTTCATGTTAGGTAATCATAGAATTTCTGGACTAGTATTTGAAAACACCATTTTTCTTCTTTATATTAACCCCCCCAAGACTTCAATTTGTTTCAATTACTGAACATGGCATATTGAGTTGTACATGTATTAATGCTTCTGTAGAAGAAACAAGGTCTTTTATGAGTGATGATGTCCACAACACCACTGACAGCTGCAGAGACCAGAATCATGAGACCATTTATCACTTGTTCTGATTGTCTAGAGAGACTAAAAGCAAAGCACCACTGATTCCAAACATCCAGTTGCTTGCTTGCCAGGGCACCTTTGGCCTACAGTTCAAGAAGCTAGTTTTCAGTTCAGCAGATTCTTTGGTTTGGTATGTTTGATTTAAAAGGCAATCTTTAAAATCTTTAAACCCTTTAAAGATGTGGAGAAATGAGCAAACAGGAATATTATGAGGTTCAGCAAAAAAACCCAAACAAACAAGGTCCTGTATCTGAGGAGGAAAAACCTCATGCACAAGTACACACTCCAGGCCAAGGTGATCCTTGGTGGTACAAGGTGACCAAGGAAGGTGGTCCTTGTCCTCTGCTCAGCACTGGTGACATCTGGCATGCTGGGTACAATGATGGGCTGCCTTGTGCAAGAGTCCAGCAAAGCATCACACAAGGATGATTAAGGAACTGGACTGCACATGATTAAAGACTGAGCGAGTAGGAGTCTTGAGCCTGGTGAAGAAAAGGCTCAGTTGTATATCATGAATGTATAGAAATGCCTGAAGAGAGGATGCAAAGAAGATGGAGCCAGGCTCTTTTCAGTGGTGCTCAGTGACAGGATCAGAGGCAATGGTCACAAACTGAGACAAGGAGTTTCCCTCTGAACATCATGAAACATCTTTTTTCTGTAAGGGTGACCAAGCAGTGGAGCAGGCTGACCTGAGAGGCTGGGGAATCTCCATCCTTGGAGATACTGAGAAGGATGCCTGGACATGATCCTAGGCAATTGTCTCTAGGGGGCCCTGTGTAATCAGATTGAACAGGATGACCTCCAGATGACACCTATCCAACCCCCATCATCCCGTAATCCTGTGATTCCTTTGATATAAGCATCAACTATATATCCTTTTGCTTTCACCTTTACAGCACAGCTGATAATCAGCAACAGCTCTGACATTTCATAGCCCAAGGATTATGCATTATTTAATACTTAAATTTTGCAGACTTTGACTAGATTAAAAATATATTTTTAATTCTTGCTCAGTGTTAGCTTTTTATGGTGTTAGAAGCCGTTTCTTTATTAGTGTGTTTCATTTATAAAAACACAAGTGAAGCTAACTACAATTTATGCTTTTGTTATGATTTTCCACAAAGAAATTCAAAGGAGAGAACTTAAAATATTGTCATGTGTCTTATATGTGGACACAAACATTTCATAACACATGCTTGACCATATGTAATTGTATGTAATTGATAACTTTTATACATCTTTTACCTGGGAATAAGATACCAAAAAAAAAAAGAATTTTTGTATGAATTATAATGTTTTCCTTGTGATAATAAAGCTTATCCCAAGCATTTCTGAGATCACATACTGAACATAAAATTGACATTATTCAGTTCAATAGATTCAGTTCAGGAGCTGAAGGCACCAAACATTCTAATACCTACTCTATTTCATATAGGTATTTTTCACTCCATCATGTCACTTAACACAATTCTTTTTTTGATGCTCACTGAAAAGTGGACATAATAATATCATGCTGTGTTCTTCAAATTGTTTCAATCCTCCAAAAAGTGCAAACATTGGGATTCTGGGTTTTGGATAAGCAGACTAGAATGAAAATTGGCATGGAATGATTCATACAATTCAGCAACATCTCTAGCAGTTTAGAAGTGCAAAATCATGGTATTGATGAATCAGTTCCATTTTTGTTATAAATTTGCACAGATTGATTTTATTTCTTCAGCATGGTTTTTAGCCTCACTTAGCAATAAGAAAGGATTGAGGTTCCTTTGTTATTGGCTAGGTCAGACATCAAAATACCTCAGATTCACGCAAAGAAACTGTATTTTTGAGGGGAAAGAAGAGATGAAAAGTGGGTAAAGGGGAAAAGAAGCACCTTTTTTTTTTAGTATATATTAGTTTGGCAAGTCCATACTTCTTTGCATTTAAAATACAATATGTCATTTGTTAGAAGAAAGGTTCCCTAAACCTCACCATCAGTCAGGGAATCATTTTTTCTTTTGTAATGCAAGTGTTAAATACTCTATTAGTCCAGTCTACTTCATTCACTGCACGGTGTTCCTGAAAGTACATGGATAATACAGAGAAGAAACGTACTTCAGGATGCTATTGCTAAAACATGACATTTCATGTTTCATCTGTTTCCCCCCTTAGATACAACACAGCAAACGTACACTAAGTGTTTTCTTTTGGCTGAGGTGGGAACACTTAACTCCTTGCAACAGTAGAGAGGGACTGTTAAAAGCATTAGCTCTGTAAACCTGTGAACTTGAATACTAGTTCATAAGATATCTTAAATACTTCAGGAAATTAACAGCTGTTCACTGCCAAAGGAGCAGTTATTGAGAAGTTCCTCCATTCTTAACTTCATGCCAATGAGCAGTAATCCTCTATTGCTGGCCAGCTTCTTTCTTACATGTGGCCAGAAGACCAGGCCCTTGGGACCCTTCCTGGCTAACCAGACATGCTTTGTGATTTTCCAAAGCCATTAGGCAGCAGTGAATATACAGAGTAATTCCATAGATATGACGAAATGTAAGAAACCTAGATGTGTGTACAAGTACCAGAAATACACAAAAGAAACAGTGAGACTGTTACTATGGGAGGTTTAATACCAAGACTGCATCAAGAATCTTTTGGGAATATGCATCAGACACTAATCTGAACCTCATCAGTCCTAGGGATTTTGGAACAACCAAAATTCTCCATCTTATTTTCTCTTTGTCCACAGAAATTTCAGCAGTATGAACCAGACTTAACAGAATTGAATGCTAAGTCAGGTTAATGAGTGGCTTGGGGTGAGATTGAGAAGATTTTACCATGAGAATGTTGCTCACATTTCCATAGCTAACTTTGAGGCAAAGCTCATATCATTTCCATTCTAAACTTTTAATTTTCTACTCTAAACTTTTAATCAGACTAACACTAATTTAAATTCATTCTCTGTGCTTACTTTCAGATTCATAGTATGTCTTGACTGAAAACATGTGATTGCTCAGTACTTTCTCCTGTGCATGCCTGAAAGCAAAAAAAAAAAAAGACCAAAATTCTGGGGGAAAAAAAGGTAGTATATTAATGTGAAGCAGAACCTGGCATAGTCTTTTTTTCACTGATACTCTGGGAAACCTTTTTAGAACTGTCTAAGCAGCAAGCTGTTCAAATGGATGTAAGTGGATAAAGCAGGCTTTGGAATAACAAGAAAAGCTGGATGAGCATAAACATTATCTGGCTCCATTGATTCAGCAGAGCTTCATCATAAATTCAACCAGAAACAGTATTATTCAAAGATCTTTTACTGTCAGATGTATACATGCATCAGAAGCTGACAACAGTAAAAGCAGCTCCTCCTCCTCCTCCTTTCCTCCCTCATGCATGCTACAGTTTTTCTCTGCAGAACTTTTTAAACACTTTTTAAAAGTGAAAATCTCACTTTATATGGGAGAATTTTTTTGGTGTGCGCTTTTTTTGTCTGAAAACATAGCTGTCAGATAAAATTTACCATTATTAAATTAGCAAATATTTATAATGCTGATAATACTGATTACTTTTTAGAGTTCTACAGTAGCTACACATGACAGAAGTCAGACTCATTGAACATATTTGGTGGTTTAAGTGTTCAAAAAACCCCAACGTAACCAATATATATTTTCAAATATTTTTGTCAGATACTTCTAGAAATTAATTCTGTTGCCATACTTCATAATTCATTCTATATTCAAGATCTGTGTGCAAGCAGTGAAAGCTGAACTATGGAAATTTTCAGGGAAACTGCTGCAGCTCCTGCTTCAGAGCCATTTGTGGATAGTACAAGTTAGAGCTGTAACAGCTGCACATTTCACCAGGGATGACACTCCAGTGGATCATCAAATTAAGGGAGTCTCCTATTAGGGAAGGACAAGGTACAAACACAGGTTTATTTGATCACAGTCAGTTCCAGGAACAGCCTTATTATGAAAGAAGCAGCAAGCAGAGAGTATCAGGAGATTAACTACATTAGCAAAGACTGGAGTGGATATGTTTCTTGTTATGTGACAGGATACAAGTATAGGCCTTTGAAGACCTCCTTTGGATACAGCCATTCCCATACTTTTGTTCTGAATTTTCACATAGACATTTTTTCTTCTAGTCAACAAAAAACAGTTATGATTCTAATTCCCTTTAGCTCAATTCTTTACCTATGCACTACTTACCATGGGAATTTCTTCAGGCCACTTAAACATGCATATGCAAAGCGAAAGAGAGGAATGATTAGCTCTTTCACATTGATTACCTCTGGTTATTTATCATATTTTTTGATAGATACTTAAATCATGCCATAGCTAGATTGTTCTGTGCTTTTGGACACCTCATTCATAAGAACCCTTCTGTGTTTTGAATAAAGCATGCTTACATCTTCTGAACTATGCTGTCTTATGTAATTAAGCCAAACAATCTGTGGTATGCTGTCAGCTGACAATGCCAGCACAACGTGCCAGGCAGGTTAGCAGTTGAAATGCAGGAGGTATACTTGAAAAAATACCTTTAAAAAGCCATATGCTCTCACTGGCAATATTAAAGGTCTGTTTACACAAATAACACCTACTTTTTGTCCATCTGATGTCAAGTACTGTCATGCCTAAGTAGTCCTAAACTGGCATTCTGGACTGTAGACTCTAAAAATGGATGGAAACACAATGAAGTACTCAAACAATGGAAAACAGGGGGAGGAACAGGAGAGCATAACACCATGCAGCAGTTTATACTTCAGTGTAAGCACATCTGTATATAGACACACAAGCATATACGTAAAAATTAGACAATTATGCAATGACTTCAGTGTATTCATTTCCAAAATTTAAGAACTACAATTTCCATTTATCTATGAGAATTAAAATATTGACATCTTCTTATGAGAAGTATTACATTGGTAAAGATGGTTATAACTCAGATCCACATCCAAGTGGGTCTCATCTGACCAACAATCAAAGATGTGGGTCTACCTGCCTTGATGGTGACAGAGAGTAGGAGCTGAGTATTCCCTCAGGTGCCATGACTGCCTTCAGAGGAAGTATTGACACAAATGATAGTCCAGTTTTGTCTTGGTATTACAGATTTTCTAATTTTATTCATTCTTTTATGTGAATTATTTAGGCACTAGGAGTACAGGAGTGCTGCTGTATACAGGCCTGCTTTTTCAAGATGAAAAATGCTGTATTGTTATAAAAGCTCCTGGGTAATGCCAAAGATCAGTAACTGGCAGTTGGCTTTTAGAAAGAAATGTATATCCTCTATATATTTTTATCAACTTACATATTTAAATGTCTTATTGACAATGCAAAATGAACTTTAAAATGGAAACGGAAATGCAGTTTATCCTGTCCCACAACCACCACATGTAATTTCTCACTATAGAGCAACACCTACAAACAAATTATAAAATTGAGTAGACTGTTTAAAAGGACACAAACAAAATGCTTGGTAAATTGTGGGGATGCTTTTTTACTGAAGGACAAGAAAACTGGCCCTTAAAAATCAAAAAGCTAATTGAAACAATATTGACAATGAAAAGAAATGCATCTGTCTCTTTAACAGGCAATGATCCTGCTGCATTCCCTAAGCAGCTCAACTCTTATGGATATCCAGAAGTTAGCACAGCTCAGTTTTTCTCCACTGTTAACTACCAGGACCTTACTTCATGTATGAAGTACAGTTAATGTACAGTTTCATTGCACACTACCTTAGACATCAAAATCTTCAAAGAAGTCTGGAGGGGGAGGCATAGGGGTCATCTGGGGACAAGACTGCCCAATAAAATAAGTACAATGACTAAAATAATGCAGATCTTATCTGTACCAGACTGGCAATTAGCTAAATTAAAATAATATCTTGCTGGCACATTTTTATATTTAAGAGCAGACCCAACAGTAGGACTTAGATACCTGCAAATGAGTTACTTCAATGCTTGTCAGATATGTGGCCTCTGAAATGGAATCAAAAAACTTGTTATGCACAGAACAAGTCTAGTAGATAATAAGGGTAAATTGCTCCAGAAGAATAATTTATAGAGCTGGTTACTAGAAAGCTATAATAGAGAAGATAAACAGACATTAAAAAAAAAGCCAAAACCAACACCAACCCACCCCCCCCCCCCCAGAAAAAAACCAAAAGAAACCCCAACAACAACAACAAAAAACCACCACAAAACCACCTCTGCATTTGAGACTTCCTCTCCCAGGAAAATCTTGTTACTTAAAACCAGTAATTTTAAATGAAAAGAAATAAAACATTCTAGGAAACAAGGACTTGAGTTACCTAGGAATTCTAGCTGCTAAACTTAAGAGTCATATTCCCCCATTGATGCTCTACTTCTGGTGCCAGATCTTGGGAATCAGATACACATGCAAATTAATAGAGCTCATTAAGTTACCTTCTATCAGCTGAACCATGGTAACCAGCCTGGGGTACTCTTCTCCTATGGCAAATGAGAGATAAACACTCAGTAACTCACACCTGGTGTCTGTACTTAATGCGATTTAGCTGCTTGCTTTTCAGGCCACAACAGTGCGGGGCACCCACGGCGTACACACTCTTCGCTGATGGTTCTGTTAAAAAAAAACCCCAACCAACAAACAAACAAAACCAAAACTAAAGACACTAAGTTTAGGTACTTCCATGGTTAAAGAGGGGTTCCCATTTGTATTTAAATTTAGAACTCAAGTATTTTAAATAACAAGGTGCTTTTTAGGAACCCTTGAGCCTTACTGGACTTTAGCGAGAGTTCACAAGGATGCGAAGGGAGGTTGGCGGGACCTGAACGGCTAGGAGAGGGAACTCGACACCGCCCCGACTCAGGGCATGGAGAGAGGCAGCGGCAAAGCTGCCTTTTCCCGGGACACGTTCCCCGCGCTCCGAGGGCCAGGACATGCCCCACGACAAAGTGTTCTGCGCCACCCGATGCCGGGCCGCAGCAAGTTCGCAGACAAAGAATGGGACGCGCCGGTGTCCGTCATGCCGGGCGCTGCTGTCCCCCGGGAGGCGGCGGTGACCGCAGGGCTCCCGGCCCCGCCAGCTGCCCCGCCAGGCTGGGGGACGCGGCCGCAGCGCCCGGGACCGCCCGTCCCCCGCGGGGGGCCGTCTCCTGCCCCCACGCCGGCCGAGCCCCCGGGCAAAGCTCGATGGAAGCTGGCGGGCCCCTCTCGCAGCCTTTCCCCCGCTCCTGCCCGCCGCCCGGCCCTACGCGCTGCCCCGCCGGCCGCTTCCGCGCCGGATCCGCGGCAGAGGCCTGCCCGGCCCAACCCGGCGGGCAGCGCGGCCAGGGTTAACCCTGAGGAATGCGGCGGGAGGAATGTGCATGCAGATGAGATGGATGCTAATCTCATGCTAATGAGCGGCGGCCGCGGCCGCCCGGGGCTCAGCCGGGCTCCCCGCGCCCAGACGGCAGCTGGGCTCCGCCGGCAGCCCTGACCCGTCGCCGCGGCGCGAGCATAGCGGCAGCCCGGGCATGGTGGACTGAGACCCGGCAGAGGACTTCCCTAGGCTCCCTCGAGCCCCCGCTTTCGGCCCCTTCCCCGGCCCGGGCCGGGGCTTTTCCCGCTTCCCGTCTTTCTTTCTGTCCCTATGGAGCAGTTACCCCCGCCGACCGACCATGCCTAGGAAAGCGGGGAATGGGCAGCTTCCCTTACCCGATGGCTGGGAGGAGGCGAGGGATTACGACGGCAAAGTCTTCTACATCGACCACAACACCAAGCAGACCAGCTGGATCGACCCCCGGGACAGGTGGACCGCGGGCAGGGAGGCGGCGAGGCCCGGGCGGGCGGTGGGCTCGGAGCGGCCCCGCCGGGAGGGACGGGCGGGGGGCGCGCCGGAGGGTCCCCTCTCGGGACGGGGGGCAGGAGAAGCCCTGCTTGCAGACGGGCACACCGTGCCCTCCTTCCCACAGGCTTGATTCTAAGCCTGTGGCGTGAGTTGGTGTTGGGGCGGGGAGGGAGAGAGAAGCCTGTAGAGTTCCTCTGGGAGCGGCCGGGGATTGCTGGCATTTGAGGAGTTCCCGACAGGTACCAAAGTTTACGAGTCTCTTGTCCCAAACCGGAGGCTCTGGCTCCTCGCCCTCCCGCTTCCCCGGGCGCTGCGGAGCATCCCGGGCGCGGGGCCCTCCCGTGTGCCCCCGCTCCCCTGGTCCGCCCGGAGCCGTGTGCGGGGCTGTCGGGGCAGGAGCCGGGGCTGCCGGAGGCCTCGTGTGCTCGCTAGGCCTCGGCGAGCCCAAATCCGCTCAGCCCCCGCCAGCCGGAGCACGCCGTGTTTGCTGCCCCTCCCGGGGCTGAGCTCTGTAAAACTCCTGTGGAAGTGCTTCAGCGAGCGAAGCACCCCTACGCCAAGGCTGCTGGTCCCGGAGTGCCCGGGCAGCTCTGCTGGCTGGAACACGGATGCTGGCTCTGTGCGGCGGCTTCAGTGACTGTTTTTAGCTCGGTCACAGGCAGACAAGATACCTAGTGCAAAACTTATCTTTTGCCCGAAGTGGTGCTGAGAAGTAATTAAACCCCAAAACTTTGTGCATATTATGAAATAAAGTGTTGCAGTCGGAAACAGTGCAGTATTATTTTTTAAAAAAACAAACCGACTTCAAAAAGACACTATAAATTTATGAAACAAGCAACACTGAATTATAAATGAAGGCCTTGGTTTATATTTCTCAGGTGAACTTAGAGAAGGTGGTTGTGGCGAAGCTTGCTGGCTGCAAGTTGCAGAGGGAAGTTTTGACGAGCATCATGTGCTGTGTAAGGCCTGCTGCTCAGTCTTACTTGCTATAACAGCAAATTCCAGTAGTGGCAAACTTCATGCTTTAATTCCTCTGTAGTTCACAACATGTTAATTACCTTGTAAATATTAGTGGGGTGATACGGTATACAGGACAATGTTATTTATTACACCTGGCATTCTTGGGTATTTTTTTTTTTTTAATGCAGGCAGTATAAAATTTCTGTCTTTACTGTCTCTAGAAACAGTGGATATGAAGTTTTGTTCAGTTTTAGACCTTAAATGTACATTTTCAAAGCGGAATAGAAGATAGTATGATTGAGGCAAAGCAAAATGTGATATGGAATGTACTTTTTCTAATACTGCCTCAATGAGTATACTACTAATTTAATTTAGTACATTTTGTAGTCCTGAAAAGTTCAAGACCATTCATATTTGATGGTAAAATTTGAGTCTTCACTCTTATTGACAGAGTAGACAGTGACATAACACTTGTGTGTTTGCCATCCTATAGAGATAGGATAAATATTGTTTCGTTAATGCCTTACAGGTGAAAGGGAAACCAAGTCCTGAGACCTTACTCCGTCAGTTCTCGTTACAGATGATAAAGACCTTTTCAGAAGAGTAGTGTTTGAAATAATTGTTAACCTGCGTCAGTCATGCAAAACAAACAAAAAGGGATTTTGCCCTAGGTACTTAGGAGAATGCATGCTTTAGTGTACATGGCTCAGCTGTGAAGCTGAATTGCCTGCACAGAAGAGAGACTGACAAGCCCATTTGATGTGCAGCTTGTAGTATTTGTATTTACAATATCTCTGTTTGCAGTCTGTACTTATATTGGTGACTTGTTTTGGAAAAACAAATAAGAAATTCGTGAACGTCTTGTGATGGTTTTGCTTTACGTTCAGTTTTATCTTCCATGTATTTAGAGAATATACATTTGGAAACCACACAGAACATTATTTGGGCTTGCTGTCAGAAAAGTTGAAAAGTGATTTTCCAAGTTTGTCAATACAATACAATCTGGATTAATGTTGTTTCTAAAACTTATAATAAATAGTCAAAATGAAGGTAAAGGATTATAAAGAATGACTGAAAACATGTTGCCTTGTCTGGTGATGCTTTAGGACTTTTTTTTTCCCCAACTATTTTCTCTCATAGAGATCATAAAGTTTTCATGATGTGCCTGTGGAGTATTATAGAACACAGGCTTCTAAAATGTTACATTGGTAAAGAAGGGTAAAATAGATGAATTTTTACTGACAATATTCCTTTTGCTCTTGTTACACTTCATTCCCTCGACGAGCACATAGAAAAGTCATGTTTGATGTTTTAAAATAATTTTTATCCTCTTTGATTTAGAAGATACAAATACTGAAGACTAGTGCTATGAGACATTAACCATATGTTTGTTAATTGCCAGGTGTATTTGAGCACAGTTAGGAACTTTGTTACTGGTTTAAAATATTCACATCTAGAAATAATAGGGCAGTTGAAATGCCATATTTGAAAGCTTCTTGGAAAATTGTGGTTGTTGTGTTTTTTAATGTTTTTTCTCGTGTTCTTTTCTATAACATGTATTTGTTACTGCTTAGGTGGTACAGATTTGTTAATACAATTATAGCCTTGGGTACAACTGTGGAAAAAAACTTACATCAGCTTCAAGCCTGGGACTCAGCTTTCAGTTTTGCCCACTTTATGTATTGAATAATCCCACTGATGTTAGAGGATCTCACACTTTCAAAGGCAATAGTGACTTAGCTTGTGTTTTGGGAGTTTTGTAGAAGCTCGGGAGTTTTTAATGTTTTGCAATGTTCACCAGTGATTTTTCTCTCCGTACACTTACTCTTCTGTGCTAATTTGTTTTAAAGGCTAGTGTCCCAAAAGAGAGGGCCACTTGAACTTTAAGATCTATAATTCAGATAGACAGAGAGACATAAAGGCAAGAATGTGAGAGTTGCAGCAACATTTTCAGTCACAAAATATAAAGATGTGATTTCTCTGTTCATGACTCCCTCAAGCTACAGCAAGCTGAGAACTTGCTGGTCATGACAGTTCTTCTGGAACTGGCTTATTGTAAGCAGGGAAATAGACCAAGTATAAATTTTATCCTCCTACTACTTGATGAAAATATGAAAAGATGGCTATGGACTGAAGAAGAAGCAGATGAAAAGGGGAGAAAGGGTTAGAGGAATGCATACTGTTTTTTGAAGTTCCTTTGAAACTCTTTCAAGTTCTTAGAATACTGAGTAATTGTAAAGTATCGCTTTGGGGTTTTTTTTTTTTTCCTGTTAATTAATAGGGGCTTGGGTGGGACAGGAATTTGAAAAGGAAAATTCTTCTCTTTTTCCATCATTCAACGCATTTTAGGCCTCATGTTTGTTATATTCCTTAGTGGAACCAACAGAGTAATGCACCAAGGAGGAATGAAATGGGAGATTGGAATCTCAGTAATCTGAATTTTTCAGCAGTTGGGTGATGCTTGGTTTTCTCACTATGAATTCAGGGCTTCTCATATCTTGGTTTCTACATAATAGTCCCATGCACACTGCTGATCACCATTGACTCAAAACAGATGGCTTTTTTATAGCTTGCCTATAATGAGTTCTGCATCACAAATTCTGAAGTTGTGAGTGATCTTCATTTAAATCTTTATCTGCACTCCTGTCCCACTCCTGTCAGTGGTAAGGAATGAGATGCTATGAAAACAAAATTATCCTTTCTGTTCTCACTTCACTTTCCACTGAGGGCTAAAACCTTTTAAAAATACATTTGTACATTTGAAGTAGTTTATAGTATACTTCTGCTAAAATGTTTTGAGGGTACTTGCTAACTGTATAACTAAGAAAGTGCTTGAGAAGCATTGGATGTCAGAAAACCAGAGAACTAAAGAGATTGTGATAGAGTTTGCTTTGTGAGTAGGGAAAGCAGTTTCCATTGCTTCTCTCATCTTTTGGGGAGGTGAAAACACTACAAATTTTAGCATGGGATTTTGTAACTTGTGCTAGATTTGCCTGAATTAGAAAATTTACTAGGTTTCAGCAATTAAATGTCATTTGCTTATTTTCCATAGGAAAAAAAGGGCAGTTTATTCCTTATCTTTTCACTAGAGCTTGCTTTCCCTTGTCTTGTGGACAGCAGAGAGTGTGAGGACTGAAGATACTGAAGTTGAAGTTATTTAAGTGGGGGGACTTCCATCCTGTCTCTTTCCTGGACATTGCTGTAGCTCAGTGGTGCATGGTAAAAGACCTTCAGTCACAGCAGAAATAGGAGTCATATAAGACATTGTGCTCATTAAAGGTAGCAAATAAGAGGCAAGCAGAAATGAAATAACGTGGTGAGAGGCATCATCGGAGACTTGAAAATACATTTGGATTGATTCTTTCATGCATGTAAGAAAGCTGTGCTGTGACAGATGAATAAAATAATGTGTTAGTTATTACAGCTTGAAAGGGATTGATCTTAATTCTGTTTTAAGTGCTGATCTCAACATTGATTATTTACCACTGCAACAACGACTTGAGAATGGCCTTTATTTAGACTTGCTAAGACCGAATTTAACTGGTTTCTCACATCATTTCTCATTTCCTTTCTATCTTCCCTTCCCTTGTTTGCCAGTAACTGAGGAGGGAATGAGTCTTTCATGTTTTTGATGGTGTGGAGCTGCTAAATGATTGTTTCAACATACTTAATGACATTTGATCCTTAATAAGCAATGGTCAACTTGCTCTTTTGAAAAATTAGTAGAGAATCCTTTGATGGCACTCCAAGATATACAGCTTGAAATAATTCTGTAGTGAGATAGGGCAACAGTTTTTTTCCCCCAAATATCTTTTTCTTCCCTGTTTCATGCTGTAGTATCATTTGCTGGTTTTTATCCCAATTCCACCTAATTTATTCCTACCTCCTTGTCTTCTCAGGAATGTGCATGCTCCCTGTGAAACTGTCTAGTATCTCGTTCTGATTTCAGTGACAGGTTGAGGACTGCTTTTACTTAATTGATCTGTATTTATTCAAAATAAAACCCATGATGCAACCCATGAACATGCAATGAGAGACTAGCTGTGTCTGAAGTCTGACGTCTTCATTTGTTTATCCAGTGTAAAGTAGAATTCTAATAATGCAGTGCTGCTGTAACTGTGATAGCATCACACAGTGTTAAAATACAAAGTGAGTGTGTATGTGAGTTTTTTAACCAGTCTGTCATTTGCATGTGGCTGTGTGTTGTTGATTTTAGCATTAGTGAAAATGGCTATGGTAACTTCGAGATAAGGCTTTTATTCTTTATTTCTCTGGAAGTGATAGAGCTGCACTGTGTCTTTCATCTCGGGTCATGTGAAGTTAACAAGTCAGGAAATGCTGTGGACTATTTGCTTATGTGTGCAAAGTATGTACTGCTGGTCACAGCCAAGAACTGGGACCTGGTATGTGAAGTGGGACAAGTGCTATAGGCTGTGTTTTATCCAGACCTGTGTCTGTTGTACTTGCCTGCTAGAACTATTTCAATTAAAACCTACCTTGACTTACAAAATAGTGTTACAATAATTGTCATGAACAACGTAAGGCTTAATGAGAAGTTGTACACGTGAAGGAAAATAGCGAGAGTCAATATGTAGATCAAATATGAAAAATTATTTATAACTTTAGAGATCTGTACAGATTGCATTAGGAGTTCTTGATTTTTATCCTGTTAAATAACCAGTCACCAACTGTTTGGCTAAAATTCTGTGTTTTGAATGGGATACTCAGGTTATTCTAATAAGATAAGAGGATTTCTCTACTTCCACTTACTAATGTTTGTAACATCAATAGATAAATAGAATTTTGTGGAAAGTGTTTTATTTTGGCTTTTTGCTACCTTCTTCTTTTTAGCCTAAAGAAGTGTTATAGGTATCTTTGATTTAACAATTTATACATCACACAGTGACTGAAAACTGAACTAGTACTCCTGGAAGTAATGAAAAGATTGAAAATGGACAAACAAAAATTTACATACAGTAATATTTCCATGGCGATACACTTTCAGAAAGGCATGAATAGAAATTATGCTAAGATTCCTCAACTGTAAGGCTGTGGTGTTTAAATTCTTAAGCTACCTGGAAGGAGAGTAGAAAATATTCCAGGAGGATAATGCAGCCTACTGAGTCCAAACTGGCATGGTTCTGCTTACATATCCTCTTTCTGCCACCAAAACGGAGCCCAGGAGACAATTTGGCTAAAATGAACCCAGTTGTTTTTTAGGGTTGTTTTCCTGCAGAATCAGCGTGTTGTGTCACTGACTGGTTACTCATGTGAGCCAGGGGGCAAGTCCAGAGCTGGGAGCAGAAGGGGACAATGGTGCTGTAGAAATCAAGATGAAGATCAATCCTAGTTGCCATGGAACTATTAGATGTCCATTTCTGTTGTGGGGTGTCTCCCTTGTTTTCTTGTGCATGTCTTTGTGTTCATCTTTGCTGGGTGAGTCAGTAGTAAAACTGTCATGGATGTCCGGATTCTAAATATGTTTTCTGTAACCAAGAAACCTTTATGATGTTGCAGAATTTTTTACTGGCCTTTTGAAAGTTCGTTGCTGTGAAGCTTGCGTTGAAGAGAAATTTTGTCATTGTGTGGTTGCAGAAGTAATTTTTTGGGAATGTGCTGCTGTTGACAATATGCTTATGAATAGCTAATTTCTACTGTTTATGAATGAGATAAGAAATTTTTTGATGCATTTTGTTCCTAATTATTCATAAAATGTGTTTTATGCTCTGGTGCAAAGTGTCTCACCAGAATGATGGTTGAAGATTTTTAATGTCTTATTGGGTGAAGCGAAGTGGAGCCATTTGTCTTTATGCATTTGAGGTCATCATCTGTATGCACAGCTTGACTTTTCCGTCATTTGGAAGGAGCAGCTAGTGGCTGAAAAGAGAAGTTTACATTAGTTATGGGTTTCCTTTTGTGTTTCTTCAGTAATTTGAAGGGATGTGCATTGTGGATGTAGGTTTTGGGTCTTTTAAATAGCACATATTGAGTATTGATGATGACTGTTGCTCTTCCCAGTGTGACTTTTTTGGTGCAAAACCATTAATGATGGTGAAGTTCCCACCGATGAAATCAATCTCTGACTCTTGTTTTTAAAAGAGCTTCTTGGGTGAGAGATTCTTTCCCCCCTTTGTTAAAGTGTACTTTTTAAGAGCTAATTTTCTTTTGGATTTTTTTTTTTTTTTTTGTTGGTTAGGACTTGTGGGCTAGAGGCAATCTGTCAGTTTATTCTGTTGACTGAAACAATCATTTGCATCTTATAGAACCAGATCAGATGCTGTCCTTTGAACTTGGATACTGTTTGTACTTGAAGAAAGGCAACTTTATCTCATCAACTTTGAATACATATTGTATTCAAAGTAATTGTGTGGGTATGTAAAGACACATTATCTTGGGACAGCAAACTTGAACTTCTGTATACTCTTGCTGTGTGCAATACAATATTTCAAGTTGGACTGGCTTTGATGTCTGTGCTGTTTTTCTTAATTCATGAAATAAAACTTCAGTCTTTATTTGAAAAGTAAAAAAGAACAACCTACTCGAATGCCTTCCATAATATGCTGATTCATTTGGTAATCATGCTTTCAGTATCTAAAAATATCAGTATTTTTTGACTTTTGGTACAGGGGGAAAGATCTAGAAGAATCTGTATTTTAACTAAACTCTGTGAGGACTCAGTTTTTATATAGGCAACTTTCTCCTTGTTAGTGAAGGAATAGTACTTTACACACCTATTGTTTCTTTTAAAAATACTTTTAAATGCTGAACTCTATTCTTGTCCAGATAAGCTTATTTTAAGGTTTACAGATCTGACTGGTAAAGAATTCTTACTCTGATTCAATGCCTGGCCCTTCGACCATAAGAGCTTACCTCCCTCATAGAGCTAGGAATATCTGCTTGGGAATGGGGCTGGTTTTAATCATATGGCAGATGAACTTTTGCTAGTCTGCAAATTGTGTACAAGCACATCATGCCATATGGCAGAAAATATGCCCAATGCATGATGAATGTCGCCTGCCTTTTAGCTAAGTGGCAGGCGTATGTCTTAGTAGCATCTTGTCAAGATGGGTTTGACCAGAGCACAGGTGTCCCCTGTCGTATAGCTGCATGGCAGTGTTTTTGTTGGGTTCACACTGTGGAGGAGCAATTCTGATCTCTTCTGCCTGTCACTCACTAGGACACTTCTGGGCAGGATATTTGCTGTATTGTTCCTGTAATGCTTCCAAAAGATGAGATATGACCCACTTTGGCTAAAAATGTGGGCGTCTTAACTTTACTCTCTGTCTGTGATGGACTGCAGAAAATTGTCAGGGAAAGACATTTATTTATTCTTGATAGAGAAACAATGGGATGGGTTTTTTTTCTTTGTCTAGTACTGTCAATGGTTAAACTGCAGTGTAGTCCAGGAATGTCTGTCTTGTGAGAGGCCATGATGATCTGATCTATAATGACTACTCTTATTCAAAACCTAGTCCCTTCATTCTTAATGCACATTTTCTTGATTATGCAAAAAATGTCTATGTAAACTTTTTGCCTCTTTACCAGTGTTAACAAAATGTCTCTGTGAAAACTCTTAATTCCTCTTAGAAAACCAGTTAAAAACCAGTTTGCATCTGAGATGTGATTCAGATTTATGTGGTAGATTTTTAAAATGCTGTTATTAGTCAAATAATTGTATTTTTAAAATGCTGTTATTTAGCAAGTGATTCCAGTGTCATCCTGTGGTTTGATTCATTTTCCTGAACCATTCTGACTGTTGCCCGACTCTTGCAGAGCCTGACCAAGGGGTTGCTGGTTTTGGCTTCTGTTCCACCAAGTACACAGCAGAGGCCAGTTGTCAGTGGAGAAAGATTTATAGTGCAGGAAGGCTGAAGCAGCTGGGAGTTGAACTACACAGGCAATATTTGGATGTTATTCTTAGTTTTGGGAAGGCAATGGGAAAAGTAGGACATCTAGTGATATCTAGTTGACTTTGCTTCTATGAAACTGTGGTCTCTACTGCTTATGAAGCTTCTTTGACTTAGATTTAGTCTTTGCTAGGTTTGTAAGAAATGCTAGTGATACCAAGTTTTCTTGTGAGATAAGTGACATTTTTGTTTCATAGGTTATCCACCACTCAAGTGTATTTCTGTTGTCATATGTGTGTTGTTACTTGTGACATGATTTAAAATTTAAGACATTTTTTCTGTCCTGGTTTGCACTGTGAATACCCAGCTTGAGGTATCTCTCATTATTTCTTGGTAGAGCATGAAATAATCTACTTTTAGGAGCTAATAACCTAAGTTTAGGAGCTCAGATTTCATATAGGAAGCATTTTCTCAGTAGAAATGTATTAACACATTATTTGAGTTCTTAATTTATTGTTAAAACTGTGACAGAAGTCAGGGTCTGCCTAAGGGCTCTATGAGACTTGATAATGGTTTTGTGTACTCTTGGGAATGTACTCCCATGTGTACCTAAACTCACTGTCCATCTAAATCTGAATCCCCTATTTCCAAGACCTATACGATGTATATTCAGTGTAATCACAGGTTACAGAAAAGAAAAACAGGTCTTTTTCAGTTCATTCAGCTCAGTTAGTGCTCTCTTGATGTGACCTCATCTTGTACAGTAATTTGTAATAAATTCTAAATTATGACCTTGAAAATGTTATTTTTCAAGGTCATAATTTAGAATTGACTGTATGTTTTCTGAGGTTTATTTTAGTTACATTCCCAGTAAAGGAAAATTTTATTGTGTGCAGGATCTGACTCTAATGGTGTTTTGGGTCTTTTGTTGCTTGAGACTTCAAGTGTGAAGTGCAAATACTTGCATGTAGCCCCCCTTTTTAGTTTGGATGGAATTGTACAGTGGAAATGAGTTCTAGTTTGGAATGCTGTGGACTTCTTTCAGAAAGATTTACAAAATAAGTTATGGTATGAGTTTAAGACACAAAACTATTTAGTATTGCATTCAAGAATGAACATTGACAAACTGACAAAACTGGCATTGGACTATCCATGGGGTTGGAGGAAGATTAAGAAAACGGGATTGTCCTCAGATGACATGATCTCTGACTTAAATTTCACCAATTTCACCCTTCTGAAGTAAGTTACAGTGTTCCCTTTAATTTATGGATTAATTAATTAATTGGTTTGAATGTAGACATGTGGAGAAACCCCAGAAATTTATGTCTTTTTTTCTATATTTTCGTGTCTTAATGATGCTGGCTAGTAGGAGTTTTGTCAAAAGTTTTCATATTTCCCACATTATTTTGCAGTTTGCAGCTATGTTTGATGCAGAAGAGGCAGGCTGAGGTGGTGCTTTAATAGGCTACAGCATGAGGAAGGCTCATTTGGAATGGAAGTATAAAATATTTGAAATATATTTGGCTTAAGCATTGAGGGGGCATACTTAAGAGAATGCAATTCAAGGCAGCAATCTGACAGGGAAGTGACATGACCTCTTTCTGTCATGTTGCAATGTTTGAAATGAACTAACACATTTACAGTCATTCTAATGAGTAGTGGAATGCTGTGGATGTGAATGATCATCTGAAGCCTCTACAGGACATTCCTGAAATAGTGTTTAAATGACTAGAGATATTATGGGATGCAGGAAAGTATACAAATACCATAAGCCTTTTAGTCAGGCTAGCCTGGTCAGTGGTTTACTACTGGAGCAAGTAAGGCTGACTATGCAGGATTATTTAGTACACAGCAAACAGATGTTCTGTTCAAGTTTCTGAACTCTGCATATTCTTTTCTGGTTTGGGGGTTCTTTTTTGTCTCTGTTATTGATCATCCCTAGGCTCTCATTTTATATCTACTCTTGGAGAGACAGACAGTGAACTGAAATTTGGAGTTTGCCAAGGGGTTGTTGGTTAAGCGGCTGTTAGGTAAATTCATGATGCTATGGTCTAGAAGATGAAAAAATTGCTGATAGTAAAAGAAATTATTACGGTGGTGTGGATTTTGTTTTTCATTCTTGCTTTTGTTCTTGTTTGCTTATGTGGTTGTTGTTCTGGCTCAGTTGCTAGCATGACTTAGAATGATGTAAAATGAGCCACAGGCTTCTGTGCTGTAGCAGGTTGCTGATTTGCATTCAGGACCTGGCTGGCCTGTTGGCTCATACATGAAAGACATCAAAACTTTATTTTTCCAGGCAAGATATTGGCAAGAAAATGAGCTTGGAGGACAAATGTAGAACAGTTAGGGATTTTTAATGCAAAATCCTTAGAACCTCCTAGATTTGAGATTTCATGGCCTTGGTGGGTTTTTTTGTTTGTTTGTAGTTTTTGTTTGTTTGTTTGGTTTTTTGGGTTTTTTTGAGCTTTTGTGGCTTTTTGAGGGGTTGTGTGGTTTTTTTTTTTGTTTTGTTTTGTTTTTTTTCTTTTTTTTTTCTTTTTTCCCTTCTTCAGCCAGGTTTTGATGAAAAATTGTAATGTAACTTGTTTCTGGTCAAAGTTGTGGTGCCGAGTATTTTAAAAAAATGTATGAAGATATTTTTAAAAAGAAACAGCAAACACAACAAAACAAACTCAAAAAATGCCCGGAAGTAATGTTCCCATAATCAACACTTATGATTAATCATTTAATCCATTTAATTATTTTTTATTTTATTCTGAATTTGGCTGGCGTCCTAGTTAGTTAAACAGCTTCATCCAGCTGCCTGAAATTCTTGAAACACTTTCACTGCAGGTGTCTGATGTCAAGGAATGACAGTATTTAAAGAGCCCTTCTCCTGGCAGAACTTATTGAGAGGTAGTAGGTCATTGCTTATTAAGGTAATAGGTTTCTAACAGATTTCTTGAGAATATACTCTCATAAATAGCTATTTTGTAGTACTATATTTGAATTTTTTAAAATGGCCAGTATTAGAACTTTGCCCAAATGCCCTCTTTTTGCTTAAGTGTAGTAAGTACTCATCGGTTTAAGACTTGCAGAAATGTTTAAGGCTGATGTTGCACTGATGATGAACGCAGTAACATTCAAATACCACGAAAGGTCTCATGTGGCATTGATGGTGGTGATGTCCTGATGGGGATTTTGATTACATAGTAACTTAGTACTTAACTTTATGAGATCCTTGGATACTTGTAAAAAAATTTTGGGTGCAAGTAGCTTAAAGAATCTCGACTTTCAAATGGTTGCCTCTGAACACAGAAGTATGCACACACATACCCTGGAAATCTAGTCCCATGGTCACCCGAATTGTAGTTCTGACCATAACAGGTCATAGATCTCTTTTGGACCAGCTGATCCAGAAGTCAGCCCTGAGAGCTGGGAGCAGTACTTCAGCAAGTTTCACTTCATTATAGTGTCTGGCAGCGCGGGAGGTTGGAAGTACTCTGAAACCACACTTCTCCCAGTTGAAGATGTACCCAAAGAGCTTTACCTCATATTTGTCCTTGGACTATCTCCTTTGGCTGTGAATCAGCCTGACATCACTTGATGATGAAGGGAAAAAGGAATATTGGGATGGTAAAATCTTTCAAAGTTCCCATTCCTATACTGTGTGATGTTTTGTCTTTTCAAGAATGTTAACACTGAAGCCATAGAATTCTGAGCTAATCAAGGAGCATAAATAAGCTTCTTACTGCTGTGTACAAACTCATCAAGGTCCCCAGGGATGCAACTTAAAGAAAAATTTTTCCTCTAATGTTAAGACCTTTGGATCTGCTGTAGAACCATCCTAAGAATATACCCAGTAATAGAAATCAGATATTAAGTTGGAAGGCAGGAGAGTGGTAGTCTGTATGATGAACAGCAGTCTTTATTTTTAATTTTTTTTTAATAAAAAGAAGCAAGCACAAAATTTTACAAAATCCATGTTTATTGTTTTATTTCAGAGAAACACATTAGTGCATTACCATATTTCAGTTCTACCTGTTTGCTTGAGATACATTTAATTTTCATTTGAAAACATTTACATGTCTCTTTCAGACAACAAAATGGTTCATGGGGCAGTACTTAGCTGACAGCTGTCAGGTTGGGTGGTCTGATGAACTCATGAAAGAGAAAACTGAGGCTAGCAGACTCTGAAGTTTTGAGTTTGTGAATAAAATTTTGTGTTAGTTAAGGCTGAAGGTATTTCTCTTTCTATGTGTTGGTTCTGTTTGACGCCCAGCTTCAGTCATACTGCAGATCTGTTTATGGAAATTTGTTGTGCATCAGAGTAGAAGGGTTTAAAAGCAGCAAGAACAAAGATGAAAAAGATCCCATTAAAGATCATAGCACAACAAAAGCTTATAGCACTTCTGCATCAGTGAAAAGCCAATTTACCTTTTTTTATAAAGGTTAGTATTATTTTGAAAAGTTTGATCATCTGAAAGCAGTCCCTGCACGTTGTGGAGACTAAGGATAAATTAGGTCTAGAATGTGTACCACGTGAGTACTGACTTTGGTCTTCCATACAAATGTTAAAGAAACAGCAGGCAACTGATGAAATTTTTTCCAATAGAAACCACAGTGTTAACATGCAAATAGAATTAATATTGTTCATTGTATTGAAATTGATGGGCCAATATATAATCTAATCTGCATCCCAGAAGAGCTTTAAAAATTTTTGCAAATAGAATTGCAATTATTTACTGCATCAGAAAAAAAAAAATTGGCAGTGTAGCCTGGGATTTGTGGGTGAACACTAGAGTAGGTTGCCCTGAATGCTTGTGGGGGTGACCCAGAGCACCCTGGTCTGGTTTCAGAATTGTCCTGCATTGGGCAGTATGTTGGACCAGACAACCTCCAGATGTGCCTTCCCTTCATTTTTTACTAGGCATATGTGGGTAAATGCGGCTTTATTAGTGTTGGATCATCTGATTAACTAGACATCATATTTTTGAAAAAGATACTAGTTTTAGCAAGGTGAAGTGTTGATGTAATCTGTTTAAATGCAAGCAAAGTACTTCTTACCTTCCCTAACATGAAGTCCTTAATCCCAAACACCTGTGCCTTTAAAGGACAAATTACATGATCCAGTAGCTGCAGGACTAGGAGGCTGTTTTGGAATGGGAATTAGGAGGGTGGTTGGAGGTTTAAGTGCTGTTTAGCAGTGTAATGGAGGTAAGTCAACCACTGTTCACTTCAGTAGTGTCTAAGAAGATTTAAAACTTCAATTTGCTGTAGCTGTCAATTCTAAAAGCAAAAATATAGTAAATTTTTTGTCACTTTAAAAACCAACTCTGCTCTGTTTGATATCAATGTAGATCTCTTAACACCCTGGAGTTACTGTGTACTTGTAATAATTTGAATTTTGGTGTTTGGTGAGGAAAATATATATTAGATCTAATGCTTGGCTTATTAAAGATACCTCTGTGTGGGCTACACCATTTGCTGGGTAATTTTAAAGTTACTACTAAATGTACCAGAAACATCTTGTTACACTTTTTTTCTTGTTCCTTCAAATGTGACTTTGGAAGAGACAGCCTTTTAAAGTTTGTTCCAGAAGGCACTTTAGGAGATGGATGATTGAAAACAACTCTCCTGAATGGCACCTTGCTGTACTTCATAGATCATAACAGCTTTTATTCACCACTGTGATTGTTTTTTAAATTACTACCTGTGGATGAATACTTGAAGAATTGGTCTGCTGGCTACATATTTGGTTTGATTGAGGGCTATCTTGAAGTTGCCTTTAAATTACATGGGGTTCTTGATGATCCTAGCGTTTTCTAATCTTTTTTGTGCTACCTTGTTTGCTTTGTTTCTTAAATTCTTGCCATTTTAGTAAAAATAGTAATTTTGTCTTTAATTTATTTTTTGTTTTAAGAAAAAATAATTTCAATATAAGATGTACAGAAAATCTTCTTTAGCAAATGATAGCTGCTTCTTATTTTGCATCATTCTTTCGATGGAAGTAATAAATTATGTAATAAATAATTATTATACTAATAGCTGCTTATGGACTGGAAACTGTTTAATTTATTATAGAGATAGCTCCAAGTGATATCCATAACAGTGGTGTACAAAAGCAAAACTGCTTTATTAGTTTATTGAGAGTATCAATAAGGCAGTAGCGTGCTATCTGGATATTTCATTGAACTGTCACTAATAAACCAGGCAGGAGAAAAAGGAAAAAATTAATGTCTGAAGACAAATTGACAGTTGAAGTTGGTTAAAATATTTAAATAAACATTCTTTTTTTATTTTTTTCCCAGAAGTTACAGTGTTGATAAGTCTGTATAAAATGTTCCATTTCTTCATTTTTCATGAAAAATTTGTGTCAGAGGCTTTTTTGGGAATGTAAAAACTGGGAATTTTTTTTTGCTTGTTAGCCAGTGTAGTGGTCAGGACTGTGAAAAAGTCAGATTCCAATCCTTTTCTTGACTCTGAATGGCTTGGTGCTATTGGAAAGCCACATTCCCTGAATGAATGAAATGGAAGAGGTACCTCAGCATCCCAGTTCCTGAGCTGCCAGAACCCAAGGCAACAGGAAAATCCAGTTTCCAGTTTTGAAAATGGATCCGTTGGAAAAAGTTGAGGGGAGAAAAGCAGACTAATAAATAAAAAGAAACAATGCTGTTGAAATTCCTGTGGAGTGTAATCATTGTCCCCTAGATAGCATTAAGGGAGTGCCTCTCACTAGAAGCATTTAGCTAATCGAGCACTGTCTGTGATCTATGTAAATTCCTCACAGATTTTTGTCAGCTGCAGTTGCAGCTTCAGCTGCCACATCCTGAGTGCCCTCTGTTCCTGATATCTGATTTTTTCTCTTTACATACAGAAAATAGCTGGAGTGAATAAGCAGCAGATAGGAGTGTGATGAAAAGAGTGGGTCTTAGCCTGTTTGAATATATGACTTGGTCTGTGTGAAAAGCATGGAATAAATACAAGGTAGGTTAGGGCGATGGCAGCTGGAGAATGCAACGTTTTTCAGTGCTCTGAAATCCACAGGACATTTGAGCTTGTTGGCAGCTTAACAACACGACTAAGATTGCTAGTGACTGGCAGAAGGAGCATGGTTTGTGCTGTATGGTTCTTGATAGTTCTGCTTTTTGGACCACAACAGCAAAAAAGAGGGAAACACAGATATAAAGGTCAGGGCTGGGGTGTTTAGGTCTTTGTATTGTCTTAGTAGGGAGTTTGCATGCCAGAAACATCTCCCCTACCTCAGCTGGGGGATTTCCCTGACCCCTCTCTACCTCATTCTGCCCCTAGTGACTGCAAATCATGCTCTGCAAAAAATTCTCTCTGCCACTTTGCTCTTCTGAGAGGTGGACTCGGTGGACTTCTGCCTAGTGTGTGTATCATAGAGCAGCACACCACATGCATCTTCTGGCCTGTGTCCCTCCTGTCCCTGCAGTTTTCCATTCTGTGGCACACTCGGCCATTCATAAGTATTTGGGCCATTTTTAAAGGAGTGTGCTTATAGCTTAAGCATAGGAAATGCTTACAGTAAAGGCCCTTTGGACATCAATTCAGCTTCCTAGTCAGGTCTGTGAAAGGAAGAGATTTTGTCTTCTCAAAGCCCAGTGAAAGAATCAAAAAATGCCAGAGCCAGCTTTTTTCAGCTGGCAGAGTGGATTGCCATGCTCTATCAACCAGATTAATTCTTTGGCTGCCAGTGAGGGTCACCAAGCACTGCTGCTTCCTTGTGTACCTCCCAGCAGCTGGGTTTAGAGGGTCAACAGGAAGAATAATCCAGGCATGGAAAAACAAGGAGATAAGGCTAGTTACTTTGCAAGTTCTATTTGTCTTTGTTGCACAAAGCCATACATTTCTTCTGCAGATTCTTGTTCAAGAATATTGGTTTCATTATCAGAAGTTACATATGGTGGTGTTAGGTTTGGGTGGGCTTTTTTTGTATTTATTAGGATTCCAAATAAAAGATGTCTGCTGGTATGAAAGGATTATTGAAAACAGCAATCACTCCGAGGCAGAATGTCTTGTAGGTGTAGATGCAGAAATGCTTATAGTTACTGAAATACTGTAATGTTAAAAAATGATCAGTGCTGTTTCTCCCCTGATACCTCTCAAATGGTACCTGGAGGCTGCTCTGGTACTATTTAGTAGAGGTCTCTAGTTCTTGTTGCTATTTATGTAAGTTTACGTAAACCAAACCAGAGACCCTGTTACAATCTGTTTATTGTATATGCAAATGATAGATGTACAATGACTTTAATATAGAGAAAACAGTATGGTGAAGGAGAGAAAATGTGATTGGCAAAATGAAATCCTTTTCATATCTGTGGCATGAAGCAGTGAAGTCAGCAAAAAAGACAGGACTTGGACTCTTTCACTTGGATTTTTAGTAAAGAGCAGAGTTTTCCCACTATTTCTTCAGGGTAAAAAACTGATGAAACACTGAAGTTAGGTTGGGGGAGAATGAATTGCCATGTACTGAAAACGTTAGTGAAGAGCTATGCAGATTGCATTTAAGAAGGAATGCAAATGCTTTATTTTATTTCAAACTCTGCCTTGCATCCTTATTGTTTTTACCTACAAATATTCGGTTCTTCATAGTATGGCACAGAAAGAGGTGCTTGTAATACCAACAACTCAAAGCTTGATTTGATCAACTCATAAGTGGGTTAAAAATATTTTGAACTAAATTTAAAATAATGGGGTTTTTCTTGAAGCAAGCATGTAGTGCTGATGATTAACTTCTACCTTTTCAAGAAGTTGACAGAAGATCAGATCTCTCTTTTTATGGCTGATTTAAATCCATCGTTATTCTGTCCAGCAAAATTCCAAGTCCACCTTTGAAAGCTCTTTGGAGAATTATACTTCCCTACCCTAGGTAATATCTGCCAGATCAGGAAATTCCAACTTCTTGTCTTAAATTTACTGGGGAATTCCTGGAGTCTAAAGCTCAGAAAACAGATTTATGCTGGGCTGTGAATAATCACCATCCTCTCTTTCTTCCCTAACCTTCCCTTACCACATACTTTCTAAATTAGAACTTTAGCCATGCTGAGTGCCTGCAGATAAACTAAAAAAGAATTGCATGGACTGTCACGAACTTGGAAATCTGTCCTGTTGTTAGTCAAACTCCATGCTCATACACATTCTGACTGAATGTTAATTTTCCTTGTATTTGTTTTCTGTACATAGCATATTGAAAAGCATTAAAATGCATGCAGACACCCAGTGGTATTTTCAACAGATGAGAAGTTTGACTCCTACTTAATTACAGTGTGCCAACTTTTAAACTTTCCAGTACTTCTGGAAATTGTTTTAGATGACTGATGTTTATAGGATGAGAGTCAGAAGCCTAGTTTCCAAGAAGATACATTTTATTTTAAAAGCTTGAATGATACATGAAGTAATTTCCTAAAGGAACCTAAGGATATTATGTAGAATTGCAGGAAAAATAGTAGCTCGAAGCATTAATATTTATGTTAAAAATTTTTCACAAAAGCAACTGATGTAGGTTGATTTATGAGAGGTAGTAAGAGCCTTCCATTGAGAAATTGAAAGAGAGTACATAAGTAATTGGATAGTAGAGATTTGTATCTGGACTATCTCTTAAGAGTAATCTTCTCTATTCAGTTTAAAAGAATAATAAATGGAAAATAGAGATGTAATGGTTATCTTGGCAAGGAGTGACCATATTTCCACTGTGTGAGCTAATGCTGAGGTTTTTTCATTACTCAAACTGTATAAAAACTTTACATCTAACAAAATACTGAAAGTGATTTTTATGAAGTATTCATTTAAAAATACTGTGTCTAAGAAATTCCAGAAGTCTGTAAAATTGCAGCTTCCTAGTTCAGCTGAATTATTTGAAGCATTGCTTATATGGCAGCTTGCCTCTTACAATACAAAAGATGCATACAGTGTGGGAGATTACCGTTAAATCAATTGTTTATGCTTAGGTGTTGTTTTTCTATGAAAGTGCCTCTGCTCAATATTTGAAACAGCATTGTAGTTTTTTGTGTCATTGGCAATTATTTTTTAACTCTCTCCATATGAGCGCCTCATTAACTTTAAAAGAAGGTCAAAATGCCAAGGTAAAGGCTCTCAGAGACGGATGAAATATTTTTTTGGTTTTGTTTCGGCAAGCATGACAAAAGTATTAATCACATACAATGTTTGCTTCTAGCCTTGTCCAAGGCAAGGCTGCCTTTGACTTCAGTGTGGATGTTTCCTTGGTTTGTTCTGTGAAGTTTTGTACCTTTTGAAGGACTGGGCAATTAAGTAATTTACATTATTCTAATTTGAAATTCAAGTAGCCAGTAGATCAAGGTATTAGAATAAATAGAAATTTTCCTAACTGCCCAAGCATTTGCATTTCATAATCCAACAGCAACCAATTAAGATTCATAGTTAGTCAAAAAAATCTTCAACCCTACCAAAATCAGCCTCCTAACTTTCCCCACATTAAAACTTTACAAAGCAGGCAAGCATTTATCAGTTTTGCTCGCTTAGTCCTGTCTGTCTTGTTCTAATAGGTAAATCATAAGGAGGAGGAGGAGGAGGAAGTGGAATCATGTATGTTGCAGCACTGCCTTTGATCCCATCAAGAACCAGGGTTTCAGTGTCTTTTAGGAACTCTGCTGTTTCATGACCAATTCACACCAATCCAAATTCAGGCTGCAAATGGTTCCACCCTTTTTCTTGTATTGGCATTTTTGCTGGTAGGGAACTGTTAGGTTAGGCAGCTAAACTGGTTAAAAAAATTAAAAATTCAGTTTTTCCTCTTGAGTTTTTTTCTTTGAACTGACGTACTATGGAGTCATAAGAATGCCAGAGAAGAGGTATGAACATGTAGCATGGAGGAAAAGCAGAACTCTGACAGCCAGGTTAACCCAACTTAAATTGTTATGGAACTGCAGTATTTGGTGTGGCATTAGGATGGTGCAAAAATAATTTTTCTCTACTCAAGTTACACAAGGATGAAGTTTTAAGCTCCAAGAAACAAAAGCAAGGCAGGAGTGAGCACACAGCTGTTTATACGTGTGCATACGGTTTGGAAGCTTGGCAATAGCAAAGATTTTAAAATTATATGCAAAACTCATGGTCAGCCGTGAGATCAGGGTTGCTCTCATACAACTAATCCATTTAGTTTGTCCTACCACACGCCTATCCTCACAGTGAATTCTTTTTCATTATATTCAACTTAAACTTGTTTCAACTCATGTCTGTTTTCTCTCATCCTTCTACCACCTTAACCCTTGCAAAGGGCCTGACAGTCATCTCAAAAACTTCCTTCTAGGTAGGGGCAGCCTGCTGCTGCCTCCCTCTGAAGGTGTCTCTTTTCCAGGCTGAGCACCCCTCAGTCTCTCAGTCTCTTCACTTCAGCTTAGTGCTTGGGTGCTTCATCTCCCAAGCATCCTGGTGGCTTTCCCTTGGGCTTACACCAGTTAGGTTTGTTGGTGTTTTTCTTGCCTTAGAAGATCAGAACTAGGTGCAGTAATTGAGATGCAATCTAGTGAGTGCAGGATAGAGGAGATAATCACTTTCCTTGATCTATTGGTCACACTCTTGCTGATAGGGTAGGCTGTTGGCCTTCTCTGCATCCAGGGCACTGGTTCCCTGACAGTTCACTGCTCACCAGGGCCCAGAGTTTCTCCCCAGACATCCCAGCCTCTACTGCTGTAAGGGGCATTTGCTTCCTGGATTCAGGACTTTGCATTTGTTCATTTTGAGTCTCTGAAGGTTCCTGTTGGGCCATTCCTGTAGCCCACCTCCATCTGAATGATGTTCATGTCTTGACGATGTTGATTGTTCCCACCCAGCATGGTGTCATATGCAAGTCTGATGCCTTTTCCAAGTCATTAATGCAGGTGTTAAACAGGACAGGTCCCTCCAATAATCCACTTTTTACTGGCTTGCAGGTAGAATACAATCTGTTGACCACCAGTCTGAAGAAAGTCAATCATGATGTGCAGGTGGCTGTTGCACAACTAGGACAGATGAAGAGAATTGGGACTGTGTTTTTAATCAAAAGTTGAGACTAGCTATGACTTCTTTCTTACTCAAGGTCTAAGTCAAACTTGTTAGTCTCTTGACTAAGTTAGCTTTCTATTGTTAGTAAAATTCAATTTTGACCATGCATTATTTGCCAGAAATGCATTTCATGTAAGTCCAAGAAATGTCAGCTTGAATAAATACTTCTAAAAAAAATGCTTTGTGTCTATAAGTCAACACAAGCAATAAAAAAAGTTAGGCAAAACTCTAGTGATTCATTATACATGGGTTCAATCACTAAATGGTTGTTAAATAAGAATATACTGAAGAGACTTCAAGGATATTTTTGCTTATGAATTACGATGCTCACAATAGTCTCTATAGTAAGACAGTTTTAAGAATACTTTCTAATAAGGTCCAGTTTGAAGTATGTGTCTTGAAGCACAAGATCAAACTCCAGTAGGAAAATGGTTGGATCTGGAATATCATATTTACTGTCACTGTGAATCTGTTCTTTGTAATTTTTGTCAAATCTGTTTTTGAAAGGAGTTTTGATTCTGAACTCAACAAAATGCAGTGGCAATGAGGTCCAGCTATGATTGTACATTGTGTAGAACTTTTTTTTGAGCCTATTCTTCTGTACTTTCTGCATGTGTTTCTTGTAGCATGAGAAGCAGAGTAAGTGCTGCCTGTGCCTTTCATGTGTTTGGTATTTGCACTCTGTAAGCAGCTACCAAGATGAATGATATTAACCTGTTCAATGATGCTACATTCTATACCCAGATTGCCACTGCCCACTTTCCTCTGTGTGTTGAACTGTAGTTTTCCTTTCAACATGTTGTCATGGTGCAGAAGTGCAGGGGCTGCCAGAGCTGAATACAGTATTTAAAGGTAATCACACAACAGTTTTATATAAATTGTGTGCTGGTGTTTTCTGGTTTGTTTTATATTTGTTTCCTCATAACTTATAAGTAAGCTGTTTGATATTTTGACTTCTGCTAAATGTTCAGCTGATTCAAAGAGCCACCCATGAGGAGTTGAATGACTTCCTCAGTGGTGTTGGCAAAAATAATTTATGTATTTTAGTCTAGTATAGTGGTACAAAATCTCCTTGCAGATTTTTGTAAAAAAACCTACTCCTTTTTTAGTTTAAGTGTTAGCTTAAGAAATTGAATTTGAAAATATGCAGAATAGCCTAATTGTGTTAGTCTCATCTTCTTTCCCCTTCTCACATATGCTTTTACCTTGAAAGAGAGGGCTCATAAAACATGGCTGTTACCTACTCATAGACATTTTTTGAATATTGTTTTGATGTTTGTATGCTTGTTTGAAGAAATGGTAATTTACTCTGTGCTATTAGCAATCACAAATAGGGATGAGATTTTAATATGTACTGTATTCTCGGAAGTAATAATTTAACCTGGTTTAGAATAATCTTTTTAATCAGTAATGCAAACTGCTAATAAAGCTGAAGGGAGTGCATTTTCATGTTTGGGAAAGGTAGGCAGCTCTATTCGAGTCAGTAAGTAGAGTATTAACTCATCTGGAAACTCCAGGTTCTCTTTTACAGTGTTGCAGATAATTCCTCAGCAATCTTTGCAAATTACTGCCTTGGAAGTATTTCCCCTGCCCAAAACAACTTTGTGGCAGCCACACTTAGTAAAGAGGGATGTGTGACAAGCAATGATATGCTGGGGGCAGAGGAAAGGCTTGTAAGTGTTCAGGAAAAGGGAACCAAAAAGGATAGCTGACCTGAAAGGGGTTTAAGTCCATTTGATGTGAGAAGCAGAAGCTGATTTTTTTTTTTTTTTTTCTTCCTTCCAATAGAAGGCTGTGCTTCAGTAAACTGTGTTTGTGCTGTGTTTCTGCTAGGAACTGCTAGAAAATTTGCTGCCTCCATTAAAGGTTTTGGGCTGGTTTTTTTTCAAGCAGTTTCTGGGAGTGGGTGTGTGCGAAGGAAGTCACAGCAAACTTAGGCGTTTCCTGTTGGATATTTGTTACATATTTCCCATTCCTCAAACCCTGCTGCCATTGTGAATAAATTTGATCTAAATCTTGAAGTCAATTAATATTGTGAATAAAGAAGTGTAAAAACAGTAGAGAAGCTGAAGGAACTCTGCATTGACTTTTTTTAATGTTACACTGTTTTCTGGGTATCTTGGAGTATACAAAGAAAGGCAGTTTAAAAAAAGCATTATGACCTAGAGTTCTTTGTATTAAAATTATTAGTGGGAGGGATTAAATGTAGGCCAGAACATATATCTGAAATCATCTTATAATTACAGTTTTATGTTGCTGTAATCTTACAGTACCCTGACTTCATTATCTTGCACTTTTAAGTTCAGCATTAGATTTATGTGAAGCAAACATTTACTACAGCCCTTGCTCATTAGTTCAGTTTTGTGCAGTTTTACTAATATATGTCAGCCCCTGACTTCCAACACTCTGCTCTCAAGAATGATTTTTCTAGAGTCTCTCATCTGTGAAACAGCTGAGATTGAGGGATATTTTTGAACCATTTGCACCAAAGGTTGGCAGACTTTAATGATCTCTTACTAATATTAAAATAAAAATATATTGTCCTTTTTCTCTTTAGTATTATGCTGCTTGCAGATTTATAAAATCAGTGCTGTCTTTGTTCATTTCCATATAAAAAATTGTTGACACATTTTTAAAGATTTCTCCTGTAGCATTTGGAAACAGTTTACCAGAGACTAGAGATCCGCCAAAGTGATTGTGTGCCATTTGAGCTCAGTCTTTCTGCAACAGGAGCTGCACTGTACTGCAAAACACAGAGTGTTTAATGAAGTATGCATTGAAAATTGTTACAAGTGGTTGGATGAGAAGCTGGAATCAAGATATGAAGAACTTAGTACTGAGAATAACAGAGTGGGGTGCTCTCTCCTGTTGGGTGCAGTTTTTGGGTCTGTAAGCAAACTGCAGAGACATTGGACATATTAACTCAAGTTCCCTTTTCCTGCTTCTGGAATGGTTGGTGTACTTGGCTGAAGGGCGTCACAGCACTGGAGTCAAATGCCTGTGAGGTTATCTGAGATGTTCAGATGAATAATATTTTTTGAAAGTATTAGATTTAGGTTTCCTCCTACTGGAATTGGTAACGCTCCTGCTGACTTCAGTGGGAGCAGAGTTAGGTGAGGAGAGTCTTTAAATATCCTCTCTATAAATCCAAAGGTCACTTACAATGCAAGTTTGTTTACAGGAGAAGTGGAGTTTACAGAATAATTTTTTTTTCGAAATAATTATCTGTAGCTGATGAGGTGAGGAACAGAGTGATTTGGACTAGTGTATGTATGAAATTACAGAAAGGAGGAAGGGAAAAAGAGATTGGGAAGATCTTTTAATGCTGATATTAAATATGAGAATTTTCTGGGTTTTGACTGTGTTTTTTCTTTGAAATACATTTCTATTTCTCATATTTCATTATCACAATACAATAATATCCTAAATTTAACCCTAACAATATGCCATGAAAACTGGTTTTGTACTTTGTGCCTGACAGCCAAGATGACAAATCATTAAAATTAACAGAATGTTTTAATCTTCTATCATAAGGCTATCTGCTTTGATTCCTAATAATGTATTCTAGTATACAGACATTTTCTACCTGTAGTTTGCTGTGTCATACTTCTATCAAACAGTAAGCTTTTGGGTGCAGATTGGTTTCTCCTATTTGCATGTGGAAATTCCTGCAGAGTTTGTGCCATTTTTTGAATTTCATGAACCAAATGCTTGACTGGATTTGTTGGGGTTTGTTTGGTTTTGGTTTTTTTTTTTGTTTTTTTTTTTTTTTTTTTTTTTTTTTTTTTGTTGTTGTTGTAGTTGTTGTTTCCTTTTCTTACTTTGAGTATTCTTAAGAGTACATCTTCCTATTTGAGAAGAATATTTGCTAGTAAATATGTTAAATGAAGAGCAGAGTGGTACAAGACAGTAAAGGAAAACATTTCGAAGTTTGCAGCCAGAGATTGGAGGATCGGGAACACTTAAAATTGCTTGGAAAACAGCATGGCCTTTATGTAATTAATTTAAAACTAATAGCTAAGTTTCTTAACAGTGCTGTCAATTGATGATAACATTTTCCCTCTAACAACAGTGTACAGTCATGTACATATAAATAACCTATAGCAGCACTGCATATAATAGCCTTTTCATAATGTCACTGCATTTGAGCTTTCCAGGGGAATGGCAAAGGTCGTATCATTGGTTTATGGCTGTGGAATTATCCGTGTGCTAGGGTATGGTTATCAGACATTCCTCACATTCCAGGTGTCTAATATTATAGTGCTTACATGCCAGTGCAGGACCAACTGCTGCGTCAAAGAAAAATGCTGCAGAAAACATTCATGGTATTACCCATTTCCATTTCTCTGTGGTCCCCTTTCCCCTCTAACCTTTCGAAATGTCATCTTTGCATTGAACTTGGCAATGTTAAACAGATAAATGAATTACAAATAGTGATTTGGTTGGAGGCTTTGACCTACAGAAACAAATAGCTGCTATGCTGAGCTGGAAAATATTGGTTCTCCTTTTCACTTTTATTACCTTCAATGATGAAATGATGTGGTAAAATGTGTAGCTGAGTTCAGCGTGGGGTTTTTTCCTCATTGATGGCAATTGTGAAGTGGAAAGCCAAAACAGTTTATCATAATCAAAAGGAAAAGGAAACAAAAAACCAAGCCAGCAGGCAGTTTGACCTGGTCCTGCAACCAGTGGGTGTGGGTCCCTTCCTTCCCAAATGCATTCTTCCCTTTCTGGGTCTCAGCTATTCAGTTCATGTGCCTTTTCACAGAAGCACCTGTGAGGGGACAGAGTGAGCTGACATTGAGCTAATGCCACCTCTTTGTAACTGGGAGGAGGCAGTTATGCTCGGCTTGCTTGCTGGTAGCACATTTTTATGGCAGCCATTAACATTCACACAGCATCTCATGGCGAGCTGGGAGGCAGAGCACTCCCTCTGCACTAGCCTCCCCCTGTCTGCTGCCTGCTGGACTGAAAGCTTAACTTGTGTGTTCTCTGCTTCCTTTCTTTTGACTGTGTGTGTGTGAGAAGGACATCAGTTGCCCATTTTGTGTGGGTTTTTTTCTGTGGAGGAAGCAGGCAAGGTCTTTGGATGACCTGAAGATTTTCATCCTTAGCTTTTCTGTTATTGCATAAAGCCTATGAAGTTTGGGGATGTGTAGAACTTTTGAGCATTGAGAACAAGTCTTTTAAAATAAAGAAATAAATAGGGTATTGATTTTTGTTAATATATTGCAAGCACTTAATTTCTGATGTTTTTACGCTACACTTGGAAAACTGCTAAATGAAGTACGAAGGTGTTTTTTTGGAAAATAGACCTTAGGGATCTTAAAGATCATCCAGTTCCAACTCCCCTGCCATGGATTGGGACATCTTTCATTAAACCAGATAGCTCAGATCTCTGTTCAGCCTGGCCTTGAACACTTCTAGACATGAGGCATCCACTATTTCCCTGAGCAATCCATTCCAATGCCTCGAACCCTCACAGTGAAAAATTCTTTCACTTTGAGTATGTCCTTTACTTGTCTAAAGCTATAACAGTCATTCTGTAGGGGTTTGATTGTTCAGCTATTTTTGCTATTGGGTTTTACTTCTGAATACTTGTGCTGCTGTTATAATAAGTGGACTCAAAACTTTGCAGTTATATTTTTGTTTCAAAGAACTTGCTCTCTACATACAATACAATTTTTGTAGTAAAAATCGTAGCTGTATTGGTTTAAACTGGTTATGTTTGTAATAGATACTGGAAACAAAGAACTTCTGTCAAGATTTCTGGGATTTTCTACGTTGTATAAGTTTAGTGAGTTATGTATAAATATAGTGAGTTTAAGATGTTTTGTTGTAGTGTGGTTGCAGTAAGGTTTGTTGGTTTGTTTTCATCTTTGTCCTGGCAGTTTAATGTTTAACTAAATCGAGAAGAGCTGGAAAACATTTGAGGAATGGAGTACAGTTTGCTACTGTAGTTAGTGCTTGTCTCCAAACCCCAGCATGGGTGAGGTGCTGACCTGTTATTTCTAAGCAGGACTTGCTGAATATGTTGAACAGTTCGTGCTGTGCTACAGCATAGGAGACTCTGAGTTGGTCTGCAGGAAGGCAGCAATCAGAACTGATGATGGGCTGATATTGCCACTTCACATGGTAGTGGTAGTGCAGCTGTCTCTCTGGAAGGCTGACTGGAAACTGAGACACTCTTCAGCACACTGCCCTTTTCAGCAAAGCGTTTCAAAAACATCTTGAGTACTCTGCCTAAATTACAGAGAAGGAACCACTTATTCAGTACTCTAAAAAGGTTTTTTAAAATCACAAACCTTATGAGGACAGAAAAAGATTAGATTTTAGTTTCTACTTGATCCTTGTGTGCTTCCTGAATATAATATTGTGTTTACCTGGGTTGCTGGCTAGCTAGACAAGAGTCTTTTAATGGAGAGTGTATTTTTCAAAGTCTTAGGTATTCTCTGAAACATCATTGAATGTGGTATATCACATCATTGAATGTGGTATATCTGCGTGAACCCACAGCTCACTTATAAATGAGAATTATAGTACACCACTGTCAGTACGAGTTCAGTGCTGGAAACCAAGTTTTTGAGCTTGTTAAATAGTTGTGAGAGCCTGTTACCTGAGTAGTATGTATTCAAATAATGTCCCTCCATTCTGGGTTGCTGTGAGGTAGAGAAACAATGTAGGTCTCTTAGTCTAATTCTCCATCTGCATGTTTGTACGTTTTTCTTTACCAAGGAAACTAAGTAAAACCAAAAAATATTTTTCTTTAAGGCCTGCTGTCTGTTGTAAATATTCAAGGACTTAAAAGAATCACAGGATTGAAATTACCAGCTATTAAAAGTGGTACTATACCTGTATATTTTTTTTAGAAAACTAGAGTCAGTGCTTATTTCAAGTTTCCATTCTTGTACAAATTTGGATGTTTTACCTCTTTTTGTGTTACCAGGAGCAAAACAATCTGAAATACGGAAAAAAAGTGAAAATTCATGCAATGTATCCAGGAAATACTTGCTGCAGGAGTTAATAAATCTTTGTCTCCAGAAAGTGTATAACTGCTGTGAGGTCAGTCTCTGCAATTAGTTTTTGAGTATCCAGTGATGCAAAAAGGTGAAGGTGCAGTACTGTTGACTGATGCATATCCATTCTAGCCATGAGTGTAGCTATGAACATTTGACTGTAAACCCATACTGTTGTGTGCACATGTGTCTAATACAAGGCAAAGACATTATTGGTGCACATGCTGGTTTCTACAGGCATACATTTAGTGCTATTAAGAAGTTTAATGTTATTGAGAACATCTCGTCATTAAGAAATGGGGTACATTTAGTTTGAGCTATTCTGTTTTGGCATAGAAAAGGTAACATGCATGTTTGCAGGCATTTGTTGACATTTGGTTGTACACATCTTGTGAACAAGGTAAACATGCATGACCTTACCATATTTGTTTATTTTACACCAGTATTTCAAGCTGGGATTGCGACCATGCTGCTCCTTATCTGATCTGTTCTACTCTGGTATTGATGTCGACTTAGTTACTCTTTCAAAATAATACCTGTAATAAAGTGGCAGTATATCTTAATAGTACCCATATTAAAAGAGAATGTGCCTAAACAATTCAAAGTTTGTACATAACGTCTTGGCCTGATATCTGAATGGGAGGTACTACTGCATTAAGAACATGGTGTTTAGCAGCAGAAATCCTGTTGACAGACTAATGAATGAGCTTTTTCAAGAGAGAGATTTTGTGGGGGGTTTGCTAGTTCATAACTTATAGAATTGAATGAACAAAGAATATGGCAAAAGGATGCTTTGTGGGCCAATTCTGCTCCTTTTGACAGGTAAACAGCCAGGTTACCACTTTTTAAAATTAGGAAAGAGTCAGCAATATAATTAAGACGAAGTAAATGCATTTTGTTACAGCTTCAGCCACTGTAGTTTGTAGAAGAGAAAACTGTGTTCCCTATGCAATGTAATTTTCATGCTGTTAGTGACCTCAGCCATAGGGAGCAGCAATGCCACTCTTTAACTCTGACCTGCAATGTGGAGCAGCAGCTGGGTCTGTTTTGCCATTCTGTGTGCACTCTGCTGCCTGCTACAGAATTCATCCCACTTAAATTTAGTTACCCTTGCACACGGTAAGGATTCTTGCATTCAGAATCCTGTACTCACTAGGGAAAGAGGGAAACCTTCAGGTATGAAATAAATGTGCTGGATCTGCCTCTCTAGGGAACCTAAAGGAGGAATTCAGGTTTGGTAACTGGCTTTTGGAAGTTAATGGGATTAATTGCACCCCCGAGTTTATATAAGAAATTTCTCTTGAATGCCTGAAATGAGTAACATCCATGTTTGTAAGCATATTTAGTATGGGATTAGAATGCATATTTATACACCCTTCAAAGTAATAATGCCTATAGCATTAGAAAGTTGGGTAAGAATTGAATTGATTTTGAGATCCAACTTGAGCACTAAATTCAGGGGGTTTGGTGAAGAATTGAGAACATTTTTCTTCTTCTGTTTGTACATTCCTTTCATTGATTAAAATTTTACATTTGCTTCTCTCAATCTGCGGATCAAAATAAGAAGTAAATACTTTCACTTATTCTTTTGCAAAAGAAAAATAGTTGATGCTGATTTTATGTTACTATTCTGTGTAATTGTGCTAACTGAAAGTGCTTGAAGGAAACTTTTTGTAAACTGTTGTATTGGTGGGTATTACTGTGGATCAACCATCTGTACACCCTTCTGTAATGGTGTATGGATTCCAGATAACTGTGCATGCAATTCTTCCATCACTGGATTTCTTCTCTTACATTTTAATGGATTGCCCATTCCTGCACAGCTGAATAGCAGCTTATGTTTTGTCTTCTCATTTCCTTGGAGTTTGGAGAAGAGGTATATTTTTCAGAAAAATTTCTGTCAAGAAAAAGTGTTAACAAGTACTGCGCTGTAAAAGAATTAATGTGTAATATACATCATTACATATGAGAAATGAATGAAATTTAATCCATACAATGTTTCATATAAGTGTCACACGGGATCTTGCTATGCCACAAAGCACATGAGTTCATTTAGGGTATTTGGAGAAAGTTCTCAAATGCACATTGGAGTTGCTACAGAAGTTGAGCATTGACCCTAGTTACAACTGAATTCCAAACTACAAATCTTGACTGTAGGCCAAGTACCACACAGCAAAGGAGATGTTCTTGGAAGTAATTTTGGAAGGCATTAAGATGAACCTGTTAATAATTCTCAGGTATTTGTGTACCTCTTACAAACCTGTGTTTTCTTCCTTTCTAACTGAGGTAAAGTAATTTCAGGTTTGAGCGGGGTGGGGTTATTTTTTATGTATTTGTCTCCTTCCCCCTGCTCCTGCTGCCATTTTCTAAGATCTGCCTACTGTAACCTTCTTTTCTCTATTGATAGAGTGCTAATCATAATATGTATAACTTATGTTTCATTATTACAGTATATTTAATCCTGAGTGGATTTTGGCGAAAAAAGGAGTCAGAGAAGGAATGCAGCAGAATCCAGCATTTCTCTTGCATAGAACAGTTTGTTCAAAGTAGTGTGTGTGTGTGTCTGTGTGTCTGTGTGTCTGTGTGTATATGTGCATACACATTTTTAAGAACATGCCTCTTGATATTCTCAGATCACAGAAATGGGAAATATCATGGGCTGTCTGTATCTTGGCATAAAGATAGTTTTACTGCTATATGTAATAAATGCCTCATTTTTGTGGACCTCAGTCTTGGAAAGAAGCCTGTCTTCCATGTATTTCTGAGTTCTGGGGACTTCAAAATGTGATTTGCATCAAATAAGAAAGTTGTCCAAATGAAGCAGTATTTCTGTACTGACAGTCCATCAGTCTGCAGTTATGGTTTCATTTCAGGTGTCTTCACCCTCATTTTTTTAAGAGCATGGTGCTCATAACACCAAGGTTGTGGGTTCCATCCCGCTGTGGGCCATTCCCTTAAGAGTTAAATCAATGATCCTTGTTGGGTCCCTTCCAACTCAGAATATGCTGTGGTTCTGTGATTCATTATTAACTTTAGCTGCATATACAGACTTATTCTTACAGGTATGGCTGTAGAAGCAAGAACATCTGCTAATGACAACACATATATCATTGCAGAATCTACATTTTAAGACCTTAGCTAGCTAACTCTGTATTTGGAAAACTTTAAAGAAAAATGTGGATTTGATATGATTATAGAGGTCTTCAATTTCTAAACTGTATTTGTCTCCTAAGTCTCCCCAAGCATCTGTAAAGTGATTTACATAATCATGCATTGTTTACATAATGGAATTGCAGAATGCTTCCTGATTTTCCTTAAAATAGCCACCTCTCCTTATGCACACCTGCCTCTTGTTCACTGAGGTTAAAAAAAAAAAAAAAAAAAGGCACCCCTAGGTGAGAATACTTAAGCTTAATGATATGCTTTAAAGAAATCCAAGCCTTTTATTAACTAATTGAACTTCATTGGATACTAAATGTGGACTTTGAAGTCATCTTTAGAGTATTGGCATTCTTTTAAGAACATCTAAATGTATGGCTACAAACTGAAACTAAGTGTTATAAACAACCCTTAGAATATCAGGGCCCAAGACATGCAGCATTTAATCCTCTATTATGGTGCAATAAACCTCATTTTTCTGGGATGACATTTAATGACTGTAATGGTAGTCCATCTATCATCGGTTACTATATGTCACAGATAATGATCTTCACACAGACAGCATTCCTTCAGTCCTTGTTCCTAGATATTATTTCCTGTGCAATTACATCTTGTAACTCTCTGCTTTCAACTTTGTCTTGCAAATTTTCCCTTGCTTCATGTTGTGTTAATTTCGTCCATTTTTCATACGTATTTTGAAAGTAAATAGTGGTTATGTTGAGTTCTGAAGGCCATAAGCAATCAGGTATCAATCACCTTGTGCTGATTGCTGTTCAGTTGTAAAATGATGCATCAGGCTCAAAAATTGTGCGCTATTAAAAGACTCTGGAACAAAAAAGGGAGTCATGGGAATGTTACCCTCTTAGGTAATTGTGGTCTTATTATGTACCAACCTTCTCATGTTTTAAAAATCTATTCTGGGACAGTTCTGACATAGTTCAGAACTTAAGGATGTGATGTCCATGCATGATCCAGCAGAGCAGGATTCATAAAACAAATTGTCCTGTACAGCCTGTCTTTTTGGACCTCTGTCTCCCTCTTCTCATTTTGTTTAAGGTCCAGAGTGGGTCACTTAAGTACTTTTTCGCAGTGTTTTAGTGTCTCTAATTTATGGAGTGTCTGGGATGAGAGAATGGCTGCTATTCATTCCTATCATATCGGGTTTTGGACAGGTGAGAACACCTGGACAGAACATTTGCATGATCAGAGTCAACTAGAGAATGTGCTATTTATAGTAAGAAGTATTTGATTAAAAATAAAATTGGTGTAGAGTACAGATGAAAAGTCAGGAATGTTTATATCCCTGCTGTAGAGGTGATCTAAAAATCATGTCATGTCATGACTGTTCCTAGCTCTGGTGTGTAACTTTGGTGAACCATCTGGCTGTGTTCATATGAGTTTGAGTCCATACTGTGATTTCTATGTTGCTATATGGCATTTCAAATATATTTCCTACTAGAACTACGTGAATTGAGTTTTGAGTTAATGTTTTAATGTTGAGGCAAGGATGACACTGAACTTTATTATTCAGTTTGTTTCACGAACATCTACGCTTGTAATCAAATTTGAGACAGACTTTCTTCACAGGTGGGTGTGCCCTTGAAGTTGGCACATCTTGTTCACATGACTAACCAGACTCACCAAAGCACTGTTGCTTTTCTGTGATTGATGCTTCCTCTGAGCATTAGTGGCCTGGGAACTCTTTGACATGGATGCCATGTGTTCAGCCTGCTGCATGCTACCTGCCTGAAACTGTGCTTGTGTTTATTCTGGATTTGAGAGGCTTCTCCTGCTTTCCTAAAAGCCATCCCTTTCTCTCTAGCAACTACTATTTATAGCAGAACAGTGATCTTTGAAGTGGTGCTGGTAATTATAAGTAGGCAGCATTTGGGCAGGTGTGCTTGTTATGGCAGCCCTAGGCCAGCTGTTGGCCTGCTGAGCTGCACAGATGGACCCTGGCCATGGCAGCATTGCTTCTGCTGCTGCCCAGAGGAGGAGCAAGGTGGCAGGTCAGAGATGAGGTTTCTGGAGAGGCCTTGGAGCAGCCCCACTCAGGGCTGTACCAGTGTCTGGATTTAAAGATGCAGGTCAACAGTGTGAGAGGATACAATACATAGGCTTGGCTTGCTATAAACCTCCTGGCCCTGGAAGTCACTGGCAAGTTGACAGCCTACTTGTGCTGCTTATAATCTGTATTTTTGTATCCTGGTGATCCAAATGCAATTCCACATTGGTAATTTCATCTGTACTTTATAATAGTTTTTGGTGTGTTTAGTGGCTAACATAGCACTTTGTAAGTGGCAATAAATCAGCAGATTTGTGTTATACTTGCATAAATTGAAAAAGAATCAATATTCAAAGCATTTTGAATCCTGAGAGCCTTATTCTTTGTCATTTCTGCACCCCTAGCTTGGAGGAATAATGTTCAACTTAAAGAATTGGTAGGTCATATCCATTGATGATAATGATAATAATAAAGATAATAGTGGGGCAATGATTTCTAAATCAAATTTGTGCTTAAATTTGTTTTTTACAGCAGCATAAAGAAATATTTTTGTAAAGTACTTTCTGTCTGGTGTTTTGTACACAAGATCCAATTCAGTTTGTAAAAGGTAAAATACGCTATTCTTTTCTTTTTCTTTTCTCACAAAAGTGTCAATAAACCTGTTTCTTTTGGTCAGAAATTAATAAAGAAAAAATCCTGAAACATATGAATTAGCTTTTTATTTGTATAGAATTTAAATGGTGAAATGAAAAAAAAGTCTTAGGTGATGAAGCGTAATCAGCAGTGAGCAAAGGAGTGCTGCTTGTGTGTCCCACAAATTTCTCTTCATCATGACACTCTGTGGATTTTTTTTTGAAACTCGAGATATCTACTTAATCTTATTTTCACTATGGCAACAATAAAACCTTAAATCTCTTGTTCTTTCTATTAAATATATCACTGTGTTAGAGATGGTATTTATCTGTGGATTTATCAATAGGAAACTCAATACTATTTTTTTTTTTTTTTAAAAAAGGACCGAAAGATGATCACATAAAGCTTTGCTCAGCCTCAATTGGAAAAGAGCCCATGTATTATATTTATCCCTCTAGTTCTTATAACAAATAGGTGCTCTATTATTAAAGTGAAAAACTTTAATAATCTGTCTTCCTGCAAAAGCAACATGTGAACATCTAAGGCCCATTAAATGTTACTTGTAAAATGTCTACTCTGTGCACACTGCTGCTTGTTTTAGTCAAGTGCAGTGACTGATAAGTGCTGCTAACTGCATCCTAGGTGGCTGTATTCTCTTTTCTGGCTTTCTGTGGTCATTAGAAGCAGTGATCTTGGAATCTTGTGCTCTCTTCGCTGACTCAAGGTTGAAGGGTCCAGTTTTCCTGGGGACAAATAGGAATATAGATAATTTATTCTTTTTAAAGCTGTTGGTTGTTGTTTAATTTTAGACTGTCAGATGCGAAGGGTGTTGCAGTGGATTTCTCACTCGAGTTCCTGTACTGAAAAATGTTTGCAATAATATGTTCAACTTTAAGAGGAAAAAACCCAACTTGCTCTCCTTTCTCCCTGCTATGTTTCTTTACCTTCTGTCATAATAGAATTAGGAATTAATATGAATAACAGACCTATGGAAGAAAGAAAAGCTATATCATTGAATTGTTTCCTCGTTGTAGGTTAACAAAGCCCTTGTCGTTTGCGGATTGTGTTGGGGATGAATTGCCCTGGGGATGGGAAGCCGCGTACGATCCTCAGATTGGTGTGTACTACATTGACCACGTAAACCGTAAGTACTTTTTGGTTCGCCACGTCGGTTATAAAAGACAGCTCATCTTCATTAGACTCAGAATTCTTAATTAGAATCAAAATGCTGGGGAAAATTTCCCCTTTGGTATAACATTATTGGCTTTTAAATGCTTGAGAGAAAATCTGCTGGTACAAAATGGCAATGTCTCTTTCTATGTATATTTCTAATTGCATGGTAAATATGTCTAAAGCGTGTAAAACTAGCAAAATGTGAAATACAATGCTATTTAGGCCTGCTGAAATGAATATATTCCTGAAAGCATTTCTATTTTCTCTTCATACATTTATTACTCCATATTGATATGTTTTTCTATTTTCCCAGAAATAGTCTTTAACAGCACAATAGCAAAGGTTCTATTTGAGATCAACACCTGAATCTAGGTATGTGCATCTGTGCTAGCAGTACCTACACTTACCTAAAAATTAGCAGGTATCTACAGCCATTTCAGATGCTTGAAGTTAGCAGAGGCAACTGCACAGGGTCAGTAGATGTGGCATGGACAGTAAGAGACCAGTGGCCTTCTGAATGGCATCTCAAATGTACAGGCAAGTGAATCCACCCTGCCTTGTCTAAGCCACTTTTGCAGTCACAAGATCTCTAGTCAGTACAGTTGGTGTAATGTAAAATGTGATGTAGCTGACTGGTTGGCTGTCTGCTTTGCAGATGAGATGATTTAACCTCCTTTGGTTGGGTTGGACTAGAACTCTGATAAGTAGAATGGGACATTAGATATCAGCTGTGCTGTTAAGCACCTGCACATAAACACCTAATATTGAACTGTATCCCACCCAATAGCCTCACGTGTGCTCTTAATTACAAAGCCTTGCTTTGCAATGAGAGTCCTCTGATCTTACATATAGTATTAGACACTCAGGAACTTTTAAACATGCAAGCATCCTTGACTGAGTTCAAAAGGTGAAGAAAGTAAAGGGTTTTCTTTTGAATCTAAATGGGATTATCAGCATAAACTTGTCTCTGACTTCTGCTTTGGCCAAAATTATACGGCATACACCAGTAAAAATTTGAGAGCCAAGTTTCATTTCTGGGTGTTTTGAGAGTGCTTTCAGGTCTCTGTGCTCTGATTGTGCTCTATTTTTTTCATGCATGTTCAAATTTTTTAATCAGTTCTAAAAACCTCTGGTAGCTTTGTTGCCTGTTTTATTAAGAAAGAATTTAACTGATTTCTTTACTCTTAAATTATGCACAGTTATTCCTGTGCATTGAAAGTGAATTCCTGAATATTAGGAGCTATTCATGGTTTGAAATTTTGATATACTTAAAGGTAGTTTCCATCCCTTGTTTGTTCAGTAGTGCTCTTGATTCCTCTTACATTAATATGTGTATTTCTTTGTAGCAAGTTTAGCGAAACTTATTGTAAAGTGGTGTATTTTAGTTTTGTACACTGTATTTTGCACAGTGTTTTGGTGAGAGTACTCTTCAGTTGCTGGGAGGTAAACTGCCTAAGAATCTTACAAGTAGGTGATTTATTTGATGCCTCAGATATGGACATGATAACTTCTACTTCATCTGACTAGGGCGCGTGCAGTGTTTTGATGCTGTTGAAATCTCTGGTATGGAGGTCACTTGAAATGAGAGGAGATAAGCCTTTCTAGAAACCAGGTTTTGTGTCTGCTTAGTGCTTTATTAGTTTTGTAACAAGTCAGATGTGCTGAGTATGCTTTTTGGATTTGAACTGTTAAAATTCCCTGTCAGGACAATGGCTATGTTAGAACAAGGAAGACTCTTTTACTCTTTTGAAAGTGTATTAAGTCTTAATTCTGTAATAAGTGTTAATTCTCTCTGCTACTGGACAAAGAAGCCAAATAAGGGAGAAAAACTGTACCTACTGCTAAGAGGAAGAACAAATAGATGCCTGAAAAACAGGTTGGATAAAGTAGAATTTCAGGACTCATAAACAGCAGCTTGAGGGATAGCACCTTGGGAAGAAATCTGCTCCCATGTGTTAGGTAGGGAGAGGTGACTAACGATGCTTCATGTTCACTGCCGTCTGGCTGGATTTATTTCAGCAAAACGTTTGAGTGAAGGCCCACTGAGTCTCTCCTTTGGCATTCCATAATTAATTATTCTGAACAACTTCTCTCTTATCTGTCCTTTTTCTCATTTGTTTTTCTAGTGTTGTTCCTACTGTGTGCCTCTCTACAAAGGTCCACATTTGATCCAACTGTGAAGTTTTAGGCTGTCCACAGGACTTGGACCAGTTTTACTATGATGACTCCAATTTTATTACATTTCTCAAGCCATTCCAGTGAGCTATGGAGGAGTAGGTTGTTACTCATGGTTGTTCCCTCCTTTTCTATAAAAATGTGAAGTTGAAAATGTTAAGGGTGGAGTTTCCATTAATGATCAGATAGGTACTTGCTGCAGTGGATATTGACAAAACTCCCCAATAATTTAGAGAAAGCAATTGCACCTTGCAAAGTTCTTAAACTTCTACAGAATTTTTATAAAGTCATTTTTTTCAAAAATTATGTAAATCAATATACATATTAGTTTTTTCAAAATACTTTCCTCATCTGTGCAATTATTTGTCTTGATCTTTTTCCTTCCCTTCTCCCAACATAAACCTGAGAAAAGCCTACTTTTCTCTTCCGCAGAGGGTTAAGAGTTGTCTAGGAGCAGTCTGCAGATGTAGAACAATCCCTCAGATTCTCTTGATGTCAATATGTTTAAGGATAATTTAGTTTTATTATAATCTCGCATTTTCAGTATTTTCTATATTTTTTTTTTTTTTCACCCCCAAATACAGTTTGGGTTTTTCAATAGCCTTAGAGCTTTCTCATGATCCTTTTGGATGATGTAGCCCATTCTGAGAAGCACTGACTGAGGTCATTACTTTATGAATATATTACCCCAATTAGGAGTTTTAATGTGATGCTTTCAGCTTCAAGGGAGCCCAGATTACAGGCCATCTGGCAAGGCAGAGAACATGCATATGATCTGGGTAGCTAATACTGTAAGAACTTAAATGCTTACCCTGTGCTTCAGTAGCAGCCTTTGTTAGAGGATGACTGAAAGGATATTGTTTGGTGGGCAGGGCCTGAAGAGTTTGTTTTGTGCAAGATCCTTATTACCCTGGTTTGGGAGAGCCCAAAGATTTTATGACTTATGCTGTTGACTCCTATAATCATTATTGAATACCTGTTCTCATGTGTTCATCTACTTCATCTAATTTGCTAACATTTACTAATTTTGCTAAACAACATGGTTAGGAACTCAAGGCCATACTAAAAATAACACATAACATATTACTCCACTTTATTTCATATATCTGCAGGTGAAGTTATCACTTTCAAATTTTTTCCAATTCTTCTGTAGGGTTTTCCACATCAAGCATTAAGTGTCTGAGATGTAAACATTTATGTTCTTAGAGCCTGGATTTGCAAACACCTTTAAGCTGATATAATCTTTGAAAGTATTGTTCCTTCTCTGTTGCTACCTCTGGCCTTTTGTTCTGTCTCTGCAATGTTTTTGCTTGTAATGCCATGAACATTTGCATGGCCAGACAGTGAATCAGATCAGGGAGCTGATTCAAGTTGAAACTAATCTGGTATGGGGGGTGGGGGAAAGTTGCTATTTGTTCTCCTTTCCACACCTCTATTTATGCAAGCGAGAAAAGGAAGGTGACCTGGGGATATGAATGAACAGTCAGGTGGAAGAGATGGAGGGATAGCTACTTTTCGCAGTAGCAGTGGTTAAAGGCATTTTGAAATTACACCCTTGAATTTTCATCCGTTCCGTGCCAGAAAACAGTTTTAACTCTGAGGCTGTGACTTCTCAGGTGGTGGTGGCAGTTGAAGTAGCAGCCATTGCTTGATCCAGTTCCTGTCCCCACATTGTGTCCACATGAGGATATGCAGTAAACATGGACAACAGGGAAGTCCTCTGCTTCCTGAGGTGTGAGTTGTTTTCCATCTCCTCTCCCTTTCCCCAGCTGCTCAGGTTTTTTGATCTGGATCAATCTATGGTATGTTTAGATGAACAGTTGTGCAGGTAGTGGCAGAAAGAAATGGAAACTTCTGGTTTGACAAGCATGGTCTAAGGGGATCCCATACTGCGACAAGTTCTCCCTTGCCTTCAGCAACCTACCTGTTCCCAAATAACTTACCCCATTTACTTTCAATTCTTATCTTCTCAAATAAGTCTCAGGAATAACAAGGCAAATGGTTGTTTTCTTCATTGCATTGATCTAGTTAACTCATAAAACAAATACTCTGCTGTTGGTAATGTTTAGTGGCAAAGGTGGCAGAATGGCAATGGGTGATGGCGTTTAAAAGATAACGATAGGAAAAAGTAGTTTTTCCTAGCCCTGTGCAATTTCAGACTATCACATCACTTTCTTTTTGCCAGTCTGCACTTTGTATTCAATATGATGATTTTTCTCCCTGAACTCCACCTAGCACTTTTCTTCAAAATGGAGTTGTACTACTACCTTCTCTGCTTCTGCTGCTCCTCCCTACTTAATTTTAACTGTCTCTTTTGGAAGCATAAATCTTTCCCAGAAACATCCTTTCATCCACAAAGAAAAGGAAAATTGAGTCAGTGATGCTAAAAAAAAAAAAAAAAAAAAGTGAAAAGTCTAGCTGTTTACACTGTTTCACACTTGCAGCACAATATTTTAACTATAGATGTTCTATTTCTTGTTGTTATCTTAAAAGTTTTCATGCTAGTTTATACTTGTGCAACTGGTTTATCTAAGACAGGGACTTTTGTGGACAGACTGCTCCAGCCTGGGAGTCTAGTAAATCTGCATCTATGAAAGCAGGCTGGATTGATTTTCAGAAAAGGAGGAATCTGCAAATCCCACCACGAGTCTGTAATTACTGGTAGCTTGAGGGAGTCAAATGCATATCATCATGGGAACTGTTTGTTCCCATGACCTGCCACCATCTTCTAAGCAAGTGGTGGCATGCAATCAATTGTGAGGACTCTGCTGTCAGCAAACACACGTGGCAGAAACCCAAGTGTGATATTTTTACCCTGAATCTTTTTTGCAGGTATTTTCTCTGCATTCTGGCTGTAGGAACAGATTAGAGTAATCTGGTGCATGCTGGCTACAGAAGGGGGGCTCAAGTAGTGAAGGCTCTGGATAAAACATAGTTTTACCTGCTGGCATTTATGTTAAGATCATGCTTGCATCTTTTTCTTATGTCTTTGTTCTGCTAGCCGTGGCAGCAGAACATTACCTGCTTACTTGATAATGTTGAACAAAGTCCTCAGAGTTTTTACTGCATTTCACTCTGAAATATATAAGCATATTCTGCCCCATATCTAGAGGAAACTAATAGTAAAAATCTTTGAATTAATCTTTTTTTTGAAATCTGCTCATACTTGGCGAGTATAGCTGGAAAAAGTTTTCATTTTGTCTCATTGCCCAAATTCAAGCACAAAATTATTTAATGGAAAAGTGAAGAAAGTGTATGGAAGAGAGGGGTCACTTTTTGTGTGAAAGTTTGATGGCAGGAAACAAGCTCTAGAGACGTCAGTTTTGAACATACTCTAAATAATCTGGTTTTCATCCATGTCTCTCTTTAGAACCCATATTCCATTTAATTATGTGATAGAATGTGATTTTCTTTGAGTATCAAGCAATGTGTTAGATCATTTTTAATATGTCATCTTTTTGGCTTGCATGGTCTTACTGTCTCTGTAATGTGCAATTCTTTATTTTTATGTACCTATTGAACAAAAATGTCAGTACGAAATGATGAAATATTTACTTGTGAAACCTTCCACAAATTTTTGAGTACAAATTGCTTTTATAGTTGTTTGAGTTTGAATTGCAAGTATTTTAAAAAACAGGGGGAAAAGAAAGGAGTAAGGAAAAAAATACAGAAAGCATTTGCCATGTAAACAATAAAGTACATTTCTTAAGACAGTCTAGTAACACTTGGTTATTCTCCCTAAAACTAGCAAAAGTACTGAAGGGTTGAAGGCCGGTTTGTTTATCAAACAATGTGGGATATACTTGTAGAATAAATATATCCATAGTGATTGTGTAATGCTGTTGATAAAATTGCTTTAATCAACCACCACTTTACCTAACTTGTACTATCCTGTGGTAGCTGGTATCCAGCAACAATTTTTCCTCTTCTGATTTTATATGTCAGAGGGTTGTTCTTGGTTTTGTTGTGCCATCTTGAGACATTTTTGTGCAAGTTACCATTAAAATCTTGATTCCCCTTTGCTGTGCCTGGCCCTAGTTTGGTTTGCCTGCAGCCCTTAACCAAGAGCTTGCCCTCAGCATGCAGCAGGATGCTTTGAAAGTATCTCCTTCTCAAACCACCTCCATGGAATAGGATGTAATCCTGCCAAAGCAAAGTTGTTGAGAACTGTTGAAAAACCAATCTGTATTTAGCTGGTACTCTTCCTTCAGCAGCTAGGTTCAGGAGCAGTTCCAGTGGTGAGGGATCCTGAACGCATTCGGCTGTTGGCTTTAGGGGTTCGGGTCTGAACAACTCCCTTGAAGGTGGGGTTTGTTTGGCTGGAAGGGGTGGTCCTGCAATTATTATGCAAGATAACCAGAGATATCAGGTGTAGTGGGGTTATCTTTTCATCACTTATTGTTTCAGGCAGAGAAATTGCCACCTTGACACAGAGTATCGAGCTCAACCGTGACATGGAGCAGTAGTTCTGCAGCATTCACAGCTACCCTTTTCAGGGCTCAGCCACAGCAGTTCTGTTGCCTCCTGTCTGGTAGTCCAGGTTTCCAGGCTTGGGAATATTCTGTAAGTTACTATATGAGGGAGAAGTACACAATATTGATGAGTAGATCCATATTTAAGAATGCAATGGATTACTAGATCTGTAAGTAGGCTTACTGTTGCCAGAAAAAAGATCTTTCCCCAGCTGGGTTGTTCTTCCTACTTTGTACTGGCTCACTGGACCATGCCACAACTCACCTAACCTTCTAGTACATGGTGTGTCTCCCTTCATGTCATCTTCTAGAGTCAGGTAGTGTTTGGGTGGGCTTAGTACATCAGATAATCTGTCCTGGATTGAGTAAGTACCAGACTGTGTAGAAAGAACATGTGAATGTCTAATGGTGGGGACTGTGGGTTTGAGGTGACATGGTAGAAACCATCACTAAAAGAGACAAAAAAGAGAGCTATTACACAGCTCCAGCTGTGGCATGCAACTCTCCCCTGTTCTCCTTCCTACAGATCTTACGTCTCTGGTCCTCATTTCTTGCCAGGTCAATTAATTTCCCTTGGCATCACCTCTCTTCTGAGATGGTGATCCCAAGGGAAATTAATTGACCTGGAACAGTTACAAACTGAAATAATATGGGCATATGTTTAAACAGATGAGACTTCTCTCTTCAGAATGCAAAGTATGTAATTGTTTTGTCTCCTCTTGGTGTGTGTGTGTCCTCCTCAAGTAGCAATCTAGCATATCTGGCTTGTTTTTTTAGAGGGACCTCTTGAGAGTATTTGTTCTCTAACTGTGTTGCCTGAATTCAACTGTCTCTGACTGAACACAACTTACATGTGGGTTGTTCTAGAGCCAGTCAATGCTATTATTTTCTTTGGCAAGGGGAGATGTTGGAAAACTATTGCTTCCACATATTGTTAATCCTGTAGTAAAATGTCCAATTCTCTTATGTCTAGCTGTGGGGCGTCAGGGAGCCATTCCTTTCCCAGTGGGATTGTAATTCCATTTATTTTAGGGAAATAAGATTTACTGCTGATAAAGTAATAGTTTCCTTCTGTTTAAGTAGACTGTAAAAATGTGTCAGAACTTCTTGCTAGCAGACAGGAACGTAACATGTGAAAATATCTAATTTTAAAAAATTTGGCATGCCTGACTCTCACCTGTATCCAATGTATAATATATATCCTATGTATAATTACAAAGACATGCATAATATTGCTGTCCTTGAAGCATGCTCTTGCCAAAAGAAGAATAAACAAAACTTCCAAGACATTAAGTCAGTCCTGACATTTTGATTTTGAATTACTTTTCTGGCCAGACTTTTTTTTTTTTTTCCTCTTCTGAGTTTAAGTGTATCAAACTTTGCTGGCAGTGAGCCAGGAAGAGTGCATTCCATGAACAGCAGTGTGATTAAAGCCAGCACAGCTTCCTCTTCTATGTTACAGTGCTGTGATCATTTCAGTGACAGGAACGTCCTTGGGTGGAGCATGCCATCCTGCCATTTGTGTGGTTCCGCTGGGTGAGACCACAGAATTTCCCCCCAGCATGTATAGTCACTCAGATCTGTAAAAATAGGAGGAAATAAACTGCTTGTTTGTTGGGTTTTTTAATACATTTATTAACTATGCACTTGCAGTAATTTGTTTCAAGTTTAATTAATTTGTTTTAAATTAAGTTATCTTAATGGAATTGAATAATTTTGCTTTGCAAGAACCTTTGCTTACATGATGCTAAATCCAGGTCAAATTAGGAATAGGTAACCTGAGTATTACTCACACTGCCATCCTCTTCATTCTGTTACTATGGATCACTATTTTTGCATTGTGATTGAACAGAAGAAGTTGATATACACAATTGATTTTTAATCTAAGTTGTGGTCTTCATAGAGCCTGGTGAAGCCTACTTGTTTAAAGATCCATTTGAAGTAGATTCCTTTCATTCATACCTAAGTTTATGCAGAAAATGTTGGAGAGGCCCTGCCAAGAGGAGGTGATTTGGTAATTTTCCACTGTTGATTATTGAAGTCCAGTTTGCATTTTCTAGAACATTTTCAGATGCAGCTCTACAGCTCTGTCTAGTGTTCATTACCAATGCTTACTCCTCACCTGAGGAGCAGAAATAACATCTCCCCATCTGCCCAGCTGGCAATCTGCTGCATTATTCGAGTCTACTGCAGACGGGGTTATAGGGCATCCTGTTGCAGTCCCCAGTGGGAACATTTATCTGCCTTAGAAAAGAAATGAGATCTCCCTACTTTATTTTACATTAGCTGTTGAATAATAAGGGGAGGAAAAAGTTTGGGTGTTCTTTGTGGTTTAAATCTCACTCTGGTTTAAGCATGAAAGGCTTCACAACTCATTTGCAAATGTTCGGGAAACTTTTCCCTCACTTACTTGCATGTAACTGTCCCAATAATATTCTTGTGTGTACAAGTTTGACCTTAACAGCAGGTGCTTGAAAAATGCTTGTCCAAGGAAAAAAATCCTTATCTTTTCTGAGGCTTTATTCTGAGAAGTATAAATATTTGTTTTTGAAAGAACGCTGCTTTAAAGAAAATTATCAGCTCTTGGAAGGTGTATGTGCTCAAATGAACATACTTTTCAGTGCTACATTTCAAAATGTAGTGCTACAGAAACAGAAATATAGTTCTGTCTTTGGGGTTTTTTTCCTCTGTGGAGGAAAGCCTACTGATGAAAATAGAGATAACTGAAAAGTACAGATAACAAACATATGGTGCTGTTATACAGGCACATGTTTTTAGAAATATGTCTATATATGTGTGTGTGTGTATATATATATATACGAACAACTTGCCAGACAAGAGATATGCATTTATTTTCGGGTTTTTTAATTCATACTATTTAGGAAAGTACATAGGAAAATTCTCCAGTCTTCTCTGTTTGGTAAAAGTTGAGTAACAATTCTAGGATATTCATTCCATACTGCTTTGTTTTTTCCACGGTAATGTATTTTCACAACTGAGTATTTGTTCCAGAATAAATACATGCAGTTAGAATGGACTGAGAATAATTTGACCAGCCAATGTACCTACACATGCAAATACTCAAATGTTGGTATGCTGAAGTTAGTGTGCAGTTTTTTGAAATGCAGGGTCACCTTTAACTCATTTATGACTGTCAGTATAAAAGATGCTAGCTCACATAATCATAGTTTTGTTTTGTACTTGCAGCTCAGAGAAGCAAAAAGGAAATGTTTGATTGTATTTGTCAGCAATAGAAAATAATCTGCTGTTGATCAGCTTTGTCCTTCTCTTGCAGTCACAAGGACAGGGCATCTGTAGGCCACGTTTTAGAACTCTGCGGGCTACATTTGGTCTTTGGGCTGCATGTTGAGCAATCCTCACTTAAAACCTACAAAGCAATTACCTACAACATGCTCGAAGATGAGACCTTCCAATCTTGTAAGATTATTTGGTGTCTGCTGGTTGCAGACACCAAAAAACACAATCACATCATTACATTCATCTAAAAAACCACCATAACTGCATTTATCGTATTTGATCATTGACCCATGAGAATTCTGCTTCATGCTCTTCAACCTGCTTCATAAAAAAGGACAACTCTGGAAAGCAGCACTTCTTATCTTGTGTAAATAACTGTGAATGTGCAGTGTGTTAAAGCACAACAACAATAAGTGGGCACAGATAGGAACATGTGTTGACCATTTAGGAGAGAAAAGGTATTGATTTGCTTCTTTGTGTGCCCAATATCTTTGTGTAAAAGAGCAGGTGGCTATAAACACGGATGTAGGTGTATGTGTGTCTGTAGCTATAGTTAGTTTTTTTTGAGAGAGTGTTCCTGTTGGAGTTATTGGAAAACCAACTGTGTATAAAGCTTTTCTGCTTTAATCTTTTATGCACCACACTTGGGTTTATGTGGGTTATTCTCTCTGTGCATTCACTGTGCACATCCAAGAAATGCCTTTCCCGAGTAGAAATGTCACATTTGTAAATGGTGAGGGAGGGTGTTTATGTATTTAATTGTTTTTAAATGCATCAGTAGTTCCATAGAGATTGTCAGTTTAGGATTCTACAGGGTTTGTTTTATGGGATGCTGCTTTTTCTTTGTATGTGTGGTATTAACAAGAGAAAATGCTTTTGAAAAACTGGTATTTAGTCACTGTTAGAAATCGTTATTAACCAGATCCTGTCCTTATCAGCTTTTGCTGTTACAAAATATGTTTTCTTACATGGAGTTGAAAGAGTGCCTTCTCCCAAGAGTGCACTTCAGCTACTGTTTAGAGCAATCATGTTGGTTTGGCTGCAGTTCTTTCTTCTCTCCACATCTTCAGCCACTTGTTCCCATTTTTCCCACCTGCATTGATTCCCACAGTAAGGCAATTCAGAGGACTAAATTGACAGAAATCTAACAGAAATCTAATAGAGAATAAATGTGCCTCCTGCTTTTGCAGAAAAATTCTGAAGCGAATACTTTGCACTTAAATATTTTGGTACTGAATGTTACTTTTTATCTCTGTAATCTATGCAGATTTACAGTATGTAATTAAGGAAGAGTGGTGCACATTTGCATTTAGATTTCAAACTTTTCATGGCTATGTCTTGTGGGAATATTTTTGTACTTAGTACAGCTTTAGAGGAAGAATATTCATTGTATAGCTTCAAAAAGTGCTGACCTAAGCCAGGAAATATTGATAAGTTTGAACATTCAACCATATATAATCTTCTTTGTATGTTTGCATTAGAAATGAAATCTTAAAATCTTCAATTAGATCGATCTTATGTCACATCTCTGTTATGTCTGATCCTCTTGTTTATGTATCCTATGCAAGTCCTGTGTGTGGCTGCTGGACTTAAAATGTTACCTGAAGCCCTTTGTAAATTAAAGGCCTGTTCCAGCCTACTCATTTTTCTTACCTGAGTAGTCAGTGAAAAGAAGGAGGCACCTCAAAAAAGCAGTTTGGTCCCACATATCTTGGACACCTGTCTTTGAGAGACAGAAGTGCCCTCTGAGGGCAGCCCTGTCTATTGGCCATAAAAGACAGCTGTGTGTTGGATCAGATGTCTAGCAGGCACAGGGATAGAGTTAGGTGAGGTGAGCTGGAGAGTTAATGATCTATTATTCAGTTACAGGGGGAAAGATAAAATTGTTTTCATAGAGCAAAAGGAGAGAGATAACCACTAAAAACATGAATAACATATGGCTGTAAAAAATAATGAAGTGGGGAGGAAGGGAGTTTAAAAAACTGTAATAGTTAAGATTGCTTTTAGTTTTTGTTCAAAAATGCATTGTTTAAGATGTCATTGAAAGACTTTGTTGATCCTATTATTTCCAAATACTCTAATGCAAAATATATTTTCTTTTTGAGTTTTAGGATGTTGCTAATTCAAGGTTGACAACATGGGAATGATCTGCATAAGCATTTGCCTATTTTACTCTAATTTCTAATTTTGCAACTGATTCCTTGAATTCTGTTTCTTACACACACTGTGATGGCAGAGGAAGTGAAGCATCTGCTTAGTAACCAAAGGCAAACTATGATTTAGACTGCTCTAACTGTGAGTTACAGGCAAAGAAGCAATTTTAGTTGTCAGTGGGTTTCAGCAGAGGTCTCTTTAAATAATTTATTTTTCTCCTATAAAGAAACAACACAAATAGAAGATCCCAGGAAACAATGGCGGCAAGAGCAAGAGAGAATGTTAAAAGATTACCTTACAATAGCCCAGGATGCTCTCAGTACCCAGAAGGAACTGTACCAGGTGAAGGAACAGAGACTAGCGCTTGCACTGGATGAGTATGTACGGTTGAATGGTGCCTACAAAGAAAAATCCAGCTCTCGTACAAGCTGTAAGTACAGTAGAGAATACAATGTAACTTCTTTGATCTCTGCCTTGCAGGGGATCCTGTTTCTCTTTAGGATAAGTTTTCAAGGTTTGCTAAGACTGCCTTGTACTCTGGCCTTTTTAGAGTTAGCATCCCTACATTATTTATTCATTCATTTATTTAAGATGAAGATATTCTGCAGGAGAGAATCCTCTTCTCTCTGATACAATTGAACTCCTCTGAGCAGCAATTTAGAGCAGTTGGCTCTGAAATGTATTTTGTCATGCAGTTTGTTGAGAAAAAATTTTGCCAAATCTACGTTCAAGGTGAGGAGGATCTCCTGCCTTCCTGGCTGCCTGCTGAAATGACACTTCAGTGTTGACAGGTGTCTGCAATAGAAGAAGAAGGGAGTGTGTTGCTGATTTATAGGAACAGCAGACAATAATTTTGTAGCCTGTGTGCTGTAAGCAGGGGTGGAGTATAGATACAGGTTGTTGTCCTGGGCAGGGAATCAGCATCTGGAAAAGCACTGTCAGAGGCCTGTTACTGGATAAACACCTCTGTTAGCAGTAGTGTATTAAAGAAGCATGTACATCTATGGAAGAATTGAGTGCCAGATCTCTGAGACTTCTGAATAAATCCTCTATTTTCCTGAGATCTCCTTAGAAATTACAACTTTCAGGAAGAAAGTGATTGCAGGATGGCTCAGCTAGAAAAATAGGAAGATGGACCAAGAAATAGGAAGTCAGGAGAATATGGTTCTACTTAAGGATGCTGGGATAAGTAAAGGAGGAGAGATACCATATCGTGGTGGAGGGGGAAAATGGGAAAATTTTGATTATTCAGTAGTTATTGCCATGCTGCAATGATGACTGCTCTATAAAAGGCAGTCACTTTCAAAGCATTATATGTTTTTGAGCACATTGTAGGGTTTTGATCAATGTGGATTCATCAGGGAAGGGACTAATTAGTGATCTAAAAGTACTTAAAATATTTGTCTTTTTTGTCTCTTTTAAAAAAGTGTTTTCAGGCTCTTCATCAAGCACAAAGTATGACCCTGACATTCTGAAGGCTGAAATCTCCACTACAAGATTAAGGGTGAGAGTCCTTAACTCATGTTCATTTGGATTCTGTCTGTCAAGTTTATGATTATACAATAAGCATAGCTTGAACTAGCAGATTTGTCTTGTACCCTTGTTCTGAAACCTCCTAATAGTCTAATTAGATACCATTCAGAGGTTTGAAATTAATTTTTAAAGCTGTCTCTGGTACTTCCAGATAACACTTTTTTAGGAAACTTTGACAGATATTCTAATTAGATGTAGGTTTAAATAAATATGATAATTATTTTCAATTGTATGCCTTTGTTTTCTAAAGGAAGAGTAAAAATAGAAAAGTAGTAGGTTAAGGTGAGCTGCAGCTAGATGACTTTTTACACAATCTTTCTTCTGTGAGAAATGCATCGTTAGCTGCTTGAACTGCCTCAGAAGTTTCTGTTGGTTTGAAAAATATTTTTCAATAATGGTGTGAAACCCCTCTGTTATGTCAAAATGGAGCAGTTCAGATCAAGGATGAAAGTCTGTGTTTGGATTTTGAAATTGTTAATGAACACAAATCCAGGATTTGGTCAGCAGTGTTCAGTACAGTTAGTAACAAACTCCATAGAAAGAACTTTGATTCACAGGTTAGTCCCTCGTGAATTTCTCTTGGATAGGGAAGAAATGGTGTGCATGACATTTAAAATATCTATGGGAATTTAATTTATTTCAGCTGTGGCATATAATGCTTTATGGATAGCCTAAACTTTCTGTAGTTAGTAATGAAAAAAATACATCAAAGTCTGCATGGTAAAAAGATAGCACCTCACAGCACAGTTCTTCCATGTGGGCTGAAATACAGACTGCATGGGAGCAGAAGCAGCACAAGTGACAGCATTTACTCAGCTCTTCCTTTGCCCTCTCCTGGTTTGTGCACAGAGCAGCACTCATAGAAACCTCAGAGAGTAACATCCTCCTTCCCCTGCAGTAAGAGTTGTGATTAGGAATCTAAACAATTTATGTCTGAAAGGAGCTGTGGAATAGCTCATTAAACTTTAAAAACCCAGTAAAAATGATGTGTGATGGAGTGCACTCTAAAACTCACGTCTGGATGTTGCCCTCCTGACTACACCTGTTTATCCTTACCAATCTCAATTTGTAGTCCCTTATCCATTAAGGCAAAGGGATGGTGATCAGTAACGGAATTTATTCAAATGCTGGGGGTGGGAAGAAAACTTTTGTAAGCTTAGTAGGGGGAATCAAAGGTAGTAAGGACCTTATGAGGAACAAGAAAGAAGAAACAAGGCAATAGCTTCTTTCTAAAATGAGTGGAACAGTAACAGATGTTTCCTTTGGCAAGGCAAGCACCAATATATTTAGGAAGGTGTTGTTGAAGAACTAAACATGATGAAATTTAAATATAGTCATCTACTTGTCAAGAGGGGAAAATTCAGGCATGGTCCTGTGCTCACTTTTTCCCATTAGCATTGATGGCAGATCTATAAATTGCTCACCAAGGTGAGAGTCAGATATGTTTATCACTTTTTGGAGGTGCTTTCCTCTCTTCATTGTTTCTGGGAGTCAAGGAGCCTAATATCCTGCTGGTTCCTGGTATATTGGCATTGCATAGTCCTGCATATGTGCCTAAAATAGGTGACCTGAATCTTGTCTGCAGAGTTTAGAAGGGTGCAGTCCAAGAGTCTCTATATCAGCATAAAGTGTGTGGTCATCCAAAGCCACTGGATATGAAAACTGAGCTAAGAAAAAGTGGAACCCTGTGATGCTAGGGCTGGAAAGTGGTTGTCATGGAAGATGGCAAGAGAGGTATGGCTGTTACCACAGTTCACCTTTATGTGAATGTTGGAAGATGCTTGCTAATACTCCAGCTTTGGGCATTTTGCAGTATATGCATGCATGGACTTAATGAGAAACAAAGTCATTAGTAAGCTGCCAGCCAGCTACTTAGATTTTGCACTTTGTTAGATCAGTTGTACTAAACATATTTCTTTGTCTGACAGTATCTGGGGCTTACTGGGATCACCAGGTTAACGGTGGCTGGAGGGGGAAACAGCATTTGAGGAAGGTCTGAATTGGCCTTTGGCCTTTTCCTTGTGTGTAATAGACATGTGTGGAGCCTTCTGGATACATGAACTGCCTGTTGTGCAATAGGTCATGGAGAAAATATGACAGAAATCAGACGCCTGTTAAATGAAATAAGAAGGAGAAGAAATATTTTTCTCACCAGACTAAAACTGAGGGATCACATCCTGCAGTAGACTTTTTGAGTGGGACCATTTGGGGTCCTAATTAGCAATCAGCAAGTAACACAAACAGCACAAAGCATTTGTGATCACAGTAAGTTTATGCACATGCAGCAAGTGAGTAGGAAATGCACCTTTATAAAATAACAAGGGGTGGAAGGGCTGGGGAAAGTGTCCATGTTGTTCCAGTAGGACTTGAGTGCTGGGAATAGAAAGAGGTTAGCACAGGAGCTTGCTTGAAGATGTGGTTAGGAGTAGGAAAGAGAGATCTGTCAGGTGACTGAAGATGATGTGCAGAAGCAGTAGGAAGGGGGTGAATGTTAGAACAAGTGAAGAGTTGTGAAAAAGCAGGAGTTACGTGAAAGTTTTGAAGGAGAAGACAAGGAGCCTAAGAACAGTTTAATGCAGGGATGATGCAGTAAACACAGAGGCTATATTACGATGTAGGTCACATCCTCCTAGGATAATGCACCCAACTCACATTTCTTGATAATGAAATGATGATGAAGTACAGCAGAGGACACTCAGAAGATGATCTTGAGGAAAAATGTAAGAGTTTATGAGAGATGCAGTCCTCTGAGTTGAAATCAAGTATGCCTTCTGTTATTAATATAAATACATGCTTCTGATTTTGAGAGGGAAAGGTTTAGCTATTCTGTATTTTTCAGACAAATTCAGATTTGTTTCATATTTTACACATCACTTTAGCTGGAACACAGAGGTGATATCTGTTCATTTTCCTTAACCTTGATCAGAACACTTGAGAAATTATTCTTGGAGTTTTCATAGTAGTCAAGGAGAAAATAGCTGAGGAGCACTGAATGTATACTTGGAGAAATTGTCTATTTGTCATGCTAATTATTCAGTATGGTCAAAATAAAAGCAGTTTTCTGTCAAGTAAAGCAACTAGTGATGATAGTATGTAGTTTCCGAAAGCCTGAACATAATCCCTCATCCAGAGAACAGATTTTGCTTTGAAGAAAATGGAGATTAAAAGCATTTTATTTCTGTCACAGAAAATACATTAGCCAGAAACTGCAAGCTGGAATGTCTAAGTATCATTCACAAACCCCTACAAAGACTGAGTAAATCATTAGTTATTTTAGAAATGTAAAGCATTTTAAGTCTTTTGGAGAGCTGCAGCAGCTGCTGATGCTGAGCACTTTACGTTACCTGGCATGCTGGCAATCATACTTTTTTTTTTGTTCTTTTAAATTATTTTTATTTGAAAAATATCAGCAAGTAGGAAGTCTAAGGGGAAATGAATACAAAATATCTTGAAGGCATATTTTAAAATTAATTTCAGTTAAAATGGTCTTAAGTTCATGATATTAGTATAATAAATTTTTCAAGAGTTTAATATCTGAGGAGCTTATAAAAAAAAGCAAGAATTTTACAGAGATAGGTGACAGAATTGGACTTTTAGCTTTTCCTTTTTTCACCTTAATGATTGGAAAATTAGAAAGCCTAACAATATCTGGCTAGTTTGTAGAGTGCAAACTAGCCAGCTGTGCTTGTATAAATGCCAAAATCTTGGACTCCCCACTTGAAGGAGGCATTTGTCTCTATGGGTTTGTTGATGATTAATTTGTGTTTAAGTACATTCATTTTTAGGTGGTTCCTAAAACTTTGTTTCCTACATTTGGGAAATGCAACATTGAAAATTAAATGGAGGATTTTTTAATTTAATCTTGATTCATAAATATTTTGTAGTATATTCATTTCTGCTGACATCTCAAATAGCAGTATTAAGGTTAAGAAGCAATTGACCATGCAGATTTAGGAAGAGTAGGGAATATTTTTCCAAAGACATTTTTATTAAATAGACACCTATATTTGTTATTTGTATGTCTTCAGTGATTGTTGTCTTTGGATTAAATAAGTGTGAATTATATATTTAGGGATCCAGTGTCTGTAAAGCTTTAAAAGAATGGATGGTTCCTAAGGGAAAAAAGAGTCCATTTTGTCTTTTACCATGCAAATGACTGAACAGCTTCCAGGAATTATAAAGTGAAAATATAATAAAACTAAAAGTAAACAGACATGTCCCTGTAGGACAGTTGGAATGCATGCTTAACAAGTTAGAAGTAAATTACTTGTTAAAGTTCTCTCAGGTTTAATAACACAGTGTGGTATCAATACAAATAAGGAATGTGATTTAATCTGCTTGTGTCCCTTTAATACTAAAGCATGTTGCCCATAGACATCAGGAAGAGATAAGATCCTTTTTTTTTAATGTGTGTCAGTAGAGCAATTTACTCTTCTTCTCTCATCTGATGTAGTGTATACTTTAATTGTTTAAAGCCATGTGTTACATTGTTTAACAAGAGGAATTTTCTAACTCTTGCTTTGATTTAACGCACAAGGTTAAGAAGCTGAAGAGGGAGCTCTCTCAGATGAAGCAAGAGCTGCTGTACAAGGAGCAGGGCTTTGAAACACTGCAACAGTGAGTAAATGAAAATAGTAGAAATTGACTTAATTCAGTCACAGGGTTTCTTTTCTTTGGCATGGAATTAAATCTGTTTTATCTGAGAGAATTATTGTAGAGAAAAATGAGAATCTAATAACTGTTAGGAAATGGAAAATCTGTGGACGTGGCAACCCTTTTGTGCAACTGTTAACATAAGAAATTTATCTCCCCTCTTTCTTTTTTTTTTTCTTTTTTTTTTTCTTTTTTTTTTTTTCTTTTTTTTTTTTTTTTTTTTGTCATGGGGTAGCTTGTGTTGCAAAGAGGCAGAAAAAAGGGCAGTGGTCAGGGGACCCAAGGACAAAATCAGCTGTTTTCTGTGTCCGATTAAATTTTTTTTTAATTTTTGAAAAGGTACTTAGGTCTTTCTTTCCTCTTTCCCCACCTATGAACTCAAAAGAAAGAGAAAAGTGCTGTTCTTGGAGGTACAAATGGTACACAACTCTGCAGGGTTGGAAATTAGTCACAATTTGAGGATTAGAGACCCGCCTTTCTTTGTTCCAGTTGCTGGGATGCCTGGTGTCCAAAGGGCTGGTGCTGAACCGGGTGAGCTTTCTGGGTATTTAACCAGATAGATTACTAGGGAATTAATTTTTTTCAGTCTAAGAACTCCCTGCTGCTCCTGCCTTCCAACATTAGGCCCTAAAATACTAAACATTACTGGAACTGTCACCATAAAGAACTTGCTGCACAGGAAACCTTGCTAACAAGTGTGTTTTCTTGAGTAAAGTGAAGAGGAATTTATTAATGCTAGCAGTTTTCCACATTGTGGTATGTACCCATACATTAAGGATGCATTTCCACAGTAAAATGCTGAGCTGCTTGCCCTTAGTAGTTCCAGTAGCAGAAGCAATCCTCAGCACATTAGGAAGATGCCAGTTAAGTCTCTATTCTCCTTCATTTTGACTAAAACAGAAATATAAGATTTGTCTGTTACTTATATATATAGACCAGCAAGGATAGTTGATTGAATTTAACCATGAATCAGATCTCATTCATAGTAAAATTTAAAAGAAGAAAGACATATTGATTCTAAAGCTTAAGGTAATAAAAACTCATGCTGCTGTCCCAGGATTAAAGGTTAGCCAATCATGCTGGTTTTATTATATTAATTCAACAATGAAGTATTGTTTTAAAGCAGCTTGCCCACAAGCCATTTTGATAGGAATCCAAAGCATGTTTCAGGAACTGTCAACAGCATTCCACAGAAACACAATGGACGTTTGTTTTTAAAATTCAGTCAGCCACTTTCAAACAGTACTAATCCCATTAATTTAAAACAGGATGATGGAATATCTTATATATCAGAGATCCTTCTTGTCTATCTTAATTATATACAGAATAAAGCAGTAGCAATTTGAATGTGGCATGTCATATTACTAGACAGCATGTGGTGTATTACCCAACCGTTCATTCATGATCCCAATTGTTGTTGTATCCTGTATCTATTTGACCTTAGCAACCTGGTAAGTTACCAAAAATTGAGAGTTGTCAGACAGTAATAGCCTGCCTATGAAAGAGTTTGAGGAACTTTCAAGCTAAAATAAATATGTCCTTGAATAGGAATGATTGCCAAGTCACAGAGGTATTTTCCTTACACAAATGCATTTTAGTTTTCACAAAAACTGGAATGTAGGAAAGGAGAACAGACATGCTCACAGCTTTACAGACTGCTTTACAACTTTGATATTTTTGTGGCTAAAACTTTAGAAAAATAGAATACAGTTACAGGTGTTTTGTGCAAGTTGCTGTTCTTGCTGGGGATGCTCATGATCACTTCTGGTTTGTTCATTCCTCGCTGACAAGGCTTGTTAACTTCCAGCAAAGATGATGGATGATGATAAAAAACAGAAAACCAATTGTATTATACAAGAATTTATTCTCTACTAAATGCTTGATTTTTATCAAGATGGCTGTTGGCTGGTTTTAATTTTTGAAGCACAGCTGCAGTCATTTTCATGATGCTATGAAATACTCTGTTAAACTAGAGACCGGAGAAATGTGTTTACAAACTGTAGTTCTTGAAGAAAATATGGAAATACTAAAATGAATCATCTTTTTATCTCTAAGTTTAGGGTAGCCTTTTATTACTTTCAGGTTTCAGTTTCTAAAATCATTGGTAGTTCAGGAATTTAGGTTCAGGAATTGTCCAATCTATGACATATGGTATTAATTATCCAGAGATTTTGTGAATAAAGAGCGCCTGGTGACTGGCTGAGCAGAACAGCTGTTCCAGACAGTTAATGCCCAGGATTAGAGTGAACTAGAGGGAAGCTGAGACAAGAATGGTGCTGGTTATGTTTCTGCTCAGAAAGGCTGATTAGTACCAAGAAGCCAGCCTGTCTTTCTGTGTCCCATTGTGGGTTTGGGTGGAAGGATACTACTTAAAATAAATTCTCCTTCTGTAAGGAGCACAGTTATTAGTATGAAAGGTGTATCCAAAAGTTGCTTTGTGCTGCAGAGAGTTATGGTGGGAATGGGAATTTTGACAGTATTGTCAGCAATAACTCTGTGCTCCTTGACATTTTTGCCAAGGATTAAATTGTATTTGAATGGAGATTTCAATGTCATTTTTCCTTTCCATGCCTGTTGAAAGCAACGGTATCTCACCTCCTTCCCTTCTGTTCTTCAACTCTGCTTCTGCCTGAAGTAGAACAGCAGAGACATTAGTATGATTTTCTCTATCTGCTATAAATATTCTGTCTTTCCACAGAATTGACCAAAAAATGTCTGGAGGCCAGAGTGGGTATGAGCTGTGTGAGGCCAAAGCCATCCTGAAGGAGCTGAAGTCCATCCGAAAGGCAATCACTTCAGGCGAGAGAGAAAAACAAGATTTAATGAAGGTATTTTGGTTGGTTAATGGAAGTTTTGTGTGGATTTGTTTTAACATGACTCATTTCCCTGATGATAAATACTTCACATTTTAGATTTTCAAGGGATTCTCAAAACTCTTTGGGCCAAACTAGTATTAAAATTAAGTTTCAGATGCAGAAACTGAGGCCTGTAACATTACTAGATCAAAACCAGCTCTGTGTCAGAGAATATAGCTTTTTTTGGAACTTAAATTAAGGTACAATGTATACATTACCTTTTAAGTACAATTTACAATATTAAGCAGACAAAATCGATATATTCTGAGATGCCTGACCATTTTGTAAATCAATGAAAGTTTTCCTAAAATAAATTGTCATGCTTCCATATTTGAAAGCACATTTCCTTTTTAGCTGTTTTTTTTTCTTTTCAGCAAAACTCATAATTGGTTGACAAATTAAAAAACACAAAGTCCCAAAACAGACACAAACACAAATGAGTAGCTTTTACATTTTCACAGGTGTTGGTCACCCTTAGTGTCACCTATGAATGGCTTGATTAAAAGGATGGGTTACTTAATTTGAAATAGACCCAGAATTTTTATCATGGAGTCTTTTATGTAAATATCAGTTGGAGATAAACTGGTATAAACATGGTAAAGTGCAGAGGAACTTTAATGCCACTTTCTTTCTCTAATTCCTGGACAGAGTCTTGCAAAGCTGAGGGAAAAATTCAATGTTGACCAAACCACTGAAACATCTGAACCAGACTTTAGTTCCAGCTCTGTAAACTCACAGCTGTGTTTTCCTAGACAAACTCTGGATACAGGGTCTCAGACTGACATTTCTGGTGAGGTGAGCTTTTTTTCATTTTGTCCAGTATAAAGAGAAATTGAGGAAGAATGCTTCTGTTAATGGAATTGGAATCAAATGGCTGTTTGCTGTTGCTGATAGCATATATATATATACTTGTTTCACAGAATTACTTAGAATAACTCACATTAGAATTACTTTTCTGATTTTTTGCCCTTGAATTTTAAATCAAGATTCAGATGAACTTTATACATCTGTCACAAAGCATTTATGAAAATCTGATTTAGTCAAATAGTTCCAGTACAGCGAAGATCAGGAGAAGTGGACAGTATTCTTTTTGATCTGTCTGTCTGATCACCTTACAGACCTATTAAATATGAAGACAATTTTTTTTTTTTTTTTAATTTTCAGGAAAAAAGATCTCAGAATTTAAATGCACAATTTCATTTCACACAGCTGAAAAACTGTTCATGGAACTACTTAGTGATTAGTGTTCAGTGATTTACTAAAACCTTGTTTCACTGATATTATATTTTATAAACACATATACACACAAGGCTGTTTAATTTTGATACTTTCTTTGAAGTTCTGCAAGCTAAGGTTGTAAGAAAGAGAGCGTACAAGGTTTTCCAGACAAAGAGCTTGTCTATGTTTTGTAACAAATTTATTAAAGTCTAACTTTAAAATGCACTGACATAGTTCTAAATTCTGAGTTCAACAGAATTCCTAGTAGATCAGAATTTTCAGTGCAGTTGCTGCAAGAATTCTTTGAAAAGTAAAAAAGTAAATTCTTTGAAAAGTAAAAGCTCTGGCTTTACTGTGATGGAATATTGGCACTTGATAGTACAGTAGCTAAAAATATATGAAGTGGCTCAGAAGAAAACAGCACTGTTTTGTTCAGCTGAGTAGATGAGAACTGGGCATTTAACAGCAAATGTGGGGTTGGCTGCAAGGGCAGGGTGGTCGTTTTATTTTTCTTTAACTTGTAATTTTTCTAGCCTCTGCCTGGGTTTTGTTGGTTCGTTTAAAAGCTTTGCACGGTAACGAGGCTCCTTTTTCTGTTTGGTTGGTTTTGTTCCCTCAACAGATCGGAGCAAGAAGTAGATCGAATTTAGCAGAGAAGGTCAGACTCAGTCTGCAGTACGAAGAAGCCAAGCGAAGGTAACGGGGTCGGTGGGAGCGTGTGGCCGCAGCGTTGGGCCGGGAGGTGCCCGGTGCCGGGGAAGCTGCCGCTGCCCGCGGGGCAGGGAAGCTCCTGCTGCCCGGGAAGCTGCCGCTGCCCGCGGGGCAGGGAAGCTCCTGCTGCCCGGGAAGCTGCCGGTGCCTGCGGGGCAGGGAAGCTCCTGCTGCCCGGGAAGCTGCCGGTGCCTGCGGGGCGGGGAAGCTCCTGCTGCCCGGGAAGCTGCCGCTGCCCGCAGCTCCAAGGCCGGGCTCGCAGCGACATCCAGCGGGCGGCACCGCCGCGTGCTCTGCCAGGGACTGCAGCGCTCGGGAACGCTGCGGCTGTTCCTTAGCGCTAAACTGGATGTGTTGTGAAACAAAATTAAAACACTGACAAATTACTGGCTGTTCCAGGATTAAGGGAATAGAGTGAGCTGGCTTTCTGAGGAAAGCAGTCGCCAGGTTATTTATGTCCATTATACCCTTCTTCAGGATCATAATTTCACTTTACTATACCACTGAAGGCTCATCAGTTTTAGAGTTGCTTCATACTTCCAGTGCAGATTTAGTAGGCTTAATTATTTCTTTTTTCCCCCTGGGACTTTAGATAATTTAAAAACTTGTTATCGCTATGGGTTGGCTTTTTTTTTTCATTAGTTTAATTTGAGGAGGAAAGAAGTCAGGAACGGCTCCACTGATGAATGTAGAATGCCTTTCAAATAAAGTTCTGTGGTGCTTGCCCGTGAAAGTGGTGCCATCTTGATGAATTGCCACAGCACTGAAAAATGGGCATCAGAAAGCAGAACATTCAGGGTTCAAATGGCATCTTCTGGTACACCAGAAGTGCTGTATAATACTGGGCCAAGACTTACCATCAGGATAGTAATCTTGTGGTATTATTTTCTAATACTTGTCGGCAAATTATTTGTCAGATATTCAGAAGTAGTATTACTTTTGTTGTGGAGGTTCTTTGTAATTTAAGAGAAATAGAAATCTAAGCACTATTCCAAACCCAAAGTTTTGGGTTTTTTTAAACTGAAGAACTAAGCAAAGCAACAAAATAAAAAAACAGGGTTCTTCCCCAGATGAAAACTGTGCCTAGACTGCCATTTAATCTGAGATTTAAATATTATTTCAGTTGGAAAACTGTGGCATGATCATTAAAAAAACTACAAAAATAAAGCTGCAACTTAGAAGTACCAAATAACGGCTTAGTTGTTTTTAAGTTTCAAAGGCAGGAGTCTGCATGACTGGTTTTTTGCCTAATTTCAAATGTATACTTCCTTCTACAGGGTAGTAGCTACCATCCTTACCAGTAACAACAGTAATCCTTTATATGCTCATCATGGATCATAAAACCTCATTGTATAATCAACGCATTCATCAGAGAACACCAAGGCTATTGTGTTTGTTCAGTATTGAACATGTATGATTTTGGCTCAGAATCATCATGTACATAATGTTAATTGTCAGGTAGTCACTTAGATGGAGATAGGTGGCATTGTTTCTCAGGCATAATTGATCCAAAACCTGATCACTCTATGTTTTGGCTGTGTCTTGATACCAAGAAGTCCCAGCGTTGCATTTTATCTTTCTTCTGTAGGAACAAGAAACTTCCTTGAAGTCAGTTTGCCACTTCTATCTTGGGGTGTGAGGAAAAGAGAAAAAAGGAGAAACAGTACAGTGCTCAGAGTATTGTAGACTGGAGTAGTTAGTATTGGAGTATTGGAGAACTGCAGCACAGGATCTTTTTCTCACAAATTACTTAGCCAAGAACATGGGTTGAAATTTCAATGTACGTAACTTGGAATAATGAAGATACAAACCAGTTTGCACATGAAGTTCAGTACCTAATTATACTCCTCTCCCAAGTATTGTGGCCAATGTAACCATCACTGTAATTTAGTAAGTGTTGACCATCTTCTCTGAAATACTAAATGTGCAAATTCTCAATTTTGTAGTAAAATAGCTAAGATGAAGAGAGGATCTTGTAAAGAGGATCTTATAAGTGAACATCTCTACTTGAAAATGATCAGATAATTTTGTACATTGCAGATTTGACATTGCTTAGCCATCAGAATGTCTTGAAGAGGTGGAGTGTTCATAACTACACTGAATTCAGTTGCAATTGTTATTCAAAAGGATCTGACACAGCATGCTGACAATCCTATCCTGAAGTAGTGAAGATCTGGCTAATATTCCTTTCTGGCCTGTTGTGGCATCCCACCCTTAAGGGGGAAGGAGCACCCAAGATTCATAGATGCCCATGGTCAAACAGGAATGACAAAAGTCAAAGAGTCAGCAAAAACTTATGAGCTTGTGTCAGTAAATTATACACATGGCCTGGAAATTGGGATGTCAGTCCCTGACCTCCTAGTATAAACAAGTGGTGGTGGATTTTGAGTAGGGGGTAGGATGAAATTTGAAAGGGAGAGAAAAGAAGAAAGAGAGCAAGGAAACAAACGAACATCACCAACCCTGGTCCCAGCATCAATCCATCTGATGGGGTGTCGAAGGTCCTGGGGTGCCTGTGGGGGTACCTGTTTATAACCAGGCTTTCCCTGCCCTGCAGTTACATTTCTCACTTTCTATGCAAATTAGCTATTATGAGCAATCTGTTCTTCCAGACCTTTCTGGAAATGGGTTGAGGGCTTCAGGAGCTTTGGTGGTCTTGATTCCCCACCCCTACTGCAATGAGAACAGCAGTGGCATGAACTCAAACTGTTGGGTTCATGTCTTTTCTCTTTAGGTAGCTACTATTGTATTGCCTTTTACTTTATTTGCATAGAGGAGCAGTGCGTTTGTCTTAAGATTTGCTGAAGTGAGCACCTTGCCGTGGTGCACATTCTTTCACCACGGCCGTGTCTGTTTCTGAGGAGCCATCAGCCTCCCACAGCATAGGAGAAATCCATCACAGTCGTGCATGAGTAAAGCATGGTGCCACTGCTATGTTACCAGACAGACTGCTTTCAATAAAGCATTTAATAACATTGTGACTTCTACTTGAACTGGAATAGGAGCAACTAATTTTTAATGCATATGCATGTTGCTGCTGGCATTGATATGTGGACTGATTATCTGGCATAGTCTGCGTTCTTATGAAACAAAACTAAAAGTAGGGCCTTGAGTATAAAATGTTGTTATATCCTGATATGTTTCAAAATATTGTATCAGTTCTCTCTTTCCTGGGCTTTGTGTGCTGTGCTGGACTCAAGTAAATCTGCTTTGTTTTATTTTAGCATGGCTAATTTGAAGATTGAACTCTCTAAGCTAGATAGTGAAGCCTGGCCTGGAGCACTGGATGTGGAAAAGGAAAAACTGATGTTAATCAATGAAAAAGAAGAGCTTTTAAAGGAGCTTCAGTTTATTACACCATGCAAACGGACTCAAGACGAGCTAGAGCAGCTGGAAACAGAAAGGAAGAGGCTTGAGGAAGAGCTGGTGTCTGTGAAAAGCATACCCAGTCAAGCACTTGCTGAAAGGTAAGTGGTTGCTTTTTGCTAATATGAAATGCTGCTTTCTGCAGTCTAACCTTTGTACTCATTGCAGACCCTGAACTATGCCTTGATGGGCTGTTTTCCTTCAGTGACTGTTCTATGTAGGTCTTAATTAAATTTGTTATTAGCCCAATGGGCAGAGAAACAAAGAAGTCTTCAGTACTGTGAGAGAATGTGAACACCCTGTATGTGCTCTGCAGTATCAGTTGCTCTGCATTTGTTACCAGCATGAAAATGCCTGTGACAGATGTTAAATAACTGAGGAATGTCAACACACCAGCGGGAAGGCAATACATCATTCACTTGTTTCTGATAATAGCTGTAAACTGTTTGAACTCAGGTTACAGAGATTATCTTGATTGTTGCAACATCTGAAGCCTTTCGTTGTGAGTTTTATTACGCACAAAAACACAACCAAAAGGGGGAAAACCCCAAAAAGTTCAGAAGAGAAGGATAATTGCTGCAAAACTTTCCTAACTTGCTGCTACCTAACTAGTAAGGGAAGCTACTCTCACAATAAATTGGTTTTAACTGTATTCAGAGTTTGAGAAAATCAAAGCTGACTGTCACAGATGGACTTTTCATCAGCTCTAAGTGGAAATAAATTTAGAGGCACCTCTAGCCCACATAAAATGCAATAAACACAAAATGTCATTGTGTGTATCAGTGCAGTGTGCCTTACTGAAGTAATACAATCAGCGTTGTGTGGCTTTCTTACTTCCCTCTACTAGGAAACACCTGCTGGTGCTCCAGTGTGCTGTATGGCCAAATCCCTGTTATAGGATTAGAAGCTGAGTCCTAAATTGTAGCTGAGTAACAAGGAAGTTTTTTGCTTACAAAGTACAAATGTGTGTATTATGCATATTTTTAAAAAATTTTTACACTTATTAATAGTTTAAACTGCACTTTATTAATAATCCAAATATGTTTTAGAAGAGGGGAACTGTATTTTCACAGGAGAAGCTACCTAAGGTAAATAAAATCTAAGATTTTGATAATATGCTGTTGTATAGCTAAATCTTGACTCAAGCTATAAATAGGTAGCTGGTGTCTGAATTTTGTGGTTGGGATTTGCTTTAGTGCAGAGTAACTTCTGCACCTGACTGTTTTCCCATACATACATGTCAGGTGCCAAACTTGGAGTACCAAGGGCAAGTAAAATTGTCCCCCATTGTCAAGAAGAAATGAGTTTTCCATGTGTAGTGACAGAATGAGTTGTTAGAGCTTCCTTTTTCCCCCTCTCTTTTCCTTAAACTTTTTTCCTTTGATTTTTAATCCTGAAAATATGGAGTGTTTGGTCTTTATTTCCTGAAGTTAATGTACAGTATGTTGTGCACTGCTGGTTGAGGTAGCACTTACTGTGGCTTCTGGGTTGCTTTTTTGTTATTCCAGTGAATCTCAAGTGAATTTTTAGCTTCAACTGTTTATACTAAAACTGTCTCCTTTGGTGACTTCAGAGCACATAAATTCTTTCACATGAGGCTATTTTGAGGATTATTTTTGGTTTGTCTCCTATAAGCATAAAGTAAATCTTCTTTTTCAGAAGGATTCAGATGATGAAACTTTTTCTGAAATGTTAATTTTAAAAGAATACATTTAATTGTACCAGATCAATCAGCAGGATTTCATTTCTTGGAGATGAGAGAGATTCTCCTCTCTGTTTTCAGTGGAGGAGCCATGCCATTTTCAAAATATTGTGCTGTTGTTGCATTATCATTTCTTCAATGAGGTTTCATGAATACCTTCAGTTTGCAGTGTTTTCACAGGTCATAATGAAGCAGCAGCATAAGAAGCTGTGGATTGTGCCAGAGCTTAATGCAATGAGGGTTCTTTCATTCGGTTTAGTGGTTCGGGATTTTTTATTTCTAAAGGAAAAGAAACAAGAGACGTGCTCTGACTTAAAACAAAAACATTACAGCATAGCCCTGGGTTATTTTGGTGCAGGATGCTGAAATTGCCACTAGTAGATGTACGTGGATTCAATTTACAGAAGGAGGGTGTAGATCATAACATATCAACTTCAAAAATGCAGAGACAGGGCATACTCTGGCTGCTTTAAGAAGCCTTAAAGCAACTGCGTAGAAATAACTGGATTGTGGAACTGTTGAGAACTACTTGCTACTTTCTTGCCTCTGAGTTCCATTATTGCTTTAGTCCTTGGCAGTGTCTCTCAAGTAAACACAGCCATTTGAACAGGTCCATGATTTAAGTACTGTTGCCTGCAAACAGGCACCTGCTCTTGTGCCTGTCACAAACGTGTCCACCTAAGTGTGCATTGAAAGGTTAGGTATGTGCACTTTAACTTTTTTAGGTATTTTCTTTAAAGATTCTCTGCCCCTCTCAGCAATGTTACAATCTAAGATCAAAAGAGAAAGATGTCTCACTAACAGTGAAGTTCCTCCTGCAAGGAGGAATAGGTTAATTTAAATAGAAGTGGTGCAAACAGGAGAGACTGAGAGAGGCCCATGTCAGAACAGAAAACACAATGGTTCTTTAGGTGTTTACACAGGGGTTTGTGGATATTATAGTTCCTGCTTGTGCTATAAAGAGGAAAGGTTCATTGTCTGAAAGTTTTGGAGGTGGGATTATTGGGTTTTTTCCCATTTGGCCGGATGTAGAATGAAAAAACTTCCCCTGAATCTCAATTTGTTGTGAGATAATAAAATTACTTCCTGCATTTCCTCAGACTTCCACAAGTGTTTAATCTCTTGGCTTGTGTTTGTGATTTGTGACTAGCATCTTTCTGACATTAGCCTGCAGGTATTAACAATTGTATTTAATTACTAGTAGATCAAATTACTTCCAGGAAAGAATTTTTTTTTCAGGTGTTAAATTATAAGAGATAAATTATGTTTATCAACCTCATTAAGACAGTAAAAGAAAAAAACCTGTTAATTATGCTTTTGAGACAAAAACCAATGAAACCTTTTAGTTCAGTAGTACAAATTCAGTTACTATAGTGTCTCTCTCGAGGTGGCTGCAGGTGTGTCTTTTGAGGACTTCAGTCAGAGCAATTCCTAAGCTTTTTTTTTTTTCCCTGTCTTCTACCATTAGTAGTTGAAGACAGAGCTATTTCTGTGCCTCTTCCTTGAGAAAAAAAAAAAAATCACAGTTCACTACTGAAAAGCCACAAAAGAGCTAGTGAAGAGCAGAGTGAAGAGCAGACTTGCTTGGGAAAAGCAGGATAGATTAGGCTTTACAATAAGACAGAAAGCATCAATAAATAGTAAAATTATTGGAAAGAGTGTCTGATACTATAGATGAACAGAATTCCTGGTGTGGAAACCTGTGTATGTCTTCCTGAGCGAAGAATGAAATGCTGTGTATGCTTTTAACAGCCTTAGCAGGTATTGGCAGATGAACACATCACTGCAGTGTGGGAGCACTGTGGCGTGGGCAGTGGAGTGGAAGTCACACCCTGGCTGACCTCGGGGTAACTTATTCACCTTTGCATAACCCAGATTTGCTCGCTGAATAAGCATGGGTGTAAGCAAGTGCTTTTCATGCTTTGCTGAATCAGGGTCTTAATGTACTTTGCTGGTATCTGATGTTCAAAGGGAGTGAATTCTGAGCACTCTTGAGTATCTAATTCAGTTCATTCACTTTGTGTAAGAAAGCAATGGTTGATGTTTCTTGTTTCTCACATTAGTTGCTGGTGAGCTTGTGATGTATCAGTTGACTGAGCAAGGCCTAGAGGAGAATACAGTAATCCACAACTACAGGAGGATTTTAGCTGAATCCACCGAAAGCAAGCAATTTATTTAGTGTAAATGGAGTGATAAAAGGGAATTAAAAGAGGGGGGAAAATCACTCTAAAGGTTAGTGAATCATTTCTCCTAGCCAAGAGGAATAGGAGAGTTCCCCATTCTGTGGCTTTACAGCTGTTCTAGATAACAAAGCAGGAGGCAATAAATCCTGCTTTCTCATAAAGGTGAACTTGATGGTGAGCATTACAATGCTTTGTGGCTCTGAGGTGCTGACAAAGCTGTTTGGAATGTAAAAATCTTTACCAAGGACTCCTAAATATGGTCTGTAATCTCAGAACTTTCATTGAATGCTGCTTTGATTTGCTGTGCTTTATCTCTATATAAAGATTCTGAAATTAGAGGGAGTGCTTTAATTTTAAACTCCAAATTATCAAAACTACTGATATTGGTGTTCTTTTTGTTTTCCTGGTTTTGTTGTTTGGTTGGGTTTTTTTTCCCTGGAACTATTTTAAGTGAGGAGGGAGTCTGCAGTATGGCTTTTAAAAACTGCATGAGTGCAGATCTTATTATCCTGAAGTTGCAGCTATTTTCCCACTGCTCATTTGTTACTCTTTTATTGGGTGCATGTTCCCCTTGGTACAGTGTGAATGTCCCAACCCTGTACTCGCTTGTGCACTCAGCAGGTTTGTTACAGTGCTTGATATTCTGCAGGTAAAGTCACTCTGCTGAAGCAGTTGGGGTTTTATGATCAGACCGAGAGCTTACACACTATTTTGGATTTTAGTCACTGGCGACCTGATAAAAAAATGAGGGATCTTCACTTTGTTTCTTTTTTATCTATAACATGTTCTAACCTATTCTGTAATGCTTTCCTGAACTAACATGTACATATTTTTGCAGATTAAAATTGGAGGAGAGAAGAAAAGAGTTGGTACAGAAACTTGAAAAAACTACAAGGTTAACTACCTATTTGCATTCACAACTTAGGAGGTGAGACTGTACTGCATGATGTAAAACCTGTTTTGTGGTATACCTGGATGTCTCAACTTCATTCTTAAGTTTATCTCTTAGCTGGAAGCTCAGCAAAATATATTAAAGTAAGAAAATGCAAATGTAATAGCTTCAAGCACTTTGTCACCATGCAAACCTGGTGTACTTTTATAATTTCAGCAAATTTTCTAAGTTGATAGTTCTGTTATCATTCAGTAAATATATTTTAAGTGTTTAGAAGGGCCTGCTTGAATTATTTTTCCTGACATTTTTTCCCAGCAGTTCTCCAAAACCAAGCAGTGACACTCAGTTTCTGTGGCCCAGCAGGACTCCCCATCTCCTTTTATTAGCAGGACAAGATTGCATGTTACAGCCTTTGCCATAATTTACATAGTTGGATTTACTGTGCACGTGGAGTGAGTGTTGTCACGCAGATGGGAAGCAGTTCTGCTATAAATTGTCTTATCTGGCATCTTTCCCAGGTGCTTGGGCATAGGGTAGGCTGCACAAATTGGTCTAGAGGTGGCAACACTCCTCTGCTGTCATAAGCTCCATCTTGGGGATCCCTGTGCCGTCACATTGACCACATGAGCACCCACATCAGAGTGGAGCAGGTTTCCAGTGGGATATAACAGCTGAGAAGGCTGCTGTTACTGCCAGACCAGGTTGTCAAATCTGCAGCCTTCTCCAGAAGCAAAGGGGTTTAGGCAGGTGGCCAAAGGCTGGGTAAATTGCTCTGGTAATGTGCAGGTTGGGCACACTGAGCTAAGCCAGGTATAGGTGCTTAAAAAACATAATGCCCCAAGCAGCCTTTCGTTGTAATCTGTTACAAGGCAGATTCAGTCAAGCTTCCCTCTTTTTGTTCTGTTTTGTGCTGGTTTAGTTTAGTAACATTAGCATGTGTTTGTGCTTTCTTTGCAGCCTCTCAGCTAGTACGTTATCTGTGTCTTCAGGGAGCAGTTTGGGATCCCTGGCATCCAGCCGGGGATCCCTGAACACATCAAGCAGAGGCTCGCTAAACTCGCTCAGCTCTACGGATCTCTACTATAACCAAGGCGATCAAATTACAGATTTGGACTATCAGTACAAACTTGATTTCATATTGCAAGAAAAAACTGGTTACATTCCTTCAGGGCCTATCACTACTATTCATGAAAATGAAGTGGTCAGTTCCCATGGGAGACTCGGTTACAGTGACTCTCCTTCAGCTGCAGACCATCCCAAATTGACTGAACCTCCCAAATCTGTGACATCACTGTCTTCCAGATCTTCACTCTCCTCCTTGTCCCCCCCAGGGTCCCCTTTGGTTTTAGAAGCTGCATTTTCAGTGTCAGCTCAAAATTCCCCTCTGCATCACCTCACTACGGACTTTGAAGACTCTGACCTTTCAGGTGATTTTGCAGGCATTAGCTTCTGCGAGAACCAAATATTATTGGACTCTGAAGCCAGAGCAGGATCTCAGACTCCTACAGATGATAAAGGTCTAAATGTTAGGCAGCCTCTGCCTTCTCTACACGAAGGAAGTTCAGGTAATTAAAAAAAAATCTAATGTCAAATGTATGTGCAACAGGAAAATTAACAGCTGGCTCTTGAAATGAGACTTCTAGTTTTGGCTGCAGAGAGCTGCAATCACCTTGATTCTGTCCATATTTTTCAATAGCTGTTTTAGAAAGTAAGTATTGCAATCTGTCACGAAAACAATAGCACAAAAACCTGAAGCTGGATTTGAAAGCATGGAGGATGCATGGTGTTCCTAGGTTTTATCAGAATGTATGGATATAGAGCAAATACCCTCTGCTGGTTCTTTGGGAACTTGAAATCAGGTACTTTTTTGGTACTTTCTTATTGAAGAGTAAGTTACAAACTGACATCCTCAGTAAAAGAGACTTCTGGGACTGTGAATTATGTGTTATGTATATCTTTTTTGAGCCTGCTGTCACTGAAAGATCTGCATTTCATTTTGAATTGAGAAAGACAGGTGACTACATGCCATGTAAGTTACAGTGAGAGTTTCCCCATTTTTAACATGAATTTCACAGCTTTTAGTTTTTTATCCAAATTAGAACAGAGCTCCTAAGCGAGTCTAGGATCCCCTTGCAGTCTGTGGGTCACTTCCAAAAGAATGAGACATCTTGTCCTAAAGTTTACTTCCCTTTAAGGAAGAAGGGATGAATGACTGTGTGTTATCAAGGTATCCTTAGTTACTAGTAAATTAGATGTGGTGAATTCCATTTCTGGTCTGTATCAAAAGCCATACAGCATACTTAATAATCCTGTATTGTCAAAACCTTTGGCAGAGCCAGAATTTCAAAAATCCCAGCTGTCAAGATGGGTCGTGCTCAGTCTTGGAGTGCTCGCTTTGCTGCCTTTTGTTGGGGCTGACAGTATGTTGTGCTCTCTCTGCACATTTATTCTTTTCTAGTGTCATTCTGTGTCATTGTCTTCAAGTATGTTGCAAACCATTCATGTTTATGTTACACTCTGTTTTCTCAAGGAAGAACTGAGTGAGACAGATTTCCAGCAGTGCTGAGCACTGGCAGCCCTATTTGAAACCTGGTCAGTACCTGGCATTTCCAACTGCATTTCTGAGCTGGTAGGGAAGCAGCTAACTAAGGAGTTTGGTGTTTTAGAGAAAAACATGGCCTAGCTCTTGAGCATTGTCCAGATTTGTTACCAAGTTTGAACCCTTATGCTTGGAGTTTTTCAATTTTTAATAAAAGTACCTTGTCATATTCATACATTATATATTTTAATGAGAAATTTGCTTTTATTTTTTTAATTTTCTCAAGGAAATGTTGTAACATCTGTTGTCTAATTAGATTGCTTACTGCAGTACTGTGGTAATTTCAATGTTGGCCAGAGCAATGTGGCACCAGAAGAGAAAAGTATGGTGTGCTTAGTACAAGCTGGGAGGCCCCACTCTGTTTCATTGTGCAGAGAGAAAACAAGAAATTGACTGATGTCCTAATGGTCTGAACCTGTAAAATGCAAAGTTGAAAAAACCATGGAAAGGGAATTTCGGGGGAGGGGGTCTTTTTGTCCTTTGTCTTTTCAGGATAGTGTAGGACAGTAGTTATTTTACTTTAGAGCCATATTATAAAAGATTGAAAATTAATTTTCCTGCGTGTATTTCAGCAGCATATCCATCCCAAATTAACAACAATTTTCAGTCTGTCTTTGCAATCTGTCTGCAGCTCACATAGTTGGAGAACTGAATTCAAAATGGCTTGGAATTTGGGAACACTTTGGGCTATGTGAAATCAGAATTTTTTTTAAAAAAATTATTTCTACAGGTCATTATTTTCAAAGGCATTGTGTGGTTCTCTAATATTTTCTCACTTTTTGAGGACCTCTTATTCTGGATATTGTCTGCTTGCCTTTAAAGTCTATATAAGTAGTTATGGTTTTAAAATGTAAATTCATTCTGTGATTCTTCATACTGATACTTCCCCATGAAGCACCATATGCATAATACAATTTGTCTTTAAACTTGTATTAAGGCTGCCAAAACAAGTATTTGAATTTTAAATAGCCAGGTATTAACTAATTATACTTCAATACCTCTGGTTTCCACAGTAAAATGAGCCTCATGGTGAGACTTCAGTAATTAACAGTGAGACACAGATCTGGGGTTTGTTTAGTGTTTCTACTCCAGTTTCATCCTTGAAACTGCTGTGATGCTGAATGGGAAGGTTTGAACAAACTCAGCCAGAGGCACTAAACCTGCATTGAAAATTTCAGCCCACACACTTAGTTTTTTACAGGACTACAAATCTGAATACTGCTGAATTTTAACTTGGGCATAGACAAAGACTCAAAGATAATATAGCTCCTCTTGTCATGTAATCTGCACTGGCTCTCCACATGTAGTGTTCACCTGCTTCTCTGGCTGTCTCTGACTTTTCTGTACAGGTGAACCATAGAGATATTTGCTCTTCTGCACATGTCCCTGCTGTCAGAAACCAAGTTGGAATATCTTGTAGTTCTTCCACAGTCAGTCTCTGTCATTGTCAAAGTCAATTCAGGCTGCTGTAGTAATTCCTAAGGGTAATCAATAAATCATGTCATCACCTTCACCCCTCACATGGTGAGGGGGAAGGGAAAGAGCACTTCATCATCAAGGAAAAAGCATTCCTACTGCCATAAATAAAAGCACAAATGCAGCAATCAATCATCTAATCTAGAGCCTTAAATTTTAACATCTTAACAGGATGTAAAGTCACGATTCAGATGGGGATGATAATGCATACCAATATCCTCACCCCTGGCAGATAAAAGGACTGTATAGGCCCTCAGCTTGCTGTGCTGCAGAATGTGGCTTCGTGGCATGACACTCACATATGAATGCAAGTTGAAGATTAAAGCTGAGTAGTCACTGAAATCCTGTAGCAGAGAAAGTTTTTGATGATAGTAAACCAGAGAGGATTTTATTTCTAGCAGTTATATCACTGGGGAGAGGATGTCTGTCTGACTTTTGAATATTTAATAAACAGTAGGCAAGCACTTGGCATGTAGCTGCAGTGTTACCACAGTGCTGAATGTGAGCATGGCAAATACTGGTTTAAAGTTCAGGAAAATGAGGGCTGATAATGAAGGATAATAACTAGCTCAATGCATAAGGGTGATCATAGGAGTCTGTGTCTCTGGGAAGAAGTAATATAGTACATTTTCAAGTTCATCAGTCTGGTTATATCTGTAGCCAGAATATGTAGCAACAGCAGTACAGTCTCAGAATGTTTAATGATATGGAACAAAACAACTCTGTGATACTCAGCTAAGGGTCACCGCTTGCAGCGTGACAACTTTCTAAGCTGTGCTCATCTCTCCTTCTGACTATTAATCTCTTGGACTAGTTTTCATTCTTTTTCCTTTTTGTAGGTGGTGATTTACCAAGAAGAACAGCTGGTCATCTGCTTGAGGAGAAAACAGCTTGTGTATCTGCTGCTGTGTCTGATGAATCTGTAGCTGGAGATAGTGGTGTATATGAAGCTTCTGTGAAACAGTAGGTTTGAGAAATCATGCAAGTCTTTCACCAAAAATTTAATATATCTATGATCAGTTACACAGTACCTGCAGAAGTTGTTTACCAGCCCTGCCTTTTTTAGATATAACTTGTATTTTCAGATGGAAAGGAAGGCATATTTGCCAAACAATTAAGTTGGATCTGAGGGTTATTTTTTTGTGCTTGGATAACTTGGTTGAATAGCATGAATATACTTCTTTATAATCTTGGGGTTTTTTTCCTTGCTAGAAGCATTCCCAAGTGAAAAGCTTGATCTAAACTATGCAGGTTCTATGACTCTATTGTCAATACTCAGAGTTACTGTTTTTACTTCTTGTTTTGTTAAGGGTTTTTAAGATTGCCTAGCAATTTTTTGGAATGTTTTTATTTTTAAAAAGAGGTTATAGAAAAGACATTAAAAAACTCCATTGTGATGTTAGTATTAAAATAATCCAGGTTGAGGCTTAATGTTCACTGCAGTGATCAGGATATAAGAAACATATTTGCTGTTATTTTTTGACCAGACAACTTCTATAGTATTCTTCATGCTAGTTTATATAGTATTGCCTGTAATCTTCAGTAATCAGCCACAGGCCTTTCTGAATCATTGCTACAGTTGTCAAACTATTCCAGCAGCAACTGCTCCTAAAAAAAGCACTGCTGTAGTGTAGGCTCTGAAATTCTTATTTGGAGTGCATGCTGTAATTAAATAAGCATGTTTAGGAGAATGGATATATGTTCTGTGTATGCATATCTTAATAATTGCTGGAAGCTAACTATAATTTTCCAAAATTTGAGTATTTGCCTGGTTTTCCTAGACCAAATGAAACTGAGGACGCTGTATGTAGTGAAGATGATGCAACAACTCTAGAGGCTGCTCAGGTACAAATAGGACTCAGGTGAGTGACCAGCAAAGGGAATATTTCTGTTGATCCAGAAGTGTGAATAGTAAACTTCCCTTGTGTTGTCCTTTCTTTAACAGATATGACCACAGCAATTCAAGTTTTGTGATAATCATAGTACGGCTTAGAAACCTTCCAGCATTTCCTGTCCCCCTTGGCTCTAAGGTGTAAGTCAAACAATCACTGAGACCTAGTGTTGAAAAATAAGAGTACAATAATAAATTCTAAAAATTCTCTAAAGGAACCAGTTGATTTATGGCTTAACTGAAATATGTACAAAACTTTTCAAACTGCTGTAGTATGTAGCATTGTAGTATTTATGTAATATGTAGTATTTAGTATTTGCATATTCCAGCAATGCTGCAAGAATAAGATATTATCAGAAAATTTGCACATTCCACTGAACTGGAATAAGAAAGGATTTTAAAATGGTCTTTTATCTACTGCTTCTAAACATTCCAGCTTTGTGAGTGCAAAACAGCTATGCCGTAATTACTAAAACCATTCTTTTGATACTTTGGCATCCTTTTAGCTCAGAATGTTGTCTTTTTACATTTATATGTCTTTTTGATGTAAAGTGGTATTTAAAGCAGTATTTGTCTGTTAAGTGAGCTTTTAAGGGAAAGGGGTAATTTAATAAATTGCAAGCAGACAATCACAGTCACATTGAGATACACCATCCTTAACTACTAGAGCTTGGGGGTCTTAAGAATTAGTTCTTGAGTCAAACTGGACCAACAAAGTCTAAAAGTAAATTGCAGTTTAAATCATATGTAGAGAATTAACAGAAAAGCCTGAATATGTTACAAGTGAGTTTCTAATCCAAAATTCTCATCTGTATAAGTACAGGTTGCCTTGGGGACACTTGTACTTGAGCAAGCTTTTTGACAGACTGTAAGATTACCTTAAACTGTTGAAAAGCTTAATAAGATTGGAGTAGGATATAATCAATCCTTAAAAAATTGAGGTTTTTTTCTGGTTCTTTTCCCTTTGTATCCCATTGCCTTAAATTTGATTGGCAGATAAATAGGAAGCCACTGGATATGGAAAGGATGCATTAAGGATAGAGGCCTGGGTGCTTGCTGGATTTTTCTGTTTGTTTTTGTTAATAACAAATGGTTGTTCTACTACTATCCTTCCTTCTTTGAGCTAGTCTTTCCTCTACTGACCTTCCCAGTCCACTAACATTTAGCACAAGAAAAGAGAAAAACTATAGAAGAATAAATTGTCACAGGTGAGAGGAAAAGTAGATAATGTAGAATGGCAAAAAGATGTTCATTAACATAAAGCTAGGTCAGAGCAGGCATCTTTTCAGGAATTAAAGTGTGAAGTTGTAATTGATAGTCAACAAGTCCTAACCTGCTGCTGCTAAATGAGATTTGATGAAATTAAAGCTGCACAAAACAAGGAGGAAGAAGGAGCAGGGTAAAGGCAGACCTTGCAAATAACATTTTTTTCTGCCACTTGCACTTGTGTGCATGTATGTATAATCTGTACAGATACACACAATAATAAAAATTGGGTCTGGAAAAAGATGCTACATTATAGCTGCATTTCCTAGAACATCAGTTGGATAAATGAGTACTTTAGTGAACCTTTACACATGGAAGAATAGATTTGACATGAGGTGTTACTGATACTGTTAAAAACTGCTCACTTTTAGCCCAGATAGAGCGCAGTTGAAGAGTCACTGTGTCAGAGTCACTTCTTCATCAGTTAAGAAGTCATAGGTTTGTCACAGTAAAATCTGATTCATGGACTGACTCTTTAAGTTTATTAATTAAAATGAAAGTAACCACTCCTGTACAACAAAGTGAGAGAACAATTTCTTTCATTTCGTTTACCCTTCATTTGGCCTGATGCCATTAAATTGGCAAACAGTTATTAAAAGAAAGTTCTAATGAACCACCTTTTAAACATACTTTTGATACACTTTATCTTCTATTCCTACATCTTTTATAAATGTTTTTAATTGCTTAGTCTACTAAAATGGCTGTTTTCAGTAGACTGCCAATTGCTCACCTTCAGTTTTATGAATACAACAGCAGCATTACTGGAGTTACAATATGCTACCACTACACCTCAGGACTGGCATGTCAAAATGCTGGATACCTGCTATCCAGCCTATACATGTGAACCAAACAACCTAGATTTTGCTCTTTATTCCAAGAAGTTTGGCATAACTGGGAAATAAAGACTATGCCCAAATTTAAGTAAAAAAATAGTGTTTCTCACAGACTTAATTTCTTTTGATTTAACTAATGTAAAATTAAGTTTTTAATAAAATTAATGAAACTGTGCATGAAGTCAGAAAATATAATAGTAGTGCTATAAGTTTTCAGAGAAAAAGTATTTTCCAGAACTATTTACACTGACCCACTCTTCTTGTTTTAGCCCGCTTCATTGCATTCTATTCTCCAGTGAATGCCATTTATATTTAAAGCCAGTACTAGAAACAGACTAATAGATAGGCACAGAAAAGATGTAAAACTATTACTATGCTCATTTGTGTGTATGAGAAACTGCAATAGGTAAATAGTACATACAAATTGCATTAAAAATGTCTTTACTGTATCAAGTGCTGCTAAAGCGACAGCCTGCTAGTACAGCTAGTACAACTTTTATCTACATATTATCCATTCCTACTCCTTGTATGAAATTAATGCAGCCTTGTAACAATTTCGAGTTACCCTCTGTGCTTCCATTTAGGCTTGAAAGATGCATTCTTCCAAGTTTCACTTAATATGTTATTAATTGATCTTAAGCAGCTATGCCCTAGCTATTTTATTCCTTGCTTTCCTTAGTTTCCTTGGCTTTCCTTAGTTTCCTTAGCTTTCTTTGGAAATCTTGTTTGATTTGTTTCCTTAAAAGATTAACAGGCATCACTGCTTTTCAGTGCTGCTTGCATTATTCTAAGAATTTAATTTTTACATCCACCCCAGTTCTTCTCAGTTTTTTTAAATTAACATTAAGGACATGTTTCCTGCCACCTGTGACATGATCTTCATGGTTTATAGTACTAAACTTGGATAGAGTCAGAAACTGCTTCTACTCTTGCTACTTACTACCTTACCAGGCACAAAAATTCTTTCATGGGAAATGTTTCTGCAAGGGAGTTCCTCACTCATCTTTGTCGCCTCTTTTCCATTCCACTGATAAGTTACTGTTCCATTTTGTTGCTATTCAGTCCTTAAGTTGATGGGGCAAACTTCTCTCATGCATCACCAGCAAGTGGCAGTTTAAACAGAGGTGAAGATGTTGTTTTGTGTCTGGCAGGTATATCAGAGTAGCAGTCCTTCCATCCTCCACTGATACCAGCTGTCTGTTCCGCACTAAAGTTCATCCTGCCATGGAAACCATTTTATTCAACGAGATATTCAGAGTAGCCATTTCTCAAGTAGCCCTGCTACAGAAGACACTGAGAGTAGATGTTTGTGCTGTCAGTAGGAGTCGTCGGGAAGAATGTTTGGTATGTGCTTTTATTTCTGGTGCTTTTTTGGAATGCATTTGTTTATAGTGTCCCTCTTATTTTGATGGTCAAGGCTGCTAAAATTCCACAGCACTTGGAGACAAAGTCTGAAGCATAACTTAGCTGTTGCTATAGTACCTAGAATACTGCCTTTCTCTGAAATTCCTGAATCTAATCCTGGATGGAAGGTGTTTTGATAATTCTGACACTAATTTAACCCTTTAATTACAGATTGATATTCGATCTTTGCCATTTTATACATAAAACCCCTATAAACTTCAATGCTAGGTTTTAAAATAAAAACTGAAGAAGAGCCACAGTAAAAAATAGTGAGAGCAAACCCTCATTATCACCATTTTTCACAAAGAACAAACTAAATTACATTTTGGACGTTATTTTAGATTATATGATGGACACCTTTTTGGTCTCTATGATCTGTTGAAATAAAAAAGCGTGGCATTTACAGATCAGCCCATTGGAAGCTGTCACTTTGAATGTTGTTGTTAATCGTACTCATCACTGAATCAGTGATGCTTCATTTACTTTCAAATTGCTTTTGCATGGTCTGGTACAACTCAAGTCTAGTTTTTCACCACAAGAGGGATTTTAGTAGCACAGTGAGATTTTTGCAGTTACTACACACTGAAGAGATGCTGGAATCTGCTGGGGTTCACTGGCTCTGACTACTGTGAAACAGCCTCACTTTCAGAATGTAGGTTAACTTAATTCCTGGGGAACGTGTTGGCTTTTTCAGTATGTAAGAGTTTTCCCCTGAGGAAAGGGAAGGTCAACAGAACAAAAATGCAACCTCAGGCAGGATACAAAGGTGAAGAAAGGACTCAACAATAACAAAAAAACCCCAACGAAGACAAGAGTTATTCCAAAGATCAAATGAAAGAGTTGGGAATACCATCCCCAGCAGAATGCCCTGGACAGCATGACCAGAGTCTTGGCAAGAGCTATGTGTGCAGCCCAGTAGCTGTGGAGATAATATGCTTTTCCTAAGAACAAAGGATTTTAATCTCCAAGGCACAGCCCAAACATGAGTACTTCAGAAGTTTTCCCAGAGTACCAACTCAGTGGATGCCAGCATTTGTCCAAATGAAAGGGTTTCTTAATCTCTTTTACTGGCTTTTCATCTCCTTCTTCCCTGGTTAGAGCAAGCAAGGTCATCCATTATTTGCCATGTGCATGATTTTTGTGGTGGGACAGCTGAAAAGTCATGTGACACTTGCTGTCCCACAAGCTGGTGCTGCACAAGTTTTCATTACTGAATGCACTAGAGCAGGTGTGTGCAATACTGTGGTATGGTGTGGGGTGTGCATGTGGGGAGACATTGCTGCAGACTGAAATAAGAGAATGGCAGAATGGACAATATGAAGGACATGTCCATGTACTTCTATTTCTCTATTTTAACTGGAAGTAGGGAGAAATAGAAAACTGTACAGTTAGAAAGGGAATTAAGGTTCATGTCAAATTTGTGCTGCCTGTTTTGCATGATGAGTACAGTAGAATGTTTTGTAGGAAACAGAACAAATTTAAATAATTTTTTTCCCTTTTCTTTTTTTGTACAGGCTGGGACTCAGATCAGCCTGGCAGATATATCACTTTCTGATGAGACCTGTACTCTGTGGTACAACCTGTTGCCTTGCAAGCAGAGTCCTGGCAAAAAACCCAAGGAACAAAATGACGAATACATGTTTCTGTTAAGCCAGCAATCACAGTCATTGGACTCACTGGACTTGGTGAGTGATAAGTTGGCTGTTACTGTGATAACAAGAAAAAAGCCAGAGACTCCAATTGTGCCATTGCACTGTAGTTATTTGAGTGTGTGAATTGCTACCCCTTGAAGGTCCAAGGCCCTGTTTTTTGTCTAGAGTGACTTTGTGTGAGCAGGGCCTATACGGGGTCTCAGATGGGAGTGGGGATATGGCAGATGCTTTTTGCTGGATACAAGATTGCACTTCCAATTTGAAACCCTTCAGCTGTGTTTCTTTCTAGAGCGAATGTTATTGAAGAGCTTCCTTAAGTGTGTCATTTATTTTCATATGCATTAAAAATAGCGATTTATTAACTGTTTGAATCTGCATACTCAAAGCCATTTCATTGAACATGCTGTTTATGCAAAGCATACTAACTCTTCTGGTTAAATAAGCTTTTCTGCTTTAATCCCTTCTTAAGAGAACTGCATAGAAAATGTGACTTTGAAAAGTACCCTTTTCCACCTAAGAACAGTACGAGAGGGAAGATGAGAAAATACATTGAAGGATGACAGGAATATATTTGATTGCATTGACATTTTAAAGCCAATTGTTTTTCATTGAGATTTACTCAGTATAAAAGTAATCATTCGATGTGCTGTACACTGACAATTCAAACCCCTTATCCTCGTGATCTGGGGGTCATTGTGTCTGCTGACATCAGGGAGCAGTAGGGTAATGCAGCTATTGCAAGAGTTGTCATTTTCCTACCTGTTATGTATCATTCAGCTCTGGTTTATCTTTTTCCTTGTGAGCAGGATGCTGTGTCAGCTCTGCTGGAGAGGACATCTGCTGAGCTGGAAGCAGTAGAACAAGAGCTGGCTGAAGATGAGGAGAAGGAACAAGAGCAAAGGGCCTCTGAGGAAGACTGGTAAAGACACTTTTCCTCCCTCACTGTTCATGCCTGAATGATTCAGCTCATTCTTCCTCTTCTTAGACAAACAAAAGGGCTGTACTTTTGGAGATCCTAGATTCATAGAATGGTATGGGTTGGAAAGGATCTTTAAAGATCATCCAGTCTAATACTGCTGCCATGGGCAGAGAGACCTTCCACTAGAACAGGCTGGTCAACACCCCATCCAACCTGGCCTTGAAAATTTCCAAGGACAGAACATCTATGGCTTCTCTGGACACCCTGTTCTAGTGCCTCACCACCACTGGAATTGGAGTTAAGTCTTGTTCTCTTGTATGGTCAATTTATTCACATTCTTTTAGGTTTACAGTCTCTTGGCTGCTCTATGAACTCCTACTGCCAGTGTTCCTCCATTCCATGTACATCTCCCTGTGAAACCACCTGGGTTGTGAAGCCACTGGGAGTGTAGCAAAATATCAAATATTATAGTTGCATTAACTGCAACAGGCAAGCAGTTAGATTTGAAAAGAGAACTGCTGTCTAAGTCAGTCTGGGTGTGCTGCCATTGATGATCTTGTTTTTGAAGAAAATGTGAGCTTTCCCAAGAAACAGATTTCTTGCTATTTAAGTTCTGTTATTGTGAAATTTCTTAGCTGCAGTGTAGAAGAAAATACATGCTTTATTGGGGGGGAAGGGGGGAGTAGCTTTTTGTTTTATGAACTAATAACAAAAGTTCTTCAACATTATCAACATTACATCTACTGAATATAGTGCAGTGCTGTCATAACGACCTTGAAGGTGAACTGTAGTAGTGCTGGGTTTTGCTGGAGGCAGCAGTGAAAAGGGCCTTCACATGAACTTAGTGGAAGCATTGGATGATAGTTGTGCGTTTCCCTGTCAGGGAAATGCATGCCTTACACATTAGTCCAGGTCTGGGCTTTCTGGTATCTTTCTCTGGTGAGCTTTTTCAGTTTCTTAATAAGCCTGGGCTACTTCTGTTCATACAGGCTAGAGATGCTCGCAGAGGCCTCTGATGAAATTGTGGATGAAGAGGAAGATGGCATTAAGCTGGAAGTAGAAGGTGACTGTAATGATGAGATGGGGTTACTCATGGATGCACCAGAAATGAATGGAGACGAGGACAAGAACAGAGAGAACAGTGATGAGACCCAGGAAAGCCAGCAAGCTGCTGTAATTCTAACACTGGTGAATATCCTAAAATTCACATTCCTGCAATATCTTACTATGTCTAAAATCTATTTCTGAGCAATTAATATAGAAGTCTGCTACATCTAGGCATTTACAATTTGATGTGGCCTTTGCTGTAGCACTTGTAAGCATGTACATGTAACAAAATTGGTGTGGTCACTTCTGAACTATGAAGAGGACATTGGACAGACATGCTAAGCAGGACTTCTAAGTCCAGGACAATTAACCAAGACTCTCTATCTTCACTTTTTTTGTTGCGTATGGAAGACATTCAAAATACAAGAGTAGTTCAGTAGCTTCAGCTTGTGCATATTTAAAATATTTCTGCATCTGTTTCATTGTTTCCTTTTCTTTTTTCTGATTTGTCAACAGGGAAAAACACATGATAAGGGCCAAGATCTTTAAGCCAATGCAGGGATTTCCTTATTTTGCCCTCCAATTTTTGGGCATGAAATACAAGAACTGTCTTAGCAGAAAAAAGGACAAAAGATTAATGAACAGAAAATTCTAGAATGTGTATTTAAACTGTGTATACTTTTGAACAATTGAAGGTACTGTTGTACCCACACACTACATAAAGCAAATTCTAATTCCATGTTCTTGGCAACTGTTGTTTTTGAAATTATATTCCACTTTCCTGAAAGCACTTTTAGTAAATATTTAGTAAACATATCCCTGATGTGGTAGAACACTCTCAGAATTAAAAGTTTTATAATCCTTCTGCATCTTAGTAAAAACACTGTTGCATGTTTTAAACCCACAAGTTTTATAAAATAACTGAAGTAAAGAGACAAAGACATCTCGTTCTTTCAACTTTGTGACAATACAAAAGTTTAACATCTCAGTGGACTTGCTGGAAACTGTAATTAACTTCCAATTAATGTGGCAAGATGCCAAATGAGCTAAGGCTGTGGTATCAAAAGGACTGACAGTCTGCTGGGTAGCAAGTAAATATAGATCAAAGCCCTAACTCGGCAAGGGGAGGTGGCGAGGACGACATGTGAAGGTTAGACAGGCACACAAGTGCTTTGCTAAGCCTGGGCTGGGTGGATCCAGACAATGAGTGAAAGACAGCAGTCTCCACTGCAGAGCCAGACACAGCATAGATCTCTGTATACCACATGCTCTCAGGGTTGCTGTTGTGCTATTTAGGTCACTATATTTATCTCCTGCACTGTGAAAGCCATGAACCTCATTAAATTACACAAGTTGAAGAAAAAGCCCCATTGCTCATCAGTAACATTGGATGTTCCAGCTGCTGCAGAGCTTGCTCTAGCTCAGCAGCCAGGATGATCGCAGCATGGAAGGAAGCACAGGCTGTACCACCCACAGGGATGGGGCTATTTGAGGCTCCATCTGGCACATGTGGGACAGCTCTAGTAGGCAGCAGGCTGTGCTGAGGGACAACAGCCCGCAGTGTCTTTTCCCTGGGTTCGCAAGGCTGCTGAAGCTCTAGAGAGCAGCCTTGGCTGCTGAGGCTTGGGGATGTATGGCAGTATGTCTGGAAGGACATGGGGAATGTAACTTTCCCAGCTGCCCACTTTCAGTATGCCCAGGCACCATCTCTGGCATGGCAGAATCTTGCTCTTCTGCAAATACCAAAGTAAATATAAATGTGCAATAATCATAATGTCTGCAAATGGCAAAGGAAAACATCTCTTGCACTGTGTCTGCATCAAACCATCTGCCAAGCAGCAAAGGTTTTTCTGCAAAAGCTTGGCTTTACTGGCTACAAAGAGTACCTTCAAAGCCTCTCCACACACTCTTAAGCCTCTCGGGAAGTTTGTATTTCTTTACCTAGAATAGCTTCTCTGTAAATGCACGGTGCTTTTTGCCGCTGGTCTTTTTCCATCCACCGCAAGGTAATGAGAATGCTTGTGAAGTCTGAAGGCACAGAAACTATGTGGGGGCAGTATCTGGTTATAGTAAGTCTTACCCATTAAATTCCTGTTCATAGGTTGATAAAGAGACTAACACTGAGGAGTCGGTTAACGAGAACACAGCAGTCCGACCCAAGGACAGAGCCAGCTGGAGCTGCAGACAGCGTCCCTTTGTCAGGAACAGCATGATAGTGCGCTCCCAAACCTTCTCTCCAGGCGAGCGGAACCAGTACATCTGCAGGGTAAGAGCAAAGACACTTGGGATGAAGAGCTATTAACCAAAGAGTCATTTAACTTCTTGGGAATGAAGCATTAATGACACCGAGTCATGTACTGATTTTCCCTGCAAGAGGCAGAGCCTGTGCTTTCTCTAGAGTCCTTCCCTATCTGAGCTGATGTATAGTAGAATTGACTTTCAGCAGAGTTGCATACTCTTGCAAAACACCTCTGCTAGGGCAAAAATACATCCTATCAGAGAGAAATAACACAGATGCCTGTGCTGGTTGTCTGCAAAAAGTGTTTCCCTGCACGTCAGCAACTCCAGCACTCTCGCAGCAAAACAATTTGTTACAACATGAAATAGAATTCACTGTAAAATGCCATAGCATTACCATATTTTAATAATGCAGCCATTTAAGGGTAACAGTGTGGAAAGAGCTCAGTCATCAATTTTAAATCTTGCTTTGTATCTCAACTGGTTTTAAACCTAGGCAGCCCAAATCCTGCTGTAATTGCATCTTTGAAAGATGTGCAAGCACTGCCTCGGGGCTGGGTTTTAAACATGGCTTTGGCAGCTAAGTTCTCCAGTCTCTCTGGATCTATGGTAGCATGGAAAAAGAAAAAATAATTTAAATTGTGAGTCTTGCTGCTGCTAAAATAACTATGAAAATCATGTGTTTAAAGATTTAAGTGTGGACTACCAGCTCTACAGATTTTAATCACAGGTACCCTAGAAAAAGCAGTTTATTTTGATCTTTAGTTTCTACAGATTATTCATACAAGTATATATATTTTTTAAAAATTAATACTTATGCTTTAATTCCCCTGCTCAGTTAGAGGTATTTGCCTTAATCATTCGGAAACATTAATGTTCATCACTTCTCTGTGATTCTCATTGGCCTAAAAAAAGAGAAATCTTTAGTCAATACCTACGTAAATAACTATTCCATATACCCTCCAGAATGAAATATAGCAGATTGTTTTCTAACAATCTTTACTCAATTTGGATACATTATTGGCTGAATTCAGAAGCTAGCCTTCATCTTAATTCCTGTGTTGGAATTTAATTCCTAAATGGAAATTAGTAGTATTGGCAAAAAAATATCACCTTAGCCTTCTGCCTATGTAGATCTTCAATAGGAAGTAAAACTAGTAGTTTTAGTAGTTTAGTTAGTGTAAACTTCTGAGGCTTTTGTATCTGGAAAAGTATTGGGCTTTTGTAGCTTTGAACATTGCTATAGACCTGCTGTCATGAGCCAGAATCAAAAAAAACTTACCTTCAATAAACCATTCTGTTTCTCATGGTGTATGGTATTGCCTGGAAGCAAAGTACCCTGCAAAAAGAATATGTTTGCAGATATATCTTTTGCAGTGTCAGAAACACTTGTTGCCCACTGCTGGGGGCTCCAGAGTGGGCACTGTAGCTGCATCCAAGCTCACAAAGAGGGGGGAAGAGCTGGGGTGTCTCCAGTCCCAGTCTCCAGCTTGTACCACAGGCATATCCAGCCTTCCTTGCATTATGGTGCTGTATGAAAGTGGCTGTTGGATACGCTCTGGTGAAGTGCCTGCTGCTCTCTAATCAGAAGAGATGGCCTGGCTTTAAGAGAGCACCTGTGATGTTACAAAAAACAGAGATCTTTGAGGCCTAAAGGACAGAACCAAAGTCTTCTGGTGCTTTGGAAAATGTCCCTTGAAAAGTGCCTAAAGAACATTAGAGACAATGTTCTGTATCAAGGAGTGAACTCCCAGTAATGGCTCATGGTGAAAAGACAGATTTGTCTCTCAAGAGGTGTACTGTGTATTGCAAGTGGTTGTATTGCTGACCCCCAGCTCCCAGTCAGCCCTGTGTAAGCACACTTAGGGCCCTGCCTTTCCTTACTGAAATGTTAGCAGAATGATTCCTTTTCCTGTCCTTTCCTGAAGAGTTGAAATACATATTGTGCAGAGGGATGCTTCTGACCACCAATTGATGCTGATGCACCTAACAATCATACTGCACTGATGTGTATGAAATAATGCTAAAGTTATGAAGAAGCTACTGCCGAGCTGTGGCACGTAATTTTAAGAAGCAGGACGTGCTTCTGAAGGAAGCTGTAGGCACAACTTTGCTTGTTGCAATTAATAACAATACAAAAATATTGCTTGTTGGCCAAGTGCATGTCTGCAGTCATTTACCTTCCCTGTAGCAAATTTGTTAAAAGTCTCCCCCAGCCAAGCAAAATCCATAGCTTGTATCTGCAGCCAGACAATGATTTGTCAGTACTTGATAACCATAGTTACCTTCCTTGTATTCCTAAAGTGTCTTACTATTCATTCAGTAAGATAAATGGTTGTCTTGGTATAGGATTATAATTTTAGAGTAGATGCTTATTCTAGTTGCAAACTTGTTAACTTTTCACTAAGAATATGATCTACATGTATGTTGAAGGCTGAGGTTCCACTGGTTCTACCAGTGCAGGTGTATTTGCATATGGAGGTGCTGGTGCTTTATGTCTGTTTGTTGTGTACATTTTGGCAGCTGAATCGCAGCGACAGCGACAGCTCCACACTAGCCAAGAAGTCTCTCTTTGTGAGAAACGCCACAGAACGACGGAGCCTGAGAGTTAAACGGGTATGTGCTGTGGGTTAAAATGAACTATGGAAACACTGGGAATACCAAATGACACAAAGGATACTCTTTATTTCAAGTATTTCAGCAAAAACAACACAAGTACCACAATTCTGTCCTGTAATTTCATGTTGAAATATCAACATAGTGGTCTCAGTCCAATGTCAGTTGCCCTCCAACAAAGCCCGTGTTGTTTTAGTTGTGGCTGAACCCAGCAGCGAGACACTGATGCTCAGCATCATGGCATTTCTTGCTGAACTTGAGCTTATTTTTGAACTTGAGTTACTGTCAAAGGGATCTGTGTTAAAGAAGGTGACACAAGGTGGCCTATGCTGCACAAAAGTCAACACCAGCAATATACATCTTGAGCAAATTTTGGTGAAATTTCAAGGAATTAAATGTCCTTTTAAAGGGAATTGACTCTCCACCAAAGGTATTCAAGTAGCAAAAGGATTGAAGGACAAGAGAGTATGATTCTCTTGCACAAAATTAATTCTTACATGAATGTAGTGAGTTATATTTTAATCTTAATTGTAACTAGAAAAATAGTCCTTTGGAAGCCTTGTTACCAGGAAGCAGAATATATTTTGCATAAGAAAGAAAAGTCTGGGATACTGAATAGTCCAAGGTGGCTTCTCCTGCCTGACTTATTTATGCAAAAAGTCCCTGTGAAAGGACAGTAAATAATGTGAAATATGCTGAAGAAGTGCACATTTACAGAGTTTGTAACATTATGTGTTTGGTTAGGCCTTGAAAAAGCAAATATTTACAAAAATAAATAATGTAGTTGACATCTGTGGGAAATTCTGTGTCGTGTTGTGTCTCCTGGCAGTGTCATCCCAGGGATCAGAATGGGTTTTTTGGTTTTAACCTTAAATATAACATTGTGCACCTGGTTGGAGCATTTATTTTTAGCTAGTAACTAAAGAACAATTCCAGGATAGGTGAATTTTTTTACTTCAGAAAAAAAAAGACTCGTAAACCACCCCCCCCGCCCTCGCCCCAGAATATTTGAGCTTTTTCTGACTGCAGCATGTCAAACTCTCCACCAGCCTCTCTAGGTATTAATTTTTACTGTCCTGTCTCCCAAACGACTCAGCCCGTTTGCCAGCCCATCATGCGAAGAGCTGCGCAAGAGTGTCCCGTGCGCACCTCCCTGGACTTGGAGCTGGACCTCCAGGTGTCACGCACGAGACAGAATCGTCTGAACGACGAGCTCCAGGCCTTGAGGGACCTTAAACAAAAGCTTGAGGAAATGAAAGGCAGAGGAGAGGCAGAGCTTCCTTTGTGTGTGCTAGAGGATGAACGTTTCCAGAAACTCTTGAAACAAGCTGAAAAACAGGTATGAGCAGCATTCACATATGTGTGAGTAAGTATGCCCCTACCTTTGATATAAATTTGTTAAAGAAATTGCTCAGTAATGTTAAAAGGTTTTTACCGAAGCTCACATTTGACTAATTACACCTCTGAATTACATAGTGTAAACTGTTTCTTTACTGATTAATACTACATTAAATGTAGAATTTGAGGTAACATTTTCCTCGTGCCATCTATTATTTGAAGTAAAAGTTATGGTTGGTGTAGTAAAATAGAATTTACTTAAAACTTAATTTAGAATTCTCACATCACAGCCATGCTTTTACAGACTTGCATGTGCTTTCTGTCCCTCAGCATCAGTTGCTTTGCAGCCTGCACAGAATTTGTAGCCAAAAGATGCTTGTAACAGGTAGAAGGAGCAATTACCACCACTTAGAATGATAGTGGCATGGGGAAAAGGCAGTGGCTTATTTCTTCATGCAGGACATACTTGTAGTTTTGGCAAAGGAAAGCCAAATTCTGTTCTCTATGTGATGGTCTCTCAAACAGTACAAGTATATATGCACTGCCATAAGGTGGGATGCCCCCACAAGATTAAAAGACAAGAAACAGGATAGAAGAATGAGATGCAACAGTGAGAAGTTGGGATATGGAAAATTCCAACAAGATACATTAATAAATTGGATGTTGTGGGGCTTTTATTATGTTTTTTGGAGGTTTTTTGGTTTTTTAAATCATTATGGAGATCATCAACGGGAATCCCTATTCCCGTTGATGATCTCCATAATGATTTAAAAAACCAAAAAACCTGGAGAGGTTGTTGGAGGAGTTAAAAACCCAACCAAGTAAAACAAGTAAAAAAAAACCACACAACCTGCACAGTTGGAGGTATTCTAAACCTAACTGGTCAGGACCCTGACTACTCAGCTCTGGCATCATCTACTGTGAGCAGGAGGTTGGAGTACACACGTGTTGGAGTACACGCTCCCTTCCCATCCACGTCTATCAATGTACATCAGCTTTCAATGAGGGGAGGTTGTGAGTGACAGCCAGGAGGGATCTGTACTCCTTAGCTCTTTATGGTTGATAGAGACTAGTGTTTTGATACACCAGGTCATTCAGAGTAGTAAAAATGGAAAGTTTTAACAAGGTCAGAGGCCCTCCTCATATGTAAGCAACAGTTGTTTGTTTTGTTGTTTTGGGTTTTTTAAAGCTAAATGTCAGTAAATAGCCTTGTATAGAAGAGGAAAGGGTGATCTTAATATTTACATTTACAAAGCTGAGGTCTTTGTTAGGAAATGTTAGGAATGAGGTACTCCACATATGAGAGACAAAACATAAACAAAAACATCACAGGATCAGCAGATGTCAAAAAGTAAACAAGACTAAGAAAACTACTTGGAACAAAATTGCTAAGAAAAATACTTGGAACAAAACATATCGTTGCCTTAAAGTCTAAATATTATTCTGCCTGTACCATAAAGATAGTTCATTTTTGGTTTCCCTTTTCAAAGTTGATGATTAAATTACAGAGAGTCAACAAGGATGGTCAAGAGAGGAAACAACTTCTGTGTAAGGAACAGCTAAGTAGCTACAACTGAAGTCCATACAACCATGAAGGAGGTGGAAGAGAGCAATTAATCATGGTCTTGTTTTCGCCAAGAAGTAGAAAATTGAACAGATGGCAGGTTAAATGCAAGCAAACATAGCATGACATTCAGAAACTGTAAAAATGTTTTCAATAAAACATTGAGTGCTGCAAGTTTGCATAGATTCAAAAAATTATTAATTTATGGATTGGCTAAATTCATAGTAGAAAAATGTATGTAATGGCACCACATATTTCAAGAAGTTCTTGACTGATACCTTAGGAAATAAAACTTCTCCCCAGCATGCTCTTCCAGCTCTACATTTATGTCCTATTGTGTCTTCTGGTCCCTCTTTTTGGCATCTCGTGTTGGTTATAGTTAGTGGAGTACTAAAATGACTATAAAACACTAGCAGAGTTTGGTTGAACTATTGATGAGTGTTCAGAAAAACATTGGGCAAAATGGGGGAAGATAGTGCAGTGTTTAAACTTAGTGTAACTGCATTGGTTTTTACCATGTGAATTCATTATATTAATTTCATCCAAGTTTTAATTCATAAAAATAGTAACTTATAGAAAAGAAGCATAGCTAAATTTATGTGGAATTTATTAGTTTATATCTAATATGGATGCAGGACAGAAATTACATTTTCTGAGTGTTTAATTTAAAACTACTCCCATTCTAAAACTGTTCCCTCTAGAACAGAGTATGCCTCTGCAACATTTCATATTATGAATCCTTTGGATTTGTGCTTTATTTCAGCTAGCTCTTCCAAGGCAGGAGGTAGGTTTGTCACATTTTGTCTGGCTGCTGTCAGTGATCAACACCATTACACACACTGGTGAACATTAAGGGTAATAATACACATTCCTAAAATATATGCAGGCAGTAGCACAGCATTTAAGTCCTCCTTCCCTAGGTAAAAGTCAGAACAATGATCACAGTCACTCCACCTCTTTGAAGAGTGCTTACAAAGTTTCTAGAAATATTTCTACCCCTAAAGTCGCTGCAGCCTTCCCCTGCGGAGCAAAACAACCCTGAGAGTGCTGTACTGTGTTGTCAGTGTTTCCCCTTGGGTTAGCAAAACACAGCAGCCTTGAGAACATTGTCATAGATTATTTCTTAGATCCTGCAGGCATTATAATGGCACAGACTAATGCAGCAGCTGGAAACGCCAGAGAAATTGAGAGAGTCTCAAGTGAAAAATGAAACTGCAGAGATGGGGGATGTTAAAAATCACTGTCTGCTTGCTAGCACGCAGTTAGTTACTCTGCTTGAAGCCAGATCCACAGACTCCATACCTTCCCTCTCATTCCTTCCACACCTCCCTAAGTGCAGCAAGTATGTAATGCCCACTATTACCTGCAGATCAGAAAATAGGGAGAATTCTGTGCACTAGAAGCATTTTCTCTTGTTTAGATTGGATGTTTGTGAGAAATCATACAGAGTTTCAAAATCTGAGTCTTAAATCCTCATACAAGTAAGTTTTCAGACATCTAGTGTCTTCTAAAGTACTACTGCTGTTTATATCCAAAAAAGATTTCTGTAAATATCTTCTTCATTTCTTTTTAGTACATCATTTATGTTGAGGGAATATGTAACTGTCACTAATACCAATAAGTATGTCCTTGTCCCAATGATTCGGTGTTTAGCACAGTTTTTCTTTGGATTCAGTTTTTTCTATACAAAACCCACAGAAGAACAAGACAGGAAATAACATATCAGCTCTAATTTTGATAGTGTTTCTTCTTTGTCATCTTAAACTAACTTAAGCTTAAGCTAAGCCCAGATAGAGATTCCTATCTGACATATTTGGTAGATAAGTGTCATGAATGAGTGTTTTCTGGTCACTTAAAGAATCTCAGATCATACTGTTGCCAGGGTAGGGGGGGTACATCACAAAATGGGCCAGATTTTAGAACTTATTGGATGTCTGGCTTTTGTATTAGTGTGATTTTCTGTATTTTATATAAAGCACTCAAAACCCCTAATGTAAATATAAACCTGGTCATGTACATACCTTCTCATATGCATATTACTAGAGACATAGGGCTGAAATCCAGGTTTCTCATAAAGCGTCCTTAAAAAATAAACTGATTCAAAAATGAAAAAAGGATTCATGGTAATAGAGAGTACAAAAACAAGTCATCTATGCTCTTAAACCTGAAATGCAGTAATCACAAGAATCTCATATATAGTTAAGGAAAGGATAAATTAGAAAATTTGGAAATATTATATGTTTAGTACTTTGATGGTAAATATTAATTAGGGGAGCTGATAAAACATATGATCTGTGATATATGTAAAATTAATTAAGACATTACCAGTTGTAGATTGCAAATTTATGTTCACTAACTAATAAAGAAAACAATACTTATAGATTAATTTCATTTTAAAATCCTAGCTATTTTGGAGTTAGGGACTGAAGAAGTTACCAGCAGTACAAGCTGACTGGATTTTGAGTGAGTTTTTTGAAAGGGTAGTTCTCTTTCATGTAAAACACTTTCATATAGAAACCAGAGTGCGTTTCAACAGACAGAGGGTACCACTATCCTGCTGTGAGCAGCTTTCTTATAACTACCCAGTATGAAACTGATAGTATGGACTAGCTCTTTTGAATTAGTTAGCTGGTTTTGTTGTTTAGGAGTCTACTGGGTTGAATTCAGCACTGAGATGTGAACTTCTGAATCACAAACTTGCTTTGAAGGTTGCTGTTTCAGCCTTGCAAATGTATTTTAATTTGAGATAATGAACAGCATTTTCAAGTCTCTAAAGAATCAAAAATTAAAGTCTCTACAACTTTATAGTTGTTTAAGAATGTGAACTGCTTCTATTGAATTTTGATGGCTGACAAAATTAAAAATTCAATAAATAACATTTGTCTGACAGCCTCTGCAGTCTAGAAAAGCACTGTCCACACCATGCATCTGACATGTGATGTGGGCAACAATGCATTTGTTACAGAACTCACCTGTGCATGAACGAGGGTCATTTATCTAAGAATTTCAGGTGACTGCCCACCTAAAAAGAGTTACTGTTCAAATTATTGGCTATTCAGAAACCCTTGATAAAGTTTTTAAAGCCAAAGTACAGCTATTAATAGCAGTCTTGTTACTGAAATGGTGGATGGCATAGCTGTGGCTGTCCTGTTGATGCTTAGTAAAGACATAAGTAATAGAGCTGGCAATACTGAAGTACAGAAATCCAGTTCCTTACTGTGGGGTATGTAGCTGCTCAGCAGTGCTCACAAAAGACCTTTGATCTCTTGTTACCACTGGTATTCTGTTCACTTGCCTTGGCTTTTACGCTTCTACAATGCAAATGAAAGAAGTGAGTCTCATGCAAAATAGGTACTATGTCATGAATAAAGTCACAGAAAGTTCATGTTTCTTGCCAACATGGTCAACAAAACCTGAAAATGTATTTTGAGAGCATGCCTTCCCTATTTTTTCTGTCAGTCACTTTAGAGTAGGTATAGGCAACTTTCCTGAGAGCTTTTGTCAGGAAATAAAAGTATTTTATAAGGGAAGAGAATCAGTGACTTTCAGTTCTAAAAAGATGCTTGGATAGACAACGTGTTCATGCAACATTAGGTATTGTCTAACTACATCTCTAATATCAGAATTTACAAAAGCTCTAATATCAGAATTTACAAAAGCTAGTAGCCACCTGTGATGGCGAGGAATTTGCTCTATTTATTTTTTTAGGAAAAGCCCCATTAGTTTATTTCGCATCCATGGCTTAGGCTTGTGATGTCAGTCTTTTATCTTGCTGACCTTTCATATAGAGATTATCATAGATTCATTTAGGCTGGAAAAGACCTTTAATATCATTGGGCCCAACAGTAAACCTGACCCTGCCAAGTGTTTTGCTTGACACAGAAGCATCTATCACTTCTTTGAAATGAGTAGTTGTTCATTATCAGCAAAATACAATTGTTTTTTTTTTTTTTTTAACAGGCTGAACAGTCAAAAGAAGAGCAAAAACAAGGTTTAAGTGCTGAGAAATTGATGAGGAAGGCTTCTAAGGATGTGTGCCGGCTACGGGAGCAGAGCCAGAAAGTGCCACTGCAGGTGCAGTCATTCAGGTATGGCCTGTTCTGCTTTTCCTGCTCCTTTTAATGTAGTGAAGTAACATGAACTGTTTCTAGGTATAATCAGACATGCTCTGTAGTATTAGTAAAAAAATCCACATGGCTTTGGCTTGCCAGAAACATCACAGATATCTAACATGGTTCTAAGTTGGGGTTTCAGATGGCCAGGCCTCGGTGACCTGATTACGTGGCAGTTCAGAGGTGTTGAGGAAGCTGAGTGTCACACCCTGTGTGACATCTGCTGTCACAGGCTCGTGTGTCACTCTTGCTGTAGCTCACCTCACCCACAGCAGGTTGACAGTGGGCTTTAAGTCGTGGGAGCTCTTCCATTGATGGCAAGGGCCTGAAACAAATGGCTACTCAAGGAGAAGTAGGACAGGATACAGCTCATCAGGAAACTCATTAACCACTACTTGTGCCTTGCTCAAGAATTAGTATTTAAGAAAGATCTTGAATCCCTCCTCTGTTTTGTTTCCTTTCTCTTTTTGGTTGTGAAGCAACCAATTACTTGAAGCAATTAAGGAAGTGCTCTTGCTTAGCATAAGACAGAATGAACACTATTTATCTTAAACCTTAATCCTCACTGGTCTAAATTCCTAAAAGGCTGGCAAGGCTTGCAGGCTGGAGGCCACAATTAAATATAAAAAGAAACATACATCTATTGATTGAAAAACGCAGTGCTTGCTCTTGCACATAGAAACAGTACTGCAAGTTAATTTTTGTTTTGTCAGTTACTACACATTTTTCAAGTTTGAATTTTGGATTCCTTTGTAGGAAATTTAAGTCAGCTGCTGAGACTTTTTTCCCTTTTTTTAACCTTCTTTTGTGAGCAGTTGGAGGAATCTATATGCAAGTAGGGGCCTGTGAGGCAGCATGTATTGCAAACCATAGCTGTAAGTGATGCAGAATCAAAGCAAGAGAGAAAGGAAAGGGGTTCCTTAGCTAAGATGTGTTACAGCTGAGTTATTTATCTTCAGCTTGAAATTCAGAGCATCCTGAAGGTTTCACTTTTTGTGCATGTCTTGAGAAAAGGTTTCAGTCAGTGCTGGTCATTTAAGAGTCATCACAGACAGACTGCTGCCTAAATCTAGAGGAATGTGTAATAGTGCCTAAAACCCCATTCCCCTGCAAGAAGGGTATCAAAAGGCTCTATTTTCCTTTATTTTCTAGTCACCACACAACTAGGAAGAGAAAGCCAGTTTAGGTTGATGTTGCTCTGAGCTACTGTTTTTCATGGAAACTCAAGCTTCTCCAGTGGAAAACATGGTTTAGTCTTTTGGATAAATACTTACCTCTGGAGGCTGAATTGTGCATGCCCTGCTAGCTGGACTTGTTACAGTGCTGTGGCCTCAGACTAATCACAGAGAGACATTTTTAAAGCTCTCAAGAAGAATGACTCTTCTGAGCTTTAATTTTTAAGCCCCCAATACTTCTCTTCTGCTTTCCAGCCTGCTGCTCGGCAGCCCTGTGTAAACTTGTTATGCTTTAGTAATGTCTCGGTTCATAGGTGACAGAAAAGGTAGCAGCACAGGGGAAGCAACTGGAGAATGGGTTGACAATTCTGCTTCTCTGAGCCTTGCCCAGACACGACTATTCCCCGCTTGGCCTTTTCCCAAGTCAGGATAAAATGATTTATTTTGCCTTCTCATCCCCCTACTGAAAATATCATCATTGGAAATTCAGTGACTGGAACAATATTTCAGTCTTATCATTGCAGTTATTAATGAAATACTGGTAGTTTTTCTCTTTCAAAACTGGAACTGCTTTTTACATAAATCTGCATAAGAAGGTTATTGTGTCAGAATGCTACATTTGTTGTAAATAAATTTTCTGTGTATTCTCCAAACCTGTGTTTTAAAGAACTATGCTCTTAGATTAGCAACTCTACAGCAGGTAACATTGAAGTCATGCCACAAATGGTAAAAATATCCCTTGTTTTCTAATTTCAGGGAGAAGATAGCATACTTCACAAGAGCAAAGATCAGTATACCAGCCCTTCCAGCTGATGACGTATAATTATGCATTTTCATTGAAGTGTTTTTTCCACTTGTTCATCTCTTTTCAGATGAGCTTGGTAGTTCCAGTGATGTGCTTTTAAAGATCTTCTATTTTACATTCACTATTGGTATGTTTATTTGTAAAATATAGTGAACTGAATTGTTGAAAGCTTAAAAAATGGCAAAAGCCCCCAACAAACAGAAAACCAAAGTAGATTAATTTTGGTATGCTGATGCTGATTTTGTACAGTTTGTGTGTATCGCATCTGTGTTTTTATTTTGTAAAGATGGAACAAAGGAACAAAGGCAGTACTAAGCATGTATCCTGTTGAACTGCACTGTGTTGAGAAAAATTATGTTCAACAGACAATTGTTTATCTTTTCACTATTTTCATGTGAGCAGACTGTGAAAATGGCTGTTCTGCCATGCAATACTTTTGTACAAGAGTGTAACTTTTATAGTTTAAAGCTAACCACAAGCATAAGCTCCTTTCCAAAACAATCCAGGCTGCCTCACAACAGCTGCTGATTAGATTCATCATCCACGGTGTAATTTTGTTTCTGAAAATAAATTTCTTCTGGTTTTGTTTTTTAATACGTTGTAGGAAGATACAGAGTTCAGAGTTTAGATTTGTGAATGTACAGTACTTTAACCTGCACTAAAAGGTTTCTTGTATCTGCGGGAGAGTGAGAAAGGCAAGGCAGACAAGTAACCCTAAAAACTTAACTTTGAGACTACCAAAAGGGGCAGCTGCTTTCTGAACAGGATGAATCAAATTCATAATACCACCATGGAAATTGGAATAGTAATACCCACTGTGCTCTTAAAACAGAGAGTTTTTCTCTGTTGATTGTTTGTCCTAGGGGACTGTCTGATTGCCAGCTAGGAATAATGAAGAAGTGTGTTAGGTTTGCAGATCTGAAGATGCATCATGGAAGTATTTATACCAGAAAAAAATCTCTCACATGCTAACTCAGATAACAGAAGTCCTGTTGGTAAGGTAAACCATTTTCTGAAAAAGCTCCTTACTAAAAATCTGCACAAATTTTGGTACAATAAATAACAATTTTTAAAATATACAATTGACCCTCTATGCAGTTGGGGATGCACATGTTTAATGAATAGATGTGAACAGCTTGTTTCAAATGTCTTACATGCTTCTTCCTGGCAGCCTGCTTCATCAGAAGGCAACTTGGATGCCTTCTGTTAGAAGTTCAGAACATTGGATGTAGATGTTCAAGCAGTCCTGTCTTGGTAAAGCAGTTGGGGTCATCTTCTGTGGATACTGTGTAAGTAGGTGGATATTGCAGAGAACAGGAAATATTTCATTTTCTACTTAGTATGTTGCACTCAGATGTATTTAATTCACTGGCCACAGTTTTCTTCCCCAATCAACAAGCCACATTGCATGAATTTCATCTTTCAGAAATGTTATAATTACTTGCTGAGCAAATGGAAACAATATAACCACAATATGGTAGCAGCTGTCTGAGATTCAAAGTGACAATGCTGTAATGACAGGTCTGTGTAATGCCCAAGGGATTTCTTATGCACAAATACATCAGTTCACTGAAATATAAAGCCAAACATGCTATTTTGAGCAAGATGACTGATTGAACATCCTTTATGAATGCCCCATTTGTTTTTTGTTTCTTTGGTTTGAGATAACATTCATGTTTGAAAGGTCAATTTACAAAAAAAATCTGGAATTATTTAATGTAGAGGTGAAATGAAGGTTGACAGTTTCATCTTCTCAATTTGATTATATAAGGTGTTTTTAGAATGATGTTTCGAGGTCTACTTTATGATTTTTCTTTTATTTATTTACAGTCTTATTTATGTTCTGTGTAATGTAGTTCAGTTCTGGCCATAAAAGTATTTGTCATTAAGGATGCTATTGTGAAAAAGTACTTAGAGGCATCTAAATTCTTGCCCAGTTAGCTGGTTTTTCTCAAATGTTGAATAATTTTCCAAATAAAAAGTATTATTGTCTGATTAGTAAGCATAAAGTGAAGTCAAAACTTATATATTGCTGGCCTCAGCTTACAAAACTCCTTTAGAAATGAGAGACAGACATATTCATGCTCTTCATTTTCCAGATTTGTAAAGTTGAACATTTTTATAGGCAGCTTTAACAATTCTGGGTTTGGAGTTTGGGGGTTTTTTACTAATTCAGTGTGTCACACTTGAAACACTCAATAGAATAAGCTAAAATATTACATAAAAATAAAGTCCCATCAGTGTAAAGTGTACTCTTGAAGTGAAATTTACCCTGCACAGCAAGGTATAACGAATGTGATTAGTTCTATTTCCAGGTACCAATGTCAGTGCAGTTGAATATATCAAAAAGTAAATATTACTGGTACAAGAATATTTAGCCAAATGAGCAAAGTTTAGCAGAAATTGTAATAGAACACAAATAATTTTAAGATTATTTTTCCTTGTACTATTGCTATGTTTATACTGTATTAAATATCAAATGCTCAGGACTGAACTAAATATTTAATCAGGTTATATTCTGAATGTGTTTCTGTTCTAATTTTGTCTGTAAGAGTATGCAAGTACATTACATAGATTAACTTGTCTCTGCACTTTTCATGTGTTTCAGTGATTGGAAAATACATTTTTTAACAAAGCTCTTTTCCAGACCAGTGTATTATTTAATTCTTTTATTGCTCTTCTATCTCTCTATATGGTCTTTGCAGAAACAGATGGCTGCTACAGCTTTGTCAATGTAAAATCATGGCAATTTGTAGAAAGTTCACATCAATCACTGACAGATGTTAGCATAAGTTATATGGAAACTAATTCATATACTTGAAGTTAGTTCTTTACATTCATGAAGTAAAAACTGCACCTGCAATGAACATGGTTGAGTCTCCTCCAGACAACAGCTCATTATTGGCCAGAAATACTGGCTTTCCTTAGAGAGAGATTGGGCAGGGATAGAGGTGGTCATATTCTCTCTCTCTCTCACAATGGAGATTCTTGCATTACATTACATAATGTCTGAGAACTTTTAGTTTACTGTAAATGATACAGGCCCAGCAAACTACATTTAAGGCTGAACTGCATAGGTTTTTGTAGTGCATGGTGAACTGGTGATACAAACTCTTTCAGACTTCAACTAATATTCTTTTGTAAAAAATACATAAAACAGCCCCAGTAGGAGTTCTGCCATTTAAAATATGGTCAAGTCTCCATGCAGGCCTAGTGATTAAAATTTTTATACTCACTCCCCCAAGTCATACCACAAAAACAGAATCTGCCATTTATCAGACTTGGGAGAAATACAGTGGTGGCTTAAATTGCCATAGCTCATCAATTCATGTAATTAAAAGTGGAAGTAAGTAGTGATTAAAGGAACTACTTGGTAAGAAAGAATCCCACCCCCACTCTTGTAAACAGTAACCTGTCTGTTCAGCAAGTCATTGTCTCTTACTGTAATGCAAGCAAGATTTTAGAAAACCTACCCTGCCCTTTTTTAAGTCTTCCATTTCCAGTTTCCAGATGCTGATGGGCATCTTGTATATCTGCCATTGGATACTGCTCTTGTAAGTGATGGTCAGGTGATAAACAGATTGTGGGAGAGTAGTAGAGATCCCCCTAGAATTAGAATAAATCCACAAACTGAGCACTGAACAGTGCATCCCCTAATTCCTATCTGGGCAGAATCTCTGGGATGCTGCCATTCCCAATCTCCTAGATTACAGTGTAAGCAAGAGACACGGTCTCCTGGAGTACTCTTCCAAGTAGTAGCAGCTTTTTTTATCTTCTGCACTGTATCCTCCATCTTTAGACAGGCCAAACCAGGACTGGAGATCACAAGGCTCAGAAGTCCTAGTCCATTTTATGTAGCTACTAAAATCATGGAAATCTTGAATTCTAGGAAAGAATAATAATCTTTACACTGTGTTCCTACATCATTTGCCAGAGTCACATGCTCCAAAGCTCTGGTGCATTTATGTCTAAGTTGAGATTTTTCCAGCCTGGTAAGTAGTTACAGGTATCAGTTAAAATCCTTCCTAGCACAGACAACAGAAATCCAGCTACCAATAGTCTGTGTCTGCTTGCCAAGTTCATTTTTTGCAATCACAGAGGCCCAAAACCATTGGCTTTTGCAGGCAGTGTTCAGCTCAGTTCTTGGTGTCTCTGTCATAAATACACACAAGTTAAAACAATGCTCTATGAAGTATGAAGTACTTCTCCCCTCCTTCCTGCTTTGTGTTGCCTGGTTCCACGTGCAGTGTTTGGGGGACAGGGATATGGTGTGGTAAAGCAGTAGCAGAATGGTGTGGCCACAGTTGGGCTCACTTTCCATTGTTTTTTTATTTGAGAAACACATATACTTGCTTTTCCATCAATCAGCTAAAGCATTACAGCAGTTTTGCTGATTTTGGCATCTCACAGTTTGTTTTTAAGTTCTAATATCACATTGATGCACTTCCACTTCTAAGTGGAAATAACACTGTCTGCTTTGTGGCCAATTAAATGTCATATGTTTAATGTCAAATATACAGCAATGTGTTCAAACACGAGTGAATGGAACTTAAAGAACCTTGGATAGGATGCATAATGACTCAAGACCTGTGTCAGAGGAAGACAGCTACACTGGTTTTTAAAGCAGCATTTCTCAGCCTATTTTTGGTGCATAAAGTATGCAGGTGCCAGAAACACTTAGAATAACTTGTAGGGGCAGTTTAATGTGGCAGACTGGAAAAACACAGCTTGTTGGGTCTAAGCACCCACACCATCACACCCATGCACAAAAATACAGTTGCAAAGCTTGCTACAATTTCAGAAACTCACTATTTCCAATTACACAGAAAAACCATTTGACGCAATGCAGGTATTCAGACTGTTTAGGATCTCTAAGTTCATATGTCACTGCATCAGTCAAGTGGAAAACTGCAACAGGGAGTAAAACTTTGGGACTTATTTCACTGGTTACATAAAAAAGGAAGCACATTTTGTTTAAAATCCAAGCTGTAAGTGAACATGCATATTCGTTTTCAGGATTTTACATTGCAGTGAAGAAAGCAAAAGCACCTTTTCTGTGCAGTCTGTGAACACCTCAGCATTTTGCTGTGAAACAGTTTTAAGCAGTTCCACAGGTGAGAAAACACACCACCTTCCAATACCAGTTTATGGAGAAAACAGATATAAATTCAGGAAATCAGCTGGATAACAAAGAGTCCTTTGAATTACTACCGGAACAAGCTTCTGGCTTGCACTAGGGTTTGGAAAAGATAGGGCAGTGTTGCTGTACTGCTTAAAACCTCCCATTTTAAGGCCTTGTTTCAGTTTCCAAGCATTGACACTGATCCTGCTGTTCTGCTACTGCATAATGGACTGAAGACGGATGGACTTCAGTAGAACAGATTGTGCAATTAAGTAGAGATCCTCCTAATATAAGACAAAATCCAGCAAGCCAGCCAACAAACAATGCTTCCCCGAAATCCCACCTGGGAACAATATCTGGTATATTCTCATCCCAAAATTCCTGGACTGTGGCATGGGCAACCCAGGAAACTGGGACAATAGCTGTAATCCCCGATATCCAGAAGAGAATTCCTCCAAACAGCAACAACCGTTTCTTTTGTTCCTGTTGTCTTTCACCAATTTTCAAACAGTCCAACCCAAATCCTGAGAGCAAAAGGCCCAAAAGCCCCGATCCATTGGAAAAAAACATCAAAATCCTAGAAATCCTGAGCTCTGGAGGCAAAGCTAGGAAAGAATCAAAGTCCTTGCATTGCATTCCGCCTTCTTCCTGGACAACACAAGCTTGCCAGAGTCCCATGGTCCAGATCTCCAGTTCATTTAGTTCCAAGTTAAGGTTTTTCCACTGGGGTAGATAGGTGGTGAGACAGGACAGGACCCATCCCAACAGAGAGACCAATATGCCACTTAATTGCATCACTGGTTGATAGACTAAGGCCATTGTAAGAGCCGAGTCCTGAAAGCTTGAGGAGAAAGGTCTCCCCAGCAGATCTGTACCAACTGCTACCTTGAGTGATGGTGGAAGCTGTGATGACTTTAGGTCTCTGCTGCCCCAAATATAAGCCCTTGCTATTAACCCTTTGCAAGCTCTGAAACACGTTTTTGTTCTTCACGAATATAAAGTTTCACATAAAGGACGAAGGACTTCACTAAACCATGAGTTAGGCTTTCCGATAAGGATTTGATCTGTTACCTTCCAATTTGCTTGGTAAAATTATATCCCAATGCTTGATGATTACAAGCCTGAGGATGAACAAAGAGGGCTCTATGACCCCTCACCCTAAAACACAACAGAAATCTTTGTGCTTCAATACGGATTAATTAGATTTTAAGTGGTGATAAAAAGGCAGCTCTGTGTGCAACAGGACTTCATTGTAATAGCTAAATTTGAGATTTCAGGGATGTAAATCAAGGCCTTGTAAGAAAGGTAGACTGTTTGCCTATAATCTTTATTCTTAGGCTTCCTCAACATACATAATGGCTTATCTTCCACTGCCCTGTTTTATGTACCCAGCACTGTAAAAGACACTTTGTAAAAGATCCTTATGTTTCACATTTTCTACATTCATTTCTTTTAAAATGGGCTTTGTTTTGACGGACTCTTAAGGGGAAAAGGAGACGGGTATGGTGAAAGTACCATAGAGAATGAAATCCTAGACATGCCCTCCACCATAATGAACCCGGGCAGACCCAGCGTAAACTCTACCTGCCCCAGGACTTCAGCAACACCACGGTAGCAGCTTACACCAGCTCAGTGTCCCCTTTCCTAAAGCCCATGTCCCAGATGGCACACAGAGTATTCACTTAGCATCTAACAACATTTGGCACACAATGCTCCCAGGGCCAGGAATGCCTAGCACACCTTTCTGATCAAAGCAAGATACTATTATGCCATTACCCCATTAGGAAACCCTGCTTTTTCCTTCTCTCATGTCAGCTAACTTTGTGCTTGTCTACAGGGTCAGAAGGAGAACATCTGTTTGCTGTTTCCCTTCCCGCATGTAACAGCACAGCCTGTCTGGGAAGAAGCTGAGCAGCATGAACACGTCCACAAGAGTATGACCTAGAGATATTTTCCAGTCTTTCTTTATTTCATTTCCTAGATGTGATTATTTATCTGTATATTTAAATTCTCATTTGCTCAAAATGGGTTATGTGATGGGAAAACATAACGCTAATTTTAAAGGTTTCCAAAATCCTGAATCATTATCATGGGTATCATTAAGGGTATCATTAAGAACTGCCACTGTGAGTTGATTTCTTCTTCCTCATTTTACAGAGAGTTTTAAATTCAAATCCTTGGTTTTTTCCTATCACAAGCTGTGAAGAACCAACAAAAAACCCCCAGAAAGATGATCTCCTTTTCTTTAGTACCCACCCATTAGTTCGACAGCTTATACTTGACCAAAAAATTACTATGCACAAGACCAGAAATCACCAAGGATATAACTGACAACACTTGGAACAGTGTTGCAAGCTAGCCTGTAACTTTGGCCATCCTCAGGGTAAAAGAAAAATAAGACAGATCAATCATTATTCATTCATTCATTCATTCTCCAGACTGTATTTTCATATTTGGTAGTGTTGTTTCTGTCCCCTTTCTCTATTCAGGGGAGGAATGCTAGTTCTGGAAATCCTTGTGACTTTCAACAAAAATCTCCATAACACCATTTAAATAATTTTTAAGATAAACAACCATGACTTAGGAGTGATTCTGCTCCTTCAGGGACTACATGCTTATCTGACTTTAAAATCACAGTTATTGAAAGACTATTATGGAAGCCTGTTGCACTTCTCTTGACTATGAACATTTAATATTTTCTTCTCTGCTCTTAATTCCAACAGTCAATATAGTCTGAGAACAGCATCCATCTTGCAAATGTTGATTACAACAAGCACAGTATACAAGTCTTTAAATTATAGCCATCAGAAGCATTGGAACTGCTGCATTAGTAGGATCTGCCAATCAGTTCTGCAGCTTACTATTAACAATGCACTAACTTTGAGCAAGAAAAGCTTCCTTACACTATTCTGGATAAGATTTTATGCAATTCTTATTCTTTTGGAGGGGAGGAGAAGGCAACACTTGCCTTGGCACTAGGATTGTAACAACGTCTGAAATGCCTTTACTTGGAACTTACTGATCTTACGAAAAACCACAGCTGGACTATGTACATTCTTAGGTCAGTCACTGCCTTACTCTTATCTCCCTTGTTCTTCTTTCACAATTTTCCTCCCCACTGTTACTTTTTTTTCTCTACATCTAAAAATATCTCATTTTCAGAATAATTGTATTTGGTGGTCTTGTTCCTACACAGATGTGTCAGAGTTACTACAAAGCCTAGAAGGGCTAGAACTGAGGTCCCATCAGTTTCTGTCCTATGGCTCAGAGCAATTTGAAACATAAGCCCAGGATTTACTGTTACACTGCCATGACAACAAACGTCTGCCAACATCTGCACAGCCTGAAACAACAGATCATCTCGGGGTTTCAGTGGAGATGGCCACTGAAAGATGGCTCCCAGGCCAGTAGGGCAGGGAAGGTGCCTGCCAGGAACTTCTGCAGCCAGTGGCAAGGGGCCCATGCACAAGAGAGCTGCTCCAGGGCAACTCTGCCCCCGCTCCCCTTGTCAGCCTCTGCAGCAAGCACTGTGCTTGTGCAACACAGGCTTGTCAAGAAGAAAAGGAAGAGCAGGTTCAGCTATCACTGACCAATGTGCTTTCAGGTAAGGAAGGTGAGGACAGATTTAGAGGGAGTTTTGACTGGGTTTAGAGCATTTATTCCCCATTCCTTTTTCTGTATGGACTTTAAAGTCTGAGGTATGTAACATACACGGACACCAGCATACAGAGGCCTATGCAGGTAAAATAATGCCTTTGAAGAATATAGTGCTGGTCATGATCAGGTTCATACAGGTTCAGTAAAACTTTTCAAGTACTGGAGATCACATCATTCATTCAAGCATAATTTTGCAAATAGATTTTGACTAGACTAAAGCAGAATCAGAGTGGTCAGTGTGCATATCATCTTACCTAGTTAAATGCATTAAATTTTTACTCCCCATGAAACCATTTCAGGCTGAACACAAGGATTCCAAATCTCACTGCAAGTGATACATATTCTCTTTAAAAGCTACACTAATCCTTCTGGGAACCTCCATGGCCAAGAATAGATACTTTATCCCCTGCAAAGAGTAGTAGAGAATTGTTGTCTTTACATGGTTCAGGAGCCCACACAATTCTCCAAATGCTTAGTAGTCATTGTAAGTGAAAAGAAATACAAAGTTTACCACTTAGTAATCTGATTAGGCAATTTAAGCTCCCAAAAGCAGAATTATGAGACTGGCTCTTTCCTAACTTTCAGTTCCTTTGTAAAGCACATTCATGTTGTGGGCTTGTTTATTCTCCTCCAGTGGTCCAAAAAGTGTGTTCATTTGAAGTAGGATTGTCCCTGGTACCATTGCCCAGACACTGCTGTTGTTTTGCTAATTTGAAGATAGTCCTGGAGTTCCCTAAATTTTTGGTGTTGTTGCTCATTTAAATATCAAGTATTTTCATAAATCATTCTCAGGTCTTTCAATTTTAGATTCCCATCTTATAGACATATGTGCAAAATATGGAAATAAGAGCTAGTGTATAGATTTTCTATGGCAGAATCTCAGTTACAGCCAGTAAAACAGGTGCTCTCAGAAGCTGGCGAGGCAGTGTCTTCAGCATCTTACTATGAGGGACTTAATTCATTCAGCTTGGCAGTCTTTTGCTTGTCACCTTATTGCTTGAACTAGAAGTCAGGAGAGTTAACATTTCCCTACCCAGGTAGGAATCCATTTCTTTGTGAAGCTGGAAAATCTTTTGGGTTTGCACAGCCAATGTGCTCTTCAGTGAAACCACAGAAACACCAAGCAAATAACACAACCCATACTGCTATCTACACTGACTTACTCTAGTCTGCATTTGAGATTTGACAAAAATTATTATTTGTATTGGTAGACCTTAAGGTTTCAGGATGCTTCAGAGAGCATCACAGTACAGAAGCCGACTTCTCCTAGAGTATCTATCTGTGTGTCTCCAAATCTTGAGAGTCATAAACTTCACAAGAGAGCGACAGCAGGTACCTTTTGACCTCCTAATGATGTGGACTAATCTAAATTTTATTTATTTATTCCTGAAGTTAGCATGGTGGTTCTTCTGTGTGAGTTCCTCTGTTTCCCTCATTGGAATTACAGTATCAGGTTAGACACAGCCTCACATAGAGCTGGAAGGGTAAATGTAGTAATGTGAGAAGCTCAGAATCAAAGCAACACAATGTCCACTAGTATACCCCACTCCAATGTATGAGTGGCACTTGTTATACTTCTTTATTCTTGAACCCTAGTGCAATCCACAACAGCAACCTTTAATTATGGGCACTTAGAAGCCATTGTGAAAGCAGGTAAGAGGCAATATAGAGAGGGGCATGCCAGTTATGAAGTTAATGACAATTTCCATCTTGAAAAGGGAAAAGAGAGTAACTTTAAACACACACAGCTCATGGTGTCATTACACTTTCACTAAAAACTGAACTCAATATTTAGAGGTGATGATTTATAAGACCACATTATTTGTTTCTGTATTACATCTGAAGACACTGACACTCAGTGAATGCTAGGACACTGCTAGAGCAAAGTCAGAAACCCAAACAACTGAATATTTTGTGGAGAATTTAGAGAATGGGACAGTCCAGCAGAGACAAAAAAAATCATCACAAAGGCCACAACACCTCTTCTGACCCATCCCCCCCAGGGTAGACAGTGAGGACACCCCAGCAGTGCAGCACCTTCAGGAGAGCCAGGAAGGGTCTGCAGAACCCTCTCAAGTGGGAAAAGGGTACAGCCATCACTGTCCTGATTTCAAAAGGGCATATTCCCTGCTCTTCAGTATTGCAGGGACTTCCCAAGCCTGCACACCTTCCCTCTTCAAACGCTGGTTATAATTCATTAAGCAACTTTAGTAAGAGCCTGTTACACGTGCAAAAGAAATGTACTCCTGTGGCTGAAAGACCTTGCTAACAGTTTCACTTCTGCAAGATCAATCAAAAGCTTGAAATAGGATGTCATGTAGAACTAATGGTAGTTGCACAAAATCTTGAAGGGAAAGGCACTGAAAGAGTCAAGCACAGCAACATGAAACTGCTGATTTCTGCCTTAGGGACTTATTCAAAACATTGAAATGAGAGAAGGTAGATTTGCCATCATTACACTGAAAAAATAAAGAATGCTTTAAGGCTCAGTACTTCAGCCTTTGCAAAACTTTTCCATCACCATCCCAATCCAGACTTCAAAGTAAGGGTTGACTGGGTTAGAAAATTAGTCTTATTCTTCAGGGAATTATTTTTGATATACTGTCAATACAAGAGATTACTGTAAGTATGAGAACTCATGTCAGTTGAGCAGTGATTGGAATGTGATTTCCTTGAATGATGGAAGTCTAAGAAACTAATTTCTGAGCTGTGAAATGTATGGGCTTATTTATCCCTGTGCATCCCTCATTGGGAGATTCTGGTTTAATAGAGTGTTACAGATATATATTTCTATAATGCTTTTCATTTGACATCTGCAGACAATTATTATAATAAGCTTTCTCTCATTCTTTAAGATATGTTTCTTATTATCAGCAAACTTATGAGAAATTACTTATAGTTGCCAGTTGAAACCTACATATGAATTGTTATTGCATGACAGTTGGGATTACAAAGGTGATACAGACTTGCTAACCATAAATTAGAAGACTGCACACACCTTTTAAAAGCCATCTAGCCAGAAAGTAACATAAACTGTAAGTCAAGGAAGTGTGGAGCACCTATGGCTTTCTGCTTGTCTGCCATATTGAGATTTGAGGGGAAGGGAGAAAAGAACCTGAACAAATTTATGGTTGTTTGAAATATGATTGTTCCTTAGATTCTATTGGATTAAATTGGTTTTGCCCTTTACCTTTTAAGCTTCAGAGAGCTAGGAAATGCAAAAAGGGAAGATCTTTCCTAGGAAGCAATTGTTCTCTCTCACACTACAATATCTTTTCAATTAAAAAGAACACCAAAAAACAAGTAACACCAAAAAAAAAGTAACACCAAAAAAAAAAAAAACCAAACAAACCAAAACCAACAACAACAACAACAACAAAAAACCCACCAAAATCCCAAACCAGCTTTTCTTCCCTCACAGGATTTCATTAGAATTTAAGTATCCCCTCAGTAATGAAATCTATCTAAGCAAACCTATTGTTTACAGAGTTCATGACATCCTGTCATTAACAAATTAAAGCACTAACATTTTCAGTATTAGTTAAAGCTTAAATATACACTTTACTGTTGTCCTCTGCCACATTCATCCTCACCTCCTTCTCTCTACTCCCTCCCACCTTCCCTATTTTACTTCAAGAAAAGCTGAAAGGCCACGATCTCTTCAGGTTCCTTCAGCAGGGCAGAGAGGAGGGAGTCAATCTGAGGTGCCCATGGCCATGGCTGCTCTGGTGGAAAGAATGGAAGGAGGGAAGGCAGGACAGCAGTTTCCTCCCTTCACTTCACCAATTGCAGCCACCCAACAGCACCCTCAGAGTCAAACACTGCCCACAGAGGCGATAGGGGTGATGCACAGAATCCACCAGCACACGTAATGCCCCATGTACTGCAAAACTTGGTGCAACTGAGACAAGCAAGAGTGCAAGAGTTCCAGTGAATGCTGTTATGGAGACAATGTCTGCCCATGTTTCAAATCAGCCCAGAGAGACAGAAATCCTGGAGACTTCTAATAATATGCCTCTGCAATGGTTATGGGACAGTTATTTCTACTTTTACTAACTGATGATGACTGATGACTTGGAAAGGTACTAAGCATCTGCTGCAAAGTATCACACATTTTCCAAACATGTTTTTATAGAGGTGAAGGCTACTTCCATCCAGGGACTCAAACATTTAAACAGAGAATGCTCCATCCTAAATGAAAGTCAGCAAAGGAGCTCAGGTTCCAACTGCAGGAATACAATTATGAAGATGACTAAAATTGGTATTCCCCAATATGAAGATAACTGGTTTCACTTGAGAAGGCATTGCTTTTGATTCTTTGCCCTATCACAAGAGGCTACTTTTAATTTACATGGTACCCAGGAAGAGATACTAAGTGACTGTTTTGAAATATACTCAAGTTTTTGTATTATTTGTACAAAATTCCATGTAGAAAAAGGAAGTAGCTGCACGAGTTAAAGGACTGTACAAAGACATGTTACTGAGCTTGGTAAACACCTGCAAAGCTACATTCACTCATACAGGAACAGCAGTAGTATGCAAGGACAAGCCAAAACTTTATCCAGCCCAGCAGGAAAAAAATATAAAAACATGGCAAGAATAAATTGCTGTTGTCTCCGTCCTCCAGTGTAAAGATCTCTGAGCCTGGAATTTAAATCTAACTTTAGGAGAGAAGTTTTGTTTAAATCTTCCCTGAAGTTAAAAATATTGTGAACAACACCATCTTGTTGGTATATTGGCATTTTAGCCTCTGCATTTTGGCATCTATATTTTGGCAACAAGACTCTAGCCCTAAAAATAAAATGGAAAAAAGTGAATCATCTCAACAGTGGTCTGCTTGAAATCTATGATCTTTCACTGTAAGATATGATCTAAAAATCACTTGGGTTTTTTTTTCTTTATGAGAAGGATACACTTTCCAGTGAATGTACAAATGAGTTTCCAGTAACATTCTGCCAGATGCACAGATGGCATGAGATGAGAAAAGTGCTCCTTGCATCAAGTGTGTGATGATTTTCATAAAGTACAGGTTCAGTGGTTAGGAGCAATACATCTGTACTAATTTAAAACCCCTTTATACTACAGCATATTATCATGCTTCTCTTTATCTAATTATTACTTCCCCACAGGACAATGATCACAGAATTTTCTGCTATTGTGGTAAAAGGAAAAATGGGGCATTATATCCCTCCAAGAGTGCAAGTGAATTTCATTATCTGACCCATATGTCCAGTTATACAGACCATAACCCACAGGAACACCACTGACAGCAGGTTGCTGAAATGCTTTTAACCAGGGGAGTTTCCCCAAAAAGGTAAATTAAATCTAGCTTCCATACAAATTCAAAGAATTAGTAAAAGTCACTTTTGTCCATCTTTATCTTACAAGACAAAACAAAGCAAATGACAACGAATAGACAGCTACTTAGCTTTCCTTTTAAAAAAAAAATCTCAGCTGACAGAATAAACACAGCATTCCTAATAAACCTGTTCTAATGAAGCACTGGATTATGGATCGTATTTCCTAAGCCCATGTTCATGTTCTCACATTTGGTCCTCCCTTTATAAGCAACACTGAGAATCAGAGGGATGTGCACTGTGAGAGGAATGGGAACCCTGCTCTCTTACAAACAACTTTCCTCTTGTTGCAATCCCTTAAAGAAGTAGTGTTTTTTGGTTGTTGTCATCATTAAATCATATTCAGTTTATGATTGGCTGCAATTTTTAATTCTGGTCTATTATTCACATTTCTTGCAGCACACATGCATCCTCTGATGATGTTGATAAGACAAAGCCCTTTCCCAGCTCCTAGCAGATGTATGGAAGATGGGGACTGAATCATTACCCTTCCTTTACTCCCTGCTAGCATCCCTCAATGCATCATGACAGAAAAGCCTTTGTCTCTCACCTCTGCAAACAGTCCCGTTTGTAGAAATGTTCACTGAGCTCCCTGTTGAACTCTTGTTTCATCTCCACAGATGCCAGCATTTTTGAGATTTCTGAATCAGAATTAAACTATGTCCAAGTTGTGAAAAGCTGGAAATGAAGTGGGTTGAGGAAAGGGCTGGGAAAAGATATAGCCTGGGAACATCTGATTAAAAATCTGGAGTTGAGCTCCTAAATACTGTGCCCATGTGAGGCATAGTGCATATATGAAGAAAAGATGTGTCAGCATGTAGCTGTGGCACTTTTCCCTACTTAATAAAAGAGCAGTCACGGTCTCTTTGATTATTTTCTAGAGCACAGAAAACATTAATGTGCTCAAATGATCTCCCAGGTACCACACAGAACATTTACCTTCGATGTAACACATTGTGTTCCACTAAATACAGCAAATAAACTTCTCAGGCTTGTACAGGAAAACATGGTTTTACCTCCAGCTGATCTGGGGCAGCCCAAGCTGCAAAGCCAGCAATCCTCACAAGGCTGAGGAGAGCAGCTGCAATGAAAGTAGTCAGAGGAGGGAACAGTTTTTATCAGAGTACGGCAATTGTGCTGGACACAGCCCTGAACTCCCAATGTAACAGGCAACAGGATCTTCCGACACACTGCTGACTACAAAGCTACATGTTTTGTGCAAGACCAGAAGCAGGCCATGGAAAAGTTTTCATGTTCCCATGGCAAAAAGATAACAAGCACAAACGTCTCCTTTGTCTTTCATATGATTTAGCTTTCTATCAGAGAACAGCAGGACTGAAAATACACTGATAGAGCCTGCTAAGTGACCTAAACAACCAGTAACAGAAAAAGATCGTTGAGTGTGATTGAAAGCACTCAAGTTTCAGTAGATGGATCGACAGTGCCAGGTACTGCAGCACAGCCTGGGACTGCCACAATCCCCACTGCCAGTTGGAACTGGAATTAAAGGCAGAAATGAATGACTCTTGCAAATGAAACAGAAGCGACAAATGCATAATTTGGGAGTTCCCAACTGCTCGGGGAAGAAGCAATAACTGATAGAAAGCTAAGGGCTGCTGAGAGCAGCCTAACATCTCATCAGTAAAGGAAGATTTACAGTCAGCTGGGCAAACTGGGACACAAAACTGTCTTTGGGAATGTGCCTCACAGAAATGCTGCAAACTAAAGCATAAAAAACATCTTTGAAATGCTATGTATATGAAGCATTAGACAATTAATACAGAAAACTTCAGACTCCGCAATGCCACGAGCATCTGAAACAGATAAAAACCTAATTTATAGAGACATATCTAGGGCCTTGGAGGCAAAAAATAAAATAATTTAGATCATAAAGCAAAGAAACACTGGTGTTAGAATTTGGTATGAGAAGCACTTAAGGAAGGGGGTTGTCACAGGATTCATAATGCAGTTTGTATCTACATACATCTTGAACTGCCTTTGACTACCTTGCTTTACTTTGGTTTTAAATGGGGACCAAGGGTGTGGGTTGGAGAACCAAGAGCTCAAAGAGTTTCAACTGAAAGCATACTGACATCCTCAAGCATTAAGAAAAGTCTTCTGTTACCCAGACACACCCAGGTGGGGCCAAATCCAAGAAGGAGCATTAAGAGCACACATTACAGCCATACTCCAAAGCACTGCTTAGCCAGCATCCTATTTCTGCCAGGGACTGGCAGAACAACAGGGTAAGGAGATAATGCTCTATCATACCCTCAATACCTTTTCCAGCTTTCACATAAATGCAGGTCAGGGGCTTCTTAAGTCTAGAGGTTGTGTCTTTGCATTTAATGGCTTGCTCATCAATTGTCCAAGCACTTACGGAAATTATGTTTAACTACAAAAAACCTTCTCAGGCCAACATTACAAAAAACTCTTGCCTGTAGAAGTGTTAGCTAATGGTGAAAGATGGTCTCTTCCCCCTCTTTTAAAATCAGCACCTAAATAAATTTTTCTGCTTATTTCCCTTCGAGGGACTAAAATATATTAGACACAATAGGAGGGCTTTTTAGTTCAGATATCCTAGCAAGACTATTCAAGTTTTCACAAAAATAGCCAGATAACAGAAATATATATTTAAATAATGCCCACAGAAATTAAATATTTCAATGTAAATATGCATATTCCCTCCGGTATTTCATTAATTTAAAAAAAAATGCAAAGCTGTTCAAAATTTCCTTCTTTTTTATTTTTGGTGAATCCAGGCGCCTGCTTTACTTTCAGAAACCGAATGCTGTTTCCACTAGCCTCATCTATCCTTGAAGCTTATAACTTACACTACAAATATTTTTCTTGGTGTTCTGAACAGTGCTTTGTGCCTTCTCTTTGTTTTGTTATGTGCAAAGTAAACACTAATCCCCCTCCAGGCAAAAAAAGACTTACTGCTTCTATCGAAGTGACAAGAAACTCAAAGATAGCCTAAAGTTATTGTATAATAGAAATCAGAACCATAAAGTCAAGTCAGTCTTAATCTACGGGAAAAATATATAAAAATATATATAGGTAAATAAATAAATAAATAAATAAATAAATAAAAGCATGAACAAGTAGAGCTTACAAAATTGGCAATGAGAAGTCCTGAGCTTAAGTTTGGACCTCCACACAAACTGGACCACTAAGAAATCATCACAATTCACAGTCTGGATTCAGTGGCTCTATAGACCAAGGAAAGCAGTATGTGACACACAGAACATGGAAGATGACCAATGGCTGGAAGACGACCAATGGCTGGAAGACAAACTCCAGCCTTTTTCTTAATTCTGATAACAGACATACTTTTAAGAGGCAATCTAACTACATTTTCTGCAAGTACTTTGTTTTCCTTCACCTATAAAAACTATTCCACATTTGAGGTGGCCAGAAAGAACAAAACAATTACTGTGGAAAATACTTGTACCACGAGCAAACTAATTATGCATATTTATAAGGCAAATCGTTTCACTTTCAAAAAAAAAAGGCTATATGGGATGAACATTTAGTGCACAGTACATTTGGCAATAAGTCTAGCAGTGTCAGTATTCTGGTGAGGAAAGTGGTCCTAAGGGTAGATACATCTAATGACTATAGGAGAACTGATAGTAGAAGAGAATTCTTTGATGTTTTATTTAAAAGGTTTGCTCAATAATTCAATAAAGAGATCCATTATATATCAGGAAAGAGTAAGAACATGCCACAAGTACAATCCAGTAATGAATAAAAATCAAACCCACACAAGGATAGCAAGTATCAGTAATTTAGGCAGCATATAATTCACTACTTAACCCTACCAAATTAAGTTATCTGGGGTATAAACCAAGATGGATCCAAACAGTGCCCCTGCTGTAACTGTGAAAGTGAACAGATGAAAAGCACACGGCAGCTCCAATATTTTCCTTAACAGACATACAATGGTCTAATTTTTTTTATCACCTATTGATGCCAGTTTTTTTTTTCAGGATTCCAGGTGAGGCAAATATAAAAAGGAAAAACAAGGAGTATGTGTTTTGGTTTTTTATATCTATCTTTTTCACTCATTTCTGACCAAGCACTGGCAGCTCAGATAGGTATCCAATGCCAATTAATAAATCAAAACTGTGTTGTGCACGAATTTCAAGAACATGATTCAACAGGATTCATCCAAAAAGGGGATATACCTTTCCTTTGTAGAAAAACACATTGCTTTATTGCTCCTAAGTCTCAAAAAGAACATGCTGCATAATAGGATTGGATTTCTAGAATCTCTGGTGAACACACCTCCAAGGACAACTTATTTTCCCCTCATGCTGCCTGTGTTTAGTTTCACATACAGAAGATTAAAAATACTAAATTCTTACATTCCAACATACCTAGCCATTCTGTAGTTTCTAGCAGGAGCTACAGAATTATTTTGCATAACCTCACTAGGAATTTGCAAGCATCAAAGAAACCAAACCAAATTAGGAAATTAATTTCCACAGAGTCTTCCATCAAAACACTGCAAATATGTACATTTCCAACAACTCAGCATACTGCTACATAGCCATTTGCCCATAAATTCCAATAATACATAGCTCTGGGATCCCACTAGCATCCTAGAGAGTAAATAACAAGTGAGCTATGACTCTCAAGCCCCATAATCACAGTCATTGTTACCTATCCCTTATCTTTGATTCCTAAAGATTTTTCTAAAATTGCATTAGCTATTTTTATTTTATTTTTGTGCCAAAATGAGCAATTCTGAATGAAATTACAGCTTTTGGTGTCAGCTTCAGCTGTAACCCTGTTATCAAACATCACTCTCTGTAAACAAGACCTCCAGGTAGGGGATAAAAAAGGAAAGTAAAGAAAAAAATAACTTCAGGATCTCCTATTACAGCAGCAACATCTCAACTAGATATAGAAGGCTAAGCACTCTGCGCTTCCTTCCTTCCTTCCCATGAAGTAATATTGTTAATATTTATTCTATTCCAGATAATCCTGATTGTCCCTTTAGAATACATCATAGTTGGTCCCAGATGCTCCTCTGTAGGTATTGATTAATAGTAATAATTGCCATCTTTCTTTCTGACTCAGGTACCACTGAAGCACCCAAGGTCAATATCAACATAAACCAGAACTTAGAAGGACATGACAGAGGTTATATTTGCAAGGATACAAGATATTGCTTTAATCAATCTCCTACTACTTTATATTCCTAGTCTGAGGACAAATGCCACTAGGTTGATATGTCTTCAGGTAAAGAATATCTGCCTCCATTTTATTATCCTAAAAGGATTGTGAAAAAAAAATCAATTAAGAAAAACCATGTCTCTAAAAGATTACTTATGAGCAAGCTCTGAGAATTGTATAAACCTTTATGCTACAATGTCAGGCATAACTCAGAAACCAGATAAAATGAGAAACATAAGCCTGAAGAACTAGATGCAAGTGAAGCAAAATTAAACCACCTCCTGCTAAGTCTCTATTTCTTCTTGCTTCTGTAAAGCTGTAGTAGAACACTGTTCTCCTTACATATATGGCAATGGAAGTTAGAATTTGTTATACTTGCCATTACCTAAATTCCTAAAAGTCAGATCTGACAGCTATGTAAATTACAAAAATAGAAAGTTTGTGTTGTAAAGGGTTCTGGTAACATCTTGGAGCTTATTATAACTGTAGCATTGGGGGTTCATGCTAATGCTGTTATCATATCCAGATATTCATTTTCAGGAAGGCTGGAATAATTTACTGTACCATGAACAAACTCTGACTTGCCAGATTTACTTCCTCTCAAGTAGAGCTTGTTCTTTCAAACCAATCACTTAAACACATCATTCACATACACAATGTCCTCTGTTGCTACATATTTGAATAAGCAAAGTGTAAAGGCATATTTCTTCATAACCATGATCAATCAGTAGTAAAGTGATGAGCAACCATTCCAGGCGGTTTGCCCACCAATAAGTTTCCTCTCCACTTAAAAAAGAGACAGTGAGGAGGTTACTTCCAGCTACAGTTTATGTGTATCCATAAACAAAACCAAATGGTTACATACCTCAGAGAAAGTTACAACTGATATTAACACTACACTTACTTCTCCTACATTACAATTTCTCTTATGTCATGACCTGATCTGAGTGTTTTCAAAGATTTTCAATTAAAAGCAGCTTGACTTTTTCAGCATGTGAGAGACCAACATCTAAACACCTTCATTATGTAGTTTACAAACATTTTATTGCTAGTGCAATAGTGTGCCATGAGTTGATGGTTATAGCTCTAACGTGAGAAGGGGCATATGGCTCTTGTCAGACTATTCTGTTTATTTCATTCTTACAGCTGTTATGGAAGCAAACAGAAATTTTAGGTAGAACTCTCAAAACTTGAATTCGTTTCTGTAGGCATAGCTATTTATGCTAAAAGCTTTCATTTAAACAAATACCTTAGTGCAGTTGGCACGACCAAAGCAATTGAGAGTTTGTTTTCCCTTTCACAATACGACTGCTCAGTGATCCTTCACACAAATGCAGCAGTGCTTTGAGACATGCTATGACAACATACAAAGTGTTAGTGCCTGATCCTCAGGACTCTCAAAAAGAAAAGATTAAAATCTTCTGTAAGAGTTCCCCCGAGGGCCTGATAAAAAAGCCACATTTAATATTGTCGCCAAAGTTCACTGGGGCTCCAACCAGTGCACAATAAAATAGATGTGCTAAGTAACAATATTTGCCTCAACTTTCTCTGGTCTTAAGCTGGGTACCCCTACCAGGAGCACAGCCCACGATCAGATGGGAAGCCTGGGGCTACTTAAAGAAAACATTCATTCTCGTCAGCTTTTTGACAGGTTTTAAACAAGCAGATTAAAACTGCTTCCAACTTTTGAACATTAGAAATGGTCTTAGCAAAAACAGATCTGTAAGGCACAGAAGGCTGCTGGCAGTGAGAAACAAGTTGAATCAATGAAATTTACTGCCTTGCCATCTGATGGAAGAAAACACATCTCTTCAGACTGTAGCAAATAGGTGCAAATATGTTTTGTTCTAGCAAAATATTTGTTTCATCACATCTGGAAAGATTATAGCATTGTTCCTTTCCTTACCAGCAAATAACAGCAGCAGCCTGGTAGCACAGGCAGAGAAGATTCATGCCTGGAGTACCAGTTTATGGAATCCTGCAATTTCACCCAAATCTGTGCTTCCAGTTTTTGATCACCAAACACAGCAATGCATGCCCAAATGCAGAAAGCCTAATTTAATTGCTTTGACAAACACATATCTCCTCTTCTCTGTGCCTGCATTATAACCTCAGGCCCACTGCTAGACCCACAGGACATGCATGCCTTCCAAAATGGAGCTGTACACATCCCAGGGGCTCAACCAACATTGCTGCTCTTCAATCCATACATTTTGTTTGCCTACAGTAAAGCCTGTTTGCTATTGCTCCCAACACCATTCTACAGGGGCATTTGGAAACATAGAAGGGCTTCACAGCTTGGTGTACAATCAAGCTTTTAGGACAGAATGCTCTTATGAATTGAGTGTGCCCAGCAAGATTCTGGGTGCACTTATCAGCACATATCTAGCAACCAAACACATCCTATGAAAACACATCTGTGCCCAGGCAGGAGTATTAATAACCAGGAGGAATAAGTGTGCTTCACATTTCTATTAGTAAGGTACTAACTTGCTGTAAATATTAACTTTTCTGTAGTTTAGACAGCTAAATGCAAATTAATGGAAAGCTTATGGGAACATAAAGAGACTATGCTCTTAATGATCTTCTTAATACTATCTTTCAGAATACCCGTGGGAATTACAGAGAGATGCATTCCGAGATATTATTTCTAGTGCCATTAGAGCCTTAAGACACACAGATAAAAGTATAAGATGACACAAGCAAGTATAAGGGGGATTTTAGGAACTTTTAATAACTTCTTAATTATAAAAGTGTTTCTAATACAATTGTTTCCAACATGTAATTTAAATTTAATGTTTAAAAGGAATAGAAGTAATGAGCCAGTTTTATTAGGATTCCTTATTAGAATATGTCAGTTCTGCAAATTAGCAGAAGCTAATATTTCGGTATCTGCCATGGTAGAAGACAAATGGTTAGAAGACAAACAGCAATGATTCTTTGTTCAGCTATGTTCTGTGAGAGAAATCAAGCATATTCTCTAATATATGCCACTTTAAAGCATTGAGAGTGAAGAAAGAAGAAAATTCCCATCTATAAATTAGTAGGGAAAAAGCAGCTGAATAATTTTATATGGTAAGACAAAACATGTATCCTAGCTATAAGGGAGACCATTTTGGTTTTGCAAAAGAGTTAATTGTTCTAGACAAGAGTGGAACAGCTCTTCTCTAAGTAAATTAAATGCCTCCTTTTTAAGTTACTTCTAAATGGAACCAGAACAATCTGGCAAAGTTCCACCTGATAACGTGCAAGCTCAAAACAGTTGCTGCTGCAATTACCTACCCTGCCTAAATTTAGACCAGTCCCATGCAAGAGTTTTGTGACAAGGTTCAGCCCTTACACCACAAAAGTATGATCAAAGACATGCTCTGTATCATGGGCAATAAACTCTACAGCTACAGAAAGGCCCCAGGTAACCAACAGACCTCCTCACAATGCCATTATAGAAGCAATTCATTAGCTTAGAAGAGAAAACCTTACATAATTTTTGTCTCTTTTTGAGAGTTGAAGCTAGTTAGAAGTGTGTGGACAAAAAAAAAAAAAAAAAAACCAAAGAAAACAGCTCCCTTACTTGCACTGTCAGGGGAATATATCAACAGATCTTTTAAGTCACAAATTCCAGGTTTAGTTAGGCCTATGAAGCAAACAAGTCAAAAGTTCCCAGTGGTCTTGACCAGTCTGTCAACTCTGCTTTTTGTATCTCTTCTGGAAAGCAGAGCTTCAAAAGCCTCTATCTCAGGCATTAGAAAGAAATCCATAAGCACTCATTCCACATACCTGTGTGGGGACAGAGAGGACACTGCTTATGAATGCCAAGAAAAAAGCAAAAAAGAACTGTCTTAGAAACATAAATACCAAAGCTATGTAGCATCCACTGCCCTGCCATAGGCATGCATGGACCTTGCTATGTCTTTTTTTCCAGGAAGGAAAAAAGCTTAATGCTATTTGTGGGGCAAGTGATCAAAGCTATCAACCACTTTCCAAGAAATCACCCAACTTTTCCCTTTGTTTAATCTAATCTCTGTATGCAAACAACAACTTTCCACACCAGTGCTGCCATACAAATCCTGCTGGACTGTGCAAACTGGAGCCTCAGACAGGATTTAAGTACAAGCATCACAAAAAAAAAAAGTGAGCCTCCTTCTGGGTGCCCACTAAGGCCTTGCTGCAACACCTCTCACAGGGGAGCAGAGACTTCTCAACTCTCACATGCTTTGGCAAACACCACTGCAGATCAAGTAGGTCTGCCCCTCTCATTACACAGTTCTCTGCAGACCTCCCATTTGAGCCCAGCCTTTCCTTACTCAAAGTACAAACTGCAAAATTCCAGCTCTCAGTTTGGTTCCTCCAGCTCCCTGTTTCCTCTCAGTTCACATGGACTGTGATTTTCTTGCAGCCAAGCACTACCACTAAGTCCACTACATGAGTTTTCTTCTATCATAGGTCTTTCCTGCCCACCTCCTCAGCTGCCTCCACAGGTTCCTTCAACCCCCAGACACAGCTGAGAGCTAACTAGGTCCTCAGGCTCCATTAAGCTTCCCTCCTGCTAATTAAGGGTTATACCTCTGCAGTGAGCCAATCCCACAACTTCCCATTCCTATTGTGAAAAGAGGGCAGACTTCTGTAATATGTACAGAAGACATTAAGAAATTTTTAGGTTGCATTTTATGTGGAAGAAGGCAGGAAACAGACTGCTTTCTGTCATTGCAAAGATTTGCAGTGGTTTCAGAAATACAAGGTTTTTTGCTTTGAGATGGACCCTTATGCTTTAAAACCCTACAGGAATAAAATCAGATAGACCCCTTCATTCCAGAAGAATAAATAGTTTTGGCTGTTCAGCTGAGATCAAAGAGACTCTATTCAAACTGATTTTGACCTCTGTCCCTTAGATTTCAAATGAGTGTCCCAGTTGTTTGTCTATGCTTACACACATGAAATGTACTCACTTTTGACTAGGAATGTCATTTACACTGGAGAAGTTTCCAGTGAACAGGTATGTTCTTGTGGAAACTGAGTTACCATACTAGCCCTCCCAACAGCAAACAAAACCACTTCCCTCCCCAATAAAACATAAGATTTTTGTCTTAAATGCTGCAAAACTGAACACAAAGTACTCTTGCTATCACATGTCACCAAGAGCAGGAACAGCAGTGAGGAGCTGCTCCTCAACCCAGTATGGAAGTACACAATTGAATGGCCCAGTTCTTAATTTTTTGCATGTAAAGGAAGTAACCTCTACAGCCTGGTGGTTAGATCTGCTCAATGGGGGGCACATGGATTTCAGCCCTTCTTTTGGCAACTATCCAATATCAAGTATTTGGAAGAACCAAGCTCCCTCACCTTACCTTTTCTTTGGGAGTCCCCTCATCAGCAAGTGACACACTCACTCTTCCTGATCGAAAGCATATTTAATCATTTCATGCAGAACTTCAGTAAAAGGAATTCAGTAAGCAGAATACTTGAACATTTTATAGTCTCACAATTAAGTTTGGAATTCCTGCAGGCAGTAAATTAAATGGACTTCGTGCACCTACTGTGTGCATTAATGCTCTAATCATTAAGCCCTTGGATAAACAAGGAGAGGGTACAGGCCACTCTTCCATTTTCACTACTCTAATAAATAAAATTTTTCTACATCGACTTCATTTTAAACACAAACAAAAAATATGTGAAGCAATTCAACCCAGCAAGCAGCAAAATATTTTTTCTACCCTTTCTCTACCTGACCCTTCAGACCACTGTGTAGGAATGTGCCTGTGTCACACAGGGGCACCTGGATATCCACACCCTCTGAACATTCATCCCTTCCAGAGACACTTGTCTTTAGACCACCCACTACTCTTTCTAGACTGGTAGCAAAATTACACAGTCAAGTATGAATCAGATACCCATAGATTGGTTTATTAAGTATTGTGGCTGTTGTCCCAAGCCTATAGAATACCCCTTGCTCCATATTTCCTCCACTAAAAAGTACCCCTGTTCCTGAGCTACTGGGTTTTACATGGACCCTGAGCTCATTAAGTCCAGAATGGTGACAGGATTAATTTCCAGCTATGAAGGAGTTACCTCATTGTTGAACATTATTGGGACCTATATAGATGCGAGAGCTCTCCAGCACCACCAAGTCTGACACACCAAAGGGCATGCCACGTGGTCTGTTGGAACTTTATTATCAGAGAAGAAGCACCTCTGGGTTACTGATCCTTCAGTGCAAAATTTTAGTTGAGTGCAAATTTTAACATCACATACATAAATACCACTTAGATCCATTGATAGCTCTAACCTTTGGGCCTTTAACAAAAACCCCAAAACTTAACCTCAGCATGTATATTTCTCATTTTGCTATGTTTCTCTTTCCCATCTCACCTGGGAATTAAAAGAGCCAACAAATTTAAGAGCCAATAGGGCTGCAAACCAAAGTTTAGAAATCAAAAAGACAGAAGACCAACTTGCTTAATATCTACCCCACTGGAATGAACCCCAAATTTCTTTGGCATTTATCCTTAAAGCAAGCTTGACAACGGGGCAGCACAAGGCTGAAATGCTCAAAGGCAGAATTGTTCTGAGCTAATCGGTTTATGCTCATTGCCAGAGTGTTCCAGTCATTGTGTGCCCAGCACAACCTCCCTGCCTGTGCTAAAGGACAGCAGGGCTCTGGAGGTTTACTGCTCATGACTGGAAGTCTCACTCTGTATCACAATATAGGCTAGCAAATCTGTAATGAATCCATGCCAGTGCATTACAATGCAGGACAAAATAAAAAACAATGTAGACTACAAATTCATAGGATAGCTGCTTCCCAGATAGTGAAAACATCTAACTAAATGCTAGTTTCAAATCTGAGCAGCAGGCTCCTTGACTAACACTTGGCTCTCAATAAAGAGATTACTGTAGGATTAAGCCTTACCTTGGGAGGTAGAAAAGAAACAAATCTCTAATTATCTCCACTCTTGTACTCTGGCCATGATTTCTCTTTCTCTGGGGAAAAATAAGCTTTGTACTGTCTAAAGTTTAGTGTGTGCATTCTCTCAGTTTATTTTAATATATTTTAAAGTATTAATAAGATAACTTGTAACTTTTATCTTCCAGTTTTTATACGTACTTCCTAATAGGAATATTTTTTGTGATTGTTCTTGCAGCATATACACATGTTCATGCTAAAAAGCCCTTTTATAAATATTTTACTCTGTAACCTGAAATTCCCTTGGCCTAAATCAATTGAACCACTGCAGGAGAAGGAATTTTCTACTTGCAATCATACAGTTTACTTTTTGTTACTATTTAACCAAATTATTGACAAATATTTGCAAGGCAAACTGTCTGTTAATGACTAAACACCACCAAGAACAGAAATAACCTTCCTCATATAGAGAGGAATGCCATCCAAGAGGCAAAACTACTGTCTTGTTCTTCCTCCTAGGGGTAAAGTGTAAGCTGAAAGAAAAATAACTGAGGAAAAAATCCACAGAAATCTTGATCTAGAAAAGTAAAATCATGGCTATGCTGAGTGAAGAGGGAAGGAAACTGAAGTACCTGCTTTCTAACAATGTGAGAGAAGATTCAGTATGTGATCCTGAGATAGAAAATGAGAAGTTAATGTCAGACTGGAATTGCAGTTTTAAATAACATCAGAAAAACACATTAGAGAGGGGCTTTTGGTTGATTTGATAAAGAGGAAAGAAAAATGCAGAGCAATTAAGAGAAAAAAATAGAGAAATGAGGAAAACTAACAAAGCATCACATGGAGGTATAGGAAGATAGGAAAAAGCACCAATAAGATGTGAGAGAGAAACATGGATTGTTGCATGAGACAGATAACCAGATACTGCACATGAAGAAGAAAATAGAATAACCAGGAAAATTAACTAAGCTACACTAAAGAAACAAATCAGAAAAGGAAAAAAAACAACATGAAAAATAAAGAAAACCCTAAGTTATCTGTCATTTTCTCATTTGAATTAAACCTAATCTAAATTACACAGAATATTGTTTGATTTAGAGGAAGCTGGGAAGGTTTTACAAAATGTTTTGCTTTGTATTTCCCTGGAAAACAAAGTGTCCAAATCACAATTTTCCTGAACTATTTCTATTCTGTTAGGAAAAGTAGAACAAAATATTATGCTGAGTTAAACTGAATTGATGTTTAGTTTGCCTAACCAATCAATCCCTTTATCTAGGGTTAATCTATAACTAAACTTCTCCTGGGTGAATTGTTGCAGAGTTTCTGGGGAGTTATTGTTCAACTACCACATTCTATTCAATGGATTAGCTTTCCCAAGGGGAATTGCAGCTTTCCATCTGCCAAAACTGTTACATTATACAGTACTTGCAAGAAAAATCAATATGTCATGGGACACATCACCTAAACAGACCCCTAGTCTAGAGATGAAAATGGGAATAGGCCACAGAACACCTTCTTAGATATCCCCATTCCCACTTTTAGTCATTATTTCCTTCCAGTCCACAGCCTTATAATGGTTTTCTATTTCCTACTCTCATGTCCTTTCACACCCAAAGATATTTTTCTAGGCTCCATGCTCTACACCTCTTTCCACATTTCTGCCACCTTCTCTCTGTTCCCTCCTTTATTTACTAGATACCGCCTGCTAGACAGCCTAGTATGTCTGCAATGAAAAGTAATATGCTCTCCTTGGCATTTTGGGCACATCAGCCTGTCCAGGAATTTTCATTCTCAAATGGCTGTAACTCAGACCCTTTTGATGAGCCCACAAAACGGGCCTCTTGGCTGATGCTAGTTAAAGGGTCAGTGTGAGTAGAACATTAAGTCCTTGGTGTATGCTGGCAAAGAGCATACATCTTCATAGGGTCTAAAAAAAAAGAAATCATTTTTTCAATTATGTGTTGTGATGTATATGCCCAGGAAGGTAACATGTATGTATACCTGATACCTGTTGATGATTAGAAATGCTTTCAGCTTCCACTGATTTTTTTTCCTTGTCCCTAGGACTTGCTACAGATGTAAACAGATTTCCAAAAATCTATTACAAAAAATACAGCATGTACAAAAGAAATTAAGTGTTGGATCATAGATCAATTGTAACTAGATTTCTCCTGTTTGGTTTTCTTTGAGACAGCAACTTCATGTATTTTACAAGCTAAAGAAGCCTACATGTAAAATTAACTTCTATGTATTGCAAATGTGTAAGTCATTTTAGCCCTTCCTTCTGGAATCAACAAATCTCACAGGAAAAACCTTTTTGAAGCTTCCCTCCAAAGAACATTTGTGTCTGAATTATGAGAGATCTAAAGGATGAACTAGTCAAATGTTTTCCAAATCCTGAGTAAATCAGCTTTGTGTTGGGGAGGAGTTGTCTTCCACCCCCACAAAGGAATTTCAAAGGTGTGAGTTACTCAATGTACTTGTATTTTTCAACAGAAATAACAGATGTTCTCAAGTTTCTCCAAGCTGTGACTCCAACTGTTGTGCTGAAAAAAAGTCATGACCTAGCTCCTATTAGGAGCTACATACAAACATATTAAATCTAATTTTTTTCACTTTAAATTTTATTAGCCAGTTGCTTTGCCTATTTATACCTTTAAACATGATGATTTCAACGAAAAAGGGACTCATCAGACACTAAGTGAAACAATGTCAGCACTCCAACTGAGTGCCAGAGTTCTTTACAAACATTGGCAAGCATACTCAATGAACTCATGTTTTAAAAAAGTCCAATCTTTGTATCAATTCTAATGTCTCATGGTATTCAGAATACCAAAACAACAGGTATAAGAACCACAGAATTTAACCATGGATCTGTCCCTTTCTAATAACACCTCAAAACTGCAAGATTAGACCTGCTTTATCCATATTTTATAAAAGAAGTATTATTAGATGATATTGTTTGAATAAAGCACATAGGAACCAGTGATGCAACCATGGTATAAATCTCATGAACTGCTAATTTAGGACTGGACTAAACCAAGTGCACAGTGGATAAAAGCACTTTTAATAATAGCTATCATTGCATGTACATTTAATAATAGCTATCATTGCATGTACATTTTAGTCCACCATGTCCCCCACCTTTGAGCATGGCAAGACACAGCAAATGATGTGTAATTTCTGAGTTAGACCTATACCAACTGGTGATCTAGTGTATCTAAGGAAAATGGCAATTGCTGAGCCCTTTGCACCATGGGAACCCCCATGTGAGCTTCTCTCTACCCACCTCTCCATATTCACAAAACTTGCAGGACTCCAACTGGTTTTGATACTTACAAACAATTTTCTTCTCAAACTTGACAGATAAAATTGGTAACAACAGAGCACAAAAAGACTGTTACTCAACAACTTTTTTTGCCTCAGTCTTCAATGGCAACCTCTTTTCCTACACCTCTGGAGTGGATGGACAGGCAGATGAGGACTAGGGGAGCAAAGTCCCTCTGATTGTAAAGATCAAGTTCCTCCTGCTGAACCTGAATAAGGTCCATAAGCCTGTGGGACCCAATGAGGTACATCCCAGAGTCCTGAGGGAACTGGCTGATGTAGTTGTCAAGGCACTCTCCATGACATTTAAAAAGTCATGGAAGCCAGGTGACTAGAAAAAGTGAAACAATAGTGCCCATCTTTAGAAAGGGTAGAAAGAAGGACCCTGGGAATGATCACCTCTGTGTCTGGGAATCTGAAGAGATTGTCATAGAAGCTGTGCTAAAGGCACATGGAAGACAGGAAGCTGATTTGAGATACCTAGCATGGACTGACCAAAGGGCAAGTCTTGCCTGACCAGCCTAGTGGCCTTCTTTGATGGAGTGACTACATCAGGGGACAAGGGAAGCTCCACAAATATTATTTATCTGGAGTTTTGTAAAGCCTTTTACAGTGTCCCTCTAAACATCATTCCCTCTAAATTGGAGAGAGAGGGATTTGAGGGTGGATTGGGGATTAGTTGGATGGCTGAAGCAGTCGCTCAGGAGTCCATACTGGGATCGGTGCTATTTAATATCTTTGTTAATGACATAAATGAAGGGATCAAGTGCACCTTCAGCAAATCTGCAAATGACCCTAAGCTGAATGGTGCTGTTGACACACCTGAGGGATGGGATGTCATCCAGAGGAATCCAGGTCCAGAAGCTGGGCCATGGGAATCTCATAAGGTTTACAAGACCAAGTGCAAGGTGCTGCACTTGGGTTGGGGCAATCCCTGATATCAAAACAGGCTGGGGGATGAAGGGATCAAGAGCAGCTCTGCCAAGAAGGAGTTGGGGATTTTGGTGGATAAGAAGTTGGATATGAGCTGGCAATGTACTCTCATAGCCCAGAAAGCCAAACGTGTCTTGGGCTGCATCAGAAGCAGCATGGCCGGCAGAGCAAGGGAGGTGATTCCGACCCTCTGCTCTGGTGAGATGACAAGATTCCACCTGGAATGCTGCATCCAGCCCTGGGGTCCCCAGCACAGGAAGGACATAAACCTGTTAGAGTGAGTCCAGAAGACAGACACCAAGATGATCAGAGGATTGGAGCACATCTCCTATAAGGAAAGGCTGAGAGAACTGAGATTGCTCAGCTCAGAAAAGAAGGCTCTGGGGAGACCTGCTTGTAGCAGGTCCAATACCTGAAGGGTGTCTACAGGAAAAACAGAGACCTTTTATATGGACATGTAATGGCAGGACAAGGGGGAATGGCTTTAAACTGAGAGAAAGTAGGTTTAGGTTAGATATTAGGAAAAAAATCTTAACAGTGAGGGTGGTGAGACACTGGAACAGGTTGCCCTGAGCAATTGCAGATGCCCCATTCCTGGAAGTGTTCAAGGTCAAGTTGCATGAGGTTCGGAGCAACCTGGTCTAGTGGAAGGTGTCACTGCCCATGGCAGGGGGGTTGGAACTAAATGATTTTTAAGATCCCTTGCAACCTAAATCATTCTAGGATTCTAGGATAAATTGGTCCATATATTCAGAACTTGTTACGGGCAGGTTGATAGACAAGTAGCATGAAACCAGGTAAAACAGTAATGTTGCACAAAATTTATGCAACCTATTCTGCATACATTAAAACTGCCTGACTAACAGATCCTAGAAGGTAATTACCATGGTGAAATCATTAACTAGTACTGTGTTAACTCTGGGGAGCTCTGCAAACAAAGATTCTCTTTTAGTTTTTCAGAGACACAAGAGAATAGTATCTTTCTGTTCAGGATTTATGGGCTGAAATACTAAGAGTTTGTTATCCAAGTCAGACAAGCCTACAACAGTAAAGCCTTCACTTAAGAGCTCTGTTGATAACACTAGTCACTTGTTACAGACATATTCACAATCCCAAGAAACTTTCTTTAACACAATTCAGGTCGCACTTTGTTACTTTAGGAGATATCAGATGATTGCAAGCCACTAAAAAAGTGTATTTAATTTTGTCTCTCTCATAGCAAATAGCACCATTTTAAGTTTAATAAAATTAAATACACAATGCCTATTCTTATAGTATTGTCTCAATCAAAATATACTTTTGAAGAAAATGGAATGTTTTGCCTGCTGTCAAATGAACAGATCTTACAAAAAGTAATTTTTGTACTGACTTGTTTTCTACACTCACCAACCAAATATTCAGGGCCCCAGCTCTCTACACATTCATGACTAAAAAGACAATAATGTGCAGTCTTTGAGACTTTTTCAGATAAAGGAGAGAGCCTTCCTCACCTGTAGTCAGAAGTTTTGTCAGTGTGATTTACTCATAGAGTGTGTATGTCATTTGAATTGCTTAAGTCAAAGAACTTTTCACCACGTACCTGGTAGAATTAATACTTAATACCCAGATGAATAATAGGGTTTTCAGCTTGGGAATCAAGTCTTCCTGAATACCAATGTCAGCTATCTATAGGTGATTACTGGGTATATACTCCACCTTTTAAAAGCATAAATATTCTGAAAACTCATGGCCCAACACCTTAATTAGCCAGACTAGTAGACAAGTAAAAAGACATTTTATTATCAGCTCTATTTGTTCCTGAGTGCTAGGGAAAAAAATGGTTTCGCTTTTCATTACCTGCATGGAGAAATTACTAAGACATCTGCTGAGAATTGAACTGACATCACTGAGATTAAACTTTGTATAACTTAGTATCAGTGAATGGCATCAGGGACTCATCAAGACCACAGAGGAACTGAAGCTCTCTCTTCTCATCTGGCATATGTGTTCACACTACTGAGGGCTCACTCTTACTGGGGGTTTTGAGAGTAGTTTTTACCCTTTCACTATTCATTCCACAGATTCTCTTGTAATTAGTCCAACAGCATGAAAATGATAACTGGATATTTTTAAAGGTATTTTTATCCACTGTGCACTGGATGGAATCATGCTCTGTGCTGGGCTCAGCATTTCATGAGCTTTACTGCATGGTTGCATCACTGATTCATTCAATTAGGAACCTGATAATATTTATTTTATAAAATATAGAAGATGTGACTACCTTAGTAGTTTTGAGGTGTAACTAGAAAAGGACAGATCCCTGACAAAATGGTTTGGTTCCTGCACCCATTCTTTGGTATTCTGAATACTTCAAGATGCTAGACATTATGCAAAGACTGGGCATTTTTAAACTAGAGCCATTATAAGGCAATAAAGTAAAAATACAGAAAGGAGTCAGGCATATTGCAGGGAGCTGTGACATGGCAAACAACCATATAGAAAAACACTTTAAAAATTTTTTGCTTCCCATACATCTCTTTAATGTAGGCTGCCACAGAGAATAAAACAAATGCCCTACATAAACTAGTGTATTATGTCAATAGAGTCATCTTTATCAAATGTACTTGTAATCTTGCCAAAGAACGATATGAAAGCTATTTGACAAGACTCATTTTTCTTGAATAAAACAGACACTTTGTGGTCATGAATGAAAATGTGATCTTCTAGCTGCTAAATATTGAAAGCATGCAGATCTAATTTCTCTAGCTTTTTGTCCACCTCTCAGTGATATTTAAAATCTCCAAGAATCTTAAATTGCATACCCTGACAATTATTCTAATTTCTGCTCCTGTCTTAACCCTTTTAATTGGTTTTTGAAAAGTATAACCTATAATAGAATATTCTTTACTCTATATTCTTTACTTTATTCTACCTGCACATGAGGTGATAAAACAACAGAATTTCCAAAAGGAACAGAAACAGGGGGGGAAATGCCATTTTATATTAGCTCTCCATAAAACCAAATTTTGTAGAACCACTCATAGTTCCGTGCTAAAAGAAATGTGGCCAGATATTTGTCCAGTCAGCACTGTGGGTGAATTTGGCTATGATCCTGGTAAGGGACCTGTAAAACACATCACCATGCCCCCAGCACTCCATGCTGAGCATGGTTCTCACTGAATGAATCAAACAGAGTGACTACAGCCCCTCAGGGTGCATTCTGGTAATTCTACTAAGCCAGTAACAGTCATCTGTCAGAAAAGGCACAGTTCCAGTCCCCTTCTTTCTCTCAGTCCCTGAGGCAAATTTATGCCTGGAATCCACAGACTTAAGCAACTTAAGCAACTTTGGTATGGCAAATTAAACAGCCTATGCTGAAACTACTTCCTGGAAGTATCTTACAGACTTAGAAACAAGACAAGTAACTTGGTTTACTGTATTTTTATTGTTAATACTACTCTTAAAATTACACCTAAACCAAAGCTAAACCCATCCTCACTGTAGCTTGCACTGTACAGACATAAAAACAACAAACTGTTTTGCCTTTGAAGTGCCTTATAGAGAAAAGATGAGCTGGAAGAGTTTATAACTGGTTCATATGAAAAAGCATCTCCAGCTAAAGAGTTATGTAGCTATGCTCAGACTTTGACAAAGCTCAAGGCAGAGACTTGATGCTTGAAAAAGAAGAGAAAGAAGGGTTTAGAGCTATTACACAGACTTTGTGCTATGCATAATCAGCAGCATGGGTGAAAGCATGAAAGCGAATGTACAAGACTGCCTTAAAATACTGGTATCATTTGTATAATGGCGATGAGGGACACTTCTTGGTGATGTAGACTAGACATGGCTTGAAAAGTAAAGAGAAGTCATTTATATCTCATGCAGTGAAGCAAGAGATCCAATGGCATTGTGCAAAAAAAACCCAGTGACAGGACTAGAACAATGAGCTGAGAAAATTACCTTTGCAATTGGACAGAAAGACAATGAAAGGTGTTGTTAAGTGCATATATGTTATGCATATAGCTCCTGGCAGCTGGTTTTCTGGCTGGGGGAGGGGGGTGGGGGGGGAAGTAGAGAGACCATGGAAGCTGAGAACAGAAGGTAAGCCAAGCACACCTGAAAAGATAAAAAGCAGTGACAGGACAGACACCAACTGTTGAAAACAAAGCACAGCCCACAGATTAACAATTTGAACAGCTGTTTTGGATGTGAAAAGAGACAGCACAAGTGCATCTACCATTAAGTGAACTGTAATTAAAGGTTAGAAATACTGGTAAGAAATTTATACAGATCTGAGACTGCAGTCTGGAAAGCAGCAGTAATGAAGACTATCTCAAAACCAGTATCAGTCCTGAAACACATAAGCACAACTGAATTCAAGGTAACCCAGACAGTTCTTGGTGTTTGCTTTCTTAAAACAGAGGTGAATCTCAATTTAGTTTGAAGGAATTACAATATATTTTCTGTCTTTTTCCCAGCGTCTCTAAAGTTTTCCCACTGGGACTTAAAAACTGTGAACAAGCAGAGATGAAGGGCAAATCTTAAGAAAGGGCCTGTCTTCTGCCAGAACTCTTGAGCACTGATTTGGGGATACAAAGAAGATGTGGATTTGGATTAGCAGGCTACCCATTGATTCTCCCAGCATACTGAATCCCCCTGGATTGTAAGGGCCTGGATATAGTATAAAGAGTAAAGGAGATCCTGCTTTGTCCAAGAGAAGAACTTTTATTTTCTCATTCTGTCCAGGTGCTGTTGTGCCATGGAAAAGGGATTTGCTGTAAGCCTTTAAGTGTTGTACACTGACCAAATTTTCTATTAAAAAGTTCCATGTGGACAAATCAGACTGCAGCACACATTTAGGAAGACTCAGGAGACTTACGGGAGTACTTTCATGCAGTGATAGCAACAAATACTATGACAGCTAGCAAAATTCAGCTGTGAGCTGCTAATTATTGTGTGCTCTAAATGTCTTTCACAGACTAAAACCCTCTGCAGTTCGGGCTCTCAGTCTCCGAAAGGCTTATCTGGAGTTTATTCTCTGGAGGCTGTGGGGAGAAAGGGAATGATCTTTCCCTGACTAATTATGTAGCTTTACCTGCCTTCTCAGATAGAAGATGAAATGTCAGTTTTGAGAGTTTTTATATTTTGGGTTTTTTTCCTTTTTCATATTTAAAAAATAGTTACTTGGTTTTGCACTTATTCTAAAATAAAAAAAAAAAGTTTAAGTTTTTTGACATATAGGGGTCTAAGAAATGATCCACCATTATTTTCCCAGGAGGAGGCAAAGTTGCCTGTGGGATAATGAATGCCTCTTTCTGTACTTGCATACAGCCTGGTGGTGTGAGCCCAAGCTGTATCCAACCTGTGAAGAAATTATACCACTCCAAGGCTGCCTTATAGCGGGGAGAGGTGCCATCTTTCTAGCATGGCCTGTAAGGAATCAAAGACAGGATTATCCTGTGATACTAGCTCACAGCACTAGTAAGAGGAAATAGTCCTGTAAATCTTTAATATTCTACGTACTATACCTTGTTAGGGTTTTCCTCCTTTCCTTTTCTAGGACTAGAATCAATTTGTGTTTCATTGTGATCCTCAAGTTGTGAACTTCTAAATACACAGCCATCAGGTCTTGCAGTCAGACAGCTCTTCATGGCACTCTGTCTGGGTTGTCTGGCAGGCTTTCACATGACACTGTCTTCTCAGCATAGTAACATTCATCTGGTTTTGGTGGAACACAGTTACTTGCAATATCTTTATTTTCTACTTGCTAAATGCATTTACTGACCAACATTTCTCACCTAAATAATAGCACAGCTTTACATAGCCTTCGCTTCTGGCCAACAGAGTCCCTTTCACTGAATTATGGAATTGTTACAATGTTTTAATTCTCTCTATACTGTTTTCGAATGTAATGTTTTCCTTTAGAAAATGGGGTTTGCTTCCACCATCTTGTCTAGGTTAAATCTCATAATTTTTAAGCCACAGTTCTGCATTTAAATATGAGGACAAGAAAAAAAAAAGGTACCCTTCTACAAACTCATCAGGAGTTTTTATCTTAGACATGTTTTATTGTTTTCAGCAAATAGAAAACCACAAGCTTGGGTATCAACAGTCAAGTCTGTAGCTTATAAATGGAATTAATAACATCACAGCCATAAGTTTAATATTTTGCTTGCATTGTTGCCAGCTCCCTGATCTCCGTGCACTCGCTGTAAAAACAAACCTCTGGTGCGGGCCCAGAATAAGAATATATTTGCGTTTTGCCCCAGTGTTAGGTTCTGAGTTCCTGTCTGCAATAATTAATTATAAACCACTGCTCCCAGGCCTTCCTCTCTATTACTGTTTTCTAAAGAGCAGCTCCTGATTTTGTATACAGGATGATTATTATTTCTTCCCAGGTGTATTACCTTACATTTATCTATATTAAATCTCATTTCTCTTTCCTCTGTCCATCTCTCAAAAGTTTTCCCTAATTTTATTCTCCAGTGAGGAGAGATCCTTTCTCAGAGCTGCTTTGTTTATGCAATGCATTGCTAGAAGTGCATAATAGGTAAAATAACTGTGTATCACTTCTAGACTTTTCATTTCCTCTTTTCTGCATTCCAGTTCTGCTCCCTCTGATGTAGTCATTGACTTCAATTCAATCAAGAACAAGCATTTAAAGAGCTGGTCCATTGTTTTGATAATGGCATTAGTCCAGTTATTGAAATTTCTTAATCCTTTGTTTGGATTAAATTTCTTGTTCTCTTCTGAAACAAGCTCAGGGAATGAGAGAAGAGATTAAACTATATTACACTGCATCCCAAGCCTACAAAAAGTAATTCATAAAAGTGATTTGTAAATAATCTCAGTGTCTGCTGGTTTTCTGCACCTGAAGGAAGTTGTGTAATTTCATGCCAGCACTTTCATCTTGGCATGTTTGGATTCATTTGTGTTTCTGCTGTATCCAAGTTTGACTTTTAGCTGACAGATTCTTGGTTCTGGGCTTGCTTTTGGCACAGCAGCCCCAGTACTGTACATCACCATTGATTTGTACCCTGATGTCTCTGAAGTCTTCTATAATTCTCTCTACATATCAGGAAAATTAAGATGAATTAGCTGAGAGCAACCCTTTGGGTTTTAGAGATCCTTTGACAAAATCTTGCCCAGGAAGTAGATTTGCCTGGTCCCAGCCAGCAGTCTAACTGAATCCGAGCAAGGCCTTCATACAGAGAAGAAAGTGAATCTTTTCTACCACTGTCACTCGAAATGTTCTTGAAATGCTCTATAGATGACAAGAGTTGCTGCAGTAGTTTCTCAGGGGTTTGGGAGTTCATGCTCCCTTCCTGGCTTTGGCACTAATGATCATGCAGTCCCGCAGGGAGCCGGCTCAGCAATGGAGCTAATTAATTACTGCAGACAGGAGCTCAAAATCTAACATTGTTGAAAAATCAACTGCCTGTGCTGTTTTGTCTGCAGCTGGTCTCTAATGGCTGCATTTGGGGAAAATCTTTAGCACAACTAAGAGCAAAAATGCTCTCTTTCTTTCTGTCTCACTCTGCTGTTAAACTAATACAGCAGTGAAGGATGGAATAGTACCAAATGCAACAAACTAGAAAGTGGCTAACTAATGTCAAATTAAGAAAAATTAGTTCTTAACAGTTTTAACATTAGGGTACTCTTAGGAAAGATACAGCTAAAAAGTAAGACTGGAAGAGACCATCTCAGTCACTGAGTCAGACCCTGCAAACACAAGCTGTCATTCAATAATCGAGTCCAGAATTATCCACAGAATATTGACCCTGCATGTTTACATACAAGACAGGTCTCTTTCATCATTTTACAATAATCTTAAGACCTACTGTGAACACAAAAAGTCTCATCAATAATATGCTTCAGGAAACGAAAAAAATGAAATCATGGACATTGTCCATGTCTGAAGACATAGATTCCCAATCCTGCCTTTCTCCCTTCCCCTTCCCACCACATGTAACAGCACACTAGCATCAAGTCAGGTCACAAGTTTAAAAATCACTGGATAAAAGAGTAATTAATTTTCAGGTACATCAACCCCCTGAAATCAGTGGAGAACCAGCAAGATTTTTTGGGGTTTAGTTCAAGCTTAGTTCTTGGCTGCAAAGCTCCCTGGACCAGGCTCCTGCTCAGCTGCAAAAATACCAGGACAGACCACAATAGCTCTGACTTAGATAAGGACAAACTGCTATGGAACTGTACTTCAGAGGTGAAATTTCTCATTGCAGCAAAGCCAACTAAATGGTTAGCTGCCACTGAAAAGAGCAGCTCCACACAAGTCTGTCCCAATTGGCGCTGCTATTCAATAAACTATTCAGTAATTACTTACTTTTTATGGTGATGCTTATTTTCTTCTAGTTCAGCTTGCCATGGCCACCAGAAAAAATGGAAATGCGTGGCCAAGGAGGAGGGGGAGAACCAGAATGATCTCATTTTTTTTGTACTGGCAAACTGCAAGCATTGTGGTTACATTAGAAAGCTGTGCTGCATACGCAGCTCCCCTTGAATGTTCCTATCTGCTCTTTTACCATTTGTGTCCCAGTACCCACAGTCATATAGCCTACGTTAGACAGGATCAATGCCTAATCAAACTCAAGAAATCTGGAGAAGTAAAAGGTTTTTTCCTTAATTTTCTTAACTCTTTTCTTAACATCTGATGGTGGTGTTCCCTGATTGAGTACATGTTAGAGCTGAATAAGATTTGCCTGTCTGATAGTGCAATAAGAAAAAGTTGTGGTAGATAAGGAGTTGGAGGAGTGGTAGACAAAATTTTCAGATTTACCAAGGAGGTCCATTCCTAAGTGAATGTTGGCAACAGCCTGCATCAAGCACAGAGCTGGACTAGATGATTTGCACATATCCTTCCCAAACATTTCTGTGATGCTATAATTCTCTACCACAGGAATTAAAGTCATATACCTGTACTCAGAGCAGTTTTTGTACATGTGCCAAATAAGATAAACAAATAAGTGCATTTCAAACTTGCACAAGCTATTAATGACAATGTTTTTCTTACCAGTTTTGTATGTGTCCAAACATAAGCCAGCCAGCTCTATTAAATTTCAGCTTTTCTTGGGTAAAACTCCTAACTGGGTGCTATGTCCACTTCCCTGCTTCCCAGAAAAAGTCACTCAGAGCTTTTACAGAAGTCTTCCACTGTGTTCTCTCAGTGCTTCTTCACTCTTATTCCTCTCTTATTTCTTCTACTCTGAGCACAGCAATAGAATAGTTCTCTTCCTAATGTAGAACCTCTCCTACAGGAAGAACAAAATGAACTCCTCACAATGTAGCCCTTCCCTCTTGATTTAGCAAAGGGGGATTACAATTTCTATGTATTAGTGGGATTTATAGATCATCTAAGTAGCAAAATGAACATTGTATGCAGATCTGACAGACATTGCTCCTCTAATCCAGAGCATGCATTAGGTAGTGCAAGCACACATTGAGAATGCAAGTGTCAGACCTCCACAGTTCCAGGCACCTTATCTACCAATCTATGGACACATGCAATGTATCAGCAAATGCCAGCTGTAATACATAATAACTGATGTTCTTCTGTATGAAAAAAGGGAGCAACTATTAGGATGTGACCTTGCTCTATACACAGCATCAGAAAAAGGAGTGCCCATGATTCAAGAAGGATATATAAGCACTAGAAAAAAAAATTCAGAGGGCAGAAAAAAAGATCCAGAGGTTGAATAATAACACCTAAGGTATAAGTTTTAAGACATCTATTAAATCTGTCAGAGAAGAGTGGTGTCTAGATCATTGCACCCAGGTATACACACACAGAAAAGGTACTTGATTGTAGGGTAAGCTTTTCAGTCTTGCAGACAGAAACATAAAAAGACATAATGAATGGAAACTGGAGTCAGACAAATTCAGGATTGAAATTATGTGATTTCTTAGCAGTGGGGGTAACTAGACATTGGAACAACTTACCTGAGGAGGTGGTAAATCACCACTGCTTGGAGTCTTTCAGGCAAAATGAGGTATTTTCCCAGGAGACATATTCCAGTCCAGCCTCTAGGAAATCTCCTGAAAGAGATTAGGCAAAATGATCACTTGTTTACAGCCTATGAGACAGGAAGCTTTTTCATACAAGTCTATAAACGTACCCCAACAAAGTGCCTGCTATGCTTTTTGAGTGGTGAACTGAGGCTGGGCATAGAGTATCAAATTTATTATGTCCCTTCAGGAAGAAATAGTGCCCTTGTATCCCAGGCACAAATTTGATTTAAATATTTATCATCTGGTAGCAGCAGATGGATTTAAAAAATAAATAAATAATTTTTTAAAAGAACAGAAATCAAACATATACTGCTTATAAATATTTACGTAGTTTTCATGGATAATGTTGGCTTTTGTGTTTCTCTCTTAAAAAGCATTTTGCCAAGTGCCATGACTTTAAAAGTCAGAGATATCTAGCTGTGCATGCATATATTTTTCTGGCAGGCACACTGAAAAAAAAACCTAATTGAAGATAACATCAAAAAGAATTTTAAAAAATTTTAAATACCCAACTTTTGATAACTTACTCTGTGTGTGCCTTTTACTAAGCAATATTATTTTTTAAAATTTATGTTCCCATTATGAAATGGTTGCTATCACAGCCATACCTTGAATAAGAAAAAACTGGTTGATGACATTATAAAGTTTACAACAATTGCTCAAATCTTCAGGGAACTGCATCCGTCTCTGTGACATTAAACAATTGAAAAAGTGCCAGAAGCAACCATACCAATATCAAAAAGCTATGAATTCTCATAATTTCTGTAATTTCACAGGTGTCATATCTTAATACATTGTGTCCAAGTATATTATGCAACATAGTTGCTTGCTGACTTGCCACGGGTCAATTATCATAGATTATAGCACTGTTTGGTTTGGAAGGGACCTTGAAGATCAGCCAGTTCCAGCCAACATGCTATGCACAGAGACACCTTTCACTAGATCAGATTTCTCAGAGCCTCATCCAACCTGATCTTGAACTTCCAGGGATGGGGTATCCACAACTGCTCAAAGTAACCTGTTCCAGTGCCTCACCACCCTTACACAAAGGAACTTTTTCCTAATATGCAATCTAAACCTAACCCCTTTCAGTTCAAAGCCATTCCCCCTTGTCCTATCACTACATGCCCTTGTGAAAAGTCTCTCTCCAGCTCTCTTGCAGCCCCCCTCTGTGTTCAAAGGCCATAATCAGGTCTCCCCAGAGCCTTCTTTTCTCCAGGCTGAACCACCCCAACTCCCTCAGTTTTTCCTCACAGGAGAAGTGTTTCAGCCTCCTGATCATCCTGCTCTCCTCTGGACTCATTCCAACAAGTCCATGTCCTTCTTATGTAGGGGACCCCAGAGCTGGATGCAGCATTCCAAGTGGTGTCTCATGACAGCAGAGTAGAGGGCAGAATCCCTTCCCTCACTCTGCTGGCCATGCTGCTTTTGATGCAGCCCAGGACACACTTGGCTTTCTGGGCTGCAAGTGCACATTTTTTTGTTCATGTCAATCTTCTCATCCACTCTCATCCCCAAGGCCTGGGATTGCCCCCCCCCCCCCCACAACGTTGCACTTGGCTTTGTTGATCTTCATGAGGTTTGCAGAGTCCCACATCTCGAGCCTGTCCAGGTCCCTCTAGCACAACCATGCCCTGCAGTGTGTCAACTGCAGCAGAGTTTGGTGTTGTCAGCAAACCTGCTAAGGGTGCCCTCAACATCCCTTTCTATGTCACCCTGCAAAGGTGCTAAACAGCGCCGGTCCCAATACCGACCTCTGAGGAGCACCACTCCATTTGGACACTGGGCATTGACCACAACTCTTTTGAGTGAGACTATTCAGCCATATCCTTATCTGCCAACTGATCCATCCATCAAATCTGTACCCCTCCAGTTTACAAACAGGGCTATTGTACAGGATAGTGTCAAATTCTTTGCACAAGACCAGGCAGATGATGTCAGTTGCTCTTCTCTTATCCACCAATGCTGTTACCCCACTGTAGAAGGCCAACAGGTTTGTCAGATTTGCCCTTAGTGAAGTCTTGCTGGCTGTCACCAATCACTTCCTCATTTTCCATGTGCCATAGAATAGTTTCCAGGTGGATCTGCTCTATGATCTTGTGAGATATGAAGGTGAGACTGACTGGCCTCTACATCTGAGACTGACTGGTCCCCTACATCTTCCTTTTCCCCATTTTTAAAGATGAGGACTACACTTCCCCTTTTCCATTCAGAGGAAACTTCACCAAACTGTCACAGCTTCTCAAATACAATGGATAGTGGCTTAGCCACTTCCTCTGCCACTTCCCTCAGAACCTGTGGATGTATCTCATCTGGTCCCATGAACTTGGGCACCTTCAGGTTCTCAAAACCTGATCTCCTAGAGTAGAACTCGATCTTCTTTCTTCTCCAAGTCCTTGCCTTTGCCCTCTGTAACTTGGGCACTGTGACTGGAGCACCAGTCAGTGAAGACTGAGGCAAAAGAGTTGTTGCTTACCTCAGCTTTCTCCATATACTGGATAACCACATCCCATTCCTTACAGACAGGGCCCACATTTTCACTAATCTTTCCTAGTTATTACAGATAGCTCAGGACATTCTAATCAAACCTCTGTCTCATCTACCTGTCAAATGGAAATGAAAAAACAGAGAGAAGTTGCCAGAATGACTACTTGAGATCCTTTAAAAAATACAAAAAAAGGAGAAAGATCTTGTAATACCCTTTATCCCACAGGTCATTCTGAACACTGCATCTTGAACCACGCTTCTTCAGCTTATCTTGTTCTTACAAATAAGCACTAACTTTCCTACAAACATCAAATTGAATATTCAAATTTTGAAAGAACGCTATGTTTATAGATATACTAAACAGTTATTCAAAGACAGAAATTCTGCAGTCAGTGCTTTGGGGATATATTTGCCATCCAGTTACATAGACACAGAATTTATGTTGTAGTCATGATTGTATCTCCAATCTGAAACATTGCTTTGTCTCACTGAAGGGGGAAGGCAGGTCTCCTGATAAATGTACTGGAGGAGAATGTTTTGCTCTTTGTCATACTGCTGTCTGCCTCCATGACCTTGCAGCAGATATTCACAATTTCTATAAACTTCTGGTGACTGAAAAAAATTACCATCCCCTTCTTTCCTGCTCCTCTCAGTACTTACAGCCTTAATTAGGAAGTAAAACGGAATGGTTTTAAGAAGCAGCTACGTTGGATGCCCATTATTCACAGCAACAACTCAGAGCCTGAAAAACACACTTAAAAGTGCATCTTCTGTTTTTACCAAGAAGGAGGTAAGCCCTGGAACAAAGCCACATCTGACACCTGTACGTGGCAAATGCATCTGTTACTGAAGCTAAAACCTACAGGGGTAATGAACAAGAGGCCACAAGCAAACAATTTCTCTCTCTGGATACACACATATGGGCTCATGCAGCAGCCTTGTGCAGAATTCCTCCAGCCAGGTCTGAGCCGGACTCACAGGCACTGTATACTTGCATGAAACCACAATGTTGTATCTGACCTAATTAGCACCATGTCCAACCTAATTAGCACCACCTACCACAGGGTTAAGTACTTTGGGTGCAACAACACTCATACACAAGTCTACAGCTGCTGTCTCCTATTACACAAGTAACTCGATGAATATATGCTAAGTTCTGTGCTCTGTTGCATGGTGCAGAGGTGCCCCCTGTCATGTTGGTGTTGCTTGTTTTTAAATAGCAAACACAGATAATTTTATTTTATTGCTTCCAAGGCAATATGCTGCTTTGCTCACTGCTGTTTTTCTATACCATGTCTATTTAAGTGAATGGGAAAAAGAATGCTTAGCACACCAAGATACTAGGATGAAATATATTTAGGATATGCTTCTACATGTGTCTAAAAAGAATCCAAACAGTAAAAAACAGCTAGGTGAAAAGAAATCCCCAAGTCTCTGTGCTCAGCTGCCCATGTAAGTGCTGACTCTCTGCTATCATATCTCTGGGGCACTAATTTACAATTCTGTAAGATGTTACTGTAAACTGCTTAGTAGCAATGCTATGTCCATTTGCACAAGCATGAATGATGATCCAAGGTGTGAAAGAAACAGAAAATAATCCTCTGATATTTTTATATGACCTTAGGGAAGTACATCTCCTCCAGGGCATAGCTTTGGGAATTTTTTTCTCTTAAAAAAAAAAAAAAAAAAAAAATATATATATTCTATTTAATCCCTTTTAGCTTATCAAATAAACTGATAGACTGTGCCTGTTTCAAGTTAACACATGGACACATTAAGTGTAGTAATGAAATCCAAAATTCCTACAAGCAACAAAAACTGGGCATTATCTGCTGGCAGTTTATAGTATGTGTCACGGCATGAGAAAATCTTGAGAGATTTGAAAGATGCAGCAATTGCTCCAGGGAGTGTATTCCATATGTTGAGGGTGACCAGAAGGACATCATTAACACAGCTACGAGAAAAGCAGATGGAGTAGATATGGAGACTGAGAGAAAAGAGGACAGGCAACGACAGGAAAAGACAAAGTTGTGAAGCACTGTGGTGCAACCGAGGCCCAAGTTGAGCTGACAGAGCACCCAGGGGCTGTTGAATGGGTGGGCTCCATGGGCTCTTGAAGCAATAGCCAGGAAAGCCCTCAGAAGGAGTGAGTGCTTCTGTGCTGGGTTAGCTCCCCCAGCTGGCTCACTTGGGTGAGTTAAGCACCTGTGTTGGCACAAGGGGAGGGACAGGAACCAGCCCGTGCTGGGGGCTGAGGAAGGAGGTGCAGCACCACCCTGCTGGCAGCAGGCAGCTATTAGCTTGGCTCATCATCAGAATCAGGTCACAGCCTAACAGCTGGCAACAGCCCTACATAAACCAGCACAAGCCATGGCTGCTCTGCAGCCCTGCATCTCTCACCACTTGTTCCTGCTGCAAACCCACCTGCCTCATAGCCATGTCTGGAGAAATAAGCTGGTTGTAAAAGGCTCCTCTCCTCTCTCCCCGATGTTATTTTTCAGCCAAATCAGGTTCCTAATCTGGTTTATCACACAGCTGAACAAAACAACTGTGCCAGCAAACCAGCAGGCATATCAAAGAGACAGGCATGGATGGCTGAGAGCAAAAACTGTCTTAGGCCAGCACAGCTGCCAAAAAAATTGTCAAACTGCATTCTCAGAGGGCTATAGGGTTTGCAGAGACAGGGAAATCTATGGAGATAACTAAAGAGCTAAGTACAAAAAGGAACCACAAAAATAGGCCAGGGAGATAAGTGCAAGAATAGTGTTTCAAGGGACCTTTTTGACAGGTCAGGTCAGGCCTGGGAAAAAAAAAAGCTGTCATAAGCAGGATGAGAGATAACAAAAGCCTAAAAAGGCATATCTGTGATGTGAACAAAGATAAGAAGATACTTTGGAGAAGAAAAGGAAATAAAATTCATATACATCAAGATAAACAGGTCAAAAAAAGAGTGAAGTCAAAGATGACTCCCATGACTCCTACAGGTCTGATTGACAAAGTGTAATTGTGTAGTTTCCAGACAGAATTGCAAACTCCTTATTCAGGAAAAAACAGTGGTCCTTGTGTAAAGACTGCAGATGGTGTTTCAACTCAGGAGATTCTCTGAAACAATATACTACGTTTCCTCAACGGGTGGAAGCTTTTAATCCTGAATGCCTTCCTAAACAGTTTTTTCAAATTAGCTTGAAAACTAAAATATTTGCACTTGCTCATAGGGAGAGTAGTGGACAGTATCAACAGCATTGCCATGGAGGACAGGGGTCAAAATTTTTCATAGGCTTTGTAAGTCTTTACTTAAGAATCCAGAATGGGCCAAAGCCACTTCTCTCAGCCTTTACCTTTGTTGGGGAAGAAAGGGTATTCAGATTCAGAAGCCTTGACTCTGCCTACACTGTAATTTTGTTACTGTCAAAACGTAGAACTGCAGCTTGGAGTGTTTAAGAGCTGATTTTGATGACAAATTATTACATCAGGATGTAAAATGAGTCCACATTTGTCTGTTTCAGTAATGGAATGAAAAAGTAAGCCACTCTCAATTTTTGGAATTATACCCAGCTTCTAGAGATATATCCAGGCAATCTTGTCTCCTTCAGTGCCATCCAGTGGAATTAATGTGAAATATCACTCATGCACAGGGAGGATATTAAAAAATACAACAGCACAGTGCACACAAAACAGTTCTACATTTTCAGGAGGTGCTGCTCATACCAAGTAAATTGCAGGTTGTCAGGCACATTGGTATAACAGTAATGAAAACAGAACCATGATTTCCAGTAGCTATAATTCAAATTAGATCTGACATTGTTGCTGTATTCTCAGGAAAGCTCCTTATATAATTTCTAAAATAGTTATTTGTGTCTGAAAAATATGTAGGACATACAAAAGTCACACTGGTACAGCATGGCATAATGATTTAACAGCATCTGTTTGTGTAATGCTCCTATCCACAACTCAAGCCAGCAAAATATTAATTGTAATTTTGCTTCTCCTCTGAGGTATGAATAACTTGACTGAAGGAGCAGGGACATCTGGATTTACAGGCACTCACATAATCAATAATACAGTATTTTTAACACATATTCACACACATCTATATTGTATTACATTTGTGTGTGTATGCAGACATGCATACCTGCTGTATACATATATATATGCACATACACAAATAAAATGTAGGTGTCCTGCAGCCTCACAACAGATTCTCTTTTATACAAAACCTCCTTGCCTTATGGTACTTTCCTCTCCAATTACAATGAACTCATGCCAATATTTGCATTAACATTCCTAAGGCCATTTTCTTGCTTTTTCCAACTTCAGGTTACAGCTGCCTGCCAAAGGCCTAAGGCTTCCTACCTAAAAACTCTTTAAAGGTGGTTTTCAAGACAAGTTTCTGCAACCAAATGGAGTTCTACCTCTTTTGTTCCTTTATAGGACACAGAGAAGACAAGAAAATATCTTTTGCTAAATAAGAAAGTCAGAATATTTTCTTGGTTTTGCTACCCTAGCACATGACTATTGGAAATGGAAGGAAAAAAAAAGTCATTGAAATGCTAATGTCTCTGTGCTTGTGAGTTTTAACTTTCTCTAAGTCTCTGTTCAAATCCCAGTGGTTCCCCTGTCAATGCCCCCCTTCCTATCATGTCCCTTTTCTCAGCATCAAGATTTGATTCTGTTTGATTTTGTCTGCTCTACCAATGTGCTCTCATTCTTCTGGTTTCCTCACCGGCCTCCACATCTATTCTCTCATATAGATTCCTTGTCTAAATGTACTTGTTCCATTAGCTTGAACTCATTCTCCTACATGTCTCCTTGAGGACCTAATTTCCTTCCTCACCTAATCCCAGTGTCCTATCCCTATTGCTCCCATGTTAAGGTTTTCCACTTCCAACAGTTTCAGTCTTGCCTCCATTCTTACTGTTTCCCTCCCTTCAGTCAGGTCTTGTTCCCTCACCATTCCAATAAGACACACTCAAAAACCCATGAAAATGAGAAAACAGCAGCCTTTTGGGGAGCACGGGGAATGATTTCCATAGTTTCACTCAGTTCACAGACCACTCCAGCCCACAGTGGCAAACAGAGGTCTCTTTTGGGCCTACAGCAGGGGAACACTTGACTGCAATAGTAGTAAGAATGGCAGGGACACATGCTAATTCAGGAACATGGAAAATTATTCTCTTTAAGGCTCATAGATTATGTTCCATGTAGTCAGAAGACCAGACACCCCAATTCAGTTTTTTCCTGACAAATTCCAAGTTTGCTCTAGAGTATAAAGGCACTTAAGAACTGTAAATATAAACTCTCCACAATAATTTACACTAGAAAAAGCCTTTTTCTTAGATCGTATTTGGTAGTAGTAAAGTCATCCTAAACTTCCATCCTCAATATAGAAAATTTCATGCCAAGCAGTGGACTTTTAGCAAGTGGCATGTTACCTAAGGCATAGTTTAGCAAGAAAAAGTTAGCAATTGATATGCTACCTTTAGCTGTAGTTAAAGTTTAACAAACTTATTTAAAGAACAACAACTGACAACCCTATTGTAGGCAGTTATATATGTAAAGTATAATGTATTACTAAACATAAAATAGTATTTAAGTTAGTAATAAGAGCATGTATGTGCAAAGGAAAATTATTATGAATTTACCTTCATTTTTCACCCTTTTTTTTTATACTCTGTAATTACTCAATACATTTTCCTCAGCTGATCAGTCTCAGGAAAGTGGATGATTTCGTAATCCAGAGCTGTTTACAGTAGAATGAGAATAGTTGCATGGCTGTAGTGGAACAAAAAACCAGATCTACTCTAGTTTCCATTGACAAGCCTAGATAGTAATTAATGCTCTTCTAACAAATAATTTCTTTTATTCCAAGGATTAGTTTACTGTACAGTAATGACTGGGTACTTTGGCACATACAGACACATCTCCCTGGAAGTGCTGTCCTTTGCCTGGGTAGGAGAACTTCAATAAGCAGCTCTAGCAGAACACATAACATGATATCAGGAAACAGCAAAACATTTTTTCCCCATCCTTCTTCAAGCTGCATTTCTTAAGCCAGAGATCTCCAGTAATTTACTTATTACTTATAGCAGGGACCAACCAAAGATGGTGTTCAGGGGATTTACTGTGCCAGGCCAGTAAGATTCCACTGCTACTGCTTTTCTGTGGCAACTGTGAGCTCTCTTTGTACTGTGTGATGTTAAGGGCACAGTTCTCATATAAGCTGAGTAGGGAATGTCACTATATATTAAACTTAACTGCACAGAACATGATTGAACTCAATGAGAGATACTGCCCTCTATGTTTCAGTGGGACTTGACTTTGAAGAAATAATAATTCACTGGTTTATAAAGGCACAAATAAACTTATTATACAAGAAGTGCAGGTGCAATACTGTGATTTACAGACACTGGTATGACTCACCTTGAGATTTTTGTTGTATCTTGCCAAAAGCAGCTATTATCAAACCCCCAATGACTCTTAACAACACTACTATCGACATGGCATTTAGAAGCTCCTTCCCTAGTGGGAACAAAACCATCTCTTTTCTTCCAATATTGAAAATTAAATGCATGGCATTAACACTATCAGTGAGGTGTTTAACTTCAAAATTGCCTTTCCTGGTGAGAATGAAAATAGTACTTGTTTTGTTTTTCAAAATTAAAAGCAGTGGTTTTCTCTCTTTTCTAATACACACACTTATCAACCTGAGACACAGTATATCTCTTAGTGCTCACAGAGTACTGCAGGTATACACCTATGCTTGTCTGTGCACACCATCCCATACTCCAGGAGTAGGATTTATCCTGTTTCCAGTTTCCTGATTCAAATACACATTAATAAAGTAGAAAGAATATGACTGGAAAAAAAGCAGGTAGGGAAGACAAAAGGCTCATTTTTAAGTCATCTTTGTACCAGCAACAATACATTGATGCAGCAGTAACACCAGAGAAAATGAACCCAAAATTAAAGCATAGGGCTTCAGAGAGGTATCAGACCAGAGAAGTTCCTCACAACAACCAAAAACTGTTGTGAGCCGTTCTACATGTGTGCAATACTGTTCCTGATTTTTCTCCAGATGTCATCAATATTTGTGTTCACAAGTATAGTCAGCGGACAAAGAGATGAAATTGTTCTCAGTTAATTTGTCCTCTAAAACTGAGCAAGAGTAAGTTCTTTTAATCAGTCCTTTAGCCACTCTAGATAATGTGCTGAGTCTCCAACACTTCCTAGAACAATTCTGTTGTAGGGGCCCAGAACTCACAGGTGAGTCCATATAATCTTATGCACACTGGGTGACTGGAAGCACTTGCAAAGCCCTGAAGTGTGGAGTCCCATTTCTGTGGTTTGGGCTGTCATTAACCCAGCAACACCAGAAAATGACTTCTGGAGATGCCTCTGAGTGTATGAAATGTTCCTATCACCATCCTGTGGAATCTAACCCTCCCCAGCTCCCACTCTTAACTGGTATACAAGCAGCTCAGCGTGGGCTAGTCCTTAGTCCTTGGCAACTCAGGTGCTTGTAGAGGAGGACAGGACATTCTTGTCTGAACTGCTTGCTCTTCTTCTTCTGCAAGAATACAGACAATTCTGCTGCAGCTACTCAGGCTTGGCTGAATTCCTGCTGTCTCTGAGGGGCAGATCTCAAGCCTGGGTCAAGTCCCAACCTTTCATTAGAAAGCAAACTGGTTCACTGAAGAGTATAAACAGGCTGGCAGAATGGATGATCTTGGCTGAGGTGCAAACTCAATCCTACATTTGCCAAGGAATTCCATTCACCCTTCAAGGTCTGTATGGACCATGAAGTCAAGAACCGTGGTATCACAGACTCAGAGGTCTAGGAGACAGGCCCACCTCACCTCTAAGCAGAAACCCTAATGTGACAGACTATGCCCTTCCTATATTTGAGCCTATATTACAAGACAACCACACATGGGACTGATACAACTAATGCCTGGAAACAGATGTGGTGACTACAGTTTCTAAACTTTCTGACACTGTTTGTTTTTGTAACAAACCCGTTGCTCCAAGACACCCACAGCAGAGAGGGTACAAACTTTCAGCCCCATCCCATTCACTACTGTTCCCTTGTGCTTTTTCACTGAACAATTCTTGCCAATGCACAAGATAAAATTGTGTGGCCTAACCAGGAAAGCAAAAGAAAAGCACTTCCATTCTAACAGTGAATAAAGAGCAAAAATGCATTGGACTTCTTTTTTCTGACTTCATTTCCTTAATCCCTTAGTTTTTGCTCTGTAGAGGCACTCTTAGTAAACCACTACATAACAATTTCCACAAAATAAGACATCTAAGTCATTAAGGAGAAATACTCCTTCCTTCAATGCAATCTATCCTGTAGTTCAGTTCATGATGACATGTAGGTGTTAAAAATTGAAAACTTAAGTGAACCCAGACTTTTAATTCAGGAGGAAAAATCAATACAACTCTCCAGGGACAGCCCTTTGGAATTCAAAATTCTTTCCTCTTTTGCACTGATTCAGCAAGCTCTATCTTGGCAGACTGAAGCTTGTGATATTTTCACAGTGTGCTTATCACTTTTTCACAGGGAACTGTTCAAATAGTCTTGAATCAAATTCTGGAGTAATATTTTGCAAACTAAAGGCAGCCTACAGAGCTGCAAGAGCAATTAGCTAAACCCTTTGTAGCCAGCAGTCCTCATTCAATGTTTCCTCAAAAATGCTACAACAACCCATGTCCTTGCCACTACCTTTCTGTCACATGCCAATGTTGTAAAACTTGGAATATGTCAAGATTATTTTACGTCCAGATAAGTCTTTGGTGCAAGCCATCAGGAAAGGAGACCTAATCAGGAACAGGCAGCATCCCTTAGTCAAGGACATCTAGGAACTAACGGGCTTTAAGAATGGAGCAAAACAAGACGTTGATGTACATCTATGCACACATTGCTAACTTGGCATGTACTCAAGGTCCATGTATCCTATACCTGAACTATCCTCTTATAATATTAAAATTCATGCCTATAGGTCAAAATACCCCTGCCCAGGTGAAGACCCCTCCCCAGAGCATTGGATAAAAGTTTTCACTGGTCCTTTTCCTTTCACTGGTGGAAGATGATCTGGGGGTGCTGGTGGAACATCAGCCAGCAATACATGAACCAACAGTTTGCCGAGGTGGCCAAGAAAACCAGTGGCATCCTGGCCTGGATCAGAAATAGTGCAGCCAGCAGGAATAGGGAAAAGATTGTCCTTGTACTCAGCACTGGTGAAGCCACACCTCAACTGCTGTGTCCTGTTATGGCCACTCAATTCAGGAAGGACATTGAGGTGGTGGAGCAAGGCCACAGAAGTGAAATGTAACTGGTGAAGGGTCTGGAGCACAAGTGCCATCAGGAGTGGCTGAGGGAGCAGGGGTTGTTTAGAAGAGCAGAAGCTCAGGGAAGACCTTATGTCTTCTAGAACTACCTGAAAGGAAGCTGTAACCAGGTGGGGATCAGCCTCTTCTCCCAGGCAACCAGTGTCAGGATTAAAGGATACATTCTTAAGCTGCACCAGGGGAGGTTTAGGTTGAATATTAGGAGGAATTTCTTCACAGAAAAGGTTGCGAAGCATTGGAACAGGCTGCTCAGGGAGGTGGTGGAGTCACCATCCCCGGAAGTGTTTAAGGGAAGACTGGACGTGGCACTTAATGCCGCGGTCTCACTGACAAAGCGGTGTTCGGTCAGAGTCCATGATTTCAGAGGACTTTTCCAGCCTAAGTGATTCTGTGAATCTGAGGTAAAACACCTCTTGATCCCCTACAAACTCCGACCTCAGCAAGCCTGGAAGAAATCAACCAGAACATTTGTTCACGCTTTCACCAGTCACAATGCAGGGCTGGTAGCCGAGCCCAGATCACGTCTCCACCTCCAGCACCCCCAGATGTGCGGGTGGGACGGGCCACAGCCGGTTCCGGTTGAGCGCCAAGGCCCAACCCTCCCGCCGCGCCTCCCGCCCCGCCCGCTCCGGCCCGGCCCATGCGGATGTGAGCTCACGGCGCGCCGGGCGGAAGCAGTGGGGCGGGTGTTTCCGCGGCGGCTGCGATGGCGGGGAAGGCGGCGGCGGGCGAGCCCCTGGGGCGGACGGCGGAAGAGGCGGCCTGGGCAGAGACGCTGCGCGGGGCCTGCGAGCCTGAGCACCACTGGCGGTACCGCCGGGAGTTCCTGCTGCGCAACGTGGGGGAGCTGCCGGCGGCGGGCAGCGCCCAGCTGCAGCGCCTGGTGTCCCTCTCCATGGTGTGGGCCAACCACGTCTTCCTGGGATGCCGGTGAGTTCAGCGGGACGCGCCGGGGCGCGGGGGGACGGCGCGGCGCGGCCGTCTGACGAGGCCCCTTCCCTCCTTTCCTCTTGTCGCCCCTCCAGGTACCCACCGCAGGTCATGGAGAGGGCGCTGGAAATGGCCGAAGGCATCCAAGTGACCAACGCGCCTGTCCGCACCACGAGAGACGAACTGGTTGCCAAGGTGAAGAAAAGAGGCATATCAAGTAGCAATGGTTAGCAGATCATAGCTGTGACAATACATAGGAGTCTAGAAATGCTTGTTTCTGAATGTTCTCGGTTTGCCTCGGGCTTAGAAAGTAGTCAAAATAATTTACTTTTTAAACTCCCGCTAATAGTTTCCTCTCTCTGTGCTATTCTTTTTCTAATATAATATCTGTAAAATGCATATAATGCGTACATAGTCATTTGGTAATGTTGTTTTGAAATTCTACAGCTGGTGCACTTTAATCTGATAACTTGTGCATTGCAATAGGGGCTGCTGCGCTCTAGCTTAAATATATTCTTGTAACTTTGCCTTTGTTGCCAGTCAGGCATTGCTGCTGTGTAAGAAACTGAGTTTCTTAAAGTAATTCTCAGATTAATGTTTTAAAGATATTTTGTGATATTAGTAGACAAAATACACTTCCTTTATTTTTAGATCAGATACATTTAATGTATGTTGGCCAGTTTTGGTTTGGACTTCAAGAATAGAAACAGATACTTGGGTCCAAACCAACATCTGAAATCTCGCATGAGTATTGTCCAGATTTTGTCAAAAAACCCCAAAATTCTGAAATAGTAAGTTAATACTTGAAATGACGGTTCAAGGTGTATTGCTAATATATACCCTTTAAATTCACAGAGAATATTGCTAGAAGGTTTTAGATTATTTTTCTCTACATGGCTATTTGATAGTGCAGAAATCAAAGAGGATCACATATTTTATCTGTTTTGCAGAAGGGGTAGAGGAGCCCTGCAAGAGACAAGCTGTTGAGAAAAGCAGAGACTCTAAGGATGTTGGAAAGGATGTGAAAACAACCAAGACAGAAGGAGTGAAGGAAACAGAGAGCACCTTGTCCAAAAAGCAGGAAAAAGGTACTGGCAAAGATCGAGAAACTTCCCAGTCAACTTGCAGTTCAGATCAAGAAATGGTCATAGTCTCAGACATAGAATCAGAAGGAAAACCTGCTAATGCTGAAAGTACTGCTGAGCAAAAGTCACCTTCACCTGAAAAGGAGCCAGGAAAGAAGCCTTGCTCAAGCCCACCTAAGGAAAGCAAGTGTGAAAATGTGCCATCACCTGAAAAGAAAACTACAGTAAGTGTTGCGCCACTGGCTGCTGAGAGCACCCCTCAGGCAGCAGCGGTGGACGCAGCACTGCCAGCAGCTGCCAAGAGCACCCCACAGGTAGCAGCAGTGGCAGCAGCAGTGCCATCAACCTCCAAGAGCACCCCACAGGCAGCAGCGGTGGCAGCAGCAGTGCCATCAACCTCCAGGAGCACCCCACAGGCAGCAGCAGTGGCAGCAGTGGTGCCAGTGACTGCCAAGAGCACCCCACAGGCAGCAGCAGTGCCACCAGCTGCCAAGAGCACCCCACAGACAGCAGCGGTGGCAGCAGCAGTGCCACCAACCACCAAGACCACCCCCCAAACAAGTGCTGCATTGCTGTCTTCCAAAACCCAGGTGGGTGCCCCGGCATCAGTGTCCAAGAACGGTGCTCAGGTGAGCAGCTCACTGCTTCTGGCCCCCAAGAGTGGTACTCAGGTGGGCGCCTCGCTGCTGCTGGCTTCCAAAGGCCCGGCTAAGGTGGGCTCCCCGCTCCTAGCCTCTAAGAGCAGTGCAGAGGTGGCCGCCTCGTTGCTGGCCGCTCGGAGCGGTGCACAGCCGGGATCCTCACTGCTCGCTTCCAAGAGCAGCGCTCAGGTGGCGGCTTCGCTGCTGGCCGCTCGCAGCGGAGCTCAGCAAGGGCCCTCCCGGGGTGGAGCTCAGGCAGGTGCTTCCCTGGTGGCCTCCAAGAGTGGCTCACAGGCAGGTGAAAGCCCTGCGAAGGCTTTGTGCAAGCCCCTAACCAGCGAAGATGCAAAGGAAAGACAACCTTTTTTCAACAGACTCTACAAAGCTGTAGCCTGGAAACTGGTTGCTGTTGGAGGCTTCAGTCCTAATGTAAATCATGCAGAACTTCTAAATTCATCTATTCAGTCTGTAAAAGCTACGTTAGATGTTGCTTTTCTTCCCCTGAAGGAACTTGCAGACTTGCCTCAAAATAAAAGCTCTCTTGAAAATATAGTTTGCGAACTGAGGTGCAAGTCTGTCTACTTGGGTACTGGCTGTGGTAAAAGTATGGAAAATGCCAAAGCAGTGGCTTCAAGAGAAGCTTTGAAATTATTCCTCAAGAAGAAAGTTATTGTGAAGATATGTAAAAGAAAATACAAAGGTAGTGAAATTGAAGATTTGGTGCTTCTGGATGAAGAGTCAAAACCTTCAAATTTGCCTCCAGCTTTAAGAAATCCTCGTGAGATCTTGTAGGGGAGAATCACTGTTTGTACTGTGTATAGTATTTCAACACAAGGACTGAAGGTTAATTTTGTACTTTGAAAATGTAGGCTTCCAGATATTTTGTATTTCTTTCTCAGTTTTGCAAGACAATGATAGTTCCTTCACTTGGTAGCAATTGTATAAAACTTGTTAGAGATGACAAGTGCGCATTTAAAGGTATTGCCTTAATATACAGCACACTAGTGTGCTGTTGTATTTGCAAAATAGTCTACCTAACTCTTCTATTTTTAATTAAACTATTAAGGTACAATTTGCTGTTTAAAACCTGACATTTTTGTAATTCTTACAATTTGATGGTAGTGTGCTCAGTTGTCTACCATATCTTTTCTAGGCTTGTAGAAGTGTGTACATAGGGACCATAATACTTGAATAACTGAAAGTTGTTTAAAGATTTCAATCAAAAAGTTGAATTATATGTTTCAGGCTTGTTGCTCATAATGTTCACTGTTGCTCATACTAGGAGAGAAAGTAGTTGGTTGACTATTTTTATGGGATGTTTTCATAACACTTGCAATATAAGTGACATGCTGATCCCATTTAACATTATGCTATCAGGTTAGAGCCCTTTTAATATCACATTGGCAAATTAGCAATTAGCAGTCAAGTCACAGCTATTTCGACCACCAAAACTGTAAGCAGATTTAATTTATATGGTGAAGTATCATTTACAGTTTGGTACTTTTTTTTTTTCCAAATGAACATGGATTTCTATACTAAATATATTTTGACTGCTACTAAAACAATAAAACCTCTGTGATAAGCATCTATAGTATTTTGGTTTTGGCTACTAAATATTCCAGCCATTTCAATAACATTGCAACACCTTCAGTAAAGCTTTTCATTGAGTGGCTTCAAGGTGTAATCCCACAAGAATTAGTTGGTTTCTTTAGACGTGTAGCTGAAATACTGTAAAACTGATAGAGGTGACCTATAAAATATGAATTTCAACTTTTGTAACACCAAGGTAAGCAAAATGAAAATGCTGCTATCTGCTGGAGGCAGCAAGTGTATTGTAAAGCATTCATTCTAATCAAGCCCTTCCTTTGCTACATTTTTACTCCCTGTACAGAATAGTTTGAGGCAAAGAAAGTGGGAGATTATCTTTTATTTTCAATGTTGCGAAATACCTGCACAAACTGCATGTTTTGGTATATTGGATAATGACATGTAATTGTAAAAACATAATGTCTTCAGTGCTATTTTGAATTAATCTTGTCCTATTACAGTAGTTAGCATCATTTAGTGGTGTCCTTACACTTGACTGACAGATCCATTGATCAAGTGCTAAAGGAATGAATAGGAATTTCTGGGGTCTCAGTAGTACATATGTCCACTTTTGTTTATTTTGTAAGTTTTGGGACTAAACCACAGTGGTGTTTACGCTGTACCCTGTGTGCTTTTGAACAGCAGTGGCTGTCCAGTCCGTAGCACCAGAAGCCTGCAAGGCACTCGCACTTACTGATGGCTGGTTGAGAACCTCCTCCACCTGACCCCTGTGCTTCTGTGCCCTCGGTCGCCCTTCGCCCTAGTTAGATTTCTCAGGAGTTCCCCCTTGGCATTCCTGGAGCACCCCCTGGCGTTCGGAATGCAGCGTGCTAAATTGCGTCTTCGTGCAAGAATTAGTGTCTGCTAGCGCAGGGCAAGCTTCGTGATATGCTTAGGAGCTGTGGTATTCATGATGGGAAGTGTGAGATCTTTTTCAAGTCCTTAGCCTGTTTAGGTAGACACATGTAAGGACTGTGCTTGAGGCAGGAGTTGCATCCCGCGCCCTCTGTAGTGCAGCTTTCTCTGCTGTTAGTTCGGTCATCTCCAGATCTCTGGTTCAGAATTGCAGCACGTGCTGTTATGTGAAAACCTGTGTTTCTCGTCTGTAAAGCAAAGCTCTCGGTATTCACTGACCTCAAGGGGCTGTTAGGGCAACTGTGTTTAAAGGCTGAGGTGCTAGATGCCTTTTTTAAAAGACCTAACTTAGAATTACTTTTTAAAAAATTTTGAATGTTACTCCTCTTTGATGTTTGGTTGTGAATCATTAAAGAACAAGTCTGTAGCTACTCTTAACAGAAACTGAAATCTGAAGCGTGTTATTTTTATTTCACATACTGCATGGAAAGCAACTCAACACATGGATTCACATACAAGTGAATAAGCACTATTCAAGTATTCGAATGAGAATCTATTAACATTTCATTAGCCCTAGAGGAAGAAAGAAATAGAACTGGCTGTGGCAAGAAGTGTTTGTGCAGTCCTGTCAGTTCTAAAATCTCCAGGTACTGTCCTGGTCTCTAGCGACTGGGATGTTGGTCTTTAACAGTGAGACCCCACTGACGAGAGCCAGGGAGAACACCTGCACTTACACTGTCGGTGTGCAGAGTTGTCTCGCAGGGGAAAAGCAAACCAACCAACCGAAAGGAAAACTAACCCCGTTTTTTCTACGGAAGTACGGGAAATCGCAGCCATCAGAAAGTCACTCCCCTTTCCTCTGGGCACTGCTAGCACAGCCTAAGCACGTAGGGCAGGGTCCTTGCGGCCAGCCGCCCGCTGGCTGCTGTTAGCGGCTGCCGGGTGCGGACCGTGCGGGGCGTGTCGCCGCCGCCCCCTGTTGCAGCCTGCGGGCTCTGGGGCGGCCTCAGCGGGGCGGCCTCAGCGGTGACCACGGCGGGGCTGGCGTGCCCGCCCGGCTCGGGGTGGGGCCGAGGCGCTCTATTTGCATAGCGTGTTCCCGGCACCACTCTGTTCCTCCACCGTCCCCTTCCGCGGCCGTCCGGGGTCATGGCGCCTCTCAGGGAGCGGCCAGGCCACCTGCCCGCTGTGCACCGTCTGCGGCGACCAGCAGGGAGGCAAACGCAATGTAAAAAACAAAACAAAACAAACGATGCTCACCCTGTTCTTAAAGTTCTCCTCTCTGCAGTGGTTTATATTACGTCACTGGCAGGCGGAGGATGCCGGGATGTTCTGAAGACCTGCTCGCTAGGCTACGCACGGAGGACATCCGTTCCTCATGGGCCCCCGCGCCCGCCTAGGGGAAAGTCCCCGGACCGCCGGCAGAGAGTGCCGGGCGCTGCCGCGCCCCCGCCCGCCGCCGCCTCACACCCTCCCGCCGAGACGCCTGCGGGCCGAGCGGATGAGCGCGGGGCGGGCTCTCGTCACGGCCATAGAGACGCAGGTAGCGCGGCAGGCGCGCTAACAGAACGGGGCTCACTCTCAGGCCATCCTCTTTTGCCGGCCGGGGGTTGTACGGGACACCTCGGGGCGGGGTGGTGCCTCCCACAGCCTTGCGCGGCCACAGCTAAGCTTGTGCCGGCAACCCGTTGCTTCCCCGCCGGAACCGTGCAGGACGGGCGGGCCCCAGCCCCCCTGCTGCTCATACCCGCTGGGCTTCAGGTGCTTCCTGGCGCGCAGAATTATTTAGGTTGGAGAAGACCTTTGAGATCATCGAATCCAGCCTTTGACCGAACACCTTCTTGTCAGCCAGACCACGGCACTAACTGCCACGTCCAGTCTTTCCTTAAACACCTCTAGGGACCTTGACTCTACCACCTTTCTGGGCAGCCTGCTCCAATGCTTGGCAATCCTTTCTGTGAAGAAATTTCTCCTATTGTCCAACCTGAGCACATAATGTTGGGGAGGCACTTCGCGCGGAGCACTTACCTGTCTGAAAAGGTTTTCCCTCCTTCCCTGCTCCAGGAAGTAGCAAGAGGCTAGATGGAAGCACTCTGACGGGGTACTTGCACCCCGCAGAAGTTCGTGGTGTACCAGCACAGGAGGCTTCGGTGGGTATCTGAGCGTCGGCACAAACGCCGACACAGCACAGCACCCAGTACAAGCCACACTCTTCCAGCACAGCGGCCTCTTACCCAGGCTGTGCTGTACGGGGCATACCCACCCCCGGGATCTCCTGCTCCACCTTCTCTGCAGAGAAGGCCAGTGCATGCCACCAGTGTTATTTGCCCACTTTAACTAGATTCTCATGCTTAAACTCCCAGGGACTAACTCTGCGAGATACTGCTGCCCTGCTGAAAAACTCAATTATTCCATAGGCAGTGCCACTTTTGCCTCCACTATGTCAAGCAAATAGCACATCATCATGCTCCACTGTGGAATAAAGCCCTCTGCTGCACTACAATAATGTCTGGGTATAAAACATGACAGAAGAGCACCGGTAGAGATCCCCAAAATGACATAAAATTTGGGCATCTCAGACCCAAAATAAATGGTTTATTACCTTACCCAAATTATCTTTGTTATTTTTCCCTAAAAGCTCCAAGCTGTATGCAGGCATAGTACAGTTTGTAAACCCTGTTAGTTTCCCACACCTGCTGTTCCTCTTCCAGCAATATCCTCATAGTGACCTCTTTCCAGCCATGTCAGAGCCCACACTAGACAGAGGAGACCAGTGTGTAGAGTGGGGAGCACTTCTGCAGAATTGGTGGCGTCAGCTCTGACTGCCTCACAGGAGAGCCCTGAAAGGGTGCACAGGAAACCACCTGGCCTGAGCTGTTGTTCTGATTGCTGTCATAGCCACTTGAACTACTTGATTGTCTTACTTTTCTCTGTGATCCTGCATGTGATCACCTATATGTACGTGGGAAAAGAGCAATTTCAAATTAAAAGACTATCAAAGAACCCATCCCCAAAGAAACAACTAAACTGGGGCACAGCTCTATGAAGTCTTGTTTTTTTGGCTAAGAAACTGTGATGAAATCTCAGTGTCCCAGTTTCATCTACTAAAAGGATATGTCTTAAGCTGTATGAAGCACCTGCTGTACAGGCTAAAGACCACAGTCAAGCTTGTGGAGACAAGCTGAAGCTTGTGCAGTGACTGATGTGTGTTTGTTTTTCTTTTTTGGCCTTAAAATTGCACCACAGCACCCTAATGACTTCAACTGGTTCTGTGCAAGAGTGAACAAAATGGTCTCACTTGTAGATTATGGTAAATAAAATTGGTTGGTCTTCAAATTTGTTAGTAGGAGAGAATACGTCAAACATCAAACTTCTCAAGCTGTCCTAGGGTGATGTTATGATGCTTGTATCCCCATTTGTGTGTGCTGTTTATGCTGGATATTATGTTCTATGCCTTCAAGACTGGCTCTGAAGAGTGAATGTTTTGTTTTGGTTTCTTATCAGCTGCTCCCCCAAAGCTGGCAGGACATACAGACGGGACAGTACATAGTGCTGCTTTTGCTTTTTGCCCTGCTTTTCGGTTTGCTCTTGCTTCTGCTTGCTCTTGCATTTGCCTCTGCTCATTAGTTAGTTTAGCTAAACAGTCCAAATTTCTTCCTGGACTGTTTCTCCTTTCCTTTTTTGGACCTACTTGAACCTGCTCCGGACTGGGACCTGGGAAATACCGAAAGTTTGCACCTTGTGGCCTGCAGCAGCTGCCCCAGCGCTGGAGGGACTGATAACAGAGAGACCATCCCAGGACAGACTTTCTGAATTTGTCATCTTTTTCAGAGCATTGAATGAGTGGTATCATCCGGTCTTGTTCATTTTGTGTGCTGGGGGGTGCTGTGCCTGTTAAATAAACAGGTTCTTTCCACTTCTCTCCGAGGAGTGGACCCAACCTCCAAACTGGCTGGGGGAGGGGCCCTCTGGGTTTGCTTTCTGGAGGGGGCCCCTTTGGGAGGTTTTCTCCCAAATTTGCCCTAAACCAGGACACTAGCCTACAGGTTAAACTAAGCTGACATGACATGCTCTAGCAGTCCAGAGACTGAGGGAAAAAAGCACACATTGAAAGAATTTTGATGCTCTCTCTTTCACTTTGCAAATCTGTCCCCAACCTTGTAAGTTGCCAAACAGAGAGAAAATAAAAGCAATATCTATATTTTTAAAGTTTTTCTTTCAGCTAGATTTTCATTTTTGCGTAATGTATAATACGCCACACTCTTCGTTCAGGTAACAACAATTAACTTGTGTATGTGCCTTCTAGATGGTTCTGTTAGTTGCCACTGCCACAGCAAACGTACTGCCATTAGGTAGGTTAAGCATTTTTAAGAAAATGCTGTCATTAAATCTGCTGTCAGGATGCATCAGTTTCTAGTCTGAGATTAATTAACACTCGCTTACAGACAAGCATTTAGGAAAACAGGTTTTATGTTGATCCCTGGTAACAGTTTCAAATATGTTGTAGGCTAATTATGAAAATGGTGCATGATAATTTCTGAGCACTACTGTCTGTTCCTAAGGTAATGGAAGATTGAGTTACAGTGGTTACCAGCTATGTATTTTCCTCCTCTAGTAACATTCCTGCAAATAAAAAAGCATTGTTCAGCTCCAACATCTGAGCCTGCAGCCCTTTAAAGTTTTCATTGCCACTAGTGGTCAAGTAACATTAACTGTTAAGCCCAAGTGGGCTGCAAAAGGACTTCTCAATATGAACGTAGAGATGAATCACATTGAGCAAAAAATATTTTGTGACTAGTAAGAAAACTGATCTAACAAATGGATTTACTAAATCCTCTGATGTTTTATATTTTACATTTCAAATCTGCCAGTGTCTAGCCTGAAGAAGAGATAGCTGAGAGAGGATCTTATCAATGTCTATGAGTATCCAAAGGAAAGGTGTCAAGAAGATGGAGCCAGGCTCTTCTAGGTGGTACCAAGAAATAGGACAAGAGGCAACATGCAGAAATGGATAAAGGAAGTTCCACCTGAATACGAAGAAGAACTTCTTTACTGTGCAGGTAACCAAACATTGGAGCAGATTGCCCAGACAAGTTGTGGAATCTCCATCTTCAGCGAGGTTCAAAAGCTGTCTGGACACAAACTGTGCAATGTGCGCTAGGAGTCCTAGCCTGAGCAGGGAAATTGGACCAGATGACTCATTGTGGACTCTTCCAGCCTCACCTATTTGTTATTCTGTGATTTTAACTGCAGCTAAGTTCTATGTTCAGTCAGATGCTGCCTATATTTTGACAGCAGTCTTCCAGCCTAAAGCCTCCTTTACATTGGAGTAAATGCCACATTTCTCATTATTTTGGGGGAGAGGATGTTTGAGGGGCAGGAATTTATTCATCTTGTTTAATCGTTAATTTTTCTCACAATTACAACTGACTAATAAAGCAAATGTAAACTCTGTGTGTTCTTGGGAAAAAAACCCCTATACATTGGTAATATCCTAGTAGTAAAGGATAATACCCCTTTTTGGTGACTGGGAGTAAGTGATGGCACTGAAAATTTTGCTTAGCAGAAGCCCTGCTAGAATACCCCTAATGTGGGTGATTTGGTGCTATAGGGTTATTTTGAAGATATGAAATTACTCTCTGGTGCTATTTGTGATGACTTTTCAGTTGCACTAGAAGTTAATAATTTTTACTAGGTTAGGATAAACAGATTCCAAAAGAGAAAAAAAAATCCACACCAGGAGGGAAATAAAATGAGGCTTCCTCCTGTTTGTTGCAGAGTTTTAATGACGTATGCCAAAACTCTGTCCAAGTTTTTGGGGGAACTTTGAAATTCATAAATGGTAATCATAGGCATGTAATTATCACATTTTTGCATACAGAGTGGAATTCATTTCACTGACTTCTGTGACAAGAGACCTGGGCTCCCCTTACAGTCAATGTAGACATTTTTTCAGCACTACCTATTTATACTAAGATTCTCTCTCATTCCAGATATTTAGCTGGATGACTCCCACCTTTATTTCCTGAGCTGGAAAGAAAAATCAACATCTGCATATAGGAGAGTATTATGAATGTCTTAAGCTATCACATACTGAAAATTTCTGCAGGTGCACTGCCCACCCTCATTTAATAATCTTGATTACAAAGGTGCACTTGTGTAAATACATTCTTCACAAAAGGAAGAAGTACGAATGTGTTTTTCACATGACCTGTGCTGAGAAGCAAAATCACAGAAATGCAGCATTCATGTCAGTAAGGACCTCAGGCAAGAACACACAAAAAATCCTTTCTTTATTGTGTGCAAAAGGGTCTTGGTTCTTTTCCCTTAAATTCATGTGGAGTCTTCCACTTACTAGAATGAAACAGGAGCAGGTTTCAGGGCTTAGGTAAGACAAGAAAGATGGTTATTAATGCAGTGAGATTACCTTGTTACCATTTCTAACTTGGCTTCCCTAAACATCATCTGCACATCTCCTGAGGTTTTTCAAATGGTGATTGGTTCTAGAGCTGGAAACCAAATCCACTGATCATTTCTGCTTTATAACAGTATCTGAGGAAGAGGAGTTACTGTCTGAAAGCAGTTTCCTGGAGACAAAGACAGGGAAGTGTTACTTGAGACACAAGTGGACAGATCCATGTTGCAAACGACAGGAAATGATGCATGTGGTGCTATCATTGCAGTGGCCAGATGCTGCCCCTCAGCTGTCCCCCTCCTCTAAGGAGCTGCAGTTCCTATGCCAGCATGCTCCATAGCACCTGTAAGAAGCTGGTGGTGCCCAGCTCCTGCTGAATTCCAGAGGGTATTCCAAACAGAGCTGATAGCCTCAAAAAGGAGCAGTGTGGTTCTACGCAAAACAAAGTGACAATGTGTCAGTATGTTCTCATGAAAGCAATGAAGTAATATACAAGTGAATTTCTTAACATGTCTTGCCTTGGACCTACCAGTTTCTTAAAACACGTTTTGCTGTGGCATTAGAGTATGGAAACGGAATGTGAAGAACCATAATAAATAAATAAATAAATAAATAAATAAATAAATAAATAAATAAATAAATAAATAAATAAATAAATAGTTATTACAAAACAAAGCATGGAGTATACTTAGTCTGCACTTTTTAGTCCCTTTTCCAGTCTGCTTATGGTGAAATTACCAGAACCTATCTGCCTAAACAAAAAATTGAGCAGGATATTGTGGCTGTCCTCCTTCCCGTGTTAATACAAGCCAACTGGTTACTAAGTCAGATTCAGGAAGAGATTTTCTTTTATGGCATATTGGCAGAAAGAGTAGATGTTATGGATGAGGAAGAAAATACATCTCTTGATAAGTGCAGGATATTTGTCACTTGGTACTAGAAAGTTCTTTGGTACAGTTGAGGATGAAGCAAACAGGGGAAAAAAGCACATCCCAGTATTTTCAGGAAATCTACTGTTTAGTTTATCATCTGATTGAAATTATCTGTTGTCAGCCCATGTCTTATTTTTAAATTTTCTGCACTTGTGTAAATGAAAGAGAAAAATAGTAATAATAGTGAAATCATATGTTTTGAATTCCACCAGATGAGTCAAACCTAATATTTAAAGAAAACAAAAAGCAATGTCTGGCATTAGGGGGATTTATCTTTTTTGGATGACCTGATGTTAGAAAAGCTTTTGAGAATAGCTTATCTGGTCAAACACAGTAGTATCTCTGGCAAGGATAGCCTCTTCCCAGAATATCACCTATACAAAACTCTGCTATGGCCTATTGTTTCTTTCAGCTGACTCTTAAGAAGCCCATCTGTCTTGTACTCATTCTTTTTTAAATCTGTTTACTTTTGTGGTATCTCAGATAATTCTTCATCCTTTTCATCCCATGGAAGACAGAGGAGCATTTCTGACAAGAAATATATATCATCAAAAATAAGTTCTTTTGCTTAAAAGAAGTACCTTGTTGTCATCCTTTGAGCATTCCTACTAAATGCTAAGAAGGTGTTTCACAATTACAATCCCCTATGGACTTGTCCTCATCAATAATGCTGCTTTTCTTTTTCCACAGCCTGAAACACTTCCTGGGTCATCAACAGAAAGCAAGAAAAAATAAAAAAGCAACCCCAAACATAATCAAACAAACCAAATAAAACCAACCCCAAACCAAAACAGAAAAAAAAAAAAAAAAAACACAAAACCCCCCACCAATAAAACAAAACAAAAAGCCCCACCAAAGTAAATCAAAAAAACAACACAGAACCCCCAAACCAAACCAAAACAAAAAACCCAAACCAAACCCTAACCAACTTGTGTGTTTTATGTGAAACAGGACAGGAATTATCTGTGTTTTGAGGATTTAAAATCAAGATTATGAAAGATGAGAGGCAAAACTTTAATTCGGGGAAAAAAGAGTTGGATTAAACCTCTGGATATATTTTTATCATAGTAAAATCTGTAATATAATGAAATCTTTCACAAAAAGAAGGTTGGAACCTTAAAAACCAACCTTGGTTGGAACTTTAAAAGCCTATCCTGGCAATTTATGAAGAAACAAAAACAGCTGGGATCTATTCTTCCTGAAAACTGGAAGCTTAGAGATATATAAATGAATCTAAATAAACTGAACATATTACTTACCCTTGGTGAACAGCTACTGAGATATGTTTGATGCAATACACCCCAGTACCACATCCCTGTGTATCAACCTCAAGCTGACAGTTTCCCACTTAGCAAAGACAGTTGGTGGAAACGTGTGATCCTTCTGCCTGTCCATCTCTACAGTTAGCAAGGTTTTGCTCTACCATGCCTGTTCCTATCTCCAGATTATTCTCACAGACAGACTGTGAAAGAAGGGACACAGTTGGTTCTCAGAGCTATCAATCAACCTGCAAACTTGAGCCCAATACATCAAAATTCTCCTGTGATGCTCCTAGCCATTTTGAGGCATGAGCAAAGCAGAGAATTCAATCAGCTCTTCTTGCTTTCCTTTCCCCTGAGGCTTCAAACATGCAGCAAGCTAAGGCTTCTTTTTCCTAGAGAAATCTGGTCCAGTGCCTCTGCTGCATTCTTAAGTTTCCCCAAAATTAAAATTTTTATTTTAGTGTTTGAAAGCAGCAGACAACACTTAAATTCAGAAGTCATTAGCTATTCTCTACTGTACCTTAGATACTGTTTCCCCATAGTGACAAACAGAAAGCTTTCAGCACAGAAACCACTTGTAACAAATGTATGAAATATTTTCTTGGCTATTTCTTTACTGGCAGTGCATGCACAGTTTCTTGTGAGAAAAAAAAAAAAGTTATGCCAAAATGTTTGGTTTAAATTCATACTTAACAGTAATTAACATTTAATTTTAAATACAACATTAATTTTGAATGAACATTTTTGCTTCATTTTTTCTGCTCTGTAAGGGAATCTCCTGTTTCTTAGCTTTATTTCTTCATGAGATGGCAGAATGCTACACCTATTCAAACTGACTATAAGCAGAAACACAACCCCTCAAAAGAGCCAACACCTTTCTCAAGAATATTGTATCAATTATATTAATCCAGGTCCTCTGCACTGGCTTAAGTGTTATCTGTTAATATTATATAAAAAAATTCAGTCTTCAGTTACTCAGAAGTGACAGCAATGACCACTACACAGTAAAGTTTCAGTGAGTTAGTGCAGATGGAAGCCAAGGTAACCAGGCTACTGCCACTTTCTAAATCTATTTGACCAAAAATGAGACAAGTAGCAAAAAATTATCTGAGGCTTCATTAATCTGAGCTGTAACAGTGCACAAAAAAAAAAAAAAAAAAAAGGAAAAAACCCCCCAGCAGTTGGTTTTACAGGTGTTACACTGTAAACTAAAACTGTTCATTTTAAGATGAAGGCGCCCTCTTAAGAACATGAACATGCAGAATTACAGACTTCCTGGTTTTTTGGCCAGAGTGACATCAGTGTAGTGAAGGATGTTTTGAAAGTACTGTCTACAACTTTGTTTTCATTCATTTTTATGACCTTGCCAACACATTGCTGACTTGGGCAAAGCTGACTGACTGCAGCTACAATTACTCAACAGCTTGGACATAGACATATGAAAATCCCAGCCATGTAGAACACCTGCCAAGCAGCTGTGTGACTTGGAAGTTAGGAATGTTTAAACAGTTCTGTGAACTAGGGTCTTAAGAAAATAAGAGTTGCAGACTGCCATCATGTGAGATACTAATTTTCTTGTAGGAATAGCCATGGAGCTATTTGGTGCAGACCACATAGAGACAGAATCCCAGGGAAAAGGAGTCTGGATGGGAACCTTGAGAGGCCACCAAGGCAGAGCCACCTTCACAGGCAGATCAGGTTGTGTCAGGCCTCATCCAGGGAGGCTCGAAAAATATCCAAGGATGGAGATTATGCAACTTCTCTGAGCAACTTGTGCTGCTGCTTCACCACTACTCCAGATCATGCCATCCTGAAATGCTATCTACAAGATTAGTATGGGTCCTCTTTTAGTGTGGGCTACTCAACTAGGAATGTTAAGATAGAAGGCAGTCTGGGGATTTGAATTTACTTCTTTTCAATTTTATTCCTGAATTCAAAAATCTCTAATTGTTTTTTGCTTGGTTGTTTTTTTGCTACATTTACCATATGCATATTCTCCTGATATCTTTTTGGATGCCTAAAATATAAACGAAACAGGGTGTTTCAAGACTCGACAAAATTAATTTTCCTTTCCTCGTGCTTACCAATTATTATTCATGTAGTAAAGACCTGAAAAATGTCTCAAACAGAAGTGGAGATGAAATCTTGACATTTTAGTATATAGTCAAAAAGTATAATTTAGCTTTTGTTTCCTACTATAATTGTTGTGGCCAAGATTTGATACAAATTCTGCAACGGGCATGGGAAAGACAGAATACTCTGTCAAATTTTGGAGATTTGCTGTTTGGCGAGTGGCGTTTAAAAGGCCAAAGTTCTTTGATACCTTATTTAAAATACTCTTGAAATGATTTCTCAGGGTAAAAACGTCACTCAGCTTCCCTAAATACCGGCTCATCCCAAATCCTCTTTGCTCTTCTTTAAAGATAGATCAGGTGGCTCTTACTGCGGGCAGGAGCAGTCCGCGCTGTCCCGCTGGGGGATCCCCGCGGGGGGGCGGCTCCACCGAGGCGCGGAAGCGGCGGCGGCTCCGGGCGCCCTTATGGGAGGCTCCGCCCCCCGCGCGCGCTCCCGCCCCTTGACGCGCGCCGGGCCAATGGGAGCGCGCACCTGGGGAAGGCGGGAGAATGCGAACCCTTGGCAGCGCCGCCGGCCGCGCCTTATAAGGGCAGGGCCTCGCGCATGCGCGCTCCGGGCAGGGGCGGGGGCGCCGAGCGGGGGTTTTGCTCCGGCAGCGGCACCGCGGGAAGGGGCGCGCGACCCGCGGGACCCCGCGGAGGGGCGGTCGCACCCGCCCGGCCCGGCGAGCGCTCACCGCCCCCCGGGCGCGGCCGCCTCAGGGCAACGGGCCGGCGGCAGGAGGAGGAGGAGGAGAAGAAGACGGAGAAGGGAGCGGGGCCGCCGCAAGGACCCCGCGCCCGGTGCGGGCGGCGCGGCGGCGGCGGATGTGCTGCTGGCGGGGAGGGATGATGCTGGCGGGGCCACAGCTGGTGGCGGGGCCGGCGGCGCCGGGCGGGGAGCGGGCCCGGCTGCTCTCGCTCTACGTGCAGGACTACCTGGAGTGCGTGGAGTCTCTGCCGCTGGACATCCAGCGCAACGCCTCGCTGTTGCGGGAGATGGACACGCAGTGCCAAGGTGGGCGCCGCCGCGGGGCACCGGGCGGCGGGGAAAGAGGGGAAAGGGGACGGCCTCCGCCCGCCGCACATGCGCCCGGCGCGGAGGAGCCGGGGCCGGGGTGAAACCCTGCTGGGGCCCGCGGGGCTGAGCCTGCGGGGCGCGGGGCTCCCGGCGCCCGGTCGGTCCCGGGGAAGGCCGCCCCGCCTCGGGGCTGGCGGGGCCGCGCTGCCCGGCGCTAGGCCCCGGCTCCGCCGTTTGGGGTCGCTTCCGCCCCGCCGGGCAGCCCTGCTGCCCGAACCGGCGGAGCTGCCGCTGGAGGTGGGGTCCGGAAATCGGCCTCCCCGCGGCTCCTCCCGCCGTGCGGAGCCGGGGAGGCGGTATCCCGGCGGAGCCCAGCGCCCGTCCCACGGTAGACAGCACGCACGGTGGGGGCGGGGATACATAAAGCGCCCGCAGCGGTCCCTTGGGTCGTGGAGGGAGGCTGTGGAGCGGGAAGCTGCCCTAAACCTCATCCAAAGGCTTCTTCGGGAGGCAGGTTCGGTGCCGATTAAAAGACCTTGCGCCCCGCGGAGTTTGCGGGACACAGCGGTGCCCGGCAGCTGCCAGCCGGCCCCTGCCATGAGGCAGGAATTTTATCCCGTGGAGTCGGCACTGGAGCCGCATCTCCCTCCTTCGGCGTGGGCTGGAGGGGACCGTGGGGACCGGCAAGGCCTCTGACGTTGACGGGCCACCTCAGGAGGCAACTGTTGTGAAGGGATTCTTTCAATTATCTTTCTAATTACCCAAGAAAACACATAAGAACAGGCTTTTGTAAGTTGCCTAGGATTTTAAAGTTTAAATGGCATAGACTTGCCTGCAGCATTTTGAATTCCTAATCGAGGCTGGCTCTTTACCTCCTGATCCATGGTGACTAGCCAGCAATCCTCAGACTTTAATAGATTAAATATTTTCTTTAGGCTGTTTATTACTGTCTTTTTATTCAGCCACCAGTACTGGGTCATATAAGAAATTTGCTGCTAGTTTTAATCGAAGCCTTCAACTGTTAAAAACAAAAAAAAACAACAACAAAAAAAAAACAAAACAAAAAAAAAAACCAAAAAAAAAAACCCAAAAAATCTTCAAAACCCTAAAAATGGGATAAAAATATTTTAGACCCAAGCCTGAAAATGTAAAAGCAATGCCGTATTATTTCAGCTAATTTTAAAAGGTAGCGATGGCTTGTGGAGGAGGAAAAAAGTCACTCTTGTGCTTAGAAAACAAATCGTTTTAGGTTTCATTAGCTCCACCAAACTTTATTAGATTATCTGTAATGAACACTTGGCCCTGGTTTGGGTTGGAGTTTTTTCTTTGTGGGTTTTTTTTGTTTTGTTTTTTAAACAGAGGTTTCAGAGCTGTTTATTAGGGCGTATGAATGCCTTGTCTAATCTCTGGGGAATCACAAGAAGTTTGGTAAACTCCCATCTCTGTCAGTCTAAAAACTTCTTTGCTCTCTTTAGTGGGTGTTGATCCATGTAAAGTTCAGCATATTTTCACAGGCTGCATCCAGGCAATAACCGATGTAGGATGAATGTTGTTCTCTGTCACAGTATGAACGAGTGAACAGCTATTGTTTGTGAATGGTTCTGCCTAGGGCACTTCGAATGTAGGAAATCCATCTCATCTATCTGTGCCTACACTTCTGCCTCCAAAAAAAGAAGTCTGGGTGGGAGATAGTGTGGTTGTACAATATTGTACTCTGGTTATGCCTTTCTTGTTCAACAGCATACAAAGTACCCTACTTCATGCTTTTCAGGAGCTGAGAGTAAGATATTTTTTTAATTTTATTTCTCTTGTCAGGGCAACAGGCAAGTGATGCAGCTGAAGGTGCAGGGAAACAAAGCTTATGGTTTAAATGGTAGCTGGAATGCTGATATTAAAATACAGAAAATACAGGTTGAGTTATTGGACAGGGCAGAGAAGTGATTTTTATCTTACCTTAGTGAAAGTCTGGAACAGAACAAAATGCAATTGGCTCCTCTTGTCATACAGGTTTCAGAATATATAGTAAAAAGCAGTTGTTCATGCTTAAGCTACTGTTCCAAGATATCAGCAGGGAAAAAAATATCACTAGGAATGATGTTGAGATAACAAGCATGAATCATTTCACAACAGTGCAGACAAATTCTTTAAAAATGAAAGCAAATTATTTAAATGCAGGTCTTTAGGAAGAGGTAGATTGTACTGCATAACTTCTGCTTTAGAAGTACATCATTTTGTACCATTTATAGACTGTCTTACCTGTTCAAATAAAATCCTAAGTTCTGACTGAACCAATACTGTACCTAACGTCAAGTTTCACTGCCAGCTCTTCTAATTATTTCCTTCCCTCTTTGGAGTTTCTCTGTTGTTTATGTGTAGATCTAGGGTAACATTTGGCTTGGAAAAAGTAATTTTAAAATCCAGCAATATAGAACAGCAGAGTACAGACTAAGACTGATTTACAAGACATTTATTGATGTCCTATTCGGGTTCATTCAACTTGCTTCTTAGAACTAAATTTAGTGAAAGATTCACAGCAACTCATGCAGTTATTTTGCGTGACTTGGAAGAGGGAAAGCTTGGAAATCAAACTGTGAGCCACTCATTTACTAGTTGCTTAAAATTATCCTATGATGCACTAAAGAGAAGGTCACTTATTCTGAAAAGTTCAATCCTGATTTAAAATGCAGCTTGCTGTAATTTGTTTTGGCAATAGGGAAAGTATTTTGAGGGGTGTAAGTTGATTTTCATAATGATTGTAAATTTGCTATTATATAACTTCAGTTGTCATATTCCTTTTATAACTTTGTCTACTTGAAAATGTAATGCCAGACCTTGAGATGAATAAGAGGGGAAGGCAGAGGACCTGGATAAGCTAATTCTGGGGTGTTATATATCACAACATATGACAATTCTATGAATTTCAGGATTCTTCATGTGATAAAATAAGGGATTGCTTTGGTTTGCTGGCCGAGTTTTGGAATTACTGTGGTAAGGACTCCCTCTTAAGAGAAAACTCCTCCTGTTTCAGATGGAAGGAGGATCTGGATTATCCATGCCTCAATAACTATAATCTCCCCTCTCTTGTGTTATCCTTTCTTTTTCCAGTGGCTAAAATAAGCTAGCTCTTTCTTAGAACATGAGAATATTTTCTTGCAACAGATTGTGACCTTAAACACTGATTTGATGACCACATGCACTTGAGTGATATATTCAATCTAACCCACTAGGGTATAGTATAATTAAGATTTATACTATTTCTCATCAGTTAGAAATATATTTGTTTTCTTGAGCATGTTCCATCTTGTGTAATTATTCCTATGATTATTTTTATTTTATAGAAGCGTTAAAAGAAATAGATGATGTCTATGAAAAATACAAGTCAGAAAACGATCCTGTTCAGAAGAAACGCTTGCAGCAGCATCTTCAGCGTGCATTAATCAACAGTCAAGAACTTGGAGATGAAAAAATTCAAATAGTTACTCAGATGCTAGAACTGGTGGAGAACAGAGCCCGTCAAATGGAAACACACTCTCAGTGTTTTCAAGATCTGTCTGAGAACGAAAAGCCTCTAGAAAAGGCCAAGATGGAGTCCTGCCAGCCAGAGAGATCCTCGCGTAGGCCTCGTCGCCAGCGAACCAGCGAAAGCCGCGACCTGTGCCACATAGCCAATGGTATCGATGACTGCGATGACCAGCCACCTAAAGAGAAAAGATCCAAATCTTCCAAGAAGAAAAAGCGCTCCAAAGCCAAACAGGAGAGAGAGGTTTCACCTGTAGAATTTGCAATTGATCCCAATGAACCGACTTACTGCTTATGCAACCAAGTGTCTTACGGCGAAATGATAGGATGTGACAATGAACAGTGCCCTATTGAGTGGTTCCACTTTTCCTGCGTTGGACTCACGTACAAACCAAAGGGGAAATGGTATTGCCCCAAGTGCAGAGGAGACAATGAGAAAACGATGGACAAATGTACTGACAAATCAAAAAAAGATAGGAGATCGAGGTAGTGAAAACAATCTATGTTTTAAAGAGTTGATCCTTTTATATTAAAATGTTTCATTTCCACAGAACGTTGGTTTAGGAAATGCATAAGACTATGCAATAATTTTTAATCTATAATATTAATATTAAAAACTGTTATACCTTCTGTGATCTTTAACTTTCTGCACTGAATAACCAAATAATTGAAACAGGGTGGCTTCAGACCTTTCACAGAAGACATTACAAGCAGATGGCGCTTGGTTTCAATTTATCCCGTTAGTATTTTAAAGAACCTTGTGAATCCTGAAATAATGGTGGTGGGAAAGATACCGAAGAACTTCTCATGTTATGGTAAAGGGGTTGAAAGGCCTCATATCTTTGCTAGCATCTTAACAACTGAGTTTGTTGCTTATCCCAAGTTTTACATTTTCAGTTTTTGTGTTAACGTCACGCGTTTGGAGTTAGGGGTTTTGAATTCAGCTGTAACTGTAAAAGTCTTCCGAGCTATAAGCAGACCTCTCCAGTGACTTTCATATGATCAGTATGTTATTGCAAGGAAGAAAATACCACTAACTTAAATTTTTCTTTTTTGCCAACATTAAACTTTTGTCTTTGTGACTATACTTGGGACTCAGTTTTTGGATATGATATAATTATGGTGTATACTCAGTTTTTGATAATAGGTTTTGTCAAACATCCTGATGTGGTCCGTATCATTTAACATGAACTCTCTATAAGGCTTGAAGTGGTAGAAGGATCCCTTGAGAGGAGGGGCTATTAACATTTCAGGGAACAAGAACTGGAAATGTGATGGAAACTTCATTATAATCCATCTGTAGAGAGCTGAATTTGACGGGTATTCTCTGGGGTGTAAACTTTGCTCTTCCTTAGGTAGGATTTGTGTGTGCATGTGGCCAAACCTGGGTTTAGGCACAGCACCAAAGTTTTTGGACTTGGGCAACTATCTCAAAAGCCTGAAGGCAAAAGCTTTCAATAAAAAGTTGATAGATAACTTAAAAAACAAAAGATAAGCATGCATGGCACAGAGCCAATAGACAAATCCCAGCAGGTTTCTGACAGATGATGTAAGAGCGTTGTCCTGAAGTATGCCGGTAGTATCTAAACACTACTTGGGTGGTGGTTAAAAGAGAACTTCCTCACCCCCATGCCTTAAAGGAGGGGAAGAAAAAGATGAAAACAGCTGTTGCTGCTCCTTTGCAATGGGAGATTCTAATGGAGAAGTGAGTGGGGTACCAAAGTTCAGCCCTAGGGTTCCTGCTCACCAGTGCTTTTGAGACTGGAATTAGGGTTGGCTTGGCAAGGCAGGCAGCAGCTCTGCAGGGCTGGCTGTGGGGCTGCCTGAGGGTGGGCTGCAAGTGCTCAGAAGTCCCTGTAGGTCTCTGTCCCTAAGGTTTCCCTTTACAGTACAGAGGGAAAAGTGACATCAGCTCTGGCCAAGCCCAATTAGAAGGCAGTTGTGCTGAGTTGGAAGCGGCCCAGAAGGCAGGCAGATGAGCAAAAGCGAGCTGGGATGGATGAATGCCATCAGAACTCCTTCCTGCATCTCCACTAGAGGGCTGTGCCAGCTGGGGCTTGAGGGTGGAATGTGCTGTGCAGGGCACAAAGCCTCACTCCAGAAGGCACAAATCGATGCACAGCATGCTCAGTATCATAAGGTAAGTAACATACCAAGTCTGTTTCCTCAGGTATGATCTGATTCCTTAGTAGGATTGAGCATTTCCAAGTAGTAGTATGTACCAGGGGAGTGGAAAGGCAAAGGTTTGAGTTTTTGCTCTAAGATTGTAGGTTTATGAAGTGGAGTAGTGCTCCAGTGGGGAGACCTGTACCACAGTAAGTAAACAGCTCCTGCAGGAAAGTCCTGTAAGGGCTCTGACCATCAGTAGGGTGGGATAGAGGGTAAACCTTATCCCTACCTTGCTTCACACCTACTGGCTGATCTCAGGTTGCAAAAATAGTCTTAAGGGGCTGGATCATGGCTATTGATGGAGAGTGATCAGACCTGCTGTTGGAGATAAGTGACAGTAAGTTGTCTTCTGAACATTTGACTCCTTTTTTATTTGTTATGGCTCAAATTTCCTTCTTGAGAAGATTGATTGGAAGCCTAGGGCTGAGGATTATATGAACATTTAACGTTTACCTAAAATGGATATGCTCCCTAGTATTAAAAAACAAACATTGCTTAAGTAAGCATTGAAGTTGCAGAACAAAGTGCAAGTGAAATTGTAACTATTAATGTTACTGATTTATCTAGAAAAGTATTGCTTGAATTTATACTGGATATATCAAGAATATTTCTTTCCAATGCAGAGAGGAAATCTGGGAGCCTTACATAATTCCTCTGAAATAATTGCTGAAGTAGGAGGTGTATGTTGGGGGGATACAGAAAGGAAATTTTAGATTTTGAAAGTGGTCCAGATAAATATCTTTAATGCAGGGATGCTTTCTTTTATTCTAATGACCCTTTTAGTAGTGAATAGGAATTCTCACGGTTTCTAGTGAAGATAGTGCTGGAGAAATGGCACTTGCTTGGCTTAATGTACGAAATTACTCAAATGTAGGAATAGTTCTGTTTATATTGCAAATTAGCAGCACGCCTCAAATATACTGGGTGCTTTTGCAATTATTTCTTTTAAATGCTCTAGCTAATTTGTTGTTAAGACATACATGAGAAAAGATCTGATGTTATCTGGTATCTAGCCTTTCACTGCTTTTTTTAACCAAATCTAAATTTTATGGGTTTCTATCCATTCCCATAGAAGATCAATGGTAATTGCTGAAGATGCACATAAGATGTTAGTATGAAATCAGAAAGGTAAGTACAGAATTATTAAGTTGCTTCTCAATGTTGAATTACTTTTCTGGGATGAATCTTGCTAGTGAAGTCAAAATGAAAAGTAAAGAACTGTTAAACCAGTTCATCTTCAAGATATGTATTGAGTCTCATGAGGTAAGTCTTATCTTTTTGTAAAATAAAAAAGTTAATCAGGGCAATGCATACTTTGGAATTTGATAGTAGTATATGTGACTACACAGTTTACTGCTTTCTCTTTTGAAAATCAGTGCTGTATCCTAATTCAGCCTAGTTACATCTTGTTTTTTTGTAGCTTTTGAAAAAATGGTGCACTTCTAAGTTCTTTGTTTTTGCCTTTCAGTTTTGAAGTAATGCAAGTTCATCAGCAGCAAAATGTCCCCAATAAGCTATTTAAAAGAAATTTTATTCAAGCAAGAATGTTTCTTGATCACCATCCTGTAGACTGGTTTGATTAATTTTGATGAAATAAGCCTTAAAGCAAAACACAAATATACATAAGAGAGAGCATACTGTTTTGAAAGCAAAACAAGCAATTTAATACTTGCCATCTATATTGTAAGGCCATCTTGATATCTGCAGCACTATGAAAAAACTTTTGCTTTTAAACTAGTTTTAACTGTATTTCACTGCCAACCTTTAACTAATCTACACTAACTAATCCAGAAATGGTAATATGATATTGACAGGTCTTGAAACTGGTTCAGAATAAAGGTAAAGGAAATGCCTCTTTCTTCCCTGAATTTATATAAGGATTTTGTTTTGGATCCTTTTAGAGCTGAGATGGGCCTTTATAAAGAAGATGGCATTTCCTAACTTTGAAGATTCTTCACTTAAAAGTCTCTAACTTTAGCTTTAAGAAAACTGCTATGGTTTGTCTGAATTCACATGAGCTGTTTGGCCACACCAGCACGTTAAGGGCTTGGACTTCTTTCTCCCTCTTATCTGCATATATATTTCTTTTGTTAAGGGGTCTCATTTCCAGTAGCTCTGCAAGTCTTTGATATTGACACCTCAGACTGAAAAATATGCCACAGGTCTTCGCATTAGATCCTCTGAAGTTGGTGAGCAGGGCTTTCACTCAAGCCCACAACTGTTTTTCTGTCCAGTGCTAGTTAGGTAAGACTATCAGTGCTATTAGTGGTAGAAACAGATGTTAATGTGCAAGTGTTCAAGTCCCACACTTACATACTGTAGAAGGGAAAGGATGTATTTTTTTTTTTTTTGCTGTTATCATGCCTCTTTTATAATACATGCTATGAAAGAGTTGAAAGGAGTTTGAAATTCTCTCCTGTGACAATTTTCTGATTACTCTGCAGTCTTTGGAACAGCTTGAGGATTATGCAGTGCCACTACAGCTGGGCAATTAACAGGTATATTTAGTGAAAATTCTGGGAAAATTTTCATTAAGTGAAGCTGCCATTTGCTTTTGAATCCAAGTTTCAAGGTCAAGTTAAGACCGCATCTGAATCCTTTCAAATTTTTTGGTGGGTAAAAGTTCTAAAAGCTCATTTTAACAAATTCCTAATTTTTTTCATCTATATCAGCATTCTTTTAATTTACCTCATATAGGGCAAGTTCAGTTTTAAGAGTATATTTTAACTGCAAGTATTAAACTGAATTGCATTTCTGTTCTGCTGCAGCTGTGTTCCAGCAGAGCATACTGGCTGTAGCATGGCCAGTTTTGTACTGCTCAGAGATGCACTTCATGTATTCTGTGCTTTTGGGTTTTTTTCTTAAATATACATCAAGGAAGTTATAAGTAGCATAGACACAGATTCAAAGTGCAATTTCTGTTTCAAAGGCCTGTTTTCCAGTGTAGAGATTAGTGTGTGCATAGAAAAGATAAAATCCTCCCTAAAGCTTTGCTTTCATATACTTACAGAATGCCTCCACGAAAAATGAAAGAACTGGTGAATGAATTTCACTACAGTGAAATTAGCTGTGCACATGAAGATTATAAGGAAGTTACAGTTGATAGTTGAAGGAATAGAGGGGAAGCAACTCTAGTACTTTTTGGGTTGAATGTAGTGAGGTTTAAGACTCTCAAAAGAGAAGAAAACAGAATGAATTCTAGAACCTTTGATACTAATGTTCAGCAGAAAAATTAGGATTAAATCCTGCCCCAATTTGAATAAAATTCTATTGAGCAGGGTTCTACCCAGCATATTGATTTTCAGCTCCCTTTGACTAAAGTCTAAAAAAAGATTAAAGCTCCATGGCAACTACTATCTTAACTCCTGACAGCCATAGTATAAATTACATCTTGTAAAAACCTAATACTGAATAGTTTTTTTTAGGTCACCAGTCAGGCTAGGAAATGGAAGGCTTGTGGATGCCGCCCCAAACTTCATTTTGTCCCTTTATGGGTATCAGTGAGGCCTCAGAGATTTTTGTGGGTGGCAGATTGGATGCTTATGCAGTATGAATAAAAATCTGACAGGTTTTAGGTGTGTAAACTTTTTTCATACTTCTGGGGGAAAAACTGCAATTTACTTGTGCCTCTAACCTTCCAGTAAGGAATACAGCAAGGTTCAGTTGGGAAACAACAGCCCACATAGGAACAACATGAGGTTGTCACAATAGTTGCATGTGCTGGCAGTGGAAGAACAGTACTGGGTTGGGATTTTTTGAATTTGGGTTTTTTTTTTTTGCTTGGCTGCTGTGGGTTTTGGTCTTTTGGGTTTTTCTTTTTGTTGTTTTGTTTGTTTGGTTGGATTTTTGTTTTGTTTTTTGTTTTCTTTTTTTTGTTGTTGTTGATTTGGGGGGTTGTGTGTGTATTTTGATTGGTTTCAGCTGGTTTTTTCTCATTTGTTTTTAATGGGGGGGACGGGACGTGGATGGAGGTTGTGAATTCATTTGCCTGCAGATATTTCAATTGTGCTACAGAAGAAGGGTCTCAGACTTGTGTGGAGATACTGCTTTCTTGTTGTTTAAGGTTAAGAGTGCATAGGTTATCAGTGGTGGGAATGAATATAAAGGGACATTAAAAGCCTAGAGTAAACAGAACTGTGGTTAAATACCAATTCAAGTCCCTAAATTTCTATTTGCATGAAGATTATCTGGTACTGCTATTTATTTAGTTCCATTTTCTTGTTCTTTGGCTATTTTTGACCCGATTCTCTCTGGACTATGTGTTATCATGCCTTGAAGAATGCCTTTAATTGTCTGAGGAATGCTTTATTGGATACATTAAGATAGCTTGGATAGCCTTGTGGTTCACATGGGGGAAAGGTAACCAGGATCATCGATCCTGCCCTACATTCAGGCACAAAGCAGGGCAGAGGGGGTGGTTTGCATACTCCCTAGCCTGGCAGCTGCTCCTGGGCAGACAAAATTATTCCAAGGCTCTTTTAGACATCATCAGATAGCAAAATCCTCAATAATTCCTCAAGTCCTCAGTATTCTATTTAAAAGGAAAAAAACACTCATATTTTCTCAAATAAAACCAAGATAATATCAAAATTAGATATGTACTAGATATGTACTACTTCCATTCAAAAATGTACTAGTGTTGCAGCCCACTACATTACTGCCTATGCAGAAACTTTGCAATGAAAATGTTTAATGGTAACATTCCACCTATTCCTGGAGAAAGAAGCAGTGACAGTATAATCAGTTTTACGTGCTTGCAGGTAGGATTGCTTTTGCCTTTTCCTCCAGCAGCTGGAGTATAATGTACTTCATAAACTGGATAAATTGTATGCTGATGTTCAAATGGATCACGAGCTTTTATCCTGTGACAGATAACAAGGACATACTCAAATACAGATAGGTATGGAGTCTATTAAAAAACCCCTAAATATGTTTTTTCCCCAAGGGTGTAATATTGAGATAACAAACAGCTGTCAGTTGAACACAGTGAGTTGTATAAGTTAACCAGTAGAGCTGGGACACAGGAGATAATGTCACTACTACGTGGCTTTTGAGAGGGCTTTTAAGTATGCTAAATGATTTTCTATTTATGAGTATCAGATCATCAGAATTTCTGCATCGGTGAAGAAGTATTTGTATTAATTTCATAAAACTTGGAAATGTTGAATAATAGATTAAGTGATATGGAAGCAGACAATTAAGACTTTCTAAATAAAAATACACACTTTGGCCATGATTTTCAGTGCAGTTATCTGCAGTCTAATGATAGCATGCACCACTAGCATGGCAAATTCCTCTACAGTATGATTACATTTTATGTAGTAATAGAAGGTAAGAATAACTTTGAACCTTTCCCCTCTTACACAATTAAAATATTTGTAGTAAACTGTAACGGTTCTTCTGGATGATTTTGTGTAAAGAACCTGCAAGAGACTGAGTGATTATCACACCAGAGTATTCTAGACTCGACTTCAGAAGATGGTCTTGCCCCTTCCCAAAGCACTGCCAGACCAGGTGAGTTGCCAGAGATTTGTCCTCACTTACACTGTGCAACTTTTGGCTGTGCTCATTGTGGGAAGGGTCTTTAATGTATTATCTGATGAAGCTTTACAGCCACAAGACTTGTTTTCCTGCAGACATGCTCTGCACTTTGGAAACCTGCTTAAGAATAAAAGATGATGTTTTTTTGAAAAGGGACAGTTTAAGTATATAAACTTTTTTTAGAAAAATCCCAAATGTTTTGTCACACCTGTGGCTGTTGCCACAGAGACAAAATTGGTTTGGGGGAAGCAGGTCAGACATAAGTCTCATATTTAAAAAAATGTTTTTTGCTCACGACCCTCTGTCTTGTACTTAATGACTTTTCATCTGTACTTGCTGGCATGAGGTGCAGTAGCAGAGAAGAAAGCATCCATAGATTTCAAAGGCTTGACTTTGTGAAGTGTACTAGAGTAGTTGAACTGCACCTTCAGTAACTGCTAACTGTAAAAGGCTGTTAAAACTTATGAGAATTAAATTAACTGAAAAGAGATTTAAAACTTACTTAAAATAATTCAAATCTTGCAGGTTCCTCAGAAGAAGAATGGCCTGGCAGTACCCAGAAACATTCCTGCAGCAATTCTGTTGCTGAATGAAGGATTTTTTAAAAGTCTCCTGCTACTTTTGGAATACAGCTTTGAGACAGAAGTTTATTCCAAAAACTCAGTAAGAAAAATTTGTAATTGAGTTAGGGTCATGTTAGTATGCTTGCCATTTGGTAAAGCTCCTCCTTGAGCTTTACAGCCGAAGTAAATCTACATATAAAGATACATAAAATGTGCTCCAAATATAGTGCTAGTTATTCTGTTCTTTCAAACACCTTTTACTTTCCCACTTTTGTTAACTAGTATGATTTTCTAAGAGCTTATGCCTCTTCACTCTGCCCCTTTCTCCAAAGGTGGCGTGCAGCCATGTTCTTCATCAGGTGCTTTATCTCCTATTCAGTAGCCTGTAGCCGATAAGATTGAGATGAAATTTTAAATCGTGGCCTTGGCAAAATAAGGAATCTGCACTTAGCAGCTTCTGTCTCTGTTCAAAGACTGGCTCTATTTAAAAAAAACCCAAAAACTTAAAAGCCATGAATGCATAAAGATGTTGAAACTGTGGGGTTTTTTGCCTTGAATAACGAAAACAAAGTTTTTGAACGAAAGCCAGGCATGAAAATACTGCGTAATGAGAGGGCAGTAAGTTCATTCCTGTAAGAAACTGCTTCTGTTTTCAGCAAAATGGTGAAGTTTCTACTGAAGGCTTGGCTGCATCCTGACTCAGGTATTCTAATTGAAGTCATCTAACTCAAAGCTCTAAAACATGCCTGACAGAATCCATTAGGTATCATGGGTCACTCCATAGGAAGTGTCTGAAGCAGTAATTGTGGTACTGCAATTTCTACCATGCTTTTGAATGATGTAGACAGATATTTAATGGAATATTATGAGTTTCAGTTGAAGGTGGTGCTGACATAAACAACTCCATTAAAGTAGACTATATAATAGTTTTGCCATAGTATTATTTCAGTGTATCATTTCAAGCAGTTCTCTGTTTAAACCCTAAACAAAACCCACCAGATACCACCACATGAGCTGTTAGGCTTGGCAAGATCATGAGATGGCTGACTGGTCTTCCAATAGCTCTAAATAAATGGCATGCATTCCTTCTCTCAGCTGCCTCTCATTGCTGTTCATGCATTAAAAATACTAAATTTCTTCTGGGTCTTATTGTGATATGAATAGAGCCACTGGAATCATGTCACCTGCTACTGCAATCTCAGTGGGAGCTGGGGCTGGCTGGCTGCATTTATCACTACATTTCACTAGAGCCCTTTAGATACTATAGCCCTTTTGTTGGAAGCTTGTACCTTCTTCAGTCCAGAGTGTCCCTGTATTGCTTGTGCCACAATGATTAGATTTTTAGTACAGAGTGGAATGATCATCATCTACTTCAGCTGGGAAAAGAGGGGGTCATTCACAAATAGTCATACCTAAAACCAGAGTCCCATGCACTGCTTACTAAAGATGCACAAAACAAAGCCTAATTTCAAATAAATCATGCAAATTCTTATCAACGAGAGCCCAACATTCCTGCTCATTTCCAGTTTAGAAAATTAGAACATATAAGCAGAAATTAATATATTTGTGTCATTACTTAAAGTAGCAAAAACCTGGCAAAATGACTGACCATGGTTTTATCACAGTGAAAGGAGGCAAACAAGCGGATGAAAGTGACATGGGAGTAATTTTGTTTAAAAAGATAAGCTGAAGTAATTTTTACCAACATTATAAATCCTTGGCTTATCAGCAGAAGCATAAAATTTATTAACTTATTCTTTGCATTTCATGAAGTTACCTTATCAGCATTAGCCAACTTCCTCATTTTTCCTTTTTGACCATTCACATGGTAGAAGAATTTGACAGTTCTGGAGTATACTATTCATGTAAGAAAAAAGAGGAACATATCCAGGAGTTTACCCATTTTCCATCATGACTCCAAACCCAGTTCTCCTGGTGCCATATGTAATTGTCAAGCAGCAAAAAGCTGGCCCATTCTTCAGTAATTTTAGAACTTATAATTTAGAAAAAAGAGTAGTTTTAAATGTCTTCCAGATAAACATATCTAATATTAATTTGATACTAGTGTTAAGGAAGAGCACTTCAATGATTATTTAATAAAGTACAATAATTAATGATAAAAACCCCTAGGATGTGAAGAGATTAAGATCAACATGTTGCTAATTTTGTGCCATAGCAAAAAGAAAGCTGCAAAACCCCACCAAATCTTGTGAGATTAATAAATAGGAATTCTGTTTTCAGATGCTGAGTAATTATATGCTATTTAGTTTCAGAAACCACACTTAAAGGTGGAGGGAGTTCAAACAAACAAGATAGAGAAAAGATACAGAAGACAATGACTTCTAATGATAGAACAGAGCCTAGAAATGAGAGGACTGAGGTCAGGAATTCTCAGTAATGTGAAAGTTTGCTTTCAAGAGGAAAGGGACAATCTAAGTGAAAAGGACAATAATTAATGTCCCTTGGATGTAGCACTGGAAGTTTAAATAAGACACTAGGGAGAAAACAAAACAAAAAAATGAGCTGTCTAACCATAGTGACAGTGAAGCACTGGAATATATTACTTTGGAAAGTAAAGATCTCTAGTGACAAAGACGCTACAAGGCAGGCTAGATAATTATGTTGACATCAGTTTAATTGTAACTGATCCTGCTGGCAGGGGAAATGGATTGGATCAGGAGTTCCTGAGCTGTGGGAAGACAGTGACATATCCTTGGAGGCCCAGGTAAAGCTCCAGAAGAATTTAATTTAGTATTTCTCTTTCTTCCGACCTTTTCCCTTTGAAGTTCTCTCTGAAAGTCATTTGAAGAATGTTGTGCTTATTCTCAGCAGGACAGCAAGGGAACAGAGCCATCAGACTCTCCCCACCTAGGGGCACATTCTGAGCGTTGCCAGTGGCCAGCTGGGGGACACTTGTTCCATGCTCATTGCAATCCTTTGGCAAAAGTGAACTAAACTGTGGTGAAGGTTATGCTACCCCAGCAGCAGAAAGTCTGTGTGGGCTGACCCTTCCCTTTCTAATGAAATTCAGATCCACCACTGAGAAGCATTTAGAGGCATAGGATGTGAGAAGTGGTGTAATTTCCCCGGGGCATCAAAACTGGGGTCAGGGAGAAGAAGTTTCTATTGATACCTGGCACTCCAGGCAGTGGTTGCAGAACACTACTATCCAGGGACAAGATTCTAGCTGTTGTACAGAAGTAACATCTACTTGCTGGACTGAAAATAGGAATAATAATATATATGTATATATATGTATATAGGGCTCGTATATATATATATATATATAGATATATATATATATATATATATATATATATATATATATATGAAGACCTATCCCATTGCAGTAGAAAGATCGGCCCAGTAATAATAAATTTCAGTATCATTGAAATAAATGACCTCCTAACAAGGATTTTCAGCTCCACTTTCCGTGTGCTGCACCTAATTAATTAATTATTAACAAAATAAGTCTATTCTTCACAGTCATAGAAAATCTGATGTTCAGGTATCTTAAGCAGCAATCCTGGATATTTTGCTTTGGTTTCAACCTATTCAAGAAACACTGGAATAATATTTCACAGTATTTTCTTTGGTAAGTGTTAATTTTTGGTGGAGGGAACTGGCAAAACCAGAGTATGAATTTTTAGCAACTTAGCCAGATAAGATAGTATGTAATCCTTACTGTGCTAATAATTTCTGAGTAGTTTCATGCAAATATTCACCATCCAAACTATTTTTATAAATATAGCAGTCACTTTTCAACATGAAAAGAGTATTTAAACTTAGAAAAAGTAATACTTTGCATTCCTGTTTCTGTTTCATGGTATGATACAATTGATTTTCTCTTCTTCAGTGTATCAGGAAAGCACCAGATGGGGGCCATTGTAAGTCAAGACAGTAATGTTAGAAAGAGGATAGATGGGCTGGTTTCAAGAAGGCAGAGTTGGCACAAGGCTTGCACACTGAACTTAGAGACATGGTGCATGTGGTATGAACCCACTGATCTAAGGAGAGGCAGATCATGTGGTAAGTCAGTCACAAACTCAAAAACATTTCTACAGATTTGTCTGCATTTTTCCATCTCATTTATACCTAATTAAAAATATGTTCCCTTTTCTCAGTCTTAGCATATTTACTTACATAATTAGTTAAGTGGCATTGGTGGTGGTCAATGAACCTTAACACCAAATAAACCTCTAGGCATAAGTCCTTTCACATGGACATGTACATTTTTTGTATATATACACATATGCACTTGAAATAACGTCTTCAGCTGATCTGTCTGTTGACCAAATGCAGTGATGGCTGAGAAAAATCAAAGTGAATCATGTCAAATGAGCACAGGGCTGAGAATACCTACAGCAGCTCAGGCAAAATGCTCATGGTAAAGCCAAGCACAGCCTACCAGTGATATAGGCAGTGACAGTAAGTAGCAAAGATTATTAATATTCTTCACAAAGTTGTGGAAAAATAAGTTCTGCTTACAAAAAAAAAGAAATTGTAAGATTCTTATTACAATTTGAACTTGAACTTTAGTAAGAAAAACAAAATTTCCTAATTTGAAATTTAATCATTGGAGTAAATTAAGCAATTAAGAAGTGGCCTTAATTATGGTTATGACTCCAGAACACTTACCTATTTTAGACCTTTCTAACACCAGATCATAATGGAAACTATGGAGTGAAATCAATACAGAAATAAGTGGCATAATAATTAAAAATTGAAGACAGTTGGGCAAAATAGCTTCTCAGATTTCTAACAGTTGTAACATAACATATTCATCAGTAAGCAGAACAATATTTTGTGAGTTGAGAGAAACTGTATCAGCTTGATCCATTAGGATATTGTTATCCATTTTCATCTTGACTAAGCAGGAAGGATGCAAGTTTACCTAATGTGTCATCACTGCAAATGTAAGGCTTCTGGAAAACCTGCTTCCTTCTCCTCTTTTGTGCATTGTGGATACGTGGTGGCACACTGCACCTAAAGTAAGTACTGTGCACAGCAGAGGGAGATTAAGCCAAAACATGCTGTCTGTAACTCCAGACTTCAGGAGGTGAGTGGAAGTAGTGAGGAAAATTGTCCATATGTTTACCTCCCATTAATCCAGGACTGCCTTGTCAGTGAAGAAAACATGGATGACAGGTGGAAAAAAGATTGGAAACTACCAGTTTAAATTGATGTCTAAAGAGACAGTAAGGCTACTGAAACAGTATTTAAGTGAGGCCAGTCAAAATCCCTCCTTCCCACTTCCCAGGCAGATTGAGTCACTAATTCTTGCAGTTGAAGGAATATAATAATTGCACATCAGTCTGGTCTTCATCTCTTTGATCTCCCTGCTTCAAGACAAGGAGAGTCTGGCTTTAAGAAAGGTTACAATGACCTCATTTAGTTATTCCAGTAATTCATACTTCAGTGTAAATCCATGGCCTGGACAAGTGATGTTTCAATTGCAGCTCTGCAGTGTTACAGAAGTTAAAATTGTCACTTGTCTTTCTTTTGCTCCTTGTCCTATTGGGTGGAGCCTGCTGGTACAGCTCCCTGGAGGCCTTTGACTGAAGATGGCCTGCCAGAATAGGTTGCTCAGGAGTTTTCTTTGTATTGCAGCTCAGCCAACTCTTTGCAAGCCCAGCCTCTAAATTCCCAATGACAAAAAGATCCCTGGCAAAACATCAGGATTCTTTGATACCACATGAACCATGTTCTGGGAACAGCACCAAAAGATCTTATCCAAACATTTCTCACAGACTTCACAAACACTAGGGAAAACCAACTCAGTCCAACAGGCACAGGGAAGAATGAGTTGCATCTTTCTGCTCCAATGAGGTCTTTATTACTGTTAAAGGGTTTTATCTCCAGGAAGCGACTCCTTTTGTCTCCCTCTATTTCTGGAAAATGGAGCCTTAGCTCCCATTTCAGATCCCACAGTAGCTTTGTAACTAAGAAGTAAAGCTGACCTTAACCAGACTTAAAGTTTCTACTCAGTTTCACAATGCACCATAAAGAATTGCTTATTTTCAGATCTGAGCTTTGTTTATAGACTTCCATGAGTATCTGATGAGTTTTTTAACCCTTTATGCTAATAACTATTGTGACTCAAGAAAACAAAATGAAGATGGTCGACTGAACAATCATTCTAATTGAAAGTATTGAGCAGTTAGTTGCATGGAGAGTGAACATATGGTTTGTTCTATATATAAAACTTTGTGGATGCTGCAGTCAGTGCCAGAGACAAACTCCTACCTATTCTCAGAGAGGCCAAGCAGTAGCCCTCTCTCAAGAATCTGGTACTCTTTACTTTGGCAAGGAACGATGTAATGGCCTGATTGTTTCTTCACATACTTTTTCAAAAGGTCATAAGTTAACAGAGTCTAGAAAAAAAAAAACTTTAAAAATGCCTTGCTTACTATGTGCAATTAATTATCTTAAGTATTATCTAATGTATTATTAAGTTTGACAGAAATGTAAAAAAAATAAAAATCCATAAGCATGCACAGCCCCCAAACTTACTTTCTGAGTAACTTTGTGTTTAGTACCTGAAAAATGAGTGTTAGAGAATCTGGAAGAGAGGCAAATCACTTGTTTGTAGGACAAAGAGTTTTGTATCCCTCATCGGCACAATTTCAAAGCTTTCTACCTTTTCCATTCAAACAGCATGGCATTCTGATTTCCCTGTGTTTAACACTGTAACCACTGCAGCAATGAGATTCCTGCATACATCTCAGAGGAAAAAAAAACCCAAAACATTCATAATTTATGACAAGAAATTGTTCTGCCCACAGAGTTGTCACCATTGTGTTTTAAGGTTTGATGTGGCTTGGTTTATGAATCTTCAGAACAATTCTATGACAGTGATTTCCGATTCTCCAGCACAGATGTAAATGTATCCAGTTGCAACATAGGGCTGAAATCCTGGCCTCACTGAAACCAATGTGAATCAGGAGTTCGCTGTTGGAGTTCTGAGCTTTTCTAATTTAAAAAAAAAAAAAAAAAGCCTTTTTTTTTTTTGCTGTGATGTGGCTGAGATATGGCCTAAAAAATTCTCCACATCAAAGTGTTCCAAGGATGAGTCTTTGGCTAATGCTTTATGTTCAACTTGCTTTCAAAGGAGATGATTTCAGCAATGCTCAGCATTGTGTTAATCTATGTAAGTTCTGAATCCAGCCATTTGCAGTGTGAAAACAGGCAAGGCAATTCAGGCACAAATTGCAGAAAGTGGTACCTTTGTGTGTCCTTTTTGGAAAACCCAACCTTTAAAGGTTTCAGTCATATTTTCAAAGGCAACATCATGCTTTTCATGTTGTCTTGTCAGCTACCTGTCCTCATCTGAAAGGAAGGCAATGTTTAAACATCAAATATCTATGTATTTTGAACTTGCCTGGAAAAATTTAGTATAGTCACAGTTTCTCAAATTTCATTTGTGTTTTTTGCCTGGATATTGATCTTTGCAGCCAAGTTCCATTTAAAGGTAGTCTCTCCATCACAAAAAGCTAAACAAAGAAGTTCAAGAGAAACACCTACACATTTGAGGTTAAACTGAAAAAAAAGCATTTGTAGCACAGCAACAGAATATTCTGCATTTAACATGTGTCTGTGGTAGACCTACTGGGACTACCTTGGGAGTTTGCTTAACAGTCTACTTGAATTTTGCTGTCCACCTTTTTGGTAAGTATACAAAAGCCAGGTACACCAATGTTTGCAGTGGTGAACATTTCACTTTCTAGGTGCAATACAGGGTGCTGATCACTATGTGTAAAGCCTGATGTGATCTGGCTTATAGAGAAAGTAGAAATCAGCAAAACTTTCTCTCTTCAATTGTCTTACCAAAACAGCTGCGTTCAGAAGGAATGTTTCCAGGTAAAGTAGAAGAGATTATTGAAATAGAATTTGGAACAACAATAGCAATAGTTTGAAATTTCCATTTGCATGATCGTTTCAGAAATTAATCAAACCCAAAGAAACAATTCTCCTTTTTTAAGAAGCAGCAACTGAAATGAAACCACTCTCGTCCAGGATGAACTGAAAGTAACTGGGCCATGTGCCTGTGGTCTTTACATTCAAGAGTGTTATCTCAGCAGTGTCTGCAACATGGATTAATGCCATGAGATGATAGCTCAGGCAATTAATGAAGCAGATGCAAATAAAGTCATTGCAGCAACCCTGAACAGTGTGAGAGGAGACAAAGGTGCCAACACTGAAAGGTTCTACTTGCTGCTCTGTAAGGAACAGCAGAGCTGCTCATAGCAGGAGGGAGGCACTTCAGAACAGCTATTGTTTTAAACTCACTATGATTATATGAAAAGCAAACATGTTCTATCAAGAATACTTCAGGGTTAAACTTACATCAGGGAAAAGTGAAGGCAGCCCTGCTGACCCTTCTGAAAGTAATGGAGTAATAGAGGATTTGCTCTTGGAGCAACTGCTGGGCATGATAGGATGCAGGTACCAGGATCTGAAGTTGAACGGAGGTGTAAAAGAGCTGAAACTTCCTGCCCTCAGACAAAACACAGCTGGATGGAAAAACTGAGTAAAAGCCCAACAACTTAAAGGTTTTGAAAGGCTTCCAGTGTGAATTTTAAAAACTCCAGAAGAATTTAGAAAAGATGCCCTTGAAGACCTCGTGGGCCACCGTCAAAATATTTTTTAAGATTGTGCACAACTTCCTTTTCTGAAGAAGCAAGAATAAAGTTTCTAAACATGTATTAGCTAAAGATCACAAGGAATTAGTCATTAGTTACAGCTTCTCCCTGAACAGCAGCCACAGAATCCCAACATATCAATTCAACCACCATATCTCCTTTGCTAGCACTGAATACCCTGGCTGCTTTTCCATTTCTGTACAAAAGAGGAGTTAATTAAAACAGAAAAAAGCCATACCTGTAGCATGAATGTATCACACTACTAAATAAAACCTGAAGACTTAAGTGCATGTACAAGGAAGAATGAACTGTTTCCAGATGTGTATGCTCAACCCAGTGCCAGAGGTATGTGATAATGTCAGGTCTATACTGTCAGAATCAACGAGATGAGCAAGGTACAAAACAACCCCCACATGCTCTGATGCAGCCAGATTTGGACTTTTCACACCAACTATGACGTGACTGGGAAGGGGAGGATTGCTCTGGCAGTGACAGTTCAGGAACAAAAACTATTACATTAACTAAACTGCACATTTTAATGCCCTAAGTTGTCATGTATGGTAGTTGGGATTTTTAATGTGGTTTGATTTTACTATTTTCAAACTATTTTGCCCCATCTCCTGTCTCTGCCTGCATTGAATCTAGATGCAATGTTCATTATGATTTGCTGTCCTCTCAGTGTCATCACCATCTGCAAATCTAGTTTTATATACTTCAGATGTTCCAATGATAAAAAACAGGACTGAATAAGGACACCAGCAGACACTTTGGATGATTCCTTTTACAATCTCTTGTATGTATGGTCCATTGCTTTCTTTCTTTTTCATCCATTTTCTTTCTAACACTTTGTCTTAACTCCTAGCAATTAACTCCTGGATTTACCTTTGCAAATTATTTCTGTCTTTGATATAGAATATTGCCACTGACATTTGAAAAACCAAATTAATGTGAGTGTCAGACACTTGTCCTAAACCTCAGCATTCAAGTCCTGTCAAACATACTGCATAAGTAATTATGACCATCCTTTCCTAGCATTATATGCTATAGAAGTGGTCACCCTTAGGAAACCCATCATTTTTTTACATGACTACAATATTTACACAGCAATGATTTTTAATGAACCCTGAGCTGACACTGGGAATATGACACCAACTGATAGAACACTCCTGCACTGCATTGGCACAAATCTAGTTCTCAGAAAATTCAGTTTGACAATCTCCACAAACATAAAGCTGCATGCCAGACTGGTGTATCAAACTGGGAAAGAATGACCTTCAATTTATGTCTGGAAGAAGTACTTGAGTACCAGTTTGTTAGTGGAAGATATAGAAGGTTGCTTAAGACACAAGAGAACTCAAACCTACAAAATTTATCCTTGGAATCCTTTATAAATTTGGATTTGGTTTCTATAATGACAGTATATCAATTATGCAGCAACGGAGTAAATATAAAGAAATTGTTAACAGACCTGACTTCTCAAAATGATAAAGATGGAAGGCTGATATTCAGTTGAGTTATGAAGAGGAGCTTTATAATCCTGAATTCCCAATGGTGAAAAATACTTTCTGCTAGCCTATAAACACATAGAATATAATCTTTCACTGAATTTCCTGATGTAAGTATGGAGAAATTCTTGTGTATAGTAGTATCTGCTGAAGAAATGAGTATTTCATGCAGCAACTGGCATGAGTCCATCAGACCAAAACCTTGAAATAATAAAAAAAAAGATACAGAGCTGAGTATATTTCCTGAGTTTGTAGCTGGCATGTATTCCTTTCCCTTTCCTGACCTCAGAATGAAGTGTGAGGCAATAAAATTCTAAGGGGAAGAGGAAGACAAATAAGAAACAGAGAATGTGAAAGTATAACCCACACACAAAGCAAAAGAGAAAAATAAATCCAAACAAGAGAGAGAATTGAAACAGATATTGAAATGACAGCAGGAATGAAGTGCAGAAAGACAAGTAAAAAGATGTCAGAAATAATTAGGAAAAGCAAAAAAAGTAGTAAGAAAACCCCTAAAAAAGCAAAGTGAAGGGTCGTTTTATAGCTAGTTAACTTCTGAAAGAAATTATAACATAATGTCTCATCTTCCAAAGGAGTTGTGGAATTTTCTCCTGTTCTATTTTCTTTAATTAAGAAAATCCTTAAGTGGATATACAAAGTGTGTGTAATTTATCCAACAGCTACTGCTGAGAGACACAGTTGTAAACTGCATAATTTAAGATTTGTTTCAGTTTTGAAATTAATGAGTCTCCTGCTAATATTTTTAAAATTTTTACCTTTCTCTTTTTATTTTCTACATTTGACAGATTCATTCCCATTGAAATGTTGGAAAATACTTATTAAAAGTCCTGACAAGTTATCCTATTATTAACTAAATTTATAAGCAAAACAAATACAGTAACAAGTCCTCCTCTCTAAAATGCTGGGGGAAAAAAAAAAGGATAATGAGCTCTTCATAAGTTAGACATTTTAAAAAAAGGTATTAAAACCTTGTGCTCTAGTATATAAGGCAATCTCTAACTGAGGAAGCCAATAAGCAAAGTCAATTTGACAGCAATTTGATATAAACTGTCTTGTACCTTCCTTTGAAGGACATGACAAACTACTGTCAAGGAACAGAAACCTGAGCTGAAACTGAGATTACTTGATGAGACTTTTACCATTTTTGCAAGACAAGATTTGAAACTGAAAAAAAATTCCATAGGAAGTCTAGGAGGCTGTTACGCTATAATTGGTGGTGTAGAAAGCAAATGTAACTGCTACCTAGGGAAGTTTCTGTCTCCTGTCAGTCAAAATTCTCATGACCAGAAGACTGACCATTCTGCAGAAGTCAAATGATGCTATGGCACAGAAAATTACAAATGACTTGAGCAAATAGCAGAGAGGCAGTAGGGACCAGCTTTGTACATAATTGCTCAGCTATAATTACCTATGTGAGCTTTCATGCCTTTTGTAGTATAAAGAAGTCAACTCTACCTCTTTCTAAAGACTGTTTTTGTTTGTGTGGTCAGCTACAACTCAGGAATGGTATAAGAAGGTGTTCTTGAAGGAAACATATAGAAATAAACTCATTTGTCCACAAGGACCAGCACTCTTCCCACACTCTAAGTCAAAGGAAGATTTTTTTTTTTTTTTTGTTTAATGAAATACAAATTAATCTTATGATTTAACAAACTAGAACTAGAACAATAAATGCCCTTTCACCTTGACCAATTGTTTACCAAAAATAAACACCCCAAGGAGTTCCTGCTTCATTGTCCGTGTCAGTACTGGCACACTGTTTGTAGTCAAGAAATTTGAACGATTTTAAACACTCTGAGAGCCTATTCACACTTCCTTCTACCTGGCCTAATTTCCTTAGGGATGTGTAGTTTATTCCCAGTTATTCATATTTTGTACAATTCTGGTGTCTTTACAAGAACAGCACACATAAAACCAAAGAATGATGACATGTACATCACAAGGCTTTGCTTTGCCTGTTTTGACACTGAAATGAGAGTCCCCAAAAGAGGTAATATCTTAGCATAGGGAGGCAAAATTACTTCCTACCTGGTCACCATCTGCTCCCAAGCTAGCTTGAGGACAAATGCCCAAATCCAAAACTCTGTGAAGTGTAAGAGATGACTTTTGCCTGGCAACCTCCTGGGTATTGGAAGTTGCTCCAGAAGATGGCAGGTTGGATTTTAGGAAAAAATTCTCCACCAAAAGGGTTGCCAAGAATTGCAACAGGCTGCCCAAGGAAGAGGTTGAGTCACCATCCCTGGAGATTTTTAAAAGACATGTAGCTGTGGCACTTAGGTCATGCCTTAATGATGGACTTGGGTTAATGGTGGCACTCTGTGATCTTACAGGTTTTTTCCAACCTAAATGATTGCATGCTTCTATGAAAATCAGACTGCTCTTGGCTTCAGCTCCCTCTGGTGGGTAATGCACACTCCAGAGACCAGCAATTACTGCTAAAGGCAACCACCAAAAAATGAAAGAACCTGCAGGTTGCCAAAATTTTCTTAAAATACAGATAAATACCCCAGATGAGCAATGATTACAACAGAGATCAGAGTTAAAGCTACAACTTCATACATCTGAGCTGAGAAGTAGAAGATACTGGAGTTGTTCCTGTCAGAACACAACTCCCTTTGAATTCAGAGAAAAGATGGGGGTTTCAGTCCAGGCAGAAACTGATTTTCATCATCTAACACTGATTAAAATGAAGGACTAGTTAAACACAATTTGTTTTTATGACTGATACTTTGAGCTGTTCTGGTTTCAGCTAGGATGGAGTTAATTTGTTTCCTGGTAGCTGGAGTGGTGCTGTGTTTTGGATTCAGTGTGAGAATGATGTTAGTAACACACTGATGTTTGGTTGTTGCCAAGCAGTGCTTACCTCATTCAAAGACTTTTCAGTGTCCCAGGCTCTGCCAGTGATGAAGTGCACAAAGAGCTGTGAGGGAGAATGGCCAGGACAGCTGACCTGAACTGGCCAAAGGGATATTCCATGGATTGTCATGCTCAGGACATAAATTTGGGAAAGTTGGTTAAGGGCCACTGATGGCTGGTCAGGGACAGGCTGGGCATTGGTCAGCAGGTGGTGAGCAACTGGACTGTGCACCTCTTGTCCTTCTTGGGGTTTAATACTCTTTCTCCTTTGCATTACAATTATTTTTATTATTATTATTATTAGTAGTATATTTCATTCTTTTTCAATTAATCAACTGTTCTTATTTCAACCCATGAGTTTTGGGCTTTTTTCATGATTCTTTTCCTCACCATGGCGAATGGGTGCAGTGATTGAGCATCTGTGTGATACTTAGTTACTGGCTAGGATTAAAGCACAGCAAAGGCATAAAGGTTGATGCCCTTTCCAAAAAGAATTTTGTTGGCAGAAAATATTCGTTATTGGGCAAATCTCACACCCCAGAGATCTTCATTTGCTAAAATGAATTCAGTTTCAGTGAAAAAGAAAACTATGCTTTTAAATCTGTGATTATCTTACCTACAAAACACGAATGCCCAGCTATTTATCTGCTGAAAAAACTGAAACTTACAGCATATTTTATCATTTATATACTTGGGCACAAATCTAAGTCCTTCCACAAGGACAATGTGCAGACTGTATAGCAGTATCCCAAAAACGTCAGTTATGATAATGGCAACTTGTGATAATTCTTATGTTAAAATAAAATCAGTAATCTCTCCTCTACAAAATTGTATTTAAATTTTGATTACCTCATAAAAATGCATGGAAATGTTGCCAACATCAGCAATCTGACAGAAGAGGCTTAGAATGAATCTTACTTTTCTGCTCTCGCAAGTGGCACCAATAAATCAAACGTTAGTTCTTGCATCTCTGTGTTGGTTTTTCTTTCATTCAGAAGCTTGCTTGTTGGTCTGAATCCCATACTGACAGTTGTTTTGGGAAAACCCCCCCCTATGTTCCCATCAGAAAACTGCAATTGAGTATGAGAACATTTGGGATAAGAATGGTCGGGTAAATTCATGTTCTTCAATGGACCACGACCATACTGTTCAGGCTGAGGTCCAACTTAAGCAACTGTATAGCCTATTCATTAAATGGCTTATGGAATTACATTCCATTTGAAGACAACTCAGTGGAGGAGAGGCTGGACATGACCTGGCAATGTGCACTGGCAGCCCAGAAAGCCTATTGTGTCCTGGGATGCATCCAAAGCAGCGTGGGCAGCAGGACAAGGAAGGGGGTTCTGCTCCTCTGCTGTGCTCTCATGAGACATCACCAGGAATGCTGCATCTAGCTGAAGTCCCCAGCACAGGAAAGACATGGACCTGTTGGAGCAAGTCTAGGGGAGAACCACAAAAATGCTCAGAGGGCTAGAGCACTTCTCCTCTGAAGAAAGACTAAGGGTTGGGGTCGTTCAGCCTAGAGAAGAGAAAGTTCTGTGGACAGCAGGTTCTGGCCTGTCACTACTTAGAGGGGGCTTCTAATAAGATGGGGACAAATATTTTAGCAAGGCCTATTGTCCTAGGACAAGGGGTAATGGTTTTAAACTTAAAGAGCACAGACACAGACTGAATGTAAGGAAGAAGATTTTTACAATGAGCTTGGTGAAACAGGGACGGATTGCCCACAGAGGTGGTGGGTGTCCAGTCCCTGGAAACATTCAAGGTAAGACTTGATGGGGCTCTGTTAAAGATGTTGAACTAGGTGACCCTTAAAGGCCCCTCCCAACTGTTTTATGGTTCCTTGGTAACTAAGCTGCAGGCATGCATTTTACATCACAGCTTTCATTCTGAAAGAAGCTGTGGAACTTACAAAAGACATTTCTTTCTTATGAATATTTTTCTCCTTTTAAAATAGGAAACCATCCAACTTTCAGGTACAAATAAGAACCTGATATCAGAAGCTCTTCAGCAGGTATGTAATTCTAACTGGAATTCTAAGCAATGGATAAAATACCTTAGAAACCTCTTCCAGAATTATTGTAATTAGTTCCTCACCCCTTATGCTGCTTCATATGTTTGCATTTAGATGGAGTAACTTAAGGCTTTTATGAGGGGCTTACATGCAACTCACATACAGTACAGACAGACATGTTTGTAGACATGTAGGACTGAATCCTCCATGTAGTGGAGTTTTAGGGACAAAGCACATTTGTATGAATGTGCTTACAATACTCAGTATTTCTTTCTAAGCACAGAACTATGAGTGACTTCATTAGCTCTGATGTACAACCACTTTGAACCTCAGAGAAAATATCTGATTTTCCTTTGTTCTTAATATTAAACCCAGAAAAGATCTGTTTGTAAGAAGCTCGTGAAATCTGTGGCTTTGCTGTTAAATTATTATTGTGTTATTAAGACTACTCTGCAGTAGTCATTTTATTCTCTGCAGTTAAATAGCATTTCACAGCAGGTTTTATTTTGTTTGGCTAAATTCCAGGCTTTCTGGTCCTCTAGTAGAGCCTAAAGAGTTGCCTGCAGACTGTAAAAAGAGTTACATACTTTTAAGTGGATTAAAAAACACATTGAACTTGGAAAAGGCATTTAGGGTTATTGCAAAATAATGTCTATTTTACATATTTATTACAGTGGTAGCCCTCTCACTAAGGTACTGCTTGTCCTACCACAAGACTCTGAGGAGTGCCAAAACCGATGATGTTTTCTACCTTATTTTATTACCAAAACTAATCTGTCCCCCTCTTTTAGGAAATAATGTATTGTTGATCATTCTGACTGAATGCTCTTCTCCTAATTTTGGGCTTCTAGTCTCACCTGTCTCCAGAAGCTCAGTGGTTGCTTCCTCTCTGAGAGCAAGTGGAGCATATTCTTGAAATATGTTATGCAGTTTCTGGAAAGTGCTCAGCTGTTTGCTCTTAGCTTGCTGCTTGTGTGCAGATCCCTGCTGAAAATATCCCTGAAAAATGTGTTACCAACATGACTACAAGACAAGCTGTGAGAACAAACTGGAAAGTTAAGAAGCTGCTCTAATCATAAAACATGATTAAAGAACACCATTACTTCAGGTAGGTGCAGCTCTTGCCTACCAACTGCTGCACAGTTTGGCAGATGGACAGACATGGATTTGAGACTTATCCCCTCTGTTTTAACAAGTATATATCTCAACAGGGAAAGTTACACCATCTCTAAGATGGGGATAAAATCTCATATATTTATTTGATAACAGTGTAACCAGCATCACCTATAAAGGCTCAGGGAATATTTTTCTTCAGATATCTTCCAGTGCTGTACTTCATGCTATAATGAGAAAAGCACTGCTGCTCATTTAAATATATAATTCATTTGCACAATGAAATGTTGAAGGAAACTCTTCCGACTCTGCATTTTTTTAATGTAAGTGCTTAGCAATTAGATTTCCATTGATTAAAGAAGTGAATCACCTTCAGATTAATGAAGAATATCTTAATCTCCTTAAAGGATTGGAAAGAAATGCATATTTATTCCTTTACCAAGCAACTTCTGAAAGAATTCAGCACTCACCTGGTAGGCTGCAGTTTGTAAGTATTTGCAACAAAATGGACATGAGAAGAGCAGATTTCAGGTTACTCAGGGAATTAGTAAGTGAGATCTCCTGGGAAAATGTTTTTGCTGGTGCTGGGGTCCATCAATGCTGGTCACTTTTTAAACATCACCTCCTAAGAGCACAGGAGCAACAATTCCCAAATGTCAGAAGACAGAAGACTATTTTGGATGAACAGGGACCCTTTCTTGCAAATAAGGTGAAAAAAGGGAAGTGTATGCCCAGTGCAAGCAAGGTCAGGTGACATGGGAATACAGAGATGCTTCTTGCCACTGTAGGGAGAAAGTTGGCAGAACTGTCAGGGACAATAAAAGGTTTTTGTCAAATATATTAATGGCAATAGGCAGTGAAAAATAACATTGGCCTGTTACAGGTTTAGGATGGTCACCTCCCAAACAGGGACAGGGACCAGGCAGAGGTTTCTAATGCATTCTTTGCCTCTGTCTTCAACACAGATGATGGAGCAAGGGGGTTTCAGTGCTATGACATGCAAGACCAGGGCTCATCCAGTTGACCCTGAAGTTGAGCAGGATCTGCTGCTTCAGCTGGATCCCTAAAAATCTATGGGACCTGATGGGATTAATCTCAGAATCCTCAAGGAGCTGGCTGATGTCATTACAAAACCTCTCTTGATTTTTCAGAATCCAGAGAGATCCCAGTAGACTGGAAGCTGGGTGGCACTACCCTGATTTTCAAGAAGGGCAAGAGGGAGGACCCTGGAAGTTACAGGCCTGTCAGTCTCATTTCAGTGCCAGGTAAAATCATGGAAAAAACTATTCTGGAAGACACTGAAAACACCTGGAGGACAATGCAGCCATCAGGCCCAGTCAGCACAGCTTCATGAGAGGAAAGTCCTGCTTGTCAAATCCGATTTCCTTCAATTTCAGTTTCCTTCTGGGAATGAAGATGACACATTAAACAGATCCTGCTCATCTGAAATGTTTGCATTCAATTCTCTGTTAGAATGAACTCTATTTATACATTTGATGATTTGCCAATTCCCAAAAAGTGTTGAGCAACACCTGCTTGATTACAATCTGTTGCACTGCTCTTTTGGTCAGAATTATCTCTTTTGATACTCCTTGAGATGTAACACAACAGTGTCTGCTTTTGCATTATGTCAGTTAGGTTAATTCTTCCAATTATACCTTTAAGTAATTATAAGATTTTCTTTCATAATGTTCCTGAGATTATGCGATTATCAGGCTTTTGCTACATAAAACACATAAACCCTGAAAACAATGGAAAAAAACACACATTTAAGGACACAAATACAAACCTAACCTACACACAGCACAAACCTACCAGGTTTCTTATGGTGTGCATCAGTCAAGACTTTGTATTACTATCCCTTCCTCTTTGGCATTCTAGATTTACAATACGTCCTTTCTTAACATACCAAAACCAATAATGCACTTACTGTACCCTAAAAGTATAAATTCAATAGAATTCCAGAATTAAAAAAAAATATCTGGAAAACCTTACAACAAATCTTCGATATCTCATCTCTGATACTTCTTCAGAATTTCCACATGTAGTGAAACATGATGTGATAATTTCTGGCACCACCTGGAAGCCCCCACCTCAGGTCCATCAGCTGGAGTTACAACCTCTTTCTTTACAGTAGCTGTATAATTGAGAAAGCATTCTTCCATTAATGCATTCTGATTCTAGCACAAATAAGCACAGCGAGATCAGATTGTTGTAACTTAAAAAAAAAAATCACCGCAGTTTTGATTACTTTGCTGTGTTTGATGGCAGAAGCTTTGAATGAGTCAGAGGATAAATATTTCTTAAATAAGACACATATTCTTACAGATATTCTTAATCTTTGTACACTGATACCCTAAGTGATATGATGTAATGAGGTACCTCACCAAGACTGTGCTTATACACACATGCATAGTAAATCGCATTTTAACCATTCTGCTTACAAGACACACATTTAACTGGAGATTTAAATACTGATGAGATGGATTTAAATTTGCAAAATGTACATCTAAATCCAAATTTTGTGCACTCCCCTTCCTTCCAGCAGATAAAATTCTGAGCTTGCAACACTCAAAATAATTAACTACTCTGAATCTTGCAGAAAAGAGGAAGTGAGGCTTTAGGGTTGGCTCCACTTCTTCACATAACAGAAATTGCATTTGCTTGATATACAAGAATCCCACAGCTTCAAATCAAAATTTCTAGATTTGCTCCTGTGCATAACTTTTTTTCTGGTGACATTCTTTCCTCCCATCAAGGGTTTATTATTAACACTTTAAAAAATATTTTATCATCTTTTAAAACACCTTAAGAGATATGTTAACATACAGAGAAACAACATGTGTTTATCAACTGTAATTTTTAGAAGACTAACCAACCATGTTCTTAAGGCTCCAAATTCAAGATACTTCCCACTACTTCTACTCCTCACTTCTACTGTCATCTTTTCTCCCTAAACAGATATCCAAAGAAGTTGAGTATGTGCTTTTCATATTTAGCACGTGTCTCCTCAATAGAGTATCTTTCCCATTTCCTGATCTTGCAAGACAATGACCTGCCTTGCTTCCTCTGTGTTCATCAGCACATCTAACAGAGCAGAACTTGTGTCTGTGAAACAAAGATTATTGTGATGATCACACAGACATTGTGCCCAATTTTTACCAGTCAGAGATTGTAGGAGAGGTCTCAAGTACATACATTTAAAACAGGAGAAAATAAACCAGGAGTAAGACATTGTAGCTTGTGCATTATAGGTGACATGACAGAGATTACCTGAACTCATTCCAGGCATGAGGCATAAACACCACTCAGTGTTTCTATTTTCTTCCTCCCTCACCCAATACACCTTTCTGTATAAAAGCTAAAATAATTCATAAGCATTTATAAGTCACAAACCCACCACATGAAGATAGATGCTGAAGCAGACTAAACCACTCAGATCCAGTATGTTTTATTAAAGCAAATTAATTTGCCTCAATACCTGGCCATCCTGTTCAAAGGTCCACTTCATTCCAGGGACAGTTCTATTACTTTATTTGATTTTACTAAGTGAAAACTTTTTTCTCTTTTTGGCCTTAGGAGAATACTAAAACTCAGTTTTTGTATTGCTTTCCCACTAACAGGGACACTAGGAAGAAAAGCACCAACCATCTGTTTGGACTCTACTGGGGAAAAAACCAACCCACAAACAAACCCAAAAAACCACATAGTCACAGAAAGAAAATCTTCCCATGAATTCTTTTTTACACAAACATCACACAGCCAGCTTCAGTTTTGGCACATCCTTACTTCTCAGTAGGATTATTTCCTTTCCTTTAGCACTATTTTAATTTTGGAAATAAATTTCTATATGACATCCTGTACTTTTATCATCTAAAGACATATGGCATGAGGAGGGAAAAGGAAAATCATAATTATGCAATATACCAGTTAACTAAAACCTGGTAATACTTTAGTACTGATCTTCACAGAAAAATATAATTTTTCTGATAATGCTGGGCAAAATTTGTTAACTGTCTACAGAAGCTATCTACTTTTGATCGATGGGCTGCTACTTTTTCCTGAGCTATTATAAAATCTGTGTCTTCAAGGTCATCATCTTGAAGCATCATTTTCACTGTAGGTAGAGATCACATGGTTCTCTACAGTGGAACAGCAGCTCTTCATGTAACAATGCTTTGTTCACATTTGTTTTACCTGCAGGAAATCATGGAATGCATTACTTGACTTTAAGGTTCTGCTCTGAAGAGCAAATTCAGTCAAGGCTGTGTTTATTGTCTTTCAATGAGATTATAGCAGATGATTGAGAAGATTTCTTTCTTCCTTCTATATCCCTTCTTGAATGGTATCTTCCAAACTCAAACTAGGCTAATTTTCCATGTCTGACCACCAGCAGTAATAGAGACACTGCAGAGGCAACTCTGCCCTCAGAGACACCCACACACCCTCACTCCTCTCCAGTAAGACTCCAGAGTTACACCTTGGCTTTCCCACACTGCTAAGGCCTTATCCCATCTCACAACAGACACAACTTGTAGTAGTTAACCACAAATAAGTTTTCAAATTTCTGCCCTATTTCTAACACAAATTCTTCAAACACAACATCTGAAGGAACCACAGGCATGAATGCTCAGCCACAGTAGTGGGGGGCAGCTAAGTAACATTTTCAGTCTGACACAGGACACCAGTGCCTGGATGTAGATTTTCATGTCTCCTGTAAGACATTTGGAGTCACTCCTCACTTTGCTCTGAATGAAGGGGAGAGAGGACAAACAGTTAATGATTTTCCAGTGCCTAGTCAATATGTTTTGTCTTAAGTTATTTCTGAGAGTACACCAAGCTTTCAGAGGCTGCATACATGAGAAAGAGAATAACAGGAAACATAACAGTCAGGCAAACAGAAATTCTTCTCACAGCCACAAAACAGACCCATTCTGAGATGAAGCCAAATCCATGTTGGTGAAAGAAAGCAGAGTAACAGAAAGAAAATCTACAATCCTCTTGTCCTTTACCATACCCCAAGCTCATGCCAGAATTTAGCTTTTGTTTTGTTGTATTGTCTTGCAGCAATGAAAATGCTCTTCTAGTTTTGCATATGAGGATGTTTTCCCCCATCCATCTCTTCCTCCAATCCACCCAGAATTCTCATGCTTCTGGTATTTTCTCTGTTGAATGAACATCTCCTCCCCACTTTGTTCTGCTGTTAACTGCAAGAGCTTAGGGTGCCATACTGTTGAAGGAAACAACTTCCAAAGGGAAATTATTTCTGGTTCAGACCAGTTCAAGGATTTTCACAGCACAAATTTCACAGTATAACCCAAAATCATTTGTAGTGCCTCAGATGAGAGGAGGATAGTATCCTTACATTTGCACTTTTGCCACAGGTCCTCTGTGAAGAAATGCTGGCTTTTTTCCTACTGGTCTTTTCCTCAGCAAAATGTAATTGCTCATCAGGTGGGCACTCTTTATCTGTGCACCCCACATACAACCAGTCAGAGCAGGACTGCAGAAATTATCAGCCTTGATTTCAGTGTATCTGTGTCAGGCTGACCCTGGGGGTGAGCAGGATATGCTAGGCACACACTGCTGACTAATCACAGCTGTCATTTCTCTATTCAACATACTTAAAGGCAGTCTGCATTACTCCCTGGCATTTGGTGCATTAGAGTGCAATGGGGCATCTTTGGTCATGGTACCCACACCATTCTGGACATTTGCTACCTTTAATTTACTGGTATTGACATTCATTTTCTCAGGCCAAACAAAGCTCTACTGCAAAAATCATGGATTTAAATACATGGTGGAGCCACGCAATCAAGACACTCTCATCCTACTGTGTAATCACTGATTTTCCACTGCCAGTAGGTCTTTGTAAAAAAAAAAAAAAAAAAAAGGAAGGTGGCAGTAGATTTTTCAACAGTGTTACAGTGTTTAGAATTCCTTCAGGAGTCATGATCTTATTTACAATTGTGCCTTGCTTGATAATCATTAGATTTTTCCTTACCCTCATTTATCTCTGCTCAGGCCTCTCCATAACATCAAGCACCCAGATTCTTTAAATTATCCTGTTCCAGCCATCACATCAGAAAATGGTTTGAACAACACAAATTGCCTTTCACAATTTACACAGAATCAAAAAACGGGTATAAAAATTTCCAATACAAAATATATCCTGTGAAATTCGACTTCAATATTTTTACTTATAGAACCAGAGAAGACTCTCAGGTATCTTCATGAGAGCATGTGATTTACAGGCAGACTAGGAGCTGAAAAGGCAGGCATTTCACAAGGCTAACAAGTCACACACACTAACACTATGGAAGGCAAGAGATGTGGTTCTTATTTGTCCTTCCCCCCACTCTCATAACTAATCTATTCAGATAAACTGTCATAGCAACTTGATTTACACACCAAGGATACGAGCAAAAACATGTCAATTTCCCTTGGAGAACTCATTAACAGAGTCCTGCCTGTCCTGGCACTGGCAGGGACTAAAACTACATGCCAGAGCAACTTCTCCCAACACAGAGTGCCAGTGCTGGGTGCTCCTGCTCAGACTGCAGCCATGAACCTCCAGTTTATGTCAAAGGCAAGGCTGCATCATTCAGAAAAAGCCTTCCCTTTTCTACTTTACCACATTTTACTACATGAGAATAGAGCTCAAAAAGAAACCAGCCTTTCTGAAATGAGGGATGCTGTACACATTGGAGCGCACTCTTCCAAAGGGACACTGGACTTGTTCTGTGTGTACTGAATGCAATGGATATGCCCTGTGCTCCTGGTAAAATGACTGATCCTCTTATCAACAACAAACACGGCCATCCTGAAAATCATGTAAACATATACCACAAGAGGGAAGACAGAATTCTTCCAGCAATTTTTTGAAAAGAATGCTTTTTTTTTTAAAGAGTTCTTTCAAATTTCAAATTTGCAAAGTGAAAAGTGCAGTAGGCAATACAGAATTTAAAACAATAAACAAATACCACAGCAGATAAATAGGCATTTATTAAAGTTCATCTCAAAACAAACAAAAATAATAAAAGACATTAAGGCATCTTGTATTCAATAACAGCTCATACAGTAAAAATGACTTCTTATAGGAGAGAGCAGATTAGGAAAAAAAAAAGAAAAGAGCTCTCACAAAGAAGTTCTACCAAAACGTTTGATGGATTATTGATTTCCACTGTCCCACCACTTAGTCAGGAAATCCCTGCAAAGAATGCCTTATTTCTCCAATGAAGAAGCTACAAAATCCCAATACTCATTGAGACCCATGCAAGAAAGCACTTTTGCCCCTCCTCAGACATCCCACTGTCTGTAAACATGCACACTGGAGAAAGACCAACAGATGGGATATTGTGGAGAGTAAAGAAGCTGCACTCCTGCTTTAACCATTCAATTTTGAGCAGACTAGAATATTTGGCCTTGCTTTCACTAGTAAATACTTTCAATAGTATTTACTATTTCAGCCAGTTAATAGTGAAAATGAGACCACAAGCTCTAGCCTGTTCTGCAATGCAACAGTTTGTATGTTCTCCTTCTAATTCATACTAGATAAACAAATGACAAAGGTCTTATTTCCACGTAACAATTTATTTTGATGAATTAAGCCATCAAGCCACCAATCACTGTTATAGTGCTTTTTTCTTCAATTGGAGTAAGAACATCAGGAAATGCTTACAGGATCATTGGGTTCACTATAACAGGATTTTACTACAGACTAAATATAAATTAATAAACACTTCAGCACTATTCACCACACTGGCTCTCTATATCCTTTGTCACATTCTAACCTTCATTTAAGGCAAGTTTGTTGGTTGATTTTTCTGAAGATGACCACATGGTCTCTAGATAAGCTTGTGTGACTAGATTTACAAGTTAGGAAATCGAGCTTTATAAAATGTTTACTTCAACAAATATGAAAGTTATTAAGAGAGAGATGGTGACCCAGAATTGCACTGTATTAAAAGGTGGAGTTTCCTTGTAACAAAGTCCTTTATTCATCATCTTTAGAACCAGTTTTGCTTAACTATAAAAGAGACACAAAAAGAAAGTATTCAAATTTTAGACTGTCATTCCATTTATTAGGAAACAAGAACATTATTTTCCAGCTCACACTGAATGTGCATATACTTAATTAACAATACAGACTGATTGTGCTACTGTATCAAAAGACTGAAAAGCATAAAAAATTAATTTTTAAGCTTAAACACTAAATGAGCTTATTTCCTGATCATGAAAGTTGAATTTAAAAAAACCCAACAACAAACAACAAAGCCCAGAAAAACCTCAGGGCAGTGTTTCTATTTAATTTGAAGGCTTTATCACCAGCTCTCCAGAAAGAAAAAAAAAGATGAAGTAATGGAACTTGATCTTCACACACCTCTGAGAGAATTCCCATATAGAAATTTAGACAATATAAAACTAGACATTAACATTAACTTAGTATTTCTCACCTTTTAAAGCTAGGCTTATAATTTTTAAAAGTAGCATGCCTATCATGAAATCTATCTGAAAACCAAGACATCCACTGTAAATAGCCACTTTTAACTCAGAAGGACTCTGCCCAAAACAACCTTCATCATTTACTCGCTTCTTCTTAACAACTAGAACTGGTGTTAGGTCTTACAGCAAAAATTACCTCAATTGTGTAAAATAACATAGTTTGCTTTCAAAATTGTAAAGCAGTGATTTTCACTGAATCAGCAAAGACAAGAGGGTGGAAGAAATCAATACTGAGGGAGCAAGTAGAAAAGAATTATTCACTGGAGGAGTTGCAGAAGAGAACGAGGCTTGTAAGAAACAGCAAGGTGCTCCCACTTGGGACAGCTCCTTTTTATTTCTCACTTTTCTTACTTATTACTCCACTGCCCTCCAGAACCTGGCAGCACTACTAACTTTATTTTAAATATTCTTGTCATATGAAAACAGAATATTTGCAGTGCATTTCGTTAGCAAAGCCCTCTCATCATAAAATTAAGATTTAATTGCTCAGTAAATAAAAAAAAAAGAAACCAATGAAGTTCAAAGAGTGAAGTCCTTCAGACTAATATTCAGAAGAACTAGCATTTTAAAGCTTTTGAGAAATTTGTAAATTAGAATCCAAAATAAGAAGCAGTTCTTACTCTTCCTTACAAATCTTTTTAACAGTAAAAAAAGAGAACTTGAAAATACTTACATGCTGGACACATACAGAAATTAATCAGACATCAAAGTCAAATCCAAAAGTAGTTAGGAAGAAAAGCAAGAAAAAAATACATCAGTTTTCTTCAGAGATAAGTACAAATAATTTTAAATTTACATACACAGCATGTTCACAATACTGTATATAATACACTCACTTTACCTTAATTACATCAACCCAGTTCCATCCTCGTGGAAGCTCTCCTTTGTTATCTGCAGAAAAAGGTTTTAATTTCAGCACAAGGGGAATATTTATCTTTCTTCAAAATCGACCCACAAAATTCTAAATATCCAAACCCCTCAATTTCTGCACTCTGAAGCCATGAGGACAGAAACAGATTTTAATATCTTAAACACAGTGTGTTCTTCAACCAACCTCAAAGTGATAGGAGGAAATGAAATGGCCTTAAGCTGTGCCAAGGGAGGTTCAGATTAGATTTCAAAAAAACATTTTTCACTAAAAGAATAGTTAGGTATTGGAATAAGTGGCCTAGGGGAGTGGTGGAGTCAGTGCCTCCAGAAGTGCTCCAGAGGTGCCTGGATGTGGCACTTGGGGAGAGGTTTAGGGGTGATTATGGTGGTGATGGGTTGACAGTTGGACAGATGAACTTGAAGGTCTCTTCCAACATTGGTGATTCTCTGATTATGTGATTCAAAGTAATTCAGTTTAAATAAAAGCACCTCAGTCCACCTGAAATTTAGTCTAGAAGGCACCTCCAATACGAGCTAGGCTGATCAGCAATGAAGAATTCTGTCAAAGAACTACATTTTATGCAGCTTTTCCTTTCTGGAGTTAACATTAAGCTTGCCAATTATACATTAGGTTAGGTAGATTACATGCAGAAATTGCTATGACAGGGTACAATTTATTGCTACAACAGGATGGTATCATCCAGATCATTATTGAAAACTGAAGGTGAACATGAAAGAGTCATCAGCAAATAAACTGAAGAAATCAACACTTTCAATCAGAATCCTTCTATTTCATTGAAAGCATTAAGTATCTGCAGAAACACTTCTATTTCTAGAATGCAAACTCAATTAGATGCTTTCTCTGGGTTCCAAATAAAATACTTTTGTTTGGAAATTACATTTTTAATAATGTGAATTATTTATGAGGGCCCATCAACAAACTGCATTTTTTGCCAAAAGTGAATTTTTAGAGGTCCCAAATCCTCTCCTTCCACAAGTATTTTTTAAAAATTTCTTTTTTGTCACCAACTGAAATAAAACAAAACAAAACAAAGATGTCATTAAATTATGACTATAGAAAGTTGCTGTGACCAGAACTAACATCTCAGGCAAGAACAATTCATCTAAAACAAATAAAATGGAGACCACAGACCTAAAGTAGTTCATCTTATAAACAAATTAGTAGTTATACTTTCTCTACCCAGGTGTCCTTGCTATAAAATTTGGATTTTCATACTGATCAAAGCAAAGATTAGTATAGCAACAAACCTGTTTTATCAGCTAGTTTTCGTTTCTGGGTCTTGGATAACTGCTCCTTTTTCTCTTTTTTCTTACTTGGTGGCACTTCAGGAGTTCCAATTGAAATACTATTGCTTACTGAAGTCTGAGAAGGAAAAAAGTGGTTGTAAACATTTTGCATATTAGTTCCATGGATATCCCTGTGTGATGTGAATATTGAACCTGACATACTGAAATACCTTGACTGTTAGAAAGAAGCAATGCTGTCAGCAGCCAGCAGCTTTTAATCCACATATAATCAGAGCTGTACTTTTTAAAAACGTGTTAGGGATTGGAATTATTCTCTTCCAGTTGCAAAGGGCACCTTTTTCACTTTTAAAATTTAATCATGGAGCGTGATTTAGTCTGAATGGATTCAGACTTCTCAAACATAGAAATCACTCCTTGCTTCTCAAAGCGGATCTGCTGCACCATCATGGCAAACAATGTGCTTACACAACCCAAAAGCCACAAATTGACCCAGCCTGACTACTTTAAGACCCTGGAGGTGCACTTATACAATCCCAAGAAGGCTGCAGTAAATTGCCACCCATCCAATCCTAAGCAGACACATCTCTGTTTCAGCTTCCTTTAGTTTTGCTTCTGCTCAAAGTCTATTTTAATGTTATCCTGTGAGACACAACAGCAGGCTGCAAACATTTTGGTGTAAAAGCAAAATAACTATCAAATAGAACAATTATCACCACAGAGCATTGTGGCACCATAGTTTGTGTGTCACTTTCAGCCACTAACATGTACAACCAATGACCTGATTTACAGCTTAGAGAGAACTCTGAAGTATTCAGGTTATAATAATCAATGTTTTTTTTTTTTTTTCAATTTTAAAAGCACAAAATTAAAATCAGAATTTATCTACATACCACAGTGTTAACAGGTTGATTTTCCATGAACACCTCCTTATTGTCTTTGGCATATTCAAAAAGTGTGTATGTCATTGCAGTTCCAAGATTTGCTTCAACTTCTACCATTAACTTATCCAATATACTTTGCTTAATAGCTGAAGATCTAAAAAAAAAAAAATCATTAAGCTCAACTGTAAACTAGACAGATAATAAAAAGCTTTTCAAACAAAGAGTCCCCACCACAAGGCCAGCGAGTGAAGCTGTCACAAACACTTACATTGTGTTGTTGAAGAAAGCATCCATCGATATGACTGGGGCTGTTTGTGGATATGTTTCTGGCCAAGAAACTTCTATTAGAAAGGCTTTAGGATCTCCACTTTCACCTATCTGAAGAAAAAAAAAAAAAAAAAACAACCAAAGACTTTATAAATCAACAGTTTCCAGTCACTTTCTGAGGATTACAAAGCCAATAAAGAAGCCTACTACTGCTTTTAGACCATCAAAATTCCTTGAGATTACTATTTTGATAGTTATCAGTTAGAAAATAAAGCTATCATTTAGAAAGAGCATTAAGTTTTGGACATCAATATTAACATTTACCCTGCAGTTTTTTCATTCTAGAAGAAGCAGCAGAAACTGTCAAATCTCTTTTTATGGTTAGGGTTTTTAAATCCCTTTGTTTAAAAGCTACTTTGTAGTATCTTCAAGCCAAATATTATACTATCTCATATGAGAACAGAAAACATGAAGCCTTTTCTCTCCCTCACGCATCTAAGCACAGAGCAATATGAAAACCAGCCACAAGACAGGGTTGAATTAAGGATGATAATAAACTAGTAAGGTAAGATAGCAAAAATAACAGGTAAGAATATCAATATTTATGTCTCATAGCTACAGATATTTTATTTCCCTGTATGAAAGAATGAGTAGTAAAAGATTTAAGAAGTCAGTAGAATGAGTCTGGATTTAAAAAAAAAAAAAATTACAGCATACTACTGACATACAATCAGAAATAACTGTTTCACACGAGGATTTGGAAGACTAGCACAGTAAGGTTTCTAAAACCACCCAAAATTTCCCTTATTTGCCTCATTATAAAAATATGCCTTTATCTAACTATGTAGAATAAGAGTGTCCCAAGGGAAGTCCTAATCAAGGTAATGCTATTGTACTTCAAAATTTAGAAAGTAAACAAAAAATTGCTACTTTCTTATTTACAATATCTGTTTCAGCAGACTGGACTAATTGACATTCAAAACCACTTGTTTAATGGTGAAATAAATAAGACTTTAACTCAAGAATCTGCAACATTTTTCAAGGCAGCATTTAGAGTTCATTTCTCACTGCTACCAAGAGCAGAAGTGGCTGCCAGGTTCACAGGGTTCTGCCAGGAAAGCACTTGTCTGTGTGCCGAGCAAATCCTACAGAGCCATACAAATTCCTTCTGTCTTCTCATGCACTTACTTGCATTATGACTTCTCACAATACAATTTCCTCTTAACAGGAAAGATGGATTATTGCCCTTTTATGACACTAAGTGTTTTGTGTTTGAGTTATCCTTACTTTTGACAATTATTTTTTGTCTAATAAAAATCAGCAACAATCAAAGCTAGTGAAAAGTAAAACGACACAAAGGCTCCAGATTTTACCTAGAAACATCTCTTTAAATCTCTCCACTTCTGACCTGCTAGGGTAAATATTACACAGCAGGCCGGCTCCTTCAAAGGATTTGACAGTTTTGGCTAGGCAGGGCACAGACATGCAAGTGGGATACCTGGCTCAGGGATAACTGGCTTGTGGTGCCAAGCAACAGGGCAAGAGGGAACGGGCAGAAACTGATGGACGGGAAGTTCCTGAGTGTAAGGAAGGATTTGTTTACTGTGCAGTGACTGAGCACTGGAACAGATTGTCCAAAAACGTTGTGGGGCCTCTCTCACCGTAGATATTCAGGAACTGGCTGGACATAATCCCGCGCCACGTGCTCTAGGATGACTCTGCTTGAGCAGGGAGGTTGGACCAGATGACTCACGGCGGTCCCTTCCAACCTCACCCTTTCTGTGATTCTGTAATAAACCATGCTGGGGGCAGGTTCATATACACAACACTCTGCGCTACGAAACACGCTTGTGCCAAACAGCCTGAAAAAAACGCCCAGTGGATCTATCCTTTACTGCACATCGGATACCTCTTTGGCTAATAATCCCTAGTATGGCAACTACAAGGCAGCAAAGTAACTTCAAGGTACAACTGGGCCTTACCCTGTACTGGAAGGACACGGGGCTGAGCTCCCTGAAGCACACGTCTCCCTCGTAGATGGAGCGCAGCGCTTCCAGCTCCATCTGCAGCCAGGGCCAGAGCAGAGGTTATCGACAGCAGCCCCGGCATGACGCTCGCACCTGCCGCGCTCCCTGCGCCACGCCGTGCTCGGCCCCGCCGCCGCCCAGCTCCCTTCTCCCGCCCCCGCCCGCTCCAGGGGCCGCCGCTTCCCTCCCGCCCCCGCCACGAGCGGCCGCCCCCTCTCCCCGCACGGCTCTATCCCGCCCTCCCAGCCCCGGTTCCGCTCCAGGCAGTAAGGCCCGGAACTCACCTCCTGGTCCTCGTTGGCCGCCATGACCGGAGCTCCCGGCCCCGCTCCCTACGGCCCAGCCCGGCCCCGCTGCCGCCGGGGCTGGGCGGGCCTGGCTGGCGCGGCCCCGCCGGACTCGGACGCGCCTCCCCGAGGGCAGCGCGGGGCACCCGGTGGGCACCACCCCCTGCCCTGCCATTGGCCAGCTGCGCTTCCCCCCGCGCTTCCTCCTTCCGCTCATTGGCTCCTTCGCAGTGACGTCCTCGCGCGGGCGCTCCTGACTGGTCCGAGGTGCGCAGCGGAAGCGCCAATTGGCCGCTCGCGCTGCCCTTCCGACGCTGCCCGGCGCTCGCTTCCTGAGGCGGCGGCCCGCCCGCGCTCCCTCCCGTGACCCGCGGCCGCTCCCAGCTGGCGCTTCCCGGCTCCATCCCGCCGCAGTGAGCGGCGCTACTGGGAGCGCGGGCCCGGGACAGCGGGGCGCTCTTGTGGCCGGCCTGGGCCGTCCTCCCGCCGCCGTCCCGCTGCCTCGCAGGCCGCCGTCCCGGGCGCAGGATGACCCCTCCGTCTCACTGGGACTTCCCGGTGGAGCTGTGCTGCCGGCCCATGGCGTTCGTCACGCTCACCGGCCTGGACGTGGTGTACAACGCCGTGCACCGCGCCGTGTGGGACGCCTTCTGCGCCAACCGCAGAGCCGACCGCGTCCCCATCTCCTTCAAAGTGCTGCCCGGCGACCACGAGTACCCCAAGTGCAGGACGAAGGTAGTGAGCGGCGCCGGCCCCGGCTGCGCCCCGTCCTGGCGGGGTCCCAGCCCGCTGCCCCAGCGAGCAGCCGGAGCGGCCCCGGGAGCGGCGATGCGGGACTCGGTGGCTACCGGCGGGGAAGGGCCGCGCTCCGGTCTGCCTGGGCTGCAGCCGGCTGGACCGCGCTCTGCCGGTGCTCGGCTGCCTCTTCCCCCGATGTTGGAGGGAAGTGTGGGAGCTTCAAGTCAGAGAAATTGTGAGGGCGAAGGGTTAAGCCGAGGGCATTGTGATGTAGCGCTGTGGGTGCATAGGAAGCCTAGGGGTGCATTAGCTTATGAGCCAGGAACAGAGAAAGCAAGCCCGTATGGTTTACTTTTTAAGGTACTTGCTACTCTTCTACGTAGCATTAAGGTGACTTGTAAAATTTGAGCTTTAATGAAACCCAAAATTTAACTTTGGAGGAACTAGATACTTAATGTATTCTGAAAAAATCTCTAACCTAACCTATAAAGCTTTTTTTTACTAAACATTTCACTTTAACTGAGTGAAACACAGCAGAAGGAATAACTCTGCTATTCTTTCTGCTTTGCAATGTCAGTGAGTTTAACTATTATAAAACTGCATAATTCCATGATGCTGGCAAAGACAAAGACTCTAAACTGGTGTGTCCTTGCACTGTTTTGAGACCACTGTTTTCAACTGAGCCTAGTATTTCATACTAGCCTATATTCTCATACATAGCAGTATATGAGACTTGCTCCTGAACTTGACCCTCTTCTCCAGCCTCCCTAGAATCTGTTGTTCTTTTCTGCTAATATCTCAGGCAGCAGGCCCTGATGCCTGAGCTATTGAGGGATATGGCTTAATAGGAAGCAAAAGCTTGAGGGGAACAATGTTAAAGGCAAGATGACAAACATTAAGTGACAAGAATGTAGAGGATATGCCCTTTCTCTTGCTATAAATATTTATAAATGGGTTTTGTAGTTTGCTTCACTATCCTCAATATTTTCAGAGGACGTCCTATGAGTGGTATATTCCAAAAGGAATCCTGAAGACTGGTTGGATGAACAAACACCTGAATTTGGTTCCAGCACTTGTGGTGGTATTCTATGAACTGGACTGGGATGAGCCACAGTGGAAGGAAAAACAGTTGGAGTGTGCTACTCGAGTTGAAATTGTCAGGTAGATTTTTTTTCACTTGCTTCATAATGTCCTGCAAGCTAATGTAAGTGTGAATCACAGAATCAGTTTGCATTCTAGAACATACAATTTCTTTTCCTGAAACATAAATTAAGGGGAACTTGAACTTTGCTTTTTTAATATGTAACTCACAATAAAGAACTTTTTTAATGGTTTATTTGTAAAGCCATTACTTATTTTACTTAAGTAAAAACAGCCCTTGAAGTTTTGCTTGCTAAACTCAGCACAATTGTTCTGTCCCAAAAGAAGGAAGAGAGCATTTTCTGAATGATGGAGCATATTGTGTTGTTTGGCTTTTTCATGTTTGTAGCATTCTTTCAATGCTTCCATCTAGACTGATTTTTTTTTTCCTGGTGATTCAGAAATAAGAAGTAAAACCTTGACACTGTGCTATGTTGTCTTTATTTTAGGCAAAGTTTGCAGGGAAGAAATACCAAAGTTGCTGTGGTTTTGATTCAGAAAAAAACACCATTGCCTCCAGGTACTTGAAAACTATGCACAGTTGTGGAGTTCTCATTTTTCAGAAGGCCCAGTGGACTGAGCTGACTTTGGTTTGTCACATAATCTGTGGTTCTTCATCTGATGTCATCTGCATTAATCAAATGCACTGTGACTGGCGGGGGGGTGTAAGATAAAAAGAGCGTTCAGGACAGTTGACCCTAAACATTTGATACTTTTATCCCTAACGTCTTCCTCTTAAGTTCTAGTGCATTTTTTGATACACAGTATCAGAGATGGCTTATCTGGTAATACATCTGACCTGCCTTCTTGTAAGCAAGTTGCATTTTAAACTTTGCTTGAGATCAGGAAAAGCAGTAAAAGCATTGAGAACTTAGAGGAAGGGTATTTGGTACCTAGAGAGGTCTTACATCTTAACTTGGTGTTAATAAAATTTTGGAGACACTGTAAAATGTGGAACTGTAAAATGTGATGCACTTTACATTTCTGTAGAGCTACTGTGTACTTTCTAGTGTTTGGCAAACCATTTTTTGTTTTTTGCTCTACCTGCTCTGTGTGTTCGTCTTTCCTGGATGCTATTGTATTTCTCAAGACATGGGATATTTAATTCTGTGAGAGATAAAAAACTTACATCAGACTAGTAATTTTTTGCTAAAAGCTGCTAGAAAGTTACTGCATGTGTTCTGCTAGACGAAGCACGTAGTACTCTGAAAGAAATAAGAAAGAATGTGCTCTTGATTTTATCTTTATTAGATTTTTCAATACTGTTTAGACCTTTTGGTCTACCTGAGGTTCACAACCTGACCTTTAAGCTTTTAGAACTAATTTGACATTGCAGCACTACATACCTCTTACTTGTGCTTTCCTTGACTTCACTAGGGGAAGATGTTATTGCATCAGAGAGGGCTGCAGCTTTATGTAATGCTTGTGACCTGTCTGGAAAATCACTCTTTGTACTTCCCCACACTGATCATCTTGTTGGCTATATTATAAGGTAAGTGTTGTAAACCCCTGTCTTGCTCTGTTTGCATGGGTTGGCTTACATGGCACCTGGCCTGCTGGCAGCAGATGGTGAACACTTGTCTCAAAGGGGAAGAAAGATCTGCACACAAGAGTTAGCAGAGCTTACTGAAGGGGCTTTAAACTAGACTTAAAGTGGGAAAGGGATAAAACCAGTTTCACTGAAAATAAGCCTGGGGTCAGCATGCCAGTGTTGGACTATTGGTGTGCTAGCGAGAGCCTTCATTCTGCTAGCTCAGTGGAGATAGTGGATGGAAATCCATGCAGTGCTGTGTCCAGTTCTGGGCACCTCAGTGCAAGAAGGACATTGAGGTGCTAGAGTGTGTCCAGGGAAGGGCAGCAGAGCTGGTGAAGGTCAGGAGCAAAAGCCTTATGAGGACCAGCTGAGGGAACTGGAGTCTTTAGTCTGGAGAAAAGGAGGCTTAGGGAAGACCTTATTGCTCTCTAAACTCCCTGGAAGGACAGGTTGGTGTCTTCCCCAGGGCTTCTCTTCAAGCCGTAGGGTGAGAAGAAATGGCTTAAGTTGCATCAGGGGAGATTTAGATTGGATATTAGGAAAAATTTCTTCATCAAAGGGGTTATCAAGCATTGGAACAAGATGCCTGGGGAAGAGGTTGAGTAACCATTGAAGGTGTATTTAAAAGACATATATACTGTGCTTAGGGACAGTAGGTGGCCTTAGTGGTGGACTTGGTAACAGGTTGACAGTTACATTTGATGATCTTAAAGGTCTTTTCCAATCTAAACAATTCCATGATTCTAATGGAGAATTTGAGAGGTAATAGGTTGAGATGAATGCTCTGTGGCACTAATTGTAGACCAGCAGTGAATGTTTTACCTGTGTGCTGGAATTCTTCACGTTATTCTGATAAATTCCACATAATTTCATTTCTATGTGAGGATGAGTAATGGCAGTCAGAGATGTTGCTTTTAAGGAAATATTAGTAGATATCCCAAGTTGTTCCCCAGGTAGAAATAAAGTGGGCTTTTCTACTTCTGGCCCTGCTTGTTTGAAATTATTTTTCATACAAATATGTTTTTAGATTTATCTCTTAACAGGCTTTTGCTTTTCCCCCCACTTCCACTCCCTGGCCATGTAGTTCTCTCCTTCTGTTTATGTTAAGTGGCATCTCTCTGGTTGCAAATATTGTGTCTTTGTCATTTTATACATTTCTTATGCCTTCTGTTTTGATATTTACATGGGCTACAACTTAAATAATTTAGGAAGGCTTTTCAAAAACAAATTGAGGAAAGGTGAACACTTTTGTGTAGCTCTGAAAAGAGGGGCTCAAACTAACAAAATAATATTTTATAATAATTAGTTCTAATTTTGCCATGTATTCTCAGGAAGAAGAGGGGTCACAGTCTGATGTTAACTCTGGTCTCACCCTCATATTTATATATAAACAGTACAATTCTCAACATAAATTAATGCTGTTATTGTATCCATGCTGCTCACAAACTGCCACTGAAATTGATCAAAATAAAGTAACCATTACTTCTAGCTTTTCATATTTTTATGGTGTTAAATTGAGAATATAGTAGCAGAACTGGTACTTCAGCCTTTATTTCCTGCATGTGTCAGTGCTGTTGCATGTATTCCTCTCCTAGATTTTGATGTTGTTCTAGTTGATTTTATTCCTTACAGCTTGGTCATACAACATATGCTCCTTAGATCCTCCTCAAGCTCATGTTGCGTTTGGTTTGCTTGTCCTCTTTGTCCTCTCCCCCTGTGAGCTGGACTATTTCTTTTGCTGACAAGTTTCACTGTTACCTCTGCAACTGAGGTAGCTGATGATGTTTGGACAGAATGATGAGACCAGTCTGTACCCTCAAAATTTTATTTACTGCTGTTTTTTCCTTTCACTCCTTCCCCCACAGTCTAGCAATCAGATGCAGTTCAGATGTATTCTGTGAGTCTCAGCAGGGTTTTCTTGTTTTGACTTAAGGGCATCTCTCATCTTTCTATTACCTTGCAAAATCAGAACAGCTTGTCCTGAGACTGTCTTAAATTAAATACTAGAGTTTGTTGTATGAGAAGTTAGTATATAAAGCTCTCAACTTACTTGTTCTACTTATTACCACCCTTTTTGTGAAAGATTTTTGTCTGCAGACTGTTAACCTGTGTGGTAACTTAGAGGAGTTTGCCAACAAGGTCCTTTGCCAACACTAAAATAAACATGATTAAAAGTAACTTATTTTGAAGAACTTAAGAATTTCTTTGTGTGTGGGAGAAACTTTGTGACACTAATGAGCAACTTTGTTGCAGGTTGGAAAATGCTTTCTATGAGCATGCACAGACTTATTATTATACGGAAATAAGAAGAGTTAAATCTCATAAGGAGTTCTTGAACAAAACCACTCATCAGGTAACGTTACCCTATCTTTGAAATACTGTGCAAGTTATATTGTATGTTCAAACATGAAAATAAGTGTTTGTTACTTAAATGTTTTTATTCGTCATTTCCAATTTGAGATGTCCTCTCTTAGTATAGGAAGTAAATCTGGTTCTATTTTCCACAATTTAAACTTTTATTTTGATTGGTTTTGTTCTTACATTTGTCTTTCTCACATCTTCCTTAGAAGAGCTGCAGGGCAAAATTAAGTTCTCAAATTAAAAAAATAAAAACTTCTCATTTGTCTGCATGGTTTGATGTATTTGAGTATCTTAAGTTGTGGGATGTGTTTCCCTTAGATATTTTGTACTCAGAGTTGCACTTGATTTCAGTTTTTCACTTTTGCTTTTCAAATGCACTCAGGCACATTGTGTTCTGTAGCAATTGCCAGCTTTGCTCTCTTGGAAGCTGGATTCCAAGTGGTGAGCTCCAAACCACAATCAGCTCTGTTGGCATAGAGATTTTGGGGTGTTACAAAGCTTCTCTCTTGTACCAGGGCAACAGGCTTTAAATGGATTAAATTTATTGAAAGATCACTGCTGTGTCATGGTAAACTATAGACAGAACTATTAGGAAACAGTTGCACACTTTTTCAAGTCAAGTGCTGTATTATGTAAACCTCTGAAGTTACCACCTATATCTCTTAATAGCTAACAAGGTATTATTTGGAAGTTTGTGAATGATGTACACTGGTTGTGTTTTGCAGCTTTTGTTTGTTAGACACCAGTTCAAAATAGCCTTCTTCAGTGAGCTGAAACAGGATACACAGAATGCTCTCAAGTAAGACTCATGTTATCTTCCCCCACCCTCTCTACCCTAATTACTGCTAAGCCATAAACTGACAAATGTTTTCCTGAATGCAAAATTATTTAAACATGTAGGTAAGGGGCAAATTCTTCACTGGGAAGAATGCTCTGGTTGGAAGGCTGTTTTTCATTGTTGGCAGTCCTGTTCTAGAACTTTATTATCATGTGTGATTTAACTCTAATTATTCCTGCACAGGAATTACAGAACTGCATATAATCTTGTGCATGAATTGAGGGCTCATGAAACAAACATGCTGGAAATCAAGACCATGGCAGGATTCATAAATTACAAGGTAACAACTGTATTTCTAGTCTTTGACAACTGTTACTTAAAAGAAAAAGCTTTAATGGGGAGAGGTTGTAAAGTTCAGTTTTATATTGCTTTAACAAAAATGATTAGAAAGGGTTATCATTGGAACACCAATTATGCTCAGACTTGCAGAGACTTCTGAATTCCACACAAAAGAAAGATCTTTAGCTGAAGTTTGGGATTATCTTGAAGGATTTCAGTTCATTTGAGGTGCAGTCTTCTGAAAGACTAAGCTCTAACTCTCAGTCTGTGCAAGGAGAATGAGCACCAGGGCTGCTTCTTCCTTGAATATTTTTGTCTACTTGCAAAGCTTAGGCCAATTTAATTTGGTTACTGCTTGATAGGGGGAAGAAAGTAACTCTCTAAGAATCAGTCTGTACTTTTGTGGTATTTTGAGGGCTTTTAGGTAAAGCAAAACTATCCCACCACTTACAAGAATCTTGGAGTTGTATTCCATCAAATTCCATTTGTGGACTGCAGGCTTCAAAATAAAAATCTTTCTCGAGACTCTGAAGTTCCCTGCTATATTTGGCAGTGAGTTATGCACTCTTCTGTTGATGTCTTGGGCAGGAAGGGGATAATAAATAGTATTAGGTGAAATAGAGAACCACATGGTTTCAGGTGTAGTACATTATGGTTTACAGATGTAAACCATAAACTTTTCTTCCTTTATTTTTTATGCAATTTTTGCCCTTCAGATATATGTAGAATTATTTGGGGGAGTTGTGGGGTTGAGTGCTAATCCTTAGCAGCCTAACAGTGGTTTTTCATTTTACTTTTATCTTTTCCTAGATCTGCCGCCTCTGTTTTCAACATAATACTCCACTGGATGCTATTGCACAGTTCAGGAAGCATATTGACCTATGCAAGAAAAAAATAGGAAGTGCAGAACTGGCTTTTGAGCATGCTGCCTGGATGTCTAAACAGTATGTTTTTGCTTTTTGTGTTTTAGGTAAACAATGTCCTTCAAAAGGTTTACTTGTCTAGACAAGATACCAATTCTTAGTTCTCTATCTAAGAGATACACAAGAACATAAATACACTATTGTTCTGTTTTGCATTGATCATTGAGTGCTTTTCTCTTTGAATGAACAGAGTATGAACAAGTGCAACCATAGAACTTAAATGCAAAAGTTCAGAGAAATATCATCTGTCTTGAGTAACCAGAACTTTTATTTGTAGGGTACCTTTCAGTTCATATTGCTGTTCTATACGTAATCTTGGTTATGAATGTTTTTTTTAACAGGTTTCAGGCTTTTGGTGACTTGTTTGATGAAGCAATTAAGCTGGGATTGACAGCAATTCAAACTCAGAATCCAGGTTTCTATTACCAGCAGGCAGCCTACTATGCACAGGAAAGAAAACAACTAGCAAGTATGCTATGTAATCATGATGTAAGTTGGGAGGGGAAAAATGCTTTGTAATTAACCACGTAGTGAATTCCCTAACGTAGTCTTAAATGGAAGTGGAACAATCTGTAATATGTGTGAATTAAATCCTAGGAAAGGATATGTGTCTTCGTGATGCTTGTTATCATTACATTTATTTGTAATGTACGGACAAAGTGGTCCCAGGACAAATACATTAGTATTTATTTATTCTGACATGTTTAAAAAATTTTTTTAATATATTTTTGCATCTCTGGATACTTGAGAACTGACTTTGTTTTTCCAGTATATTTATATGTTCACTGTGTCTGGTGACTTACAGGAAGCAGAGAAACAAGAGCATTGGTACTAAGATATGGGGGGGGGGGTATTAATATTTTTCTAACACTTGTCTGGCAGAAAACAAAACAGGAACCCTTTTAATGACTATATTTCAATTTCCAGTCCTCTGTGCCATATCCCAGTCCGGATCCCCTGGAAACACAAACTGGAGTGCTTGACTTCTATGGGCAAAGACCATGGCGGCAAGGAATACTAAGTATGTTTCTCTACTGCTGCAGAAATATGAGCTTGAATCCTTATTTGCGATCAGATTAGAAAAGGACTAATTTGTCTTAACATACACACTCTAAATGTTAAAATATGCAGTATAAGGACTAGATGGTTTTACTGTAATTTGCTGATTTTGGGTAGATTCTTAAAAGCATGGGGAAAGATAGTTGTGTTCTAGAATTTCCCTTCTAGGAAGATGTAGCTGCCTGTGAAGTAATAGAATGTGTGAGTGTGTTTAGTTGAAGCTTGCATTGCATATTGCTCATGGTATAAATTGTTCCCTTTGGTTCTGGACAGAATTCCAGTTTCATGGATTTTTTCATTGTCTTATGCAGGCTTTGATCTTTCTGATCCTGAAAAGGAGAAGATGGGGATTTTATCCTTACAGCTAAAAGAGAAAAATGTTCTTCACTCAGTAAGTTTTATTCTTTAAAAAAAAAAAATCAAAAATCTCATTTTAACATGACCCTAATGTTTGCATATATAATGATATTGGTAATGGTTTTATCCACTAGGAGCTAATAATCACTTTGTTGAGTAATGCTGTCGCACAGTTCAAGAAGTACAAATGTCCAAGAATGAAAAGTCATTTGAGTGAGTATAGATAATCAGATGCATTTTTTAAATTTAATTTTGCAAAGACTTTCCGTAGTGATCTGGATTTTTTTTTCCAGTGGTTCAAATGGGAGAAGAATATTACTATGCTAAAGATTATGCCAAAGCTTTGAAGTGAGTATCATTCATGATTGCTTCTTTTACGTGCTGCCTTCTCACTACGACCCCATGTCTTATTGCTATGGAATAATGTTGGAAGCTTGTATGATATGCTCCTTGTATCTGGTTGTGATTGAAGCACAGGCTATTAAGTCTATGAACCCTACTTACATTAAAGAAACTAAAACAGATGAGTCAGTTATTAGAGCATAAAAACTTTCTGCTCTGAGCTGTTGTGGGAATTTGCTATATTGGGCAAATTATCTATATTCTCACTCACTGAGTGCTGTCTGTCTGTCTCTTGTTTGAAGTAGAAGAGATGTATTTACTTGTTAGTAGGTAACTGGAGTTTGCATGGAAGGGAAGATAGGCTAGGAAAAGCAGATCAATTTGTGACAAGTCTGATTGTTCTATGAGCAAGCATTTTTTTGTTTATGTTAGATTTTTCTGAAGTAGGCAGAAATTCTTGTCTTAAATAGTTGAGAAGAGTTTAAAAAATTGCTGCTTTGCTAGTAACAGGAAACAGTGGTCGGTTATAGGAACATATTAAGGTGTGTGGTTTTGCCTGATAAAGATTGATGCATATGTTGTGGACCTTTGAAACCCTTGAAGGGGGATAGGAAATAGGAAAGAAAAGAAACATCTTGGCTTTAGGAACAGTAAATTTCTTCAGTTTGGAAGGGGACTTTATTGTGGGAGTTTGGTTTGTTTTTCTAAATACTTACTGCATATTCAAGAGTAAGGCGTATTTTTAATGCAATATTGGACTAAGGCACTTCAGTCCAGTTGCTGTTTTGCTAGCTCTTTATGTGAGGACAGATGAGTTTTCTTGTCATCTTGTGAAAATTTTTCTATTTAGAAATAGAAAATTTAGGGAATAAATGTATCTTTATCATAGTTTCATGCTGGTTTTGATAAAGCATTGCCTTGTCTAAACAATAGGCTTTAATGTAGCATTTGTATTAGTGAAAATGAATTTTGTATTAATGATACCAAAAAAATATTGATGAGCATGACTTGTTTCCTCTCAACATTGTTGTGTTGCAGGCTATTGGATTATGTTATGTGTGATTATCGCAGCGAAGGATGGTGGACCCTCCTCACTTCCATATTGACAACAGCACTCAAATGTTCATATCTGATGGCTCAGCTGAAAGATTATATCACATACTCTTTAGAGCTGTTGGGCAGAGGTATTCTTCTCTGAATATTTTGAAATATGACAAATCATTGTCAGACACAATGATTACAGTACTTCAAATTATTTGACTGCAAAATAACTGTGTACTTGTGCTGGATTTTCACAATTTTCTGTGCTGCACTGGGAGTTGAGTTCTTTCTGCTATTATAAAACTCATTGCATTCATATAGACTATGTTAGGATCTCTGAGATGCAGAGCTTCATTTGAGACTGTTCAAATAATGTAACAGGAACTTTGGCGCTTTGGGATGGCAAAGAATGGTAGTATAGCTAAAAGAGAAAAACATTTTTCCTAGTAACAAACCTAACACAATTTTTCTGGACTTCAGTATCCCAAATATGCTTCTCCAAGAATCTTTCTAGCACTCTTCTGATAAAATATGTATGAGGGATGTTTTAGAGGAAAAATGTGGCATAGGGTGGCTCCACAGTCTCTGGTCTGTGTAATGCCTGCTCCTTGACATTGCAGAAATAATCCTTTGGGGCCCTAAATTGCTAATACCAATTGCTAATACTATTAGTGCCAGTGGTAATGGATTTGCATCTTCTTAGAGCTAGTCAGGCTACTCTGCTTTGTATTGAAGTATAGAAAATGATGCAAAACCACCTTTCTTCAAGAAAGAGAATGTTTGTCTTGAGTAGTCCTCATTTCTTCCTGTCACCTTCTGTGAAAGGAAGGTGACAGGAAGAAGTTTTTTTGAAGCTGTTTTTTTCCAGTATTATCTGAGCTGGCCTCTTTGTGTGTTCCAGACTTGTCTATGCTTTCTTCTGTTTTTAAACATAAACAACAAGGTGGTGTAAGCATTGTTCTTCTGAGGCTTTGCTCCAATAAATTACAAAATGCTTGTCTAATAAAAAAATATTTTACTTGGTTCCAGTGAAAGTAAGAGGAAACATTTAAAATGGGAATGTCCTTTGTTACTGGTAGATGGATGTTACATTTTTTTTCCCTCTGGAATGTGTTATTTGAAAGATGCAATCTGAGGGGAAGATTTACTGTTAAGTTAAGAAAAAAGCAGAGACCCTTGCTTCTCTCTTGTAATCTTTGTTTTGTTCTCTTTATTAGCATCTACTCTTAAAGAAGATCAGAAATCTCGAATAGAAAAAAATCTCATAAAAGTTCTGATGGTAAGTGGCAGAACTCTTATTACCCTTTCAAATAATCCTAGGAGTGGTCAGTGTCTGGTAACCTTCTTTTATTGTTCTTTGTAATCCTTTGCCTGCATACAGAATGAAAGTCCTGATCCTGAACCTGATTGCGACACTGCTGCTGTGAAAGCATCACAGAAATTGTGGGCTGACCGTGTTTCTTTGGCAGGCAGTAATATTTTTACAATAGAAGTACAAGATTTTATACCATTTGGTAAGTAAGAAAGCAAATTTACACCAGATCATAAATTTGGATGTAGTTATACCTTGAAAATAACTAATTAGGATGAAAATAGGAAAGATGTATTAAAACTAACAACAGTGTTCCAGCCTTGCTCTGTTCTTTCTCTGAATCAACAAGATAAAAAATAATGAGAGAAATCAGTGATCTCTTATCTGTGATATGGATTACTAAAGAATTCCCTGATTTTTGAAATATTTCTGATTTTCTGGTGTGCTGTGAAGTAGGATTCTGAGGAAAGAGGGCAGAAGGTGTGCAAAGTAATACTTACCATTAAAAAGGGGGCATGAGTGACATCCACGTGTACAGACTATTTGTTTTCTGCTGGACATCTGTATTTCCTCTCCAATGCAAAAGTTTTGGCCAAGTGCTGAAAAGTGGCTTTCTGTGGCAGTGTTAGTCACCAAATTTGTCCACTTGCAAATCAGAGTTGTAAGAATGTACACAGAACAATTCTTGCCACAATCATTTCAGGAGTGTGCTTCTGGAATTTGATGTTATAGTTTGTTTAATACCTACTTCCTGTTTCTTCTTGCTTTTTCTTTTCTTTTTAATTCCAGTACAGTGCAAAGCAAAATTTCTTGCTCCTAGTTTTCATGTTGATGTTCCTGTGCAGTTTGATGTGTACTTGAGAGCTGATTGTCCTCATCCTATCAGGTTTTCTAAGCTCTGCATCAGTTTCAATAATCAGGTACCGGTGTTCTATCTATCTCTGACCTAGTGATAGAAACTGATAATAAGAATGGAATAACATTTATTGGTTGTAAACATTTAAAAAAAAACCAATTGTTTTTGCCAAAAATTATGTTAATACTTAAGCTGAAAGATGTTAGGGTTTTTAATGCTTTATCTGTTGCTTTTGACAAATGATACTGGAATAAGACTGTTTGATTAGTTCATCTATCATATCTAGGTTTTTTATGAAGCTTGCTAAAGTTTCAGAAGGATCATTTAATGTCTTATATCTTCTGATTCACGAAGTTATACTAATATAATGGATATCTTGTGTCAAAGAATTGCAGTGTAATTACTTGCTGCTTTAACTTTGATATTGTGAAAAGTCAGAAAACCCATACAGTTTGATCCAGTGTCACAGAGCCTTAATATTTGCTACATTGCCATTACTCTGTAAAGATGTCTTCTGTCTGAATGTATCAACTTTTTTTCCCCACTTCTCCATTGTAGGATTACAATCAATACTGTGTTGTAGAAGAAGCCTATCAGAAAAGTGATATTCTAGAACAGTCATCACAAGGAACGATGTGCTTAGTGCCTGGCAAAACAAGAAAGTTCTCTTTCAAATTTGTTGCAAAAACTGAAGATGTAGGAAAGAAGATTGAGGTTTGTCCTTTTGTTTTGTACCTTTCTTACTGTTATATACAGTGAACTCAAACTATAATGCACCCCTAATCTAGCACCAGTTAAAAAGTCACTGCAGTTCTGAATGTCTGAATTCTTGAAACTGAATATCAGAAGTGAGTGAAACTATTGACAATGACAAAACATCAAGAAAACCACAAAAACTGAAGAATTGTTTCAAGAAAATTTTATCATTTTTTAAAAATATGTGCAATACTTATAAAGTGAGTGGTGGTATAGTACCGTGGGAGGGTAGGAAATTGAACCTATTGCACTGCTTGTACCTGAACATGGATACTTTTTCCACTGCTGTTTCATTAAATGAAATCCTGGGGTGGTGAGGTCCTCAGTCTCCAAGCTGTCAGAAGCTTTTTGATGGGACATGTATTTATTGTGTCTGTCTGTGTTGGAAAACTGCATTCCTGCAATAGGTGATCAGAAAGAAGACTCACCAACAGTTGTTTAAATTTGTGTCTATCAGATCACTTCTGTGGATTTGATCCTGGGAAGTGAATCTGGCCGCTGTGTGATTCTGAACTGGCGAGGAGGAGGGGGAGATGCTTCCTCCTCTCAAGAAGCATTGCAGGCAGCACGGTCCTTCAAGCGAAGACCTAAGCTTCCAGACAATGAGGTGCACTGGGACACTTTGACCATTCAGGCAAGCACGATGTGAGTAACTGGGGTTCCAGACTGGTCTTTTTTTATTGAGTTGTTGCCATCATGTTGCTTTTCAGGAGTCTCACATCTCTTAGTTAAATAGGCCATCAGTTGTGAGAACTTTCTTATACAATAGGGTGTTTTAACCTCCTTTAAACTAGGCTTAAAAGCAAGTTATTTAAGAAAGATGCAATAACTGAGTTTTTTCTCTTAAAGGATTATTTCTAGAGTGCCGAACATTTCTGTTCAGCTCCGTCATGAACCTCCTGCCCTGACTAATGAAATGTATTGTTTGATTGTGACAGTCCAGTCACATGAGGAGACAGTGGCCAAAGATGTCAAGCTTACAGCAGGTTTAAAGCCAGGTATTTGGGGTTATTTTCTTTTAATCCAGCAGTCTCAAAATTGTACTTTTTGTGGATGTACAGTACTTTTTGTGGATGCAATGCAGAGAAATACAGTAAACCGTTTTCTCGCCGTAATTAAAAGCCAAACCAAAGTGAAAGCTGGGAATGATGAAATACCAGTGGTAAGAACAACAGCTAACAGACTTATTCGGTTATGATTATTTTAACCACTGCTTGTCTGTGGTGCTTACGTGGGTGTTTTCAGAATATAAATCTTTACAAGTTTGAAAGAAAACATGAAGACTTTAATATTATTTTCTGACTTTTTATTCCATTTGCTTGTAACTAAAGTTTTCTTTTCCCCGGACAAAGATCTTTCTTGCTGAGCTGAAAGCTCTCAACAGTGCTCGATAAATGTTTTCTAAGTATAGACTTTGTGGGTTTTCTTTCACACTCACACTGCTTTTTTTGTTTTCCCTGCCCTGGACAACGTGGTTTGGTTTTTAAACCACTTGAAATTTGGGGAACAATGGAGCACTGAAGCAGTATTTCTTAGAAAGCAAAGGAAAAAATGCATATATTGTATGCCTGAGTCCTAGCTATCTCTACGTAGATATTGCTGACAGTTTTTAGTGTGTGAAGCCCAAATGTTATACTCAGTATTGATCTTTCTAGCAATTATCCTGAAAGACAGAAGTATTTTTTCAGTCACTAGCATACAGGATGCCATATGTTCTGTGTATTCTGAAAAAAAGCCTTGTTTTCTATAGAGATGTATGGTTCATTAAAGTCACTGGAGTATTCTTGAAACTTGTTTAATTGGATGTTTGGGCTTGACTCCTGAAGCACTGTTTAATAGGTGGTCTTTGTTTTCCTTAGGTTTTGGTTTTTTTTTTTTTTCCTTGCTTGATCTAATCTCTTTAACATGGGATATGCAAGGTCAGTGTGGGTTTGCTAATTGCATTAAAAGAACAATTGAAATCTGACATTTCACTTATAGAGAAGGTGATGTATTTTCCACAGTAGTAAATCTTTGGCAAGATGTGGCTTGTTTTGCTTTGAAAATTATCCCATGTAATTGCAGTAATGCCATTATTCTGGTTAAGCTCTGACTGAAGAATGGTGTCATTTAACATCTGTACATTTCTTTTTATGTACTTTCAACACCGACTTGAAAGAAAAGTTTTTAAAATTAGTGAAATCATTAAACCATGTTCTTGAAAACAAAAGAATCACAGAACAGTGAAACTTCCTTTCTACTTCATTATGGAATATCTAGAAAAACTTGGATTACATAATCCTCTGGAATTACATAGAATGTAGGGAATATCTAGATATGATTTCTGATTTTTGAGATTTTTTTTCCTGGCCCAAAGACATGTAACAATAAATTTGCAAGGGTACAAATGCGTCAACTTGGAAAATGTTGAGGTGTTGTCAAATCTATCTGCTGCTGGTACTTTTGAAAGACTCTCTTGACAAAATGAACAGTGTTAATTCCTCATGCATTGCTGTTAGAGGTGATTTTGTTGTTGTTGTTTTAGTTATTGTTTTCATGTTTTAGTGATGTAAGCCTGTGTGGATATGAACACTGTTTTTAATCCTAGGGCAAGATGCTAACCTGACTCAGAAAACTCAGGTGACTCTTCATGGAACAGATGCATGTGATGACTCTTTTCCTGCACTGCTTCCTGATATCCCTGTAGGAGACTTGCAACCAGGGGAAAAGGTCAAGGCTTAAAAACCTTTCTTCTTTATCACACTCAAGAAAATAGGGACCAACTGATAAAAGATTCCCTTAGATAGACTTCAGTTTACTTTCTGGTATCTGAACCAATAAATTAAATGCTTATGGCATATTTTGCTTACTGTTTACATGTAGTTTAGTATTCCTTTAATGAGACCATCTTTTGGACTAAATTGGAGAATGAGGTATATTCTGGGTTCGATGATACAGCTGGGAGATATGAAATAAGGAGGCTAACTTCAACTGCTAATGAAATGCACTGCTTTACGGACAGTGGATATTAGTCAGCAAGTGTGATCCAAAATGGTAGAGGACCAAATATGCACTAAACTGAAGTTGTGACTAGTAAGTTAGAAACTGGTTATGTCATGTATTGCACAATTATGGTTCTTTTTTTATATTATTAAGTTATAGATGAGCATCTGGAACAAATCCAGTGAAGCAGCTGCAGTTGTGCTGCTCTGGTTAAAATAATTTGCTGCCTGATCCAGATTGTGCATTCTAGGAGATACATTATGGTCAAAATAATGCCCATTCTACTGTTGTCCTCTTGGACCAAATCAGACAATTAGCAACTTTTGGACAGCTCTAGATGTAATTAATGTAGTTTAGATATAGCTCACACAGTCTCTTTTATTTTGCAGCTGGAAAAACCAATATACATCCGTTGTGGAACAGTTGGTGCAAGAATGTTTCTGTTTTACATTTCTTACTTAATCAACACTGTTGTTGAGGGGAAAGAAATTCTCTGCAGGTGTCACCGGGTAGGTTTTAAAGATGCACTATTTGCATTTTATACAGAAAAATGTGTGAAATACAAGAAATATTCTAAAAGCTGTAATTTTGAGTATCTTAGAAACCTTTCCAGGAGATAGAATAAATGCTAAGTCAGCAGTACGGTAGCCCTTTTGAGCATGAGCAGGTCTATAACTATTAGCAGAAGAAAAGCTTTCTATATTTGCTCATAAATATCTTTAAAGATATGTTCTTCCCTGGGAAGGACTTGATTAAAATAACAATTAAAAGTAACTTTGTATTGATAATCTTTGGTATCAACAGCCTGGCCTTAAGTTGACTATAACTTTTTTCTCTCTATTCTTCCCATCCCTTTTGTTGCCTCTAAAGGATGAAACTGTAACCATAGACACAGTATTTCCTTTTGATGTTGCTGTCAAATTTGTCTCCACAAAGGTATGTGTTTGAAAAGTTGTTCATGTTTTGGAATCACAGCACTTTGGTGTCACACCCTGTTTAGTTAGAAATAGTCAGAGCTTGTGTGTGTCTTGACAGCTGGAGCACTTGGACAGAGTATTTGCAGATATACCATTTTTGCTGATGACAGATATCCTGAGTGCCTCTCCTTGGCCTCTCACTATTGTAACCAGCAAGTTGCAGCTGTCAGCTTCCATGACCCCAGTAGATCAACTGGAATCTTATGTGGAGAATGGTAAGTTTTCTTAAAGTATGTTCTCTATCAGGAGAATGCTTTTTGCATAAATTGGGAGTAATAAAGGGGGACACTTTAAATAATATTTGTTTATTGAATTGTAATTGGAAGAAAGCTGCTTAGTACTCTAGTTGCTTGCCAGAATACAACTTGGACTGCAGCATGCTTTAGAATTTAGTTCTGCTTCATTAGGTCAACTAAATAGACTTGGATGATGGATGGTAAAAAAAATTCTAATTATAAAAGACATGAGGGAAAGCACCTGAAGTACTTCTGAAATGCAACTTCTTAGATATCCATATCAAAAGATACTCAATATTTCCAGTGTTTCTGGGCCATAAATATTTCTGGAATGCACTTTTACCATGTGTTAGAGGCAGTATCCAAAGGCCAGTGATCCATGTCCATGACTGCAGTCACAAAACTGAAAAATGTGAAGCTAGAAAGGGTAGGTTATGAAGAACAACTGGTAGTAACCATCTTTTTTTTTTTAATATTACCACAGTTTAGTAACTTATTATTTGCATTTGAAAAAGTTATCTTGAAGATCTCAGCCATTAAAACTTCAGTGTGTTAGCTTTGAAGTTAAATAAGTGGAGTACTTAAAAGTAGAGCTGATCCAACATCTTCCAACAAAACACTATCTTTGCAATTGTGGCATCAGAGATGGGAATTTCGTCTTCTGTCAAAACTTGTGGATGCAGTGAGGTATTCTGGGTGGCTGCCTGACTGTGGAACAGCTTTCCACTCATGTAATCAAGGACTTGCAAAGCTATACTTGATCTGTTGATTCAAGGATTGCCTGGCAAAAATCAATTATTTCCCAGATCCTTTGGTCTTCAAACTATGATATTTCATCTTCAGCTCTGGCATTTTGTACTTCATGGTTTCTGGCTGATGCTCAGAAAGAGCTAAGTGCCAGGACATAGGAACCCTGTAGGCATCAACCATTCAGCTCTCCATCTTTTGGTTGATGGAGTTTTTTTAAATATTAATGATAAATTTTGAAAGACGGAAACCTATTTTCTTACTACTTTTTAAAAATCACTGTCTACGTGTAAAGGCACTCTTTACTTTGAGTGGAGAAAAAAAAAAAAAAAAAAAGTGAGAACTCAGTTTCACTGCACAGCCAATAGATTTTTCTTGCATTCCTTCTCTTTCTGTGCCCTCATCCATTTCAGAGGGAAGGGATGTGTCCATGTTCATTTTAATTTTCAAGCATCAGAAGCATCTTATGCTGATGTCTTGGAATCTGCTGTAGAAGTGTAAGATTTGAATTGGCATTATTTTGCTTTTTGTGTGTGTTTCTGAACTCTAAATTTGTAATGCTTCATTCTATGTGTACATTAAAGATACTATAATGCTGTTCATGAAGTAAAGTGACATATATTTGTGTATGTTACCCATTCATGAATTAGAATACTTCCCAATCTATTGGATTTATACATTATGGTATACTTTGCAAAGCACTTCAAAGGTCTTTCTGGCTGAATGCTTGTATTTGTGTCATAATTAATTTCTAGGCTTGGTGGCTTAGGCTGTTATTATGCTTTGATTTTAAACAAAATCTTGCTGATAGTTGTTTTACAGACAGGTGAGAGTGCCAGTGAGTGCTTTTGCCTTAGATGTCCTCCAGTTACTAATGCTAGTGGAGTGGCAACTGGATGTTATATAATTTCCTGGAAGAGGTAAGCATCTCTTGGCCTTGATAAGGAGAGGAAGTAAGCTGATTTATTTTTAGGAATGATAGTGAGATGTTGGGTTTGGGTTGTTGGGGAGTGGGAAGGAGTGCAAAAAAACAAACAAAAAAGTTCTGTATTTTCCTGTAACAAGCACTGTTTAGACTTTGGACCTACTAATTACTACTTAGTTTGTATACTTACTTGATACTTTATGTAGTATAATATTCAACATGGTCTGCATTTGACTTTTTCCTGCAGAAGTTCACCTGTGGAAAGTGTACCTGTTGTTAACACAGTCATCACTCTACCACATGTGATTGTAGAGAGCATTCCCCTCCATGTTAATGCAGGTAAAATTAATTTGGCAACATACATGTCCTAATTAGAATTTCAAAGACTGCCAAGATTTTTACAGCACCCAGAGCTTCAATTTACTGTAACAAAATACAGAGAAGTGGTGTTGAATATTATGGAGCTAGAGAAAGAAACTGCATCAAGGCTTGCTCTTCTTTCCCCTTGAAGGGAAGAGGAGGTAGGTAGTTGCACAAATGTGTTCTCCTAAAAGCTGTCAGTGGAGCTGACATAATACTCAATATGTGTTATGTGGCAGCACAGAGACTGGAGTTAGCTCTGCTGATGCTGCCTTCCCAGTAGGTTTCTCTAGATGCCTATGGCAGCAGTTGTTCCATCCACCCACATTCTGGGTGCATCCCAGGAAGAAACAGACTGGAGAGCTGGAGATGCTTGTTGGCAGGTGAAATGTTTCCCTTTTAGCATATCACCTGCACAAGAACAGAGGGGGATTGAAATGCCCACCAAACACATAATTTCAGTGCTTTCTTCAGCTTGGTTTCATTTGTACTGAGATTCTTCCACTATCCTCCTATCCTGTTACACTTTGAAGGAGCTTCTGACAGTATCTGATTAGATTTTGGTAAGCTGAAAATAGTCAGCAGCAATGGAAGTGACTTCCTAGTTAGTATTATTGGGCAGTGTTAGGAGCTGGGAGGTTTGTAACTAGATATTAAGATATGGTACTGAAACACTGTAATGAAGCTGTGTTCTGTTGTTTAATCTGTTTCTAAAAAATGTTGTCAGAAGGTCTTTAGATGCCTAGTTCTTGTATCTTTTTTTCCTCAATCTTTCACCACTTTTTGCAATAGACTTTTTTTTTTTTTAAGTAGAACTTGAAGATGTGTTTTGTATTTGAGATAACTTACTTTCTTTCCAAAGATCTGCCATCATTTGGTCGAGTCCGAGAGTCCTTACCTGTGAGGTATCACCTGCAAAATAAGACCAATTTAGTCCAGGATGTGGAGGTGTCCGTGGAACCCAGTGATGCCTTCATGTTCTCTGGCCTTAAGCAGGTACAGAATTGTCACATCCACTGATCCTGCTGGTTTATCTGATAGTGGTGAATATATTGATTAGACTTACACTGATGTACAGAGAGGATAAACTCATTGGTTTTTAGATGTTTAAAGTATGGTATGTTCTGTCTGGAAGAATATATGAACGCAGACTCCATTGTAAAAAGGGTTAGATGGAAGCCTGTCTAGGAGCTGTTTGTCATGTCATTCATGGGTAACATGGTGTTTTGGTATAGAAGCAATAGTTTAACTAGAATTGGAAATTAGTTGCATTCTTTCCAGCTTCAGAAAGTAACCAGTGCATAAATAGAAAGTAGGCAGAGCTGTTGAACACAGAAGTTACCTATGGTTGTGGTTTTCTTTTCTTCTTTTTTGAAGATCCGGCTCCGGATCCTTCCTGGCTCGCAGCAGGAGATGCTGTATAACTTCTATCCTCTGATGGCTGGCTATCAGCAGTTACCTTCTCTGCATGTTAACCTGCTGCGATTCCCAAACTTCACCAACCAGTTGCTCAGACGTTTCATACCAACACACATTTTTGTAAAGGTAAGGCTCCCCTTGGGGCTGCTCAGATTCTGGGGACACCTACCCCAGCTGTGTTCAAAGCTGAGTGTCTCTAAGCAGACAAAAATGTCCATCTTGTAACAGGGTTACTTGCTTTAAAAAATCTTGTGTTGTGCATTGGTGTTGTTAGCCAAAATCTTTAGGAAATCTGTTTCAGTGCAGTATGCATTTGGTTACCACTAGGTGAATGAACTGAATGTGCTTGTCATGTCCCTGATGTTCTGTTCCATGTCTGACTCCGTAAAATGAGTTTTAAAATTGCCTCTATTTTGAGCATAGTAGAGCGAACTAAGTAACCAAATACTTTTAATACTGTGATTCATAGCACTTCTGAAAAAAGTGTTTGAGCAACCCATATGACTAAGTTCAGAGACACTGTAGCATCCCACACATCCCTAAATAACTTCTAAAAACACATTCTATCAGTGAATCAGTCTAGATTTTTTTTTTCATAGGTGGTATAACTGAAGACAGTTCAATCATGCCATGAAAAACAGATCTTTTTACTTTTTAAGAATCCTTTAAATCCGTTTGCCCAAAACAGTGCTTTCTCATTCCACTGCTGCTGTCTCCAGAAGATTTTGTTCACTTTTTATTCAGACTCTTAACAAGCAAGGAGCCCAAAGACTTGTATATATGATTTGAGATGGACTTGTTCAGAAATATGTAGTCATGTTTCTAGAAAACTGGTCTGGTGTTATTTCAATTTTGTTTTAATTAGAAGAGATAGGCAGAACTTACTTTTTGTGTGCTGATAGCCATCGGCTCTTCAAGATTGGTTGTCAGGGTGTCCTCCTAAGAAAATAGAAGAGGCATTTTTTGGCAAAAGCATGGTGTTCATAAAACTCCTGTGGACTCTCAAGCTTCAGAATTCTTTGCTTTTGCTTTGGAGTTGTCAGAACATCAGAAAACCTTATTGTAAGGATGCCTTTTCATCTTTAGAACTTCTTCCTTGCTCTGTTCTATCTCTAGTGATGTTGCTTAAAATTTCTGCAAGAAACTGTTAGTCTAATTTCTGTTTTACATATTGATCATGATCTGCTTTCTATACTGCAGTAGTGCTCGGAGCTCTGATCAGCCAGGCCTTGTCTAAGCTGTGCAGATGTGTGTGGAGAAGGCATTTACCAGGGCAGTTGAGGAGCTGAGACCTCCAGGGGCCAAACTGAAATTTCAGTTGGATGTCCTGTGTGTTTGTGCCACTATTGGAAACCTTTAGAAGGAGGATAAGCTTAATGCTACACTTGAGTCCCAGAGCTACATTGACAACATAGTGAATTGCAGAGTTAGTTTCCTAGAAGTCTGTCTTTTTTGCCTGGGTGTGGATTTTTTGGTTGGGTTTGCATTCTTGAGGAAAGTTTGTTTGGGTGGCTTGTTTTGTTTTGGGTTTTTGTTTAATTCTCTGTCTTTTTTTTCTTAAAGCCTCAGGGTCGTCAAGCAGATGACAAGTCAATTGCAGCTGCATAACTTTGAGACCTGTACCTCTGCACTTAAAGAAATGGGATGTTGCACAGAATATGTAAAGCTCACTTTGGAAACAAGGCTTTGATCAAACCATAAGAATTAAATTTTATTTTGAAATTACAACTCTTAGCAGAACTAATGTTTAAAAAAAAAAGCTAGTGTTTCATAGACTTTCTTTAAAGAATAAACACGTGGGGAAATCTGGGAGCTTTCTTTTGAAGTAAATTTTGAATGTCAAACTCTTCAAAGTATTATTGAGGCATATTAAATGTCTTGAATATTTAGGAAGTGCTAATTCATTTGACCAAACCTGAAAGATGTTTTCACAGTTAACAGTGCAAAGTTTGTATTTACTATTAGAGATTTACAACATTGAAAATTATCATTTTTTACAGAAGTTTGTCCTGTGCCACTTGTGTTGAAGACAGCAGGTTGTGCAGTAGCACTGTAAATTACAAATGGTTACATTGTGCTGTTGCAATTGAGCAATTTACTAGTCCTTTAAAACCATAACTCTCAAAAGGCACTATTTTTCCTGGGTAAGCCATACATCCAATTTTGAATTCAGCAGCTAGTCTAAAGAGCAGAGATTCAGTCATACCAGTTGGACTATCCAACCTGGAGCTGGTGTGGTTTGGGGTTACTTTTACACTCAGTTTCCAAATTAAAGACATGTCTTGATATTCTCCTGCTGTGTGAATTTAAAAAATAAACATCCTACTGTTGTACAGCTCTGGATGAACTGGTGTGTAAAGTACAGTAAAATATGTATATATAAAAAATTGCATTGTGAAAATTTGCATTGTTTAACTTAATAAATAATTACATTTTGATTGCTTGGGAAATACCTTATTTATTGTCAAAGTGAAGTTCTAATAAACTGCTTGTGACAGAGTGCTTCTGAAACTGTCCCTAACTGCATTGCTTTCACAGTTTTTTCGTAACTCTGATCTCACTTGTGCACTGATACATCCATCTATGGCATTGAGGTCCAAAATAACAGCTGTGGATACTTGAAAGAAAGCATGAGTGAAGTTCTGAAAAAATGTGTGTGAAGATACAGTTTTTTCATGGAGTGCAGAGGTAGTTGTATTATGAGGGTTTTTCCAATGTATAGATGGGGGTAAGAAGATGACTGACAAACTGTGCTGGGAAGAACAAATTAAACCTTCCTTATTCTTTGCTTAAATGTACTGAACTAAGTGGTAGTCACGGAATAGGTATCTTATCTTCTTATCTTTCCCTCTTTTTTTTTTTTTTTTTTTTTTTTTTTTTTTTTTTTTTTTTTAGAGTGGAAAATGTATTTCTTTTCCAGATATTTTTTTCTCTTAAGTAGTCACTCAGGTTGCAGCAATGCTGGCACCTCTGTTACTGCTTCTTAAAAGGCATGTTCATGCAAGTAGGGTAAGTGTTTAGAATTGGGTGCCTTCCCCCACCCCCAAAACAGTCTAACAGTGGTTTTTATCCCTTTGAGAAAGGGAATGACATGAAATACTTTCATGCTTACAATAATGTTGAAGTCTTAAGGGAATTGTGTAAATACATTCCTACTTAAAATTGTGAGTAGTAAGAGTAATATGGAAAAACAGAAATGCAGGCATATCCCACACCATGGCAAAGGCATACTTTGCCATAGTCACAACTCCTGTTCTCTCATTTGCAGAGGGAATCCTTTCTTGTTTTGTATGATCTTACTATAGCTGTAAACACTACAAAGCAAATATTTTTGTGCTAATTGTCTCTAAAGTGCTAGGCACACCTTTAATGCTATGTAAATGACTGATGTGAATGAAAACATGCAGCAAGCAGGAGCCACCTTGTTAAAAATGCTCGAGAAGTGATTAATGATGACTATCTTTCTGACTCATAAGATTCTAATGCTGAGGGGAATGTTTGTGATTCATAACCCAAATCCCTTTGGAAATCTTAAGGAGATATATTCACATATATTTCAGTGTAAGTGCAATTTTTTTTATTATTTACTGTATTTTTATGAGCACCATTCACACTTCAATGTGTACTACATAAAGGTAGTCTATTTTAATTTGAACTAATTAGGTATCAAAGAAAAGAGAAGCTACATATAGACAAGTTTAAAAATAGCTTTCAGGGAAAAAAGACAGAGATGAACATGTTCAAACTTCTACTGAGCTGGAGCCTTAGCCCTAGCACTGTAGTTTCCTCCCCTTTTATGCTACTTGGTGCATGAGGGGGAGAACTTGAAAATTTCCCATCCTCTCTGATCTGGCCTAAAGCAAAGTCTGGAAAGGAGAAAGTACTCTGTTCCTTCTTCATTGCTCCCAACCACTAAACTGAAGTTATAGGAAGTTAAGGAAAAGTGAAGGTTTCAAGGGAAGATTTTAATTTTAGGTTCATTTTTAGGGTCTTGCATTAAGTATTCTCAGATTGCTGATTTATAGAGGAGTTTGAGGTTCTACCAGCTTCCTTTTTGGATGTCCTAATGATCAAGTTGTTTATTTTCATGCTTTCTCTGTCTTCACCTGGGAGATTGGAAGCCCCTTGGGGGTAAGAATATTTTGCTAGGACCCATCTTCAGGTTTGAGGTTACTGTGTCTAAAGTAGGAAGAAGAAGAAGAAAAAAAAATCTCTAAGGCACCTCCTTCCTTAAACCTTCTCTGCTGCTTCATTTTCTAGCAACAAGCTCCTGCTCCTTCATGTCTTTTCAGGGAAGAAATTAGGCTAAAGGAGAGCAACATGGGTGTCGTACACCGAGGTACCTTCCCAAACCTCCTTCAGGGATGGTTTTGGCAAGAGACTTTTAGGGCTAAGAGGAGCAATCTCTGCTGTATTCCAAGGATTAGGCATGCCATGCTGGTTAACTGGAGTGGAGGATAGGGAAGTGTGCAGGACTTGTGACTGTGTTTAGCTCTCTCAGATTCAGGATGCCCATGCAGAGTGCTTTGCATCTCTCAGCTTTCAGTGTATCAGATGTGCCCTCACAGACATTTGGCTTAATGGGCTGCTGAGGCAGCCCCTGCTCACCAAGTGGCTTTGTCCCATTGCCCTGCCACACTGGGTTGTAAAATAGTTCATCATTATAACACTTCTTACCTCACCAGGAATATGGTTGTAAAGTGAATTGTGTTGTCAATAAAAATAGTGTATATCCCAATTAATCATTGTGCTTAAAGAAAGTTCAGAAAATAAGTTTTTATAATGAGTAAAATAATTTCAGACAGTAGTTTCTTTAGAGCTCTCTGCAGGGATGGTTCTACTGTTATCTAATTCTATCCGACTGTAGTCTGGTAGAATTAGATAAGGGGAAAAGTAGTTTCATCTGCTTTGAGATTTCTGCTGGAGTAAACCCTAGAAATGAAGAAACCTAGTAGAAGAGTTAAATGCCACTTAGAACCTGTTTAATCCTGATAAATTTAAGGTCTAGCATGTAGCTGGGCTACATCTGTCTGGTTGCAAAAATCCACGGAGCTGACTTCAGATACTACAGATACAGAGTCATCCAGACTTACTGCAAGCCGGTCAAAACTTGTCCCAGCTGTTCTCTACTTTTGGATGTCAGCAATCATCTCTACTGGCAAGAATGTCACCCATGCAGAATGTGACTCCCTGCCTTTCCCCTTGCTGCCAGAGAAGGCTCAACAGGAGCAAGCTCACTGCTTTTCAAGAAAATTCTATGAAGGTTCTCTTCACACTCAGGCACTGGCCTTCCTGCTTGCTTGCTTGCCCATGCAAATAGGTGCTGGCTTCCAGAGGGCACTGGGGCCTTCTCTTTGATGTCCATATGTTATTGTATTTATTGACATTTTTTTTCCTCAAATAGTTCTACAAATTTCCTCTAGACTGAACTCTGATTTCTGCATTTAGTCAGGAAACTAACAGGTCTCTGCCTTTCCAGGGCCCTAGAACTCAATGCCTTGGATGTCACACATTGCTTAGCTTTCTGCTTGATCGGGGCAAAGTACTCCTGGGAAAACCCTTGCTTTGTTTCTACATCAGATTGTGTTGGAACCTCCTGTGAGGCTGTGCCCATGTATTTCCATGATTAAAGCCTTCTGTGAGATAGCTCCCTCAGCCTAGGAGTCAATACTGCTTGGCATTGCCCCACGTGGGAACATGCATGTGTACCCTTCTGCTGTAGAAATACAGCATGGTGCAGGGCTCAGGGAAGTTTCCAACCTTCACACAGCTCTGAGACTCGTCTTTGTTTACCCCATAGAGAGTGGTGGGTGCTGTGACTGTGCAGTGCAGCAGGATGAGGAATGGGGACAGCAGCCTTTGTGAAGCTCGGTTTTAATTGGGGGTAGGTAAGGAATAAATGTTGCAAATATTAATAGGAATGAGTGAGATTTTAGGAAAGTAGAGCTCTATATGTCTCAGTGTTCTACTAACAAAGAGATGGCAAGCGTTGGAGAAGTAAACACGGGCATTTATGTATTTGAATAAAAGTTTAAAATACCCAAAGATTTTTTCAAGAAAATATTAATTCCCTCACCTGAACAAAATGTAAACATTTTATTCTAGTTATTTTCAAGAAAATTATGTCAAATTTTCCATGGCAAATCTCTGTATAATTTGCTGAGGAACACGTTACTATGCAAAGGCAATCAAGTTTGTAGAGCCATTCTTGTAAGATGTGTTGTATCAATGCAAAACCATGTTACCTATGCATGTTGGTTACCATTGTCTCAATTTGCCAGTGGGATGGGAAGATCTGAGTCAGAAATTTACCCCTGGAAAGTAAATTAAAACTTGTAGGTGACACTTTTTTGCCTTTTTCTAGAAGTTGCTAAGTATCTGATTCCACTGGGATGTTCAAAGCTGACCTTAAGGCTGAAGTTTCAGTTAATCTTTCTAGAAGTCTAACTGTTCCTCCTCCAACAGTATGCTTTACAACATGCTTTAAAACATGCACACATTTTCCCCACATAAATAATTTTGCATACAAACTTTAACTTTTCTGTACTCTTTAGCAATTACTGTGGGATTTTTAATACTTTAGAGTAGGTAAGGGTAAATCTTGAACTTGTAAATTCTTTTTCCTTGATTTTTTTTTTGCTAACCAGTATTTAAACTACTCATTTCCCAAACTATTTTAATAAGTAATTAACTGAAATATGTTGAATCCAGTTGGTTCTCATTATTAACATTTATATATGCATACATGTACTGATACCTATACATGCCAGTGAAATAAATTCCAGTAAAACAACAATGAATACCTAAATGAGGATAAAACCCCTTATATTTCAGTTCCCTGTCCCACACAGAAGACATTCCAATAGCCTGCAGCTTGGGATGAACTTAGCCTGATTTGTCTTACGATACCATAATAAAAATCTTGGCACCTGTTTTCATGAGCAGCAGAGGTGAGGGTGGCAGTCTTGCACCCTCAGCCAGGGGCATTCCAAGTCCCTGCTCCAGCCCTAAAATAAACAAAGCCATGGGCCTGCTTTACAGCAGCCAGAACTTTGTCCTTCCAGAACAGCTTACAGCTTACCAGCTGTAAGCTTGGCACAAGCACATAGGAACACACAGATATAAAGATATAGAGATCTATAGATATATACATCCTCTGTTTTGTAACTGACATCAAGGAATCCCACCTCAGCATCTCCTGCAAGCTTGGGACTGGGACATATGTACTCAGTAATGGGTTGCTTTCTCAAAATAGTCTACAAGTGACTGTAGAAACACTTGTAATGATAAATATGAAAACATATATGATAATTACAGAGGGAAGGAAAATAGAAATATACTCAAAGATATCAAAACACTCCCTATTTGATTTTCCCTACAATGGTTTCTCTGTGCACCAGCATTAGGAATTTATAAAGCAAAGTTATTTTAGTCCAGTTTTCAAGCACCAGACTCTTTCTAACAGGAAAAAAATGCTAATTCTTTTCTACCTACTACAAAATCACCTTATAAGATAAGATGTTTATAAGATATTTACCTGGCTAGGAGGTTGCAGAGAGGTCAGACCAAAGTTATCTTTAGTAAAATCTCACTCTCTCTTAGGGTCACTGCTCTTCCACTGAAGACTTTTATGTGGCTAACATAACAGTTGCTTGCATTAATTTATGACCTCAAAGATACTCATCACTTAGAGTGGATTTGGACTTGAGAAACTTTTAGTTCAAGTACTCTTATAGCCCAGGAACAAAGGGATGCTGATAAGAACGATTAATGAATTCAGTGAAGGAGTTTTTAGGCAGTGAGAGAGGAATGCTCTTATCTCCTCAGCCATGTACTGCTGTGTACACCAGCTAATTTTAACAGAAACGTTTTTCTAATTCCTGGTTATTTTTCCCTAAGGACGTCATGCTTTTTGCAGGAGCAACCTGATACCGCCCCACTGACTGGAAAGAGCTGTGTCCATTTGCACCTGGGGGGAACTGGCACAATATTCTTTGTGCCACGATTACTCCATGAGATGAAGCATGCACTGCTGAGCAAAGCACATGGGATTTACCTGGAATTCCATTGCTAGAGGAAAACCAGCATCAGTTACATGCCTGATCAGTTATGAGCTATCCATGATGAGCAGAGGGTATAGTGTTTTCTGAAGGGACATAGAGATGTACAGCTATGATTAAGCTTTGTGTTTGTTACTGTAATGCAAGTCATTGTGGTGAACTTTTGTGATTGCTGTCCTATTTCTAGGTAAATTAATTTGATGTTTTATTACTTTACCCATGTGAGAGGATCTATAAATGCAAGCTGTTTGAACTCTGCAGCATGACTTTACTGGAAGTAACCTGCCTTCTTAGGCTGTAAAAACAATGACCGTCTCCTGAAAACCATGATCAGGATCTCTTGAGTTTCCTCTACCCTATCTGCAAAGGCTGGAAGGAAGATTGGTTTGATTGAAAGATTAATCAAAAAAAAAAAAAAAAGGGAAAAACTGAATGCTGGGGTCTGTCATGAAAGAAAAGCCCAGCAGGCCATGGAAAGAGGTCTAGGCAAGGAATCTTATTTGAAGTGCTCTTGCCTGCTTTGGAGCCTGAAGAAGCCTCAAGAAGAGGCCTGATCCAGCCATCCCCTCTTTACCCTGGCCTGGATGCCACCTCCCTCCCACCTTCTTATCCTTTGGTGATGGAGAAGAGCAAGTTAATGAATGGAAGCCAAATTCCTAGGATCACCTAAACCAGCACTGGTGGAGCAGTGGGTCTGCCAGGACATTCTCAAGTGAGGTTCTTCCATCCTTGGTTTTCAGTGCCTGCCAGGTGTCCTGTTGGTGTTCTGCTGTCAGCTATACCCTTTTGTGCTTTCAGGTTTCCCCCAAGGCTACCCACAGCTGAGGATGAAGGGCAAGACTCAGTGCTCTCTGTGTGAGCCCCACAGATGGCCACAGACTTCATGTACATTGCTCTGCATGCCAAAATGATCAAGTTTGAAAAAAAAAGCTGCTGAGGCTCAGATTAGCAGCAAACCCAGCTGTTCCTGCTCCCCTCTGTACAGCACCATCCAGCGGCACCTGCTGAAGCAGAATTGCCACAGCCACCAGCCAGGAGCAGGGTGACCTCCAGCTCTGCTCTCCACAGGGGGGTCTTTCCAGGTACACTGCCTCAAGTGTTTTGTACAATGAGTTAGTGTAAGCTAAAAAGGAAGCAAGGAAACCTTAAGATTTCCTCTCTCCTTCCCCCTTTCCATTGCCTGGGTTGGTGTGATCTTCCTGGAAACTATCCAGCCTTTGAAAGCAGCAGTAGATTGGCCTCAAAAAGGGTCAAAAAGTCAAGTATGGGTTGACCACAGCTGGTTGCTGCAGCATCTCTGAATGTGCCCTTTCAGTGCGTGGAAGCAGCTAGCACAAAAGGTGGCTGTTGGGGTCTGTAACTTGCAGCATTTCCTATGGCAAAGAGAAGGAAAAGTCTAAGGAGTTTTTTTTTCTAAATTTAACACATACCCTGGCAAAGCTTTTCCCATAAAACCCATGATAAAAACTACTCATTCCCACCTCTTCCTTGCAAAGAAATGTTCTGATTCTTGGCTACTAACATTAAACTCTCTTCTGCACAAATATGAAGCAGTAATGTGTCCATTTTTATACAAGCAGGGAACCTCATTTCAAAACCAAGACAAAATTCATTTATAGGCATCATCTTTATTACCTTAGCAGGAAACTGTATTTTCTCCTGGGTCTGACATTTATCAATGGAGTGGGCTCAGATTTAGTTGCTGAAATGTGCACTGCCAAAGAAATAACCCAGGAGAGCTTGCCTGATATGTCTTATGGTCCCTCTATTTGGTAAACTTTCCTTTCCAAACTCAACCTTCTTACCTGGTGGGACTGAGATCTCTCCCCAGAACCACAGCACAGCTGAGGTGATTGAGATCAGCCCCTGTTCTCTTCTTCCACAGTGGATCTCAGCTGCATTTTGGGAATGGCAGGGAAATGCATGGTGGTATTGCATAGAGGTCCCTAGGCAAAGCATGAAAATGGAGGGAGGGGAGAGGAGAGAAGAAAGACACTGCCCACCATCCCTGGGATGTTTAAAACGGTAAGCTGATAATGGCTAATAGAAGAACAAAAGCTAAACTTTCTGGTTTAGTCTGGTGTTGGGTCCATGGATAATCTTCAAAGAGGAGCTACGAAATTTAAAAGGAATTAAGCTCTGGGAAATGTTAAATCTGGCACATCTGGTTTACAAAGGGATTTGTTGGTTTTTTTTTTTTCTGGATGCTGCTGTGTTTTCATTTTTTGTTGGAGTGCCAAAGGCAATTCTCTGTCAAACGTAGACTCTTGACCTTCTAGTCAGGATGACAAGAAAGTCATCCCAGGGTGTGTCCACACCTGTCAGACAATATTAGGCACAAAATAGAGCTGTCTGTCTTCTTTAGCTAAAATGATTTCACAAATAGTTCATAAATGCCTGTCTTCACAGAGAAGTGCCTGTATTATCTTGGTGCTCTCAATATTGAGATTGATGACAACGGGGGTCATTGGTTAAACTGTCTAAACTTGGCAAGCCAAGGCAAAGAGAACAGGCAGGGGAATAGCATGGTAGCTGCTTAAAATTACCTGCAAGAGAGATCAGTCCTGAGAGCAGGCAGGGCTAGTGAGGAAACTGGCAGGTCTTTGCTGTGACTCACCCATTATTAGATCCTGCTGCGTGGAGACACTGCCTCACAGACATGGCTGTACTTGAGGATCAACACTTGGGACACTAGGCAGGTTTACCTCGACTCCCATAAAATAAAAGCAGAGCTTGCAACTATAATTACAGCCATTATAGAAGGCCTAATACAAGGGAGCAATGTTCAGGAGATGGGAGCCAAATTGCTGTTTATGCAAAAGGCTTAGTTATAATGAAGGGCTATTAAACCAGGAATATAATTCTCTGACATCCACCCCACCACCCCTTTCACCAATTCCTTGTTGCCGAAGGGGACCTGAAGGTGAGCATCTAGCCCATCAGCATTCACATTTGTCCCTTTGCTCTGAGTGAAATGAAAATGATGGAGGAGTGAAGAAGCTAGCTGATGGCTGGCTGACACCGTAACCTGAATGTGTGCCAGTTCCTGGCACTCACCCAATGGGCACAAAACCAGTGCTGGAAGAGCTGTGACAGGTCCTTCTGGAGGAGGGATCTGTTACCTCTCTCCCTGTGCACATGAGTATTTGCTGGGCTATTCTGCTGCCCTTCACCCGTTAAAAGAACAAAAGGGAATGTTTCACAGTGCAGTGTAACAGGTATTGGTCTGTTTTTAAAAGTAATAGTTGTTTATTGTAGGCAGCTGTAACGTGTCTTTTACTCTCATATTTGTAAACCAAGCATGGCTTTGACTGAACTAGTTCATCAAGAGCAAGCAACTTAAGGCCTGAAGGGAAAAGAGAATTGAGGTTGTTGAATAGAGCAAACTGAACAAGAAATTTCTGTAAAGGAAAAAAAGAAGGAAAAAAACCCTATGATGGTAATTTATTTATTTCTCAGGGATACTTTGTCCCTTCCCAGAGGCATTGGTATCAAGTGAGGAAACACGAAAAATTGAATTGGTATCCTGATCAAGAAAAGGCATAGGTGAGTTAAAAGCATGCTGGTGGGTTGGTAGTGGCTGGAGAAGCAGCAAGAAGAGCAGAGAATCAAAACCCGAGGTGAGCATGTTATCCAACATTCTTTGCTGCCTCCAGCCTTTCCCTACCTGCAAAGACTCTGGGAGGGGTTAGTTCTGCTTCCCACAGGCATTTTCTTACGCCTGATCGTAGGAATCCTCTTCCTGCAAAGCTCTGTGGGTGGGAAAGACAAGCCCTTGGTTTAGGGAGGCCTAGAGGGAGGCTGTATGCCTGGGTCACATTTTCTGAACTTGGTCACGGTTGGTGGATCAGTACACAGAAAGTGGGAAGATGTCACAGGCTGGGTACCGAGAACAAGCCCATCATTCAGCCTGTGCTTCCCAGCAGGAAGAGCAAGAATGCTGTGGCACAGGTAGAGCCTCCTTGTATCTTGATATATTGTATCCCTGTGCTGTGTATCAGGGTGGGTGTCTGCCTGTCTGTCTGAAGAGCAGGGCAAAATCTCAAAGAGCTTTTACCTGAAACCAGCAACACCGGTCGCTTTCCCTTTGCCCAGTCAGAAAGGAGAAGCTGCCATCCAAAGATTGGCAAGACAAACGACCGTAGAGCTTTCCCACCCTGTGGTCTGGGAAAGTCTCCCCATGTTTGTGCCACCCTGGGATTCTCAGAGAAGCCAACATGCACCAACTTGTCCTTCAAGCACCTTGTGCCAGCTCCCCCCATGCCAGTGGGCACCAGTGAAAGTCCCTCACCTCTGGCTGAGGGATGGACTGTAGGGTTCCCAACAATGCTGTTCTTTATATCTGCAGTTTGAGTTAGAGACGTGGTATTCCGACCCTTTTCAAGCTCACATCAGAGCTGTCCAGCTCAGACCAATGTCTACTTGTCACCCACAGCTCTGCCACCAGGGCAGAGCAAAGGCTGCTTGCAAAGCCATGCCCAGCTCTGGTTCTCTCACCCTGTGTGCTGATCAGCCTACCTGCAGGGTGCCTTGTGGTGCGGAATCCCGTTTTAAATTTCTTTTTTATCCCAGGTGGGCATTGTAATAGCAGCCCCTGATTAAATTCTTCTGGAAGTTCGAAGAGTTGTTCATTTAGAAGTGCTCTGCCTACCTTGCTTACTTGCTTAGGCACAAAATGTACTTCCCAAATGAAAGTGTGGAGTCACAGGTGATCATTCTCCCATTTTGGCCCACAGTCTAATGGGCGTCCTACAAGAAAACTGAGCCAGTATGGGTTGGAGCTCTTGGCTGTGCATGTTACATGAACAAAGATTTCCCTTTATCTCACTTTGCCTATGTGTGCCATTTACATTTGCATACTGTTAGGGTATAGGTATCTCACTGGAATTTTGTTCTCCTGAGTGCAGTTTTGCACCTACAGGATTTGCCTTGTACTACATGGGAAGGGACTGTAGGAGGAAAGCAGAGAAATTTCAGATTAAAATGCCAAGGCTGGGGAAGAGCTTCTGATCTCCTTGGTCTGACTTTGGCACCATTAATTTGGCAATACGAGATCTGCCAGGGATCAACCACATGCCTTTGCTAGGCTGGCTCAGGCCAGAGGCTGTAAAAGGAAATATGAAAATGGTGAAGGAATAGATTTTATTGCTTTCTTCCAAAGCACTCATGAAAATTAATGGCCATTTCATTCACAAAGCCTTTCTATTACTGGTAGGGGAATCATAAACACAAACCCTAGTTCTTTTTGCGTGTCAGTGCCTGAGCTGTCTCAATGTTTCAGTAGTCCTTCCAAGGCAACATGACAAGCACATATTTTTGAAGGTAAACTGGTGTGCCATTTCCATAATTAAAATTGTACTTTTCCTCCAAGTATTGAGTCCTTTATGGCTTCAGTAGAATACAGTTGTAGAGTTTGAAATAAATCCTGTCTTGGTCAAATACATCACCTAGGCCCCCACCTTAGTGTCTGACTGTAATCTGGCCAAAAGCAATCATCAATACCATAGCAAGTAAGAGACAAATATATGTTGGAAGGCACATAAAAAACATCTCTAGAAAAAAAATTTAGAAAGCCAACATATAAACATACCCTTCTCTTGCCTCTATTATTTTAGAATCAAGAATTTCCTGTGCAGAAAAACTATTCTGGCCCCTTTAACCCACACTGCTGTTGTCAACTGTACACCTTTTTTTTTTTCCTTCAAAAACATCTGCAAGTCTTGTTTCCCTCTTTGCAAATTCATACATAAATAAAATTAAAGGGCTTTCCAATCCAGGTGTTTTAGTGCTGTGTTATTTACATGTCTAAACAGAGGCACCTGAGTTTCAATGTGAGAAATCTGTACCCTGCATTGTGAGTAAAGTGGGAATTTGTTTTCAGTGTCTGCTGGGAGGTGATTTTCCTCCTAGTCAGTTGTAACTTCCCCAGTATGTGTAGGCTATTGTTAAGCAGACAATAGATAATAGCCTACCTACCAGCTCACCTATGCAAGCAGCACTCACCTAGCTGCAAAGTTTTAACACTGCTGCCAAAGATTTTCCTGAAGAAGAGGATAGACACGCCTGCCCATAACCTGGAATCTCCTCTCCTCCCTTGGGTCGCATCCTGCCCCCAGGATCCTTCTTGATGCCAGCGTGTCTGAGTCAGGTAAAAGCACAGAACTTAAAAATGATGCAGTCAGCTATTTCCTGCTCTGTTTATTAGTTGGGTGTTTAGTTTGGACCCAGCTCATCACTCTGCACCAGGAAACTCCCATTGACTTCACTGGGAATACTGAGCAAGGATTTCTGAGCAGGGCTTTTTGAGGGAGGATGGCAGGACAGGACTGAGCACAGAAGTACTTGACCCCTAACACAGCAGAGACAGTGAAACAGCCATTCCTGATTTTTCATAGCTAGGGACTCAAGGGACTTCACAAATGTGAGAAGTATTTTTATCCTTTTATTGCAAAAACTGGTTACCAAAATAAAAGGGTGAAGCTAAACATGGTATTGTTTTATAAATTATTGGAAGCAAATAAGTATCATCAAGCAACGCAAACTAGGTGAATGTAGAGCTACAGTTACCTAAAAAGGATGCCACATTTCTGGGAAGAATTTTAAGGAACAACTACTAGTATTCCCCTTCCACCATTTTGTTTCCCTTAGGTGCAAGTCCTCACCACTGTGCACGATCTGCTGTTTTAGAGCATTCACTCTTCTAAAATTTCTTCTGGTTTTTCTCACAGTATGCTGATAAGAGCAGATCCAGCCTGTGTGTTACCAGCAGACCTGCTGCTGGCCCTTCTCCTGCATGCCTGCAGCAGCAAAGCCAGACCCAGTTTACATTGACTCCATGTCCAGGAAAGTCTAGCCAGGCTCACATAAGTCTCAAATGGGGCAGGAGAAGGGCATAACACTTCTCAAAATTTATTATTGAGGTCTGCATGCTCTGGGCTCGTTAGGGCTGCAGTCAATGCCATTTCTGACAACAGTGGTTGTGCTGAGCTGTGTGACTGCGCCACCAGTGTGAGTCTCAAGCTTCAGTCAGTCTTCCACATGGGAATAGATGCAGGTGAGTTCAAAAAAATATCCTGTCAGATGTATCTTAAAAAGTATCTTAAAAGACCATCCTGTAGCTGGCAGTTTTGTGCTAAACATGCTTCAACCACATGAAGACCCACACAATGATAAGAGAAGCTTCTTTCCGGGAGTGAGATGACAGGGCTGGGAAGTATCCAGGACTGTCTTGACAGGTGGCAACACTGGATGGACACTGGGAGGGAAGGTACTATTTCTACTAGTATAAAATTACTAGAGAGATTAAAAAATAATTTTCTGATAGGAAATAGTCTTTCAAAACCTCTTCTGGAAGGCACTTGCTGACGTACTGCCTGAGTACTGCATCTGAAGCAGATCACTTGCTGACAATACTGCGTAGGCTGTGAAATTCTGTAACTTGCCTTATTATGTACAATCCAGGGACACACAATAACTATGTATTCCACCTCAGCCTAGCTTTCCTATCCTGTAGCCTTGGATAAATTCAGGGGGAATACCCTTTTTCCAGGAAGTTTTTAATGAGGCAACATTTGCAGCAGACAGATATGCCACTCCTGAGCTATGGGTCAGTACAGACAGCCAGAGAACACAGTTCTGTTGTGTTTATTTGGCTTTCTGCTCCCTCCCAGAATAGACAACACCATTTGCTGCAGACCTCCTGCACCACTGATGCATTTCAAAGACATGTCTAAATCTTCAGGGGTTTTGTCCTTCTAGCAATGTTAGGTTCTGCCTTTCCAAACACTTCAGAGGCACTTAGGAGTTCCACTTCACCCACTTTCACAATTTGGCCATAAGAAGATTGTAGGCTGTCTTCTCTCTTATATTTCTACTGGGAAATACCAGATGGGCTTTAGTCTGGCTATAGATGTTGATATCTTGGAACAAGTCCCTTGAAGTGAGTGAATGAAAAGGGAAGAGATGCTATTCAACACTAAACCCACAAGCAAAAAATGTAAATAAATCAAACGCCCCAAATTCTGAGGATAAAAAATTTCTGGCTCAATAAGGAGATGGGAAAAAAAGGGAAGAAATGGATGATGAACAGTTTACTCAGTGACATATTTGTTGTCCACAGCCTATCCCCTAGCCCTGGGCATTTCTTAACCAGGCTCTTGAGATCTTGCTTAAGCAGTCCTGGCACTGGCTTCTGTGGGGACAGCACCTAACCCCTAGCACACAGTGTATTTTTGTTGGTGCCACAGCTTCATCTGACAAGTGTTGGACAAATTATTGCACACCCTCTTTCACTGCCTTGTCATCACACTTGTGTGTGACACTAGATGTGTGCAAGCAGCGGAGAGGGGCAGCATGCTGAAAAGGAGAGGAAGAGTGGGAGGGAAGGAGGGAGGGAGGAGGGAGGTCCAGCCTGTGAGCATAGAGGTCTGGAGTGGCGTGAAGGAAAAGGTGTTGAAAGCAGGGTGGGAGAGGACTAGCAGGCTGGGGACTAGCCTTTACAGGAGGTAAGAGGTGACAGCCCACAAACACTAGTGCAAGCAGGAGGGAAATGACTGTGTGGCACATTTCACCACACCAATTGCTTCACAAGTCAGTATTGAAGGGAAAAGGAGCTCAGCTAATGGAGAGAGCTACACTGATGCCATGGCCAAAGGCTGATAGGCAAGCCACACTGAACATGTGTTTATGTCAGAGGCAGCAGAGGGATCACAGATTTGGCTAGCACTTGGGATTTAGGGGTTGTAGGCAAAGTGTGGGGATCCACATCTAAGCATTCAGGATGTATCTGGTGCAAAGGCCTAAAAACAATTAAAGGGCTTAATTTGCCTCCTTTGTTCTGCAGGTAGGAATAAAAATGAAAACTCATCCAAGCCTTGAAGTTACCTGGTGACTCTGCTCAGCAGTTGAGATGTCAATGTGATGTGCTTCACATAAAAGCTACACAAAGGTGAGCCCTGCCCAGAGAACTGAAATGCAAGTATGATGGGCGAGATAAAAGCCTGATATAACACAGAGGAGGAAGGCACAAGGTAAGAATAACATGAACATGACAAGATCATGACAGTAGTTTCAACACACTAAGACTAGGTCTTTCAGCAGACAACCAGTGGTTCAGTTGAACTTTGGGAAGCATTTTGGAGGACAATGAGGGTGCCAGGGGGGTCTTCTTGCAAAGCTTAATAAAAGAGCTCCTTTGAAATCCTGACAGCAGCAACATTAAAACTATTCCTGGCTGCGGTGAGGGGCCTCTTGAGATCTTGCTGTGCTGGAGACTTGGGAAGGGATAGAGATAGAGACTTGAAAACTGAGTATTAATACTCTCTGCTCCTGGCTCAAAATGACTCACAGTGTTTCTGGATAATTTATTTAACCTCTGATTTCCCCTTTTGAAACGTGGGTTTCATACAGCTTGTTTCCTTGTAAAACTCTTTGGGATACTAGTAAATTTGACCTTCCTTTGTCACAGTACAGTAACAGCACTGAATGGAAACCCTGAGAAGGAATTGGATGATGCCAGCTGGCAAGTGACAGAGGATTTGAATGAGATTACAACCAAATGGGTGATAGTTTAAGGGGGCCAAATATGCCAAGGGATGTTGATGTGAGTGAACTCAGAAGGAACAGGTAAAACATTTTTGTTTGTGCACAGCAGGGAGTGTTGTGGTTGCAGCAGCTCTCATACTGCTGCCTGGCAGAGTGGCAGCTGCCTGCTCCCTCCTCTCACTCACCTCTCTTCTGCCTCCACTCTTGTCCCCGCTTCTCTACAGTAGATTTCTTCTTTGTGTTGTTTGTCTTTCTGGTGCATTCTCATACTTCACTGCCCGTGGCCCTGCTCCCTGGGGCAAGGTGAGAGTTGCTGCAGAGGCCACCCACAGTTCACACACCACCAAGGAGTCCAGCAGCTACAGACCATTCAGAAACTCAGGAATCTTTTCAGAACTGAGACTCAGTTTTGCTGTGGGTTTTCACTCCTATATAAGATAGGAGTGAAATTCCTAAATCTGCCCTGCCACAAGCGTGACCGGCACCTTGCAGCTCAGCAGCCACCTACCACCTTGATGCACAATCCAGCTGCCAGCCTTGCACTGCCGGCAAGGACCCCTCCAGTTCTGCTTGCACCTTGCTCAGTTTTGCTGAGCTCTCCCTTGAGCCTCACAGGCAGCTGGTGATCCAGAATGCAGAGGATGCAAAATATTAAATTTCTGGAAAAAAGCTACAGAAGCTAGGAATGAACCTTACACTTACTCCATATTTCAGTACCACTAAGACACAAAGTGACTCAGGACTACACCGAGTGAAGAGAGAGGCGTTTGGACATGGCAGGGTCAGTGCTCTCACTGTGTATGTTACTTATAGATGTGCCACGGGAAGAAACAAAACCATAAAGAATTATAAGCCTTACTGGGATAATCTAGCTGTTGCTGGGGAGTGCTTCACTCGTGGAAGGGAAGGGTGAGGGTGTCCCGAAGGTGGGGAGGGGGGATGGTGCCGGGAAGCCTAAACTGCCAGGCGGGACAGTGACCGGGCTCGTTTCCTTTCTAGAGATGGTGCTCCCGCGCTGGGACAGGGAAGCGTGAGGCGGGGAGAGGTGGGTCGCAGGGCGTGCGGACTTCCCGGCCAGGAGACAGCGGCCGCCAGCCGCTGCGGGACCGAGAGCAGCGGGATCCCGTCCCCGCGTCGCCCGCGGCACCGGACCGCGCCGGGGGTGTGCCGGGGGCGGAGCGGGCCGGGCCGGGCCGGGCCGCGGCGGGGGCGGAGCGGCGCGGAGCGCGGACAGCCGGCCGCGGGAGGCAGCGCGGCCGCGGGGAGCTATGTCTGTGCCCGTGTCCGTGCCCGGCGGCGGGCGGTGAGCGGCCATGCCGCGCAGGGTGGAGAAGTGCCTGCAGATCGCCCCGCACTCCCTGGCCATCGTCCTGGACGCCGCGGCCGGGGGGCGGCCGGGGGGCGACGGTGCCGGCGGTGCCGGCGGTGCCGGGGCCGGTGCCGGTGCCCGTGCGGGGCCGGCGGCTGAGCTGGGCCGCCACCGCATCGGCTACGAGATCTTCGCGGACTTCAAGCGGGAGAACATGCAGCACTTCTGGGACCGGCGGGCCACGGCGGCGGTGGCCGAGACCTTCTTCCTGGGCTGGATCGACGAGCAGGTGCTGCTGGTGCAGGGCAAGGAGGAGCACCTGGAGGTGCTGCGGCAGGGCTGGGCGCGGCGCTCCCTCAAGCCCCCCAGCGGCTTCCACATCAAGTGCCTGGGTAGGTGCTGCCGGGCTGGGCCGGGCCGGGACCCCCGAGCTGCCCCGGGGCACCCGCCGCAGGTGCCCGGCGGGGTCAGGGAGTGGGGGAAGTAAGGGGGGCCCTCCTCGCCGCGGGGTTTTAGCTCCCAAAAGTGGGTGTGCGCGAAAGGGGTGAGCCGGGATGGGAGCGGTGGCATTACGGGGATGCGGCTAAGGTGTTCTCCGGGAGAGCTGCCGGCCACGGCTGTACGGTCGGTTGGAGAGACGCGCTCCCCCGTTCCCTTCAGCGGGCGAGGGTTAAAGCATAAACTGGAAGAGTTGCAATACACTCCCTGCAGGATAAAATGCCCGCTGGCCTCCTACGGGCCGGCTCCGCCCGCAGCGTGCTCCCGGGGCTGCTTGGCTCGGGAGTTAAAAGTTTTGTTTAGTATTTCCAGGTGTGCTGAAACAATATTTTACTTCATATTCGGCTCTACGTGCTATATCAAACTTGTATCCCAGCGTTGCTGTAAAGGTGTCTTTCCCAGCGAGAAGTAGTAGTAGTAGATGAGTAACGTGGTTTGTGCGGTGCAAGGCAGGTGGCTTCTGAGGCTGTAAACGACGAGGCTGTTATGCCGTGGTGGGCTGAAGTTTCAAGTTACTGAATTCCCTAAGGGAGTCCCATCAGTGAGCAGTGGCCTAGGACAAAGCACACCTAATCCTGAATTATCTCTGGGAAACGAAAAAATCCTAGCATGTAGAGCAAAAATGTTTCAGCACTTATTTTGACACGAAAAAAACCCAACGAACAAAATGGCCAAAAAAACCAACCCAAACCCTCCGCCACCACCCCAGCACCCCCAAACCCTAAGATGGAAAGCTGTGGCTACTTAGTGGGTATACTGGAGAGTTGGGAAGAGCAACAGAGCAGAAGTTTTTCTGAAGATTTAAGGCAACTCAACATTCATAACAGCTTGAAAGATGCAGCTTCTCTTGTAGAGAGAAGGAAAATTGTGAGAATTTGGTTTATTGCTGGCTTAATTACTGGCCGTGGCTGCTGCAGTGATGGTGAGGCAAACTGTATTTTCCTTGTGCACAATTTATGTCATCTATGTCCTGTGCAGCAGGCACCGTGAACAGGTCACAAAGCTAGAGATGCTCTGTCTCTGAGCTGGGAGTCTCAGACCTTTAAAACAGGATGCTTCCATGCATTTCTTTTTTAAAAAAATAGCTGAGTAAGGTTCCTGAAAAGAATGGAACCTAAATATTCAACGTTTCCCAGTTTCCTGTTTTTAATCTGGCTTTTGAATGTTTTTAGCTGCCTTTGTCCTTTCGAAAAAGCAATGCTGACTCATATAATTTCTAGTTATTAGCAGTCTTGTCCCTTGCAGAGTTGTCAGACACTTGTCTGTCACTCACTATTTCCCCATTAGACTTACTTGAATATTACCATTTTTTTCTGTGCTGAGAGGGAAGGTCAAGACAAGTTGCCCTGTTAAAAAATGAACTGATGGACCTTTTTTTCCTCATAATAGCACATTCTCCTTTGAACCTCAGATGACAAGACAGTGTTGCAGAGCAGGTGGTTAATCCTGTTCTGGTGATAGAAAAGTTCTGCGTGGTCCACCACTATTGGAGAAGGGAAGAAGTTGGGCAGTGGTTAGTGCTAGCTGCTCAGCCTAGCTCATCTGGGCTTTTTGGCTGCAGTTGAATGGAGGATGAAGAGCTCTTGAACTGGCCCTGTCACCTGATGGAGTATCAGGGTCAGTGTTTGATTTTTGGGGTGTTCCTGGACCTTGCTCATTGGGTGACATTCCTCAGCCTGCTGCTCAGGAGGGCTGTGGAAAGGTGCATTCTGACCTTGACTTTACTAAAGCCACCCAAGGAATGTAAACAATTCTTTGTGGCCTATCTTAAAATATGGAAACAAACCTTTTGCTAGAAGTTCTTGTTAATAAGTAAGCTCACTGGTGTGCAAATAATATGCATTCCTTTGGGGGGTTATCTTTGCTGCAAATTTACAAAAGACTGGAGCCAGAGTTTTTCATTTGGCTTTTAAAATAGCAAATGCCTCTCAGCATTTGATTAAAGGCTATGAAAGAAGAACAGGGACCTGTTGGAGTCTTGCCTGTTGTGTAGTGCCTTAGCTGTGCTAAATATGATGGAAGGAACTGATTGACTTTTTTTTTTTCCACTGTTTTTTTTTCCACTCCCAGACTGATAATTCATGTCTTGTATCTAAGTAGACTCAACTTGCACTTACTGTAAACTTCAAGAATTGTCAAAATAATGGGCTTGGCCTGTGGGCATGAGCATCTGCTTAAAAGCATGTAATTGTATTTTCAGCATAATTAGGTAGCTAATGTGTAAGTGACTGTGACTTATTGAAGAACTCTCTCACACTTTATTATCTACTTTGTTTCATTAAAGCAGCAAGCAACACATAGAAAGTTCCAATGCTTTTCAGCTTTAAAAAATGTGCTTGGTATCTTAGGCTGATAGAAAAACCTGCCTGCTGGGAGTTACAGAATAGTAATATTTTACTCCTGTTAATAAATAACTGGTAGGGTCAAGGGGAAAAAGTGGCACAGTGTTTTTGATGAAGGTGACATTGTTGTTTTCTCTTGCTCTGGGTCCAGCTGGTAGTGACCATCCTGTGGTGGGAATAGGGGTTGCTATGCCTGGGCAGTTGGGGGGGTGCACAGGGAGACTGATCAGGGGGTCTTCTACACCCCAGGGCCATTGGAATACCTGGACAATGCTGTGACAAATTGTTGGGTTGGTTTCTGTCTCATTTCTCACCTGACTGTCTCTTTGCAGTCAGGTGGGGGCAATTTCTGCCTCACCTGCCCCTGGAGTCCAGCTGGGATGGAGTAGCTGGACGACCAGCTGCCTGCCCCAGGGTGGGTGTGGGGGAAGCATCCCAAACTCCTGCTGCTGTCTAGCATGGGGCAAGGGACAGAAAGGTCTCCTCAGCTGCACAACCTCCATGCACGGGTAGTAGAGAGCCTTGGAAAGCACTTCCCCTGCATTATGTTAAGTGCTAACATGACCCAGAAATCACAACTGGTTTGACTTTCAAACCTCTGCTGGTGTTGCTGGTGTTTCTTTTACATTGTGGTCAAGTGCCTTGGCTCTGGTGGGTTGTGGTGGCTGTGGAGATAATAACTGGGGAAGGTATAGCTGGTGAGGAAGAGGGAATGCTAAATCTCTAGTGTGCATAGCATGTTTTCTGCTGCTGGAATTGTAAAATGTAAACCAAGAGAGACTCACTGCTGAACAGTCTTCCCACCTTTAAGTCATCCTGGTTTGATAATGAAAAGTTCATGAAAGTATGGCTGTAGTTAGGAGGGACTGGACAGTCCTATTGTGCTCAGTGCAGGTGTACCTGAGCCACAAAGTGAATGGATTAAAATCCACGTGAGATTCCAGTCTCTGAAGATTTGAATTATAAAATTAGACCTGAAAATTAAATACAGGAGGAATATGAAGCACATGAGAAATTTGCTTATAGCACTGACATCTTAGAGCTGGAGGGTACGGCAGATGAAATGATTCATGTGTGACTTTTAAACTTGCTCCTCTGGCAGTTTTCTTGAACTAAATGGTTACGCCATAAGAGCTTGCTCAGTTACCAGTTTTGCAGTGATCAAAGTTATTCGCATATTAGGAAATTGTTGGGTCTATTGAGGTTTTTAAGTTGGCAGATGGGAAACCTTGGGAAACCTAGTAGTCTTTGAATAAACAGAATCCCCAAACCAGCACTTGCTTAATATGTTGATTAAGGGGGTCAAGGAAGCTTTATGCAAATCTGTAGGTCCAGTGATGAAATTCATTGTCTTCGGAAGCTCTCTTGTAACTTTGCAAGACTTTTGCAACTTAAGTCTTTAATGAGCGTTAGTATTTTAATAAGATTTCCTTTTTTTGACACACCTTCTACTTGCACTCAAATATTTGTCATCCTGAGAACTGATTTTTTTTTTTTTTTAAACCTTTCAGCTCTTCTGGGCTAGTTGCAGTTAGTGTAGCAAGATGTTCCACCTAATTTTCATGTCTTCATTGCCTTTTGTATTCCCAGATGAGACTTCCTTCTGTATCTCTCGCTCTTGATTTCTGTGTCACAGACAATGGGCATCTTTGAGAGGTTTTTATACACTTCACAGAAGGGCCATGCCCTTCTGCAAAGACTGCTTGAAAAGAAGTGACCAAACTTTATAATAACGCTTTGGCCATGCCCAGAGCAATTTCTCCAATTAGGAGCTGATGTTCAGATGGAGTTTTTAAGAAATGTATGTGCAATAATTAAACTAACTAGCAGGAATTATAATTCAGCAAAGTCGGCAGGGCCGGGCTGTTGTGCATTGTTCCTGCTTGGCCAGGCGTAGGGGGGAAACTTTTTTTGCCACGCTGGGAGTTGGAGCTAAGTGCTCCCTTTCTTTTCTCTCCCTGCCATATCCTCTCATGCCACCAAAAAATTAAATTAACACCCCACCAATTTAGGTTCAGTAGTTTTCACAATAAGTTTTGCAGTCATTAGTGGATGATTACGGGGAAGTGTAGACTCTTGGACATAAAATGTTATTCATCTGTAGACATTTATCAATCATGATTTTTTTTCTCCCAATTATCTCCTTCATATAATGAAAATTTCTTTTCAGTGAGGGAGCATTAGGTTTCATAGTAATAAAACCTCCAATGACTTTACCACACACTCAGCTACACCTTTTGTATGCCTGACATGGGATTGTATTCCTAACATGGGAAATTCAGTGACTTTAAACTAAAATTTTTTTTTCTCCTTCTCTACCACTCCAACCTGGAGCCAGTTAGAGATTCACTAAGCACTTTTTATATCTGCAAGGTGGTTGTTGCAGCCTGAAAATAAAGGGTAAACTTAAGCTTATGGCCAGGCTGAAGTGCTTATGAATTTACTCCCAACTCTGAGTAAAGAACTTCACTGCTCACAAGTGTTGGGTTGGGCCTTTAATGTAATCTGTAAAAGCAGCTTTCAGAGGCTAGGGAGACAGAGACAAGAGCTAAATGAGTATGGACTGCATATAAAGTGCCTGATTTCTCAGTATGTGGTTTGTGCTTGTGTTGTGGGAATGAAGTCTTAGAGTCAGAATTGCTTTCTGCTCTTTAAAGAAAACTGTGGATGGCCTGCAAGGCTAGTGCTAATCATCAAAAATGTATTGTGAAAGTAAAAAACACAAGGGAAGGAAAGATGTGGCCTACTTAATGTCATTTTTTCACTCAAAGCAGCTTCTCTTGAACAAGCAAAGTCAAATACACAGATCTGTGGTATTCATTGTGCAACTCGAGGGAAGGATTTATAAGGTTAATAGCCAGCTAGTACTGTCTCCCCACCTCCTTCCTCCCCACAAAGAGCACCATTGTGTAGCAAAGCATCTTTTCCGGTGGCAGATAAGTCATCCAGGCTGCAAGTGAAGTGCGTGCTCTGTGAGAAAAGCAATGCTGCGAGGGAGCCGTGGTGGCCGGGAGCAGCCCTTGGCCATAGGGCTTTGACAAAGCAAGAGATCTCTCACTCTCTCCGTCTCTTTGTTTGTGCATGAGGGTCTGGTCTGTAATTAAATGCTCCTCATTCCCTTCCTCAAAGGGCCCTTGTCTTTGCCAGGGAGCAGCACAGTGGGTGTGCACTGAATGAAGCCCTTGTCAGGTGTTATTCCCAGCACTTAAGTTGGCTTCTGGGCTGCCAGCATCATGTGCCACCAGACCAGTCACTGAATCACCTTTCCATCTGTCCCACTCTTCTCTTTTACATAGTCATTTTTGGATTTAAGAAGACTGAGGTGAATGAGGTGTCCAGGGGCCATGCAATGGATAACCATGGAGCTGCTAGTCACAGGCGTCTCCATCCTGCCCACTCATTTTTACCATTTTGTGGCATGAAAACTGAGTTGTGTTTCCCCTTTTGTCCATCTTTGTAATTTGCTAATATAAGACATGTTGTTAAATACTTTACTTATCAAACTGTAATGATTTTAGTTGACAAAGTACAGACCCTCTGTGTGTGTTACCACAGTTTAAAATTTTGCTTTAAATGAGTTTTGATTCATAGAAGGGCTTGGGTTGGAAGGGACCTGAACAATAATCTCATTCCAAACCCTGTGCTGTAGCCAGGGAACCTTCCAGCAGACCAGGTTGCTTAGAGCTCCATCCAACCTGGCTTTAAGTGTTTCCAGGGATGGGGCACCCACAGCTTCTTTTGACAACCTGTTGCAGCAGCTCACCGTCCTCACAGTAAAGAATTTTGTCCTGTGCTAAACCTTCTCTCTTTCAGTTTGAGGCCGTTTCCCTTGTCCATCACTACATGCCCTGTGAAAAGTCATCTCCAGCTCTCTTGCAGGCCTGCTTTGGGTACTGAAAGGCACTAGAGGGCCTCCCCAGAGTCTTCTCAGTCTGTCTCTGTGGGAGAGGTGCTCCAGCCCCCGAGACTGGAGAAATCTGCATTTAGTGCACAGAGAAAGGAGCTAGGAAAGGTCATCTGTGTCTGAAAACACTGCTGTCCCTGGGCTTGACTGGCAGGTTTTTGTTTCAGCTCTTTTGTAAAGGCAATGATAACAAAGTTGGCGCTCTATCCCAGCAGTTCTGGTGCTGTTTGTTCAGGCCATTAGTTTGGATGGTAAATCTCTCCTTCTTTCTGCAGGCCAGGAGAATCACAGCTTGTCCCCCAACAGGATATGCCAAAGCATTGCCGCATTCTTGTCTGCATTTTAGACACTCTTTTGGAGAGTGTAGCAGAAAAGGTGCAACCCAGGTTAATAATTGGTTAAACTAATCCATAGGTGGGTTGGGCGTCCTCCAAAACTCCTGGCATCAAAAGTTGCCTCCCAAGCAACATCACTTCTTCCTTTGGCTATGGCAAACATGATAGGCAGGCTTCTCTTTTCTTTTAGTAGTCAAGGAAAGCCTAAAGTGTTCATAGAAAATGAAAACTGCAACCAGACGGTGGTTTCCTCTGCAGAAACTGAGGCTGTGAAATGTGAGGATGGAAGGAACTTCTTAATAGTTTTCTGCAATAACAGAAATTTAACAGGGTTCTGAAAATTCAAGCTGTCTTCAAACTTTTTCTTCTTTGTTTTAAATACAAAAACATAAATATTTTTATTATTTTCTAATTATGTGGACTGCTGGGAATGTTATTGCAGTCTCTGGTTTCCAATATTGAAACTGCTCCCTGGGTGGGCCAGATCTGGAAAGATTTTTAAGGCTATTACATTCTTGGAATAAAGTCCCTTCACCTAATATGTAAACATGCTTTCTTTTGTCTGCTGTACTTGATCCCTCTATTTATGACTTGGGATTTCACCTGAGATCCATGATGAGAAGTATCTGAATGTAAAGAATGTACAAACACACATATTTTGATGAAACAAAGTATTTTCATGTTGATATCTGAGCAGGTCTTCACGCCTCCTTTTTAAACTGGGGTCCTGTTCTGAGCCACAGTAGCATTTGAGCATACATTCAAAAGTCAATAACTACCCTGAATCTGAATAGGGCTTCTTCTAGTTGCATTTTTTTTCTCCTGTAACAGAAAAGCAATGGTGAAATATTACTATCAACACTTATTAAGCTATATTTGGTTTTCTTATGAAAGCAAGTTAGTATTTTGTGCACTAAATTAATACACAGAGTAATGACTTCTGTAGTGTATTTTCTGGAGCGGGATAGAATTCTAATCCAGTAAGATGAGACTTGGTTGTTGTTCTTGCACGTGCGGACAGGATGGGGTACCAAAATAGCAGAAGTTGGAGGAAAACACAGCAGCCTTTTAGCTTAATCTTGAATTCCACCATCAGATAATTGATAAAGAGACGTGCAGGTGTATCAAAAATTGCTCTTTTAGAAGCGCAAACCAATTCACTTAAGCTCTGGGAAAGAACTCCAAATTTAGTTCTTTATAATATTCTGTGACTGTGTAAAATGCCTCTCCCAAAGAGCTTGGTTTGGGTATATTCCAGGAGCTTTAAACTTTTAGTTTTAGTGGTAGTGTTTCAGGGGGTACATATGCTGGCTCATGCATGTCTTTAGAGGAGGATGAGAATGCTGAAGGACCCATTGCTGCCCCCAGTATGGGGAATCCCACTGTGAGAGCAGAATGGGCTCTTGGATGGTGACCCAATGGCTTTCACATTTACGTGGCCTAAACCACAGCAGCCTCTAGGACTGGGCTGGCCACAAGGCCGGCTGATTCCTCCTTCTGGTGTCAGCAGAAGGGGAATAAAGGTATGTGTCTGTGGCTGAGCAAGTGTCTCTGTTCCCCTGCACTGGTAGCATTGCTGTGTCCATCCTCATCAGTAAGTACATCTCCAGTAACTCCTGCTTATCAGCTGCCTTGCAGTTGCATGTGCTGCAGTGTCTTCTCTCCATGGGTGTTCAGAGGCTCCTGGGAAGGAGTGAAACTGCAAGGACTGTGTTTTCACTGGAGCTGTAAAACTTGCAATGTATTATTAGCATTAGAGCAAGCTGGGTTCTGCCAGTGTATTTGAGATTTAGCAGCAGAGTCTTAGGTATTATTGAGGGGCTATAAAATGAGTAATTTTTTTTTAATGGAAATTTTTTAGTTGTTCTTTAAAAAGCCCTATCGCAAGTCTAGCAAAACTTGTAGCTAAAGAAGAAAAAATTAATACTCACTTTTTTAGATTATAGTTGTGTTTTCCACTCTGGTCATAATATCCATGGATATCTTTCTATATGCAAAGAATATGGAAGAGATAGATTTCTGGATGCAGCAGCCCTTCTCCAGGTCATTGGGAAAAAGGCTTAATGGCCTAATAAATATATCATGTCTACTTACCTTGTGTTAACAGTATCCTTGGGTGCATGAGGTTACAGAGTCCTGCTACTGTGCCAGTAGCAGGGCATACAGTTTATTATTTATGTCCCTTTACAAAGAGATCAACTTGACATAAATAAGGTTTATCATTGCCTATTAATTTCTTGTATTTGAGTTCTAAAGAAGTAACTGAAGTGCTGTAAGCTCCATGTGATGCTTCAGTGAACTTCTGTATGTTTGGTGAGGCTTTGTTGTAGTTTTGGGGGTGGGAGTTGGGTTTTTTGGGAGGGTTTTTTTTTTTGTTGTTGTTGTTTCTGTTTTTTAATTGCTTTTATTTCAGGGGAGTTTTAATAAAAGGATTCATATTGTGGTTTTTGGGTGCCAGTAGTCCTTAGCCTGCCCTTGTGCCTTCCAGCCACTCTTCAGCATATCTAGGACTGGACCGTGCCCTTGACTCCCAGTCTGGCAGGCTGGCATTAAATGTTTGCTCTCCTGCTTGTGCATATTGCAGGGCTAAATGGGCTATGGCTTTTTGGGCTATGCCCAAACAAGTTCCCTTTTCACTGACAGATGAAATAACAATACCTGGCATTAAGAGAAAGCCAAGTGTTTTCTTTGGGTTTCCCTGAAGGGCCTCCTTTGTCTCCACCGTCTCTGCTCAGGGCAACATGTACACATTGCTAAATCTGAGGGTGCTGTTGAGATGCTCTGCCTGGTGAAATCGGGAGTAGGTCAGCACCCCTGTGAAGATTTCCATCCACTTGGTGTGCCCACTACTCCTGGTAAGGCTTTGCAAATAGTTCCTGTCCAGTGGGGTGGTCCAGCCTGATGTGGGCAATCTTGGGAGCTCAAAGCAGAGGGGGAAATATCCACAGCACCAGGAAGGAGAGTAGAGGAAGGAGGTCCTGGTGGACTAACCCTTACTCAGTGTTTATATGGCTCAAAGGAGGAGAAAGTTATGGACAGCTGGATGATATTTACAGGTGCCTGAGTGGCCCTGGTCCAGCTGTGGGAAGTCAGCAACTCACCTGGGCTATAGGGATGTCTTAGTTAGTCACATGTTCACAAGGTGGTTTAACCAGTTGAAAACCAGAATTTTAAGATCTATTTTAAAGCATATACAGTATCCAACATACGAGACATTATTAGCAGAAGGGGTTATTGAAAATAAATGAAATGGAGAAGGAATTTTCTCCCTAGTTTAATCATAGAAAAAAGAATTTAAAGGGGTACATTCACCCACTTTCCCTGAAGTGGGGGCAGGGAAAGCTTTGAGGACACTAAACTTCACTGCCATGATTGCTGGTTTATCACCATTATCCTACTGGATAAAAAGAAATATCTTATTCGTGGTACTGATTGAAAAATCCTAGGTAGCTTGAGGGGAAAATTACAATTTTGTGAGAAGCTGCAGAGAGGAAAAGTCACAAAGGCTAAATGGTGGATGAAAACAGGGTGAAGAAAAATAACTCCAAAGATCTGCAGTCTTAGTTGTTCTACAAAAAAAGTTTGTTTTTCAAACAGTTGTCTTCAGACCAGATGTCAGCCTTGTAGGGAATCCTTATTTATTAAAATGAACGTCTGGAAAGAGTGGGAGACTGAAAGAGAAGGGAAGCCAGCCAGCCTTTTAGTGAAATGAGATAATCTTGGACATACTGTGGTAGGGAAGCAAGGTTGATAGGTGTCAGGTCTGTTCTGTTTTTATGAAAAATGGAGACTTTAATTGTACTTGATGCATTTTCTTAGGGAGTCTGGCTACATGATACCTCCATCTTTTGAGAGTTTTGGATGTGTCTGCAGCATGAGGATGGAAGAACATAGGGCTCATAGGGACATGAAGCTTTGCAGTGATTCTCAAATGAGTTTTGTGTGCTTGAGTATTCCCTGCTGGAAGCTTAGGGCAATTTTCAGCTGGGCTTGCTTCATACAGACATGTGTCTGAGGGTGTATGTAGTGCTTTAAGTGCTGTATGAACAGGGCATTTCCATTACTTTGAGTGGCCTTGATTCAACAAGGTACAGATCCCCACATGTGCTTGCAGTAAGTCTGAGTCTGGTGGTGCCACAGTTTTTGAATATTGTCGTGTCATATATTCTTGCATTTACCTGACTGTTGTTAAGAGATTTGCCAGAGGAATCTCTTCCTGCTTAATCCCAGAGCAATTCATCTGTGTCTAAACGAGGAGCTCTTTGAGAATTTAGCTTGGGAATCCAAAACTGGTATTCTTTGCATTTGTGTATTGATTTATACAGTACTCTGAGAACTAAATAGCAGAAGAGCTTACCTAGCTTTTGTAGGTGACCTCAGGAAAATATGAAGAGGAAGTATTAATTAATACTTCAATAAAATTATGAAGAGGAAGTCTTAATTAATACTCTGTCAATATATAAAAAGTCATATAAAGTAGGCAACTTGACCTACAATCATTCTGATTTCTTTCCTTGTGTAGGAATTAGTGACTATCATTTTGTCATTTTTTATTTATGGCAGTAGCTTGTAGCCTTTAGCTTATAGATTTCTTATTAATTCAAGGTCTTTGGTTTTGTTTCCAAGGTATTTTTTTGTCGTTAGTTTGTCTTTGCTAGAGGTGTACAGATAGAGCTCCTCAGTGAAGCTGATGCCAAATAGCTGCTGGAAGGTCTGTAGGGACTTGCTTCTTGGCTGCCTTTCAAGTGCAGTATGGCTGTGAAATGTTTCAGTGTCAGAATCACTACATCTATCATTGTTCTGCTTTTCTCTGTCAATAACTAGTCTAACTCAATGACATATTTGTTCTTAAAGGGGGAAAGCAGATTCATCTGTGTGCCAGCACATGAGTCTTTTCAAATTTTCTGCTCAGATAATCATTGGGCTTCAGGTTTCAGTGGTTACTTAAATTAATCCCAGTGATGTCTTTCCAGTCTCTTCAGTGTTTGTGTTGAGAGAAAGGCCAAAACATATCCTATCTGCTGGGAACCACTAGACACCAATCATCTGGTGAGATGGAAGAAAAGAGAGTGCAGTCTTCAGTGTTGATTTTTGTGATGAGTGACTGGGGTAAAAAGGAAATAATTTTGACAGAACTTTTCCCACTACTTAGGACAATATTTAACAACTGGGATGTGTTATTTCAATTTTTCCTTTCTTTTTGTGCTGGGAGCACTTTTGCTTGTTGGCTTGCATACCCATTTGGGTCATTTATGCTGCCTTCTGTCCTGGTGAGTAAGAATCCAGTAGTGTGATGATCCTCACTTTTCTTTAGCTTGCAGATTGCGGAGTTTCCAGTGAAAATACAGCATGTAAGTGGTGCTTTTCACTTTTATCTCTTTGTGGACCATTTGGAAAAGAGTGTAAATCACTTGGAGACTTGCAGACCCCAAGCTGAAAACTCCTGACCTCGCCCACCCCACCATTTTACACGTGAATGTGCAGGTACCTACACATCTGAAGCTTGTGCTCCCCTACCAGTATGCTGCAGACTTACCAAACTTTCCCTTCGAGTAATTCACAATTTTTCATCTGTGACAGCTACCCTGAGCCTCTGCACCTTTTCCTCATCGTCTTTTCTTCAAGGACACCAACTTTTGGAGCAGCAGGGGTGACTGGGAATTTGATGACTGCAGGCTGGAAAGCTTGGTCCAAGCACTGTTCCTTGCCTTGTGTTTGAGAGCACAGGTCTTGGGGCAGAAAACTTGGTGGCTCTGTCCCACTGATGTGCTGGGCACTGCAGTGCTGAGCTGGGGCTAAAGCCCTTGTGTGCTGTCACAGTGCAAAACCTTATATAGTAATACACACAAATGAGGTTATTAGTGAATGAGAGGTAATCTGTAAAAAGGCAGCTAGGCAAAGAATTCTTGCTCAAAACCTGCCTGGATTTGCTTTACCTGTTTTCTCACCACTTGGGCAATAGTAATTACTTTTTGTGGCAGTCCTCAGCCTGCTTCATGAATGAGTTGCATGCATAAGTCTGGAAGGCTTTAGTAGAGCTGTGGTGAGTTTGCAGTTGCAGATACATAGGTATCTGTAGGTATGTGTTTGGCTTGAATCTGGAGCCATAAATGTGTAATAGGTCATTAATGGGCTATCCTTGCTTTATGTGCTCTGGTTGTTAACTAAGAAAATGAGAGCAGGGCCCAGTGGGTCAATAGGTGTAAGAGTGGACATGTCATACTGTCCCAATCTGTGGTCTTGTACTCTTGATATATGACCAATATACCATATAATATGGTGATTGCACAGAAGGGAACTGGAGCTTCTCATTCTCTATATGATGTTTCTTTTAATAAACTGCAAGATAGTGATTCTTGTGTGATGTTACCTGTAGCTTTTAGTACTGTATATGGCTTCTTGCAGGCTTGTTCTTTCCTAATTGTGGTAAGAAAATATGAAATTTGCCCCTCAAGGCATCTCTGCATCTTCTACTGGAGCGCGTTTGTCAGTGCAGTTCTTTTAAGGTTTGTCAGTAGGGTCTCTTCTCTCTGTGGTAATGCTTAGAAGTACATCTGTGGAAGTGACCTACTCTTGTCCTGGAAAAGCAGAGGTGGAAAGAGAAGTGGTATCTTGTGGGGTATCTTTCCTTTCCCTTTCTGAAACCACAGGTCTCAGTGCTTCTGCAAGATGACTAAAGTTTCTTTCAGCCTTGGGCTCCTTGATTTTTACTGCATGTGTTTCAGCTGAACATAAATATATCTTGAGTTAGCTTTGAAGTAGCCAGCTCAGGTGTGGTTTGCATTCTTCAACTCCAGCAATAATTATGGTTTTCAGCAGTGTCTAACTCCCCTTGCTGCTCAGGGAGCCTGTGATGAGCTGCTGCAGTAAGAGACTTGAGTTCCTAGATTAAAGCCAGCTTGGCCTTATCCAGACTGCAGTGCTGGGATACGGTAACTCTCCTTTACAAACAGAGCTATTGCAGAGAATTCCTCAGGGCTTTTTGCTTCCTGCCTTTTGAATTTCTTTTTCTGTGAACTTAGCAAGGGTTGCTTTTGCCTTTATCCATGACTGACCTTTTCTCAATGCTATCTCTCTGCTTAAAAGCTCATGCCAGCATGTAAGCTCTTGTCATCTTCTCCAGCAATGGCTTTGTGCCAGGATCACACCAGTCTGATAAAGTGCCCTGAACAGCCCATCCCTTTGCAGCCTACCTGCCTCACTGCTTGCAGCATCATCATTCTTCTATTGGCTCTGCTCTACCTGCTTCTACAAAATCCACCTTCTTTAGAGATATCTTGTCTTTCCTGATGGCTCCAGAAATTCCTCTAGCTGCATTTGGTGCTAGCTGGGGCTGAGCCTTAAAAAGTTGGCTCTTGGAATGGATATGGTGATACTCTGCTTTGAAGTCAGACCGTGTGTTTTGTAAAGGGCATGTTTTTGATCCTTAAAAACATGAGGTGGTTAAGGCAAGGCATGATGCCAAACAGTGTGGGAAAAGTGGGGTTGAGAAACCAACCACTGGGATGTACTAGGTAGATGTGGGAAGTGCTTGAGTTGATGTGTGCCAGTGCTGTCCCTAACTTGCCTTTTTTCTTTCTGTTTACACTTCACTGAGGAAGGCACAGGTCCATTTCCAGAGGTTTGACTGCAGTACTATAGCCCTCCTTATACTTAGCAGGAACTGAGCTTCCCTCTGTATCTGCATTGCCACAGTGATTTGAGCTGGTGTGGGCCAGCACCGAGGAGGTCACACAGCCTTTGCTCTGACTTGGAAGCCCACAATGAGCCATCTCAAAGGCAAAAACCTGGAGTGAGGAGAGAGGAAAAGAGAGTTCAGGATAAATTACTGTGGACCTGCTGCCTTATCTTCTCTGCATTATAGTCCTCAAAAAATACGTGTGGAATCATAAGGTAATTTTTGTAGGAAGAGACCTCCATGGGTCTGACCTCCTGCTTACAGCCATGGCATTGGGTAAAATGTTCCCATCATCTAACCTCTAATGCCCTGCTGAAGACAGCAGCAGCTGTCAGCAGCTCTGGTGGAGGATTTCCCCAATTCCCACATGTTTTGCTGTGGACAGGTCCTTTTGGAGCCCTGACTCCTGCCTAACAGGTTCCCCTGGTCTTTCTGCTTCCAGTTGCTCTGCGTAATGGGGGACCTGGGAGCACCCAGTGCTGTCTGGCTGTCTCTTCCACCCACACTGTTTGGACACTGGCTTTCTTGAGGCAAATGGAATACCTTTTTGAATGCACAGCTCTGAACGAGATTAGGCAGCTGTTGCCTTTAGTTGAAATGTGTTTGTCTAAAAAAAAGAAGTGTAACTCCTTCCCCAGCCTGCCTCAGATATATTTCTGTGTTTTGACAGATCCTTAAGGTGACTGACAGACCTGTAGTTGCCAGCAGCTTTTTATAGGAGCTTTTCTTACCATGCTGGTCTTGGGAAAGGGTTATTTTTTTTTGAACTGCTTAATCTCTGACTGAAACTTTTTTAGAGTCCCAGCAACAGCTGCTTTAGGTAATCTTGATAGATCTTTTGAAATGTCCAATAACCCTGCCCTTTCTTTAATTTTAAATGCTGAGAAGTTGTAATAACTTGGTGACTGGAAGTTATGGAAAACAAATTATCAGTGCTTTTTTTCCCCCTCATAACCTCATTTTCCAACTTCTTTTGTGACTTTTCTGTCTGCAGTTGACCTGCTCCCTGTGCAACCACAGTCTTTTTACTCAGCTCATTAAATCATGTTCTTCATCAGAGCTTAGACTCTCAAACTACTCTTGGACAACATTTCCTATTTCCTTACTTTATTCTTCCCTCACCTGTGGCAGAAAGCACTTAATGGAGGCTGCAGGCCTTGAAGTTGGTCTCATAATAGAGGGGAGAAGGAAACCTTTACCATTCATACTTTTCTTAGTGTTTCTGCAGTCTGACACATACCCTTTGGACTGTGAAAACATGGTTCATTGACTTGGACAGAATTAATTGTCTGAATAAACAACTTACAAAAAAAAAAAAAAAAGAAAGAAAAGTACCCTAGATATATATTTTTGCATGGTGACATCAGTAAACTCACAGAAAACATACAAAGTTTGTGAGCGTTTTGGCTCACCTGCTACAATTTCTAATACAACAAATCTATTAATCTTCTCCTGGTGAGATTGGCTGTGTTCTGTGTGCCTGGCCAGTGGATTGGGGCATCTGCACCACAGCAGATCTGAAAAGGATCTTGCTAAAGGAAGAAGCAAAGGAGGTGGATGACCCTTGTAGTTGTAGAAGCTGTTACTTAAACGGTAGTGGGTTACTGGAAGAGGCAGGCTTGGGAACTATAGACCTTCCCATCCCTTCTTACATGAAAGATACAACTTTTACTTCCATCAGTGGGGATTTCCTACTGATAGTAGGAGTTAGAAGGAATTTTCAGTGAAATGAGAAATAGAGATGCCTCAAGCTAAGACGAGCACCAGAGAAAAAGAATATACGAAACTTGGTCTGCACTTGGTCTGATTCTTTCTTTAATATCCATTTCCTCACTTTTCTAATCTCTTTTGCACAAACTGTATCTTTATTTGTGGTGCTATAAGTGGCTGTTTTCAGTGAATTGTAGAAGGGACAATGGAATAAAATCAAGCAGTTCTCTGCTCAGGTGTCCTAGTTACTCTGTTTTGCATTTAAACAATTGAGAAGTTTATATGTGCAAGCAAAGTTTGCTGCCAGCTGAGCAAGATTATGTAGCGTTTCTGGTGGTGTAACTCATACAAAATACACTGCCCAAAGCATTGCTAGAAATGTGATATAGTGGCATTTGCAAGTCCAGGCAAATACATACAAGATTTTCTACATTTCTAAATGTAGAATCCAGAGCTGCCTGTCTGACTAATATATTGGTAAGGGCATGCCTGACTTTATTAGATTGGAGTCTGTGTTTTGGCTTTATTAGATGGCACTTTTACCTTTTTTTTTTTTTTTTTTTTCTTTCTGACTGGCTAGCAGTGTCTGGGCAAGCTATCTCACACTGTTAAATCCTGACATCTTGAAAGCAAAAGCATCATTCTGTTTCTTTGGAAATTTGCAAAATTTATTATAGTGCATTGTAAACAAGGAGGGGAAAATATAGATGTTATGTTAAAAGGATTATTGTTGATGCAGTTTGTATTTCCTTCTTTCAGTCCACCTGCCACTCATTTAAATAACTTCTTTCCTCATCCCTTGTTTGTGTTGGATATCAGGTTGTCTGTTATTGTTTGTGGTGGTGGCCTGGGCACCCACACTCCTGGCATTCATGACCAGGAGTTCATGCTGATGACTGGACAATGCTGAGAATGCAGATGCACAACAAATACAATTAAAATGCCTTTTTTCATTTCAAGAATGTGTTTGTTAGGTGTATTTAAAGGCAAGGGTGTGAATCACCTTTGTAACTACAGTTAAACTACAGTTAGGTTTATTTTTTTCTTTGAAGGTCACAGCTTTTCCATTGCAGGAGTTCTAGTATTTTTTCTGGCTGACCAGACAACTGGGCTAAAGGTTTTTGCTCAGCCTTCTTTAGGCAGCAAAGTACTTGGACATTTTCTCTCTAAATAATAGGATAATATTTGAGAACATACTCAAATTGATAAAAAAAAAATAATTGAATAGAAATAAATAGAACAAAGGCAGGAACTTAAGCTTCCTCTTTGATTTTTTTGAAACTTAGTGTTTAGCCAGTTTGGTTTGTACTTAATGTATTCTTAGGAGTTTTTTCCAAGAAACTGATGGTTTAAGAAGTAGGTAATAAAATGGAAAGTGGTAGAATATTAATTACAAAAAGCCAGAAAAGTAGAAAAGATGCGAGGACAGGTATTCTTGAGGTTTGGAGAATAATTTTTGCATGTAGCAGCTATATTGTGGAAACCAACTGTGTTATAAGTCCTGGGAGAAAAAAAGTTGAGCAATGATGCTTTTCTGTTTGGTTTTTTTTTTTCTGATGTAAGGATATGGGAGCATCAAATTAAAATATTAGGAGGTAAGTCTGAAACAAACAAATGGGCTGTATTTTCAGAAAACATAATAAAAAACCAAAACAATAATAAACATAATAAAAAATAATAAAACAATAGATAATATCTTAGACTTTTTGTATCCTCCATATCTTAAATGAAACATTTCTCATAAAAAACCCAAACAACAGAACAGCCTTTCCCCCCTCCCCAAAACTGAAACTTTTCTCTTCAAAAGTAAATGGATACATTCACAGAAGAAAAATTTGGCGTACACAAGAACTTCTTTGTGTGCCGCCTGACCCTTCCTGGCTCCCCGTGACTAATTTGGAGCTGACTTTTGTAGCCACAGGTGGCTCCCAGCAGAGTTCCCGGGAGCTGTGGGTGCAGATGCTCCTTTTTCTGCTCTGTGTTGTGCCAGTGGCTGCTGAGTCTGGATGGCCAGGGGAGTACCTGGCCTGCAGTCTCAGAGCCGTGCGGGTCTGGCGGGGCTGAGAGGGGGGCATTAGGCACAGGGGCCCCTCCTCGGTGAGAAGCAGAGCACGGCTGCATTGAGCAGAAGATGCCAGCCTGGAGGTGCTGGTTTGAATTCCCATCGTGGGTTGAAGGGGGTCAGTGAACTGGTATGCTGCCTATTATACGATCTTCTTCTACTCTTACAGATGCATCATTTTCTTCATCTGATAATTTGCTTCAAGGACCAGAAAAGTGAGTTTAAGGAATTTACCCCCACTGCTGAAAGAAAAACCCGGGGACCTCCCAGGAGCTCATTATAGAGTTGTAAGGACCTACATGAAGCCAGGGGTTCTTGGTGTCAGGGGCTCCTTACAAAAGGAGGTATTTGCTACAGTATTGATTTCAAAATGGGCTGTTTTACTTAAAAATGCTGAGCTTGGAACAAACTGAGTTCAGCACATTTGTGGTTTTTGGTCTCTTCAAATGCCAGCAGAGGAGATGAAATGCCTCTTCATAGGGATACTTATAATGACTGTTGTGTTTACTCGTGAATATTTTCCATAGCGTGACCATGAAATACCATTTGGAATAACAAGCAAACCTAGGGAAGTGTAGAGAATTCTTTTGTCACGTCTGTAGAATAGCATGAGCAAGACAAGAATAACAGCTCATTAACACCTCCAATAGAAGAAAAAAAATGCTTTATTGCTACCTGTGTGATGGGAAACTATTTGGCAATTTAAAACATACTTACTTGAATGTGGAAGACAGGATCTCACACAGGGTCTCATTTAGGATTTTTGCTCATTTCTGATTGTTGCTTAGGAATTTTTTTGTTTGTTTTTGGTTTTTTTGTTCTGTTTTTCTTTTTTTTATTTTTTAAATTTTTCCTGCTGGAACAATTCAGCATGGCAAATGACATAGCATGAAACAGTCATAGTGGGCTTTTTTTCTATTGGTGTTACTCCTTAAGATTGGGTCAGCCAGTAAGAATGACTTCCCAATTTTGGCTTGTTGTATAGTGCTATATGCAGCAGGTAGTAGAAAGGACAGAAGTAGCTGGACCCTCTACAAGTGATGTATTTCTAAGGAGCAAGATGCTCACTGGAGAGAGGCCTTTCTTACACCATCTCATGTGATGGTTTGAGAAGCAGTTACTTGGAAATCTTCTGCCCAAATCTGCTCAAGGACTAGTTGAACAGGATGTGCTGAGCTCAAGCAAGAGCTTTTCAGTGTGCTCCTGGGACTTACCTAGAGCAGACACCACCTTAATGGTGTGTCCCCAAAAATTGCTTTGTTTAGCCATCCCTAGAGCAAGCAAACAGCTGAGCCATGCATATACAAAAATGCCAGGTATGGTGGAGACAGAGGAAGGGCTCACTTCCTCAGGTTGGGGAGCAAGGTCCAGCCCATGTTGGGTGTTGGCAATTGGTCGGGATAGTGAGAGGGGAAGCTGAGCATGTTAGGGACTGCATTCTTAGTTGCTGTGCTTGTGTGCAAGACAGACTTATGACAGCTTTAGGAGCAAGGCTTGCAGATGTTGGCATGGCAGACTGAGCAGAAAGAAGAAGTTTTGGAATGTTTACTCCTTTGCAGTAGTTTTTCCTTGCTGCGGTGGCTTCAGCATTATTGGATATTTTTCTAAAAATCTTTACTTGTACCTAATAGTGTGGCTTAGCCAGGCCAAGTCCTACAGTGGCAAAGCACGTTGTGAAATGCTAGATCCTAGGAGAAATCTTTAAATCCCATGCGTGCTTTGGGATAACCACTCCCTTATGCTTCAGTCTGCTGGGCAGTGCACCAAACAGATTGTTGACAGAACATTTATTACACTGATACCTGCAAACACAAAGTAAGATTGTGTATTAAGGAGGATTTATTCTGCAAGTGCATGCAAGGGAATCTTGTCTTCAAGCTTAAGAAAATGAAAACATTCTGAAGTGGATCCTAATATCAGAGCTTAGTCCTTTGCATGATCCAGCTAGCTCAGCCAACCAGATTGGTGGCTGAGAGACACCATCACTGTACGGGAGATGTCTGGTGTCAGTGTTATGGAGGAAGAGAGAATGGAAAGGAATAAATGGGACAGAAATAATAAAAGTGAAGAGAACATCTGGGTTATAGACTCATTTGGGGAGAAAATCCTGGGTAAGTCATCCTGTGGGTCTTGTACATGTACTCGTGTATATTGTGCTGTGGTGATGGCAGTATGTCCTTACTGTGGCTGGGGTTTCAGGGCTTTGGCCTTTGTGTAAGCAGGATGTCAACAGAAGATTTAGAAGTAATCTGTAAGCATAATGTGATATTGGATGTAGAGTATTTATTGATCAAAATGTGAACAGAATAGGCAAGAGTGGCTTCTTGAGGAGGTGAGTTTAATCACTGCATTTTGGATTCCCATTCTTCCCTTCTTCCAAACTATTCTTCCCCACTAAAAAGCCCAGATGAGGTAAGATGTATTAGTGTGCAATCCAGTGTGTTTCCTTGCCATTGTGTAAGGTTGCTTTGCTGCGTGTTTTGGAGGATTTATCCCTGTGGTGTTCTGTTGGCATTATGGTACTTGCTTTCCACTTCTAAAATAGAGGCAGAACGTTGTAAAATCATGCCTTTATCTTTGCTGTGGATAAACTTTATTACAGAGCAGCACTCCAGCCTGCATTGTCACTTGCACTAACCTACATAAATGTGCTGGTTTCCCCCTCTCTCTTGCTTGTAGGCTGGACTTGATCTTGTAGGCTGGACTTGATCTTGGAGGTCTTTTCCAACTTAATTGATTCTGTGATTCTGTAATGGCTTTGTCTAGCTTATTAGTAGCCTTGTGGCAGCACAGGTATGTGTGTTTTGCTGGATGACTGGTAAAGTCTAACTCATTTTGCTCTGAGCCATTTCTTGGGTTTATGTTACAAAAGGCAACCCTTTGACGCGGTGCAGAACAGAGGGTCACTATTACAGATGTAATTATCCCAGTGAAGAATGCAGAGTGGTTGAGTGCTGCTGTCAAGCTGGGCTGTGCTTTAGACCTATCTGACAGGTAAAGAAGACTAAGAAATAGCTGTATTTTTTTCTCCCATGACCTTGTTTAAAGGTGATACAGGACCCTACTCCTCCTGCTTTTTCTCTCCTGCAAAATACACATATTTTGTTCAAGTGCTGATCCCACAGCCCTGTGAGCAGTTTCAAGCATTCCTTGACAAGGAATGCTTGATGTAATCTTCTGAAATTAGGCATGTAGGTGTGTGTTGCTTATTAGCCTGCTAGTGGCCATTTAGCTATTTTATCTCCGTTATAATTTAAAGAGCGTTACCAGGAAAGGAGGAAGAGGAGGTGGATCAGGAAGCTGAAGCTGTATCCAAGGCAGGATGTGTTTGGGCCTATGGATGGGCAGTGTCTGGCAAAGATGTGCCTGTAAGTGTCTTCTAGCTATCAGACTATGTTTGTACTGAAAAAGGAGATTTTTGGGTCCAAAACATTCATTTTGCACTGTGATTTGAAGAGGTTTCTTGCTCCTTGGTGCAAACTTCTGCATAACTCTCCTCACATCACCCCCATTAATGCGCAGGGTGTTTTGGTCAAACTGAGATAAAGCATTTTCCTCCTATAGAATTATTTATTTTCCCATACAGAGAGATGACAAGGTGCATGGAATTTAAATGTGACCTGCCAAGCTTATCTATTTGATTCCAAGTATTTTGCTTTAGCATCTCACGCAGACCATATTTTTCCTTGTGAATTGTGACTGACTCTTCAGGCCTTGGGAAAACAAACCGTGTTTATGTTTCAATCTTCTTCATATACAAAATGAAAATAAAGTTGAAGACCTTGCTACATGTCCTTCTACTGTTATGGCATTCCCTTGGAGTGAATTTGACAGGGATGTTGATGGAGAGCTCTTGAAAATGGCTGGTGGTCTCTGGCTTGCTGTTTATACACCCCTGAAGGATCTGCAACTAAGCCAGTTCAGAATTGCACCAAGAGATTGGGAAATCCCTTCTGTCTAAATTAGTGCATTTGGAGTGATGGAAGTTTGTAGGGGTAAAATGACAACCCCTTTAAAAGTAGCTGGTAGTGTCATCAAGGGAATGGTGTTGTAGCATCCGGTAGTGATGGGGAAGATAAATCAAAAAGCCGTCCTTGCAGAGAACATGCAGAACAGTCCCCTTTGCTGGGCAGAAAAACAGACAGCCTTGTGTTACTTGTGATGGGCCAGACAGGGCCTGGTGCCAGAAATTAGTGATGGTTTAAAGAACCAGATTTTGCTTCTGAATGGGGCAATAATTGTGTAAATGAGATTTTTGATTGTTTTTAAAATTATTTTAACAACTGCCAAGTGAATTCTTTTCTTTTGATGAAATTGAGGACTGAGTTGTTTCTGGTAGAAAATGAAACCCAATTTCTTTATGGAGGGGGAGGGGGAAGAGTGAAAAACCCATAAGGATGAGACCATCAGCAGGTCTCTGGTGAGGAAGGAAACTCATTGTAGGTGTTGTCAAGGAAGGGGTGCTGCTTCTCATAACCCAGAGGAAAGGGTGTGAAATGTGGTAATAATTGTAGGAAATAATTGTCGTCGTTGTTCTGGCTGGACTGTGCCCTACACAGCAAAGGGAAATAAACACGCATCTCTCTGAATCTTGTTACTGTGCTTGTTTAGTTTTGTGGTGTAGTAAGAAAGGAAGTTACGAAGTAAAAGGGATCTTGGCAAGCTTTGGTTTTCTTCTGCAGAGGGGTGGAAAGGAGAGCAGAGTTTAATTGTACCCTGTAAAATGTGTATGTTTGGTCTAAAGTATTTCAGGCTCAGGCAGAAGGTAAAACACCTGTATAAACTCCTGACTTGTGCCTGTGACTTAAGTCTGTTTGGGGTTCTGATATCCTTGATATATAAAACTTCTGGGGTTTCTCCTCTCTCTTCCCTACAGTCTTTCTGCTGTGGATGAGGAAACTTTTCTACTTGAACTTTGATTTATCTTCACATCATTTCTGTCTCAACACCCTTTCGTGGCCAGACCACTGTGACCGCTTGCCATCTGTGTTTGACTGCTTTGCTTTCAACTCTCCTCCTTCCTTATCCCCTGATCCTCACTGACCTCTCTGGATGTCTTGCTGGCCCTTGGTTCAGTTCTCCCTGTCCCTTTTCTGGGCTGTCCTGTTGGCTTTCACCAGTCCAGTCCCTTGCCTGCTGTACTCCAGCCTGCTCCATGGTCTTGGCTACCCTTTCCATACTGCTCACCTGCTCTCCCTTGTTCATTGCTTCCCACTTGGCCTTTCATTGCCTTTCTCTTGACATTCCTCTCAGTTGGTTACTGGTGGTATGAGCCATTTCCTTACCCTCCCTCCCAAACATCTTTTCTTGATCCCATCAAATTGTTGCCTGCCTGTCCCATTTGGACACAAAGTGAGTCGTTGTTCAGTCTCTTGCACATCCCTTGCGTCCAGACTACGTGCAGAATCAGCGGCCACGAGCTTTCGAGGAAATCTAATTCCATTTTACGAGCTCCAACCTTTGCAGGCTGTAATTACCTCTTGCCATCATCACTGAGACCTCTTTGCTGCCGGCTCCCCTGACGCAGGCACGCAGGCACACACGTGTACAAATACCACAGCCCTGCTTCCCCCAGCCTTTAGCCTGTGCAGCCATCTGCTCACCCACACTGGATACTTGCTGTCGCTGCCCCTTGGCACAACTCTTGCAGCTCCTCCAGGCTCTGCCTCATTTTCCTTCTATCTGCCAGGTATTGTTCCCCGTGTTGCCCTTGCCCATCAAGCTGGTGAGGAAGGGCTCGCTTGTGTGTGTCTGCAGTGTCTTTCTGGGTTGGCTGGGCCTTACTTTTGCTGTATTGAAATACCCACGGTGGTTGCCTCCACTGGATACCTTCATACCTAGCTGTGGAGATGCCATTTCTGTAGCATGTCCAACCCCCCCTGTCAATGCCCAGCCTTGACACAACTGCTTAATTTTGTTGTTCCCTTTAGTTCTCCTTGTCTTGACCTCTGGCCCAGGGCAGGTGGGCAACTTTCTACATAAGGGTGCTTCCACATTTTAGTATAGCCTAGGAAATAAACAGCATCCTAACCTGGAACTGAAATATTTTTTAACAGCTCTGGTGAACTTATCCCTAGTGTGACATTGCCTGTCAGTGAGGTCAAATTCTTATGCTGACCTTTGTAAGAAACAAAAAAAAAAAAAACCAACAAACCAAGCATCCGCTTCAGAAATTACTTGCAGTGTGTCTGCAAATTTATGCCGGACATAAAAAGTAAGCTTTCATGGAGAAACAGCCTTTTGTCAATGCTTTTTCTACCCTGGATGCATGGTGAACACTGTCACCACTTGTTTCTTGGGTAAAATGCCCAAACCATTAAAATACAGAGCAGCAGAAGTCCCTGGATGTGAGGCATAAAGTAGTGTTGCTGCATCCACTCTGGTTTGGGCATGCTTGTCTGATTTCAGAGTCAGTGGAGCAGTCATGGTATGTCCTTTTGTCTTTTCCCTGCTTCTCCTTGGAGGCCCTCTGGCAGGTCTTCAAGGGCAGAACTTGCAATCCAGGATTGCTTGATTCAAGATTTGAGAGCAGAAGCCCAAGAAAATGTCATTTTAAAGATAACAAAAAATCCCTGCATATCCAGCCCATCAGCACAGGGCAGCCATGTAAAGGCTTCCCTCTCCTGCCCTTCATCCCTTAATTAATTTTCCTCATTTCTTGGTGTACATGAGTTCATCTGCTTCAAGCAGTGGGGCAGCAGAACAAAGCAGTTTTCAAAGGAAACAAACGTCATTTATATCTGGTTTTCATTTCCTTTTTCTTCTATTTGGTAAACTGTACAATATTTAATAACAGAAGACTTGCTCATTCTTGTGTCTCAGACTCTGAATTATTAAATCTCAGAATCTCTGATTCAGATAAAGAGTAATTAGGATGTGCAGTATCTTCCTGGCACGTGCTTGAGATGTAATCAGGAACCAAGGTGCTCATAGCAAATGCTTTGTTAAAGTATACTGTAAAGTGCCATCTTACCTGGAATGGAAAGAGCCTGTAGTCAAGGGAAAAAACCCTCTTGGAAGCTGAGAGCTTTGGGAAGGTGGGATCAGGTATATGTAGTGTAAGAGACAGTGCTCATCTGCTGGGTTTATCCTTCATTAAATTTTCAGCATACCTCCTCATAACATAGTGTCAGCAGAAAAGCAGGCAAAGCTTAAGGGATTACACTGATTAATATATGGATGTAAGTTTTGGGTTTTGTTTGTTGCATTAGAGCTCAAGGAGTCATTTGGGTGCTTTGCTTGGACTCGTGCCCACATCTAACCATATGGTACAGCAGTTGATGGAATGCAGATAATAACTTCGTTTTCTTTGCTATTTAGGTTCAAACTTGTGCTAACAGGTCCCCTCCCAAGCTTTGTTCCAGCCCACTAGGTGAACCTATTAGGGAAATTCATCTCTCCATGCCTCAGTTTCCCCATATAGCAAACAGCAATAATAGTAATAATACACTGCTTCTCTTTTAATGTGTTTGGAGTGTATGGATGAAAAGCACCAAATACGAGCTTGCTATATAATTATTTGGCCTACTACATGTACTCAGTTTGTCTGACCATGCAGAGGTACACCCATGTTTGGGAAACCTGGACTTCTCCTATCTATCTGGGTAGTGCTGTCAGCCTGCCCAGCTGGGCTGTGACCTACAGCATGGCAAATACAACTGGCATTAGTCAGCTGGCCACTTCAAAAGATGAGGGGGAGAAGGAATGAAAACTTGCAGGGGGAAACCATGCTTCAAACCTGAATAAAGGAATCTTTTTCTCTTCTGACCAGGGAGCCTGGATACACAGGCAGTGCCACTTCCTAGGTAATTTTAAGATGTATTTGTATTTCAAAAGAGAAGTGAGTCAAACCAGCTAATCCATGTAAACTGTTGTCATAGGTATGTGGTGAAATACAGATCTGTCAGCCCTGAGCAGTTGCTGTGTGGGTCTGGGTCAAGGCATATTAGTGCCCCTATTTCCCTGGGTGGTATGGGAATCAAGGTCAAAGGGTGTGGGAATACCAATTTCTCTTTTCCTAGCAAATTACTGGTGAATGACTCTTCAGATCTGGGGTCTTGAAGCACACTCTGTGAGCATGGATAGCATGTTGTTACTGCTCTTTACAGGATTAAACTTATCCCAGGGGGAATCTGCTCTGGAGTAGACTTTAAAATTTGGAGGCAGGCTAAACTAGCCCCAGAGGGCTGATAGCAATGTGTAGCTGTCCAGAGGTGTCCTGACCTTTTGAGAACAGGTGTATATATATATAAAGATAGATAGACAGACTTGTAATAGCTAATATATCTACAATATCGATTCTTACTTTAAATCTTCCAGTTTAAAAGGAAAATGTTTAAACCAGTAGTTTAGAAAAAAAGTGTTAATATGGAGCAATTGTTCTAAGAATTGTATTGTGCCATAGCATTACCCTAATTCTACCAAGCCTATAGGCAAAGGCTTATGCCTTGGATATAAAGAGTATCCTGTGTGTCCTGGTCTCACTGTAGAAACCACATGTAGGAGGAGACAGTTTCAAAATGCAAGACTTGCTGTCCTTAGTTGCTCCTCAATCTCCTGACTCAAAGGCTGCTCCACCTGAAAGCAGCCAGCAATCACTTTAAGGGGTGTTGGAGCTGATCTTCAAAGTCATGTGATTTATATAATGTTTTTAAGGAACAACCTGACTGCAGAGTCATGTGTTACTCCATGAAAATTTTGGGGACATAATAGTGGTCCAAAAGTTTTGCACAGATGCAAATATAAGCACAAAGGTTAAATGAATGTTTAAGTGTAAGTGGTTCTTAGTGCCCCTGAATTTACAAGCAAATAAGTATTTGATTTCGTAGCTCTTATCCAGTTTCTGCCAGTAACAAAGTTATGGCCTCCAGACAGAATGGAGAACAAAGATTTCTCTTTTAAGCAGCTGAAATGTAAATTTTTTTATGCGATCTGAAAAAAGTCTGACTATTGGAGCATTCCAGGTGTCTGTGAGCTAGTTTCAGCCTAGCCATTTTCCTGTGTAGTGTGACCTACCTGACATATTATTTGCTTTTCCCCTCCTGCTTTTTTGTTCTTTTCTAGTTTCATTGTTGTTCCTCCTGTTTTGTGGAGATGATGCTAATGATATCTTTTCTGTGTGTAAGCCACCTTTTTTCCTCCTTCTGCTCCATAGAGCTCTTGTCTCTTCCATTGACTGCCACAGCTTTTATGGGAAATGGAACTTACCAAATGTAAATGGTATCTCAACAGCAATTAAAAGTTTAAGTAGATATAATGAAATTGGTTTGGCTGTAAAAGAACAACATGGAAGTGACCCTGTATTTGGTTTTATGCCATAAGCAATTGCTTTTTTGTCTGAATGGCCTGAGTAACTTAGATTCTGCGTGTGGTCTGCAGATACCTAGGTTTTGAGAATTATTTGTGCACCAAGTAGTTCATGATGATCCCAAAGTTTTTGCAGGAGTGCTGTTAGGACATCTCGCACTAACTTTTTCAAGCACCTAGCCTACATACTGTGATTTTTTTTCACAGTTATGCCTAAACCCCAAGCCCAGAACTTGTTTTTAAATACTGCCTAAATATTTTCTTGGTGTGCAAGCTGTCTTACTAATTCTGACTGAAGTCATTGTAGCATTAAATCGCAGTGCAAAAAACCAGAAATATGCAGTATCCAGGCCACTAGTTGTACATGATGAGGGAGGAAAACCCTGCACCATCCCACACTTCAAATTTCCCATTCAGCAAGCCCTCAGTTTAATACCTGATGTCCTCATTTGTGTTATGTGGGAGACACTTCACATGCCAAGAACTGGAGCAACTCGCTCTGGTCTGTGATTTTGACATTGAAAAGAAAACATCATTTCTGGTTCCTCTGCATACATTTCTCCCAGGGAAATGAGTCTGGTGGCAGCTCCATGCCTTGCTGTGGTCTAGGCCAGATTAGTCTTGGTAAATGCTTCCCACTGGTGTTAGCAGTGATGAAGGTGAGCATGTAAGCCAGGCTTCCTGATTTCTGCTCTCATTAGTCATGTCACTTAGGTTATTAGTGCTGACCTCAGGAGCTCTCCTTTCTTATCCCTGCCAGCCACCTCCACCTCATGGGAGAGGTATGTTGGGGAAGTTGTAAAACAGTAGGGTAGAGGCAGTCTGGGCATGTACTAATTTTTAATTTTTTTCCCCCCTGCTTAATACCTTTTCCAATATTTTCCAAAGGTCGGGAACTGCAGAATGCTTGCTGTCAAGCTTGCACTTGCTTTGCTGCTTTTGAAATCTGAGCTGATTTTGCCTTTTTCCAGACTTTCTGAGTAACTGCAGGTCTTGGAGGTTTGATGCTTTGCATTACTGAATAACTTACTGCTACTTGTGCTGTATTAACCCTGACTTTTGGTCATGATTCTGCAGCCTTGTTTCAGTGTCTGCTCTGTTTCTGGGGGTCAGTCACTCAGGAGACAGCTTTGGTAATTCCCTGGTAGGAAATGTCTCACCTGGTTCTTGGTGATGCTGTTGGGAGCTTGGTGTGGCCATCTTGGTATTCCTCTACAGGGAGAGTGAGTGAGGAGGTGAGAATTTGCCTTTTAGCATTTTTAATGGTTTGGAGCTGAGTGAACACACCGCAAGCTCTATGCCTTTTCAAGTCCTGAGATCCTGGGAATGCTGCTGTGGTTGCACACTGGGAGTCCTATGGCATCATGGCAAATACCATGGTCTGTGAAATGCATGCAATAATGCTTACAGCTCCTGCGTGCTCCAATCATGACAACTCTGGCAAGCTCTGTGATAGCTGCTGGCTGCAAGTAGGTTTTGTAACTTGTGGGAAGAAAATCAAAGGCCAATTGTGAAAATCTTTTGTAAACCTTCCTGTGTGTCCTTAGCTTGGCTGTGCCTGGACTGCTCTGAAATTCCAGAGCAGAAAAAAGCACTGAGCTGTTGAGGATGCTAGAAAGAGAGTGTCATGTTAACCCAGGGGTTTCTGTGTTTGGGGCTGCCTGGGGCAGCCTCTCTGTAGCCCATCACATGGAGGGGCCACCTCTGAGCAGGCTCAGCCAGCTGATGTTGCCAAAGTGTCATTTTGCTGATTTCCACATGAGCCCTCCTTGGTGGCAGCAGCAGGAAGGCATCCCTGGTGAGGGGATGCCCAGATTGCTCGTGGTGAGGATGGAGTTTTTTTGGGTCTGCAGAAATCCAAACTAGGAGTGTGACGGGGGACACAGCATCTGCCATGGGAGTGGATCTGGAGTACAGACTTTGCACAGATCCATGTGTGTAGTGCTAAGACCATGACCCTTAAACACTGCTGTTTCCCTGCTCTTGGGTGTCATTACCTACCAGGAAACAGGTGGAAAAATTGTCCAGGAAAAATAGACCAGGCTTTTGCAATAGGTAATTTGGGTTTTGGCAGCAGGGGTGAGAAGGCCGGTTTCCATTGAGCATCTGTTTCAATGTGAAAAATGGCAGGAAATCTGTTTTTTCAATCCTTTTGACAGTTGTCTATGCGTTGACTCAATTGCCCCAAATATTTCACTGCTGAGATAATGCCAATAAAAAAATAATGCTTAATTTCAATGTTGCAAATATCTGAAGCACTATTTTTAAAAAAAAATTGCCTCCATCCAGAACAAGTATTGCAATACCAGCACTATGTGTAGCCCTGCATCATGTGAAATGGTAGCTAGAGAATGCCTTATCCCCTCTCCTCTACCCATTTGTCTTTGCCACCTGCTCCTCTGTTTGGATTTGGGCACCCCTCATGTTTCCCCATAACAAATCTTTCCAGTTCCCTTAATCACAGGAGTGATGCAAGGGAGTTGAAGGGTACTTAGTGGCAGTCCTGTTCCACTCCCTTTCTCTCCCTGAAACTTGTGTCTGCTTAAATGTGCTTTGCCTATCTGGCAGATGGGCAAGACTGTGTGTTCCTGTGGAGTCAGGAATAAAAGGAGCATCAGGAAACTCCTGTGCTATGAAGACAGGTGGGACTTCTCAGGTTCTACTCTCTCCTTGTAGATCAAGATAGTTTCAGAGCCCTAGTTTTTTGTTCATTGCTTAAAATGAAAATGTGGAGTGTGCAGGTTTGAGCCCTGTGTCATTTTATGGATGGAAGAATAAAGTGGGGCCCTGGAGAGCAGGAAGCAGAACACTGGTCACAGGCTGCCTTGCTTCCAGCCCTAGAAATACCTTGATGTCTATTTCTTACCTCTACTACTGTGGAAGGGTCCCTAGCTGCAAGCCTGTGCACGTGTGAGCTGAGCAGGGTGGTGGATGTCACACTGCCTGGCTCTGTCCCCAAACAGCACCAGCTTCCCTCTGCCTTCATGACCTCCTGCATGAAAGTCCTGGGCCCAGCTAACCCCAGCAAACCAATCAGTTTGGTTTTCCTTCACAAATTACTGTGGAATCCTGATGAAACACAATGCAAAGGGCCACGCAGCTTTTTTTTCTTCAAGACCAAACCCGGACAGAATGTTGCTTCTTAAGTGTTGAAAACCTGCAAATGTACCTTAAATAAGGAAAAAAAAATTAAAAGCAATTTTAGCTACTTAAAATCTATAAAACCTTCACATTTTCAAAATGCACAGTGTACAGCACAGGTGCACTTCCAATGTCAAACCTTTTTTATAGTGAGGAGGTCAGAGCTCTCCTACAGTTTCCAGCAGGGCTGCACCTTTCAGTACACATTTTTCTACCCCATGTTTTTAGCTGTTTGAACTGCCCTGGAGCAGAGATGAAAACCATTAAAATGACAGCATGACAGAAATACTCCACAAGTAAACAATCTAGGATTTAAAAAAATATATATTTTCCCCTCCTTGAGTGACTGCAAAAACAGCTGGAATGAAAAGAATCCAGCTTCATGTTTGGAGAAAAGAAGTCCTTGGGTATTTGATCGAGTAATTGCAGCGGCTAAGATTTTTAGCTGGCCCTTTGCTGTTCCTGTGTTCCCACTGGTCAGTCTGGATTAACTTCAGTATTTATGGCATGAGCTGAAAGAAGAGGCTGATGGCAGAGCCCTCTTGCAGAGGCTCCAGTGCCACAGCCTCCTCTTCATCCTCCATCACCAAGGCACCTGGCAGTGTGGTGATCTGTGTGGCTTGCAAATGAGAGGCCACTCCTCTCCAAAGAATGAGCTCAGGAACACCAGCCCTATTAATTTATTTTCATTGGCATTATTAGGAAGAAGACCCAACCCCAAACCCTCTGTCAGGATTTTCTTTAAATAGCCAGTTCTGGAAACAGGAAATTCCTTTACCTCTGGAAACAGGAAACAGATCTGACTATTACATCTTAGTTTTAAATCTTTCAATTATCCCCTGCTGCTCAGCAAAATTCACTATTTATTTTTGATAAGCTAGTGTCTGGGGGTGTTGTGCAAGACTCAACCATGAAGTAAATCAATATATTTTGTTTTAAAGCTGACAGGGCTGGTGTCTTCTGTGTCCATCATATTCATTAGATGTATGAACACAAGAAGTTCTGCTCCCTGTAGTTTGATACAGAGGTGTACAATCTGTTGACTGAATAAAATAAGAAGGAAGAAAATGAGAATTGGCATCACAGAAGTCAGTGAAGGACAAGATTTTTTTTGTTTTAAGCTTAATAATCAAAGCCTACTGACAAGAAAGGGAACACCAGTGAAAATGGAATACTCTTAGAAATTCAAGGCCAGAAGCAACTTAAAGGTATCTTCTAATCCATCTCCTTGCCCCCGAGAAGGCTAGATGTTTGTCTTCAAAACCTCTGATGAGGGTGCTTTCACAACCCATCAACAAATCCTATGTTAGGTCTTTACTCTCCTTGTTTTCATGATGCCCTCAAAAATTATTAGGTGTATAGTAAGGTTTTGTTGTTCTTTGTGCAGCAGAGCAATTGCTGACCATCCTTTTCAAACAGTTACCCAGCTTGGGGTCTCTGTATTCTCGGGATGTGTTTGCCACCTCTGTAACCTCTTAAGTTTCTGAGTTTTTCCCTGTAAACCATGATTCCAGACGGTTTTTGGCTCTTGTTGCTTGCTTCTTGGACTCTAGGCCGAATGTGATTGCCTTTGGTTTGAAAGGATTATTTCCCAGATTGGGTGAAGTCTCCATCTGAAGCCTCACAGTGATAGCAGAAAGAAATAGCTGCCTTTTGAATTGTGCCTATGATACCCTCCAGGTCTGTGCTTTGGGGGTCCTTGCAGAAGCTGTGTGTCATTGATGCCTGTCCTGTTTCCAGACCCGTTTATAACTTTGGTGCCTCTCTCTTTATTCCACTTTTGTTTCTGTGGAGTCCTTCTTTCTGAGCAGAGCACAGAGCTATTAACTGTTCTGGGAATGTGTTGGCTCTTAAATAATCACAAGCGGAGGCACTGTGCCAAGTTTTGGTTTGGAGTAACTGTTTTTTCTGCTTCCAGACCTTGATGTAGCTCCAGAGAAATAAAGGTGTTTACGGATGCATTATGAATTAGCACCCTGGTTGCCAGCCCTTTGTAGCCAGGTCCCAGCTCTGGCTGGGTGCTGTGACACCTCTCGTGCTGTGAACATGCTTGTGCAGGTGGGAGTCTCTCCACTGATCTGTTGTGTTTGTGTTCAGCTTGTCTCCCTGTCATGGAGCACTGGGTCATTCTCAAAGCATTTTGTTAGCCTCTTGCACGCAGGGTGAGATTCATCTTTGCTCGCTCCAGCCCCATGCTGCCCTTGACATTGGATTTGTTACCTCCTGGCTGTTCCCTCCAACGCTGGCTGGGCATCAGTGCCTCACAGCCTCTTCCCAAAGCACTCCAAGAATCGCAGAGCTGCAGGGGGGACAGGGGATCAGCAAGCTGTATCTGCTGTCCAGCCTGTGTAATGTTGGGCTGTAGAGATCTCTGGAATCAGAAGGGAGGAGGACTCCCTGCTGCTGCCCAGCACTGCAGCTCACCCTTGCAGACCCAGGACACAACATTCGTATCCATATCATGCACTCCCTGTTTGTAACCATACTTGATCCTTAGCTGACTTCCCCTGCAAGCGTCTCAAACAGAGACAGAGAGGTGGTGGTGAACACCGGTTTAGAAATGACCTGCTGCTGATAGATGCAGCTATTGATCTCTACACACCCTCCTGGGGAGCCAAGCAGGAAGCAGCTAACCTGGGGAAGTCGATCTTGTACAGTAAGCAACTATCCTAAACTTTAATTCACTTCTGGTCCTTGCTTTAAACATCACATCTCTGCCAGGCACCGTGCACTGCACTGCTCAGCCCTGCAGTTCCACCTGATCCCTGACATTGGCCTGGTCCACAACTCAGTGCTTTTGATCTTAACTTCATTAGCTCTCAGCACAGGGTAGCTGCTCTTGGCAAAGGATCCTAAAACAGTCGACACATTAGTAATGAATTAAAACAAACCTGAAATAACTCTTTGTTTTAATTCCAGCGTAGCGTGTTGAAGCAGTTCAAGTATGCTTTGGCATGCTGAGTAGAAATGGGGATTTTTTTTTCCTGTGTTGGTTACTTCGAAATATAACGACTGCTTGCAGCTGAAACAATAAAGATGTGTCTTCCACATCAACTGTAGTTCTCAAAGAGTCTACACTGTTCACTGACTCTTCTTTTACCTTCTTGGTCTAAATAAGTGGGATGGTTTTACCTTTGAAATATAACCAATAGTGGAAAAAAAGTGATTAGCCATTAGTTGGAGAGAAGCTTCCCAGTGATGTCCCCAGAAATGTCTAGGAAAACAACAAGAAATAACTTTTTTTTTCCTCATCCAAAAGAGTAGTAGTGATATTCATTTTTGTCTTTGTCAAGTTTCTGTGGAGCCTGTCCTGGTGTGTTCTAGAGTTTACCTGAGGTCAACGGGAGTCTTGCTGGTGATTTCATCATATCCCCATGCAGCTCTGTCACAGTGACAGCTCATCTTTCCAGCTCACTTGGGGAGGAGGCTGGAAATCCTGATTGTGATGCCGAAGAGTGGAATAGCCAGCTAACCAGTCTGGCTGGGTGGTTTTGGTGTCAGCTTCCCGGATTTCAAAAAGGCAGCTGAATCTGTTCTATTTGGTGTCCTTGAGCTGGGATGCTGTGTTTGTGCCAGCATTTAGGTGGCAGCTTTTGACAGTGTCAACTCAAATGTGTGTACAAATGTCATTTTGCATAGAGTCTGGGTTTCCTACTTATGCAGCAGTGACTTGCCAGGGCCCCTGAACATGTACAAGAGCTGGGCTTGGGCTCAGTACTTGCTCTGACTGGCACTTCTAGCAGCTCTGTCCAAGGATGTGGCTTGTGGCTGTAGCAGAGGAGGAGGACTGCTGCTACAGTAATCTCCCAGGTTGGCCAGATATGCCTCCTGTGCTTTCTTCAGCTGAGAGCTGTATTCAGAGCTCAATATATTTAATTATTGCTGTTCCCATCAACAAATACAAAGGTCCTAATCATTCTTGTAGTGTTCCCCAAGTGCTGGGCACTGAGCACGGTCTCTGGGACTGCAATGTGTTATTTTCTAATATAACCTTCCTGCAAATAATTTACCTGCACCACACCATCATTATACTCCGTTGGTGTGTGAATCAGAAGACTCTTTTGGTATAAAGAGCTAGTTTTTGGTATAAAGCATGCTAGCATTTTATAGCACGACTTCTCTTGAAGGCATTAGGTTTTCAAGGAGTTAAGTATGTTCATGTGTATTTCACAGAGCGCTAGGTGAAAAATGGTAAGTAGGTTCCCTCTGCTGCCTTGAAGGAGGGTTGCTTTTATTTTTTCTAAACATTGATGGCCTCTGCTATCTGCCTTTCCTTTAAATGAATGAATAGCTGGTAGGTTTGTTGCCTTTTTGTTGGAGAACTATTGAAATTTGGACCTGTTGCTTCACACATGTATTTTAAGCATTTTTGTTACTTTCTATAAAACATGAGTGGCACATTGTGTGAAACAGTCAAATGACTGGGCTTCTGATGGCCAGAGACCTGGAGCGTGTGCTCTGGAAGAAGAGACTGAGGGGCAGGGCTTTGTTCAACTCTGAGATGGTTTTGGAGGAGAGCTTACTGCAGCCTGCCCCTATCTGTGGGAAAGTAGATGAAAAGATGTAGCCAGCTCCAAGGAACAAGGATTGCAAACTGGAGTGGGATTTTCTGAGAAAATATGAAATAATATCTCCCTAGGGAAAATTGAAGAGACTCAAGGAGCTTTGCTCTCAGAGGTTTTCAAGGCCCAGGTAAACCAAGCCCTGTGCAGCATCACATGAAGTCAGGGTTGGCCCTACTTTGAGCAGGAAGCTGCAGACTTCCCAAGGTCCCTTCCCACCGGAACAGTCTTATTTAGAGACATTATCCATAAATACAGGGTTTGGAAGTGAGTGGAATGCAGTGGGGCCTGTGCTTGCATTCCCTTCGGTATTCCACTTCTAAATGGGGTTTAAAAAGTGACTCCAGTGCGATTGTGCTGAACTTGGTGTAAGTGGGAAAGTCTGTCACCACAAATGTTTCCATGAGCATTTGAGTGCTGCCTAAGTGCATCCCCATGGGGGAGCACTGGCAGGGTGAGTGGGGTGTTTATCTGTGATGCAGCAAATACAGCCCTGGAGTCATCCGAGCCTTCAGCCTCACCGTTATCCCCTTTTCCCAAATTGATGGGTGAACGTTGAAATACTCTATGAGTTGACCCAGATAATGCTGCAAATCCAGGTTTCTTTGCAGGAAACGGGAAGAAAAATAAGATGAATGTTTTCTGGGCTGTATGGAGCTTGCTCACCCCAAGCATGCTGGGGTTCAATTGTTGGGGTGCCTCTTCCAGAGGTCGGGGGCTGGGCCATCCATAACTGGGGATGGCAAACCATTGGCAAGCAGCAAAGCTGGTGTCCGGTGGGCGCACGGCTGATGGCAGCAGGTGGGTGGCAGCCGCGGGTCGCTCGGCATCCTCGCCAGCTCCGCCTGGTTCTGCTGCTGGGCTTTCACCAGCTCCGGCAGGCGGCTCTGGGAAGCGCAGCCCCCGGGCTGTGCGGGGTGCCCGTGACCGCGTTGCCCGTGGGTGCGGGGTGTCCGTGAGCGCGTTGCCCGTGGGTGCGGGGTGTCCGTGAGCGCGTTGCCCGTGGGTGCGGGGTGTCCGTGAGCGCGTTGCCCGTGGGTGCGGGGTGCCCGTGGGTGCGGGGTGTCCGTGAGCGCGTTGCCCGTGGGTGCGGGGTGTCCGTGAGCGCGTTGCCCGTGGATGCGTGCGGGCGGTGCGCGGCTCGGGAGCGCCCGGCGGAGCCGCTAGAGGCCCCTCCAGGCGCGGCGATGGCGCGGCCGCGCCACCAGCGCCGGACCCGGGGGAGGGTCCCGCAGCCGGATCCGGCCTCTTTAAAGATAAAGATCGTCGCAGCAGAAGGGAACAGGGGAGGTGATTCTGCCCCTCTACTCCGTGAGACCTCCGCCTGGAGTGCTGCATCCAGCTCAGGAGGGCCGTGGACGTTTTGGAGCGGGTCCAGAGGACGGCCATGAAAATAGTTGGAGGGCTAGAGCGCTTCTGTGGTGACTGGCTGAGAGAGTTGGGGTTGTTCAGCTGAGGAGATCTTTGAGCAGCCTTCCAGTAACTAAAGGAGGTTTATAAGAATGACAGAATAAGCTGAGTTAGAAGGGACCAACAAGGATCATCGAGTCCAATTCCTGGCCCCGGGCAGAACCATCCTCAAGAGTCTCACTAGGTGCCAGAGAATATTGTTCAAGGGTTTCTTGAACTCCGTCAGGCATAGTGCTGTGAGCACTTCCCAATACCTGATGGGTGAAAAACCTTCTTTCTAGTATCTAACCTATGGAAGATGGGGACAGACTTTTTAGCAGGGCATTTATTGATAGCACAAGCAGTTATGGTTTTAAACTAAAAGAGGAATTTAGACTGGATACAAGGAAATTTTTTCGAGGGTGGTGCGGCACTGGAACAGGTTGCCCAGAGAGGAAGTAGGTGCCCCATTTCTGGGAATATTCAAGGTCAGGCTGGTTGGTGCTCTGAGCAACACGATCCAGTTGAAGATGTCACTGTGCATGGCTGGGGTTTGGACCTATAAGGGTCCCTTCCAACCCAAAGCAGTCTATGATTCTGAGAAAAGGGAGGCAATGCATTGTGGCCCTCTATTTTTGTGGGGTCTTTGGCAGTAGTCCCCTTAGTAGAACCTCAGAAAAACCCCAGAGGAGATGACCTAAGATGAAACAGTCAATGGGTGTACATCTGCCCCAGCAGTGGATCAAGGCAGAGTCCTTTCCAAATCTGATCTGTGGCTCAGCCTCCACAGATCCCATGTTTTGCAATTTCTGCAAGCACTCGTCTTTCTGCTGACACACAATGTGAGATTGCAGAAATGCAAAGTTGAAAGTATTACCTCTGCCTTTTCAGCTCTGGATTATTTTATTCTGCCTCTGCTTGTCATATTCTCTGGGAAATCTCTGTGCCACTTTGGGTCACTGGTACTTATTCCCTATTTTCCTTTTTGTCCTGCCTCTCTTCTTAGTTATGAGGGTTTTAAGGCACAAATTACTGGTGGTCTGAAGACTTCAGCTACATAGATTTATCATATGGATTGTGTTTGGCCATTGCAAAGTATGTTTGACAGTACTAAGGTAAGAGGCTAAATGCCTTGGTGATTTATAGTCCACTTAGGGCACAAACATAATTTTTCATTTACCTCATCAAAACAAAGAAGTTCAGCATTAATGAGGGTAGTTCATCACATCTCAGCTACCCTGATGTAGTTTGGAACTTGGGGATCTCAGATGGGCTCTGGGAAGGGTGCAGAGTGCTTGGTGTGTTCTCAAGCAAGGTGTTGCTGGGTGCCTGCCCTCTCCTTGCAGCCTGCTCCATTTGGCCTTGCAGTAATTGCTAGTGAAAAAAGGAAGGGAAGTATGGGGTTTTTTTTAACATGAATCCTCCTGGATATATTTTTACTAGTTTTGGGTACTATTCTGCTAAGTGTAGTGTACATAGTCTATATAATAGCAAGCATTATGCATTTAAAATCTGTCCAATATTGTTTTGCCAGTGTAGGGTAACCAAAGAGTATTGAGGTACTCCTTCACTTTCAGAAGCTGTATTGAATTTTTGGCAAACACTTCTGTGAAAATGGTATATATGTAGTCACATAAAAACAAGTGATATGTGATCAACTGATGAAAAGCATGTTTTACACTGTAGGTCCTTTTCTACATCTCCAATTTTTTTTTTAGTTTAGAGGCATGCCAAATCAGCCTTTTCAGTATAGATGCATTGTTTTTGTAACCTTAAGTACAAAAGCACTGGGAATGTAGTTCTGAGCTGAAACTTGAGCTCCCAACTTTCTGCCTTGCAGTCAGATTTTGTATTTGCATTTTTAGGCTTGTGAAAACTAGGGAGTTAAAAGTTGTGCAAATGGTCCTTCAGCATGTTTCAATAACACTCGGGCTGCAATGCCTGTCTACACAGCTCACCCTATCTGCCTGTCTCTTCCCCTGTGTTTTTTTTCTTCTTTATATTGTTTGGGTTTGACTGTGTCTAAACAACAGGCTGGCTACCTATACACAGTATCTTCTGCTATTTGAAAGTGTAGATTTACAGTACAGAAAGAGAGGGGAAATGCTTCAGAGGTGAGAAGAATGGTGAAAGGGAGGAAATCCCTTTGTGGTCCATGACTTTCAAGGGATAAATGGGAGATATTTTTCTATTAGCTCTACCTCATGAAGATTTTAACACACCATTTCCCATCTTCTTATCATAGGAGGTCTAGGAGAAAAATTGACCTGCTCATTCATCAATCCATCAGCAGTAACCTGGCTGTTTCTTTCACAAGAAAGAACATCAGCTGCTCAGTCTACAGCAGATGGCTTGCCCTTCCACAACTTTCTTTGTTCTTGTTCCAGTTTTTAGGGGTCAACTTCTGTTTCCACCATATCTCTTCCTTCAAAACTGCTTTTCACAGAGCTGTCTGTCCTCATTCTGCATCTTGTCCTGCTCTGCAGCTCTCGTGGATGTGCAGTGCTCTATGGCTTGTTTCTGCACGTATCCCATGGTTGTGTATCTTGCTCCTAGGAGGGGGAATGGTTACCAGGGTCCAGCAAGCAGCCTGAAGGAGTCCAGCCAGCAGGCAGCCTTTTACCAACCCGCAGGTGAGCGTGCAGTGTCGAGCCAAGGCAGCAGGAATGAAGGGCAGGAGGTGTGATGAAGGCACCCAGGTCAGGGGGAAGGAGTGCCAGGTTCCTGCAGCGGAGCTGCTGCCTTACCCTCAGGTGTGCTCCCATCCTGGGATGTGGCACTGATGCCTGTCCGAGCCTCTGGAGGCTTGTCTTAGCTTCAGTGTAGCAGGCTGAGACATAAATGCACAAAGGGAAGAAAGAAGACATTTTGAAAAGTTTCTCATTGATTACACGGCAGCAAGTCAGAGCAGACTTGGCCTGGGGCTCAGCCCTGATATCCCAGTAGTCTTTACTTTTTAAAGTACTAGAATAACAAACAGTGAAGTGTGCAAGAGAGAGCATGACAATCTCCTCTCCCTTTCCATCTCTCTCTCTGTGCTTTTCTTTGGTCCTGGGAATGTTCCTCTTTGACCAAAGAGGTATAAATTATGGGATTTACTTCTGAGCAGCCCATAGAATAGCCTGGGGCAAGTCATTCCTAGAAGGTGCTTTTCTTGTCTTAAATGGGTCATTAACATTTGCAGCTAAATACCGAAGCAGGGAGAGGAGAGAAACAAATGAGGAAATAGTTTCCTAAAAGGAGGAAGAAAGAGCTGTTATTCATATTCACTCACCAGAATATTCTTAGATGTGTGTGGGAACAGCCTAACAAAAGCAGAGAGATAGAAAGAGGCAAGCCAGGTGACAGCGATGTGCCTGGGGAGTCCTGAGGGAGTTTGAGCCATGTCATCCTTAGGCAGAGACCTGGTAATTCTTCCTCAAGGAAGTTTCTTTTTTATTTCCCATCTCTGTCCCCTTCTTCCAGTACTGGAAATTGTAGGAAGGAGAGGCGTTTGTGAAGAAACCCATCAGTTTTGGTTGCTGCTGTGTGAGTGTTTGTGCTGCTGTTGTTACTCTGGTGCGAGGAGCTCAAGGGAGGCATTGTGATGCAAAGCTGATCTCAGGTTGCCCTCCTGGAGATCCCAAAGTGTTCATCTGCTCCAGTGTGCTCTTCCAGGATGGCAGGATTGTGCCAGAGGAGCAGGGGCAGTTCGTGTCACAGTGGTGGGGAAGATGTGTCTCTCAGAGACCTGGAGAAGCGCTCTACACAGGGAGTTTGTGTAGCCTCTGGGGAGAGGAGCAAACTTCTGAGGGAACTGGTTGAAGGTTTGAGGCAGGTTCAGAGAACAGCAAAGGATTCGAGCTTGCTGCCTCTCTCTGTCCCTACTGTCAGATCACTTTTGGCCCTAGTCAGAGTTCATTACTCTGGGTGGGTAATTAGCACCACTCTTAGTCAGTAATTAGGGGAGTGTGTGATTGTATTGCCGAGGTGGGGGGACAGTTGTGCCTGCAAAGTCCAGCTGGCAGTTCTGCTTTCATTTGTGTGCGGTGCCCAGTGGTACAAGGTGCTCATATCCCTGTAGATCTTCATTCCCATGGCAGCAGCTGTAGGAACTATTGCTATAGACTGCTTGGATGTAGGTTTGGCTTTTTTTTCTTTGCCCCTGGCCATCTGAAATGAAAGAGTGATAAAATAGATTTTAAAGGATGATATGCAAGACAAGCAGTTTGTGGAAACTGGAAATGTTGGCTTTGCTCTGCATGGTTGGTAAGGCTAAAGGAGGTGGGAATGGTTGTGCTGAACTTCTGTGGCAAGAGAACATGAGCAGTTTGATGGTCATCTCTCTAAGCTTTCATAAAATATTAGATCTTGGGCTACAGTGGCAGCATTAGGATTTAAATGCTGTGTCTGTTATGCTGTAGCTAAAAGGAGACAAAGTGTCTTAATAGGTAGCAAGGTTTTGCACCTGCTTGATCAAATTATCCTTCTCTACCATATTTTCACTCCTGTAGATGTTTCTGATAGGCGCTGATGGATCTACTACGGCATAAGAAAATAACATTAGTGTTGCCTGTTACAATAATTTCCCAGATAAAATGAGGCTACCAGGAATACCCATCTGACTCCTGTGATATTTCTATAAAGAGCAGAATTGAGTACTGCTGTTATGATTAGTGTATTAAAAGTATTAGGTTTGTTGTCTTAGCTGTGCTGTGTTTTCTCATGTTCTCTCTCGTGCTGATTGCTAATGACAGGCTTTGGCAGGAGCCAGCCTAGGCAGTCCTTCCTGTGATGGGAACCAGATGGATGGTTTTGCTCTGGCTGCCCCTCCCACTGAGCACCAGGAACAGGAGGAGGGGCAGCCCTTTTGGGGGGTAGGGGGGACATTTATAGAAAACTCAGTGAATGGCAGAGAACCAGTTCTTGTCTATCCACCACTTCTCTTCCCTTGAGGCTCCCAGTTTTGCAACTTCTAACCTCACCCTTGGCTTCAACTTCTTGGCTTTCAAGCGATTGTGCTGTACGTTACATTTTCATTACTGGTGAAATTGACGGAAAATCACATTTTATTATGTGAAAAATGCAGTGTTCTTTACTGTCAAAGCTCCATTCAGCTGGAAAAAATCTATGTGAGGCACTCTTTTATATTTCATGTATTTTGTGCATTGGTTGGAATGAAAAAATAATGAAAGGCTGTATTTTGTCAACTTTTGCATCTGTCTGACTGGCAGCACTGACTGATTTGTTTTTTAAATGTATTTATTTCTTGCAGTAAGCACTATTATTCTCCACCCTTTCATGATAAATGCAAATAATATGTGGAATGTGCAAATAATATGGGAAAAGGAGAAATGCAAATTATTCAGTCCTTCCAGGTAGGTCTGAGAAGAAACTGGAAATGTGACTGCAGCATGAAAACGTGCTGTCTTTATACCAGCTGCAGCAATGATAACAGGGCTGCTGTCTGTCTGTGTTTCAGGTTTCTGTGAACACATTATTGTATCTTTTTAAATTTGTTTCTTCTTCTTCTCCTTTTCCCTTTCCTCTCCTGCTGTGAAACTATAAATGGGATTTGGGCACTCTGAATACCTGAAGTACATCACTCTGTACATAAACCCTTCTGCCCCTCGTGGGACCACTGCTGCTCAGGTGTGGTGAGCCCAAACTGCTGAGGCTCTTGGGCTGAGCGCAGGGAATGAGCTAAAAAAGCCTTGGTGTTAGGGAGGACAGGTGGATACTGCTCCTGAGATCCAGGCTGGAATACCTTTTGGCATGAATCAAGCTTCCCCTCAGGGGAGAAACGTGGCTTTCCTTGCTGCACAGCCATGTGCCAGCTGTGTTGGTACATGGGCATGAGTCAGATGGAAGGGAGCCAAGACTGATTGGCATTGTGAGATCCTGAAGCTCTTGGGATGTCTCTGCAGCAAGAATAGATTACAACTGCCTTGCAATTGCCCCTACCATGCTCCTACCTGGGGGAAGTTGTTGTGCCACTGTTGATCAGCAGGGATGTGACCCTGGCTGTCTCAGCCAAGCTCCTGAGCCCTGTCTGGGGCAGTAACTGGGGGAGGGTGGTGAGGTGCAGCTGTCAGACCCATCCTGCCAGCAGCTGGGGTGTGCTCCATGGATCAGGCACACCTGTGATTCAAGATCTCCCTGCAAACTTAAAACAGTGTTTTCTTTTATTACAGCTTTTTTTAAATGTCAGAATTGTTTTCCTACTTAGATTGCTGTAATTGCAATTTCAAGTGAAGAGCCTGTGAAAAGAGGTGTCAGGGTGTTCCTTCTCAGCATTGTTTCATTGTTGCCATGTGTAAAATTCTCTCCCAATTCCAGTAAAGATTTTAGTGTGATAACAAATTTTCGGTGATTCTAAATATTAAAAAGTGGTATTTTTATTCTTGATAGTTCCATATATATTTTTCTATCAGTGCAAAAACAAAAAGGAAAAAAAGTAAACTCTTCAGTAAAAGCTTACAGACAGAGTGGTAGAAGTAAAAGCTTATGGAAGGATCTAGAAAATCCTTCTTTATAACTGAGACATTGTTTATTTCTGCACTTTTTGACTCCCAACCCTGCGTGTGTTAGAAGCTCTTCACTGAGAGCTATTAGTCATTAGGAGAACCCTAGTCTGGAGACCTTCCTGGCTGGAGGAAGGTACCTTGCTGTGGTTTTGTAGTTAATTTGCTCTAAAATCCTTGTGAGGGTGCTGAGCTTGTGAGGACTTGCTGTCTGGAGAGTCAATGGTCAGCAATGCATTTGTTTGAGTGCAGTCAAACAGAAGAGGATTCCAGAAGCTCCTTCTCAGAGCAGTGCCAGCTGTGAGATCAGACAAGGTTGTTCAAGGCTTGGTGCAGTCAGGTGAGACTGGAAAGTCGCCTCCAAAGATGTGGATAGCACATCCCTGCTGAGCAGCCTGTTCCAGGAAACTCTTGATATTTTGATGTTTGTTACCACGTGGCACTTAGAGTGGTCAGAGTTAAATATGTGGCACTATTCTCTCTGTAGATAATATTCTTTGTTTAGGAGGCAGTGTAAGTAATGACCCCACAGGTCTAGGACACTTCTACATGGTGCTCCCTGCTGTGAAGGGGTGGGTGCAAGGGATGAGGACCTGCTTTGTCCTTTTTTGGGGGAGGTATGGGGCAAGCAAAGCCATCCTGCCAATCCAGGAGGCGAAAACCAGTCAAACCCTGGTTTTCCTTGACCTTTTTGCCACAGCCACATATAAGTGATGCAGTAAGAATGGTGGTGCTCCTGGGCTGTCCTCCTTTCTCCCCAGGAAGTGATACATCTGTCCTGGCTGAAATAGTCTGCCCTGGATTGGCAACCTGGTAGCTGTCTCTGCAGTTAATGGCAGGGCCAAACCTTGGTGTCCACTGCTGGCAGAAATAATTCTCTCTATTTATGTTCAGACACAGGGCTGGGACATGGGGCTATTGTAGCACCTCACTCAGGACCTGAGATCCCCAATGTAAGCCTTCAGAGAGATGGGCACCTCCTGCAGCTTCAGCTGGGGGTAGAAAACCAAGCCTCACTGGCAGGATGCAACCCAGGAGGTGCCTATAGGACTCACTGCACTTTTGCATTTTCTGTTCTGCTGCCTAAAGCATTATCTTGCTTGCTCAGACAAGTCATCCACCACATCAGGAACGTGTGGGAAAATAACTCAGTCAGGATAACCAGAGGAAAATAAATGGTTGTGTAGTTGGCCATTTGGAGCTGAGCTAGCTTGGGAATTTTTTATTTCAGCAGCACCCTGAAAAAAAAGTAGTGCAAATGGGTGTGAAATATAAAGAGAATTTGCTTCCTTCTTGCATAGGCGTATATCCAAAAAAAGACAACAGTAAATATAGAGACATCTACTGCTGAATGCTTTGGTAGGGCTTTAAAGGATCTGAAGGCTCAGTGTGCTTGACTGGTAGGATATCGGATCTTCCCCACTGAAATGAGCTTTGAATTCAAGGGAAATCTCTGACACAGCAGAGAGGAGAAGCCACAGTGATCACCTGGGGTGTTTTAGTGTGCTGCTCAGTCACCCAGACTCTACTTCACTCCTTGATTCTCCATTTGTGCTTGAAGAGGATTCCAGACATAATGTAAGTACAGAGGGGGAAACCACGTCCTGTGTTATGGGCAGCAAAATCAGACTGCAGTGGGTCAGATCCCAAAAGGCACTGATGTTTGTTACTGGGGTGCAGGGGAAAAAAAATATGTTCAGGCTATGGCACTTCTGAAAAATGCAGAATTACTTTGCTTCTGTGAGATGTAAAGTGGATTTCACAGCTGCTGTTTCTGTTGCTATTTAGGAGACATCAGTGAAAAAGAACAGGATAATGTCTTCTGCTACCGTGGAAATGCCAGTGTAAATTATTTATTTCCTAATTAGTAGACATTGCTCTAATGATAGAGATGTTTAACAACAAGTTATTTGTATCATATCAAACCCTGTATTCTAGGGATGTTTTTTCCCTCTGTTGGGTGTTAAAGCAGTTGCATGGATTAATCACACTATAATGCAGCCAAACAGTTCATCCCTGCTTGACTCAGGGAGTAGAGGCTTTTTGGCTTGATACACACATGAGGAAAATCACATCCTAATTCTACAAAGTATATTTTGAGAATAAAAGCTGAAGTTTAATTTAAAAAAAAAAACTAAACAAAACACCTTGTTTTTCCCAGTAAATGAGGTCATGCAGCCTGATTGCCGGGCCCATCTGTTGCTGTTCATGAGTATGTTATATTTTTAAAGGCTAATATTAAATGGTATTATGTAGTTATCTTCTTCTTTTTTTTTTTTTTTTAAATTCCTCTTGGCTTGTCAAGCACTGTCATTATACCAACCACTGTTCTTAAAACAGGATTTTGGTTAAAATAGCATATACCTGCCATCTGGTTGAAAAATGTAAGCTTCCTACACAACTAAGTGGAGTTGAACTACGGTATTAGGAATAGCTCATGTTCTCTTGAAAATAGCAGCTGATGGCAGATTGCAGAAATCAGCCAGTTATCAGTTGTCATTAAGCTATTTGATATTTGACACACATGGAAAGCATGCTATTTATAAGTATGCAATTATGTTATAGAAGTATTCCTTTTTTTTTTTTTTTCCCTCCTTCTCTTTACTCATTTAAATATGTTGGTTTGGCTGGACTGGAAAGCAAAGAAGCAAAGTCTCCCATAAAATTCACAGAATAGATGTGCTGTTGACTGAAGGTGTGCCAGACTGTTGGTAACATTTCTGTCATCAGAAAGTGATCTGAGAGGGGTATAGAAATAAATTTGGTGTTCCTGTGCTGTATAGCTGTAGGTGTCTAAAGAGAAATATCAGCTACAAAGAGCCCAAGAAACAGAAATATGTGGAACTAACTGGTAGAAGATTGCAAAACTAGAAATCGTAATGGAAAAGATACATTTTACTTTAATATATATTTGCTTTTCTGCTAGCAGGAGAAAAGAATTCAAGTGTTAGCATCAGCAAAAGCAGAAACACTAAAAAGATAATTATTTGCTAAACCTGGGCAAGGCAGCACAGACTCTCAGAAGTGTAGGTTAGTCACTTACATGAAAGCTTAATGCTAACCATTAAGCAAGGACTTGCACAAGGCCAGGCAGAGGGTGCTGCTGGAGAGGGCAGTGGGGCAGTGATGCTGTGACCTGTTCCCTTGTCATACCTTGTGAGGGTGATTACAGAAAACAGCAGAAACAGCCTGCTCAAAAGGAGGGATTAGGAATTATTTTGTGAGTCGAATCGTGAACAAAAAAGCAGTCACAATAGGATGGGGTGCTTTAAGAGTAATAATTTTATTCAGAGGTGGTGTGAGGAGGTGTTATTTTTGTGTGGACTGAGGGTTAGACCCTGATTAATCTTCAGCAATGACATTGAAATCTTGTGAGCACATCCTGCAAGATTTTGTAAAAAATAAATATAAATCACCCATAAATAAAATATAATACAAAATAAAATAAATTAAAATATAATAATATATAAATAATATCTGGTTATTCTCACAAATTTTTAGTGAATTTCTGGTTATATTAGACCAGAAATGTTTTGAGTGCAGTGAGGAATTTGTTGACCCCACTGAAAAACCCCCAATCTCTTCTCCTATATAAGTATTGTCTGGAAGATTAAGGTCTGTGGTGTTTTGGCTTCAGCACAATCTTGATCAGATTGGAAACTGTTGGGTTTGAATCTGAATCCTCTTGCTTTTCAAATGACATCTGAGATTCTGGTTGTGAAAGGTCTCTAGTCATTTTGCTTTTAAAAATTACTTCACCCTTAATAACCATCCAACCATACTAAAAATGTATTCAGCTTCATAATTATAAGTTTTAGGTTTTACTGTCAGCAGAGGTATGTTCTAACAGAAAATTAGGTAGCAAAGGTGTAGGTCAGAGGCTGTGGTTTGCTTTTTATTCATTGACTTTTCCTCAACGGAGTATTTGAAAATTTTATTGTGGAGACTAATCACATCTCCCTTGCTTCAGGCTTCTGCAGACCTTCTTGGGCCATCAAAGCAGCTTCAGCAATCTCAGCATTTTGGCAACATTGCAACTGTCTTGACCATAAAAAGACTCGTAACTGGTGCAGAGAGCACCTCCCACAGTGGAAGGTTTGCAGGAATGAGGGACGCCTGGGAGCGGTTGCGGCTCTCCAGCGCTCCTTCCCAGGTGTGTGTACCACATGCCAGCTCTCTGTGCTTTCCTGCAAGTCAAGCTGGTGTTCCCAATGAAAATCAAGGTCTGCAGCTGCTGGGGAGAAGCCTCCTGCTGGCACACAGGGAAGGCTGGCAGAGGAGGCAGGGGCAGACTCCCTACTGAGTGAAAAATGCAGATGTTTGTCAGTCCAGGGCAGTTTGACAGAAAGTGTCTCTTCCCCTCCACTTCCCAGACTGCATACAGTTATTTGCAATTCCAAGCTGCTTATTCTCTAATTTAGTAGCTAATGACTCATCTGCCCTGGTGTGCTCCTCCTTCCCTCCCAAGCCACCAGCTCTCCCTGCTTGTTAACTTGCTCACCAGTCGACTGGAGCAGACCTGCTGCCTGCTTTAGTTCCCTTTGGCTTGGCCTTCACAGGTCCTTTCAGCCTCCCCACCCTGGCAAAAGGTCAGTGAAAGCCCATTTATCTGCCTCTCTTTCTTTGATTTGTAATTTTTTCATGCGTTCATCTGCACAGCAGATGGCCAATAAAAAAACCCCAATCAAATAATCTGAGTGTGTCTTGTGGGGGGTGGTTGGCAGAGAAAACTGGGAGGAAGAACAAGCACTCGTGGATCAAAAGTAGCTGTGTAGGCAATTTTATTTAAAGACAGAACACAGTATTTTATTTTGCTTCTCACATTTGAGGGAAAAAAATATGTTAAAAATGCTGACTATAGTTGGAGAAAACATTTTTTAAGTGTATCAGAACTTGTAAAGGTGATCAGGAGTGGTCCTTGGTAATTAGATTTCAGGGTGAGAAGCATCCTGGAAGACAAGGGCGTTTCTCAAAGGAGCTTGATGGTTTTGCAACTGCGTAAAAAAATTTTCCTTTATACTGTAGGCAGATGTCAAAAGTACTAGATACGGTGGCATGTTACGCCTAGAATTTTTGTAAGGAGTTTAGGAAATGATGTAGCAAAAGGTAGTTGTTTTTCCACATGGGTTCCAAGAGTATTGTGTGTCCAGATGAATTCGTTGTGTCAGGTGTAAATGTGAGAACTTACTCTCAGCAGTCCTGAAGTACTAAACTTTTCCCAGCAGAAACTTGTCTTGGAAATGAGCTTTCTGGGACATTGTTCTGCTGTTGTTCTCAGGTTAATTGTTCCAGGGCAAGTTTTCTTGTGGAAGCTTAAGTAATTTTCTCAGCTTCTCAAATTCTGCCCTCTTTATGTCAGTGTGGAATCTGGTAACACCCATATTTAGGCCACCAGATGCACTGCATTATGAGCATGTGGGGCTCTTCCTTTTTTTAGTGGAAGCAGGAGGTGAGAGAGAGGAACTCTAAAACTGGTTTTGTTTGCAGCAGCATATAACTTGCCTTTGGCTTAAGGGAGTATCTTTTCTTTGACTTGGGAAGTTCTGCTTTTACTAAGAGAGAGCTAGAAAATGAAAATTTTCTCACCGTGGCCTACATTCCTTGAGAAACTTTAGTTGTGTTGGAAAATACGTGCTCTGTCTGACCACACAGCCTTTAAAGTAGCAGCAGCCAGAAAGGTTCTGGGATTGCCTAAGAAATTGCAAGACTGAGGAGAACTTCCCAGCAGGCAGTGTATACCTCAGGTCCTTTGCTGAAGGGCACCAGTGGATAAAGCCATGATTCCAGCTGGGAGCTGCCCAGGAGCACCCTCCAGGCCTTCAGTGCTGGGGGTGCAGCTCTCTCTTGCTCCTGCTTCCTCACAAAGTAACCACAGCCTTTCCCTATCATCTCATGTTGCTCCAGATGAGAACATGTGTGCTGAAGTTCAGGATCAAGTTCCGTGGGCAACATCCAATATAATCTGCCTAATCTGAAATTGTTTTTAAATTTAGTGTGTTTTATGTCATGTAGTGACATTGCTGGTGCCAATAGGTATTTTGCATATATATTACTGAGTATATTGCACAGAAAATTAGTGGTTTGGGTTAAGATCAGGAAAGAAGAAAGAAAAACTTTTGAAGTCTGTAAACTTGGCACAAAGCACTCTTGGGGGCAAAAATGGTAGAAGCAGCATGAGGCCCATCAGGGCAGTACGTTCCCGAATAATGGCTTTCCAGAATGTAAGAAAGCAGATGTTCAGGGTTGTATGCATGTAGTGCAGGATGTGCATGTAATGAACAGTCTTTCTGTTTTTTTTAAGACACTTTGGAAATTTATGTGCTGAAACCAAAAGTTAAAATCTCTGAGGGCAACTGCTTTCAGCTTAAGAAATAGTAGGTATTTAATTTCTGGTACAACCTAAAGTTCTGGTGCTCTCCTGCCTGCGGGTTGTGATGGACAAAACCTCTTTTGGAGTATGGACTTTGCTATCTCTGTACCAGAATGTATGTGACATTTTCCTGTCTCTGTGATCACCCAAGTCCTTTAGGGAAGGATATGTTACGGTTGCCATTTTACCGCTGAGAGCATGACAAAATACATGACCACATGCTATGTTTTTCTCCAGGGCTTCTGCTTCATACCAGCTACACAGGTATATGAAGGAAAATACCTGGGGATTCAAGTGAGGGATGCTTGATTCTGAGCTGTTGTACTGGGAAGGGTGTCTACAAGGCAATGGCATTATTGCGTCACCTCAGGGGCTCCTACATCTTCTCGCTGACTGGATATTTTCATAAGAAGATTCAGGGAGAACTGGAAACTAACGTGCTTTACCTGAAATTATGCAAGGATCCTTATTAAGTACTTTCTTTTTGCTGTAGGGGAGACTTGCTTCGTGACTGTGGTTATTATGTGCAAAAATAATGGTTGTGAAGCACTCATTAAACACTGCTGAAGAGGATGGTTTTGGTGTGTGTGTGTGTGGGGGGGTTTCCATGGGCTCAGGAGGCATTGTGCCCATGTCTTTGTAATTCTGTACTGTTCAGTGTGAAAGAGAAGTACTTCTGCTCTAGATAACATAAAGAATTATCTAGAGGCTTTAGAAGAACAATGTCCTTTGGACTTTTTAAAAGTGAAAGCATAATAAAAATGTTTCCTTGACTACAGGAAAGATGCAGGCATTCATGTGTACAAGTGGAGCATTACATTGCCTTCTAAGCTAGCAAGCAGAAGCCCACACAGTGTTCTACTTCAGGACTGATTTGAGTTGCCCTTGGATCAAGGTCCTGTCTAGATCAAAGGCTGAAACTGAGTCATGTGAGGTGCTGCAACTGCATGCATACTCCTTGCTCATGACCAATGTAAAGTTATTTGAATTATTTGGCATCTTAAGTAAAAGCCCTGGGGTTAATAGTGTAGAGAATGTTCAGCTGATGCCTGGTGGCTTCATTATGAATTGACTACTGAGAAAAAAGGAGGAGTATCGGTCTGAATGCTGCTGGGTTGGTTTCATTGTGCTGACAACTCCCAGGTTAAGCTTACAAAGCAATGAAATGCAGGTTAGCTCAGTTTAAACCAGAACAGGCTGAATTCAACCAGCCAACACAGATCTAAAGCAGACTTGCCAAATTCTTGAGGACTGTGTGATGTTTCTCAGCCCTGATTTAAATAGATGTTTGGCATCACCATTGCTCCACTCCTGTCACCCACCAGGGATGCCATGCATTCAGCAGGGCTGCAGAATGAGCTGGATGGAGTGGCTTGTGACCATGGAGCAGAGCCCCAAGCATCTTGTCTCACTTTGGATCATCAGGGGGACTTGTAGGAGGCAGGAGTGATGGCAGTGATCTTTCATTTTGTCCACTGTCGTGCCTGCCATGCTCTTCCTGCTTTAGACAGACCCTACTGGAGCTCCTGGATTTCTAGGAAAAAATATACCAAAAGCTTAGGACTGGACTATCTGGCACAATGCTGGCTTAGCTCCTGGGCAGGAATGAGGAAAGTGGGAGAGACAGCTCCCTTGCTTTTCTCCAGGGGGAAGGAAGCTGGACAAAGGAAGTCAGCTGGCTGTGCTTTCCTTTTCTTGTCACTTTATTCAAAGGAAAAATGAAGGAGAAGCCTGGAACTGGGCCAGTTGCATAGAATCCTTGGGCAGAACCAGCACAGCAATGATATTATCTGTCTGTCTGTACTCAGTCTGTGTAAAATAGAAAAAGGACGTATGAATTATTTCTTCCTCCTTATATGAAATCTCCTTTAAGCAGGCTAGAACAAGGATTATCAGTTTGGAAAAAGGTTTTTTAGAACAACTTTATTGCCATAACATCTTCACGCCAGTTTTGGTTCAAGTACAGTGTGGAGACCTTGAATGCTTCATGTCTCATGCAAAATTAGATTCCTTATGCTTTCACATCTTACGTTTTCATGTCTGTGCACATGTGTGACATACCTGTTTAATGCAATTTGAATGCATGCAAATGACATTATTTTATGTCCTCACTTCCTGGAATAGGTTTTACTCATGTTCAACTGTTGATTTGATTTTGAGTAGAATGCTAATAAACTATTTAAAATGCACAAACTTTGCTTCTGGAAAATGTTCTTAGCTCATGAAATGGATCAGGAATAATAGAAATAATAGTCTGCTGCAAAAGAATTTCCATTAATCTTCTTAGAGGCGGGAGATAAGATTTCAGATTTAGATTAAATATTTGTGTTCCACATTAGGAGACCTCCTCGGTTCTGTCTGACAATTAATCCTCTTCTGGGTCGCAGTTGCTCTGCTCTGCATTTACCTCTTTCATGTTGTGCATGAAGGACCTTTTATAGACTCTTAATGCACATTTATTTGGAAGTGGGAAATTGCATTGGAGGCTTGACCTTCCCCTATGTTTGTTTGTCTTTGTTTTGTTTCTTTTAGCTGAGAGCAGGGAGAGGGGCACTTCCCACTCCCTTGAGTTCCGTGGGAGTAGCAGGGGCAGTGTGTAGCCCACGTCCCACTGAGCTGCTCAGCTGTCTGAGCGTCTCATGATTGAATCTCACGCTGAGGGTGCCGTACACTCCCCCTACCCAGCACCTCGACTCGCTCAGCATGAATTTCCCACCGGGTAGATGTGGGAGACGAGGTGGCAGCTTGCTTGCAGACAGAGCACAGGATACTACATGGGAAGAGAGGATGTAAAAAACACCTGCTTTAAGCTGGTACCGAAGATATTTGCATAATTTATTAGTATTTTTAGAAAACAAGGGCAATTAAGGAATAAATATTTGTCATAGATGCAACATATCGTGTTAATACCAGATGATGTCATTGTTTAGTGGTGCTTTGCATATTACCTCTGTATGCAGCAGAGGGCACTAAGTGGTGCTTAGCTTTTAAAGTACAGGAAAATTCTGCTTTTTTTTTGCTTCATTACACATGTTTCTGCCTTAAGACTACTTCTCACAGGTTTCAGTTATTGACCTCTACTTTTTTTGTGTGTCTTTGTCACATTTGTTACATTTTGGCTTCAGAAAATTTAGAGAGATGGCCCATCCAAGGGCAGCCTGTCAGCAGGTTTACATTTTGAAAAAAAAAAACAAAAGAAATCAAATGTTATGTCAGCTCATTTACTGAGTTGATTTGCAGTCATCACTGTCATTATGATTCCTCATAAGTTTCCAGGCACAGCCATGGTGAAACTGGGGAAGACCTAGACAGATTTTTCATCCTACAATGATGATGTAGGTGAACTCCTAGAAAATCAGGGCTAAAGTGTGAGGAATTTGCCAGCCACAACAAGACTGGAGACAGAAGTATTTTGATGATTTCAACAGCAATGATATTTTGCACAATGTCATAACCTCTTCTCTCAATGTCAAAATAATCTAACTTTTCTGGAAGCTGTATGACATAAAAAGTGTAGTTTATATCATTACTATCTTTTGAGTACATTCAATTTGCCTGGTTAAAAATTAAATTGAAATAAAGCAATAGTTCATTGCATTTACATACAACATGTCAGGGGTGAAAACATTCTTGATGGTAAGAGATGAGGAGGTGAACTGCTTCTTCGGGTAAAATAATTTGAGGGGAAATAAAACTAGAGGGAGATGGATTTAAAAGCAAAAAGAGGTGATTCTTCATGCCAGAGGTAGGACCTACAGGACTTCAGATGATGCTTTGAGTGCAAAAAGTTTACACAGGCTGATGGAAAGTCTGGGCAAGCCTATGGCAGAGAAGCCTTGCAGAGACTACTCAACAGAGGAACCAGAGCAGACACAGCAAATCCTTCGAGCTGAAAATGAAGCAAGACAGAGACTCTTATGAGAAGGTATAAGGGCCACCTTATTCTTCCCTGGCTGTGGACTGCTGGCCTCTTTAGCAGACTAAATGTTGGAGTAGATTGTACTGGGGATCGCTGGGGAGTTTCTTCTATTTTAATGGAGTTATGATTAAAATCTGAAAAAAAATCAGGCTGTTGAAAGCATACCTTGTGCAAATGAATCACAAATGTAAAGCAATTTCAGGTGCATGGCAGACTACATTCATTGCTTTGCTATCAGACTATAAATCATATTTATAAACCCCTGCCTCTGGAAGAGTTCTGCTGTACTTATTTCAGATGGCTTTCAAGCCTCACTTAAGAATGTGTTTCTCCAAATGTTTCTAATTGTACTTTTTTTGTTGAATAACTTTCTAGAATGGTTTGAACCAAATAATTGTGCTATTTATGTTTCATCCCTGATCTCCTGTATTCAGTTGGTTCACTAACACATCTCCAGTGTGCCGAATGTTCGATTAGTAAGGTGAAAAGCTGCTTTCTTTAATGTCTTATCCTGACAATCGTGCTATTTGAGCTGGTTACAAATGCCACCTGCTATTCAAATGACCAAAGCATAGAATTCTGGACTAAATTAATGTGCATTCATTGCACAAATCCTGTAGCCACAGTAGTAAATCCAGTCTTGTCCTCTAGCAGAAAGGCAGCCCGTCCTGGCAGGGAGGTACAGCTGCACTCGCTGCATCTCAGTCCAGCAGAGCAGTGCTGGTGTCAAAGACACGGCCCGACACCTTTGATGGGAGCCTCTCTCTCTGTCTGGTGTGATCTCCCCTGCCCTGCACGGGCTGTTACTGAGGGGGGAAGCCCCTCTTACCTTGCAGGGGTTTGCACTGGAGGAAGGGGACCCAGCCTGTTGGTGGGCTGTTCCCCTGCCCGAGCAGTGCTCATCTTCCTGCCTCTGCCAGCAAGTGCCCATGCAGAGCAGGGTGTGGAGATGCCAGGGGTACCATAATGCTGTGGATGCTTGGAGCAAGCAGGCTCTAGGGGCTGATGGGTGCTGGGTGCCATATTTTTGCCAGCCTCTGGAGGAACATCTTTTTGCTTGGCTGGGCTTTTCCCTGGCTGGCTGGCCTGCCTGGGCTTGGAAGGTGCTCAGAAGTACATGTTTGAGGTTTGATCTGCATTGCTTTAATCATCCCAAACAAGCCGGTCCTGTCCACATGCAAATACTCAAACTGTGTAATCCTTTTGTGTTTCATGTAACAGTTTTGTATTTTTCTTAGTTTGGCAACTTCTGTGTCTTATGAGAATCAGAAACAATCCCTTTGCTTGGAGCTGGCCCTTTTGCTTATTTGCATATACAATTTCAGATCAGCATCAGTATCTCATATTCTGCTTTCTCTTTCTTTCTAGCCCTGAGCAGAAAGCGCCTGTGGTGGGCCTGCTGGGATGGTCTAGAGACATAGCCCCTGGGAAGGGGGCTGAGGTGGGGCAGAACCAGTTTTCAGATGTAAGCTGATGGCAACTTGAGCCTGGGGTTGGTGGGGCTTCCTCTGACAGGTGAAAGGCTTTTGTGTGGTGATGAGCTCAGTGAGCAGTCTTCATTCTTCTTCCTGCCTTAAATCACTCCTGCGTTAAAAGTATGTTCCTTATTTTCTTATGCCCTTCTTCCCCATGTCAAACAAAACAGTTTTATCATGAAGTTGAGCAAAAATTTAAATCCTTGAAATTATTTTTAAAGGCATTGTACAGGTACTTTTGCATTAAAGATAAATGAAAGATTGAGATAATTTTTATCTGTGCATGTCAAAATCTACCTTGTCCTTCTATCTGTGCTTGTTGGTTTAGGGAAAGCTGATATGTAGCCCACAGACAATAGATTCATGAGGAACATGATTTTAATCTCTTGTTAAGATGCAGGGTTGGCCCTAGAAGATGTGAGGACTTTTTATAACTCTGCTCCCAGCGTGGCGCTGGGTGAGTTCCTTGGGATGCTCGGGAGAGCAAGCAGTGTGCTGGGGTGTGTCCCTTTAGGGGAAACAGTTGCAATCTGCTGGGAACTGATTTTCTCCTTGGTTTTTTTCCCTGGGATTCTGAAGCCTAGTAAAAGCCAAGTGGTCACTTTTGCAGTTGTGGGACTTTGGGCTTTTGTGAAAAATAAATTTTAAAATATGATCCTTAAGGACACTGCAAATCACTGAACAGCTTTTAAAAAGAGGGTGTGCCATGTTATGTGCCTCTGTCTAAGCTGCTGTTATATCTCCAAGAGGACTGGGGGCTATTTCAGTTACTTGCGTTCCAAGCTACAGAAATGCTGTAATATATATATTTTCTATAATTAATAGATTATACTGTTGTATGTGATTACTAAACCCCATTGACATGACAACCCAAGTACTTGGAAATTTTTTTTTCTTTTTATTTTGAAGTACAGATGTGAATAGGAAAATGATAGTTAGTGATTTCACATATTTAGGAAAAAGGGTTTTTTCCTGATCTGGATGGAAGTTTTTGTTGTGTTTGCATTAATGTATGAAATTTAGTGTTATTTCTTTGTAGTAGAATAAATAAAGGTACCATGGGGGAAAAAAAAAGTTTCCTCTGTAGACTTTACATTACTGTGCAGATGTAAGTATTGCATGTGTTTATTCCTATTAATTTTTATTGAAATTAGAGTTTCATGCTACCCCAGAGTTTTATGTTTGTTTTTTTTTTCTTTTAAGAAACACTGCAAACAAATCCAATTAGAAAACTAAAAGCAGTGTTACGGGAGATGAAGAGTGTATTTTGATTTTTGTTTTTTGATTCACAACATATAGACATGTAAAATGTAGGTTTGTATTAGTGTGCTTAGACCATCTCAGAATATTACATGCTGGAGGAAGGGAGTCAAATGCCACAGTTGAAGCAGATGGTGTTCATGAGTCTGTCTGTGCTGCACTTCCTACACCATGGAGTGGGTGGAACCATAGGAGGAGAATTCTCTGCACTGTCACACAGCTCAGATGCTGCACCAGATACAGCACCAGGCTGTCTTGCACCAGATGTTTGTGGGTCAGAAGGGAGCATCCTGCTTGGAGTTCAGCTTTCTTTCACTGTAGTGATTCCTTCTTTCAGGTTTCAGTCTCTGGACAGCTGCTGTGGGATGTGCTGTATCCGTGGTCCCACTCAAGTCCTCAGGACTGCAGGGGTATTGTTGCAGGAGCTGTTTGGAGCTCAGTAGTTTATTCAAAGACATTCCCCTGTCTATCCCCATGGCAATATACCTATGAAGAGGATCTGATCCTTAACCAGCTGATCAATGCAACCATCCTACGTCAATCTTACCAGCACATACTGCTCTCTGAGGGTGCCTATAAACACATTCCTCATCACATTTACATCCTGGCAATTTAAAGAATCTGCTGAAAAATATCTTGCTCTACTTTCAGGACTCTTCCAGTCTATAAAATTACACTGACTACTTTGAATCCTTTACTTACGTTAGTTGCACCACAAGAACACAGTGAAACTTGTCTAGTGGGAAAATAACGCAGAAGCTCTTTGTCCATTGCCTGCCCTTAGCAGGCTAGGAGGTGGTTATCAGTTGCCTTTACAATTGTAAGGCTGATGGTTAACCATAGCTGAGGGCAGTAGCATTCTTGTAATTGCAGCTAGAAAATACTTCCTGGTGATTTTCAGGGGGTTTCAATGGTCACACACTGATCTTTCCTGATTTTCAGCAATTTGTTAGCTAAAATATTGTAACTCTTTTCCCAACACTGTGTTTTTACATAATTGGATTTAATGTCCTTAGAAATGCTGCATTATTTTTCTATGCCCAGAAGATAATGAGAACAATTAAAGTGAAGATAATGAGATCAGTCCTAAAGAGGGGGTGAGATGATCTAAGAAGAATCTGTATTTTCAAGGCTGGTTCATTTGACAGGACTCAATGACACACAAATGGTGCCTGTTGCTTCAAGACCATATGACAGTATTTTTGTCATGCATCATGCAAGGTTAGCATGGGGGTTGCATCAACAGGGAGCAGTGAACAGAGAGAAGTAGCAGTTCCTGAAGACTGTAAAGGATATAGCCAGTAATTACAGACTGGATGGTGTAAAGGGTATAGCCAGTAATTACAGACCCACTTCCCTGCCCCTGAGGACCTGAGCACTTCTGTCCTGTCTCCAAGCCAGTGAGCAGGACAGCTGTTACACTGATCCTCTTTTAACCCTTTCTTGAGCTGTGGTGTTAGACATCAATCATTTAACTCCCTGGCCCTGGGAAGGGTCAGGTGTGACCTTTGTGGTTGTGGGAGAGCCCATAATTAGAGTGTAAGTACCTGATGCCGTTTTGTTTTGTGTAGGTAGAAGTATGTACTGTGTATATAATATACATAAAATACAATATTGCTGCTGCTAACATAAGGAAAGTTACTTTTTTGCAAATATGTGAGTAAACAAACAAGTTGAGCCCACATAAGTCACCAGATCAGGAGTGATAACTCACTGGCCATCTGTTTCTCTCTGTGACTGTTTTTGTTGCTTGCTCTTTGGATACAAAAATGTATCCAAATGAAGGCGCTTCAGCTTGCCATCTTCACATAATCGTTTTGTTGCAGACATCCTTGGGACTGTTGAGTGTCTATGTTTTATTTCTGACTTTGAAAATCATGATATCCAGAAAAAAACTGACTTTAAAAATGCCAAGCAAAACATGAACTTATATATGAATTATAAACATGATTTATCCAGTTTGTCTGAATAACTATTTTGTTGCTGGAGTTATTTATTTTTTATCCAGAATGAGTAACCCCCTGTTCAGTAAATGTGAAACCCTACCTTGTGCAGGAATATCTTAAAACTTGTGTTAACATAATTAATAGGAGCATTAAGTATCTGATAACTTGCCTCCACTATGTGGGAGGTGTTGCTGCTTGTAGCTCTTGCTGTAACTTACATTCACATTGCTGTATACATCTCTATGCCTCTGCTTTGCAAAAGGATTGGGCACTTATTGCCATAAAAAGGTGCATTGTGCCATATTTTTTCTTCAAGAAGGCAGAGATAGAATGTTTTCTGAATTTGTTTTTGGTTTTGACCACTGAATTTACTCACCGTTGGTATACTTAAGTCTCTTGTACATTATTATATGAGATGTAATTTCAATTTCTTACCTAATTGTTCTGGGGTGGTGGAATACTGTTATCAGAAGTTGGATATGGTGAAATTTGTGTTTCTAGCTGTCTTCTTTTGGACTGAAATCTATTGGTTCTGAAATCACCAAGCTTTGCACTGATTTTCAAGGTTGTAGAAGTCAGGGAGAATGCAGTTTTCTGAAGTGGAAAGATAAACAGGAATATGTTCAGACATCCTTTGACCCAAGATCTTGCCCCTTTTGAAATGGCCTGCTCAACACCACAGCTCACTAAAAGAGAAATGTGTTATTGTAGTCACATGCTCAGAGATCAGTGTTCTTGTTTGGTTTAGGTTTTGTTTTTTTTTCTTTAAATAGGAACAAAATAAAATGTGTTGGGAATTTCTTTGATTGGTAACACAGAAACAAGAATACAATTTCATACAATTATGAAAAAATCTTACTTTTATAATGTTTGTGGTATAGGTCTCATTAAAATGGACAAGTCTTATCAGAAAGATGTGATTTAAAAAAAAAAACCAAATACCTTTGAGTCATCAACATTCTTTTGCAAGTAATGCATGGCTGGTTACTTCAGTTGAGCACATGGAGAACCAGGAGTTTAATTTCATACTGAAAATTATCTTTTCCTCTTGGATAAACCAGGCAGACTGATGGTAGTTGATACTATGTGCAGTGTTAGGCAAGGCAAGACTGAACTGTGTCTGTTGAATCATTGCTTCTCATTCCTAGGAAGTTCTATGGACCTGATCCCCTTCAACAATAAATTGCCTTCCTGCTAGGGTTTCTTTTAGGGATGCTTTGCTGAAGCCTAGGTTCAGGTTACAACTGCCTGGAGTTTGTTCTTACTTGTTTTATAGGGGTAAAGAGTCCAACAGAAAGGCAGAGATCACCATGTATCTTGAGTTGATTCCTGCCATGAAGAGTGAGGATTGAATGCAAGGAGCATTTTTGGCTGCCAGGGCTACAGCCAGCAGTGCCTGTTCTCCAGATACTCCAAAGGCTTTGTGCCACTTCACTGGCCTAAAGCAGGGAGTCAGGGCAGAGCCTCTGTTTCAGAAGACCCTCATCTTTCAAACTGTGGGAAGCCAATACTGCCTGTATGACTGAATTACCCAGGCATGTTTCTCTGTGTGCTAGTTTGGCATGTTATAAAAGATGTCTGTGATCTGTAATCATAGTTTCTGTGCTTGTTTAATCATTGAGGAACAATAATTCTGCTCACCCTCCTTTGCCTTTCATCCTCCTCTGTCTCACCTTGCCAAAAGCATGTGATGTTCCTGAGCTTGCTGTAACCTTTCAGTCTTTTTTTGTAGCTGGAACATTTCTATCAACAGGAGGCTTTCCCTCCTGTGAAGGTACCCCAATATTATACTGATGTCAAAAGCAGAGGACAGCAGCCTATCAGACATGGATGTAAGTCACAGAACTGGCAGTTTCTGTGAGCTGGGCTGAACTAATTTGAAAATAACCCAAAATTAAACAGCTTAAATAATTTCAAAGTGCAGCAGCCCGATTCTTCAGGATCACCAGTGATTTAAGCATGCATTTGCTGCTGGCTGGAGTACTTGCTTCCATTAACCACTTCATCTAGTTGGAGGTTTTAAACTCCTGGTACCTTCCATGACACTGAAGTCCAAAGGCTCCTCAGACTGTGAATGTCACTATGACAACCAGTTACTTTTCTCCTCAAGTACACAATTTGTAAATTTGGTCAGAGATGTTTTTATGGGTGTCTGGTGGAACATCTTGTCAGAAGCTAGCATGGTTAGGGCTCTCAAGACCTTATGAGACAAGTAATCCAAACACAAGTTCTTCAAAACAAATGTAAAACTCATTTTATCATTGAGTTTATGACACCCAAATGAGAAAGGAGAGACACTGAGTGTTCAGGGTGAGACCGGGGACAGAAATAAGGCTCCTACCATCCTGTTTGCCTCCAGAAGAATGGAAGTGGACAGGAAAACGTAACCCCCTACCAACAGTTTTGAAGCACAAAGCTCATTGCTTACAGCTGGGCCCTATGTGAGTGGCAGGGCATCACTGGTTTGCCTGCTCCCCCGCACTGCAAGCAGGTCTCTCAGAGTTTCAGGTGACAGTACTTGGCAAAGCTGGTAATGCTGAACTGACTGCTTTTCCTTTTACCTACCTTGAAAATCCCATCCTGCATAATTACCTGGTTTTGTTGAGAAAAGCTGCAGTGGAAAAAAGGCTTGTTAGTTTATGGGATAAGAGGGGATAAAACAGGTTTCTCCATCCCTGTTCCTTTTGTGCATGCTAGAAGGCTCTTGGCAGAGAGATAGCTGGATTTCCAGGGCAGCAGGGAACCACACTGGCTTCTATTGCAGTAATTGGGCAGATTCTACAGAAGATGATGTAATACAACATATATGTTACTTCTACATAGCCGGGCTTTTAGTAACTGCTATAGGACCGTTTACTAGGTAAATAATTAGTTTTTCCAGAGAAGAATCAGGATACAATATATATATATATAGGAGAGATTTATGAGAGCTAAAAGGTAACAAATTCATATATTGGCAGCTGTTTATAACACTAATTTGTGTGCTTTATTTAATTCTCTAATTTTATTTCAAAAGCTTCAGACAATGCAGCATTGAGAAAATGGTGGCTGGAAGCAAAGCAACTGAGAAATGTATTTGAAAAGCCTGCATATGATATCCATTCCTTTTGTAAAGAATATTTCCTTTATGACCTCCTCCTGCTTTGTATTTAACATTTCAAAGAACTTTGGGGGACTCTCCGTAGGCTGTGTCTTCACGAAGCCAGTAGCCAAGGATTTAGAGTATTGTCAGTGCTGGCCCGAAGCTGAAAACTGCAGGCGGTTTTAATCTCAGGGTGGGGGGTGGGTGTTTAAACCCAACCTTTTGTGTTCAGATTAGGGAGTGCAGGAGGATAGACTTAAGGGGTGTTAGTGAGAATTTTTTCACTGGCGGTTCAGTAATAGCATCAGGCTTTGGAAATGCTTTTTTCCAATTCTTTGTTATTTCAGTAATTACTATGCGGTGGGTAGAAATCCATAGGGGTTGGGGTTTTTTTAAGTACCTCAGCAATGACATGGGGATATGGGCAATTAAAAAAAGTACTTGTTTTTATAACTTTTTACTCTTTGGATGACTGTGGGCACTTAAATGCCTTTTCAGATAGTCTATCATTATTTCAGTCCTGATGTCTGTGTTTATTTTGTCTTGGTTCCATCAGCTGGGATAATAGCAAGATCCATCTTTAGAGACTAAGGAAGACAAAAACAATTTGACACTAGCATCATGCTCTGACAAATCTGAACCCTGCCAGTTGTGAAGGCAGATTGTCTGATCTACTTTACACTGTCTGAGAGATGGAAAGGTTACTAAACATCTCCCCCATTAAGAAAAAGATCAAAGGCAAGTCTCTGCATTTGGAGTTTGGAGTTTCTTCTGCTTTATACAACAATCAGTGAAATGTTTGTCCTGGGTATTTGCTGATTCCTGGAATAGCTGGGGGTACAAAGCATTTGAAATTTTTATGTATGGGAACATGGTGACTCCTTGCTAAAGTTTCTGAGATGATCGCCATAACTAATAAGATTTACCACAGTTGGGTTGTGTAGGTATTGAGTTCAGCTCAATAGTGATCAGTTTTAATGAAGACTAAAGAGTTTCTAGCTCTTAATTTTGTACATGATTGCTAGGAAATTTTACTTTCATGTAAATGGTCTCATGATGTTTGTTTCTTTTGAGAAAGTTATTTTTGGGTTTCTGGAAATTTTAAATGTCAGTGGTTCTCTGTGCCTTACAAAAGTTCATTGTAATACATAAAGCATTTTGAAAGAAATTTTATCCTATGCTACTGCCATTCATGTGCTTTAAAGGATGTAAGTACAGTTTTGTGGTAGATTGTGGTACAGTTTTCAGAATTGCAAAGGAATTTTCTTATTAAATTTTCTAATTTGATATTAATTTACTTCTCCTAATTTCACAATTTTATTTTGATTTTCCTTTGTCATAAAGGAATTTTTATCTTCCTAACATCTACATGTTTCACTTGTTCTTATCCTTGATCTGGCCAGAAAGTTATAGGTGGAAAAATTCGCAGCAGAGATTGTTCTTTGTATCCGGTGAGACACTGCAGTGTTGTGCTAGAAACATTTTGCTAAGGTGAGACTTTGATGCTGCTCCCTTCCACTTTGCTCCACAGAGGAGTCAAAGATCTTGCACTGACCTGCAGACATCTGGGAAGTAACAGTGCTCTCCTAGATTTAAGCCTCTCTTTCTGTTTAAAATAATATTAATTAATAACAAGTCAACTAACAGCCCCACAGTAATATAGAAGGATTTATAGAAAAAGAAAGTAGCAGAGCTCCCTGGGGTTGATACTTTTGCTGTAGGAGATTGCTACTGTTCTATAGGGTGACACTTAGTAAGACAAAAAATATTTTGTTGCACTAGACCCCTGAGAAAGAATTTAAGTTTCTTACAAGGCGGTGGGAGAAGTTTGAGACGCAGTGCTATAAAATGTCTTTTTCTTGTTCCTCTACTAGAATACAAAAATCTCTGCATTCAGGAGAAGTGCTAAGAACAGCTTCTACAGAGAGGCAAGTGCAAGTAGTGCCTGCATAAACCTTCATCTGAACAGGGCAATGGGAAATTGTCTCTCGTTGCACACAGGTGGGTAATATCAGAGCTTCAAAAGCCAAGTGAAGGAAGACAACAAAATGTGGTAACCAGGGGTAGTCAGGGTAGGTGTCCCAGGAGTTTGTCCCTTCTCTTCTGATTCTGCAGTAGCACCCTACTGCAGAATCAGAAAAGAAGGGACAAACTCCAGGGTCTCACTGAAAACCTACGACTAAAGAGTACCACCTTCACAGGAACAATCTGACTCTGCAGTGCTGCTGTCTGGTCCAGAGAACAAGCAGACTGATGATTTTGCATTGATTTTCCAGAAGCCTTTGATTCAGGAATGTGTAGAGTAATGTAATTGTTGTGTGTTCTTATAATTCCTCTATAGAGTTTTTTCAAGCCCAAATGTATGTGCCAATGAGACAGCCTCTGAATCTGAGACTATAATAAATATCCAAGAAGTGATTGAACTTCTTTTCTATGAGGTGAGAAATTGGTGCTTTTTAATTTGTAAGTTTATCTCTTGCTTTCATTTTTTTCAAACTCATTGGTAGAAACCATACATTTTCTGTACTAAACCACTATTTTGAAAGCCTGTTTAATTTAGGCAGAGCTTTGTGCACATATGGAAGTAACTGAGTGACAAGAGGTTGTTTACAAAGGGTGGAGTAGCCTCTTTTCAAGAGGCTACTCCAAATTTTTCTAAGGTTTTAAAGATTTCTGCCTCTTGTACATGCTATATATATGCAACTATAAAATATACTCACTATAATGCCCAGCTGTATAAGCAAGAATTTTGAGAGGGCCCTTAGTACTGGGTTACTCAGCAAATGTTCTGCAGTGTTACAGCAGCTGCTGGGATTTAGTTTCCTTGGTATGCTGCTTTTAGGACTGCCCATCAAATATGTTCATTGTCCTCTTTGAAGGACAATGCAAGCCATGCAAGATGCAAAACACTTCTTACTGCCAAGGGCCTTTTTATTTCTTAGTGCATTTCTTCTTTAAAAAGTACCTGCCTGACACACAGAATCTCCTTGTTTGTATTGATGTAGCACCCAGAAGTTTCACAAGAGCCCAAGACCTCCACGTGAATGGTGCCATCTTTGCAACATAGGCTCTGTGGAAGAATGGGAATAGGTAGACACAGAGATGTGGGAATTAATCTCTAGGAAGATAATTTGTGATGGCTTTTACTGCTGGTGGGATCTACACTGGCTGTTGACTTCTTGCTCTCCATTGTTTCAACTCCCAAAGCAGAAGGTTAGGCTGTTATTCTAACTTACAGTACAGCTGGTCCCCATATATCAGTGTGTTACTGAAATACCAGGGTACTAATGATATGTGACACCAGTGGAAAACAAGAAAGCTGAGGCCAGCATTTTTGGCATATCTTTTGCTACTATGTCGTTTGGAAGAACAGCCGGTGAATGAATTGACTTGTGATTTGATTTGCTTACTGTAAGTCCACATCTCCCAAGTTTTAGAATTCTGTTATATGTGAGAGGAAATTGGTGCAGGATTCGTGGCTTGTCTCCCTCTCTCGTTAGTTTTGTACACTGAGAAGTTACAAGCCAGCTTCCACTCATTTTATCTAACTCTCATTGAGTCAGCGATAATAGGAGAAGAAGAGCATGCATCAAAACAAAAGCTGTATCCTACAAGTGTTCCTGCTTGTACGCTGGCTTTTAGGTAGATTTGGGTATCCAGATTGAAAAACCTTCTGCATCAATTGTCTTCTGTGTAGAGGAAGCACAAATGCAATCAGAAGGTCTGGTGTGAAAAAAAAGAAGGAAAACAGGGGAGCCTTTCTTCTCATTACACAGACAGGTTTTTCTTAAAAGTCATGCAAGTTAAAATAAATACCACAGCACATAAGGCAGCACACAGAAAAATGAATCGGTGAACTACAGCACGTGTGCAGCAGCAGCACTGCATTCCTGTCATCACACATTCCCAAAGCATAACACTGAGAGAAATATGATCTGAAACTAGTTTAAGAGGTGCTGTAAGTAAGCCAGGATTACTACCATGGTATAACACAACCTGATAGCAAGACTGAAGACTTGCTTGTGATACGCTTTGAAACATTTTTATATTTGGAAATTTTTTCACTTACACCTTTGCCCTTGGGATTTTTTTTCTTTCCCTTTCTGGTGGAGTTTCTCAAATGTTTTCTTAAAGAAGAGAGTTGTCTGGGCAAGCCCAACTTTTCCCTTGCCAATAAATCCATCAAGAAAGGCTGCCTCTTATTGTGACCTGGACCACAAGCATGGATTACAATTACTTAGCTTCTCTTGCATATTTGAATAACAACAAGTACTAGTGAGAGGTTACAAATTAATAGTGTTACTGTCAGAAGTCTAAGAACTGATGTGAAAGGGTGTGAGTGAGTTTTCTGGTTTGTTCTTGCTAGTATATCTGATTGCAAATATCTGGAAGAGAAAAGTAGTGCTTCCTACAGACAAAGACAATTATGGTGTATTGCTAGACTGCCTTAACCCATAAAGGATTGCTTAAAAACATGTCTTTTAGAATCTGAGTTCTTAACCTTTGTTAATAGAGAGATTAAAGAATCCACACATGAAAATGGTGAGTTTATGACATGGAAAACTTTCTTCTTCATATATTTAGAATGTTAGAGATGGCAGTGTATTTTCTCCGGAACTCTATTATGCAGAGCTGTAAATCTAATAAACCTATAGATTACCAAGGCCTGTGAGGTTATACATGAGCTTGGCGTTTTTCACAAGTTCATAATTGCATTTTTCCCTCCTCACACTCCATTTTTCCTCCTGCTCCTCTGCTTTACAACGGTTTGTACTACAGGCTTTTTTTCCCCACTTTATTTTTTGTTTATTCCTTTCCTCTCTCTGTGTCCTACTTTCAAAAAACCTGCAATTCCTTCCCAGAATCTCACAGCATCCTATCTCCCCCTTTTAGAATGTTAGAGAATGAGATGGTTTTGTTTGCATAGGCCACAGAAGGGCCCTCTGCTCCCTGTTTTACCTGGCTGCCTGTGACTGTGGCCTTCCTTAGTGCAAAGTCTCCCATGTGTCCCAGTATTACCAATGTTATTTGTAGTGTTTGTTTCTGAAGCTGGGCAGGGGGAAAGGACCCCTATCATAGACCTGCAGTGTGATGCCAAAAAAATCTGTGTGGCACTTGGCTTCTTGGGAGTGTTAGCTCCTCCAATGGTGTTGGGTGCTTGTCAGACACCAGCTCAGCTGACAGTAATAAAATGAAGCCCTTCTAATTTCCTCTGTGAGGCAGTCAGATCAGGCTGTTTGCAGCAGGCAAGGTACTGACTGGCTTGAATGTATAGTTTGAGAGAAAATTATTTTAGAGGTGTATCTTGTCTTATTGAAGAGGGGGATTGCTTTCCTCCTTGCATGTCCTATTATTTTGCCTTCAGTATTTGGCTTCTGTGCTTATTTAATTTGAAAAACCTTGTGCAGTCAGTCCCCAAGCCAAGGAAGTAGCTAAGGCAGTAACACCAGCCCACCCTCTTACTGAAGCCTGCTGCTGTCCCTATGGAAACTTGTTTGTCATAGGGAGGAAGAAAAAAGTAGTCCCAGCTGAAACTTGAAATACCACATTACATGAGAGAAATTAACATATACGTACAAGCATGCATATGCATACACATGCAGAGAAATATATATACAGCTCACCATATTGTACTCTGCTACAAAATTATTTTTCAGATAAGGAAAAGTAAACCTTGAAATAGGAGCTGAGATCCCAAAGTTTTAACAGTGCATTTGCCACTGATTATCTACAGTTTTTAGGACAAGTTATGTCATTTTCTTTTATATGTTTTCCATCTACAGAATGGGAACAGGCCTGCTCAGCAACTAGTACGTGTCTATAAAGATCACATGCAATAAATATTCTTAGTAATATTTGTTTTCTCACTTTTTAAAAGATAAAACATATTTTCAGAAGCAAAGATTTTGAATTGTTTCTCCAAAAGACTTCAGGCTCCTTATGAACTTGGACTAAAGAAGGATTGTGATTGAACATATAAGAATCCTTTGTAATGTCTGATATGGAACTAAGCTTCTTTTTTTTGAAATTCATAATGCTAAATCTATACTTTTGAAATGGCTACTATTATATTGCCAATTCCTGATAAGGAATTGTTAGGTTATGAGGCAGGCAGGATGCCTAATTTTTGTTTAGTTCAGACCTTTTCCCCAAGATCTCTATGGTCTATTTAGCCAAGCATCACCTCTCCCTCTAGTAATGCAAGATAGAGATGGTTCCTGCTGGACTTCAAATACCAAATTATAAAAATGAATGCTTTATCTGATTCTCAATAAAAAGCTTCTGAGTTTAACCTTAACCTTATTAAACAAAAAATGCCCCCCAAAACCAATAAAAAATCAAAACCCAAAACAAAACCCGCTCCAAACAATTATGGATGAATAAAAAAACCCCAAAACCACAAGCTTTGCCATCATCTCAATTTTTCTCATAACTACCATAAGTGTTCAGATTCCCATTAGTATAATTCATGCCTGGAAGAAGAATTTCTCCTTACTTCTAGCAAGCTCTATTAGACAATTTCCATGCTGAGAGTCTTTTCCTTACTCTGCTCTGACATAGCCATATGAATCCAGAAATTTATTTTCCTTCATTAAAAAAAAAAAAAGTAAACTTAAATGTCTCAGAATAAAATGTTTTGGATTTGTTTGGGGTTTTTTTGGTTGTTTTTTTTTTTTTTTTTAAAGCTCTCAAATTTTAGCTTTCAGATCACATGAAGAAAATAGTTTTATTTCAGTTTGGCCACTGAAGCAAAAAAATCAATTACACTCACAGTTCTAGCTCTTATTCCAAAGAAAACAGCCAAAACTTAAACTTGGTCTTTAATTATATATTTGATTCATCCCAGTAACAACACTTGACTTCAAACAATTCAAGAGCAGGAGGAAACTTGCTCTGAATTCCTCTCTTCAAAGAGGAGTACTCTTTCAGATACCATGTCAGAAGACTTTAAGCTGAAACCTAACAAGATAACTGTGAGAAGACTTGATAAAAGGAACTTTAGGTGACCACAGGAACAACATCTCAATACTGAGATGTTTTAAAATTGTTTTAAAACAGATCTCCCCACATGTGGGAAGGGGAAATTGATCTTGCCAGATGGTCAAACCATCAGTTGCTTATTTCCCTCATTCTCTTTTCTTTTCATAGTTCTAGGAGCAAATTATTATTCATTTAAAATTACCACACAATGAAAATGGGTCATTATCTGCACCCAAAACCATGAACCAGTCTAATTCCTACAACTGATAAGTAGACGATACCTGTGTTAATTATATGTACCATACCACTCTTGTGACAATTCATGGAAGTGTACAAATTAAGTCAATTAAAGCCACTTGAAAGATTTCTGTGCACTGTCACCAGTTCATTTGTGCACAGCAAACTGCTTGAAAAGAATTGGGATGTGTGCTTCATCTGACACTTGGAGAGCCATCCCATCTTTTTTTATTTTATACTTGTTAAAATATTTTAGATAGGAATAATTATACAAAAAGCCACTGTAAAGATCACTGTGTTTGTTGTCGTGTTTGCCTGTGTGTCCTGCTTTGTTCTGTCTTTCTACTTCTTGACCTCATTTTTCCTCCTTGTTGCTGATTCCTGTTTGTCTCTTGTCTCATGTCGTCTTTTAATGGAACAGATTGATATCTAGGGCTGTGTCTAGACTAGGAGAGAAGTTGAGTTTAGTTCAGCAAGAAGTTGAAGCTAGCTGGCCAACTAAATCCAACCACTTCTTGGCTGCTGGAAAGGCAGAGCCATCATTCATTCAATGTTCAGATAGTGCAATGTGAATTTATGCTCCTATATAGAATTTAATTTGCTTCTACATCTGGTAAAATAGGTACGTTTTTTAGGTTTGACTTATCTAAGTAGTTCTATCCCAACCTCAGCCTTCAAGGAGAAAAATGGAATGATTCTAAAAGTTCTTATGGCTTTTCTGGTCTGAGGGTGAAAACATGCTCTATTATAAGCTTTGCGTAGGTTGATGAGTAAATTGCTAGATGAGTAAGTTTCATGATGGAAAATCTTATGTTTTTACTAGAAGAGCTCTAGGCCATCTTTTTTCTCATCTTAACTTTTTCCTGTTGCTACCAGTATACAAAGCATCAGTGGAAACATGTCTTTCCTGATAGCTTTTCACAGTTGGAAAAAGATGAGGCTGAATGAGAAAGAACCCCATAGCATTTAGCTTTCAACTTTCTTGCTGAGTTTCATTAACGTATGTTCTATTCATATGAAAGGGACTGGATATGAGCCCCTGAATAATTCTATGGTGTGTGTGCTGCCTGCAGTAGCACAGCCAGGTGGGCTGAGGTGGCTGCTGAAGTGACTCACCCATAGCCATGCAGCAAGGCAGCTAAGGGATAATATCCCATGGTCCACTAGCTTTGGTATTTAGTTCGTTCACTGATGGTCATCCTTTTACTGGTTCACCACTATTGAAAATTGCCAGTTACAAAATTAGTCCTCTGTTTTTCCATTCTCTTAGAAATATGACACAAACCACTGTAAGAAGGATTAATTATAAAAATGTAAATATGTAAGTAATTTAACTAAGCTGCAAAAGCAACATTTTCAATGTTGCAAAAGCAACATTTTCACCCTTATCAATGGGGACAACTGCATTGCAGTTGTCCCCATTGATAAGGGTGGCAGCACCTGACACCGGGCGTGCTCAGAGCTGTCTTGCAGAGGAGGAACCGCGTCCCTTTGCACAGTTCTGGTTAAGTGGAGTTCATAAAATGCCGGGGTGGCCAGGCCCCACTCAAGAGTGTGCCCTGGGAGTAGATGCGTGAGCCACTGTGAGAGGGTGGGCAACCCCCTTCCCGCCAGTGAGGGGGGCAGCCCGGGTGTCCTGGATACCCTTGTGGAGGATGGTGGGTTTTCAATGTGGCGGTGTGGCTGACTTGGCCCTCCTGGCGAGAGCCGCTTCTTCAGGCGCCGGTGGGGAAAGGTGGCGGAGGATGCGTGGATGAACCCCGCAGGCTCTGCGCAGGGCTGCCCCGGGGATGGCACATCTGTCCCGGCGCCCTTCCCTCGCTTTTGTCAGTCCATTCGCCCCGCGGCTGGCCCGGGACGGCAGCGTTGCCCGAAGGGGCCGATGGCCGGGCCCGGCCCGCAAGGCCGCCCTGCCCGCCGCTCTCCCTGCCCGCTGGCCGCAGCCCGGCGGTGCGGGGTGCCCAGCGCTTGGTACCCGGCCCCGGCGCTCCGCGGTCACTGCCACCGCCAGGAAGGAAGGGAGGAAGGACAGACTGACGGACGGAAAGGAGGCGGAGCGGGCGGGAGGGGCCGGGTCCCTGCCGCGCACGGGGTTTTGTAGCGGGCGCCTGCGAGCCGGTGCCGCGCGGGGGAGCGCGGAGCCCGGCGGGACTAGCGCGGCTCCGGCGGGAGTGGCATGAGCCCGGGCGGCGGCGTGGCGCCCGGCGCTCCGGCAGCGGCTGCTCTTTGCGCGGCGAGGCGGAGGGCAGGCGGCGGGCGGGCCGGGCAGGCGGGCGGAGCGGCCGGCGGCCTCCCCCCCCGCGCCGGCCCTCCCTAGCGCGGAGCCGGCGGCGATCCGGCCCCGGGGACAGGCGGGCGGGAGGCGCCGACCATGGCGAGGAGCGGCGCTACCGGGGGCCGTGAGCCGCTGCCGGCCGCCCGGGCGCCGCGGGCCTGAGGAGGAAGGAGGCGGCGGTGCCGGCGGGTGGGGGGTGGGGGGGTCGCGGCTGCATCCGCTGGTCCCGCGGCCGAGAGAGGCGTCTGTGGGCCCTCCCTCATCTCCTCTCCCTCCTCCTTCTCCTCCCGCCGCTCCTCCCGCCTCGCCGGGAGCTGCCGCCTCCTCCCCAGCGCCGGGCGCGCCGCGGTCGGGGTCGCAGCCGGCGGCCGCGGGATTTTCCTCGTTTGTTTGGGCCTTTTGTGTCGGGGCTCACAGTTGGCTAAGCACGGCCGGGCTGAATTGGGCCATTGTTCGGGACCCCCGAGCTCCCACGCTGCACATCTCTCGTCCCCAGCCCCCCTCAAGCTCCCCCTCCCCCCCACTCCTTTTTTTGCCTGAGAAGCCACATAACGTGCCTTTCCTCCACGCAAATCTGGGAGCTATAAGCCGGACCGATTGCAAATGAAGTGTAATGCATTGTGGGACGTGTGTAAAATTGGATCATTCGAGGGAGAAAAAAAAAAAAAAGGAAGGGACCTGCGGCTGGCGCCCTAGAAGAGGGAGCGGCGAGATGCGCGCAGGTTGCGCCCCGGCGGTGCCCGCGCTAGGCTGATGCCCGTCAGCGCGCACCCCTGACCCATGCTGCGGCGGGAGGAGTAGGCTCGGGCATCCTCAGGATGAAGAAGACGCGGAGTACGACCTTGCGGCGGGCCTGGCCTAGCTCCGACTTCTCCGACCGGGCCTCAGACCGCATGAGGTCCCGCAGCGAGAAGGACTACCGACTGCACAAGCACTTCCCCCCAGCTTTTATTTCCCAGACATCACGGGGCTACATGACATCAGGTTTGTAACATAATTTGTGTATGCGAGAGAGCTTTATTGCGAGGCTGCTTCGGGATGTGTGTTTGGCTGGCAAGGATGTGTTGGTGGGTACGGAGGGGAGCCTGCTATCGGGAGGCTGAGTTGTTAGGAATAATGAAAAAAAAAAAAAAAGCATACATCCACCATTTTGTACCTCTGCAAGATTCACAGCGGTGTCCTCGCAATATGGTGTTTAAAATCTATTAGTCTAGTGAAATAAAATGTATGAGAAATACGGTTGCATCTCTGTTGCGGAAGAGCAGACAAAAATGACTGAATGTGCAGAGCATGGAGCCCTTTGCGCCTTTTGTGCGTAAAAGCATGTGCTGGATATTTACTGCTCTCCCACACATTTCTCTTAAAATGCAGTTAACTCTAGTTAACTGATGGGTTTTTGTGTTTTTCCATTTTGGAAAGGAAAAGGGTTACTTGTGGTTGCAAATGCAGTTGTCTTGTTACAGTCTCTCAGGCTTTCAGCTGCATGTTTCTGCAATGGCAAGGCATGTGTTGGTGAAAATGACTGTAAACACATTTGCATTTGTTTCTTGAGGTGTAGAAGGAGACCAGACCTCTGTATGTGGTGGAACACACACGTGCATGTATATTCATTTGTCAGTGGCTTTCAGGGAAGGCCGTAGGGAAATAATGGACACTGCACCAACATGTTTGTGCATGGGAAAGAGAAAGCACAAACAAAACAAAAAACAGCGCAGGGAAAGGCAGGCATCAGGGAGAGGCTTGGCCTCCGATGGAGTGCTGGTAAGATTTTGGAAAGCCTCACTACTATTTGTAGAATCTGCTCCATCCAGAAATGCATCTTAATGGCCTTGGAATCAAGGCATTTCATAAACACCCAAAAGACGACTTAGGAAAATGCTGATGGGGAGGGGGCTGGGGGCAGAAAATCCTGGAAACGTCCTTTGTTGTTTTGCTGCCTGTTTATTGTGATGATAGGACATAATGTTTCATTATTATGATGGCAAATGCCAATTTATCACAAAGGCACGTTTCTCCCTCTGAGGCACAATTTAGGTTGAGTAGGCAGATTCCTTGAAAGGAGAAAACTAAGGTATTTATAATGCATTACTGAAAACGGCTCCAGCCCCGTACTGCTGTCCCCTCCTGCCCCATTTCTGCTGCAAAGGTTGAGCCCAAGATTGTGGTTTTCAGTTACATGCTCACTATCCTGTCTCTGGCCCTAATAAACATATCTCTTTAGTCAGGATTGGTTTTTCATGTTTTAAAAGTGCCTTGTGACTGTGGTTTTTTTTTTTCTTTAATGCCCAAATACAAGAAAATAATACTCATTTTATTGAAAAATCTGCCTGTGTAAGGGTATTGTGCCCATTTTGGCAATTGGTGCTCTGGTTCCTGGGAAGTCACATCGTGAGTGGAAACAACAAGGAAAATTTATGCTTGAGCAGCTGAAGAGGAGAATGGTTGTGTTGGTGGAGTGGTTGACTTGTTCCATTGGTGCTGCAGGACTTGAAAGTGTCTGGAAAGCTGAATCTGACAATACTGCAAAGATTTTTCTTGTTCTGGGTGAATGTCCTGGTATTCCCAGTGTAAGTTACCCTGTGTCAGATCTGTTGAAGTCAGTACTTTTTAGGCCCTTCTTTCAGTGTGGAAGCCCATATTTAAAAGAGAAGGAGCTCACGTGAGCGTTTTGTGCCAAGTGGTGTGGTTCTCGCTTGTTTTTAATTCTCCAGCAAAGTGCTCTGGCTCTGTGAAAGCTTCATGTTGGCAAGATTGGTACAAACCAACCAGACAGTCAAACACCAGCAATCTGCAGAATCAGATATGTCACCCTGCATTTGTTGGCAGATACCTGTGTCCTTGAGAGGTAGGAGGGGGCACAGAATTTTAATTTGCTATAGATATTTTAAAGTAATCTCCAGACCAAGAATACTTGTTTATAAATATAGAGGGTTGTGATTTCAATTGCAACAACTGAAGATAAGAACAAATGTCATGTTAAGTTTTACTGATTTGTTAAAGTTTTTGGAGGGAGAACACGTTGAAAATTAAAATCAGCAAATATTTGTTGGTTTTGTTCTTTTGGGTTTTTTTTTGTTGTTGTTGGTTTTTCAACCTTAACAACAGCTTGTTAGGCTTTTATCTGAAAATGTAATAGTTCTCTCATAATGGATAGTTGCCACATTTCATTTTTTTTAAAGGGTTGTTGTCCACTGCCCTTCCAAATACTAGTTTTGGGAGGAATACCTACAGTGTCTAAACACTTCTCACTATTTGAAGGAAACTCTATTCCTTGCAGGAAATTTGTAGGAAGTCCACTGGTGTAAAAATTGTGAGGATCAGGAATACAAATACTTTCTTTGTCACCCAGAGTGTTGTAGGGGAGAGAGTGTCCTGAAACACATGGGCTTTTCAGAGGGCTGCATTCTGTTTATCCAACCATTTAACCTCATCACCATTAACATTGTTGTGGTTATCTTTTAATTAAATGCCTCATTGTTTGGAATGGGGGTGGAGGGTGGGAAAGAAACCTTGGGGTTTTGCCTCAATTACTCTGCTTGGGGAAATATGGAAATGCATACAATCAAACAACCTTCAGTAAGATGCTAAAAAGCTTGAAATGTTAATATTCAAGTATGCCTGAATTGAATGGAGAAGCTATATATATTTCTTTCAGCACAGAGAAATACTGAGTAATGGTGCAGCAGTCAATGCCATGGTGTTTTGGATGAGGAAAATACAGTCCCTAAGCAGATCCATGTTTATAATGGAAGTGCAAACCTCATGCTACAGTGGTGAAGCACATCTGATTTTAAGCAGCCTTTTCAGTAAAACTGAGTAAGGAGCAGTTTGATATTTGCTTGATTTGAAGCAGCATTGGTGGCTGGCCAGTCACATTTTCAATACTCGGGGAACAAACTGCCCATAATTATAGAAAATTGATGCAGATGCAATTCATATGAAATCTAAAGATTGTTTGACAGATGAATGGAGATGGAAGTAAGGAGGGAAAAAAGCAGACAATTTAGAAAATCACACATTTTTGCTTCTGAATAATCTCTTGATACGTGCTATTAAATAGGCTGTACTCCAGGGTTTCTTTAGGCCTCCTAGCAACCACTAGGTTCAAAGGCCATGCAAGGAGTTCATTGTTCATGCAGAATATTAATTTCCCAGTGGAGGACTGTCTTGGAGAAAAAACACTGAAAAAGAAAATTACAACAATGTAGAGCTTCGACCTTGTTTGAGAAGAGAGGATGAAAGTTTGAATCCAATACAATTCATATACATGTATACAGTACCTCTTACTGAAAAGGGGGAAATATACTTTAAGTTTGTGATGTATTGCTGCTTAATTAAAGGGAAAAGAAAGAAATTGTATGCAACTGCCAATGCAACTTTGGTGATCTCCAAATAGTTAAATGAAATTATATATCTAGCTTTTCAAATATTGGAAGCTTCTTGCCTTTTTTTTTTTTTCCTTCTAAATACGAAAGCAAGTCCTGGATTTTGTTTTAGCAGAGAGAGGAGCTGCACCCTGTGATGGACCCAGCCATTAAATATTACTGGAACTGAGTAATGCTCTTGAAAGAAAAAAACTTTTCCTGCAGCCTTCTTAATTTACTTTGATTGACAACTTTTGTGTTGGAGGTAGCAGGCCAGTTTGAGATGGAGGTGGTCTAGGGTCACAGCCATAGCATGAAGGAATTTCTGAAGAGCTTTCTGCAATGGTAAAAACTAATTCCAGAGCATGGTTGTTGGGAGGCTACCTTTGAAAAGTGCGCAGTTATTTTACTGCTCTTTGCTTTACATTTTCCTTGCAGAGGTTTCAGTCCTTCAAAGTTGAAGAGTAAAATTCAGTCTCGTCTGCTGTTACTGGAGTTTGATTACCAAGTTCAAGTAGAAGGGAAAGGAGAGAAGTATGTAACCCTGCTATCCAACTGATGGTATCTGTATGCAAATTAAAATTTGTAGGAGGAAAAGGTAACCTCATTCTCTCTTTCAGGAATGTTTGATGAAAGGTCTAGGACAAACTCTTCAAGCTCATTGAAGAGTAAGAAAGATCCTGGGAGTCATCTGAGCAAATTTGAGAGTCCTGAGTTTTTGTTTTGTTTTGTTTTAAGCTTGAACCTGTAAGTCTAAAGATTAATATTTGGAGATAATTACACGTGAGTTGAAGAACTCAGTTTAACGTAATTGAGAAGGGCCAGATACACACAAAGCTCATTCAGTTCTCCTGTCCTTTGATTCATTTATCTAAAGGAATATGTTGTAGCTTGAAAGCAGCTGTATTGTAATTAATATTTAATGGAATAATCAGTATTGCATCACCTTCTTTTTTTTAAATGTTGTATTAAGAAACAGCTTCCCATATATCTACTTAACAGTAATGTGATCTTTTTGCTTCCCTGAATTCTGAGTAGTTTTGTGTTGTTTTAGGCCAAACTCTTTGCTGGGACAAAACCTGAGAGTGTAGGGGTGTCGGTGGCTAGTAGGACCAGCTTTACCTTCTGGATCCTAATCTGTCTCTTTTGCTTCAGTCTGTGGTGAACTGGTGAACCCTGAGATGGTCACTCTGTTCAGTTAGTTCAGGGGCTGTGTCTGCTTTATTGCTTGGGAGGTTGCTACTGGGCTCACTGTGTCTTTCCAGTCCCTTTTGGTTTCTGTGGCATCTACTTACCGTAACAGAGAATTAGGAACTTTCACTGCATCCTGATATGGGGGAAGGATCTAAGTGTGCTGTGTCTTCAGACCACAAACTTGGTTCAAGTTCATGGGCCAGTCATTTTTGCACAGTTTCCACTTCATTTTGTTTTCTCCCTGGTTTCTTGCCTTAAAGAATACAAAAGACAAGCTCTTCTCTCCTGTAGAGCCCTGGTTTTTGTTCCTGTGGCTGTATGTGTGGTATTAACTCGCACAGAATGCTGTGCCCATGCCTGTGTATTACGACACGTGTATGCCTGGTCCTTGCTCACCAGGTGTGTGAGTGCTGTGCCCATGCCTGTGTGTTATGACACGTGTATGCCTGGTCCTTGCTCACCAGGTGTGTGAGTGCTGTGCCCATGCCTGTGTGTTATGACACGTGTATGCCTGGTCCTTGCTCACCAGGTACCAAGACATTTTCTGCATGCCCCTGAGCTCACTTTTAGACCGAGCTGTGGGCAGTGTCCTGACCAAACTGTAGTTGAGTACCTGTTACTCTTCCTGGCTATTGTGACCTGTGAGTGTGGGGATCTAGAGTGTCTCTTTTCTTCATGGCATTAGAAGTAAAATCAATGAGGAATGAATATAACAAAAAGAGAGAAGACTGTGTGTGTGCCTATCTTACCTAGACCTGTTCATGTTTCTGTCTCAGTTCAAAGCACTCATCTCTGCAGGGCTAAGTTCCAGGTTATTTTTCCTTCCTAGCCCCTTGCTCTTGCTTGCATTCAAAATCTCCACATTCTCTCAGCTGGCTTACTTGGACCTTTGGCCAGGTTGGGGGGCACAGAGATATTCCAGGATCAAGTCACCAAAGGCTGTCATTGACATTTGTATTGGAGTGTCAGTCTGCATCTGAATACATTTCTAGTTGTGTTTTCTGGTAAATCTGTGACTGAAGTAATTTTTCTATATGCACATTAGGTATCATGATAGACTACTGAAGATACAGGAAGCTCCTCTTTCAAGAGTAGACAAAGGTTCAGAACAAACACAGTACTGATTCATCACGAATAGCTCCCAGTCTTTCACAGGTGTGGAGGTTATACCCTGTTGGCAACAGTTGATGAACCTGAAGGGTGTTGAATATCTTGCCATTTTGGAATTGAATAGCAGCCACATCTTTGCAAAATGCATTATTTGTTGGAGGGGGCTGAAATGTGAGGATTCTGCAGATCACCTTGGGTTAGCCTGATAACCTGCTCAGCTGTGAGCAACAATAGGCCTTCATTTGTATGCTGGAGAGTTCATCCCAGAGTAAACTACTATCTTTGTAACATTCTTTGCCCAGTTTAAAGACATATAACTACCATCAGAAGACCAGAAAGGTTCTATTTTGCTAAGCATGTTGTAGAAATCCTCCAAAAATTGGGGGTTTCTTTTCAGTTTTCTGGAAGCATGACTCTGCTTTATATCCCATAGCAGGTTGTAAAATATCTCTCTGAACCGCACTAAAACAGAATCAAATCCAAATTCTGGGCCATGACTCAAGTAAAGCAGTGCTGAAAAAAATTGCAGGTACAGTTACTCTTGGATCCCCCTAAGCATGCTTTTACGTAGTTGGAATTGGCCAGACAGTATCAGTCATGACCAAAAATTGTCAGCTAAGTTAAAGCTTATGTAAGAATTGCTAAATAACACAATGATATTTGGGTTTTTGCCTTGAAAAACATTATACTTTCCATTGGTGTTAATGACAAAACTACCATTAAATTACCAAAACTGGATATCTGATGGTTTTGGTTTTGGTGGTGTAGATGTAAATCTTCACTTAGAACTATAGATTGCCCCTTGTAAGAAGTAACTAATTAATGCTTCATGCAATTCTGTCCAGCCATTGGGTTTAGTTTTTATCAGAAGAGGGGAAAAAGGGTAGTGACCATTGAAACTGAGACTTGAGTGCCTGAACTTAAACTGAACACTTTCATTTATAGTTCTTTTTTTCTAGATTAGTTAGCTAGGACAGGAAGCAGAAACAAGGGTTAAAAGCTTTTCTACAAGTCTCAGGAAATTGTCTTTCTGTACTTGTTCTTGCAGAATTTTTGGTATCAAGGCCAGTAGCAACCAGAGTAGTCCTAGGGAAAATGCTTGAATTTTGAAGTTGCAAAAATTTCCCTAACCAGAATTTGTTGCTCCCAAGTGATTGCCTGTAGCTATGAAAGGGTATGAAAGTTGTTTATAGCTACTGGCTTCCTTTTTTCAGCATATTTTATTGAGTTGGCTGCTCTACTGATGCTGTTTTGTATCTCGCTCTCGGATGACATATAGGTGCTGGAATTATCTTGCTCAAATTGCCTGTGGAGGGGGGTGGGAAAAAAGAAAGACCTGGCTTTACCGCAAGTATATTTGGGTGTGCAGCATGATGGAGTGGGTAGAGCAGTCTAGTTTAGACAGAATCCTGATCTGTATTGGTAGCTTTTAAACAGGCTGCAAAAGGTAACCGAAACAAGAAAACTCAATTTTTAACAGGCTTGAATTCGTTATAAAGAGGATAGCAACTTTCCCTTTTCCTTCCCTCAAAGAGAGATTAAAATCACTGGGTTTGAAAGTTAGTAGGCGAGGGAGGTATTCCCAGTTGTATCAGTCATTGACTTTGTTTTCCTGGGTACTTTTAACTGTTTCTTCAGTTCTCTGTGCTTCCATTTCAATCAGTTCAGTAGGAGATTCTTATCCTTTGTTTTATACTGTAATATTGCCCATCACAAAAAAAGGATCCTTTCTCAACCCAGGCTTTGATTTGGTAATGGCAGGTAAGAACAGATATCCAGAAATAGGTGTGTTCAGTGTGAACATAGCAGTCCTCATTCTGCAAGTGAAATCCAGTGTTCAGATCAACACTGTGTTCTCAGAATTTTCCATCTCACTTCCTGCAAGCCAAAAGAGAAAGCCTTTTAATAATACCATCAGTAAATGATGTGAAGTGAGTGTTATTTGGTACTATTATCACTACTGCCTTGTCAACCAACTCCTCACAACCCAAAAAATTCTGTCTTTCATCAAATTGTAGATTATGTGATTCCTATAATTTTTTTAGTATATGTGCGTTTTCTTGTTGCTTCAGTGGGAAATACTATCTGCAGAAGATAGCTACAAATGCACAATTCACTAGAAGTTTTAAGTTGTGATATTGAAAAAACACATCTCAATGTTTTTATTGAATTTCATGAGGTGTAAAAGCACCAGAGTAAGAATGAAATTGAACTGCTTTTGTTTTGTGGACCTTATGTGGATATTTGGGTATTGTGAAAAAGAATGAAGGAAAAGTTGATCACATTTGTACTAGGTCTTTATATTTAACTAAAGGAGCAAGAAGAGAGACAGCCAAGGCATCTTGCCAGTCTTTCATTTCGTATCTGTCTTGCAAAGTTACCCCTAACTTTTGTTTCTTGTGATACATTGAAGATATAGGCAGTATAGTGTATTCAGCTTTCAGCTCTAAACAATTAAGCAGTAACTCCTTTTGTTTAGCAGCTTTTCTTTTCAAAAGTTGTCCAGATAACCTAGGTGAACTGTAGCTCTCTCTATTCCTATGCCTTACTTACCAGGGGGTTTATTTTGAAAAGCATGTCTAATGTGAGAGTAGAACAGGCCACAGATGCTACTTGTCATCTTCTCAAACATGATCAAGAGTGCAGGTGCAGTTTGGCTGGGATGCTGGAACTGAAGGAATATGAGAATGTCTTCTTGTGTTTGGGTGGTATCTGTCCTTACTGTGGTATTTGTGTCAATGAAGGATCTTGTGCACCCATTGTTGAGGTGCTAATAGTGATAAATCTGCATTTAGTGATCTCAAAACACCTTTTCTAGGTACCATTTCCTTTCCCAGTTTTATTGTTTAAAGAAAAAAACCAGAATGGCTCTTTATAGTGAATCTGACTTCCACATTTAGAGGCTTAGAGAGTATAATAGACAGTTCAGAAATACGGCCTGGAAAAGGCGAAGTTCAGTATGAAAGCTTAGTTCATCATAACACAGGAAGCTGTGCTGGGAGAGCCTAGATTGCATAAATTAGTTTCTTTGCCCATTTGTGTGCTTTCAATTTCCTCCATAATTTCTTATGAATTTCCTGTTGATGACCTGTGACCTAGTTTGTAGATGAACTTCTGACAGTATGTGATAATGTTGTAAATGCTATAAATTGGGCTGTTTATCCTGTAAGCCAGTAAAGATGATGTACTAAATTTCATTGTGATACTTAACTTTGCCTCTTAAATTTTCACAGCATTTTAGAGTGAGGTACCATTCTTCATTTTCATAGGACATTCTAAATTCTGCTGTTGGGAGAGTCTGCATTCTTCTTGGACCATACTGTGGCCTGTTTCACAAAATGTGAGCCTTAAACTAAATATTTTTTTAAACAGAGTGAAGCGTAAATCTTTTTCTACAAGGTTTTCCTCAGATTTGTGTGCATTTAGGTGTAATTACTGCATTGCTGGCTGGGTGACTAGAGTGGCCAGAAACTTAAGAGAAGTTGATGCCTGTAACATGAAGTTTGGAACAGCTGCAACTTCCACTTGTAAATTGGGCGTGTCTGCAGTACATCTCTTTTGAGACATGGAGGACAAATACCAGTGGCCATGGAAAGTTCACCCAAGGCCTGAGCAATCCCTCAGCCTCTGGTTTCAGGGCAGTTCCATGGATGAGGAGATGGAATTACAGGTGGGAGCAGATTGGCTGGCTGTTTGTGCACTGATGTCCTCGCTTTGCAATAGCCCAGTCAAAAATTATGAATAAAGGAAGTGAATCTTCAGGGAATATTTAGGGGTTGGTAATACGTTACAAATAGATTTTTAGTCTCTGCTTTCATTATGGATGGATGTAGTTACTTTTCTTTCTCTTTAGATACAAATTTTCCATAAGCAATAAATTTCAAGAGTGAAATTTAAAAATCTTATTTGCATGGGATGTCTGCATAGGAATGGATTTGACTGAAATGTTTTCACAGAACAGAGAAGCAAGAAACGTTTTTCTGCTTTTTTTTCCTTTAAGCTTTAGTGAAATCTCAGTTTCTGAACAACTTCTTCCAGTTTTGTTGGAAAAATATATAGCCATTCCTAAATGAAACATTTTGCATTTTTTGCTTATTGCTAAAATCATGAGACGTTTTCCTTTGAATCAATCTTAGGTTCAGTCTGTGTAATTATTTTAATTGCAGAAATATTCTTCAGTAACTATAGGTGTGAAATTCAGGCATATTTTAGAGACTTGACTTTAAAAATCACATTCTTAACTACCTCTTTTCACAAGAGGCTGGAATAGCTGTATGAGGTATTGTTTATATTAGAGCCACATACAATAACTTTTCCCCAGATGTGGTCAGCCATATTGCCTGTTGTGCAGCACAGTAAAATATGATTTATGTAAGTTTATTTAATTGGATCCGTGGCGAGCCTGTGCTCTCTCTGTGTGTGTGCTGGTGGCTCTACGTGAGAATGTACCCTAAGGCCCCAAGAGTCTGACTCTGTCCTTTAGTGGGAGAAGTGTACAAAGTTTTGCTTGACTGTTTAGATAGGAAACCTTAACACACAGCAGTGCTCCTTCCACGAACATTGCTTGTACCCATCTCTCTTGCACGTATTCTTTGCCTCCATAGGAGAATTGGAAAGGCTGACGAGGATGTAGCTGTAACTGCTGAGTAATTCTCCCTTTTAATTGGAGTCTGCCTTTGAATTAGGGCCACAGATTGGACAGCTAGGGAAACTGGGGCAGGTTTACCAGAAACAAGGGCGGGTATGACAGCAGAGCACAAAAAGAGGAGTCATGGGCAGAGCTACTGTTCTGCCAGAGAAGACTGATGTTCTTGTGTTCTGGTCATGAGAAGTATGTTTCACTTTTACCAGCTCACCCTTAGATTTCAATTTAAGTCCTTAAACTGGCTGTATTTAAATCAGGACCATTGGTCTTTCATTTGCATGTCTCTGAACTAATTTCAAAATTGATACAATATTTTTTCTGCCTACCAGATGATAATCTTGTTTGGTTTTCATCGCAGTGCTGATTGTTCCAAAGAGACCAACAGGCTCTACAATACAGCACACTTGGCTTTTGTGGTTATTCTTTTTTATCCTAACAGTGATCCCTTTTTCACATCCACAGCAGTGTACTTAAGTACAGTGAAGTGTTTCACTGTAGATTGCATTTATAGTTCAATTATGAAAAGGTAAATTAAAAGAGTTGAGGTAAAAAGCTCAACATGTGTGTGTCATCATAATTCATTCACTAATTAATGTTGCAGTTGAATAGGATAGTGTGGATCAAGCAGTGAGAAAGCATACAAAAGGGTATTGATACTGAATTTTAGTAGTGTGTTGGTGTCAAACCAAGCTTTGTCAGTACTAGGCATGTCAAAATTGTCTGACAGCACAGCTACCCATGGGAAGTGTCATTTTATCTCTAATAGCAAATTAGCTTCAAACCTGCTTCTCAGATCGGAGCATTTGACCTCTTATGTACTCCTGAAAGGATGGATACATGTATGTGATTGCTGTGCATAACTTTGGGAGGGCTATTTTGCTGTGGGGGACCAGCAAGGATAAAAAAAAACATCTGAAACCTGCTCTGGTATAATGTTGCCATTCAGTAGCAGTTTTGGATTATGTTTTTCCAGCAACAAGTAAGAACCTGAGAGTGGCTGTGCCACTCTGTGCTTTTAGACCTTGGTCTGTCTTGCCCACTCTGCTGTGTCCAACTATAACCACAAACAGGTATCTAAGGAAGTGGAAGGAGAAAGCAAGTGCATCTGGTGCTTCCCCCGATAGACTTCTCATCCTTTGCCAGTTGGTTCAGGCAATACAGTTTGTTTAGCAGTCCTCATGATGTTTTGCTTGCAGGTGCACCCTGTGATACCAGGCAGTGTGTTAGGGCAGTGACGACTGCTTGCCTTGCATGAAGGGAGCTGCACTGCGGCAGCCCCTAGTTGTGTGCATTGTCAGTACTAAACTAGCATTAGGTTTCATCCTCTTTTGCTGCTTTTCCTAAGAATGAGAAATATATGCATGTGAGAAGGAGGTTCTGACGTTCTTGGTATTTTTGGTGGCAGATCAGCTGTTAGGTCAAGAGGCAACATTAATCCTGTCTCCAAACAACATAGACATTGCAGATTCCTGTAACTTGGGTATTAATAGGATTCATGTCATCACACATTCTCTTCTGAAGTAATGAAAAAAGCATTTGTTAATTATTTCTGTAATTCCATTTATTCCTTTCACATAGTTTTCTTCTCTTAGTTCCTTCCTTTCCTTTCCCTCTGAATTCTGGGCCTCATGAGCCCTCTCATCTTGAAGGTGACATGCCTAGATGAAAGGCTTGCATTGAGCAGGAATTTCTTGTTGTATCAACTCTTGACATTCCAAAAATGTCAACTCCTGAATCAAATTGCAAGGAGGATCTAGTGCCAAGGCATTAGTTGTTTCCGAGTCTCCTGCTTATTGGTAAAGCGGAACTGCTGTTTCAAGACAGCCGTTGACCTGAGAAAAGGATGCAGAAGTGGGTCCTAATGTTTCATGTCTCCAAGGTATCCCTTTTCCTTATTTTGGAGGCATTGGCTGGCTCACAAGATTAATCTTGGTTCAGCTAATAGCTAAGGGCCATAACTTTATAGCATGGCTTCCTGAGCTTATGACACATTGGGTGTCTCCGTAAAAGTGCTGGTTTTTTGAAGAAGGCAAATGTTCAACACCTCTAAAGGCTGATGGACTTCAGGGATTTCAAAATTCACGTACCTGGATTTTCATATGGGCCTGAACTAACTCTATCCATGTGCTCAGTGGGTTGCCTTTAAAAACACTGGTGGAGTGTAGAGCTGAATACAGTCACCATTCTCTCTGCAGAGCTGCCTAAGCATCCATCAGAATTATGTTCCAAGCCCTGTCAGTTCATAGACCAGCATAACAGAAATATGGGTTCTGAAGTAAATTTCAGGTGTGTTGTGTGGAAGTGGATGGAGACAGCTCTGTGTGGTGATTCTTCCAGAGACTGTCTGTGAATGCACTGCACTTGGTCCAGCCCTCCCAAGAGATGCACTATGCACATTCAGTGATGCTTGCAGGAATCATCTTTTTGCTGTGTATGTGCAAAATAACTTCGCTGCATGTACTGAGTGCCATAATATATTCATACATGTTTATATAATTTTATTGTATACATTTATCTTTATATGTATGTTCTTTTTAAGACTGCTCTTTTTAATCTCCACCCTTCTTGTGAAGGTTTCTATGTATTACTTGTTAATGTAACATCAGAGCACAACCATTTAATATGTTTTACTTGAGGAGGCTGTGTTTTATACCAATATGAGTGTATTTTGTTTATGCTTTGTGTACAACTGCAGGTGTTTATTTAGATGTGCATGCTGTTAGTAATTGTAATTGATGTTGGAGATGTGTTTTCTAACAAGAGTAAAATATAAACATTGAAAAAAAAATGCAAATGGTAGAAAATATAGGATAGAAAACAGTAAATATGATAACAAGTGATGAAATTTTCATAATAGACTTCAGTTTTAAAAAAAATTGAGGAAATTCCTCTCAGCACTCTCCAAATTTGTCACTTGCTTTATTTGCAGAACTGTTCTTAAACACCATTGTATCACTGAGATTGTCACAGGCCATTGACTTTCATCCGCTCCAGTCCATGATCCAATCTGTCTAGTGGGTGCTTAATCAGAGTACCTCCAAAGTCCATGCTTTTAGGGTCTGAAGCTACTATTCCACCTTAAAAAAATAGTATTTTAAACTCTAGTGCACAATGAAAGCATATTAAATGTCATTTGCATGATTTGAAACCTTTTTTTGTAAATATTTGAAAAAAAGTATGTGCTTTTAATCTCTATTAGCTAATTTAGAAGTAGCAGCAAAGGTCAAATGTTAAATGTTTAATTTGGTTTCTCTAATTGTAGGATCATTAAAAATCACCAAACTGACCATGGGGTCAGATTCTTCTTTGTATACCAGTACAATTCTATTGATTTTTACCTGAGTTATTACTTGTTTATGTTAGCATGAGAGCAAAAGCAAGTCTGTTGAGTTCATTGCTGGCAACAGTAGAATGGTTTCTGTAGACAGAGCCAGGCAACAAAATTGGACTTCACTTGATGGTGCTCAGGGAAGACCAAGAATCATTTGCAGTATGAAAGCCATCAGGCTTTAGTCCTGCATTTATTAGTGGTGTTGGTTTATTCCTAATTGTCTGATTCAAAGGAAGATCATCACACTGCTATGGAGTAATACCCTGTCTGCCTTTGCAGTAGCTGTCACTGAAATGAGTGCTGTCACTACTGTGGCAGTGGTGCCCTCAGTGTGGTCTTCCATGCGCATTGTATGCTGGCCATCCCCTACAAAGGGAGGATCTGCAGCTCTTGGTGCTCAGGTAGAGGGGAGGACCCTGAGGCACTTATGTCAAAGGCATGGAGGTAGACAAAGGGACAGACCTGGAGCCAGAAGTGGTTACTACTGAGTATTACTTGTAGACTGTTCTACCACAAAACCAGGCATCTTGCCCTGAATTTTAGATGTCATTCCTTGCTGAAATGTGCCCTGGTGTGCCGTCATGAAATTTGCCTTTCCTTCCCATGATTCTGACCTCTGCCTTGCTGTCATTGCAATATGGCAGTTCCTCCCCTTGATTTTGCAGCAGAAAAGCAAGCAGAAAACTGAAGTATTCAAAGGGAGATTTCTTTGAGTGGAGGCTGCAGGACTTTTCCCTGGTAGTTACAACCAGCTATTAAAGTGAAAAAAACATAAGTCTTTGCGAGCTGTGTTTTCCATCCCTTTCTCTCATCTCTTCCTTCTAGGCAGTTTGGAATGTCTGGCTTCAGTCTTACCTCAGTACACCTTGTGGTGGGTCACCAAGACTTGTGGGAACATAAGACCTTTGAGGCTGCTCCCTTCTCTGTCAAGTTTGCTAGAGGCTGTCCAAGAGCTGTGATGTGGAAGAACAGAGGGACAGCAGTGTCACACATACATTATGAAACCAAACTGTCCATGAAGTTTACAAACATGTCTCCTCTGTGGGGACCCTGATTTCAGATGTTATAATTTACTTAATAGTTAGGTTATAGAAAAATTATGGTTAAACTCAAAGCATTTTACTAAATGCAAAAGGTATCTTTAATCCTAATTTCATGTTCTCTTCACAAATTAACACATTCTTTTCTGATTTTCCCCTTTCCTCTTTCAGCAGTGAAGAGGAATAAGCTAGGTAACTGCTAGAAACCTGTAGGCTATGCCCTCTGTTGTAAAGCATAAGTGCTCCTTTCTACTTTGAAGCTGGGATAGTATATTTAATGCAGCATCAGGGGGAACATTGGATGTGTAAATATTACAGGAACAGGCCATAAATAAAGTTGGAACATTCAGCAGCACTTCACAACACTTAAATGAAATATATAAGTGCAGTGTTAGCAAATGTTTATATAAAACATGCTACAGTATTACATTGAACAATTATGCCTCTCTTATCTCAGGCATTTATCTCTAGCTAAAGCCAAGTGGCTTGCAGGTTTAAGTTGCTCAGTATTTTTGAAGTGAGTGCGGTAATGACAAATGCTAAGCAGCTGCATTTTATGTGTGAGCATTTTGGGTATTTTTCTTGGCCTGACTACTTTTATCTTTGAAGACACAAATGTAGTCAGAAGGAAAAGGCCAAAGTCTAATGAGTTTAATTGCAAGAACTGATGTTGGCACTTTCATTTAAATCTTCTCTTTAGTACTTGCATCTCAACTTTGCCATTTTTGGAAGCCTTTTGTATAGAAATACTAATATGAGTGTAAATCCTCTACCAGCGCTCTTGTCATCTCTTTCACAGCCAAAAGGGGTTTGGATGGTATAGTCATGGGTGGGGTGCTGGGACTCCTCAGAGTCCTACCACCCCTTGCACAAGGAGCTGATGGCCTGCCACTAAGTCTGTCTGACCAAGCGTTTGTGGAAGGATGGGTGTAGTGCAAGCTAATTTGTTGAATAGATCATGGCTACTGCTGTGTTGAAAAATTTAAAAGCTGCCTGAAACCAGTTCAGAGCAGCAGTGAGAGTATATAAAGAGTATATATATACATATATATGGCTTGTTTAAAGTGATATAGAAATCATAGTTATGCTTAGCTATTTCTTGGTATAGATGAATTTGTTATATTGGTTTTGTTCTTCAAAAAAGAAAAGACATAACCTGCTTTTGTAGATAAGAAATTAGTGTTTGCTGCATAGTTTTTTCATTTAGCGTGTGAATCACAAAAGTGGAATCTTATGTTGCTTGTCATGCATTTTTGATTAGAGAAGATGACCTCATTGTGTTTGCAGCTGTAATTTACACAGAAAAATAGCATTAAGGGTCAAATTAATATTGAATTGATAACTGTTCTTAGGATAGTTCATCAAACAAGACCAGCCAGCTCTTCTTGTGATATTAGTAAATCTCTGTGCTCTGCCAGTAGGGCAAAGCTTGGAAATACTATGGTCTGGCTTTGGAGGTCAAGAGTGGGATATGCTTTCTGGTGATTCTCAGAGCATCAGCAGTACGGAACAAGTGAAGCCAAAAGTACTGATGTGTGAAGGGATTTATAAGCTGTTTTTGGCAGGATTTATAGCCATTTTTTCTCAAATGGTCACTGACAAATCATTCTCAGACCAAGGAAACAAGCTGTATTTCAAAGACTGTGTCACCAAGAGAAAGAGACCATTTTTATTTGTTTCCTTTACTGCTATCTTGTGGTGTCTGCTCAAACACCTTCATACATCTCAGGACTTTTGGTGATCTGACAGTGTCTCTATTCTGAATTATTTTCAAAACAAAATAAAAGTTTTACCTCTTCATATGCCCTTTACCAGCAACTTCCAGATAGTTTCCTGTTGCATTTGTAGACAGTTTGACCTGTAAAATATCAGCAAGTATGGGCAGAATTTCAGAAAACTATATCAAACCACTGATTTTGAGCTACTGTAATATCTGCTTTGCTTCTGGTTCTCAGAGATGAGAGTCTATCTGTGCAACAGCAATACATTTTTGCTCCTGGCCTTTACCTTGAACCCTCCTGCTTTTATCTCACCCTCCCCTCTTCTGGGTGCTTGGTCCCACCCAATGGCCCTGCTTTCAGAAAAGTTCCTTCCCACAGCTTTGCTTTCTGCTTTTGTAAAATACAGGCAGGGCTAGAAGTACAAAGCAAGACCAGGTTTACTTTTACAGGGGAATCAAAATAGAACTCTGACTAATCAACATAAGCAAGGTATCAAGACCTATTGGATTTGGGAGTACAATCAGTGTCTCTTCCAGGTGGAGAGAATTATACTGTGAATAATAAAACAATGTATTTGGAGAGAGAATATTTATGATTTTTTTCTTACTAGGTGGTGTGCATTTATGTATTGTCTTTATATAGATTCATTTACTTATGCCCAAAAGCAGTAGTGCTTTCCTCACACATAGTCAGGATCTTTTTTTACTGGGCTGCAATGCAGTGCAAATCAGTGTCTTCTCAGTAGAGATTAACAAGAAGTCATAGCAAGTTCAGTCTATTTTGAGGTCTTCTTGCTCTCTTTTTATTAAAAAACAGCTTAATTTACAAATCAAAACCAAATATTGTGCACTGATCATCAGCATGACTCATTTTGTGATTTGTGGGTAAGTTGTTTTGTTGATTTTGCTGATTTGAAGCTGTATGGTTTGGGGGAGAGTTAAGGTAGTTGCATTTATTGTTTGCACAAGCAGTGTGATATTTTGTCTGGAGATGACAGTGGTATGTTCAATTAACAGTTTAAAACTACTTGAGTAACAGTTTAAAACTTCAAAATACCAGTTTGTTAGGGAAAGGTCACTAGCCAAAAGCTATAGCAAAATGGTCTTGAATTTTTTAACCTAACTTTATGTAGCAGGTAACAAAGAAACTTAATCCCAGAAATACCAATTCAGGTGTAGCAGTTGGGATGCTATTGTTCCCCCATTTTTAGGCCATTCATTAGAAAGAAAGAAAATAAAAAAGAAACCAGGAGTGAAAGCCAAAATACTATGACTTTCAATCTAGTCATTCTTCTGTGCAAAAATATTTTTTTTAGATCACGTGTCTCACTTAGGTTGCACTTAAGTTCTAATGGTGAGAGTACTTGTTCAGGATTTAGTGCATTCAGGATTTTAAAGTATTTGACCCAGACTTTTATATTTGAACTAAAATAAATAGGCATATGGCAAGTAGAAAAACATATAACCACTCTGCTGCCTCAAAATTTTTTTGAGGTCAAGAATTTGAAAACAGGAACCTATAGTGCAGTTTGTGAATACAATAGGAACAGCTGGTGCTCAGCACTTTTGAAAATGAGGTCACTTTATTCTTGGTTGAAATGTGCAAAATGGGTCATCTGGGCATAGGCTTAAGACAAAGGCTGAGCACGTGGCCATTTATAACCGAGTTGTCCATGTTTCCAGAACTAGTTGGTTAAAAGGATTCAGTGAAACAAGGAAACACTGGGATAGGTCTTGACTTTCCCAACTTTTGGAGGCATAGCTCCTTATCGTCTACCAGGGCAATAAATGACTGCCATGTATTTTCAAAGATCTGCTAATGCTGAGGATGACATCATCCATATTTTCCACAGTCACCCCTCCCTCTGATGCCTTTCTGCTCGTCCTTCACATAACCTACTTTAGGAAACACTGCTCTATTGTACAGTCCTTGGGAACGCTGCCTCTCCACCAGTCTCAGCCCTGGGACTTCCCTGGTCCTGCCAGCAAAACAAAGGAGAAAATCCCAAACATGCACAAGCTCTGTAGCATCACTAGCAAAATCTAACAATGCATTAGGAAAGATAACAAGAACACTACTTAGGTTTGACTTATGATTTTTCCTTATAAATATTCTGTTAAAAATATGCGTAGGTTAATGGCATTCAGGCCACATTTTACACTTTTGGCATTAAGGCCACATTTTATGCTTTTGTTACTTGAACAGCTGTTGCTAACACATCCAAGATGATAGCATGAGTCATAGGATACAGGTATATCGAACTGGCAAGTTTGTGACTGATACTGGTTGCTGTTGAGTGTTGTATGACATGCATAAGAAGTTTGGCATGATGACTTTTATTGCATTTAATAAGAGTGTGCAGGCTCTTCCAGATCCTGCCTCTGGTCATCCCAATAGCCTGGACAGACTGGCATCTGACTGAACATCTTGAGTATCAAGATCATAGGAAAAATTCAGATTGGAATGGATCCCAGGTGGTTTTAGTCCACCCCTTCCATGTGAGGCCATGCCATTCCTCTCAAGAAGAGTTGAATCTTTATGCTCAAACAATGCTTTTTAAATCAAAATAAATTCTATTAATTTACTTGAGGAGTACTACATGGAAATCACACTGGCTTCAAGTGAAAGCTTGAAGCCCATGCTAAAGTAAATGGTGCCCAAGCTAAAGTAAAGTTAAAAGTTAATTCAACGACTACTCATTTTGTCGTTAATGATCTTACCTAGAAGAATATTTTATTAAACCTAGCTTTAGTTGCAAAAAATAACGATTTTATCGATTGCATAACACTTTTGTGTCCTTGTTCGCATTTTTCATGCAGTTTCAGGACTTGTTGATGTTTCTTGACCCAAGAAAGTATGTAGTTACATTGGCAAGAATAAACAGAGCAGAAGGGGAAAACACCACCCTGTTCTCAAATCCTGTGTATTTTGTCTCTGAAGGTGGACTTGGGCTGGAATGATTCAGGGCTGCATCTCATAGCTAGCACCACATTTCAGATGAGCCAATGGGAATGCTTCTCATTATTTTCTTATAACTGTAAGTTTAATTTACTGAGGCAGGCTTGAAGATTGCCTTTGTATGAGTGAGGTGATTTGCCTGTCTAAACCAGGCTTACATTTTGGCTAGTCTTTAACAAGAGCTGTCAAAACGAGCATGAGGAACACAACAAAGTGGTGATAGCAGCAGTACAGGGAGTTCTGGGCTGGAAAAGCAGAATGCAGTTAGACATTTCCATGGCTGGCAAAGTGCAGTGAGTACTAAGCTGGGATATCAGCACACATTGCTGCAGAGCAGTGTTGCTTCTTTGATGGAAGGAAACACTTTTCAAATCCAAACCTATAACACACATGGTACAACATGTGTGTTACGGGTTTGGATTTGAAAAGTGTTTCCCTTCCCTCAAAGAAACTTTCACTGAACACTGATGTGATAAATGACAGCTAAGTACTTAATATGAAGATGCATAACAGGTTAGGGTTTTTTCTCTGTACCACAAGGCAGTCAAAAATACAGAAATACTACCTTCTGATAGCATGTGGCTTTATTACTTTCAGTTTTATCAGTGGAGGAAAGTGCTTAAAAAGCAAAGCAGAATATTCCCACAGTGTCTTTCTGTTTCAAAGGTCTGACTTGTATGAATTGCTGTACTGACGTGTAATTAATCACTAGCTGTGAGATGGATCAAGGGTGGCTAGCATAGCAGATAGAAGAAAAATTATCTGCAGGATGCACAGATGTATGGGCCATGTCTGGAGGAGCACTGGTGTTGTCTGTCTTGTTGTGATGACATGATTGTGTCTCTCTTTTGACTTCATCCCAAGTTTGAGTAGTTTTCAGGTAATGAGGGAGGGTGTTCCAACTTTTGCAATCACTGTAATCGATTCTGGCTTTGCAGAAGAGGTATTTAAAGAGTAATGGTAGTATTTAGTAGTCATTTGTATTTCATTTCATCCTCAGTTGAAACTGTTGTTGAATTTATAAATATAACACTGAATTACTTCTCTTGGATTTCAGGTGTAGTCTTTTAAATCCTTGCAGAAGCTGCATGCTAAAGAAGTCACATTTAATGCGGATCCTGCTTAGAAAAGAGCAGCGTCTGGCATCCCTGCAGTACATTTTATGTGACCATATTTTCTTTATTAATCAGAGCTGAAAGGTTTGTGCATGTGTTATGTGGATAAAACTCTGTGTTCTACAAAAATAGAGCAGTGATTTAGAAACTTGGTATTTCCCTTGAGGTGGGACATTTTCTCTTTAACTTTCTGCACAGCCAAGACTTGAAAGCAGCTCTTCAGAAAAGTGTAAATATCAATACAGGTAGGTTGCAAGCCAATTCTAGTTCTGCTGTAAATATTGTCATTGAAAACCTTTGAACTGCTGTGTCCGCTTAATGTGGAACAAGAGGAATAGAGCTGCCTCTCAAAGCCTGTGATCTGCTTGAAAATAAACTGTCCTCAGCGCAGAGACCATAAAGCAGTTCTAGGCATGCCTTTAGAGGACAGTGCACAAGCTCTGAGTTGGGTCACTGTTAGGAGAAAAAAGGTGTGTTCTGGGATAAGACTTCTGCATGCATCTTCAGGGAGACAGTTGTGATCAAACCTTTCTGAGACCACAGAGCCGGGCAAGGAGAAAGGCCCAGAGGTGATCCAAAGTTGCCTCCACCAATCTTGACATTCTCTGGTAAGCAGGAACAAAAGGAGACTAGAGCATAACCTAGAGTGCCAGTGTCTGTGCTGTAAAATCCATTGCCTTGGATTGTAAACTTGGGCATTTTAAGCATGAACAGCTCACTGCCTACCAACTGCTTAGGTCAAACAGAAGGCGCTTTGCTTCCTTAAGGTAATGACTGCGTAACAGCTCTGATGTCTTCCCCTGTGAAATGCGGTGTTGCTGCTTGCCATACTCAGTGTTGGGTGATTTCTCAAACCCCTTGATTCAGACAATATTCAGTGTGCAATTAGCATTGTCTGCAATGTTCTAGTATTAACTGTCATAAGAAATATTACTGAACATCTTACCTGTGCTCAAATCTTATTCACGTGCTTCAGACCTTCCCCCCAATGCTTATGCTGACTGTAGAAGAAAAGTTTACTTAACAAGTAATGCATGTTCGCATGTATGTGTACGTATCAGAAAAACACAGACATGTTTGATGCTTTTTTTGATGCGCTTTTTAACTTTTCTATGCATTTTTTTTGTGCATTCTCTACTATTTCGTTTGTTTCAATGCAACTTACTGGGATATTGAACACTGCATCTCCTTTGTTGGGTTTTTATATTATTTTCACATTTTTATTTGAAAGCTGCGGGGGCCTATGTAGATTCTTTGTCATGCATATGAGCACATTATGCAGGCTTACTTTATTCTATCTCCATGAGTCTTGTTTTAAGTGTTTTCTGTCTTCTACTTTTTGTGCTAGATCACATGCATGATGTTTTTGTTCTCATTTTGTGGACAGATGACTCCCAAACTCTTGGGACCCTTCATGATTCCCCTTGTCATTATGAATACTTGTATCAATGTGTATTTTTAAAAGCATTTACTATGCCTTGTGTATCAGCACAAAATTTGCTTGAAATACTCTTGGACAGCATGCACAGTGTTTTGTTTATGTTGCTACAGTGGATTTTCTTTCTTATTTCATTTAATTAATACAGTTTTGCCCAGAAATAATATTGAGTTCTTCAAATGTTTGGTGTCAGATGCTTTTGCCTTAGCCTTTTTCAAGAGTATTTTGTCCAAGAAACTTAAATCTTTGCTGTTTTAAATTGATTTTTAGAGTAATTCTTAAGTATCTAAAAATACTTGTAAAAATACTTGTTATTTGATTCTGAGGGGAAACAGTGGGAAGGACCCGAGAGACAATTTCTTAGGACCTATAATGACAGTGAAGTTTTGGTTTAGCCTGACCTCTGCTGGGTAAGTCTCGGACTTGGCTCTTCCTCACTATCCCAACACAGCACTGCTCTCCTTTTATATTGTCAGTGACCTGTCCATGACCAGCAATTCACATCTTGACTCTACAAGTACAGAGACTTCACCTAAATTCAGGTGCCTGATGTGTAGCTGAGGAGAAAATGTCCTTCTATTCTATTGTACTTATTTATTTTTTATTGCACTTGGGTACCTGTTGTGCTGGGCACATAAAGTAAGGGATTGTAAATGCTGCAAAGCCTTCAACTCTATGTACTGAAAGAGAAATAAGATGCAAAAGAGATGGAGGTGCAAAATATATGCAGAGTAAAATATTCTCCTACATTTTATACTGCCATTAAATTCTGTCAGTGAAATAATAGTGCAGCAAAGAAGAATCCAGATTATTAACTATTGTGTGCAAGAGAAACCTCACTTTGAAATTTGGGTAGTGTGGAATAAATCATCCTTTGGGAGCCTGGGAGCTTTTATTCCCTCTTTTTGCAGCATAGCCATTTCCTTTCCCAATCCCTATGTGGAACAGCTGAGTTAAAAACAATTTCTATAAATGATACATTCATTGAATTGATTTTTGTTTTAAAACGATCAACAAAGCAAAAAGAGATAGGAGTAATTCTTAACCTTTGATCATTCAACCATTGTCTGATAATAAGAACCTGTGTGTGTGCATGTGTGTGTGTGTTAGGGAGTGTGTGTATATAAATGGAGAAAACTGTTGGTAAAATAGAGCCTGTCCACTCTGAAATGAATAGTCCTGTCAGCAGCAAGGATGTAGGATGTTGTTTAGCATTTAGGTCACCTCTTTCTAGTGATTTGATGTTAATCCCTGTTTTCCCAAGACATTGGGAGAGCAATAGGCATTGCCTGTCTGCCTCCCAGTCATTGTGGCTACCAGCATGGCCAGAACGGTCCTGCCACAGTGGCAGGTGAAGTCCCTCATGGTCTGCAAAGAGAGACTCAGTAATGTTTGCCTGAGGGTTGTTCAAGACAAAGCTGGTTTACAGACCTGATACGTGTCATCACTAAGGATGGGAAAAGGGAAAAAATGGAAATGTGGGGTACCATATTCTCACGTGTCAGTTTGACTTGACTGAGCAGTGCTGTAAGGGAAATGGTGTGCGTTCGCTGTTGTGGCACATGTTCAGTATGGATCACAGTGCTGGGTGGTGGGGATGTAAGTGATACTTGTTTTATGAGGTATTATGGAACTTTGAGAACTTGTTAAAAGCTATGACTATAACTTGCTAATCTTTTTTTCCCTGAGAACTGACACCTAGAGACTGTGAAACTAGCTTGATTTGTTAACAAGTTAAAACACTGGAAGGGAAAAAAAAAAAACAAAAGCTTTTGAGGTTAATTCTAGCTGCTTGTACTCAGTTGTATTTTTCTTTAAATATGTAAAGTAAGGGATATCCTCGTGCATGGGGAAATAGGGCTTCTCATTTCTAACTAAGCTTATATTCCTTGTTTGGAGCTACAAGCTCTTTACTATGAAGAGAATGGGGTTCACGGAAGTGTAATACCTGGTTGTGTATTCTCAGGAGAGAGAGATTATACCTGTGTGATTAAATGTATAACAAGCAATAGAGATTGGTAACCCATGGAGGCAACCACTGGAAAATTAGTTTACCTCTCAGGTAGATTACACGCCTAGACTGGAAGAGATTATAGGTAGATATTAACAGGATGTTGAGCTGATTGCTGACACAGAGCTGGTTCCCTTTCTTTCTTGACTTTGAACCTTAATTATACCCTGATAGTGGACCATGAAAGAAAAAAAAAATATAAAAAACCCCTCAAAACAATCCTACAGCCCCCAAACTTCATCCACCCCCTCCAAACCAACAAACAAAAACCTGAAAATGACCAAACCTCCAACCCCCAAAAAAGTTTTTGAGAATCAGCTTTGGTTAGTGGGTTGTGGAATTGAAGTGAAGATGCTGCTGCCTGGGAGGAACTCTGATTTCTGCTGTAAACTGAGCAGAAATTCTCCCTCTCCACACCACCAGGTTATCCTGTTATTAGCAGTGCTGAGCAGCATTTGGAGGCTGTGGTTTCCACTCCTGCTTCCAGTCCTGCTATTATCCAGGCCAGCAGCAGAGGCCTGTATCCAAAGAGATGCTTGGAAAATGTGTTCAGGATGCCTCTTTGGCGGTGGTTTACATGTGCCATCCACACAGGGCCATCCCTTCATTCCCATAGCCAGCTGAAGAGCTTATTAGTTCTGTCTCTTTGGTCTGGGTAGCCAAGGGTGCTGATGCTTGTTTGTTTGTAGGTCTGCCCTAGTCACATTCGGTTTGCTTTGAAGGAAAATCATTTTCCAGATACCTTCCACTTAAAAATCCAGGGCTTCATAATGCGTAGTGTCAGCATCTACTGGAAACCTGCTCAGGATAGGTCTCCCTCTCACCTTTTACTTTAAATCTTTTGTTTATTTGCCTTTTAGCTTAAATTTTAAAAATTACATCAATTTCCGTAAATCTGTAGATGATTTTCTCTCATGAGTTTAAAAACTGCTTCTATTTTTTCTTCATAACTGCTTAGATCCCTTCCTGCTCCCCCTCCACCCCTGCTTCCTTCATTTGCCATCTCATTCTGGAAGAGCATTTTCCTTTATTATATTGTGTGTGCTCTTGTGTGCTCTTTTGCTGTCCCCCATCACTATCAGCCCTTCCCCCCATCCTTTCAGGCAGGAGAGCACACTTCTAGTTACTGTACTTTTTATCTTCTTTCTGAATCTTAAGCAGAGCTTAAGATCTCTCTGTGTGTTCTGGAGCAGAACATGCCAGGATCAGGACAGGGTGAGGCTGAAAATGAAATCACGGAAGCAATGATTGAGAGACATCTTGAAAATAAAAAGTTAGCTTTGTGATTCATTATCTTCTTTACAAGAGCTGGAAGGTTCTTTCCATGTTTGTACATTTAAAGGGCTTGCATTTTGAATGAGCTCAGGAGATTATTTGAAGATGCAAGGTGCTGGGATGAGAGTTTCAAATGCATTGTTCGAGCACATTTATGAGCTTTGGAGTCTGGCATTTGTCACATCAAAACATTTAAATTGTTCTCTGGTTTTTGGGGGTTTTTTTGTTTTGTTTTGTTGGGTTTTGCTTTTTTTTTTTTTTTTTTTTTCTCTTTTGAAAGAGGTGAGGTGAAAAGGGGGTTAGTCAGAGAACAGGGATAATGGCTTTAACAAACGGAAATAGTTTGTGTGAATAATTCCAGAAGCAGGTCCTTATTCAAGCATTATAAGAAACACATTTTAAATCACTTTCACCCATATATTATTGTGTGCATCCGTTGAGTTTATAACAGAAGGTGGCACAAAATCAACTCCCAGTATAAGGAATTCTCTTTCTGAAGAGGTTGCATGGCAGCATCCGGAGTATTCCTGAAATATCACAATTTTTTTTTCCTCTTTTTTTTCCTTTTCACATGCTCAGAATTTACCTGGATTATTGTGGCAGCTTTCTACAAAAGTACAAAATCCTGTTAGATAAAGCAGAGGTTCAGGATGAAGTTGCTAGCTAAAATCCTTTTCTGCTTCTGAAAGTTTACCTGTGTCTCAGTGTACTGCACTTTCAGAAAGTTGGTGCTACTTTTTAATGGACATTTTATTTTTTTCAGCTAATAGCTGGTTAATGAATAGCCCTGACTGTTGCAAGGTTACAAGAATGATGCATCCAATACAAGAGAGGCATTTGGAACATGGGGACATTTCCAGTGGTATGTCTGCCTTGTTTTGTGAGACACTATTTATCATTAAATTGACATTTAAAACAGCTGGTGTTAGGTGCTTCACTTTGTGAGAGGCAGGAATTGTGTCACAGGACTTGTCTCTTTTACATCTTGGTAATAGATAATGAATATTAAATGATGCTATTAAGGATCTGGGCTCCAATAAGAGGCAGTAGAAAGACTTCCAGATAATCTACTGTTGACAGCAGACCTCAGGCATAAGATCCCAGAAATTACAGAAAAATATCTGAATGTTGTGTCCAGGTTTCAAGAACCTGTCCAACAGTTGGATCCTCTTTTCACAATGCTTGTTTATAATTACCATTTGGTATGTTCACAAGCAGTGAGAAAATGACAGCTTTTCATGGGCTTTTAGCATTGATGAGCTTTAAGACAAAACCGCAGCAGATCTTTAAAACAGTTTGGGAACTTCTGCCATGCAGCAACCAAAACTTGTTTTTCCAGGGTATTTTTGTATACTGGAGAAATGGGTGATACAGAATGCTTTTCTTAGTATGATTTGTTCACTTCCAGAAAGGTTACCCTTTCAGATCCCTGGAGCATCAAAGTAGGAACAAACTGAGAGCTGGCAGTCCCTTCCTACCTAAATGCTTGGTTAGGTGTTCCAAATCTTATTCCCAGGAGCTGCTCCTGAGACTCCCACCTCATTCACTGAAGTTGCTTAATCTGCAGCATTGTACTAGGTCCAGCCTGACCTGAAAAACCCTGCTAGCTTCACATTCTTCCAGCAGCAAGCCTGTGCTGCTAAGCTTGTCAGTGTCCTTCTGAGCTGATACGCAACTTGAAAGGTGAGGAGGATGAAATCATGCTCTAGACAACATTGCCAATCTGGTTCCTTTGCTTGTGGCATGATGTTATCACTTCAGAATCAAGATGGAAATTATAAAAAAACATTTTCAAAGCAGTCCTGCTGCCCTGCAGGGGTTTGTCTTAATGCTTGCTCCTTTGTAGCCTGTTTTCCAGGTATTCAGATGCTTTTCCAGCTAACATCCTTCCCACAGCTGCCTTCTGGTAAGGGCCTGATTCTGAAGATAGATGCACTTGGGGTCTTTGAGTCCCACCTCTTGGAACTGCTGCAGGTGGCCGTTAAACCTTTCCATAAGTGATCAATTTAAAATCTAAAGTGATCCATTTCAATCTAAACCAGATTTTGTCCCCACTGTTCCTCTTAAAAGACCCTGCCATCACTCACTGCTGTCATGGCTAGCAGTCTTGGTCTCAGTTCCAGCCTGGATTTCCTGTTTGCTGAAACTGCTGTTTTCTGGGTGACGTATAGTGAGTGTCTCCCCCAGTGCTGGCTGACTTGGATCCTTACCATTTGTTCTGCATAAATGCATAGCTCAGTTTAGAGAGCGGCAAAGTTCTGTGGTGTAAAATTAGGTATTTTTTAAGGTTTACATTTTAACTTAGTAGAAGGATTGTTGAGACGGTCACATTAGATGCTGAGTAAGTTTTTTGAAAGAATCTGTTCTATAATATGTCAGCTGTTTCCTTTTGGTTTCTTTTCAGTTTGTTTTCTCTGTGAGTGTGATGAACAAGATCTCTGTCTCAGACTTAAAATATTCCTGCTTTCTTCTTGTAACATTTCTTCAAGCTTTTTTTTCTCTTGCATGCATGAAGTACTTAATGCCCTCCATCTGCATGAAACTGTTTTGTATATAATTCTAAAAGCTCCCTTAGGACTGTAGACTTTTTTTAAATGAAGCAATTTAAACATTTTCCACTCAAATGGGCACTTTGGGCAAATGTCATTATAAAAATCTTAAGAATATTTGTTAGATATTTTCACAGTTTATTGTTGGGGTCTTGTTTATTTTTTTTTCTTTCAAGACCCGCCTCTCCAGTCACAGTGGAAATTGCAAGTCAGAGAGAGTCAGCATGATTTATGTTACTGGCAGAGCAGTAAGGCATTTGTGAGGCTGGGAAGGCAGACATTATTAAGGAGGAGAAACAATAGACAGTCTTCTCTGCTTCAGTCAACATGGTGCAGGTGTTGGGGCTGATGTAATGCTGTTGCTGCTTTCCTACTCTGAATTGTACATACATATTTATAAACACATGCAAGTCAATCAAGGCTTGTGTTCACAAGATAAATTAATCTCACACAGATTGAGATACAGAACAAGGCAAAAACACTTAAATCCGGCTCAGACTAAGTGAAAGTTTTCATTTTAAACTAATGTGTTAAGATTCTCAAGTTTCACATGAGGAAATACATGATACTGGATATTCTTGTAAGGACATATGTTGAAACTTGTTTTGTAAAATTGGAAGCTTGCATACAGTTGACTAGTAGACAGAGGCTCTATTTTGTGGAGGTTTTGGGATTCTAAGGAAATTGTTTTCTGATTTGAAACAGAGCTCCAAAGTAGACAGATTTCATGTGTAAGAAAATCCAAAACCCAGTATTTTTAGATCACATAGAAAACTTAATTCCAGCAGGTTTGGACTGGTTTGTTTCAAATTTGACTGTTTAGATGTTTTAAGTATTGCTCTACCTAATGCAGTCTTTTAGAACAAACTAATTTGAAGGGAGAGAAAGAAACACTTCTTGCAGGAATGCCATAACAGGAAGTTCTGACATTTGTCAAAATATTTCTCCCTCTTTCTAAAATTAATATGTAAAAAAGTATGGTTTTCTAATACAATTTAATATCAGTAGAATTGTATTCTACACAATAGGATGTCTGCCATTCTTTGTGACTAGTTCATCTGTGTTTTGGGAAGATATTGCAGCAGTGGATAGAGAAATGCAGGATCCTTCCTGTCTTCTGCATGCTATCTATTTTCCACTAGAATGGTCAATATCTGATGTCTAATAGACCATATTCCTTGGGAAGCTCAGTTATTGCAAATGATGGTTTTTACCAGATCTTTGCAACTACTGATGAAAATGGGTGCATGCTGTCTCTGTAAGAACAGCACTATTTTTAAACGTGTTCTTGGAATGTGTGCTTGCTACTTATTTCCTTGTTTACTCCAGTTGCATGTCCTTATTTTGTTGAAGTCTTGATGGTCTGTTGGATATGCAAAGCTTGCTTTTGCAAAACTTGCCCTTTGTAGTTGAAACCAATGCTGATAGACCTGAACCCAGATGCCATGAAGATGAATGGAATTTAGTAAGCCTTTTTAAAGGCCATTGAAAATTCCAGCTGTCACATGGACCTGCTGTCAGGATGGTGATCATTTTAGTGGTGAGTGGCCATATTACCATGCAGTTTTGTGATAACTGAGCAGTTCTTATCTGTAACTGCAAGCTCCCAGAGCAGGAGGTTCTGCTTTTCCACTGCTGTGGCAGACTGTCTCCTACTTTGCCCTGAGACAGAATTTCCTCTGTCTTAACAGGGCACCCAGTCAGAATTTGGCATACAATATTTTTTTTTCCTTTTTTTTTTTTTTTTTTCCTCAGGAGTAGCTTTCTGCTAGGTTAGCTCCCTAAAGTAACTCATGAGAGCAGATCAAGCATAAATGTAGGCTGTCCTGGTCTGGATGAGGCCAGCAATGGATAGATAGCCTTTGGGTAGCTCTGTTCTGTAGTTAGGCATCTATGATGAATACTTTGACAAATGACGACTTGTCTGTGCAAGGACTTTAATTTTCCTGTGAACAAAGGAGAAGTACCACAGAATACCACCAGCGTGGTGATGGATTCCTCAGGCTATCTGAAGTAGCAATTATGATATCCAACAGTATTTTCCAGATTTTCTCGTCAGGTTTTAGCACAGATGAGTACATAATTTCCATCATACATCTGATGTTGTAAGTGTTTCAAGGATGGGAATGTTTGGTCCTTTTATTTCCTGTTTAACCCTATTACTCTCTTATAAATGAAAGATTCCTGGCATGGGAGATACCGTTTTGCATAAACGATTCAATAAGCTTTTCTAGACACTTAAATTTCAAAATAAATGAAGTATAAGGGGGCAAACATATATCTAGGATATGGGATGTACTAGGAGCTGTATAGGCAGGCCAGAGCTCTCTCTGACCTGGTCAGCTCTGTTAATGTGAGCTGAGTAACTGCTGAATCCCAGTGTTCAACACAGACCACAAAAACTGTGAATGATCAGTGAGCTTTCCCACATGGGCAGCATGAATCTGATGCAGATCCATTTCTGTTAGTTCCATTCAGAGCACTGAATGAAGCACAGATGTCTTCAGTAGCTTTCCAACATCTTGACCATCCCTTGTTTTTGAATCAAAGTTGTTTTCCTGGTGCTGTTTAGGAACTAAACTAGCCTGCAGGAGTTAGTAATGTAGAGTGTGCTAGATCTGTCCTGGAGTTTTTCCTGGTAGTTGGAAGAATAGAGGTCTGCTGTTTGAGAAACTCCTGCAGTTCTTACTGGTAAGTGTGGGGTCTCAAATTTGGTTCTTGCTGTAACTAATTTACTTGATTGTCATTGGTTTGGTTCAGGTTGACATTTTTAAACCAGCACTTTAGAGGGGTAAGAAGTTGTAACAAATTGAGTGCCTAGTCTAGTTAATCTTTGCCATCATCAGCCCAGGTTCAGAGCAAAGTTCAAATTCATCCTCAGGATCCATAGTTACCTATTGTTACTCTGTGATTTGCCTTCATGAACTTATTCTCCTGCTTGCTTTTGATGAAACCAAGGGAGATGGACAATGTGGTTTGATTTAGCTTTTGATTTGCTCTATAGCTGTGGTTTTCAGCATGTGTGCTGAAACCATCAATATTTTGGCAAACCATATTTTGGTCACAGAACCTTCTGCATCTATTAAAAATAGAGGCAGTGGGTCTTTCTACACTTCTTGTGCAAAAACATTTCCATTAGGGTTGCACTTTCAGACAGTAACTTCTTTCTAAATACAGGTGGCTAATCAGCTGAAGTTTTTGCACAAGTTCAGGTTCAGATCCTACTCAATAGCAGCCAGAGAGGAGCATTTTGCTGTTGGTCTTTTGACCCCCTTACACTCTAAAAACAAATCAGCAAAAACCTTGGATCAATCATAAAGCCATGTTGAATTGAAAAGTTGCATAAAATACTTGATGGGTATTTTGAAGTACTTTAGAAGTGGGAGGTGGGTTCAGTCGCAGCGGCTGTTCAGATTTATTTCTGGCATCAGCAGCACACGTCCCATGGCATCACTGCCCTCAGGGAGGCAGAGGGGTTTTCGTGCCTGTACTGCTTTTTTGGAGTACCAACCCCAGGGTTTCTTGTGAGGACAGAGTGCTTGTAAATGAATGGGATGGAAATCTGCTTTACCATCATGTAAAATCAACAACCTCGAACAAAACCACAAAGCCCCACGACCTCCAGGCCGAAGAAACCAATCAACAACCCCCCCCCCCCTTTTATTTTTCTTTCTGAGTTCTCCCTGTCTGGGATTTCGGCTGTTCCTGCAGCAGCAGCACACAGGGGGTTGCATGTCCTGTGGGAGTTGCTCATGCATCCAGAATGGCTGGGGCGTGGGTGGCCTTTGCTAGAAGAGAACACTGTGCTAGGTTTTGGTTGAAAATGTCGTGCAAGGGTGGGAGGAACGTCCCATCTTCCGACCAGGCGCATATTGCTTTTTCTCCCTGTTTCGAGGCCCTAAAGCGTTGGCAGCTTTCCGTGATGGGTTCGGGATGGGAGGTGTGGGGACCGGGCCCCGCGTTGCCGCGGCGGAGGGCGGGCTGTCGCGCCTCGGCGCTGCCGGAGGTGCCGCTCGGTAGGTGCCGCGTCCCGGTACCGGGGAGCCGCCGAGCTGGGATGGGCGGTCCTTCCCCGTTCGGCTCGGTTGCCCGCCTGGCTGTGCGGTAAAAGCTTCGTCAGAAGCGCGGGGCTGGGAGGCTGCGCTGCGCTCCCGCCTCGTCGGCGGGCGGGCTGTACCGGCGGGGCGCGGATGGTGCCTTGCCCTGGTGCTCGGCATTAGCTTGGGCTGGCTGCCGCGGGCCGCTAGCAGGTGGCGGTGCTGGTAGAGGCCCAGCGCCTCTGCAGCGTTCCGGGTGCACGGAGGCGGCCGCGGCGCCCCCGGCGCTGGCAGCGCACGGCGCGGCTGAGCGCGGTGGTTCGTGTCTCACGGCACGGCTCAGCCCGGCCGCTCCTGGCAGCCCTAGGAAGCTGCAGAGCTTAGTGGCAAAGCGAGTAAGTCGAGTCTATCTAAGCACTTCCTTTGAGGTTCTTTATTGCTAGTGCTGGAGGGCAAAAGAAACAACGTTTTTAAATACGTTGCAAAATTTCAAAGCCTATTTAAAACACTGAAACATCTTGTCAGTCCGTGTGTGGTTTTTTTCCTCAACGTTTTTAATAGTTGTCCTGCTGCAAAATAGAAATATAAATTTTCCAGACTGGTGGGTGAGACTCCAGGTGAAGCCTTGATCAGCTACTGCAAATCTGTCCAATGCTTTCTTCCAGTTCTAGAACAGAAATTGGTATTAATGCCTACACTCATAGCGCTGGAAGTATCTCCTTCCAGCTCCTGTAGGGCCTTAGTAAAGAATCTTCCTGAAGTTGCAAGAAACTATCACGCTGTACTGGTTGCCGGTACTGGTTGCATCACAGGTCAGACTGCGATGATCCAGTCTCTTTTAGGACTTTTAGATCTTAGTCTTAAAATCTGGGACAGTCCCTGTGGGATAAATTATTCGTACATAGTACACCTGATGTGTTGGACCTGCTGCACATGTGAGATAAGACTATATGCATTTAGTAGCTAGTTTCCTGACATCAGGCAGCCTGAGTTGCCAGGCATCTAGAAAAGTGAGTAATTCAAAAATATGGGAAAAGTCTGCATCTGTAAGCATGCATGGGCCATAGGATATCTGTGAATAATGTAGGTAAGTCTGTTGTCACCTGGTATCACCCTTCCTTTTATCTCTCCTTCCCCCAGCAGATATTTCCAGACTTCCTTTTGTATTTTTTTTCTAGTCACTTTCTGAAACTTATTACTAGCTTTGAACACTTGTGAATAAACTAACCAGCAGACCCTTGAGGAGAGTGGTCTGACTGATGTCTACACTTGCAAAATCAAATGACTGAGGAGTCCAAAGGTATGAAAGTTGTTTCAGAATTCATCTCCCATGTAATAGCTCAGGAGGTAGCCTGCAGTTCATTCCATTACTTAGGAGCTGTTAATGAGAGCAGTACCACCTTACTTTACAGTATTGTTGGAAAAAAGGGTGCATGCCAGACAAAGACAATTTACAACCCATTTATTTTCAGCATTCTCTTAATGCCCATTATTTGGAGTAAAACCCATCTTCTGCCAGACCAGCTTCTTAGTTCCTTTAATCCTGCAACAAAGTGATAATCCTTTATTTGTGACCTCATAGGCTACAGAGAATGCTGTAATATCAGAAAGCCAGCGCTGTGACTTCACTGTTGGTGGAAGCCATAGTTGAAGATGGTCCATGCTGGATACGAGGCTGGGGGGCAGTTTATATTCTGCAAGTGCTTCCTAAGGAGCAGTATGTGGCAAACAGAATTGCATAATGTCTGTCTACCTAGGTGATGAATGAGACAATCAGAGGCCGCGTGTGAGGGGAAAATATGTGGTGATTATGTTTTCAAGGAAATTTTTGCCCTTGGAAGATGTTATCAGGAAGAAAACTGTCATTGGAAGCTACACTCAGCTTTTGTATCCTCAGTCTCAAAAGATACGAAGAATACCAGAACTGTACTCTCGAGAACTTCTTACTCTGTTTACCTTAAGAATATAATTTTGTAATCCCCAAACTTTTCTTGGAAACACTAATTACCTCAAAACTTCCATCAAAAAATGTTGTCAGGAGCAAGGCAAAAGACATGTAAATCACATACAAACCTCTATGCCCTAAAGTAGACTTCTAGGCTCTTGTTTGTAAACTGGAGTATGAAGGAGAAGTGTCCAAGACTTTCAGGTATTTCCAGATGTCTTACATGCCTGGATTATTTTTGCATTTGAGTGTGAGCTTCTGTGCCATGTTCCAGAAGTGAGTGCCTAAAATTAGGCTTCTTAGTAAGTCTTGATTTTAAGAAGTACTGATAGTACAGCAGCACTCAATGGAGATAAAGGGAGGTGAAAACCCACATCAGGTTTGAAACGCAACCTATGACTATTAGAAGCAACATATGGCAATAGAAGCCACATTTGGCTCCTTTACTATCTCTGCCTTTTCCCATAACAGGAAGATTTTACAGAAATAGTACTTGCAACTCTAAATGTCAATGGTTATGTACTCTTGAAGACTGAAGCTATCAGAACCCAGAAAAAAAAATACTAGTAGAAAGTTAATTCCTTTGTTTAAACACTTAGTTTTTGAATGCATCATGATCATATGATTGAACAACAGGAAGACATGTGCTTGCCTGTAAAAAAATTAGTATTTTATTTTTACTATTGTTTATTCCATTTTTAGCTTTCACCTTTTTATGCATGATACAAAAGGTCATTGAGATGAATTTAGCAGGATTGTGCATCTACTACCAACCCCGTTGATAAAACTTCTGGAAGTTGAACAAACTAAATCAGGTTAAACAAAACACTCTTACTGCAGAATAAATGGCTCTTTATGTAGGTATAGTTACACCGAGATAGTTCTGACAATAAATTAGTCTTTTAGACCAAAGTACTGAGGTCAGTTTCCTTCTTATCCCTGTTACACAGATGTTCTCCAAATTATGTTCTGAGCATGTATCAAACTGGATACTGCATAACAAATCCATGTTGGAATAACTCAGTTAAATGCAGTACCAGAAATGAAATACCACAGTTTAAAGCAAAAATTCTCATGCATTATGCATAGGCTTTGCAGACCATGCAGGACACCCTTTGGGTAGCCTCACATTTTCAAGTTCTTGTGGATTACACCATCTTTGTATGAAACTACATGTGCATGTGTGTTTTTAAGAACTGCTCTTAAAGCAGCAGAACACTTCTAAGGACAGTATTGGTGATGACATGCTGAACTGCTTTCACATGTTTCTGTTCAAACTGCCCAAACCATTAACATGCTCCCTTAGTGATGTTGTATGTGTGTCTTATTAGCATGCGCACTACTAATTTGCTCTCAACTTTCTCTACTGTCCTGTAAGCTCCCACCCTTCCCCTTGCTTTGATCTTTCATCATAAAAGCTTAGAAGCAGCCTTTTGGTTATGAAGCTAAATGTTTCTTTTTAGCTGTTCTGCCTGTTCCAGACACTGGGAGGGGAGGAGGGCTCTTTTCAAGGCAGTGCAGTAATATGTAGGTACCCTTGCAGGAGCTGGGGCTCTGCTGGGGATGCAGCCTTTCCTGGGCCATTGGCACCTGGGCTGGGGCTTGGGTCTGCAGCACAAGATATATTTGTTCTTCGGGCTTTTAATTGAGACTTTGAGTGGAGGCTTTCACTGAATCCTTTGTGTGGCAGGGGGTGAAGGTCAGCCCAGAAAACAAAACAGGCAAGCACCAAGTGGATGCAAAGCACATGCAGATCAGCTGTCACAAAACAACTGTTCTTTGTTCACTTATTTCTTCACTGATACACGCAGCCATTCCCACTTTGCTTATTCCAGCAATCCTGAAGATCCTTATTTTTTTCCCCAGCCTTCCAACAGCTGGAGGTACTAATTTTATTTCTTACCAGTTGGTTATTATTTCTGCTTCCATTTAGCCCTGCTAAGCATTTAGATTCTTTTAACAAGTCTTCTTTCGGAAGTAACATCTCAGATGCTGCATTGCCTGCTTTAAGAATCAAACAAAAATCAGCTCTTTCCTCACATTTCCTTTTAACCTTTCCTGTGCTCTTTCTTTCTTATATTGTTTCTTGTTTTTCTCTCCTGTCTTCTTCTGCTGCTAATTCAATTTTTATAGCCTAGGTTTTTGTATAGGTAGCCTCTGTATCAACTCCTTAAAGCTTGTAGCTAGTCAGATAGGAAGAACAGCAGGGTTTCAAAAAGTGCATTCAGAAATACTTGCATCCCCTGTAGACGTTTCTGAGGGCTGGTGTGTGCTGCAGCTCCAGCCTCACAAAGGGGGTGGCCGGGTGAAAGAGGGGCATGTACCATCCCCTTCACCATGTGCAGTGCCATGTTTACTGATAATCAGAAATGCTTTTGCAGCAGAGAGCCTTCTTAAGCTCTGGTTCTGACCAAGATGTTTTTTACCTAAGTAGGAGGTGCCCTCAGGCCAGTAAGATCTGGGTGAGTTAAAGTACTATCTGTGGAGATTGCTTGCTGAAAGAATATGATGTTAACTTTAAGGACTTTTTTCTTATGGCCAAGAGTAAGGAATTACAACATGGTGACAAGATATAAGGAATTACTTATTTTTTTGTTTTAATGTGTGTTAGAAAATAGCTATCTTGCTATGGCGTAACATTTAGTAATTCAGAGTTCGGGTTTTTATATCCTCTATGCTTCGATCTCAACATTGAGACAATTTTTTTTTTTTTCACTGTATCCTGTGGTTGCTTGTGAAATTTGTTAAAGAAAATATCTTGAGTCTCCTTTGCTAGCCTTTTGGTTTAGTTCAATTGAAGGTGAGATCATCATCAGTTCCTGAGATCATCTCAGTAATCTAGCCTTGATATCCTAGTTTAGGTCTCCCTATACTGAATAAGAGGGCAAAGAGACAACTATTTTTATGTGCTCTCATCTTTCAGAAAACTGGGTCATAGCGACACTCAGGGAGCACAAGAACTCCACGCTCTAGTGCTTTATAAATGCTTGGTGGAAGTCCAAAAGAAAAGTCTTGTCAAGCTCAGTTTAGTGTAGAGAGGAGAAAAAAGAAGGATGGCCACTTCTGGGCCCTGTAAATGGTTGACGGTGCTTTGTGCAGCAGGGATCAATACCAAATGTTTGGGGTTTAATAGCCATACAAAAAATCTGAAGGATGGAATGGATAATGAAGTGGTAACCCTGTCTTGTCAGATCGCAGTTGTTCAGGTTCATTAAGACTGCTGAGGAGGATTTCAGAAGGGACTAGCGACAGCTGAGTGAAACAGCTGAGCAATTCTGCAGAGTAGTGACATCAGCACTGTAGTATAAAGCAGTGCAGTGGGCACTGACAAAACAGTGCTTAAATTGGTTAAGTTTTGTGCTTTTTTAGGAGCATGGTCTCTGCGTGTTGCTGGAGTCGGTGAATGCGTTAGATGAGTCAGGAGTGGTAATTAAAAGTACAAACTTATGTCTATAAGTGAGGAGGTACGTAAGAAGTCATGCAAGAGAGGTTGCTCTGTGAAATTGGTAATTTTATCTTTTTGGATACTGTGTTTAGTTTTATGGCTCATATACAACGCAATTTTCAGATTTCTGAGATGCCTATTAAAAATGGTAGAGCAGCAGGTAGAGAGGTATTACTGTTTAAACAGTAGTAAAATGTCTGTTGTAGGTTTTAGTTTACTGCTTCCTGCAATTAAGTGCTCACTAAGATTCAAAATAAAAGATTTGTGAAATGGACAGGAGGAAATATTTCATCCAGTGAGTTGTTTAATTGTGGGAACCCCTGGTTCCAGGTGCTGTCATTTATTTGGGGAGATAGGTTTTGGTTGCTGCATTTGCTGATAGTTATACTCATTGGGATAAAAAGTCAAAATGTGCCAGTCCCTGAGGATCTCAAAAGAACTGTTTCTGTCTGGAAAAAGGGCATTTCCCTTTTAGGTGCAGTATACACTCGTGGTAATGTGTGCAGTCAGATTTTTAATGCTTCCTCTATAAAATGACTGATGAGCATGAGGGAGGCAGCAGCTTTGGTGAGTTGCTGAACTGTTGTGCCATGGCATTTCCTTTGTTCCCATCCTCACAGCTAATTGCCACACAGGTGAGACCAAAGGACAGAATTTGAAAGAATTTTGAACCACTGTGGGAAGCAAGGGTCATTGCATCTACCTCATGCAGGTAGAGCATAGGGGCAGAATATACTTCTTCAGCTTCTTCATGTATTGAGGTGTAAAATATTTGAATTTCACTTTAAAGTACATCTTCTTAAAGGTACTCCAGCCATATTGAAAACTCTGCTCTTGACCACAGGGAGAAAAATGACCCAGTAAACTCTTAACTGCTAAGTCTTTGGAGCATCTAACCTTTTCTTTTTAAAAGCACTTTGGCACTAATTTAATTGATTCCATGCCTGGCCTTTTCATCAGTTCTCTCCTAGCCAGGAAAAACTGGGCTGTTAAAGGCTGCTGCAGTACCATGGGACTTGTGTTCAGTGTTGCAGGTTCTTATTTTAACCTGATGTTATCTGCCAGTCATCACTATTGGTTTGAAAAGCTGTAACCACTGCAGTACTGTCTTTGGGCTGAAAATCTTTTAATGGTTACAGCAGTCAATATAAATGAGAGAGAGTGCACTATGTCTTCGGGTTGTGTTGCTAATTATCACTTCACCTTTCAAGAATTTTTTCTGCTGACTAGATTCTTGCTGAATGTTTGCTGCAGCATCTCTAGCCACACTGCATGTGTTCTGGCTAAACTGAAGAGGATAGTGAAGAACATCTTGTTAAGACCTTCAACAGCTGTGTTTTGTGCTTTCAGAAGTGTTTGGAAAGGAGTATTTTTATCTGTGTTTTTAAAATTTCTAGAAGAAAACATCTAGGTTTATCTTTGTTGGGTTTTCTTTCTTTTGTTTCTCATTTGCTTACTGTCTCTTGCCAAACCTCCTCTAGTGTCAGATTTTTAAAATGCTTCTATCTTTCCTTGCATTTGCTGTTTGCTGCCAGAGAACAGGCAGGCTTTGTTTTTGAGGGGGTGGGGTGTTGGTGTAGTTGATTACAATATAGCATTAACATGAGTCAAATTAATTTGATAGTAGCAGATTTCTATGAAAAAGCCCCAAACCCTCCTCCCTTCTTATTTTGTGGTCCTAGAGACAAAATATGTTACAGAATTCTTCTGTGTGGTTTAAAATATCACATACTTTCCAGTGAGCTATAATTTAAAGAAGACTCATTTAGTAGTTGAATTCTAAAAAGACACAATTGTTTTACCTAGTGGGCTTTTTGAGGGAGGGAGTTACGCTGGTTGCCTTGGTTCTCCTGTTAAGACTTGATGTTTTCATTCAAATGCTGTTTCCTGGGTGGTTGTATTAGCAAGTGTCACACAGGATTATGATTCTGTCCTTCATTAGGTAACACTTAAAGCATTGTTTGGTTTTGGTCTTAGGTTTTGAGATTCTTTTTTAGAATGTGGTAAGCAGAGATGCTTAAAAATGGGTAACAGCTGAGAAAAACTGGATGATCAAAGATCCTTAATGATATACACAGAGTGAGCTATTGAGGATCGTGGTCTTGGGAGTCAAACCTAGGAATATTTGCTTCAAACTCGCTTGCAGTCAGCATAAAAAAGTTAACTGGAACTGCTTGCTCAGTTGTAGGGTGGCAGTGAGCCCCCAATAAAATCCAGCTGTGAGGAAAAAAGCAGGGTATAAGGCAGGGTATTTCTACTAAAAGTAAGGAAATTCCAATTTCTGATGCAGGTGGGAGGTTAGCTGGAACACTAGAATATGGTGCAGAATTCTGGTTGTTGCTTTTAAAGGAAAGTTATGTAAGTTAGAGTAAATGTAGAGGAGTCCTCTAACAGGATTAAAGGGACAGGAAGGGCAGACATGCAAAAGAACTCAAGAAGAGTGTGATTTTTAAAAGCCAGTGGGCTGAGATCCGAAGGAGAGGATGTGTGTTCTCTGCTAATGAACTGGGGTGTAAGCAGCAGGAGTAAGAAATAAAAAAAAAGAAGGATATTTAGCTCCTAGACAACATTAGCACAGAAACAGATGGGTTTTACTTGTTGAGATTTTAGTGAACTTAATACCCTGATCATGTTTTCTCTTGTGATTTCTTAAAGAACCAGGAGATTTGTTCAGGTAAGTCAAGCGGAACTTATTAGCATACTGCAAGTAAGTTGTTGTTAGTAGAGCACTAATATGTCAAAATTTCTTGTATTAAGAGATTTCCTAAAGAAATGGAAGTGTAAGTTGGTATCTTTCTGATGTTCTTTAATCTGGTTTCTTCTGAGACCACAGGGTTCCTGGGCTGTGTTCCTAGCGTAGTGTCTGGGTGGTTCCTGCTTTGTGAAATTTATTCTTGTAGAGCTGATCATGATGACCAGCACTGAAATTAGCTCAGTTGCTTGAAACATGGTTCTAATAACACCAAGGTTGCAGGTTTGGTCTGTTTTTGAGCTGTTGACTAGTGTTGGACTTGATCATCCTTGTGGGTCCCTTCCAACTCAGAATATTCTATGATCCTGTGGTAGATGACTATGGTCTCTGCAGCTACAGTTGCTGAGCACTGATGGCTGATTTTAGGCTCTGAAATTTGGTTTACTGGTACAGGTAAGATGGACTCGCACTCTTGATAATCTTTTTGGCTTCTTTTGACCATATTCTTTTTTAAGCTGTTTTGTTTTCTCTCATGTGTCGTCATGTGTGTGGGTCTGTGTGTGTGTATCCCCATTTTAGCATATTCCTTTTCTTCTCTTGAGTTTCCTTCTAGTGATTGGGAAAGGGCTGTGGCAAAGGAGGGGAATCCTGGGCCCCAGCTTGGGAGGACTGAAGGATATGTGCAAGCTAATGTAGAGTTTGACCAAGGAGTGTGTGCAAACAAAGAAATTGGGATTTTTACATCATCAGCTTCCTCAGTGTATAATGAAGATTGATGTTGGGCTATACTGTATTTTGTACTGGTCTATTTGGATGCATGTGCATGCATGGAATTTTACAGAGAGAAGTATGTGGTGTCTTTGTACTGTATGCTATCATTACGGCAGCTTTTGTTTTAGTACCAACCTCTGTTGTGCTGTGGGGGGAGATGTGGAATGGAGGAACAGAGCATCTGCCCTGGTTTGGGAGTGCACGTGATCGTGCATGTGGAGTGCATTGGCTAGGGCTTCTTCCTCTGAGGTCATATCCCGTGACATCACTGATGATGGCAGCACTGGTTTGTCCATCAACTTCAGCTCTTCTAAACATTCTCATTTATATTTTCCCCACTGCTGGTCTCTCACTTTTGCACTTTTTCTCTGCTATGCTTGAGGTATCAGGTATTTCTTGTTGTTGTTAATACTGCTTAAAGGGCTGTGTAATGGTGCTGTAAACTGATGAATTTGAGTAAAGGCGTGCCTAGGTGCATGCACACAAGATGTCTGTGCATGCTTGGTGCATTCCAGGTATCCATAGGCATCACACATACAAGAGGAATTGTCTCACTGAAAGAGCTTGCAGTTGTATTAGTCTATTCAGAATACTTGAGTTGGTCCTGAGCATATAGTATGGATTCAATTGCTAGAGAAATTTGGTAGAGAGAAAAGCTGTTTAGGCTGCAGTATTACCTTTAGCTTTCTTCTGCCAGTGTTTTAACTTTGGTGTTAGTTGCAAGACTACTGCAGCCAGAACTTGTGGGTGTCTGTGAAAACAGTGCCGCATGCATGAGCCCATTTAGCTTTGCATGGCCGTTGTCTGATGCAAAGGGGAAGAAGATTGGAACTGGTGTTTTTACTTTCAATAACTGCTTGTTCTAATTCACTTTTAAATTTTTCTTCGTGGAGTGGGTTTTGTTTCTGTAAAGTGGTGTACTTAGTAGACAACCAGAGTTTCTGAAGGGCAATCCTAGGGGACCCAAAACATTGTAAATGTCAAATTGGATTCATTAGAGGTGGTGTGGCTGATGCTGCAGCTCCAGGGAAGGGAAAAATTCTGTAAAGCTGAAGGAAGATTTGCTGGAAGGAGGCTTTTCAAGGAACACAAAAATTGTTGCCTGTGTGTATAGCAAGCCCCCAGCTTTTAGTGTTGAGATTATGGCTACTGTGTAACTACCAGTGTGGTACGCTTGTAAATCGATCTGTGTGGCTTTGCTGCATAACAACCACCACAGACCTGTGACCAAAAGTGATGTTTGTTCATATAACAAACTGTAGCTGTACAACCCAGCTATGTACTGTCCTCTTGAAACACACAGACCTGTTTAAGGCTTGGTTGGACTCTTTTGCTGCCAGGGTTGTTGTAGGGCCAGGGAGGTAGTGACTTTTGTATTTCATTCAGTCCTAAGCACCTGGTGTGTTCATTTGGTGAAACACATAGGAGAGAACTGTCTGTTCCAGCATAGCACAGGTGAGTCCTAAAGTGCTGTGTTTCAAAGTTTTATGGATTACGTGCCTTCTATGCTTCAAACCATTTCAGAATGCATGGAATGCAGGAACCTTTAAAGTGCTTTGTGGCAAATCTTCCTTTTTCCTTTTGCACCTCCATTTTGGCATATTGGTCTGATTTTGATGATTAGGTCATGACTAGAAATAGTTCTTTTACAATAAATGCAATTTTAAGTGTTTTCTTCTTTTAAAAGAATATCTCAGAACAACTAAAAATGTTCCTCTGAAACAGCAGCATCTGTCTCTCATCTCATACACTATTCCTATTTCTTCTGTATTTTCCTGATACTTTACCTTAGCATATCCTCACCAAGTAAAGGAAAACCTAGGACTGGGAGTGAGATCCTGACACAGTGACCTCGTTCTGAGCATTACCTTCTTTGTCAGTGGTAGCAGAAGCTGAAGCAGCTCTGCTGGCCCTCAGCACTTGGAACAGTTTGACATTTTCTGTCTGGCATGGTTTCAGGGCTCGCTTTGTTTTAAGCCCAAATGGTGAATGGGATAATGAAAAATAAGCTTATAAGAACTTGTCCACTGCTTCTAATTTTTTGATTAACAGTTCACAGCAGCACAACTTTGATCTAGTGTACAGCAGAGCTGCTCGTTACATTTAGATTTGCAGCATTCTTCAGGACTGACAAAAGAGAGTAAATCTTTCTTTTTAATTAATAGACCTAAAACTGGTAAGTGTCATGAAAAACACTTAAAGAAAATACTGCTCTAAGTATCTGTATGCTCATGTATGTCTGTGCAGTTTTGTTTCTGTGTATAGGGGGAGTTGTGCATTACATCAAGAAGATATGTTAGGGGTGATTTTTGTTATCTTGACTAGAGGGTTAAAGCTTTAACTTGTCTGTGCTAATGCATGTAAATAGCTTTCTTGTCCACTTAATGAGAAGGCTGGCTTGTTATCCTGTACAATGCAGCTGGGCACTGTTCCAGAAGCATAGGCACTTCATTTCAAAGACAAAGAAGCCAGCGCAGACACAGGGAGAAACCTGGAACATTGCGCTGTGGATTTTTTCAGAGCGATGACTCATTTCAGTTCACAAAGGATTCTGGGCAGGGTAGTGAGAAGTCAGGTTGGCTGATCCATTCCTATGACTTCACTTTGCAGAGAGCCAGGGAGAAGAGGAGTGACACTGCAGAATCCTGAGGCACTGCAGTGGAGAGGTGCTTTGCAAAGACTGTGAGTGCCTTCGGAACAGGGGGTGGTATCAGAACGTGATTTCAGCCATTCCATGGAAACAGGGCAAAGAGAGAGAGAGATGTTTTCAAAACACTGTGTGGGAGTTATATTTGTAGTCCCTTTTAGATTCTTCTCCACCTCCCCTGTAATTTCTTAACCATTTATTTCTCATGCTTATGAGAGAAATGTGTGAAATAGTGTTCCTTTCAGTGGAGCTGCATAGATAACTGCATTTTTTTCTTCAGTATGCCCCTATTTCCTGCTTTAAGAGGTGGGTGTTCAGCATACTAATGCCTAAAAGCATGCTTTGTTTTTCTTCTTTCAGGTCCTGTGGCACTGACCTATGCTGCATTCAGCCAGCTTCCACAGTGATATAAAGCCCCAGTATGCACATTGTTGTTACATCACAGCTTCTCTGGATACTGTACTGGAGCATGGAACCAGACCATAGGGGTTCAGGTAAGTCCCCCTTTTTTAACATATTGTGTGCCAGGAATACAGACATGGACATTTATTAAAAAATGCATTTGAAAAATATTGTTTGGGGAAAGACATTCTAAAGCACACAATATATTAAAAAAACACAGTCCCCCCACACCTCCTTCCCAGGATAAGCAACGCTACAGAAATCTCCTCAACTGAATCCTCTGGGAAAGTTCCGTGCTCCAGCAGAAACTTTTTATGATCATAGTTGTAACACGTGCTGGGATATCACTTTGGATCAGGAGGCAGCTGGCCACAGGACATGAACTAAGAGAATTAAATCACAGGAAATACCCAGGATGAATGCATGTAAGACGAGTCTGCTGATTGTGGGTAATTTAGCACCTGTTTCTGAAAGTTGGTGTCACTTGGTGAAGCTGGAGATCATGATTTTAGCTGGGTCTGAAATGATTAAAAAGATCAATTTACACAGTTGAAGTTAATAACTAGTAAGGAACTAGAACTCTGTTTAGGTTTGTTATATTGGTTATGGTAAGTCTGATGTGTTTTCTTCAGGCTGAGTAGATTTGGAGTGGTCACATTCTTGGAAGTGTTCATTATTTGTTTTGGTGTGTGTGCATTTCAGAGATGCAGAGGGAATTGCTGGTTAGTGAATGAATGTATTACTGCATTTGTTGAGCCTTTGTTTAAGCTGCTTTTAAACAGGAATAAATGGAAAAATCTTTAATGTATTTTTTATTGTTGTTATCTGTCCTCTGATATGTATATCTATCCTGTAAACACAACCTGCAGCATTTTTCATAAAATACTCCAGGAAATGTAGCTTAAAAGGAGGAAATATGGCTATGTCTGGAAACAGCACAAGCAACATTTCTTCTGATTTTCTTTGTTTCTGATTTTGTCAGTGAAATGTGATCTTTTCTGTGTTAGCGTGCTAGTGCAGATTCAAGGTGGTCTGGTTAATACCAAAGAAATCTGCATATTCTTCCTTTTCCCTCCTTTTGTTTAGTCAAATTGGAATGTCTGATTTAAAATGGCAATTCCTTGTTGTGAATTCATATCAGAATAGGTTTGCTACATCTACTGACAATGTATTCTTTAATTAGTATAATTCAGTCAAATTGGGGTTTGGGGCAAAAAGGGGTAATTGTGTAACCCAGGCCAGACATGTAACTTCTTCAGCATCTGTCCCTTCATTAAGTAAATCTGAAAGTGTACTTTTTCTAGAAAACACTTTTTACTCTCGGTATTATTGGGAAAAAATTACAATATTCTAGGCCCTCCTTTGCCCATTACAAGTAGTTTTGTTAGAAAATGACCTTTCTGTAGTTCTACCCAGGGTGAAATCATAGGCAGGTGTTGATGACAACAGGCTGTCGGCAAGAAAATTTTTGTAGGGGATTTCTGATGCAGCCACCACTATAATCATGAGATGCCATGAAGTTACTGTGCTCTAACTTGATGTTTTCTGATTAATAATGTAGTTCTGTAAGCAGCAAAAGAAGTGAAGTCAGATTTCCCTTGTCAAGTGTTTTTTGACTGGATTCTGTCCTGTGTAGTGGGAGGTTGCTATTCCTGAAGCTGTGTATAGATGTAATGTGTAGCATGTATACAAAGTAGCATCTTTATAAAGTATACATCTATGCAAGTGTAGCAAGCACTTGTTTTAGAATCTCTTGTCTAGTGAGGCTCAATCTCCCTGACACATACAAACACACAGATTGTGATTGTGCAAGGCTCGTTTTCTGTGTAAACCAGGCTAAAAATTATATTTAAAGGTTGTCTGAGCCATAAAAAACAAAAGATTAAAAAGGTGTTGAGAGTCTGAAGAAGTGAAACTGGGCTTTGACTTCCTGTCCTTTACAAGATGCAGTGTGTAAATCAGAGGGTCTCCTCCCTATTGCAGAGAAATAGGGTGTACAAATGCTAATATAGTGTGATTTTGTAATGGCTTTAATTCATTTGCAATGGTTGTACTGAATTGGTTCCATTTGTAAATCAAGAGGTGATTTTTTTGAGTAATCTTTATGCAAAGTTCATGAGACAAAGAGTTTGACTTCCAGGTCACTTCTTTCCAGCAGTAGAATCATTGATAAAAAGTCTTTCATTGTTATGTAGTTGACAGTTAATTGCTGATACATGGTACAGAATGTAGTCTGCCTCATTTTCTCTCAAAATTATGTTACCCAGACTTGCAGAGAACAGACACACTGGATACACTGGCACAGGAAAAGTTCTTGCTGGTATGGGTTCAGGATGTGGGAATTTTTATTCCCAGCTATGTTAGACCATCAATTTCTCATCTGTATGTTAAGAATAGTTATGGTTGCCAGTTTTTCAGAGTGTTTGAAAACCACTGAAGAAAGGTGCTATGTAAGAGCTAAGTAGTTTATTTTATGTGCTACATTATCTTTTGTTCTAAGTTATAAAAATAATTTTCCCCCCAGGCTAGCGATACAAATCCCCAAGGCATAAATGAGTACAATTCCCATTCACTATTTCTTATGTGCTTAGACATTCTTTAAAATTGAATGTCACTTAATACAAGAAGTCTAGAAAACTTTTTTTTTAATTATTTAGAGAGAAGTTTGGAAGGACATTGCAGAAACAGAACTTAAGCTATATATACATGCATATATCTCATATTTAAACAAAACATGCAGTCAGCTGGTGAAAACTGCTCTCTGAGCTCCAGTTTTCATTTAATTGGGAACACAAACATATGAAAGTTGAGGCTAGTAATTTGATTTCAAAAGAAAGCTGCCTGAGACAAGCATCAGTCAGAGCTAACAGGAGCCATATGCTAGATGTTTTATGTAAGTGATGTGGTCTTCAAAAAAATTAGGAAAAGCGTATTTGCCTTTTTTTTTTTAAGCAGATCTTTCCTAAAGAAGTTGCAGTAAAATTTCTGTTCAACAGCCTAACAGTTTTTATGTGTGTAATTGATGTTATTGTATTATATTATCTCATAGATGCAAGATATTTGCTGTTACTGTGCATCAAAGAAGTTTGTTGACTTAACTATAACCACAGAGTGTGTGTGATTTCCCAGAGCCATGGGACAGTCAAGATAAAATCTGGCAAATTAGAGCTTCCCTGGGTGAGGGGAGTTTGGCTTTCTGTCACTAGGTCTGCTCAAAATATGTGCTAGCCTTTTTAAACAAGAGCTAGTAACTAACTCCAGCAGACAGTTATGAACAACAAGCTATGGAGATCATTCTATCACAACAGAGCTGAAACAACAGTTTCCTTGTCATAATGAAGAAAGTTGAGGAGCACTCAGTGGAAAGGAATAAGGCTTAACTCATGATATTCCCTTACAAACCAGAAAGGCTCTCACATAAACCAATATTTTTTAAACATCTCTATTTCATTTAAATCCATTTAAGTTATTATTTAATGGGCAATTATAGTAATCTTTGTCATTATTAAATGGATGTCAAGCTCCCAAATATTTGCAAGCAGGGTGTGTGTTACCCTGGTATACTAACTCTAACATGCTGTGCTAGAAATGGTGTTAACATTGAGGAACCACTACTGAATGTTTCGTATTGAGGAGTTATGTGAAGTATAGTTAGTATTTCAGTGGAGATTCCTGGCTTGTTCCTAGTGAGAAGAGCCCTACTGGCAGGGGGTCAAATTCAGCGCAGACTGAGTGGTTTTTGCTCACTAACCTAGAAAGCAATTCCTTGCTGAAGGCCTCCTTTAAAAGGAAGAATTGTGTGAAGTTACTAAAATCAGGCAAATTTTATTATTTCTTAGCTTGTACTTAGCCAGTTTTAAATTGCCAAGTCTCAACTGGAAGTGATCTCAGAGGTGGATTTCGGCAGGCTCTTGGCAGTCAGGGGGGAGGGATGGGCTGCTCCTGGGCATGAGCAGAGCAACTGGTTTCTGAGTTTTTGTCCAGGCATCCCTCTGTGGGCAACTACAAGGCTGCAGAGCAAAGCTTCAGGTATAAAACTCCTTGAGTCCCTTTCCCACTTCAGGAAGCTGGTTATGGTATTATGGCCCCTTCTCTACATCCTAAGTATCATTCTGGTTAGCTGTGAATGGATCATTCCCATGCAAGAGAAAGAAAGAGGTCTTCCTCCTGCTTTCTTGTCCTGGCACCTGTGTAGGTGGCAGTGAGAGTACATGGCTGGGAACAGGCACAGGGATACTCTTGCCAGGCTGCTTAGGTTTGAGAAATTGCCAGGTCTTTGATGATCCAGATAGAACAATTAAGGAGTTGCTGCCCTTTACCTGGATGCCCATAAAGCTACTCCATCCCAGGCAAAACCAGGACACCAGAGAGCCCATTTCAGTGCCCTGTGAACTTGATAAGATTAAACTTCAGCTGTGGCCACTATATGCCAATCTGTATGACATTCACTGAACTTAATTTATCACAAGGATACCCATGACACAAAATCTTTGTGTTAAAGACAGCAGTTTCTTAAATTACTTAGCTAAACCTGCATAATTCTTACCTTAATTCTGATGCTGCTTAAACATGAAACGAATCATTAAATAATCTGATCCCCTATACAAAGTGTATGGTGACTGGTGATCAAAGTTGGTAAACTTATGTGTCTGGCTGATTACAAAGATTTGTCTAAGAATGAGTTCAAACTGACAGCAGACATAATTATTAGTAAATAGCAATATAATAACTGTGACCTTCTCTGTCCATACCCAAATGATGAGGGAGCAAATGGTGTTGCTCCCAGGTCATACAGAAGCCTGTGTCTCATGTTTCCCTGTAAGCTGTGTGTCATCTTCTTTGCTGGTCTCTGTAATGCATGTGGCAGGAACTTTTAGGTATATTTGAGTAAAAAATGTCCAGAGGATGTTATATTTTAAGGTCATAATTCTGTGGTGAGATAAGAATGAGTAGGATCTTCACTGTGTTGAAGGGGGAGGAATGCTGCTGTGCTGGGAAGGAAATGCAGCGTTGATCTGCTCAGGCCTGATTAAGCAAAAGCAATCAGGAGATAGCATAGCACAAATGTGTTGTTTTAAGTCATTCTTGTGTCTTGGATAACATGTATCACTGCTGTACAGCAGATTGTAGAGCTTGTGATTGAAAAAATATTGCTCATAAGTCTCACTGAGACAGCTATGCAGTTTACTACTCTCACCATTTTTTTCCCACCAAAGTGCTGAGTATAATGCCAGAGTAAATGTATTTTGATAATCAATTTTAGAAGCTGCTGCTCTTGTTTAGTAGACATACTAGGAATATAGAATTAATGGGGCAAATATTAGATCTTGTGAATTGAGAATGAAAATTTGAATTTGAATTAATTTCTGGTAATTTGATTCATTATTTGATCACAAGGTGTTGCTCTGTGGCAGCAGAAACAGGATGATTTTTTGTGACATTTCAAAGCCATTTAGGTAGAACTTAATCCCTGGCTATTGACTTACCTGTGGCCAGAATAGGAATCATACTTAAGCACCCTTTGTTCTCTCTGTTACTCTTTAATACTTCTTTTCCACTGGCAGGGAAAATATTTTAGCCTGTTGCTTTCCTCTCTTTGAGATCGCTGGGGAGCTGTTACCACTTCAAGAAGAGTTTCAGAGCAGAATCAAAGATTTATGTACTTGGATAAAGGGTGTTAAAATGGGCCTGTGTATGTGTAGTCATGCTACTATTATAAAATTGTAATTTCTCCCATAACTTTAAGATCTTTAAATGATTTTTTTAAACTGTAGGTTAATGAATAGTTTGCAAGATAACATGAGAAAAGTTACAACAAACTTAATTTTCAGGCCATCCCGGAACATTTAAAATTTCTCTTCTAAAAAATATATTGTTTGTACAAGGACATTTGGCATGTAGATCCAGGAAAAGTTTATTCAGGGTATCAGTTTTAAGGTGTTTTGATGCTTTTGGGCCTCTGAAGAGTTCTGTGCTTTATCAGTTGAGTTTAAATGTCATTCATTAACTTAGCAACATTTTTTTATTTTTGTTACTATTAATAAAAAATACTATATCAAATGGAAATGGTGGGTGATCTATACTTTGAAAGGAGAGTGAAACTGCCCCTTTTACATCCAGAGAAATACATGTGACAGTTTTGTTTGTGCAGTTACCTAGTAGGATGTTAAGAGGAGGTTTTGCAGCCATGAGTGCTAATTTATTGGAGTTTTTCTGAGTCTGCCAATTGTACCCTTTGAGAAACTATGTCTGCATAGTGTACATCTCCCGTTTTCCAAACTTCTCTGTGTCTTAAGTTTTGAAATAAGGTGATGGATGGTTCTCCATTGTAAGGGTTTTATCCCAGCTCAATACAAAAACTAGACATCTCTGAATTTTCACCAGCTGTATGTCTAGCTCTTTGTCCTATGAGCAGATTTTTGAACAAAATGCTTCATTGCACATCTTTTGTCTTTTTACAGGTGATGTATCACCCATCAGCATGTCTCCCATCACTCAGTCACAGTTTATTCCACTTGGGGAAATCCTTTGCCTGGCCATCTCAGCAATGAACTCTGCCCGAAAACAAGTCACACAAGAAGCACTAATGGAGCACCTAACCACCTGCTTCCCAGGTAACCAGTCATTAATAAATCATAGGTCAGATGAGCACATGTCTGTAAAAAGGCAGTTAAAGAATCCTCAGTACCTTCTGAATGGGAATATTGACTAATCTGACATTCTAACCAAAAGTAAGAGGAGACATTAGGGTTCTAATCTTGGAACTTGTTCTTTATCCTTAAACATATGGAGAATTGAGCTCTCTTTGATAAGACTGTTCAAATGGAATGCATTTTGCAGAGCAAATTCCTGACTTGATATAAGTAACAAAAATTACTTGGTGTACTAAACAATAAAATATTGGCTTGTTTCTTTTTTCAGACAGTATCAGAATAAGCTTGTTTGTGATTTTTCTCACAAAATAACCTTTTTTATCATCATAGCCAAAGGAGAGCAGGGCTTCCTTAGTAACTATGGAAAACAAAGTATGACGTGTCATAGCCAGAGCAAACTCATTCCACCTTGTGGCTTTCAAGCTGGTTGTAGTAACTCATAAGGGTTCTGTTGACATCATTCAACCAGTTCAAGTGTCATTGTCCAACCTCTGAAGAGGTAACCTCCCTTCTAAAGACCAGGTTTCCCACACAGCTGCATGTCTTCCTGCACCTAGAACAGGCTCTCAATGTGTGGCCTGATGCAAGTAGTAGAGTCCAGTAACAATGATGTGCCTGTTTCAGGGGGAGGTTAACTTAAAGTGAAAGGAGTATGTCAGCCTGCTTTTCAGGAGTTCTCAGATCCTTCTTGGACACAGTTCTGTCTTTTGTTTCTGTACTGCCCTTGCTTGAAAAACTACAAAAAAAAGAGACATCTCTCTCCATGATTAAACTAAAAGTTTTGGAGAGCTATAGGTACACTTGCTGTGTTCACAAATGCTGGTGTACTGTTCAGAAGGTATTCTTGTCAGCATTTGATATTTATCAAATAGTAAATGGAAATTGTCTTGGATTAGAGATACTGTAACACCACAAAAAGGGAATCCTATAACAAGAATCTACTCCTGAGCATGCTGCTTCTCTACTGACTGTATCTGGAGTGGGTGAATCATGCAAAATGCATCTTGTAGAGACATTTTGCATTGAGGCACTAAGGCGCTGGGCAGAGGTTTACTGCTCAAGAGAGCAGAACTTCTTCATTTGTGCTCTGTATGATCCTGGGCAAGATGTTTATCTGTTCTGTGTCTGAGTTTACAGTTCTCTAAAGTAGCTGAGAAACTTCTCCATTGTACCTATTTATAGCTGCAAAAAGTAGCTAATTAAAAATGGCTCAGTAGGAAAACTACTAATGCATCGGTCTCATCTAGGCAGCCTAACCACAGCCATGTTTTGATGTCTGGAATTTTTTGCTTACATTTTAGAGCAAGAGTTACTCAAAGCCTTGAAATTTACATGTCTTTTGCTATAACTGATGCTGAGTTCTGAGAATTTAAAATATAATTCTCAATTGAGTGCTATGTTTGAAATAAACAATTGTCTGATATTTAATTATTGCACTTCAAAAAAAATGCTGCCATCATATTTTGTAAGTACTGGCTTTCTCTCCCTATTTGTAGTTTTGCTTATCAGGCTGATTTTGAATATAGTGATAAAAATCGTAAGGGTTAGAATGTGAAGAAGGCAAAGTTCACAATTGTAATTCTCTTAATTTATTTTGATGATTTTGTTCCCAAGTTGTCTTTTCTATGTATGCTATGTACTAGAAGAATTTCAAAGATTGCAAGTATTTTTTTCAATTATTCTATCAATATTTTTACATAAACATCTTTGCACAGTGGAAATGATAATTTATTGGTGACATCCCTTGAGTTTCCTGGGAGCATGATTATCAGTTCACTTGGTGTGTTGAGCTATTCTTGTTAGACAGAGCCAAACATGAAAAATAATTCAGCTGGCTGGATTATTTTGTAGACGTTGCTCAGACGAAGCCTGAGGCAAGTTAGCACATAGTCTCTTGCTGCCTTTTTTTTTTTTTTCCATTAGCCATTAACATGTGAATTTCTCAAGTCTGGGATTAAAAAAAAAAAAAAAAAAAAAAAGAGCACCTCACTTCCCAAGATGTAGAGAAAGTTATTTGAAGAAAAAAATCCACCCTTTGTTGACCAGCTTTTCCCCTTCACTAGAGAAATGCCTTTCTCTCCCAGCCACGACATATTTAATATAGCAAGCATACATGTTCTCCCAGTATATGAGGATTATCCAAAAATTTTCTCCTTTCCAATAAAAAGAACTTCTTGTGCTGACACTTTTCACTTTTCTGCCCAAACCCCTGTAATAAATGAGCTGTAGCTTTTTGAGCCTTTGTATTCTTTGTGACAATTGTAAAATACCTGATGTCCTCTCATATTCTGATAGTTTATTTTTCCTAACTAGGTGCTGATGCTCTGAGGGAGAGAAGAGCATTACCATTGTAGATGTGTCTGTTATCACATAACCTCTCTGTATCTCTTCCTGTAGCAGCACTTGTCTGCCTGTGTTGTTTGTGCTTTAATGAACAGATGCTTCACTGTGTTTCATGTTGAAGATAAATTTCCTAAGACCCCAGATGCTATTTTCAAAAATTCCTAAGAATAATAAACCTTTTTCCTCAGTGCAGGGTCTTACAATTGCTGTCTAGCTCTCTAGTTTGCTGAGCTATTGTGCAGGCATAAATCTGGGCCATGGCTCTATCTGAAATAAGGTATGCTAATTATTTATAACATCACATAGCAACCACTCCACATCTTTAACTAGTATTTCATGAGCCAATCAGAGTATTTCTTTTATCCCTTGTTAAGCCTTAGCATCAGCTCAGGAGAAAATCATTTTAGCAGATTTAACACCATTTAAGTACTACTTCAGATGTATTTTTCATGAATTTATTTTATTCAAAAAGTTTGTATTGATAATGCACATCTTATTTGTGATTTTTGTTATTTTTTTTGGTTTTTAAAAAAGCAAGAGGGCTGCTCCTGCACGTGCTTCCATTATTCTAACTTAGAATTAAACAATGAGATGTTTGTACAGCCCTGCTTTGTAATTTATTGACCATGGTTTAAATCCCATACATTAAATGTAAATCTTTGAAATCCGGTATAAGGAGCTAAGAATGTAACCCCTGTTCTGTGTTTGGCAACCAGACCCTCTTATCTGTGTGAACCTGGATGAAGACAACATCAAACCTTAGTCTGTGCTGCCTTTAATAAGGATATTTGTCTTTTTTTCTTTTTCCCTCACCAGTTCTGTCCACATACATGTTTAAATAATTTTAAGACTTCCAAAATTTCGGTGTAGAAAATACTTGTGTATTGGCCTAGGTTACTTTTGAAGCAAGCAGTTTTCTGAAAGCTGGCAAATTCCTCTGACAATCACCTTTATAACTTCACTCTTTAAATATATGAATTATATGTGTAGCACTTAAAAGAAGTGTCTTACATTAACTGAGTTCACTCTAGGTCAGTGTTCTTTGTGAGCAGCAAACAAGACATAATCTTCTGTCTGGAAGCTCAGTGGATGGCATAGTAGACTCTCTTGAGATACAGAAAATGTACATGTCTGATGATTCAGTGTCCAGACAGTTTCTGCTTTTGAATTATTAAACCACTACATAATCTTAAATAACACCACTGCTTTCATGCAATATTTTACGGGCTAGAATCTAAGTCTGAGGGTTTTTTCCCTTGTTCCTATTTAATGGAGGAAGGGAGACCATAAGGAGACCTTTGAATGCAGAGGGGTAAGTTCTGTATAGACTGTATGTGGGCAGATTGCTTTAAAGAGGAAAGTCTTGAGAAAGCCAAGAAATCTGTATTCACTCTGGATCCCATTGTTCCTTTTTTAATGTCATTGCTCCTGTCTGCCATGCAGAAAAGCCTAAGCTGAGTTTGGGTCTGTTTCTACTTTTGTAAGTACCTAAAAGAACTTGGAATAAAACCTATAGCTACCCTTAGCTCATAGTGCTGAGCTTCCAAGATCTGCATCTGCTTTCATCCCTGCTGGTTTAGTGAACCACAGCATGGACTGTATTCTGGGAGTGATAAAAGTGATAGGCTTCAACTCCAGAGAGAAGGCTGACACAATTAACTTCACAGCATCATTGACTGCCAGGCATGCTGATTTTTTTTTTCCTTGGTGTTTATCTGCACATTCTCCATTCACAGGAGTTACTCAATTAATGTAACTACTGTGCATCCAGTGTTTAGAGACTCACCCAACACATTGTAGCCCTTATGGTTTACTGGGTGAAAAATGCATGTTATTATTTTTACCATGTATTTGCAGTGCATTTTTGCCTATATTGCTGTAAAACATAGTACACCCATTTCAATCTCTTTCCCTAACTTTTCTCTAAGCTCCGAGGAGAAGTGCTTTCATCCCTTTTATTTGTGTTGTGATGTTTTCGAAACAGTATGTTAAGAAAAGTCTTTTTAGTAAAATAAGGATGAAAAACCAGGTTCTCACAAAGGTGAGTACATTTTGAAGTCTTTACTTTTAAGCTTCTGAAGAGTGCAATGGGTGGGGCAGGTTGTTTGTGTAGGGGAAGGAAGAGAGGCTGGCTGCTGCTGGGCAGATGCACCTGAGTTGGAGCACAGTAGGACCTTGCAGTGCATATTGAGCACAGGATAGAGAAACAAATGAGCTTGAGTTTTGTGGTCATCCATGTCTTCTTGTGATGCACATCAAAATGTCAAAGGGGTGGCATTGCCCAAGCAGACACAGCAGCTCCACTGCAGGAATGAAGAGTTGGGTAACTACTGGTTGTTACAGGCACTGAAATCACTCTTCACGTTCCTGTGTGCTATAAAAAGCCCATGCAGAGGACAGCCTGCTTTGCCTCATAATCCACAGGAAGCCAGCATATTGTTTACTTAGCCCAGAGAGATTCAGAATTCTGGGCTAGGGACAAAAAGTCCTTTTTTCCCCCCAGCTCTCTGGATTTTAGCTTTTCCCACCTGTTGCTGTTTCTGGCATGTTAACTCATCTAGAGGTTCTGGGGATCTTTGTTACTCTCACTCAGATTATTACAGAAATTGTGGACACCTGCATGAAGAGGGAAGAAAATGCAAATTCCTGATTCTCCATATTTTTTCCTAATTTTCATTCTCATTTATGCTCTCAAATTATACCTTATCTTGGCCTCTCACTTCCTATGTCCACTGTTGCCCCAGTATTTCAGCCCTATGGATTCTGGATGAACTGTATTAACTCTACCCCAGTCAAAACCAGCACATGTCCCTTGTGCTTCTTCCTGGTGCCTTTTGTGTTGTAACTGCTTTCACTTATGTCCATGTTGTTCCTAACCTTTTGCTGTTTCCATTTTAAGATTTTAGTTATGGATATGAGTAGTATGGTCATGTCTCTACGTTCAAACAGCACTCAGATTCAGACATAAGAATATGTTGCCTCCAACCCAGTTGCAAGAAACAGGATAAGTTAAGGAATTAGTCCAAATTCTCTTTTTCTTGTTGCTTCTAATGGGTGTTGCTCTCACAAGGAGATCAGTGAGCTTACAGGCTCCAGCCTTTGACGTGCTGAAGAGTTGGTGACCAGACACTGTGTGCTCCTGGAGATAACTGTGTTTGGGGCAGGTACCCTGGCTGAGATTTCTCCATGAAGTGTTTCTGTAAAAAGCATATGCTTTACTGAAATGTTTTTGTATACATTGAAATTCTGTTCTTCAAGACAGAGTTTGACTTTGCAAGGTCCTGACCAACCTTATCTAAATTGGCCAGAATTTGAGTAGAGGTGCTAACCAGATTAACTCATGAGTTCTTTTCCAAACTAAGTTGCTCTCTGATTCTTTTTTTTTTCTGAAATTACTTTTGTTTAAAACTAAGACCCAGAATAAACAATGTTAACTTTTTCTGTTTAAAATAGAGCATCCAAATGTTTGAAAAAGGAAAGTCTTTAGTTCTAAAAATGTTAACCAAACTAGTACTCAGAATTAAAATGCATTTTAGTTAAGCAAAATGTATTGATTGAAGATAGCTTTTTCCACTTATAACATGAAAGTATTTTAATTTTTTATTCAGCATAAACAAACTTTTTAAAAGTGGCTTGTAAACTAAAGTTCTTTTTTCCTTAACTCTAGATGGAACTTACTCCTATACACAACATGCACCTTAGTGTTTTATTTAATGAAGTGTTGAAGACTTGGTCAAGCACCACTGAATCCAGCAGGTGCACTGGTAATGGGAAGGATGTGGCTCACAGTGCCAGGTGTACCCTATGCCATTGATGTGGGGTAGTCATACTTGTCCCTCTCTCGGTATGCAATACATGCCTTAGATAGTGTCCCACACATCTCAGCTGAAAGACAAGGAACTCTGACAAGCAAATTTTTGGGAGCTAAATCTGTAACTTCCAGCCTAATGGAAAAGACTTTCTGGGTAAGATGAACTGGATCATTCAGGATGTCTCTGTTTTGAAGCAGCTGATGTAGTTGAAACATATTTTAATGGGAGAGCAAATCAGTTAAATCAGGTTTGTGAGAAAGGGACAGTTTGAGGAACTGCTTTGTTGGTTTTTTTTTTTTTCTGTGTAGTATTCTGTGGGAAGAGTAGCTTAGGCATCCAAAGTAACAAATAACTATGCTTTATATGTGACAAGGCATTATAAGAATAGTTCTGCTGAATTGGGATATAAATGCTTTCTTGGAAGAAGAATAAAAGTAGAATATTTCCCTTGACACTGTGATTTTCAATGATTCCATCTTGTAGCTTAAGGTCACCTGCACATTGGAAGTGACTAGAAGTTCTCTTGGGGTTTTTTTTAGCACTTTATTAATGGCCTACTATTTACTTAGTAATTGATATGTCTGAAGTGTAGGAGATAAGTGGAGAAATAAACAGAGAAGAGAATGCCTAACAAAATGCTTTATGTTTGTTCAGCATATTCCAGCTTGCACGTTGGGAAAACTAACTTTTTGCTGGGGAGGGGGAAAACCAGAGAGTCCTACAGTTTTATACACTTCCTGATATGTGTTTACTGTTATTTGTAGGAGTTCCAACACCCAGTCCAGAAATCCTTCGGCATACTTTGAACATGCTTGTACGGGAGAGGAAAATATACCCAACTCCGGATGGTTATTTCATTGTAACCCCACAAACTTACTTTATAACACCATCTCTCATAAGAACTAACAGTAAATGGTACCATTTGGATGAGAGGATACCTGACAGGTCTCAATGTACCTCTCCACAACAAGGAACTATAACTCCCTCCACCTCGGGATGTGTCAGGGACCGAACACTACCCAAAAACCACTGCGACTCCTGCCATTGTTGCAGAGAAGACATGCACAGCATGCATGCATCTACCCTACAGAGGAAATCAGCAAAAGACTGTAAAGACTCATACTGTCCTCCTTCATTATGTCAGGTCCCACCTACTGAGAAAAGTAAAAGTACTGTCAATTTTTCATATAAATCAGAGACACTCACAAAGCCTAAGGATGTAGAAAAGCAGTCTAAGAAATTTGGACTCAAATTATTCCGATTAAGTTTTAAGAAGGATAAGACCAAACAGTTGGCAAATTTCTCTGCCCAGTTTCCTCCAGAGGAGTGGCCTCTAAGGGACGAGGACACCCCTACCACTATACCTAGAGAGGTAGAAATGGAAATTATTAGGCGCATTAACCCAGACTTGACTGTGGAAAATGTCATGAGACACACTGCACTAATGAAAAAACTTGAAGAAGAAAAAGCTCAACGGAGCAAAGCAGGGTCTTCAGCTCACCACAGTGGACGAAGTAAAAAGAGCAGGAATCACAGAAAGTCTCATGGGAAATCGAGGTCACACAGCAAGACTCGGGTCTCCAAAGGAGACCCATCAGATGGCTCTCATTTGGATATACCTGCTGAAAGGGAGTATGAGTTCTATGATCCCTTGACTCGATCCCCACGGGAAGGCTGTTTTATAATAGAACACAAGGGAGATAATTATATAATGCACAGCAATCCTAACATGATTGAATCTCACTTTCCCATGACACCAGAGTGGGATGTGTCTGGTGAACTGGCCAAAAGAAGAACTGAAATGCCTTTCCCTGAACCTTCCAGGGGAAGCTCCCATTCCAAGGTCCATCGGAGCCACAGCCATACACAGGATAGAAGATCAAGGAATGAGCGGTCCAGTAAGGCTAAAGAAAGGTCTAGATCCATGGATAACTCCAAGGGACCTCTGGGCTCAGCTACTTTAGGCACACCTGAAGATATAGGTGAAGGCTGTAGCCCAGATGACCAAACAACTAGCCAAACCTACATTGATGATAGTACCTTAAGGCCATCGCAGTCGCTCAGTCATCAAAGGGCTCTGATTTCATCCGCAAGCTACAAAGAGACTTGCATCCCTGAAATAGCCGGGGGCAATGTAGAAACCCCCAGTTCTTGTAGCCTATTGGAACAAGGCAAGCCTACGGAGAATTTGCCATCATATAGTGAGCTCAACTCCTGCACAACAAAATCTGCAGTTGACGACTATTTTCAGTGCAACACATCCAGTGAGACTGTGCTTACCGCTCCATCACCACTGGGAAAGAATAAAGAGGATCATGATACGCTAACAGGGACAGATGGGCTAAAAAAAATGACTCCCACAGACAGACAGTCTCAACATATTGCTAGGGAGCCCGGGGTGCACAAGGAGGAGTCCCCAAAGGGCCCGAGCAGTGGTTCAGTGGTTGCTGGCCAAACTCCAGAGGTGATTGCTAACGGGCGGCTGGTTCAACACCATAACACAGAATCAAGCAGCCTTGATAAAAGGAAAGAAATATTTAGCAAGGATACACTCTTTAAGCCTCTGCACAACACTCTTTCTGTGAATAGTTATCATAAGTCTAACACCCCTCTGCTAAAGCCCCATCAAAAGACCCCCTCTGACACATTGCCTGTCAGATGTGAGAAACTTGAACAAGCGATGGTAACCTCAGTCACACAAGTCATGCCTGTTTCTCAGAGACAGCAAGAGACAACCGGGAACCAGGAGGCCTCCTTTGACTACTACAATGTATCTGATGATGATGACTCAGAGGAAGGAACCAATAAAAATGCTGAGGAAGAAAAGAACAGGGATGACGTTGGTACGATGCAATGGCTCCTAGAGAGAGAAAAGGAAAGGGATCTACAGCGAAAGTTTGAGAAGAATCTTACTCTTCTCACCCCGAAGGAAACAGAAAATAGCAACAACCAGAGAGCCACCCACTCAGCCCGCCTGGACAGCATGGACAGCAGCAGCATTACTGTGGACAGCGGGTTCAACTCTCCACGGTAGGACTGTCACATTCATTGCAGCTTTACAGACTAGGAAGTTCCATTTATGGTTTTATGGGTGTGTGATATTGGTGACAGAATGTAGGGCTGTATTTAAAAATTTCACACATTTTCAGACAGTGTTTTTTCTAGTGCTCTGGAATCCTCTCTTCAGATGTGTGCGTTTCCCACCATACAGTAAGAAACCAATGACCATTGGCAGCATTGACTCTGCATTAGTTCATTTTCTGTTTGCTGAAAACCTCCCTGTGTATCCTTTTTCTGTATTAAACTTGTGTTTGCTTTTAGAATAAAAGGGATGAGCTCCTGCATACTCTTCCCTTTCCCTCTAAGATACCATCAACAAGACTAATGGAAAGGCTAGGCATGACCAGGTGGCATAATCTTTGGCTCAGACAAAAAGAAAAATGAATTATATTGTTTTGTGTTTGGATTTCCTTGTTAGTTTTCTTAAAAAATTTTGGAAGTGTATCTAGTCACCATTTCAAACTGGTGATACTCCCCCTACAAATTTAAAGTGCTCTGGGATACTTGAACTTGATATTTGAGATGTGACTTTGCGGTCACATGAAGTGCTGGTTAGTAATTACTATTCCAGGGATTTCAGGCATCATGGAAGTCTCAGTGTGCTAGAAGTCTCAGAAGTGTAGGGGGGAGAGACTTGATGGTGCATTCCCTGCTCTGGAGATTTCAAAAGTTCATTTCCAGGTTAAGAATCTTTTATGCTAGCCTTCTTCCTTGCCTGTCTGACCTTTGGCAGTCCTTGATGGAATGGAGCATGACCTGTTTTGTTTGGCCTGCATAGCAACTTATCAGAGTTCAGAACAATGACTCTAAGAACACAGAAATAATGTACAGTAGCAGTTCTCTTAGAGTGGTTTACTTAAGCTTAAATTATTTATTGCCTGTGTTTAAAAATAAAACCTCCAAGACCAATTTTATATTATGTGAAAAAATGGGGGAATTTTTTTTTTTGGGTGGGTTTTTTGTGGTTTTTTTTTGGTTGATTGGTTTTGTTTGGTTTGGCTTTTTGGTCACTTTTTTTAATTTTCCCCTGTAAATGGTGTTCTTGTTCCTCAGAAGTATATATATTTTTTACATCAATAGCAAAGGCTCTCAGGCATGTGAAGGATGTCCTGTTTCTACCCAGGACTAAATTTCAATTTCAGTGAAGTTTTGTCACTCTGGAAGAAATTCCTTTGGATTTGAGGGTTACTCCCACTTGTGTTAATGACAATAGAGAAATCAGAGAGCCTGATGCAGCTCGCAGTGATGTATCAAACTAGATCAGGATTCTAATGCATGAATATTTTTTCCTGAGCAAAAAATCTGAAAAATTCTTTGAGTAAATCATACCATTAACACATTGAGTCCACTCTAAAAAAGAAGCTTGAGTCTACTCTAAAAATGAAGCTTGAGAAGACTTTGAATTTATGTTATTGATTGTTCTGCAGATGTCCGACATCTTCCTCACATAGAACTGTTGTATGAAACTGTTTGCAGTGTGATGTCTTCCAGTAGTTGAAGTGCTATACTTGCAGTCAGTTTTTGTGGAGGAGTATGTTGTGGTGTTTGCTTCTTGCTCAGCCTGTCTCACTCCAGGACAGGGTATCAGCTGGATTAAAAATCAGTTCTTGGACTACTGTTTTGTACTGTAGCTGTATATCAAACTTGTGGTTTTGATTAATGCAATGGTAGACATTTTCTTCCCTAATTATTTACACAAAAGATAAAATTTCTGTCTATGTTAAACTTGGCTAGCAAGAGAACGGGATGTGGTGAACATACTGTGCTCCTATAACACCTTGTTTGAATCATTTAAGGGAAACAGATGAGCAACTTTCAATTACGTTTGTGTTCCACACATCCTTTTTTTTTTTAAATTTTATTGTTTACTTATTAACAAATACCATTTTTTGGCAATGTTACATAAAGTAAGCTTAAAAAAAAAACAAGCCAAAACATTCTGTAGGGTATTTTGTTTTGGGAGACTGGTGTATATAGTTAGGATAGGATAGGATATTTCAAAGCTTTTTCATAAGCTTTGCATGAAAATAATTAAATTTGGGGATTTTGCTGAGTTTGGGTCACTTCTTTGCATAAATCTCCAAAAATAATTTGAACTGAGGGTGAGTTCACCCCTTTGGCTAAAAGTACCTTCTTGTTATTATTATCCTACCTTATAATAAAAAATGTACTCCATAGCCCTTTTCCAGGAAATACAAAGTAGCCATCCAGCATCCATCTGGTAAGATTCAGCTAGATGTGACAGTGTCCTTTAGAAGATGCCATGGGAAGAATATAAGAACAGGTTGTGCATATAGTGATGTTCCTCAAGTATATTCTTCTAGCTTCCACTGGTTATGCAACTCTGCTTCCTGAGGTGGGGTGGTATCTTTTCGTTCAAACTGAAGTATGTAGCATTGCTTAGGGGATCAAAATTACCAATTTCATACTATAAAAGAAAAAATATATTTTTAAAGTCTGATAAATTGGAAAAAGGACAGTAAAAAAAAATCAGAAAGAAGTGGCTGCAGTTAAAGAGATTTGCAATGGTCATTTGACTTCCAAAGTATTTGTATGCAAAATGTGTGAAGATATTCATCATCATTGGAAAAAAAACCTCACAATTTTTCATGCATTGCTTTTATGCAAGTTATATATAGGAAATGTTAGCTGTCACGATTAATTTTATTCCTTTATTTTTAGGGCTTATATAATACTGTTGCTCCTTTGTCACCTAAAGAAAGCTAATTTTGACATTACTCTGCATGCAAAATTTTCAATGCAGTTTTTGTGTTTACATGTTGTAATTGCCATTTTGTAATATCAGAGTTGAGCATGTCTGAAGATCTGGAATTGGTGGTCCCAAAAAGAATGATACAATACTAAATAATCTCTGAAAACTAAGATTTGCATCAGTTTTCATTAAAAAGTAGAGGGATAAAAATAAAAAAATGAGCAAGAGAAGTGCACCATACATCATTGCAGCTCACAGGAATCATTTACTCTGTGTGTCACCCACCATAGCTCTTTGGAACTATGGACAATAAAACAATCGTTGGCAGAAGAATAGCAGTACCATCCATTTCAACCAGTTTAGAAGATCTGCGAGAGTTCTCCTAAAAGCCTCATTGATTTTCCAGACTCAGTCAGTTTAAGATTATTTAAATCTGTCCTGATGACTAGGAACAGTGTTTTTTCCTTCTCTTATGCCATGCACTCCCCTGCCACATCTAAAGCTGTGCATTCCTACTCTTCCCTTGATGCTAGGACTAATATTTTTTTTTCTTAGGGCTAGTATTTAACTGAGAGTGGTCCTGATCTGTCTGGCTGCCTGCAAGGCTTAGTCAGGGAAGCAGGAGAAACATGTGGCAGGGTCAGGTCCACACAAGGCAGGCAAGAGCTACCCCTTTCAGTAGCAGGTAAATTTAGGTTGACTTTAAACTGACTATGAAACTTTTGTCATTAGTATCCTCATTTCTAGTGCTTATTCAATAACTGCATTCAGTCCTCTAAATATATTCTGTTAACATCTCCATAGCAAGTGGTGATGTCATTTTATAAAGAAGTAGGGGTACAGGTGAAGGATACATGATCAGGGGGCCACATGGATGTTTGAAAGCAAATCTGTTCCTGAACAGGCATATTTAGAGATCAAAAATTATTTAATAGTGTAAAGACAACAGAAACAGTAGTACTGATAAGAGTACTCTTAGCATGTCATGGCTGAGCTTTTTAAAAGCTGTCGACTAAAATACAAGCTTCTCTGCATTCATAATTAGACATATCATTAAAAGTGTTAAGTGTCCTGTCACTCTTGTGGTTAAATGATATGTTAGAACTAAAGGAACATTGTCCATTTTGTGAATGAAATAGCAGCAGTAGTTGTTTTCCAGGGCAAGATCACAGACCAGGCAGTTAAGATTTCTCATTGTCTTGGTAAGTTGTGATCATCTCAGCTGCAAAGCAAAATTGAAGTGTGCATTTAGACACATCGCGGCTTTAATGTAAGGTAAAACTTTTATTTAATATTTTGTGTACAAAAACATAGGTAGGAGACAACAGAGGACACTGTGTTATATGATTGCTGTCCTAACTCTGCCTAGTCACAGAATTGATTTGATGAAGCTACTTTGTGCAAAACTGCATCAGCTAGGAAAGAAAACTAGCACATTCCAAGTACAAGATGGAAGCTATTTCCTTGAGTGAAAAATCCAGATGCTTGATACTGGTTCAGCTTACAGTTTGTGTGACAGTTTTAGCTGTGCTTAGTGCTATACCTGTGTTATGGTATGATGATTGCTGAGCACCTCTGGGACACGTTTTGGGAGTAACATATGTGTACTATCAAAATGAGATGTTTCATTGATGTGACATTACATACAAACACAGGAAACCCATTGTAAAACACTCTGTTCTCCTTTCCTATCTGGTCGATAGATATATAGGCATGTCATATATGAGTGTGTATATATATTTCTTTTCCATTCCAGTACTCGTGAGAGCCTGGCATCCAACACTTCAAGTATTGTTGAAAGCAACAGACGTCAGAACCCCGCTCTGAGCCCTGCACACGGTGGCGCAGGCCCAACATTCAACTTCCGAGCCACTGCAGACCCACCCACGAGTGAAGCTGAGAAACTGCAGAAACCTGGTAACTGCCTGCAAGCTTCTGTCACTAGTGTCTGATAGTCAGCCTGCCTCAGATCGTCTGTCTCATCCTATACAGCAAAGTTTACGACACTGGGACTGATGTTTACATCTTTGGGGAAAAATAAAACAAGCATCTCAACCACAGTTTTAGTGTTCACTTGAACTGTGCTGCTATGTAGACTAGGGGCAACAAAGAAGTCTTTATTTCAAGGTATTGCTTTTCACATTTGCGGCTCTGTAGCAACAGAATAGCAGTAGGGATAATATGTACACTTTTTGCTTCACTTAATTGTAACTGAGCACATATATGAAAGTCTAGACACTGTAAGTGTAATCTGCATTTTCAATGTCCATGCAGTTGCCAACTTCATTTAAAAAATGCCACAGATGTGTGATGCCCCTGGTCAGAGGCTAAACTCTGCTGCAGAGTTCATCATTTTTTTCTTCAAAAACTGAGCCACTGCTGAAAGTAACCAGCCAGGATCACCATGAGGAAAAACAATGCCAAACATGACAAGTCATGACCTCAGCTCTATATGTGAATTATTAATACTAATCAGTCATTTTCACTGTGCATTTTTGTGACACAATTTTACAAATACCTAATTAAGCAAGTAAAAGGAAGTTTGGGGTTTGCTTTGATTTGCTTTTTTCCTAGGTATGGAGGGTGGGAAGGGAGGTGGCTCCTCCTTTTGTTTCAAAAATATGAGAGATGTCTACTTAATGAGACCTGCTACTTGACCTTCCATAGTCACCCGTGAGGAGGTGGGCCTTTGCAGAGAGGGGGGAGTGGGGAGGGAAGGGAAAGATGTAACTGTCATGGAGCCACGATGTGGAGTGACACGAAATATATTAAATGTCTTCAGTATAATTCACTTATTTTAAAAAGATAATCTAATTCTTGTGTCACTTCTGGTATTGCAACTTGCCATTAATATAGAAATCAGTATAACTAATTTCTTGGAACAAAAATATCCTTTATGATATAAATGACAAGTATGGCCTGAAGAATTGATTTCTTTCTAGTGGAAGGACATAAATCTATTTTATGTAGCTTATTAAATAGAGTGCCTAAATTAGGCTATTAAAAATAGCATACAGTGTAATGATTATCAGAGAACAAAATTTAGAGAATTATAAACTTCTGGCCTTTTTATTCAGTGGATGTTATTTGCAATTAACCATTTTATGGACATGTCTGGTTTCTAGAAATTCAATGTGTCCACTTGGTTTGCAGTAGAAATCTGAGTCCTGCAGGCACAGTACATCCTAATTGCTCTCCCTAAACTGTTACTCCAATGTAATTAGTACTATGCTAATTACTGCAGAGTAAATTCTACAGATAGTTAAACTCCAAGAGTAATTTTAGGTATAGGGTCACATTCTGCTCTGTTACTCATGCAACCTGGTAGTGCAACAAACTGACGTTTTTAATCAGAACAGACGAATTGGTGGAATAATAATAAAGATACTAAAATGTGCAACAGCCCAAATTGTTCCATAGAAAAGGGACATTTACCCTGTCTAGCTCTTGTAGAACACAGGTATGAAACCCAACTGTACATATTAAAACCCAGTATTTTCATCAGGTTCTGGTGACATTTATTACTCTGTATACAAAGTCATTTGAGCTTCACTTATGTTCTCTCTTGTGATCGGAAGTCTTTACTGACAATTCAGCCTTATGTTACACCATCAGATATAGATCATTTGCTTATGAAACAGCTTTCTAACTCTGGATACAATCAGTTCTGTCAAGAATACACAGCCAATGCACAGGTCTGTTTTCATTGATTTCAGTGTATAATTTCCATTTCATAGGAGCAATAAGACCTTTCAGTGCACATAAAGGAAATTATTGTGCTTTTGGTTGGTTATCAAAGTCACTTGGCCTTTAGCCTTCTGCCTTATCATACCTTCCAAGATGTGCTCTAATTACCATATAATGCTTTGCATGATGCATCTTATTATTCAATATGTAACTCCCGCCGTACTTATTCCATGCGAACTGTAGAGTCAGAGTTCTTGTGGGGAATTGTCATATACTATGCAGTGGCTGACTGTGATTTTGTTTCTGAGATGAGCTCTGACATCAGTAATATGTATCAATTCAGTAAATGGAAATGCTGAAATGGTAAAAAAATCTACAGCGATGATCTGAAGTACTAATGGCAGTATTAAAATGTTAAGAGCAGAAATAGGTTTCATCTTTGGAGAAATAATTGTCATATGCTAATCAGAATTTTTTGCAGGCAGCTGGTTGTACAGAAGACATAATTCCAACAAAATGTGATAGTACATACCTATAAACTGTATAGTATGTTATTTCCTAAAGTTCCCAGAGACCAGCAGACAACATAATTGTCATATTAATGTTGACATGGCATTGTACCAATATTAATGTGACTCTTGGAATATGGAATGTAAACAGAAGTTTCAAATAGAAACGTTCTAATCTTGATTTTCTTTTTTCCTTTTAAAATCAACAATGGAAAATAAGAAAATTCCATCTTGAGGTTCTGGTAACAAAACCACGAGAGTGGAGCTTGAGTGCTTTATGTCACCCTAATCCTTTGATGAAATCATAGCCTTGTATTATGTGGTTGCTTATCTATCATGCTAATGTATCAATTTAAAGGTTTACAGAGTTAGATTAGGTTGAATCTGTGTTGTGTTCAACTGTAAAGGGTCAACACAAATCTGTCGGCATTTTGCACACTTAATATGTATTATTATAATACAACATGTTACTTTTATGGTAATTTTTTTTACACATATAACTACCTCCATGAATTTGATGAAATGCAGCAACATGAAAAGTGTATTGTACAAAGCAAGATTAGAAACTTTGAAGCATTAGGTCATGGCGTTCTCTTGTGTGTCAAAGCTTGCATATGAAGTCATCATGTTTCCATTGCCACAATTTCCTTCTACAATGTTAAAAAGATGGCTTTAGATGAGTCACTTAAAGACTTTGACAAGGCTGCATAATTGGGATAAAAGTGAAAGGGAGACTGAAACCTTCCATCCTCTCCCCAGTTACTGCTAAAATTTCTGCCTGGTAGAACTTGAAAATGTATTTGTAATTTAGCAAATTAGAAACATCTACAGTCTGTGAAATATGATTGACAGTTTGGGGTTTAACAGAAGACACTCCGGGTATTTTCTTGGCAGCCTTCAGATACTTGGGGCCCTATTCTGCCTCCATTTTTGTCAACATTAGTACGTCATGGTTTCTCTGAACTGGCAAGGGTGTTAAAACAGCTCTTCCTTTAATGATGCGCACTCTGGTCTCTAGATTGTGTGCATCTAAAACATTTGCTCCTATCGAAATTACCAACAGCCTTTCATTGACATTGCTGGGAGCAGTGTTAGGGTCCCTACTTGAGGTATGTTCCTATTGTTCAAAGAATATGGGCAAGTTTCCAAGAGAAATTAAGCTGGCTTTTGAAAAGTAGCCAGCTGCAACAAGCCACCTTTCAAGAGGGAAGAATGAAAGATTTTTTCCAAAAACCAAAGGAAGAAAGTGGCAGTTGAACCTAAGCAGATCTCATTATATACCAATCCCAATTTATGAACACCTTTCTGCAAACCTAGTACCATTATCCTGATGCAGATTAATCTACAATGATCAGTTGAGCTAATTTTGCCATTTTAAGTATTTCAGTTAAAATTTTGAAAAATCATTAGCCATTTGACTCCCAGCACCACTGTAAAATGACTGTTATATGCGAAACAACATTCACTCAACTTTAAAAATAAAAATGTATTGGAAAACAAATATTTTAATGAAAACCGTGGCCTAAGTGCTTGCCAGTAGTAGTCATTGTTAGGAAAGAGAACAAGCAAACCAGTATTCAGAGGCCATCATGAAGACAGATAATTCTTTGCACTTAAATCATACCGTTTTGCCTGAGGGTCTCGAAGCACTTGCCTGTGAGATAGAGTTCACTGACCCTACTCTTTGTCTGGGCCCATTGGAAAAAGCAAAGGCTAAGAGTCTGCAGACTATTTTATTAACTAGTTGCTTTTTTAAAGTTACTGAAGGAAGTTTAACAGTTAACCAAAGTGTTTAATGTTTATATTCTGAAATTATTCTTTTGACACATTCAGTTTGTTTAAGACAGAAACTACTTTACAGCCCTCTAGACACTCTTGGATTAGCAGTTCCAAAAACAATTTTGTAGTTGTATGAGTACTGGCAGCAGTGGTTTTAGAAACAGTTGTGTTAATTAAAATTTTGTTTTTCAAATACATTTTGTAGTGCTTTTCCCAACACAATTGTTCAAATTGTTGGGCTGAGAAAGCAAATATCACTCCTAATCTGGTGTCATACCCACAGTTTACAATTCTCTTTGCTCTTCTGAAGAAAACTGTACAGTATTAGAGAGAAAAGTTCTATTTTTTACAAAATTCTTTAAAAAAAAGGCTATATATCTAAAATGTTCCCCCCAGCATAAGTGAAGTGCATCATTACTGCATAAGACACATGCAGTGGACCCACCAAAAGCCAAGCTGGTGCTAGAAGAAAACGGGACTATCACATGTCTTTTATAGTGGCGCTCTAAACATTGGTTCCAGTTATGCGAGTGTGAATCTGGCATAACTCCCCAATCTCTGAGGATCTGAGAGATGGGAATGGGTCGTTAACTCCATTGAAGCTCAGTTCTGAGCTGAGGGTTTCCGTGTTTCTCCCCCCGCCCCGAGACACTAAAGGCAGAGAAGGAGCAGAGGGCCACGCACCTGGCTTTGGAAGGGCAGCCTGGGCTGAATCCCTGCTGAAATGCACCTGGCTTTAGAAGGGCAGCCTGGGCTGAATCCCTGCTGAAATGCACAGCCACCCAGCCGGGATCCGTGCCAGCCACCAGCGTGCCCCACCTCGCAAGGGTGATTCTCCGTGTGGTGCACTGCCCTCGGCTTCTATATCGGTTAGAGCCACCCAAAGGATACCCACCCAGATGTATGAAAGGGCCCTTGGAGTAATTGGCACAGATGTTACTTTTATGTGTGGAGGAGATTTTAAGTTTAAAGGGATCATAATTCTGCAGGTAATTTTCTGTGAGTGACTGAATGTGGCTGTTGCATTAGGTTTAAATGAGTTAATAAATGCAAGTGGGACTTACTGTATGTTAGAAGGGAGTTTTGCAGCCAAGACTGCCTTGTATAAATGTGTTTGCACTGAAAAAAAAATTTAAAAATTACTTGGTCTCTGGTTGCTGTAAAGGTCATCCAAGATGGATGTTCTGTTTATATTGTATAGTATTTCATATGAAATAATTGCAGTTCATGAAATGTCTTCCCTAACGTTACTGATTTATAACAGCACATTTGTAACATGGTTTTTATTGTGTCAGTGTACCATATTGTAAATGATGATTACTTGTCATGCTTAGTATAATAATTTAAAGGAAAAAAAAGGACAGGGATTTTTGTAAGTCTATATTTGAAAGTCCCTCCATATGGTAATATTGTGTTCATGTTGTTTATGTAGTGTTGTGTGAAATATCCATTTTGGATTGTGTTACTTTTTAAGATATTAAATAACATTTGGTTATATGTTCTAAGTGGATTCTTTGCACTCATCGGTGATTTTTAGAGAGTATACTTATATTTCCATTTAACATGCTGTTTCTCTCCCTCATTTAGGAAACCTTGCACAACAAGCCAGAAATCTCAGATAAACAAACTCTGTAACAACTTGCTGTGTTCCCCTATGGTGGTCTAGGGTCACTGCTTGGCTGAAGTACTCTCTTGCCATTAGTACTCTCACACCTTTCTGCTGAGAGCACTGAGTAGGTTTACATACCTCAGTATCTACAGATATCTTACATCTGTAAGATGTAAGTTATCCATAGATGCTGAGTTATCTGTAAGATAACTTTTTTAAAGATCTTCTCTCCAGATTTTTTTCTCCATAAGCCTCTCAACTGTTTCTTTAGTTGGTTGTTTTCCTCATAACTTACTTTCTATAATATCCTTCTTCTATTGAATCCCCTCATCTTCTGCTTCTTTTTGACATTTACTTTCCTTCAGGTTGGGGGTTTTTCTTCCCTACATGTTACTTGACATGAGAGTTCTTCTGGCCCATTTCTCATCCTACCCTCTCAAAACTTCATTCTAATCTTAGCGTGTCTTCTGCTTTTCCATTACTTTCCCTTTTTCACTTTCCCTGCTCATCAGAAAGACCTTAGAGAAGAAAAGGTGGTCAGCTACTTCACTATAGGTGAAGTGATCCTGTCAGCGCTTCCCTTCTAGCCATGCTGTTGCCATTTTTAATTTTAAAAATGTTTAGGAATGTAAACATACCCCATATTTTAGTCCTTTCTGTTCTCTTCCTCCTTTTGTCTGGTGCTCCTGTTTTTTTTAAAAGACTATGTGCTATTCTGTCCAGCGTCTCTGTGATTTGCGGGCTGAAAGAGAAGACACAAAACCCCTAAATGAACTGGAACTCCAGGTCACATCTGTCTTCCTCAGGGCATCAAGCAAGGCCTCAGGTAAATGATTAAAAAAGCAATTTATTCAGCTGTGCTTTGCAGAATGAATATGAAGAAAATGGCCTCTACTTACTAGCCTATCCTAAACTGCAGGGAAGGAGCCAGTGGCTCTGACACTCCTGTTCACTGTAGCTGGTACTTAAAGAGAAAAGGGTTTTGAGCAGTCAGTGATGCTGGGGCTTTGATAATTGCCTGTGGTTTTGTGTGGAGATGGCTGAGCTTGCATTTATAAGCAACTTCCTTCTATGCCCATAGGCCATCATGTTTAGCAAAGTATTTTTAGCCTAGCTGTCACAGAAGTGATGAATGAGGACAAGGAATAGGAAATCCCAAGTACTTTTATTTAACATCTTTTTTCTTCTCTCTCATCCTAATAAGTACATAAAACCTAACCCGTTTTGCCAGCTATGTGAAAGTAAGCAAAGACAGTAAATAAATTTACCAACCTGGCTGTGCATACACTGAAATAATTATATACTTTGCTTGCTTGCTTGCTTAGGGAAACCTGAAAGAAACAAAAGGCTTTTTGTTTTGAGTTCTCTCAATCTCTTCCTTCTTGTCCCTATGCTTGTTGCTGGTAAAATTAGGCCAGTTGCCTTTTAAGTACAAGAGGGTCACTCTGGCAGGAAGCTGCAAAGTAGCGGCTTCCAGTGTGTCAGTAGTGGACCAGTAGTGAGAGGACAAGCAAGAGCCAGGGGCCTCTCCTGTGGATATAGGCTTTCCTCATGCAGAAGTCTAAAGGCGCACCAGCACTGGCACTTTAGATGCAAGCAGGGCTGTGCTCCAGCAAGGGCTGTCCTGGGTGCCCACACACTCTGTGCTGTGGTTCCAGTTGCAGTCACAGCAGAGACAGGCTTCACAACTTGCCCGTGAATCTTCTGTACCGGAGAATGCACATCAGGAGCAGAGCCACAGCACTACAGCCTTTTTGGGTCCTGTTAGCTGGGTTTTGGAAAATGAGGACCTAAGTAATTAACTTTACAGGGCAGCTTGTGCACTGGAAGTGTTTGAATGCCAACCTCACTCGTGACCCATGTACCTGGGTCTCCACCATGCACACACTGAGCATGTACCACTGGGCAGTGACTGCCAGCGGCCATCAAGACTGCAGGCTTAAGGACTCAGAAGTGCAAACCTTTGGGCTAGGTGTGCCTTAGGATTATGGGCAGTGACGGGGACAAGGACAGCAGAGAGGGAGATTTGACTTTCTGGTTATGGCAGATGATAGGTGCCCCTGCCTCCACAGTGAGGTCTCGCCCCTTCCCTCTGAGCTGTTCCTCCCTCAGTAGCCTTGAACCAAATCCCCAGTCTCACCTTCCTCCCTGAAGAGCTGTGGGGCCCCAGCCCCTTGCTGCCACTCACCCCCACCATGGGGAGGCTGTCCTGAGGGAGAGACTCTTCTCTGACCAGTTTAGTGCAAGCCTCTGGCTTGGGCCCAAGGTGAAGCTTTGCTGTAAGGAGCAAACAAGTTTCACCAAATCACAGGAAAAAAAAAACAAAGTGAGAAACCCACTCATTTTTGCACACAGAAGTCAGGGAAAAAAAATTCTAGACAGTTAAAGCTTTACAGAATGACAAAAAGCTTTGAAAAGCTATTTCACTGCATTTAAAACTTGCTGGGAGATGGGTGGACCTTTTGTGATCCAGAAACTAATGAAAGACTATTGCCTTAAAATATTTAGACTATTGCAGTTTCAGAACTGTTTGTCTTTCTAAAAATTAGTTGTGGAAGAGGAAGCTGACTTTTTTGACTAGATTAGTAGCAGGTTGTCAGGTCCAGTCAGTTGAGACCACCAGGTTCTCAGGACAGAGAAGAGCAATGGAGTTAGTCTCACCTGCCAGCCTTTTTTTTTTTTTTTTTTTTTCCTTTTTTTTTCCCCTGTCTTTCTTTCTTGGTAAAATAAAAATAATAGTATAATCTCTAGACTATATTGGCATGTTCTATGTGTACTCTGTCTCCTGACTGCTGCCTTGTGGATAGTGCAGTCAGGGGTGCAACTCTGGCATGGGTCTCCATGAACAGACAGGTCAGCAGGCAGAAGGAACCAGCTTCTGCTCAGATTTCTTCCAAATAGGGATCTGCAACTCACAGGGAAGAGGAGGGTGGATACTGTTCTCCATAAAGAAAATGAGGGAATTGGAATATCAGGGCTTAAAATTCTGAGAGAGTTTATCAAATAAAGAGGAAAACTCGAGGACAGAGGAATGTGAGGATGTACTTCAGTAGCAGGGGATTCACAGTAGGACCAGCAGCTGAAGAAGGAATATCAGTTCAAGTCAGAAGAAAAAATTCTTTGCATTACTGGGAGGGTGGAAGATCCTGAACTGCCAAAAGCCAGCTGAGGTGGGGAACTACATGTGCCTGCTTTCATGGTTTATACAGACTTAAAATAAACAGCAGCTGATACTGGAATGTTCTGAGGTGTCTGTGGTTGTACTGTAAGCATTGGTGTCCCTGAGCAATGCCCAGCCGGGGCCAGGAGATGGTGCAGCCACTGAGGGCAGCAGAGGTTGGCTTTCCTGGAGGTGCCCTGTTTGTAGGCAGAATGGGGTCCTGGAAAAGCCCTGTGGGAAGGGATGGAGAGAGATCCTGGTAGGGGCCATCTGGCAGTCCTGCCATGCGGACTCCTCCTCTCTGCTGCCCAAGTGCAGTGGCCCTCTTTACTCCTGGTTAACTCCTGGCCTGAAGAACAACTTGCCACCCTTCACACAGTAGGTAGGAACTAGGCACATCTTGCAAACCTGGTGAGGTATTCCCCTCTGCTCAGGCAGGCCCCTAAGACACAAGTCATAGTTGCTTGTCTCAGCCTATCAGCCTTCTCCTCCTCATGTGTGCAGGAGGTTTCTGCTCCTGAAAGTTTTGGTCACCCTCAAGGTGCCCACATTTGTCTTAGAATAAAATCTTCTCCCTTTTTCCCCCATTTTTATCATACATCCAATAGCTTGCTGTTTATTCCCTTGCAAGGCCTGCAAGTGTCTCCAAACTTATTTTGTGTTCAAAAAACCATCTCCTCTCTCCAGCAGAAGGTCTGTGGTGTATCCCAGATGTTTGCACGTGGCTGCAGTCACGAGACACCACAGATTACAAGAGGAAGATGGATGAGCACCAAACAATTTCTTCTCCTTTTGTCTCTTCTTGGAGGCAGGGAAGTTTTGCTGTTGGCTCTGTTTGCATTGCTGGTACATGAAACCTTTTAAACATCCTTGAAAGCTTCTCCATTTCTAACTTTGATTGTCAAGGCAACTAGAAGGGCGATGCAGAACAGGTTCAGACCATTCTGTAAGATTAATCTTATATCTTCTCTTTGTTTACATATTGTCTGTTCCTAATTAGCCCATTACCATCCCTTCAAAGAGAGGAAAAGTGCTGGCAGAGATCATCTCCACCCTGTGGCTGCTGGTGGTGTGCTCAGTACAGCCTCAGGCTGTGTTCATGGCTCTCTCTGGTTGCATCCTTTCTCCTACTCTTGCAGGATTTTTGGCAAAAAATTTGTGCTTTTTGAGGCTGGGTTTGTTCGTGGCCAGCCAGGGCCCTTGTCTCTGCCTGAGACCCTGGATGCTGAGCTTGTTATAAAATAATTTATTCAGTCTTAGGGTGTGTTTTTCATATGAAAGCTGCTAGGCCAGAGAGGGTCTCTGTGCTGCTCTGCCCAGGTGCTGAGGTACTGTGGATAGTACTTTCTTACAGTGAAGCTGCCCACCAGCCTTATTATTTGGCATTCTGGCTAGGATGGCACTATTAGGACTGTCATGACCCACACTGGTGACAAGCAGCAAGTGTTGAAGGGGAACACAAGAAAGAGAGTTCCTTTTACACAAAAAATTTCCTATGCTTCAACACTGCGCTGGAAATAGGGCCAACAAAACAAGTGGTTTGTTTTTTTCAAGAGAGAAGAGAATACTCAGCTTCAGAGAGCCAAACAAGTGGCCGAGCATCTCTTCACTAGAGAGATCTTTTTATTTAGAGGTTGAAACTGGTAAGAACCTGTCCACTCTGCCCTTTTATCAGCAGTCTCAAATGAAATGCTGTTTGCTCAGCTTCCTGGAAGGATGCCAAAGCTTAACATTAACAGGAGTACACCTTTCCTACGGGCAAGGAGTGAAAAAAAACAAACCAAAAAAGTAATGTATAATGATCTGTGCTGACAGCTTTTTCTGAGAAATAGTCCATACAATTCACAAAAGGAAAGAGATTTTTATCAACAAACTACTTTAGAAGAACAGACTGATGGGAACAGTCCCCCAGCCTGCACTTTGGTAGAAGGTAAATTCTGTCCCAGTGATGCCTCACCCATACTGGATGTGTGGAGAAAGTCAGTGTAGTAGTAGACATGTGAGGAACAGCACTGAGAAATTGTGATGAAAATCATGGGGACACCATTTTCCAAATGGGATGAGGAGCTCTGGCTTGTAGTGATACATAGTTTGTTTGCATTACACTGTTTAGAATTTTGTTCACACTTCCTAAGTGGTACCCCAATGAAAAATTATGAATTCCTTATAATCTGTCATGTATCTGTATTATTTGCTGTATTTTCAGTGGGGCAAACTACCATTTTCTTGATTGATTCAGAACAGTGAACACTGGAGATAATGAACTGACCAGGAACAATGAAGCACTGTATGTGAAACTTGGCTGGATATTACCTGTTGGATTGGAGCTCATTGAAGCTGATTTGGGAAAATCCACCCTTGACCTCATCCCTTCCCTTTTCCATCGCAGGGTACCACAGACAATTTCAGATGCACCCAGGCCATCTGCTTCAGACATCCTTGAATGCAGCCGTCCCCTGGCACCAGGGGAAACTGTGTGACACACAAAGCAGCATCTCCTCTGGTTTTTGGGGTCCTTCACTGAGGGATTCTGTGTCTGGCAGCTCTTCAGGGCAATGGGGATATGTGGCTGTCACCACTTTGTGCATCCCACATGATGAGGCACTTCAGCTGCTGTGGAGCAACCCCCTGTGGAGAGCAGGTCCTGTTTCTATTGCCTCAGCTCCTACACCATTTATTCCTCCATCCTCCTCCTTTGTATTAATTTCCTGAGCTGCCCTAGCTATCACATCTGCACAGTTACCAGCTGGTTTCCCATTTTTAATTGCCCTCAGAGGGCTTCTTCAAGAGCCACACCTGCTTTTGTGGGGACCCTAATTTGTCACTGTCCAAACTGGAGCTGCAAGCATTTAAAATTCAGCCTCTATGAGCATGTTGTGTTTCTTCAAGTGCGTGATTAATTGCTAGGCCTTTACAGGCTGCACTCAGCTATTTCTGCATAAAAGAGTTTCTTCTGCTGGAAAGCTCCCCGCATTATGGATATTAAATATCTTCTCTGTAGGACCTGGGTTTGTTCATCCCATTTGTTCTTGATGAAAGAAGTTGTATGAAATGCAATAAAAGCTTAGTGCCCTCACAATTTTATTCTGTTTAGAGGGGGAAAAATAGTTATTTTTCTTTGTCAGAAGTGTTCTTGTAAGGAACCACATGAGATTAAGGTGGGGGGGATTTTGTCAGAAGTGTTCTTGTAAGGAACCACATGAGATTAAGGTGGGGGGGATGTTTCAGGATGTTTCACCCAGCCTCTGCAGCAGTGTAAGCAAGCAGTTTGTATAATCCAGTTCATAAACTGCTTGAATTCTACCTTAGAAAACATTCAGCTTTTTTTTTTTTTGTCTTCTTTCACAGCTGCTATTTGAAGACTACTACAAAATCTTAGTTTTTAAGCCCAAAATTATTTCCTTGTTACAGCTGAGCTTGGACAATCCCTCCATGGATGGGCAAGGGCTGTTTTCCCTCTCTCTTACAGAATGTACTCAGTTGGGATGTGGTCAGCAGGGTTACCCCTCTCTCAGCCCTCGCATTCTCATGGACAATGAATGAGCTGTAAGATGAGAACCACATTGCTGCCTACTCTGGAAAGCAAGGACACAAAATCTTGCACCCCAAAGCTCCACCGGTATGGAGTACATGGAAAAAGTATCAAGGGAGAATGCAATTTACAGGTGGATGGATGGATGGATGGATGGATGGATGGATGGATGGATGGATGGATGGATGGATGGATGGATGGATGGATGGATGGATGGATGGATACATTGGGAGGCAAATAAGCCCTTCCAAAAAATTAATCTTTAATTTGTCAGAGCCTCCTTCTGCCCAGGGATCATGAAGAGGGTGTGAGGCACCTCTCAGAAATCAGAAGCAGGCTCCTGCTGAGCCACTTGGTATGGTCATGTCCTTGCAGGGCTAAAACTAACCTGAATAGGGGGTACAGTGAATGCCAATGCACTGCTTGTTTCAGTGATGTAGGAGGAGCAGCACGTGGGCCTGCTGAAGAAAGGTTAAAACTGCGTCTAATGGACACATGGCCCGGTTATATACATTTATGTAGAGCCTTTGCATGGAGGCAGCCCAGTGAGAGCAGCAGGCTGAGTGAGTGTTCAGTGGGGATTGTGGATGATCCCCTGCAAGCCTGACCTGCATTCCAGACTTTGGCACAGCTCAGCCTCCCTTCTTCTATCTGGCAAGGAAGCAATGACAGTCTCCAGCCAATTTTGAGCCTTAATTAATATTCATCGAACAATGTATCTAAGTGATGAGTAATGTTTTAGTGTATTATTAATTTCTTGGGAAAAACAGAAAGCTGCTCAAGAGCTGTCAATGCCCACTCTGGCAGCCACAGAAAATTGGTTGGTCATGTTCCCAGCAGAGAATGCTGACATTTGGGGCTGGCTGGCTCCCTGCAACCCCTTGGTGAGGGCCGGAGGAATATCCTCTATGCGTTCACTGATGTCCCTTGCTCCTGAAGACAGATACAATCCTGATACTAAAATGCCTCATTGGCTGCGACCAAGGGAGGATCAAAATCAACACCCTGGAGCTCAGCTAAGCCCTGATGTGTGCTGGTGTGGAAAGTGGGCACTGAATTTCTCCTACCTTAGCCCACTCTTTATATCCCTCCTCACCATTTCTTTGCTACCTGTGCCTGTTCTGTGCTGACAAAAGCTCAGAGTTCCCAGTGTGGCACTGCTGGGACATCTGACCCAAGGATATTGCATTCAACCTCGAGCCAAGCTTCAAGTGGACACGAGTAGCAGAGCAACAGGTGTTGCTCCCCTCCTCTCCCTGCTTTTATGTGTTTTGTTTCCCACCAGTGGGATCAGACTAGAATGACAACAAAGGCAGCTTGAGACGCAGCCCAAGTCCTGAGAGTGGGGATTACATCCAGCTGGTTCCTCTCTTGGATCATTTAGGGCCGCGTACCCACGAAGGTCTTGCTGTGCCCACTCATCTCCTGTGCAAGCAGGAGCAGGTGGGAAGCTCGCTCAGAGTGCCACGTGGAGGCAGCAGGTTTGGGGTGAGGAGGAATGGGCCTTAGCGCAAAGTGCACCGGGAGAGTTAAAGGGGAGAAGGAGGAAAAGCGGCGATGAGAGACGCAGAAGGAAGGAGAGCGCCCATCCTTCCTCCCCTCACTAAGGCAGGAACACGTTTGTCCCAAGGCGCGGTTTGCGGGCGGGCCGGCAGGGGGCGCGGCTGGGCTGGGCCGGGCTCCTCCCGCCCGCCCTCAGGGCCGCGGCCTCGCCCCCGCCTGGCGGGCGGGAAATGGGCAGGCGAAGGGGTCAGGCGGCGGTGTTCCGCTCTGGGCTCCTCGGTCCATGAGAGACGGGGAGCTCCTGGAGCGGCTCCAGCGGAGGGCAGCAGACCCGCGGCAGCCTTGGTGCGGTGGTGGCGGCAGCACAAGGCGTTCCGCACCTCGGACAGACACCTGGCTGGGCTGGGACAGAGCAGGGCAGGCCCCCTGGCCGCTCACAGGGGTTCCCTGATGAAACTGGGCTGGCAGAGCTGAACTGGTGTAATTGACAGGGATTTAGGACTACGTCATACTGTTTTTTAAGTCCACAGCGATTTCCATGTATTATTTGAAATATCAGAATAATCCATACAGTCCATATAATCCATGCAGTCCATCTCTATGAAGCTTGAGAATTACTGCATCCAGTCAACTGTAAATCTGAAATGTTCTTATTTTTGAACCTTGCCTTAACTTAGATTTGTTCTGATACTTACACAAAAAAATGTTTTTCTGTGTGACAGATGTCTTTTAAAACAGCTATTAAAGACTTCTTATGCTAAAATGCAGGGTTTCAAACCTTCGTCCTCACTAGGCCATGTTTTTTTTAAAAATTCCAGTTGGATTTGCTGTGACCTGCCCTCTCTGCTACAGCCCCACAGGGAAAAGAAGGCGAGGAAATGTTACACGGAGCTTTTGCAACGCCTTTCACTTCCTGGTGGCCAGAGCTCATTTGGTCTGCACCTCCCCTGAGGTGTATGGGCTAACATCTGACAGATGCCCCAGCACCGAGACACACTGACAGAATTCAAGAAGCATTTGGACAATACTCTCGGGCACATGGTGTGATTCTTGGGGATGGTCCTGTGAAGGGCCAGGAATTGGACTTGATGATCCTTGCAGGTTCCTTCCAACTCAGAATACTCTGTGATTTTGTGATGTATCAGTTAGGAGACAATGAAGATGAGCAGCAGTGCAAACCCCTCTCATTCACCCCTTATTTGCAAAGTCTTTGTACTTGTGAAGGGTGCAGGCTGGTGTCTGGGCCAATGGAAAGTGTCTCCATGGGGCTGCAGTCTGTGCAGGCAATGCAGGCTGCATCCAGAGGGATGCTGGAGGGCTCACTCCCTGAGCCTTAGTCAGGGTCATTGGTAAAAAGGGTTCATCTTATTTAGCTGTGAAATTGCCATATTTGGCACTGTTATGGGGAGCTGACTGAAACTTATTTCTGTGCAAGTAGTCCCTCAGCACCTCCCTTTCCTGAGGAGCCATGTTCATGGATCATGAAGGGAGCATCTCTGGCACACCTTGGCAGTGCTCCTGGTTCAGAGGGAGTCCTGCTGGGAATTAAAGGACTTGTTGGCATACCTGCACTGGTCCTCCTCCATCATCCATTCCCTGCTTTGTGGTCAGTTAATATAAGGAAAAGGAGATAGATTCTACTGAGTAGGCTTGGAGACTTGTTTCTATTAAATTAATCTCTTCCATGGACATTGCTGGTTTGTAGAGCTTAGAGTGGAGTAGGACTCCCTTGGCTTGAGGCCTGTGGTGTTGGTTTTTGAGGTCTTGTTGACATTTGTACCATCTCCCACTGGGAAAGGGGGACTCTGGACAGCCTGAGCCTAATGCACCCTCATGCCCGGGACAATGTTCTTAATTTCTGTGCAAGCAGCTGATGTGATGGTGACACAGCAGGCTTAGAGAAGTGGGTCTGGAGAGAGCATCCAGGGCTCACCTCTCTTCTTAGAAATGCAAAATGTTTTGTCATGTCCATTGCCTAGTGGGAATGATGTGTTCCTGAATGGATGTTCAAAAGGTTAAATAATGAAATACATCTGGAAAAAAGGACTGCATATATGAGCTACATCATCTCGTGTGATGCATTTAATGTCCTTAATTTACATGCTGACAACTTTGCCATTTCTAAACAATGTTATCATTTGACTTTCTGATAATTAATCAGCACAAGCTTCAAACACTGTTTATCACACTTTGATGCAGCAATTAGACAAGAAAGGCAAAGTGTTGAAGGGAAGGTTTTGGGCTATTTTTTTCTTCAAAAATCTTACAGTATTTACAAAGAAGTGCTTTTTCTAATACCATTTTTAGAATTATTCACTCATTCACAATCAGTCGTTGTATAAAAACATCATCCAGAAATAGGTTTTAAAATACACCCACCTCCATTGCATAGTATACAGAAAAACAGGAGTTAAGACACTTGATTTTTGAATGAGAACGTGAATTGATTCAGAGGTATGACATTTCTGAGGAAGAAAGATACACTTTCCAAAAAATAATGAGCTGTAGTTCTCCTGAAGCTAGTGAGCTTCTTGAAGGTCTGCCATCAAATTTTGCTTTTACAGACCAAGTATCTTTTACCATACACACAATGCTTGCATTAAGGTCAAACAAATAATATTGCAATTGGATTTACCCTTCAGTATTTGCACGTGGACACTGACAAAAATGAGTTACACAAAGTACTCACAAGGATCAGTGTTGGTTTCATGTGTCATGGCCCATCCGTGGAACAACTCAAGGGACCCAATTTGTTATTTTCAATTTCTGTTTGTATAACTGAGGAGCTGAATATACCCTTATACCTTTAGAAACAGTTCTTTTGTAAGAAGACCTTGGCTTCGGCTCTCTGGTAAGACTTAAAATGGCATGTTGTGGAGGGGTTAGCAGGCACTGATGGCATCTTAACCTGATGATTTTCAGACAAAACTTGGTAATTTGGGTATGCTGAGGTTTTTTTTCCATTTCTTTTTTTTTTCTTTAAAATGTGCTCCAGTGATTTCATTGAGCCTGGTCCATTAAAGAGCAGGGAACTCTGAACAATAGGTGCTTGTTTTACAGCTACTGCAAATGCTTCGAAAGCACTAAATTGCCTTTTATATTCAACAGTCTAATAACAAAGCCTGATTTTTTCCATTTTTCTCCCAACTGATTTGATGGTTCACTTGAGCTTTAATAACACATTACATAAATCTTTACAGCTATTACAGAAGTCTTTTGTCAAGTTTAATTTGGTGTTTGTTTTTTTTTTTTTTCCCAGTGTAGTCATTCACCCTTAAATGCACTGGAGCATACCTACCAGGATCATGCTTGTCTCTGGATCCAGAAGAGTAGTAAGTCCAGGAGGTTTGTTTTACATGGGGAGGGACCTCAGTCCTTCCAAAGGCAGTTGTTGCTGAAAGCTCCTGGTTCAGAGGTATATCAGATAAAGCGCTGTGCACTCCCGAAGGCACCTCTGGTGACAGCTCTATCCTCCTGCTGTTTAATTTAACTCTGCTGTTACAACTTTGCTTGTGCTTGATAGCCCACGGTGGAAAAAATCACCTGGATTAGCTGGGAGGGTGGGAGAGAGTGTAGACCTCTCTCCCTGCTGCAGAATGAAGGTAAGTGTGCTGATCACCAGGCAGAGGTATAGAGAGCAAAAGTTGAAGAGCAGTAAATGTTGAAAAAACTTCAGAAATGCATTTGGGTATAAAACATCAAAATATGACCAGATGATATTATCTTCACCAGGAAAAGAAGAAAGGCTGTTAAATGCCGGGCTTCCTCATCCTATGTTCTCCTGACCCTTGTGTGTCCAAATGAGTATTCATTTTCCCACTGGCTTTGAAGTGGAGGATTACTGTCACTTTCTTCTTTCCCAGCCTTCCCCTCTGCTGTGGTCCGTGAGGAAGGCCTGGCCCTGGAAATGGGCAGAGCCAGGACTTGTGTTGGTGAAAATAAAGAAGGGAAGGCTGAGCAAAGTAGGATGTTCTCACTGCTCTCCTGCTGACCCACCTCTCTCAGCATTATAGTCCCTTAGCAAAGCTCTTGGCTCTTTAAAAACCGTGTCTGTAGAGACAGGACTTGGCTGGTGTTGTAAGGAGAAGATGGGGCTCTGCTGCTGCTGGAGCTGGAGATGAAGGGGTGAAGCAGGATAAACCCAGCTAAATGCAGAGAGGTTGGTCTCCACTCCTGAACTTCTCAGTATGGCCAACGAAAGTGAGCTCCTCAGTGAAAGATGCTGGGGTGAGATGTGTTTGATGCTCAGAGATCCCCATGTGCACCCACCAGAAAACTGGGTATCCTGGATACCCAGCCAGGATTTTGCCTTCACTGCCAGTGCTGTAAATCTAGGTGAGTGACACCATTGTCCCTAGCAGTGTTTGGAGCAGCACAAAACCTGGCTTCATGTTAAAACCATTGTAAATACAGGATGGGTCAGATTCATGCCTGGTGGAGCACAATGGAGGAGTGGGGGACAGCCCTCTATTAATGAAGCTATTATTCAAATGAAGAACTTTAAAAAAACAAACAGAGAAGGATGGAGTCGCTGGTGACACTGACTGACATTGTTCAGGGATCACAGTAAGGAGATCTGCCTGGCGAACAGGGAGAGCAGAGCTAGTGCCAGGACACAGCTGCTGCATGGGGGGAGTGGTGCCAAGGGGGCTGTGTTTCGGAGCATGCACTCCACCCTGGACCAGGAGCCATTGTTGGGCAGTGGCTGTACTCCTGCCAGGCTGCACATGATGTTGTAAACATCCACAGATCTGATGGGAGGTGCTCGGTAGTTGGATCGGAAATCTGCAGGCAAAACAGAAGAGTTAGCATCATGCAACTTGGGGCTCAGCCCCTGCAATGTGGGGTGCTGTGGGGCAAGGGCTCCTTTGTCTTTCTTGGGACTTAATCACCAGGCTGGGATGTGGCATGCTATACAATTTAGAGCATAGCTCTGCAAAACATTAATTTAAATAATTTTATTCATTATTTTTACTTCTAGGCCAATTTTATTATAAGAACTAAAAAAAGCCCTGAAGTTTTAAGTGCAGGAGCTACTTTACTGCATGTGCTTGATAGATGTAATAGCCTGACATAATGGTATTGCACATTCTGCTTTCACTGGTGCCATACAATTAGCCTGGTGCTCTGCCTGGTGCTCTGCCCTGTTTAAAGAGCCTGATGAAGAAGAAACCAGGAGCTATGTGTCTGCCCATCAGACACGTGGGTGAGGTATGCTGCAACCTTCCCAAAGAAAGTGCCCTGCTGTTGTGAGTCTGAATTCCCCACCAAAAGCAGAATTCATATGTTTCAAACAGAATTGAAAATTTAGGCCAAAATTTAGGAAAACATGGCAAAGAGTTAGAAATTGCACTGGGACATCAGAGAGAGGCTGACCAAATCCTCTCACATCTCTCTGCCCTGTTCCTTCAGGTATAATAGACACAGTGCAACAACCCCTCCATAGTGAGGAAATCCTGCCATCTATTTGTAATTTTTGGTGTCACAAAGTGCTACATCTGGGTCCTGATGTGCCAGGGGCTGCAGGGATGCAGGGGTGAGGACCAGGGGCTGCAGGGGAAGTGGAACTCCAGGGATGGTGGCACTGTACCTGGGCCATATGCAAGGAAGAAGCCTCTCATGTCCATGAGCTCATTGTCGTAGCCATGCCAGCCATTCTGCCAGGCCTCCTTCCTCCCCGTCCCGTTTTCCCAGTAGGGCAGCTTGTCCCTGCTCTGGGTGACAAGAGCAGAGCATGGTTAGTGCCTGCCTGCTGGGCTGTGCTGGGGCACTTTGGGGTGCCATATTATGTCTCCATGTGCTGTACCAGCCCTTCAGGCCCCACACTGTGCTGTGACCTGCACAGGAGCTCATGCCCAGGAGGGGTGGCCCCTCCTGACAGGCTTTGCTGTCTCAGTCAGTAACCACCTCCCTCTCCACGGGGAGGGGAGGACAACTCAAGTAGATTTCTGCCACAAGCACAAAGTACCACAGTCGTATGTGACTTGTGTAAGGAAGGTGCTGTCCCTCTCCCCATGCCTGCAGCACTGCTCTCCCACCCAGTACCATGCACTTCCATGGGTTTACTGGAGTGTTCTTCTGCTCCACATGCCATTTACACCTTAAAAAATTAGTAGTTTTTCTGCTCCTCAGCCTAATGATACAAATATCCCCCTACTAGATATTTTCTAATTATTATTTCTTCTCCCTACTTGTTTTTGTATTAAAGCAATGAGGTTTATTCCAGGGAGCACTGGTTCTGACCTGAGACAGTCCCACTCTCTGTGGCCTATGCTCTGGTTTTTTTCCTTGCTCAGTGGATCTATGCTTTATTAATTTGTCATTATAAATCTTGTTCTTCCTAGCCCATACTGCACTTAAGATGTACTTTTAAATTCCTTCCTTACTTTCTCCTGCTTTGTATCAACAACTCTTACCTACAACAGTGCCATCCCTATCAGAGCAGCAGTCCCTGGGGGCTGATCAAATGCTGGACCAACCTCTCCATGAGTTTCTCCCATCCCATGATCCTTAGGCATAGCAGCAGACAGATGTGGCACTCCACATTACCCCAAGACTTGGCAGGAATTTCACTTAAACAAAGAACATCAACTGACAGTTCATCAGACCCATGACACTAATTTCTCTGATAATTACAGAGAAGGAGCTGCACAGTTCTCTAGAGTGTCCAGGTCTAGCCTTCACTCTCAGGCACAGAAGGACAGAAGATGCCCAGAAGAGTTTCCCACATTCCCACTTTGGGCAAGTGATGCAGCTCACGCAGATGGTAAAGCAGATTAAGTGAGGATCCCTTTCCTTTTATAATAATTTATTTTGTCTGATTTTTGTCTTTTTCCTTAAGAAAGAAAATTGAATGTGCAATGCCCAAAGGATGGGAACCACTCACTCATGTGAAGGGAACAAGGTCACATGAGGATATCAGCTTTGATACAGCAAGAAATCCCTCCTCATCCTGCTTTAACCAAAACATAGATGGGCTTCAGTTCCTATGCTCTGTGATGAGGAAAACAACTTTCCAGATACACCCCCTTTGTCTCTTTCAAAAACCACCACCATCAACAAAATCCCTTTTTCAAACAGCTTTTAGCTATCCACTAGCTAACAGAGAGTTAAAAAGCCCTGGGAGCATGACAGGGAAAAGCTGCACATCCTCTCTTCAGTGGTTTGGGCAGGAAGTATAATAGAAGGCTCAATAATTTATTTTAAAATATGACAGGAAACTTTCATTTTCATATCCCATTCACAGATAATGAAAATGTACCAAAGAGAAAGAAAATCTGACAGCATTAATGAGAGGACATTCTTGAAAATCAGAAACAATGGGAAGGAATGGGCAGAGAGACAGAAATAATTATCATAGCAGCAGTGTTTGCTGCACTGTTATTAAGGTTTGTCAGACTTTCAATGATTTTTAAGTGCTTTTTTATTTTCTACAGAATATGTAAAAACGTTCTATTTTGAACTTTTGTATGAGAGAGTTTAGTTGTATTTTTTAAAAATAATTTTGGAGAAAATGTTTCAGATTCCTACTTTACCTGTCTAAATCTTAACTCTGTCTTTTTATACTTTTTTTTTTTTTTTAATCAGAAATGTGGTACTCACCCAGCTGTATTCAAAAGCCATCAGGTTTTTTTAGAGGTGCATTTTTATTCAGCTGTAGAAAATATTATGCTAAATTTATGTTGGCTAGTGAGAAATGTTGTAGTGTGGACTGAGCAAAGCTTGGTGAGCAGTAACTCTGAAGGCCAGAAAAGATGCTCAGATGAGTTACAATAACCTGCAAGGCAACGAAGTGCACTGACTATGCTGGGACACAAACCCAGGACTCCGTGGTTCTGTTGCCAACTTACTGACTTCATGTATGGCCTTGGGCAAATCACTTAATACCACTGCTCAGTTTACCTCCTTAGAAAATACACAGTTATCTCACCCTCTGAGCTGAGCCGAGCTGCAATTAGTATCTGCAATGTGGAGATGCACAGTAGTGACACAAGGACGAAGTAACAACATCAACTCAAAGTAAAAAAAATAAGTTAGTAGGAAAAATCTCTTCATGTCTGGGCTCTCTGCTTAACAAGTTCCCAGGTTTTCAGTGTGTGCACTGGGAATCTCTGAGGAGTAAATCTCCAGTCTAACCCTTTTGAGACTTGCGGGGTTGAGAGAAATGGGGCATTTTTAGGACAGTCTGATGGGAGGAAAGCCAGGCAGAAGGAAAAATTGCTACAAGGTACTGCTGAATGGAGGATAATAAAGAGGAGGATAATAAGGACTTGAAATGGAAACACTCTTTTTGTGTCTGAAATGAAGGTAGATGGCATGGGGGGGAAAGAAGAGTAAGGCAACAAAACTGGAATGTGAAATACAAGAACTACTGCTTTATGACAACAGAGAAAAAAGAGGCATCTTGACTATTTAACTGTCTGCCTTTAGGATAGCTGCAATATCTTTAAGTTCTTTTAAGCACACAGCAGAATTTGACATTAGTTTTGTAGTCAGCCCATTGACTTTAACTCAATGATCAGCAATATATTGCACCTTTTCACTCTCCTGTCTAAGTATTTTGGTTCTATACTTTACCTCTACTATGAACCATCCTTCTTCAGCCACGAGAGTTAGTGGAGATACAAATTTTCCTTTTTTGTAGAAAAATCTGTTCGGAATATCCTGTATGTTATAAACATCCATGTGTTCCACAGCTTTCAATTTTTGATATATCTGCAAAACAAATGAATGTTAGAACACCATATGGCTGTAAAGATCATAAATATACTAATGGGTACATGGAAACACCTGAATTTGCAGAATGGCTAATCCCCTGTAATGGCTAATCATTGGCACATTCACATCAGGACTTTGCCTGTCCAAAGATCATGGCTGGACAAAACCTGCCTATGTGGTTTCGGAGATTCTAAAAACTCAGATCATAAGGAATGTATGAATTCATGTATTATGTGTATTTATAATACACATGCTCACAAATGTACATATGTGAGTGTACCAGCCTACAGAAACAGACCAGGAGAAACCACACCTCCACAGGAAGCAGTGAGTGGAGTGGTGAGACACTCAGAGGCACCATGTGGACTGTGTACAGGTATAGAAAAGTTATATCATCTTTAGTGTCTGCTATTCATTCCTTCTTTGTGCTCTTGAGTGGAGAATGAATCTCTCCTCACCTGTGTTTCTTGCACTTACCCAGTCAATCACTATCAAGGGGTTGATAGTGCTCAGTTATCTACTTCGTTAGTTATCTGATGTGAGATTAATTAGCCAAAGCCTGCAGCTTTGAATCTGCACAATGCCATGCAAGTGGTTTATTAATATTAATTATACTCTCTGGAATATAATCACACAAATTCCATTACCACAAATTATTCAGAAAATAGATTTTAAATGCCTGGAAAAGATGTTCATATGCCAAAGAGAAGACAGCTATTGGAGCCTCCAGACTCTATACTGTTCTTTAACAAGTTAAATATAAATAATCTTCAGGAATAAATAGCTCAGTTCTTCAAAGAATGAAAGGTTCTTCACTAGCCTTGCAGCTAAGTCACCCCTGTGTGTATATGTGTGCCAGATGCAGTGACCATAAGGACAACATCAGGGTGTGATGGCACAATTCCTCCCACCATGACTGGGGCTAGAGAGTGATCACTGGTTCTTCTGGTGCTTTGAAATGGGGTAATTCTTAGAGATGATAACCACTATGTTATAATACACTCCAACTCATAAACATAGTCTTTGAAAGTCTTTAGAAATAGAGAATCTAGCTATTGGGAAACTGAAAATCAACTTTATTTTGCTTAAAAAGCAGCCCTCCAGTAAGAAATCCTAAAAAGAAATGAAGTAAGGAAACAAAACCATAAGGCATTGTACTTTATTCTTCTTAGGAATATTAGGCTGTTTAATGAGAGAGAAGCATGTGCTGAAGAGCTTTGTTGGATGAAACCCCATGGCTGTGTGAAATTGCAACTTGCCCTTGTTTGAAGGTCTGGCCTACAAAAACAGGGAGCTCTGGGTTAAGCATATCAGTGCTGTGATCCCCTGTGATGCATTTACAAGTGAATTGCTCATGCATGCCTCTAAGACAACTTTCAGTTCTGGCACTAATTTGAAATTCTCACAGTATCACAGACACACAATTCCAGAAGAGACCGTTTGGGTGCAAAGATCAGCAAATATTCTCTTTTTAAAAATTGCACAGGCTACTATATACTGTAACTGGATAAAATACAATGTAGAAACCAAAACTATTTGCCTGGGGAACAGCTTGCCTATTTTGTACATCCACTCATCTATATTCTGAGGACAGCAGTAATGATTTCTCATGCATTGGTTTTGGGTTAAACTATAATGTACTTGTCTATTAGTCAGAGAAATTACATTTTCATTCTTTTCAAGTAATTTTCAAATCTTTTCTCTATTATTTAATTTATCCCTCAAAACCCTGAAGTTCTAGCATTGAGCTTCTATGGTTGACTCAATCCAACATGCTTCATCAAAAATTCCTCCAAGGACAATATTGTAAAAACATATTTTTTGCAATTCTGGTCTAATGGAATTGGTTCCTCAGTGGGAGTTTACTAGAATATGAATGCCTGAACCTGCTTCAGATGATTTGAACATCCTAGCTAGACCGTCAATAAATTGACTAATATATACAAAATCCTAAAAGAGCATTTTGAAGTAAAATCTTTTAGCTATTTATCAGAAGCTAATAGGGGTGGGGCTTAAAAGCACGTGTCTTTGTCATGTAACAGTGAAAGTTCATACTTTTTAATTTGCCTGGTGTTACTTTCCTTCAGAAACCAGCATCACAAGGATGTCACAGGATCCAAGTCTGACTCCTGATAAGAGCTGATTTTTGCACACATCTCTGAGAGTAGTATTTGGATTTAAGCGAAAACAGAAGACACAATTGGCATAAAAACTGAGAAAACACAAAGCTGAGAGGTACAACTAGGCTGTACTCACCTCTGCATGCTTCTCTGGAGCTGGCCAGAGGCTCACAACAGGACCTCGGTCTTTCATTTGTATGGTATCACTCATATTGATATAGTTTTTCAGCTCAATCACTTTATCTGCCCAAGAGATGTCTGTCATCCCATGATCAGAGAAGAGGAGGACATTGATATCATTCTGAAGGCCTTTTCTCTGTGAAGAAAGTGCATGACAACTTTTAGGGCCATGTAAGAGCTTGGCACTGTCTGTGCCTGCTGGAAAATGTAAATCACCTTTTGACCTCCACTGTTTCTGTGGAGCTTTACCAGAAGGATCTTATCCATCAATGTCCTGGAATGTGCTTTGCCACCACTCATAATGGTAGACATCCACTTTTACTTGCTGCTCTGGAAGAGTCTGAGAGGTTAGCACCAGAGTTTTTCCTAAACAAGTCCACGCAGCAATTTTGCCATGATACCACTTGTTGAAGGGGTGTTTCTCTCTTTCCCTCCCAAACATGAGCACTTAGCATTAGAGCTTTTAATATTTAGTGAAATTGAAGATGCATATTCCTCTCTTCACTAAAAAAATAAAAACTCCAACATGCATTTATCATTGTCAGAAATATTCATAGAATTACCATTTACCCAAAAGATTTTTCTCGCTGCAAAATCCTTTCAATAATGCTTTATAAAAATCAAGTTAAAAGTACAGAGTTCTGAATGCTGTCATAAAAGCCACTATAAAAGTTAATAGTCTGATTCCACAAACCTTAGGAAACACAGTTTTGATTCCTTCACCTACAATGAAGTTCAGCTGCAACACAAGTCATAAACAGAGAGACATGTATATTGGTTTGTGGCTTCCTGGGGCTACTGGTATAAATCCACCAGGAGGGTTATAATGCCATCAATGAAAATAATAATCAGGGTAATGGTGCCTTGACTTCCACATGAACTCAGTAGCCTGTTTCTCAGGAAAGAAAAATTTACACTGCATTCAGTTACAGGTGTTAGACAGGCTCTCTGCAGTGCCACAAAGACCAGATTTTAAAAGCCTTCTACAAAGGCAGCCAGGAGCTGGGTTTATGGATGCCACTCACCTTGATGAGTGAGATCATGTTGCTCAAGGCTTTGTCCACTTCCTTCAAAGCGTTCTTGCGCTGCTGGGATGAAGGGCCGTAGTGGTGGCCTTCCACATCAATGCGCTCGTAGTACACGGCGGCCATCTCGGCGCTGTTATTGCTGGGTGTGGGAGACAGGGCAAGGAATGAAAGGCTGACACACATGGAGAGCTCCTGGCTGCTGGCATTGTTTTCTTCACAAGCATGTAGAGCCACAAAACCCTGTTTTCTGCTTCCAGCCTGTGCTGTCCTACCACCTATTGCACTGCTGGGCTCATTATTCACACCCAGAGTCTCCTGGGTTTGCCTGAGACTCCCATCAGAGGCAGCAGGTGGAAACTGCCATGTGCAGGCTGGCCTAGCAGTCCTCTACTAACCTCTGAATTAGGAAGGCAGCTTTCCCTTTAATAACAAAGAAATTCTGATTTCTGTGCTGAATGCCCTATTAAAAGGATTATGGGAATTACCAGTCAAATGTGCTTTAATTAAAGTTTGGCACTTCTGGCTTTCTCCTGTGTGAGGTCTTCCAAACCACAGAGGTCAACTCAGGATGTGCTCTGCCTTACAAAATACCAAGCAGTATGAACGCGGATGAGATTTTAGAAGGGAGTTTTATTCAGGAACACAAGCAAGGGAAACTAAGGTAATCTCAGAATTGCACAAATTTAGCTGATCACACTTTTCTGCATTGATTGCTCTCAGCCTCTTTAGTGGGGATAGTGCACACATCAGTGCTTAATTTCATTTTCATGACCATTTTACTGTTCCCTGTGAATCTCCCTGAGAAAAGTTGTGTGGATAAAATCACAAACCTATACTCCTGAACCCAAATCCAGTCTTTTTGTGCTGTATTTAATATATGGCAGAGCATGCCATATACAATTTGCATCCATATTACATGCTCTCTTCCATATTAAGATCTCTACAGAAAGTCCAGCATCTCTGATGTAATGAGGGGGACAGAAGAGGCAAAATCAGAGATGAGGGACTGAGTGAATGAATTAGGGTCTGTCATTTGCATTTCTCAGTTTGTAGAAGGCCTCAGAGAAGCAGTCCTGTGAGAAGCTGAAGATGTCTGCTGGGGTGGGAATTTCTCCATTGCTGGCCCTGCAGAACAGTGTTGTTCCTCACTCTTCAAGATTTTAAAATAATTTAAATGAAGCGGCGCTCCCCTCTCCCCGGTTTCATTTTAAGCATTACTTTCCATCTGTATTAGGCATAAATTATTTTCTAAAATTTAACCCTGTAATTTCTCTATTGCATACACAGTCATTGAACCTATTAAAATAGTTCTCTTCTGCTGCAGTACCTGTATTATAAGCTACTTAAACTAATTCATGTCTTCTCACCTGTAAGTAAATTATCATTTTGACCAAGATAGAAGCTAAGAAAGAGGTTTATTGCATAAAGCAAGTGATCTCATTTAGGCTGTGGTGAGATTTCTCCATGAGGGCTCAGCACTGTAAGGAAGAATATTTAATTACTTCAACAGGACAAGCTTCAGTAATGCAGCATGCTTAGGAGTTTGCAGGATTTGGTACAGCATGTCTGGCTTGGCTTTTTTTCTATTTTTGCCTATATTGCTACAGAAAAGAAGGGTTTTCTAAGTTTTTCTAAGAAAACCCTTATCATGGCTTGCATGGGAGAAGTATTCTGTCTTTAGACAGAAGTATTCTGTTAGTCCTGTCTTCTTCCATCACCAGTAACTTTCCAAATAAATGACTTAGAAAAGAATGCTGAAGAAAGTTGGACAGCATTAATGGCAACACCAAAAAGTATTTTATATTCTACCAGCACACTTTGCAAGTACAATGCAGACCTCATGACACCTCTCCAGGAAGGTAGGTAGATTACAACAACCCATAAAGTACAGCTGTTGAAAAGACTCAAGGGAGGTTTTAGTTTCACTTGCCAAAAACAAATGCTTGACCTTGTTTTGAATATTCTTGGTCCAAATAGTGGTCTTGAAACACCTGTTTGAAAAGACTGGAGAATTTTACTGAAGGATTATTTCCTTTGGTTGCATGAGAAGATCAGTGGCTCCCTGATGAGTTAGGTACTTCTCTACCCTGGAGTCCCTGCAAGGTTTGCTAATGGTGGGAGCCCAAGTGCAGTTCTTTAACTAGGGCTGCTGAGCAAGGCACTGCCCCAGGCAACGGACTGCCCTTGCCACTGGCTGTTTTCTCACATATAGCTAAGGACAGTCTCAGCCTAATGGGCTTTTCCAGTTACCTAGGGTGTGGAAAGGAAACACACTGCATTTGCCAGCCTTTGAACAGCTTTGAAAGTCAAAGGCACTTGTGAAAGATATAGATGACAAGCTGAAGACTCTTCTACTTGGAGATGCTAAATACTGCTAAATGAATCTGACTACACTACAATAAAAGCATTTCAGAGGCTTTACTTCGGGCACAGCAGCATGGAACTTGTTCTAAATCTTAAAGAAATAAACAAAGAGGATGGATGAGAGAAAGAATAAGGAAAACCTACCAGATTTTTAATCTGTTCATTCTCTACCCTCCCTTCTTACTTTAAGTCCCTGCAGTATTTACACCCAAACCTGATTATTAATTTTATGTAAGATCATTCATTTTCCCTTTTCCCACCTTGTTGGATACACAGCACTTAGTTTAAAGGAAAAGAACTCAGGAAGAAATTCACCAGGGATGGTGTGTAAACAGACACCAGTGACAGGACCCCCTGCTGCACTGGGATGATCTGTAGGATTTGGACACTTCAGAAGACTGTAGCTGTTATTTATGACATCTTAGTGGCAGGGATTTACACTTTTCTTGAAATCATCAGCTTTCACCTCTTGTTGAAGAGGTGGCAAGTTGTTCCACCAGCACTGTTGTGTCCCTTTCCTTTTCCACCATAGACAGCAAGAGGCAGCCTTGTGGCTTGGACAGAATTAGCTATTGAAACTCTCCAGCTACCCAAAATAACAGCTTGAAGGGCTGGTACTTTTAACAATTTGTGCCTCATTTTTAACCATGTTCACAATTACAGAGCTGAAAAACAGCACTGAGCACCCGTATACACTGTGCTTCACAGAAACCAGGCAAGAAACTTCAAGTATCTTTCTACATTAATTCTGGGTTTCCACCAGAAGTCAGAGCCAATGTCTGTATTACATCTTCCATTCCCTTTTTTATTCACTGAATTAAAAGCATTGCAAAAGCTGCAGAAAGCCTCCTATGACACAAATGGCTTCCTCATGTCACATGCAGGTAACTTTCTTGAAATCTAAGCTAAATAATTTCAGGATAAAACCTCTCACATGGTCTCAGAAACCTTCTGTCTAAGGTTTCTGAGACCATGCTGCAAACAACACTTATTTGTGAGCATCTGTGCAGCAGGACCCAGTGTTCAACTGGGAGCAACTTCCCTAACAGTGTTCTCATAATCTTGGAGCCTGTATTTCAAGAACAATCAACACTCAGCACCTGAACATAAAACTTTTTGGATTCAAATTGCTATGGCAGTTGCAAGTATTGAAATAGAAAGGTTTCCTAGGATTGGATTAATTATGGAACCAACAAGGCTTTAAAAGGAGGAGCTTAGTTATAGCCAAAGTAAGGCATTGGTGCTGCATATGATGGTGCAATCTCTGCTGATTTTACACCCTATGTGGAATTGTCTCTTGTAAATGTTTGGATGAGAGATGGTGGAACTTGAAAGCTGGGTCTGGAGCATGCATTTTTCCTAGGAGCTGTTGGAGAGTTATATTCCCATCAGTTGGACTATATGGCTGTTGTAGGTCCCTTCCAATGGAACTATTCTATTCTATTCTATTCTATTCTATTCTATTCTATTCTATTCTATTCTATTCTATTCTATTCTATTCTATTCTATTCTATTCTATTCTATTCTGATATTTGCATAAAATTATTGCCCTCTCCAAAAATATTTGGCTTAAGATGTTCTAAAATGAAGAAAAAGCCAAAGCATCAATCTCATAATCTAGTGACTGGAGCTGAATTTCAAAATTTCCAAATTCCCTCTCTAAATATAAGCATTTCAAAGCCTTTTCAATTCTCAGGAATTGACATACACAGGCTCATCCTGAAGTTGTTTGAAACAGTAAATTACAAGCAGTTAAGTCAGGATGTCTCCTCCTTATTGCAGACTGCACAGAAACAGAGGAGCAAATCTTTCCCTCCGCTCTTAATGCAAGGGTCTATTTCTGTTATGGTGTTGTTTCTATGATGATACTATACAGCACTCTCAGCCCTCATCTTCATACTTGGAAGCTTATCCTGAAAATTTCCCTGACAGTAAATCCAAAGATTTGTCCCAGAGAGAGGAAACCCCACACTGCAAAAATCTAGTGACGTACCACAGAGACTCGAGGGCATCGCTGATGGCGTCTGCGAAGTTTCTGTCTGTTGGGACACTGAAGTACTCGCGGCAGTAACTTGGTCTGACTCCAAGGATTTCCACCTCGCAACCTAGGAGCAAAAAATGTGGTAAGCTCTTCTATTTCACCTTGATCACAGACCTCACACCCTGGTGTCCAAGTTCAGGTCTGTAAATTCCCTGTGACATTACTTACCTTATGCCTTCTCTGCAGGAAACCATGTGGTTGGCAAGGGAAAAGGGGAGAGAGGTTGGTTTGACAAGTGCTTGTAGCAAACTGTACATTGGACCCTTTTATTTCCCTCTCTAAAAGGAAGGTCTCAGTGTGACCTGCCCACAATAAAATGCTTGATTCCCTCATGGCAGACTAGTTCCACCTAAATCACCAGCTTGTTTATACTTTAACTTCTGTGGCCATATAGCCTCATTTCCAGGCTTCCAACATAATAGATTTAGATATTGTTCTCTGAAACTTCAGCAAATACTTTCCAGTTAGACACACAGTATCTTGTGTTCCAATATCCTCTATAAACTGTATTTTATGGTGTGATACTGGCTCTCCACTATTATATCTGTTTCCCAGGAGGTCTTATTAAAACAGTGTAAACCAATTAACTCTCTTGGTAACTTGCAGCCTTTCTTGCAAAATAAAGCCTGTTTTGTGGCCTAAAAATTTATGGCAACAAATCCTACAGGAGAACATGGCCCTGAACATAGAAAAACATGTTTTTGTGAGGTTTCTTTGCCCTTTTGCTCTCCAGTTACTATGCTGCTGAATAATATTAATATTTAAAAGAAGTATGCTTCCAGAAACACTGGATTAATGCAAATTATCATTCCAGAACCCCAGAGTCCTCCCATCACAGTTAGGTATTTTCTGATGTATTCAGAAATAAATCAGAAAACAAGGGGCACCGCAAGGAGGATTCAAAAAAACCCCACCTTTTGCAAAATGGCCTCTGTATACAGCAATACAGTCTGGTCAAAAAGGCAACTCTAAGCCAAAGCCTGAATCTGTACATCTGAGTCCCTCTGCTTCTCCTTTGGGAGGAAACTGAAATGCATTAAGGACTGTCATATGTTGACTTGTTGCTTGGGGTGTGAGAAGGAGGTGTAAGTACAGACAGGGCCCTAGAGCAAGCAGATCTACTATCAGAGGTGATTTACAGTGGTTTGCTTACTGGGACACTCAATAAAGAGAGTCTGTCAGTCTTGCATCTCAGCTCCCATGAGCTCACACCACTCAGGTGCAGTACTGAGACGCAGGGAAAAGCACACCACTTGAGGCCAAGCTGGCTAGGAGTCTCCTGATGTGATAGTTCAGGAGTACCATGAAAAACTAGAAAAACTTAAGTGTTTTAGCTTAGGAAATTTTTAAAACCTTCAATGATTTGCAGAAAGCCAGATAAGTCAGATGGAAATTATCCTTTCCAAAAGTTAAAGGGCCACAGTACACAAGACAGATTCAGTCTCTTTGCCTGTGGTAGCAGCTCCCAGGTCTCCACATGCTTTGTATGTTTCAAGGGACCCCATCTGTTATGATTAATTAATTATTTGTAATCATAAACATCAAATGTAGTCAACTGATTTATTTTCCTGTAGAAACACATTTGTCTACTCTTGAAGCTATATCTAATTTTTATTTCTATTAAAATTGTGGGATGGTGCTTACTTTTCATTCTTCTCCTGTTGCCCCAAACACATGATTTAATCTTCCAGTTTCTGCATGAAAATACCTCAGTGCTCCTCTCTCCACTATGATCCACCATGACAGTTGTCTGCAGCCTGGATAAACAGCCAGCAGATTATGTGACAATAACTGACTGTCTAGGTCACCCCACAATAAAACTCCTATACATCTGCACACAGTGTCCCCAAGAAATTACACTGTGCAGCAGAGATGGGTCCAAGCTGATATTGAAACAAAACATCAGAAAAATGTATTCCATGAATGGCCTGAAGTCATACCCAGGAGGTCCCCTTCCCTGAGGGCACAGAGATCCAGCCTTCTGTAGGGTGTCCTGGGTGCCACCAGCAGCAGAATAAGGGCTTTCAGCTACCTCAGATGCTAGAGGTGATGCAGTTGCCCTCTACTGGCTTTGCTAGTATTTCAGGACTGAATTGGAACTTTGGAGCCAATTTCTCCTTTCCTACTTGAGTCTGGCTCAAGATTGTCTCCAAAACCAGGCAAGAAGTTATGAATGCATTTGGGAAGTTGTTAGAAATACCTTGTGTTTAACTTCAGCTGGATAACTGCTCATAGCCAGTGACTAATATGATCATTTTGCCTCTTTTTTCTTCAGATACTGACATCAGATTGTAATTTTCTCAAATAACTTTCCTCAGAATTACTCATGAGATAATTTTGACTGGGAGCATTAACCTCTTGGGGATCTGGGATATTTTAGTTTCTGAGCCCTCTTTGCTATTTCTAGATTGTCAAGAGATGAGCATGACGTAAAAGACTACAGAGTAGCAACAATTAGAAATCATTTAATCATTTTGGCCATGAAATAGTGGTCTTCAAGTGTGCTGACAGTACCATTGGAAATCCAAGATGTTTAGACACCAAGAGCTTCCTTTTCCTTTTTTTGTTTCTTTTGTGGTTTTTTTTTTTAGCCTCTATAATAAATAGAACTTAAATTAGGATTTTTAATTACAAATCCAAAATACTGGCTATGGAGACCTTTTAATATTTAAATTTCATTTTGGAAGAGGCCAGGACAGATAGTAAATACAGCTTAACTATTTGTAGTTTAACCAAGAAAAACTTAGCATTCCTTTTGGCTGCCTCCAAATCTGTTTAAATTTTCTTTCCCATAATATCTAAAGGAGAAAATTTACCAAGATGTAATGCTAGATACCTTTGCATAGTTTTTCATAATGCTAAAACTTTATTTAAAAACCTGAACTACTGGAGTAGTAATAAGGACTTATTTCAGAGTGATAAACCCCTCTTTATCTATCTGACATGGAGACCTGAATCTCTGCCAGCTTTAAATTACATTTCTAAACATTTATATAACAGTTGGACACTTCATGTCATAACAGAAGATTTTGAAAACTTTCCAGACTAGCTGTATGGTCTGGTAAATATTATGTTTAAATGGCAAAAGTTGAGTTTAGAGTCTTTTTTCTTCCCCTCTCTGTCTCACATTTCAGTGTTTAGAGAAGTTGTCACTGCACTTCAGCTGAAGCAGTTGCATGGGTTGCTGGAAAATGAAAGAGCTTGAGCATCTGGGATGACGCCACTTACTGGGCTGAGGGTGAGGACCACTCCAAGGTTTTGACCACGATACTCTTGCACTCCTCTGGACATTCTCCACCTGCTGGAGCAGCAGTGCTTTGGACAGACAACCTGGGGATGAGGATGTGCCTTTCACCCCACACAGAGCATGAAGAAAGGAGAAAAACGTCCCTACAAGGCAAGGCCTTATGTTTTGGCAAAAGTGGTGTTTGGGACCCCCAGCATGGCAATAGTTTGGCTCTTCTGCTTCTAGAATCACAAGATCTCAGATGCATTCTGCTCATGACATGTATTTGCTGGGTTTATGTTAGGTTCACAGATAAAGCTGTGTGATTGTTTGCATCCGAGAGCTCTCCTGTTCTATACTCCTGTGTGCTGGGGTCTGGATTTTATTTCTTTAGGCAGTGACTACACATGAGAGAGGAACATAGGGAAGAAAACAAAGCAGCAGATTTTGGGTTCAGACTTTGCAAAGCTTGGAACTGGCTCTGAGGAGGAAATAACATTGGTAGAAGTTAATCCTGGGAATCAGCACTCTGGCATTTCCAATGCATTCCTCCTATGGTTCATTGATCTTGTTTGTCTTTACTGATAGCTAAAGAGAAAATAGCATCTTCCAGAATAAAGTGTGATGAATTTGCTATATAGTGCAATTCCTACTAAGAGTTTCCTAAACTTTTCCTGTTTGGATCTTTATCATAATTGCAAGATTCATTACTAAGCAGCAGTGTATCTTTAGGCTGGAAAGCTAACAACTTATAGCAGACCATGTGCTGTGCAAATGCCTGTGGGACCTCTACTCACCTTGGTTATTAAATCTTGGGGTTTTATTTTAATTTTGATTGTTAGTGCTCCCCATTCAAATGGCTTGTTATGAATTTAAGCTTTAAAATGATAGATCTAGAATTTTTAGAAAGGTTTTTGTCCTTGCTATGGAACAAGAAAATGGTTGGAAAAAAATCATATAGGGAAAATGTAACAAATGCTGTTGCATTTGGAGTGACTTCTGTTCACCCCAGTTATACCTGGAGTTCTACTACAGCCCAACAGCTTTGTACTTTAGTTCAGTAGTTCCACATTTCACTCTGCTTCCTCTGTCTGACCCTTTATGGCCAATGTGTCCTTTGAGACCATGAATACCCTTAAAATAAACATGTGCTTCATACTTTTGCTGAACTAAAGCACTGATGCCTTTGCCAAAGGTCAGCCATCACAGATAAATAATTAAGGATAGACAGAGTTACATGTCACAGTCCACAGCTAAAATGCCAGTCCATGCAAAAATTCCCCCTCCCTGTCATAAGAGAGTTCAATGCATGCACTTGGGAGTGTAAGCACTGGGGAAAGGGGGTCTCTTTTGTTCCTTGCAATTTTCAGCTAGAAATTGCAGACAGAGTGAAAAGTATACATCTATGTACAGGCATACATATGTATATTTACACCTCATATGTTTTCTCCCGGGGAAACACTGCTCAAAGGGCAACATGAAGAAGCTAGGTGAAGTCCAAAGGCACTTTATGGAAAGTAATACTGGTTTTTTTTTTTATTTCAGCAGCTCTCTGTAGGCTGTTCCATCTATTCAGTACATAATTATACCTATTGAGAGCAATTACAATAGTCGTTAAAAATGAATAGTCTACAGAAAGAGATATTTTTGTAAATTTTTAGGAGAATTCCTACATTCTTGTATAATTTCTATATCCTACTATTTGCCTTGCTGTTAGATCACTTGAGACATCTTCAGTAGGAAGCAGCCTTTTTTCAGGGCCGATGTAAACTCTTTAACTGCTTCTGAATCCATAAGCCAATATTATCACCCTCAAATCTTTTTGCTCTTCAGTACTGTAGAAACACTCTGGATGGCTTTTCAATGTTTTTCGTCTTGGTTCACTCTTTCTTCCCATTCCTTAGAATCGTGGGCTTTTTGCCAGGACACTCTTAGCCACATTGCATGGAAAGACTGTGGCCAGGCACACGTGCACTGGAATGCAGAGTTGAGCTGGCCAGGAGCCCACGGCGTGAGTCAGCTGCCACTGCCCTGCTGCCACTGGCTGTGCTCAGTACAGCTCTCCTAACAGCTCTCTGCTCCTCCAGCCTGTGCTTGCACATTGAGGATATCTGCAGACTGTTTAGGGTAGGCAGCAGTTAGAAGGTAAAAATGTTGGGAATGTGGGTGCTTTGCAAGGGATTCGGTCTGGTTGCTCAGCTGGAACATCTATTTCCATGTGAGTCCCTAAACATGTAGTCTAAGGGGATACAATACTTCTGTTTGATAAAAAGGACTCATTATTACACATCCCTAGTCATTCCAGTGGTCCAATACTAACAAATGAGAAACAGAAAGGTCAATTCCCTCCAAATGAATGGCTCAGACTCAGACCAACTGGGACCACAGATGAATTAACAATGAAGGAGGACCAGAGGACAAGGATGCTTTGCTTTCAGCTGGATTTTCTTGTCCTCACAGAGCAGATCATCTTCAGTTCTCAACTACTAATTTCCAGATTAAAACCAAAGAAGCATTGGGGGAGGGTGGTTACTGTTTAACTTTGGTTGGACCATGAACCATTCATGGAGCAACCACTCAGCACAGCAGAAGTTACAGGTAGGCAAGAGGAAAAAGCAGTTGATGGAGGAGGGGATGCTCTTCAAGCCAGCACCCTCCTGAAGCTAGCATTTAGTGGAAAGCTGCCTCTAGTGACACTTCAGTCTTCTCCTTTCTCAGCATATGCAAATTATCATGACCGAAGAAAAGCTAATTAATTTCTATGCCTGATTAGTAAAGCACATAAAATTCCTACCTGTATTTCAGAACTATATTAGAAAGCCATTCCTACAGCATATGGAGTGCTCAGATGTCAAGGTGCATTGTAGGAAATTTTCACATACTAACCTGGCCAGTAGTACATAGAAACGTTCTTTTTAGCTTTCATCATTGTGACCCACAAAGGCTCTGATCCATTCCACCAGAGAGGCAGCAGACTTTCTTTATTCACACCAATATCAAATGATACATTTGCCTTCTGGTCCCACATGTAGTTTCCAGTCATCTGATGGACCTCGCAGTGGCGACCTTCGAGAGTGGAGACAAAAGCAGCACAGTCAGACTGGTGATCCTCAGCAGAAGGATGCTGACAGCACCACCACTGCTACTACTGGATCATCCAGCACATCAGCTGAAAAGCCCTGTCTCGAATTCCGGGATCTCTTACCTTGCAACCATTCATAAAATCTCCCTGACTCTTACCTTTCACTGAGGTGCTCTGGTTTGATTACTAAATACCCCAGTCCAGACACCCAAAAGTTAGTTGCTGAAGTTTGTCAGCCCCCTGTGTTCCCTTCACAATCAACAGATAAGAAGAGTCACAGACAGAAAGCAATTCATGCCACCCTAAGGTAGGCATCTCAGGTATCTGGAGGTGCAAACGCTCTCAATTACTGGTAGAGAAAGATTACAGCCTTTTCTCAGCTTCAGGCAGCCAAATTTTAGACAGCTGAGGCCAGAAGAAACAAACCTTGCACCCCGTGTCCTGCTCAACATTTCAAACCTAGCCCCACACACAAACTAGGTCAGCAGCAGCCCACAGGTGCCACATGTTTGACTGACACCTGGCTCCTTCTACACACCCAACACCTGCCAAGTCTGAGGCCATTTTATGGAACCCATCAGCACTTATCAACCTGCTGTGGGAAGCAAGCTGTGAACAGAAGGTGATAAGAGCACAATCTAGAAATGTAGAACAAAGATTGAGAAATTTGTATTTCTCCTTCCTCAATCTATAGGGCACATTGTTTTTCTGCAAACAGGCAAAACCTAGGCAAACACATTTATATGTTACTGTTATTTTCCATTATTGTTTATTTTTCTTTTTTTTCTTGGAATGATCATGCTTTGTTCTTGCTTGTAGGCACAGCAATAACTTCATCAGACATGTTCAGGCCTCTTACTGTACTGAGGGGCCCTTGGGCAACTTAATATTAGAAGAAACTAGTATATAATAGCTGAGAGATATCTTCTACTTCTTGTAATTGTCAGAAGAGAAGATGCTATATTTTAATAATTATTCCGAAGATGAATTAACATAAATAGGAAAAGAAATGCTGAAGAATAAGTTGTACTGGAAGTTCCTTATTTGCATATCTTAAAAAGCAATGACTAAAGCATGTGATAGACACTGTCCTCATTAGCTGGTGAGTCATGCTATTGCAGGGATCCAGATAACAGGCTTTGATTATTTTGAGCCTGAGCATGGTGATCAGAACTGAAATAACCTTGGTATTCTTGTTCTGAAAAGATGTCATTTCAAGCAGAGTGCTCTGTATACTTTGGGGGCATGTGATCTTGAAATGGATTTTGAACTCCCCTTCCCTACTAAAAGGTATTTCAATTATGCAGAACATTTCCTCCTTCCCAGAGGAAAAAAGTGGTCCGAGTTTGTGGCAGTCAATACTTATCATACTAACCCGAACAGGTTTAATATAGGAGAACTGGTGGATTGGATGGGCAGTGATCTGTTCTCTTCAGGCTGCCAAGTGCTCTCGTTTCTCTAAGTCTCAAAAGAGATAGAAGGGAAGTCCCTATAGTGCATCAAAAGCGCAGCTGTACAATTTCCAGGACAACCTCAGCTTCTTAAATTCCATGTATTCCTAAGTATCTATCAACCTGATAAACTGCAGCAGGCAATTTGTGCCAGCCTGGGAAACTTACAGGTCAGTGCTGAAGCTCTATCAGTGGGAAACCTACATATTAGGGATCTGTATGATGTATGGTATAGTCTTCATATAGAATTATTGAGCTCTAGCTGCTACTGATCCTATAGGACTTCAGGTCTGCTGTTCGTCCACTTTTTTAAGGAAGAGATTGGAGATTGCTCTTTGTTGTATTGTTGGGAAATTTAATTAACTCTTTGAACTAATGCAGAGGACAGTGTTCTGTTCTCCACATTAGATTAATTCAATTTTCTATGGACTCCAAATCCTTTTTTTACTCTTGAAAAAGAGGCCTAGAAGACTGTAAGGCATCAGTTTTCATTGCAGACATCCCTGGTTCACAGGGTCAGAAAAGAAGATCAGGTGAGCGTCAAAGACACGACCATTTAATGCCATTCATGTCTGCTCACCTGAGGCCTGTGTCTCAGAAAGACCCTAGACCTCCTTGGAAGACATCAGTAATCAAGCAATTTACCTCTTCCTTCAGTTGCTCTTCCCAATATTTGTCATCAGTTAACAATGTTCAAAAGTATGCCTGATGTCTAATTTTATTTTTGACCTTTGTTAATTTTCAACCATGGCTATTCTGAGCCTTGCTCACGAGATTGAAAAGCCCTGGAATAACTGGAATTTCTGCCCCTGCCCCTCCCCCCACGATACTCGTACACAGAATTAAGGCCATTTCTCAAGTTTCCTTTGGGTCACCCGTCCAACCCTTTTTCTTTATATCCTTGTTTTCACTTGTTTTCTCCAGCCTAAGAAAATTACTTGTGGTGTACTTCTTTTGAATCATCATCAAAATAGCAACATGGTGTTAGAGAGCCACCATAACATTCAGAATTTATTACTTCTTCCATTACTGCAGCTTTCCTCAGTAATCAAACGTTATCTTCAGAGTTTCAAAAATAGAAACAGGGCAGAAAGCAATTTCAGCATACAGATGTCACTATTTAAACTCACTGTAATTGTAGCAAAAATTACTCCTTCCTCAAGCAACAGAGGAAAACAAAGAGGGTATAGTTCCCAAGAATATGATAACTGCTGTATCCTTCTGGAGGAGATCCAGCAAAAGCATTTGCAAGTCTGCATGCTACAGCTTACTTGGACACTACACTTCATACAGAATTTGTCTAAAGCACATTCCCATGTCTCCAGGCACTTTTGTCAGCATTCAAATGAATCTCTGCAAAACAAAGACGAAATTTAAAAAGCCAGCAGAACACACAGCCACTAGACCACCCACAGCAGCACAGTAATGCTGAGTGCTGTGCACCGTGCCCTGGCTGTGTGTGAGATCCAGAAACCAGCGTGTGCGCTCCTGGGGCATCTGCCATCTCTGCACTGAGCAAACCAGACTTATCAGAGAGCCCACGATGTGTGTGTTAGCCAATGCAGCAAAGGTACCACAATCTGATGGTGAACATCAGTACCTGCACTTAGCTAAATGTACTATGCAATATTATATATATGCCTTGCTGCTGTGGTGAGACCTTTCCGCTCATCTCCCACCACGATGTCCCCACTCTCTGGAAAGTGAAAACTGTCAGGGGGGCAGATGCAAGCACAGGCTGCCATAGAGCTATACAGTCTGGGGAAGAGTTAAATTCCTCCATGCTAGATGACTTGTCTTGGGAAAAGCTCTGCTCATGCTGCCTCCTGTGAGGATGAAGAAAGCAGGACTTAATAGTCACCAGCACCATATTGCTGTTCTGGAGCAGATATAGCAGGTGCTGTCCCCAGGAACTAATCTTTGATACATGCACTGCTCTGCTGTTCCCCTGATGGGTCTCACCTGCTCTGCTTTGACAAGAAAGACCACAGGGTAAAAACAAAACCCTTGTGCTAAACCCTAGAGTAGCCTGGAGAAGGCCAGAGCTCATGAGAAGTCTCAAGGGAATGCTGGTCTGGGCAAAGTGGCCCTACCATCTGCAGACCCCGAAGTAAAATCAGTACTTGCATGATGTGCATGGACAATTCATGTTCCGAAGGAGTTTGCTGGCAAAGTCTTTCCAAATTTTTATGACCTCTAAAATCAGACAAAGCCAAAGCATGAACATCTTAGCCTGTGTCAGGCAAGACTTTGCAGTTCAAGGAGGATCACATCAAAAAGCACAGAAAAACTCTCTGCTATACACAGCATTATTTTTTTTCCCTAAAAAGGATTCATTTAGTAAGACCTTGAAACTCTTAATTCAATGCTTTAATCGTGGGGCCAGGGCTGGGGTGCACAAATATTGCTAATAAATCATCCAGCTGAGGCTTTGCAGATGCTTTCTTGTGTGGGAAGTCAGGTCTTGTGTCCCTGGAGAGCCAGGACTCCGAGCTGCTGATTATTCTCCTGAATTGTGGTGGGCTCCGGGACCACTCTGGGACCCGTGAACCCCCAGAGCTGGGTGTGACTTTAGGGCACTAAAGCTCCAAGCACGGGGCAGAACAATGGACAAAGCTACTGCCTGCATTATTAGTCAGAGTATGAGCCTCTGGCAGGGACTTCAGCTCTGGGCTAAGAAATACCTTGATATGTGAATGTCTACTCAGCTAACAGCTGGCAGTAGGTACCTGGTTGTGAGCTGTGAGATTGTAGCTAATAAGGAGGAAAAAACTAACTCTGTATTTTAATTTGTAGCATTGTTGCTACTTGAACTTGGGTTAGAAAAAACTTTCTGTTCTACATTTTAGGAGTGTTTCCAATTTTTTAACCTGTAGAAGCAAACACAGATTTTTTCAGTATTTTGTCTGAGAAAGAGAAAAATCTTGACACTTGGCATTGCAGCCTTTCTGCAGGTGGCGAGTAAACAAAGTGAGAGGAAGAATGTGAAAAAGAAAATCCTCCTGTTTCCCACTATCTTTTTCAGCCTGTTCTTGCTGGGATAGTACCCTTTCTATTTAACAGTATTACCACAGCTCATGCTCTTTTGCTTCCCAACACAGAATTTTAGAAATGGAAAGCTAATGAATACAAGAAAAGGAAGAGACTTGATTTCAGGGCTTTATGTCACAAACAGAATCATTTAAACCTCTGCTGCTGCTGGCATCTGTATCTGTTTGAGAGGACCAATAAGAAAAAGTCATTTTTCCTTGTCACTCATCATGCACTTTGTGTCCTGGATTTTTTTCTAAGCTTGGACAGTGAAGTAGAGATAGTTTTAGTTCATGTGTATGTAATAAGCTTCCCTGCTGTACTCCTACCCTTCCAATTTTTTATTCCTCAGAAAACATGCAGGTATTGCTTACATAGTTAAGAACTTGCTTCACAGCTGAACAGAAATTTTCAGCATCCTTTTCTGGACCAGGTTGGAGTCAGGATGCCATTACCTGTGCAGCAGAAAAGAGGCATCCGCTAGAACCACCACCAGGCTGGGCTTCCTTCAGGTACTGAGTGGAAGGAGCCTGGAGCTGCTGTGCTTTTAATCAGGAAACCCCTCACAGAAAACAGTAAATATATGAGTATGTGTGCACATCAGCCAGACTGCAGGGGATTCCAAGGCTGGGAGCCCACAGGGTATTTTCTCCCAGAAAACATGGAATAGATGGGGTGCAGTGTATGTTGATTTGCTGTGCTTAGGGGAGAACAGATGTAGACTGCTTGTTAGACTTTGGCATCACCCATCAAAGCCCCTCAGCAGTTAAGTATACCAACATCAAGAGTGAGGAGTGAAGGGAAGATTGTTGAAACATGGAAGATGGGAGAAATCTTCAGTCTGGCACAGTGGACCTTGATGTCACCTATCTGTGGGAGCTCTGCCATGTCACCCCATTCCCTACTGCTATGCAGAGGAAGAGGTCATGGCATATGTAGGGGTGAGCTGCAGTGGCTGAGAAAACACCACACACCACCCCTGTATTTTAGACAACACCCAAATGTGTCATCACTGTGTGACAGCGAGTCTGAGCACTCCTGCAAAGGCCACAGACCTCACTCTGGGTGCAGGAGACTGAAATGTCCTCTGGTCTACCTTTTCCTCCCTCCCTCAAGCTTCAGGGAACCCCACAGCCCCTCTCCCACTTATTTAAGATCAGGTCCTGTCCAAAGAGGCACCTGGAGGCTCCTTGCTGGCTCCTCTCCAAGCAGTTGCCCACCCATCTCTGCAATCAGGGGCTCCCTTCACTTCCCATGGAGGCCAAGTGAAATGTGACTCTTGGATGTGGGGCTGCACAGCTGATCAGGCAGCTGGCACATCCACATGGAAGACCTGCCAGAAAGACTTCATTTCTAGTTCCAATTTGGAAAGGAAATCCTTTCTGGATTTCTATCTCAGATGTGATACTCTCTGTTCATGTTTATGCTGGCTGGAAATGTGCAGTGCCCCTGAGTGCTCTCAGCTGGGGGAGACTTCAGGAGAGCTGGGCTGCAGGGAGTCCTTCATCACCCCTCCAACACCTGCAGGTTGTCAGGTAAGGGAGACCCAACCAGAGCACGAGCAGCTTTTCTTGACAGATGTGGCACGAAGTGCTCTGAAGCAGTAACTCCTGCTTGCAGTGCATACAGGGCAGACCTCAGACTTTCCACTGAACTTGGCAGGAGAGCTCCCGGCAGAGCCAGGCCACAGCAGAGAAAGGGAAAAATTAAAAACTCCCCACAGGATAACTACCCAAGATGGTTTGTGGTCTTAATTCCTTCCTTTCCAAAATAAACAGCACATGGTATGATTAAGGGAGCCTTTTAGAATAGACATATTTGGACTTCTTCTTACCTCCCTTGCCAACCCCCAAAGAGTCCTGCAAAAGCTCTGTCACAGCTGCAACATCTCCCTTTACCTAATTCTCCATGTCATGTTTTTAATGTCAACAATTGCAATATTGTAACGGCACCATGGAGAGCCAGCACAACAGTCTAGCAGCTCAGAAAGCAACCCAACCACCTAAAAACGAGTCTTTCTGCCAAGTAGAAGCCAATACTAAGAAACACAGCATACTGGAAGTTGCCAGAGAAGACTGCTTTTCAAAGAGTTGGATTTTAAGCTAGCACATCTGGGAGCTGCCTTGCACAGCACCAGGTTTTTGTTACAAAACAGTTTCACTGGTTGCTTGTCAGTGAGATCCCTTTGCACCAGCCCTGATTTGGATTTTGTTTGCTGCTTCTTCAAGCAAATAGCAGCTCCTGATGCCATGCCCTGGCTTGCAGGAAGACTGGAGCTTCATCCCAAAGTCTGGATTACTTAGTGATTTTACATTTTTCTATGCTCTGGTTTTCTTTCTCATAGTTGGGGTAGGAAAGGAAAAGACCTCTAAGCAGCCTCTGGTTGGGCTGAGGCTCTCTGTGTGTCTTGGGGAAGCTCCAGCAAGTATCTTCTCACAGGTTAATAGCAGCAGGAGGGGGACCCATGAGGAGCTCTGCCATAGCCCTGCAGCACTGCATGAGCACAAACAAGTCACCTCCCTCCCATGTTTTCCATCCAAAATTTCACCAGGCTGGACCCTGTTTGTCCTGCTGTGTCAGTGCTTCACCCAGCAACTCACTTCAGCAGAAAGGGGTGAGGTTCTCATTAGCATGTGTTAGTTGCTTTTAGATATGTGGCTTTTGGTCAACAGTTATGGTTTCATCTCCTTGGCATCTGCACTGAGAAGAGCTGGGGCTGATCCTGCTGATCTCCATAACCTCTGCCTGCGGGTCTGGGCAGGAGGAGGTGAGTTCATGTCTGAGGAGCCTGACCAGTCCCAACAGTGATGGTATCTGAAGGGCAGAGTCCACTGTCCTCCTTCAAAGCCACAGAAACGAGGGAGAACTTCTCTCATTTGGTAGCAACTCAACTGCTCTGCAGTCCTGAATGTTGCATGGGCGTGGGGTGAAGGGAAAGGCCTTGCCCACAAGAATGAACAGAGACAAGTCAGATACACACAAACTACAACACTTCTATGCACACGTTGTCCAAGACCTGGCAGCCATGAATGCTCCTGAATGGATGTGGAGCCACAAGGCCTTGTGAATGAGCAGAGAAAGAAGGGACAGGAGTATTTATCAAAACGAAAATCCCAAAGTGGCATATCATGAACAAGCCAGGGGTGGGAATGTGCAACTTCTTTAACTGATTTAAAAGACTCCAATATACTATGAAGACAAATACAATGCTTTGGAAGTTAAAATGTGACTTTTTTAGTAGCTCCTGAAGCAGCAGTGTAGGACAAGACATGAAGAATAATTTGTTCTTGATTTCTCAGAAGAACTTATGGCAACATTTAACTCCCAGACATCCTGGTCACAAATGGAAATAAAAGCAGTTACAGTTGTGTCTGCCTGCAGCAGAGGGGCTGCATGGCTGGTGAGAAAGCTTCCCATACAGCACACCAGGTAAACAGTAGCTTGCCACTCCCTAAGCAGGTGACTATGGCATGAAGCCTGTGTCACTCTGCCATGCTGAATTTTCTCCAAAACCTGTCCCAGCTTTGCAAATTTAATGGATGCAGACTGAACACAACTTAACACTAAATCTGCCATGTGCTCTGCACTCCCAACCCCACCATCCCATATAATCTCAGTGGAAATGGCACCATGGCCCCAAAGGGTAAGAACAGTGCAGCTATGGGATTTACCCTGCTGTCATGCCAAGACACAGTCATGGAGTTAACTAACACCCCAAGGACCAAAGGGCAGACTTGGATCTTCCTCTGGGCAATGTTCATCACCTAAACTTAGTCCTCAATTGGTTCCTGACCTACTTAATACTACTGTGACTCATGTGTTAGGGAGGTGAATTGCTATTTCCAATTAAATTGTATTTGCATTGATATCCCTATCATAAAGTCTGGGAGACTTGCAGGAAGATTGAGTTTGGTCTCACAGACTGTCTTATTTCTTTAGACTGAGGTGCAAAACTCCACTAAAAACATGAAAAGTCCAGTAGTGGTGTTTCATCTCTGAAAACAAAACTCCTTCTTTGTGAGTACAAAGTAGGAGGTTTTCAAAACTCTTCAAAAGACTGAAAACAGACTTCACTTTATGTATACACACACTTAATAGGAATGATGACTAAATGTGGTTAGGAGTGAAATGCCACTCACTTTTCTTCTCTCTTTAACAGCTCCATCCAATTTTTTTTTGCCCCTATGAAGTGTTAGGTCAGTTTGCCTATGTACACCTAAAGAACATGGCCTGGAGTGGAACACCTCCGTTTTCTGTCACAACATTTATTCTGCAGTCACATATTTGCACCAAATAATCAAAAAGACTCAAAACTGACCCTGTGATGGTTTTATACTCTTCTCTGATCAGAGAGGAGCAAGACAAAAGGGTTTCTCTTGAGAGATAGGGAAGAAGGGGTTAAGCAGTTTCAAAACAAGCTGGGCACAACTGATGTCAGATTTTGGTCTTACAATGGCATCTGTTTGCTTTCCCAGCAAGCAGTATATGAATCACTGGGCACTGCATTGTTCCAAGAATAGTGGAAGATGCCACATATCTTAGGAGAGGATAGATTTTCTTACTCCTCCTCACTGGATGGAAACTCCTGTTTATTGGATAACTCCAGAGAAAAATCCAAGTACAAACGCCAGAAGAAAAAAACCCAAACAAACAAACCTGTTTTGTTGGGTTTTGTTGGCTTTTTTATTTAACTTTTGCTTCCTTGGTGCCTGTCTCTGAAGGAATTGGCACAGCTCTACTCTCTGCGCTTTCCTAGTGTCACTGTAATTATGTGTCCTCCACATAAGATTAAAAGTAAATCAACATCATGAAAACTGTGACTGTCCTCTCAATTTTCTGAAAGCCTCCCCTGGGCATTCTGAAAAACTGCATGGGAGGAAAAGCAAAAATCTTGACTGTTTTTCCATTTGGCTATTTTGAATTTTTACAGATATGAGGAGTTGTAACAAAGTTAAGAAAACAGAAAATCTACTAAGTTTAAAAAGAAATTTCATGCTGAACTTGCCAAAACAGATCTGCTGATTGTAAATAAGTCCTTAGGGTAGCCACACTTGGTTCACATGCATTTTTATTAAAGCCCGTGAGCAGCCTCTGTATTCATTTCCCATGAAGTCCCAGTTGTTTCTGTGTTCTATATATATGTGCAGAAACCCCGTTGGTGGTTTTACCAGGTGAGCTGGCTATGATGCTGAGGTGGCAGCAGGTTGGGACCCAGCTACACCTTGGATGAGCAAAAGGGAACTTAAAAAATTAGTTGCAGGTGGCATTTCCAAATTTGGAACATATTTCAGAGAAACAATTCTGGGCTGTAATATCACAGCGCTTTTAGACTCCCAGCTAAAAGCACGACTTGGATTATTTTTATATCTTCTTTGGAAGAAAAAGTCACAGGGAGCTGCCTTCCACCTTGGCACAGGGAGCTGGCAGCTCTGAGGAGCATCACAGCACAGAAATACAGGTACTCACCCGTCATCAGTGTGTAATAATTTGGGTAAGAGAGGCTGGGGAAGTCTGGGGTCATGTAATCCACCTTCACCCCCATGTTCACAATGTCCCGAAAGCCCGGCAGATTGTCCAGCTCGCTGTCATCAATGTAGTCGAAGCGAAAGCCGTCGAGCAGGAACACCAGGAGCTTGCGGTGGCCCGAGGAGGCGGCGGGAAGCGGCAGGAGGGCGGCGAGGGCAGCGGCCAGGAGGGCGGCGAGGAGGCTGCGGCTCTCCATGGCAGGCGGCGGAGAGGGATCTGCGGCGGCTCGGGGCCGGACCTGGCGCTGCTCTCCCCCTCCCGCTTCCAGAGCCCGCGTTAAAGCTACAGCGCTGCCCCGCGCCGGGCGTGGGAGGTCACAGGTTAATTGCAGGGAGATGATTTACCTCGAGCTGAGGGAAGAGCTTGGTCCTGCCCAGCTGCAGGAAAAAATGCTTGGCACCGATGGGGAACACCCAGCATAAAAGTAACTGGAGCCTCTCAGGACGCTCCGCAGACGCTCCCGAGGCAGCGCGGGCACGCTGCCCGCCGGCGAGGAGGGGCCGCGGCGCCCGGCGCGCTCCCACCGCCGCCAGCGCGGAGCGCAGCCCGCTCAGCGCTCAGCCCCGCTCTGCGCCGGGCTGCGGCTCGCAGGGGTCTCGCAGAGAGGGGCTGCAGCCTTTGAAACACAGCTTCACAGCTCCAGCAGCGCGAACGCCGGCCTTCTTAGCATCTCTCCGGCTGTGGCTTCTGATAGAACTCAGAGTGAGGTTAAGACAAAGCATCTCCCCAGCTGGGAAGTGCAGTATGTGTGAGTTGAGGGCCAGCATTTCTTTGGCATGGCAGTACTGCAGAGCTCCAGCTGAGCAGGCTCACCTCTACCTGGATGTGATTCCCTGCAAAGGTCCCTGTCCTCTCGGTTTCCTCTGTGCCGCCCTGGGACTAATCCAGTTCCTGATGCACCAGCAGAAAATTCTAGCTTCAGCCCATTAACAATTGATACATTTATTTTCTGGGTGTTGATATTATTTAGATATTCAGTACTGGCCAGTGTCTAATTTCACATTAAAAACTAAAAAGTGTTCACGTTTTAGTCACCACCAGGTTCTTCTCCTTCACAGAAACCTAACTATACCTCTAGTGCAATGCCAGCACCTGTTGTATACCATAACTGCACTTTTCTTGCTTTACTTTCTTTCTTTTTCCCAAATAAAAGTATTTCATAGCATTCATAACTGTGGGAAATGCCCTTTGCAGATGTTTCCATCTGGGGAAGGTTGCAATAGCTGGCCACCACCCCAGTGCAGGCATCTGAACTTCTTCCTCTTTACAAGCTCCCCATTGCTCATCCAGCCCATCCAGTTACCTCTTACCAAATACTGGGCTGGTGCAAGCTCAGCAAGACAGCTTTCAGCCCCAAACACTTATGTAGCCCCTTGCAAACCCTCCTCATGTCCTGGCCTGCCTTTTGCACAATGTTCTACTGGGTGCTGATGCCCATGAGCCAAAGCTGCTGCCTGCAGGTGACTGCTTGCAGGACATGGCTGGAGATGTTCTGTCCATGCCCTCCTCCCACAAGGCTTCCAGCTCAAGAAAGAGGATGCCCTGTCAGGGAAGGGGTGCTGGGTCTTTCTGTAGGAGGTAGTCATTCCAGGAAGGTGGAAGAGGATGGAGTAGGAGTGCAGGCAAGCAGAACTGCACAGGCCCTTCAGCTACCTCTGCTTTTGTTCACCTTTTCAGTAAAATTCCTCATGCTTCCTCCCTATCAGCTGACTAAATGTACTCTTCATGGACATCTCCCTCTCTGTCATGTGCACAGCCACTTCCCCCCCCCCCTTTTTCCCCATTTTTTTTCATGTGCCCCTTTTTCCATTCCCATCTTGGAGTCCAGCACCTGGGAGATACCCTCACATCAGTTAAACCTGAGGCAAGAACTTGGAGCATTTCTAAGCTCCAGCTCAGGGATCTTTAAAGAAACATAGGGACCACGCCATTCAGGGCTTTATCTGTCTTCACATAACATTTACTTTGAAAGCCTTGCATTGCTAGCTATTATCATCTTGACAACTTTAACTCTATGTTTTGACTTTTCTTATCTTGCTTGGCTGTAGTTGATTAGTTTTCTCACAGCCAGCAGCAGTTTTCTCAACAAAAACCAAGCCGGGGTCACACAGCTGTGCTGCACCTTGTGTTTAGAGGCAGCTGAGCCCTGGGGCCATCCATAAAGCTTCCTGCCCACAAGAAGGAAATCTGGGCTGTGGTCCCCTGGGATGATAAAAGGTCCTGGTCCCCTGAGCAGATATTGGCATGCTCTAGCATGGGCTTTGAAGGAGAACACACCCATCCTGCCGTGCGAGGGAAAGCCGCGAGGCTGCGGCTGCGTGACCCAGCAGTGGGTCTGTGCTCTGCCAGCGTCCCAGGCTGTGCAAGGCTGCCCCTGCCCAGCCCACAGGGATGAGCTGCAGCTGCACCCCAGGCTGCTGGGAGACGTGACCGCCTGAGCACTGCTGTGGGCAGCTGCCGGCCGGAGGGATGGCACGTGCTGCCTGGCACACCTATGGAGAGTCACCACTTTCTCAGCCATCTCCAGACTCCACAGGGTCTCAGCCAAGGATCTGCCATTTCATCCACCTCCCGAGGGGAATGTGCACATACTTCTTCTGCTGCCCCTGGCTGGGCTTCCAGGATGGGAGATATCCCTGCAGAACTTGTGTTCAGAGACAGCACTTCTACTAGTGCTCACTGTGGATTTTCACTATAACAAAAACTGTATGTTATGGGCTTGGAGCCACCTATAGTGTCATGTCTTGGCCCAGCCACTGTGGTAATTTATTATGTCCCTACTTATGCTGAATGAACTCAGAAACACGTCCAGAAATGGGGAGGGAAAAATTATTATGCACCTCTCAGCAGACCCACGAGGTCATTCACGTTGATGTCTTGGCTTGTCCTCTAATGTGTGGCCTCTGGGCTTACCAGCAGGGCTCAGCAGCAACAGCAGCTGCTCCCCATGAAGGAATGGGGTAATAAAGGAGATAGTAAAGTGTCTGAGATGGACTCTCACCTTGAAAGGATGACCAGGTTGTTGAGGTGGTTAGACCAAGAAGCCAAGCTTCCATCATGAGATGGTACAAAATATATATCTTCTTAACATTTTAAGACGTTATGAAATAATGCCTTCCTTTCAAAAGGGTTGCAGTCTTTTATTTAACAGCCCCTTAAGAGAAAGCTCTATCTGAGCTGACAGTGGCACAAGGGACAATTGGTGCAAGGTGCCAGAGCTCAAAGTCTGCCTTAAGTATTGGAATTTACAGGTTTCCACTCAACAAATAAGAGTAAGGCCTGAGAGGGGTTAAAGGACTAGTGAGCCATGTAACCATGATGCTGTATAATACCAACTTGTGTTTTGACAGACAATCCCCCTGAAGAGTGGGACTGGAGCCAAACAGTCTCTAGCTTGGCAGAGACAGATCCTAGCAATACATTTCATTCATGCCAAGCAATGTTGATTTGCTTTGGTTCACATTCATTTGTAAGCACCCTGTCTGCACAAAGCCCCAGATGGCCGTGGAGACTCCAGCACAACAATATTTTGATACAAATGCTCTTACAAAAGCTAACAGAGCCTGAGCTGGTGTCTAGAGACAACAGTCCTCACTAGTTAGCTGTTAGACGGGGTTTAGGAAGAAGCATGCATAAAGGAAAGAAAATCCCTCAACTCGAACATGAGGAGATATCCCATTAGAGAAAAGATCTTCAGCCACTTAGATTGTTCAAGAAATCCTCTTGACAAAAACTGCATCCACTGTCCTTGAATCTATCCTTTTTTTTTTTTTCCCAGTCCTACAGAAATCACAAACATAACAATTGAAAGGAAAGAAGATTCTTTGGGCTGACACCAAGAGCTCAATCTGCCTTGTCAGCTACACCAGCCTTCCTGTCAGTGCAACTCCATCTGTGCTCCTAGGTCCAGGAGCACATGCAAGAACAACAACTGCTAAAATAAAACATCATTTCTCTTTTTCCCAATGAGCTAGAAAATCTAAGAGGAAAACTTGTCCTTCTTACTTTTCTGAAAGAAAGAAGTCATAACACGACTCATTGACAGCTTGTAGTTCCTTTTCAGTTCCTGCTCTCCTTCACACACAGTAGTAGTTGAACACTTTGGCCAATACAACCTGACTAGTTTGGTTGTTTCTTTTCTGTCATTAGACAAGAATGCAGGCCACGTCCAGACATAAAAGCCTTGAGCTGCTTGCATTTCTTTGAAGAAGAGGGTTTGTGTCAGTCTGAAGTTTTAATCCTGCTGGTCTAATTTTCTTCTTCCTTTTCTCCCCACCAAACCCAAGATCAAAAAGTCACAGGTGGTACTAGGCCCACTGCTGACTTCCACAGAAAACCTCTGGCAATATGTGTATCAGCTTCTGAGCTGACAGAAGGTTTTACCTTGGTAGAAGTTTGGGCTGCAGGAGTTTAGTATCAGTTTCTTTGCTCCTGCCATGTGCATTCTCACAAATGCTTCTGCATGGAGGTGTGTGTTAGGCAAGGCATCTGCTGCCCCTTCAGATCTTCCTGGATGATACTTTAAGTCAAGTCAGTTATTTCTGAGATCTCGTGGTGTGCAGTAGTTCATCCATGAGGAATTCAAGACATAAGAAGCGGTTTCCTCTTGCTGTCAGTCATGTACAGGTATATGTGATAAAGTTACACACTTGTTAGCTACAGAGCATGTCAAAGCCAGAAACTCCTGCTTTCCTGGAGAAAGGCAGGGATCTTTCCCTGTTGCTTGAGGCAAAGTTTTCCTCTGACCTAACTATCTGGTATGAGACTTGTTTTACTGAAAACATTCACATGCTGAATAAGGAGTACATCAAAGTAGGACTGTGACCACCCTGTCTGACAGCCAGGGGCTGCTTAATGTTCTTTGAAGTGCCTCAATTCAGGCAATTGTGACATTTAGAGAGCACCTCTCCAAATCTCTTACTCTGTCCTTCACTATAGCAGTCACAGGTCATATCAATAACTTTTCTAGTTGAAGAATATCTCTTAGAGATGAAGACATTTAATGAATTAGTGGAGACTCCTCAATGGCTCCCAGTTTCCTTGCAAGGAGCTGCATGGGCTTGGTACATCATTGTCAGCACTGCTCTGTGAATGCTCCCTGACAATGGTGGCCTTGGGGAACAGGCTGTGCTTTCATTGAGTGTGACTAGAATGAACAGAGAGGGTGGCTCTTGGCACCATAGCACTGTTTGGGTGTGCAAGGCCTTTTGCATGGAAACTCTGACTGCTAAAAGCATAGGTGGGACAGATTCACAGGAGGAAGGGGCACCCAGGGCTGGGTGCAATCACACACACTCCAGCCATCCTAGAATTTTATGTACTTACAGAGGGTGAACAGGAGTATGTAATCACTGGGAGAACCTTTCAAGTGTTTTGCTCAGCACCTCTCTTAACCCAGTGTTGTATGATCACTACCTAGCCCTCCAAGAGCACCTTTTCTTATATGGTTTCTCTTGGGCAGTAATTGCAGCTCACTCTTGCCCACTTTACACAGATATCTGAACTGCTGCAGTGGACATTCATAGCCAAGAAGAGAAGTGTTGGGGGGCCAGCAGCAGGAGGGATGTGTCTCCAACGGGACTGAACCCAGTCAGTGCTGCCTGATGTCAGCCCCCTATATCAGCCAGGAGCTGCCCAGCAGGAGAGGCTGCACTTCTGCTCGTCTGAGGTGGGAAGGAGAGGATGCAAATATCACTTCAAATAAGCTCCCAAAAGAGGCCCCTAAGGAAAAGCATGTTTCATCTCTCTAGTGCGGGCTGGAATAACAGCTTTGGCTTGAACCCTGCAGAGGGTTATGAATTACTTCCTAGTGGTCATGAAGGCAATTAAGAAAAATAAACAGTTCACCAGTGGGCTTAAAGTCACTACACAGGGAACCTCTGTCACTGAAAGATATGTAGGAGCTCAGGTGAAAAATCCCTGGGAAGCCTGCACCATCAGATGGCTGCATATGACACAAGACCACCTCCTCCCTCAGCCCGTGATGTGGCAGCCTGAGCACAGGACTGTCCAGCTCAAGGGGAGGGTGTCATTTTCTTGGACTGAAACTAGTCTTCAACCCTTCCAAAGAATTTGAGTTTTGCTTGGATATCAACCCATCTCCACCACCACTATTTCCCCAACATTTATAACTCACATCTCTGCAACATCACTGCTTAATTAGCCCAAGGCTGTGCTTGTCTGAACATTGGTGTTCTGTAACACAGGAGTTTTTATCTCATAGAGGAAACCTTGTGCAATGCATTTCTCTGTTGAAATCAAAGAGATTAAGTTTGCTAGACAGCAAAACCAGATAGTCACTCCTAAGCACCTGGATACTGTATGTTCTACTTCATCTATGCTGTGTGGTCATCTCTCATACGGGATGGGGGGCGGGGGGACAGGACTGTGGTGAGGGTTACTGCTGCTCTAGAATTTCTAGAAACTGGTGTCAACATGTAATGGTGTGAGTGGGGATGAAAACTTGGCAAGCTAAGCAGGTTGTTCAAGATTATTTAGTTTATTTAGTATAAAAATACAGAACTATAACCAGCCAAATAAAGTAGGTGTTACTAATGCTGCTGTGCCGTGACACTAACACGTTCCTCAGCACTTGAACTCAACACATCCATTCATATGCCAGTGGCTCCTCCAAGAAAACAACAGGGTATTCTGCACGTCCACCAGTGCCTTGCACAGCAGTTCCTGCCAGTTTGTGCTCTTGCTGGAGCATCAGCCTTAAAAGATGAAAGTATGAGATTAATTCCAACAATCTTGCACAATCTTACAGCCATCTAGTGCTAGTCAAATGTAGACCTATTCAGCAAAGTATTTGAGTTTCAGATTTTCCCATTAAATGAGGTGTAATTTGAGAGGTTAAAATATCTGGCAAATAAGTATTCCAGTGCCTACTTTCCAAGAACAAAATTATTTTCTATGTTTGATCTTTCTGCTAGATTTCTACATGGAGCACAAAGAGACTTAAAACATTGGCTTGAACTTAGTACACCTACAAAGTAAACTATCCAGGTCTAGCATAAAATGTCATTTTAAAGCTCAAAAATATTTGGCATTTGGCATCCTTTATAGCCCAGAGGTTACAGGGAGTTCAGCTTTAACTTTTGACTTCTTAGTGCTTAAGAACTGAGGGAGTTGGGCTTGCATCATGATCTAACAAAGAAACAGGCCTTTATTCTGACAGTAGGTATTTAAGCCAACCTGAGAATATTTATAATTAGGTGCCAAAGGCTGGTCTCTGACAGAGAGAGAGACCAGCCTGCAGCAAGCATGACCTGTGCTACAGAGGGTCTGCTGCCTACAGTTGCCCTCACTTTTTTTGGTGTGCCACTGCAAATTGTCCATCTTGGTTTCCCTAATTCTGATCTCATCAGTCCTGGCTTTTCATTGCTGTATCTTATTCATTAGTAAGGCTATGCTGGAGGTTGAAATCCTCACCTGGAGGATACAAATTAAAGTCTCAATTTTGCCCATTGTTCAGAAACTACAAGTGTCTGGTTCTCATCTTGCTGACTGCTGAGTCACCCCTGGGGAGTTTCCTCCCAAGAGAAGAGACAGATGTTTTACAACCCAACCACTGCTCTGGGTAAAGAAATATTCTCATGATAGTTGTGACCCAGCTTTGGGTGTTTCTCCATCAACAAGCTACAACTTCTCAAGCAAAGCCTTATCTGCATCAGATTTTCATACAGGTAAATTCCCATCCCTGTCTAAGCACCATGGATGACGTCCTTCCCTTCAGGAAGGCACGGTCATATCTGGACATCAGGATCAGCATTACTTTCTCTCACCAGCTGTGGGCTCAGGTTGGGAAATCCCAACATATTAGTTATGGCTGGAGGTGGTCTCAGTGATTTCATCTGAGGACAGGAGCTAGAACAGCCCTCAGTCCTGGGGTATCTGATCTGATTTTTCCATCTGAGTACTCTGAGGTCTCTGTCTGAGACAAATTCCCTTGATTTCTGTCCTCGTTATCTCTTACTGCAAGTCAAAACAGACTTCAGCAGGATTTCAGTGGGATCTGGATGTTGCAGATAGGATGTTTAGTCTGCTCTGAATTCACTATGCCACACCTGCATCCTATTTCTCTTACCTTGACTTTGTGGCTTTGTATTACTGCTCTTCTCCACAGTACTGAGATTTATAATCACATCTTTCAATTCCAGTAGTGAAGACAGTCTGCCATTTGACATTATTCTGCTCTCTGTCAAGGCCCTTATCGTAGACTTGAGTGAAATCATACCTTTCTTTTCCCTGAAATATGCCGCCAGTATGGAGGCTCCTATTTAGTGCTATGTAAAAATGCTTTTATCTTTGTATGGACATCCTGAAGTCAATATGTTTTCAATCAATATCACCATTTCTAAAAAGCAACAGTTCATGCTGCCAGGAGAAGCTGAAACCTGAAGAGCCCCCCTTTCCTTTTCTCCTTCTTTCATAAATGACTCTGGACTCCAGGGGCCATCTCCTGCCTGTGGAGAGGCCTCCCTGCCTCAAGCCAAGGGGATCCTCCTTGTCCTGCTGTTTTACACATCCTCTGTGGCACAGCTCTTCCTCTAGCCCAGATAAGCCCAGCTGGGCTCTTGAGTGCTCCCTTCAGCTGCAATGGCTCAGAGAAGTTAAAGCTGTAGGTAGTTTTATTGTCTTCTTGGAAAAGAAGCTAAACAAAACTCTGATTACCTGAAGAGAAATAAACAATAGGAAGGCTGACTTCTTCTTGGGTAACCATCATCCCAGGAGATCCCTGAAGTCACAGTGCTTTGCATTCTTTCTGAGAGGTGCTTTTCTTGTGGTAGCCCTCCAACATCAGCTGCCTGATCTATCACCTGTTCAGGGGGCAAGGAAGGTTGTCATGAAGCCAGATCACTTCAGGCTCTTGTTTCCACATACTGTTCCCTGTAGCTATACCCGAGGCTGACACAGGGCAGGGAAGAGTGGGATGGGCTGGAAGCACCAGGCTGACCACCAACAGAGAGGCAGATGAAAATGTGCCCTTTCCCCTGCTCAGGATAACCAGTAAAAACTTTTCTTTGTCATCCTTCCTCTTTGATCACCAAAACAAATACCACACAAAAATGGCACGTGCATCTTGACAAAATGACGTGCACTCACCGCCACTTTGAGTAGACACCACTACTAAAAAAGCCATGGCAAAGTAGTTCATGTTCCCAGAGTTCATTTTCACCTTGTTTCCAGGGAGCCCTGTGCTGTGCCTGTGAGTGCTAGAGGCCACAACTGCTTGCTCTGATATACTGTGTCAGAAGTAATCAGCTCCCCCCCACCGTGCTTTTTTGACTTAAAACCTATTTGAAAATATGGCTTCTTGTTTGCCACAGGTCAGGGCTGACCAGGACTGTGGTACTGGGTTCTGGGCTCCATCCTGCTAGGCATATCCCTGGCCACCTCCTGTGCAGAGGAGAGGAAAAGCATGGCTAAGGCCACATGGGCACAGCAGGGGCAGCTAGTGGCCCGAGGTGGAAAGCCTGGGCAGTTCCTCCAGCACCAGCCCACTGGAGCAGCCTGCTGCCAACCAAGCTCTTTGCTCAGTCTGTTTTAATAACACGTGGCTCATACTTTCTGTGTTTTTCCTCCTGACATTATGCTGACGTGTTAATCCACAGCACGGCAGCAAAAAAAGTCTGAGATTTCCTGAAGTGCTGTCAGCTGCTCCTGGAACTGGACACCCTGTAATAACCTCCAGGGCCAATGGCCCTCTGCCTCCAATTCCCAAGAAGGACTTATTTTCCTTGGCATAGCCAACACGGGCAAAACCTCATTCTGAGGTTTTTTTGAAAGAGAAAATAGGTGGCAAAGTGCTTAGCTCTTTCAAGGAAGTTTGGAAACTATGGAGAGCAACCATGTGAGCACTGAGTGTGGTTGTCCAGCTTCCAGCACAGAGCTGTAAATCATCTCCTGAATGGCTGTCACAAGCACACCAGGTCACAACAAAGAAGCTATTTTTCTTTCATCAGGACTGCTCGTTCAGGATACAACACTACTGCTAGTGCATTTTGCAGGTGCACAAAGCATTTGAAATGGATATCTTTTTTCCCAAGAAATAAGGTTAAGAGCTTGTTTGCTCTTCTTGTTTGGAGTTTGACTTATTTTGTTATACTTTCCCACAGCTGCAGTTTCCTCCACAAGCTGGAAATGGTTGCACCAGAGGCAGCAGAGTCTCAGAAAAACAGGAATATTTCCAGCACTGCAGGCAGGGATTTACAGCATTCTTTAAGGGAACATCTCAAACTATGTCCACCCTGGCTAGACTGGAGAAGTATTGAGGTCCCCACACCTGGGTGTGAAGCCCAAATCCAGGAAGCACAGCCTGTGCCAACATGCTGTCCATGCTTTGTGCACAGTACTGGAGTTATCCACTCCCTTTCCTGGGGGAAAGAATCAGTGTCACTGTGGCTGCCACCAGCTTGAGTCTCTCTGATGTGGTTTCCTCTCATCTGGGTGCTGGCAGCTCACGCTGCCCCTTGCCAGTCACTGTGCCATTCCCCAGGCATCCTTGTGCCCAGCATCTCCAGCACCCCTCGTGGCTGTGGTGGGCTGGGAAGGTGATTTCCAATTTCTGTTCTCCTTTGGGAACTAGTATTGCACAGGGGTCAGGCACATCCCTTGGCAGTTCTGTGGGCTACCACTCCCTGCTCATCCAGTCCTCATAGCATAGCCCTGCTGCCATGGTGGAATATGCCACAGGAATCACCTACAAGTGGTAGATTGGACCAATACTTTCTAAACATGAATTAAAAGCATGCTATTTTTAAATGTGTGACATGAGCATCTATCAGCAAGACACTGGATGAATAGTAATTAAAGATACATTGCATGAGCCATTAAATGTTCTCCTACTGATGACACTTGAAGCACATCTGAAGCCAAAGAAACTGAAAGGTAAATGCTGCTCATACCCCAGTGTGAGATATTTTCCTTAGAAAGCGCTCTGTGGGTGGCACAGCATTGTTGCCACCAGCCAAAAGGCGAGACTCAAAAGTGCCCTGGAAGCAAGTCAGCACTTCCAAGCAGCCAAAACACTGGACTGAGCAACTTAATCAATGGGATACTGATCAGAGGAGCTTGGAAAAGCTGAAGAGAAGAGAAGAGAAAGAAGAGAAGAGAAGAGAAGAGAAGAGAAGAGAAGAGAAGAGAAGAGAGAGATAGATAAGAGACGAGAAGAAGAGAAGAGAGAGAAGAGAAAGAGAAGAGCAGAGCAAGAGCAAGAGAAGAGACTAGAAGAGAACGATAAGAGAAGAGAAGAGACAGCACTACAGAGCCAGATAAGCGACGAGAAGATCACGCTCTCGCCGCGCCTCGCCTCTCTCACGCTCACGCTCTCGCTCCCATACTCTCCGCTCTCCCATAAGAGAAGAGAAGAGAAGCATCAGCCTCTGAACCAAGTTTCATGCTGGATAGCCCATAGGCAGAAACTCATGATTACTCATCCAAAGTTGTTGTTTTTTAAGTGGCCCTTGTGCAGCTGCAAGTATGCCTTTCCTCAAAAGAAGAGCATTGCATGGTTTTATGAAATGTGAAACCACTAATGCTTTACAGCACTCACTCTAAAAGAACACATTGTAAAAGAGAAGTGGGTTTTGTCTTCTTCTTTTGAGCCAACACATCAGGTTTAATAATTGAGGAGTGGTCTCAAAACAGCCCCCTCTTCTGCAGTTTGCCAAGGCAGAGGCAGTGTCTGCCCAAGTGGGTACCTCCAGCAGTGGTTGGCTCAGGAATAAGGTTTCTGGAAGAAAACTCTTATTCTTCAAGTGCTACGATGGCCTTGGTATCACAGAAGAGAGTTATGAAACCCCAGCCTTTGCTAGTACCCTTGGTGTATCTTGTTGTGCTATGTCAGACCATTTTCTCCCTAGAGGATGCACCATCCAAAGCCCTTAGCATCGAGGCTGAGCCAGGAGAAAACCTGTCACTGAAGGATGCTTTCAGTAACTGCAGGGGTTGGTGATGGGCTTGTTCCTCTCCAGAGGTTTGTTTTCAGTGGCTGTTTCTACATGCCAAGATCAACTCTCTGCTATTTTGGTTTTGTGTTGGGGAGGCAGATTGCATGCAGTGTGACGGCAACAATGTGGCCATGAAGATAAAGACAGGGTCTGTATCAAATATAAACAGTGGCCATAAATGCATATATGCATATATTTGAATGCTTCATTAAGTAAAAGATACTGTAACTAAAACAATATGAGGGATTATTTTGTCCTTAAATGGGCCAAAGTTTAATATAAAGTATCTCTGTGTGTACATTCTGAAGTTCAAGTGTATATACAGAGCAAATAGTTTATGGTTCCACAAGATACCCTGCACTATCTTTACTTAAGTATGAATTCCCTGGTTGTCTGAAATTGGCTATCTGACGGGAAATCTGACAAGAAAACCACATATTTAAAGGTTAAATAGCAACAGGAAACTTCCTGGGGAAACTTCAATGGCAGGATGCCTGCTCTGTCAGGTTGATAAAATCTGCTCCCTGACTCCATCTGACCCTTTCAGCAAAGCCAACTCCTGCATAAACACTATAGACTTTCACCAACAGGACCTAGGGAACCCTCTGGCACAAGAATCCATCACAGTTTTCTGGGGAAAGTAGAGCACAAACACGTTTTTCTCTTCCTTCACAAATTCATAAGCCTGAAGTCTGTTTCTGCAGCTTCAGATAAAATGCCTGCTACAATTTTTTTTTTTTTAATGACTGTGCCGTGTGGAAAGGTCAGAGCAGATCTAAATCAAAAATAGAAAAACACAGGTGAAAGGTGACAGAAGGTGATAAATGTCCAGCCAGTGAACAACTGGAAGACCCCAGACCCAAAAAAATAACCACTGGAAGAGGTACATAGACTGCAAGGGTATTGAAGCCCAGGGATTCCTTTGTTTGGGTCCCTCCCTGCAGCCACCAGGCTGAGCTGTTCCTATTGCTGTAGCGCTCGGTTATCTAATGTTTCCCCCTGCTGAAATCAGACGCCTGACACTGCTGCAGGAAACCTGGGGTACAGAAATTTCCTTAGCAATATTTATTTCCACTTCTGAGCGTTCTGTGATTATTTATTCTGTTATTATGATTCGGTCTTTAATGGAGCAAAGGTGTTCGCGGGCTTATGGGTCAGGTCTAGTACCAGATTAAAAGTACTAATCCAAAGAAAACTCCTCTTCATTCTTCCTTGCAGGTCACCGTAGACTTTTTGGGAGGGAAGGCGCCGTTCCATGCCGACACTAGATGTCAGCCCAAACCCGCGAGAGCTTCTGCTCCGAGCCCGAGCCGCGAACGCCGTCCCGCAGCTCCGCGGAGGAGCGGCCGGGGGAGCCCGGGGCTGCGGCAGAGCCCTCACCCTGCACGGAGAGGGGCTGGAGGGCTGCCAAAGGGAAAGGAGGGGTGCGCTCCCGCCTCCCCGCACAAAGCCCCTTCTTAAATAAACATGCCTTCATCCATTTTAAGGGGTGAAAACTTTCACCCGAAGTTCCCGCCCTTGGACAGAAGGCGGCTAACATCTCCTGGAGGCCATGAGCTGAACCTGCCCTGCTCCCGCCGAGGCTGTCCCGGAGGGTCTGTCTGCCAGGGCAGGCTGACAGCTGCGAGCTTTCGTGGCCCTGGAGAGGGAAAGCAGCTGCCACTGCTGCCCTGAAGGAACTCCGAGCTGTGGGCTCTCCTGAGCTCAGACTGAGATGGGGCACCTTGGGTGTTAGAGTGAGTGAAAGCAGTGGCAGGGAAACAGCACTCACCAGGGTACTTTTGGCAAGTAATTTAAAGGCTCCATTTGTGTTTTTATTTTCTCCTCACAGCATTGTTGTCCCAGACTGTTTAGCCCACAGACACCAGTTACCAAGGTTAGTGTTGACTGAAAACTCGGGGAGAAAAACAGAAATTGCCCAGTGAAAATGTAGCATTTCCTCATATTTCCACTCTAGGGACAGAAGCAATATCCCCTTCCCTTGTTTAGAAAACAGCCTTCCTTCCCCATTTCCCTCTCATTCTCCAAAACTCACTCTCTGGCAAGCCAGCCTGGCAAGGGCTACAGGCTACAGAGCTGAGATGCCCTTGTGGAATCTGGAATCCAGGGACTAAAGGCTGGCAGTTAATACCTGCTCCTTCATTTCTGTTCCTCTTTTTCACCCCCTGGGTTTTGGTTTATTTTTTAATGTGTGAGAGTTTCCCTGCCCAGTGCCTGTCTTTCCTTCAGCCCTGTTATGCAATGAGAGGTGTCCAGGAATCACCCATGCAGAACCCAGCTGGATTCCAGCTCCAGAGGGTGCAGTGTACTTCCCATATGGCCTGGCAAGGGCTCACCACAGCAGGGCTGAGGTTCCTGCATCTGAACTGGCTGGCACAGGAAGGGCTCAGGCATCCCTGCACCAGGCCTCCTGCTTCCTTGGTGAATTTGCCCCTCATGGAGACAAACCTAGAGAGACCTTCAAGCTCTTGCACTTTTAAAAACACCTCTTCTTTCAATGAAGGGATATTCAGCAAAGTAAATGCAAACAGACCTGGGTCAAAAGAACAGCTGCTCCACCCTGGTATCCTGCAGTAGTTAGCCTGTTCTGTTGGCTTAGCTGCTCAGTAAGATGTGTTTCGTTGTCTGAACCACTTCCTTAAAGAACAACTAGATGGATGGTGGATACAATTCATTCTTGATTATTGCTGGGAGAAAGAAAGAACACAGTAGCACAAACAACCACATGCACTGGTTTGAGCAGTGACTCTTCAGCTGCTGGCCCTTGGGTCAGCCGTGGCAAGGCTGAATGGCAGGCAGCCCATGTGTGACGCCAGGAGGAGGGAGTGCTTGGACTTCATCATGCCTTTCAATGGTTTGATTTTTTTTATTTTTCATTTCCTTTGCGAAGCTCTGCTCCTGGCCTGGATTCTGGCAGCACTTCATTCCACAACAACAGTTGCCATGGCCACTGAAGTGCAGGCAGCAAACAGCGCTGCTGCAGCTCTTGTAGGAGCTGCTGCAGCTTCTCGGGCACACGGAGTCCTGGTGCATGGGAAGGTGGGTGCATGGGTGTGCAGGTGCATGAATGCACTGGTGCATCAGTGCACAGGGGAGGGAGTGCATGGATGCAAGGGCAGGCATCCCTCTGGTCACTCGCAGGCATGAGCAAGAGCCACCAGCTGGGAGCAAGCCATGCCTCACAGAAAAGGTCTGATGTTAATGGGCTGAGATATTTTGCATGGGCTCAGTATGGGCATCTGCAACTTCATGCCTGCTCTAGAAATAGGGATGAGTGCTGGAAAGGGAGGGGGTGGAGCTGCAAGGATGCTTGACATGCTGCCAGCTCTCAGTGCATGTGCAAGTCATGAAGGTAACAAAACACAAGTAGGGACTCAGGAGTTCAAGAAGTGGACTACTCTGAAGAGGCAGCCCACCCCTCCTGTTGGTCCTCTCTCCTGCTGTGCACTGGGCTTGTGAAGGAGCAGGAGACATCCTCTGAAATTGTTGGGGCTCACTGCTCTGTTGTTGCACTGTAGGTAATGCGGCCAAGGAGGAAAGCAGTGCCCAGCAGCTGCTGGTCAGGCAGCTGTGAGGAGCAAGTGAAGTCCTGCACAGTCCATACTGGACCTGGCAGTACTCAAAAGGGGCGTTCTGGTGTGGGGCAGCACATCGAGGTGTTTGCTTGTATTACCTCACCTCCATACAGATCCACTGAAGACCCCCACAGAGAAGCTGCTGCTGGGGGTTACTCACAGCAACAAAAAGCTCTTGCTGGGGTAGATGTGGAAATTGCCAACCACTGTTTCTTCTTCATCTCTGCACTACTGGAGATATTGGGGCAGGAACAATGGCAGCAGACCTGCACTGGCCACCCAAGCTCACCCAAGTTTGGCATGCACTTCTAGCCTGGAAGAAGTGAGGATTTGAATCCACCAAGCAGAGGGCTGCCAGTGGAGGGGAGGCTGCCCTGCCTGTCTTGCTGCTGCCCCTGTTGTAGCTGAGATGCAAGAAAAAGGGCTGGTAACTTAAACCAGTGCAGTGAGACCAGCAAGAGTTAATTTTGCAGAGCTCTTTGTTACTCATGGCACATTCATTTTGTTTATATTCTGTTCTATAAAACTAAATAGTTCCTCTCTCAGTGGTTGTATAGTCTCTAAAGAGCTCTTGGACATTTCTCATCCCATTTTACATTTGTTTGCTTGTTTCTCAAGCCAGTTCTTCCAGTGTCTCCTAAATCGTGTCTACTGTTGTTTGAATCCCTTCCAGTTTCTTGCCATCTGCTCAGTGCCAAAAATGAACAAAATATTCATGGTTCATAGCAATATTCACTGTGACACAGAAACAGGAGCCTTGTGCATCGGAATTTCCCAGTCAAATAGCATAAAGATTAGTGCCTTTGTGGCTATGGTGACTGTACCTTTTTAAGCTTTTAACTTACAACAAGTAGATAAGATTTCCTTCAGTTAGATTTTAAACCCTCCCCTTCCCCTCCCCTTCCTTCCCACCCATTCTTTTTCCGGAATCCAGGAGTTGCACTTGTTTAAAGAATCCACAAAGGCAAAGCTTTAGGCCTTAGCTCATTGCCTGTTATGCCATTCCTGATCTCTGCAGCATGATCCCTTACTTGGGCAGTGGTACTGTGCTCTGCAGTCTCTTAAGTGTGACACTTTGTCATGGCTTCAGCCATACAGTGCCCTGAAATCTATCTCTGACCTCTGTGGTTCAAAATTCCATATGGACCTTCCAGCTGTTCTGGAGTCAGATGGGATCCTGGTTTGCTACATTTCATATTTATTTTGCTGTCAGAGTCCCAAGAGAAGCTGTGCCCCCTACAAAATCTTGAGCAAGCCACACTTTTGATGTGTCTTCAATCCCATTTTGCTCTTCTCAGATGTCCTTAACATAATGTTCATGAAAATCAACCTAGCTGATCTTGCCATTCACCATTAATTCCTGGAAACTGTGAAAATAAATTTTTCTTTTAATCCAAGAGTAAGAATTCTCCCCAGGCTTTCTGCCTAGTCACATGTCCTATTGTGTTGAAGAAACCTGCTTCAGAGCAGGACAGCCTGTTGGCAGGCTCCTGGTCACCACAGCACCTTTTCTGGGAGCACAAAACACAAGCCTCCAGATGTCACTGCTCTTACTTCAGTCAGCCAGGTCATATTCTCAGCTGTAGATGAAGCTCCTCAGCCACACCAACCTTCACAATGTGGTGTCAGCTTTTGGGACACTTTGGGGCAGGGAAAAGCTGACCCATCAGAGACAGGAGCAGTCCCTTCAAGACACTGAGCAAAACCAGATTTTGCTTTTCTGGTAGTCTTGGGTTTCATAGCTGTTGCAGGATCAGGCAGAAGTCTCTGTAAATGCTGCTGTTTGCTGTGCCAAATTTATTTCACAGCAAGTAAAAGTGCACATGACACTTATCTGTTCCCTCAGAGAGTAATGTCAATCCTTAAGCCTTTCCCTCACTTAGCCAAGACTTTTCCCCTCTGCTGCTTTAAGTGTGACATTTTTCTCTGAGGTAGGTGCCTTTACAGCTCTGTTGGCTAACCTTGGTAAAAACCTTTTCCCAGAAGTTTGATGATGATTCACTGGCATTATCCAGAGCACAGATTCTCCTGTTTAAGCAACTCACACCACTTCTGTCAGCAGCATGTCTGAACACCAAAAATTGCCAAGTGATGACAAGCCCGGGAAGGGCTGGTGTTGGCAGAGCAGTTTTTTCCTGTCATGTTGAGGTTACAGATACTTTAGTGTGTCTGTTGTGGATGCACAGCTGTAGATCCCCTCAGGAAGCACCTTTTCTCCCCAGTAAGATCATATCGAAAAAGAATATCGATCAGAATAACAGAGAAAAGATTAAAGCTGTATTGCAGAGTGGGGTGTTGAAAGAAGTCTCAAGTGAATGTCTGTGATTATACTCAAGTCCTGCAGCCTTCTGCTCTTGTTTCCTCCTGTCTTCAGCTCTGCAAGTGAAAGCGAGGTTCAGTGCAAAAGTTGGACACTTTGTTCCACATATAGCTTCCCATGTAGGTGGGGAAAGGGCCAAGGCTGAATTTGTTCTCTGCTAGGCTCTATAAACAACCTGAACATCTTGCAGCTGTCAGAGCTCAGACCATCACATCTCATAAACCATCTGCAAACCTCTATGTGATAGGGAAGATAGAAAGAACAGGCGGTGCCTGTGAGTTGTTCTCATTAAAACATCTAATTCAAGTCAGTCTGATGCAAAGCTCAGTTTTTCCAAAGTGTGTACTGGCTTTGGTGTATGCCAGTGGGTCATGGAGTAGTCTCACACTCACATGGTAAAACAAGTACTCTCTGATAAGCTTCCCATGGGATCATGCACTGCAAGAATGATCTTAACACTCTCAGCCTGCTAGGGAACAGTAAGACAACTTTGGGCTATGGGACAGTAACTTGGTTTCTGCAAAAGTTTGAGCAGCACAGCCTGAAAACAGAAACAGTAAAAATGCTTTGGTGTGCAGAGGGGGATGGAAATGCCCCCACCTCAGGGCAGCCATACCTGATTCTTCCTTACACCTCATCTGAGGACTCCTGGAGAGGAGTTGTTGCTGCTGGGGCTGTCTCTGCTCAGCAGTGTCACATTCATTTCTGTATACTCTGGTCCAGGCTGTGGCACACCTACTTTGCATCTAAATCCACTTTGTCAAAGAGCTTGCAGTAGTGCAGATCCCAGTGTTTCTTCTTCCCTCTACCCTTTTGTTAGAGATAAATTTCAGTTCCAGAATACAGACAAAACAAAACCACAGCAGCAACTTCACTGGCACCCTTCAAAGTATCTGCAGAAACTAGCTAGAAAAGATTGCTCAGTTCATGTTCTACTGAGCAAAGCTCTTGCCTCCATGACCATCACAGCCAGACTCCGACACACGTCAGGGGATGGGAAGCTTGGGCTGGCACCAAGAAACCTATTTTTAAACTGTCTCTGCTGCATAAGGTAATATGAGATTTAGCTGCATGATGGTTACTCCCTAATTGCTTGGGTGAAGCCACAGGAGGCCACAGAGGTGGGGCTGGGGTGTTCTGCCACCCCTGCATCCCCCCACTGCCTCCCAAGAGCCGCGGGAGCTCCATCACCCCCGAGTTTTCAGAGCACCGTGCTAACAGTCAGACTTTCAGGGCCTGCCCAAGAGCAGGTTTTTCACTTTCTCAGGCATGCAGTGACTTTTCAGCAAGGTTTTCTGCATGGCTTGTACTTTCTAAGAAAGGAGTTGAAGCGAAGCCCAAGAGTCAAGAAGCAGATCTGCTTACTCGCCCCAGGGACAGCAGGCGCTATGTACATGCCTGGGAAAAATCCCTGCAAGTCAGAGAGAGACGTAAAACCCATCAAACCACTTGAGAGAGGGAGTGAGAGGTTTTTTACATGATCAGCTTGGATGAGATCTCTTTTAAACTTAACTGAAATGAAAGGAGGGTGGGGAGTTTTTGTATTGCTACTGGAAGCATTTTTCAGTCTGCCCTAAAAATGACATGAAACTCCAACCTCAAAGTAGTTTATTTACAGGTTTGGGTTTAAAGAAATCTCTGTGTGAGGGGGAGAGGTTATTCCTCAGCCAGCAGGCAGAACTGGAGCTGGGGGATGGCTGATGCTTCTGGCTCCTTAGGTATGAATTAGGTGGGATTGCTGTTGGTAACTAGAGCCAAGAGTAGGTATTTGGGTAAGGGAGCTATAACTAAGCATGCCATCTAACCAATTATAAGCTGGTCTGGACGTGAGAAAATAAGAGATTTGGTGTCTATCTTCCCATGAATGCCAGGGAGATATAACTGCTTTTTAAATTGAAGAGGTGATATAACTGCTTTAAAAACTTATAAAATGTCAATGTGGCAGCATGCTTGGAAAGCTAAAGACAGGGTGAGGCAGGGTCTTCTGGTGGTATGACCATTTATAGAACTAATAATAAAATTGGGGTTTTGGACTGACATAATTTAATGTCTATACCAACTAAGGGCTAAGTGCTCCAGGATAATGTCTAGACCCAATGAAAACAAATCAGCAGCATATTTCACATAATCTTTCATTTAAATGGAGGTAAAACTGTGTAAAAACCAGGCCCCAGGGCCCTCAGCTGAATGCACCAGATGAAGCAGGTGCTGCCCCAAAATTGTGGGGTTGGGCTGACTCCATGCTCCCAGAGGCACCATCATCCCTGCCATGCTTGGCTGCCTATGTCTCTCTCTGTTCATGTATTTACATTTCCATTTAAATTTACCTGCAAGTCTGATTTTTCTGGAGTTTTAACATATTTTGTTTTGATAGATAATTGCTTCAGTCCTGTAATATATTTTACTTTTGGAGTTTATTAATCTGCTCCCAGCTATAATTCCATCTTAGCCTAGTTTTGTCTAAGAAATAGGAACTGTTTTCTTATTCCTAGAGCAACAGTATCATCCTAAGGATGGGAAGTTTATCAAGTGCCCAGTAGAGTATTTTTCAATGATATTTCAAGAAACTCTTTATCCTGAGTCTCTCTGACAGGAGACATTGCTTTTTGATCCCTGGATCACAATGAAGTTTTCCTCTATGGAAGCTCTGGGGGAGCATGCCATAGTTTTCATTTATTTTCCCATGGAAATTGTAAATCTGTACATCTTTCATGGCTTAGTCATATACACTACAGAACAATGCTTGTGGTTATCCCATTGTTTTTTTCTTTTGCAATCTGAAAAAAAAAGGTTGCCTCTTTTAATCAAAATTGGTTTTGACCACATCTGGAGCATGCAATGATGAAACAAGAAGAAATATCAGGGTCCTTTTCACACTGGAGCAGAGTTGGCAAGTTTCTGGTGACACCTGTGAGGTCACTGGTACCTGCTGACCTGTTGTCTTCCTAGAGTTTAATAGGATTGCAAGCTAGATTTGCACTAGAGTTGATGCTAAAATCTTCCTGACTTGCCATTCAACCTTACCACCCACCCACTTTTGAAAGTCCCACTGGGTGTGAGTTCCCACTATGCTACTCTCAGACCTCAGAACTGAAAATTGTCTGAACCATTCATCTGAAGATCAAGCTCACACTTCTGCTGTGCCAGAGTTTTTTGAGAGATGCAGGCACCGAAGAATAGTCAAGGTGCTGTTTCTTTTTTAGGCTAGGATAAGTATGTGATATGTCATACTAACCACAGTGGGTGTAGAAAGCTGCTCCTACTTTCATCCAATGCCTCCCTACTAACTCAGAATCTGAGACTTTAATACTTTTTGCTAAATTTTACTCTAGAGGTAGTCTGAGATTTCCTTCTGCATTAGAAGACACAAAGAGAATGTTTCATATAATGCCAGCTGGTAATTAATACAAATTAGTGACGGGGAATATGGAGCTGAAACTTTTGCACTGAATTAAGCTATGCCTCCACAGACTGTAGCACAGGAACTGCTCTCTGTGAGGTTTGGAAGTTCAACAGCCTTAGCTAAAACCAGTCCCTTATATTGAACTTTCGCTTCTTCTCTCAGTTTTGAGCTGATGTGGTTCCCAAGAGAAGTTCCTGTTTCTCTTCTCTCCTCCCTTCCATTCAGCAGGCCTTTGCAAAGGGCTGCTGGAGGGGAAGGAGGGCGAGCACGCTGTGCCTGTCCCATGTCATGCCCAGGCAGCCCCAGCATTGAGCAATTCCAGACATGGGGTGCTGAGGGGGAACCGAGCCCTGCTCCTCACCCCCGTGCTGGCCTTGCCCTGAGGGTCACTTGTCAGCAGACAGCCTGGGAATCAGCTCCTGGTCAGCCTGCTCCTTCCCACTGCCAGCTCCCCAGGCCACATGGAGCATCCACCTGGGCACAGACACTGTGGGCACCCTGGCTCAGCACACACGCAAACTGCTGCCACCGAAGGGGAGGGTGGGTAGTGGGAACTATCCCCACATTTGGGAGTAATTCCTGTGTGATGGAGCAGCATTTCATCCACAACTGCTCTGAAATGGTCAAAGTATTGGTGAGGCAGTGGGATGAAATAAATCTCTGGTTTAAACTGATTACCTATCTTTATTTCTTCAAAAAGCCTGTGAATAAGAAGAAAAAAAATTGGATTCTGCCAGGTTTGTGGAGAAGCAGGTGGCACAGCAGTTAGTAAATCCTGCTCAAAAGCTTCTCAACCCAGTGGCCACTTTCACTCAAGTAGGAAAGAAAGGGTAGCCAAAGACAAGGACAGAGAAAGAAGTCAGTATTACCTTCCTCTCCTCTCCTCCCCCTTCCCATCCCAGTCAAGTCTAGGCTTTTGGCTAAAGCTTGAGAGACACCCCAAGTACAGGGTGCCATGTACAGCCTGTGACTGACAGCGACACTTGCTTCCAGGTCCGTTTTGTCACCATGTAAATTTCTCTTTTATCTGAGTTTTCTGTCAAGCAGTAAAGGTGAGGAGAGGCTGCTGCCCTTCACAGGGCAGGGCCAGCCCGTGTTCAGGCACAGCAGGGCACAGGCACAAACACGTGTGCCCCACGCTGCCCGGGAAGGGGCTGCTCCTGCTGCTGCCCCGCAGGCTGGAGGGGTGCCCAGCACACACGGCTCTGCTGAGCTTGGGGCTTTCTGAGTCAGACAGAGTGGGGCCAAGCTATGGCCAAGTGCTCCTGCAATTCCCCCTCACTGCAAAAACAAATCCTTTCTGAGCACCTGCTTCCTCTTTGAAAGAAAGTTACACTCCTCAGTGAAAACCAGACAGCGGTCTGAAAGAAAAGCTTTTTGAAAGACCTCAAATATATGTTTGTTGATTGCACACAATGGGCTATTTTCTTTGCAGAGGTGGAAATACAGATGTGCAAGACATTTTCGTGTGCTGTCTCTTTGCAGAGTGCCATAGCCCGTGGTTAGACAGGGAGCACAATGGCAGGCAGCTCCAGAATGCTCCCAGAACAGCAGGGATGGGTTATGCAGAGGCTGTGTGTAACCCATCTGGGAAATGTGAACATATAGGCCATGTCATCACTTTTCTGTACATCTGACAAAATCAGAATGCTTATTTTATGGTTAAATTATCAGGCAATTGCTCTGAAGCAGTTGAAGAGCAGTGCTTTTTTACACAATGTGTATCTGGATGAAGAAACTCTTGCCAGGGAACACCAGCGAGCCCATTTGAGCAAGGTGTGTCCATTGGGGTTAAATAATCATTTGGACACAACCTCCAGCTCACAAACTCTTCAAAATGCTGATTAGCAAATGGCAGGGGGATTTACCAAGGACAAATTCACTCTGGCAAGGCCAATTCACTTGCCCTGACTCTAATAATCTTGTCCAAATACTTATCCAAAATCTTGGAGACAGGATACCGGTCCATTCAGGCCAGCAATCTGACGCACATCCCCGTCCTCCTGTTGTAAAAACTGCTGCATGGCTGTAATAATTAATCAGCTGGAAACAGCCCAAGCCCAAAGAACAATGTCATGGCACTGAGTACATATTTACTCAGTCAGGGAAAGCAATGAAAAAAGGAGTTTGACTCCAAGCAGAGCAGAAATACCTACCAGAGGTACACAAAAGCAAAAGGAGAGTGCAGTCTCAGTGGAAGATACAGTTGGACTTTTGAAAACTGCAGCCCAATTGTGACAAAAATGGAGTTGAGCTCAATGTTGTTGGGCAGTACTGCCCATCTGACAGTAACTGCACCCATATTTGCAGGAGACAACCAGTTTGGCAGGATTTTAAGTAGAAATAGGGTCAAAGTAGAATAATATTTTATTTTTTAAAGAGTTTCTGAAGTATTTATACTTTTTTTGTAAGCATGAAGGTAGACAGCTTGGGAACAAGGTGGACAGGCTCTTCCCTGGATCCTGGAAAGCAGAGGTGATAGACAGTGTGGTGTTCCCACTGGAGGAGCAATCAAGTGTGAGTTTTCAGGGCAGCACTGCAGCAAAAGCAGCTACTGGAATTTTCGGGTTGCATAAGAAGTTGTGCAGATTGTCAGCTGAAGGACATTACTGCCTAAATGAAGGACTCTGAACTTTGTGAAAGGTGCTGCTGCTACAATAAGGAGCCTGTAAAAGATCTTCAAATGAGGCTGAAGGTCATGGACACCACTAAGAGTAAGGTCTTCATCAATTTGGCCTCTGCCAAAAATCCAGAAGAACTGGCCTCAACCAATGCATATAAATTTTATTAGGCAGATAAAATTCTCAGCATAAATTTGGCACAAATTTTTATTCAAGAGCATGATTTACCCTTCCAAAAAAGAGGGTCCCCAATTTTTCCAAACTGACACAGAATTCAGAAGGGCAACCTGAGCTTCAGCCAAGCAGAACTGGTTTGCTGCAAGGAGAGGTGTCTAGGAAAAATGCAACTGGTCTGTGAGTGACAGCAGTTGCCACAGCCTGAGCCCTCTGGACATCAGGGTAAGGCCATGCAGGCTCTGCACCCATGATACAGAGGTACCCCAGCATCCGAGCTGATGTGGGGATATCCTGGAGGATATCATTGCTCTCTCTCTCCTAACAAGGAACTTGATGGGTCACTCAGCACATATTAAGGGATATACAACATGACAGCTGTCGTAGCTCTAGGGGACAAACCATGTTCTTGTCTCCAGATCAACAAAAGCCATTGGAAAAAGTGGCAGAGGTGCTGGGCAGGATGTCCCTCCCCAGATCCCATGACAGCAGTTCTCTAGAAACCCTCAAGCACACTTTTCCTCCATCCTTGGTCTCCAGCTGGGTACAGATCCATCTGGGGGCTTTGGGGTCGTACCTGATGACCTGACAGCCATACCTGATACCTTCACCTCTTCCACTGGGGGCAGCTGGCTTGGGGCAGGCAGCTTGCTCTTCCTCACACCGCTCTTTGAAGCTGAAGCCTATCTTTGCAACAACTTCAAGTTAGCGCATGAAGAAACATCCAAAGGAGGACCAAAATAACCCAGGCAGCTTCATGCCTGCTGAAACCAGGCTTGCCTTTGTGAGGCAATAGAATGGCTTGGCACGGTGTGTCATTTAGCACAGGAGAAAGAGAAGCACCTATTGTCTCGAGGGTGCCAGCCGCTGTCGGACAGCACACACCTGGTCACGGGCACCAGCTCCCGGCGCTGCTGGGAATGCTTGTGCTGCTGCCAAGGGAAGGGAAGGCAGTGCACATCCTGCTGGCCTCACCTGGAGTGACCCAGCTGGGACATTGTTTCAGCTTGGCTGGACTGTGGTGATTATGTGCACAGAGAGTGAGAGGGGCAGTAACTCTGATGAAGTGGCCTTGGATACTGCTGTCCTGCACCTGAATGCTCTGAGTCCCACAGAGCAGCAAGAAGCTTCTTTACACAAGAAGATGGTGTTTGGTTAAGTAAAGCATCTAAATAAAAATCACATCACCCTGACTTACTGGCATGGATGTTCCTTTAGCTAATTCCCTTTTTTTTCCTTCATAGAGGCTATGGTACCTCAAATTAGCATTTGCTGCAGACAGTCAGATTGGATCAGTGGGATGGGATAATTTGTCCCTGCAGCTAAGCCTGCGGTGAACTTGATTTATTATCATCTGTCTGCTTTTAAAGACCTTTTTCAGATGGAAACTTAAGAGATTTAAGTAAAACTATTTAGAACCCAGTTAACCAGATTTCCTTGAATAAATGCAGACTTGCTGTAAATGTAATTCCCTACTATTTATTGTGCTGCTCTGGTTTCGTTTTTCTTCTATCCCATCTGGAACCTGAAAGTATAAAACCATAAAATGAACAAGCTCAGGTGAGGGTAAGTTCAGCAGAGGTGGCCACTTGGCTGTGTGAAAGAAGTCCCAGTGTTGTGAGCTCCCCAGCTCACATTTACCAGTTGCTGTGCCTTTTGTGAGGACATTGAGTCCAGCTGAAGCAGGAGCTGGCTGGGACATTTGGGTGCATTCCCCAAGGGAGGGTGTACTCAGCCTGAGACAGGGCATGCAGATGCCCAGGCAGACAGCTGAGGGGCCAGGCATGGCAGAGTGGATTATTCATCCCTAGTAACTGATTATAAACTGATATTTCTTTTTTATTTTTTTTTCTTTCAGAAAGCTTGCACTTATATTTTAATCATAGAATCGTTTACTTGTAGATCATCAAGGCCAAACATTAACCTAACACTGCCAAGCCCACCACTAAACAACATCTCTTAAGTGCCAATCTACACACAATTAATTTTAGAAGTATTCATTCTGTTAGAAAGGCCCTGAGGGGAAGCCGTGTGAGGAGTGGCTGAGGTCACTTGGTCTGTTCAGCTGGAGATGAGGGGAGACCTTTCCATGGCCTACAGCTTCCTTGTGAGGGGAAGCAGAGTCAGGCAGTGATGTCTTCTCAGTGGTGACGAGTGGCAGGACTAACAGGGGGGCAGGAAGCTGTGTCAGGGAAGGTTGACATTGAATATCAGGTTCTTCACCCAAAGGGTGGTTGGGCACTGGAACAGGCTCCCCAGGGAAGTGATCACAGCACCAACCTGGCAGAGTTCAAGAAGTGTTAGGACAATGCTCTCAGGCACATGGTGTGACTCTTGGGGTTGTCCTGTGCAGGGCCAGGAGCTGGATTTTGACGATCCTGGTGGGTCCCTTCAACCTCAGGATATTCTATTATTCTATAGAATTAATTTTATATAATTAATTTTAGAAAAACCCTTTGAAATGCTCGTGAAGAGGCCTTGTATCAGCTTTGCTCATGGCCATCATTTACATTTTCCCTGTAAATTTTCACACTACAAATAAACATCAAATGCTCACGAAGTCTCTCTGTGATACCAAGAAACTTGTGTCTCCAAACGGGAGCAGCAATATTCTCCCAAAATGCACTGAGCCATGGCACTGTAAGGCCTTCCAGCAAAACAGGAATTATCTCATTTTCTCCAGCAAAGTATGGCAAATGCCAAAGGAAGCTGCAAAAGGTTCAAATACAAGGATGAGTCACACCGCGTGTGCTGGGGCAGCGGAAGCCTTCAGGGAAATGGCTTTTAGGGAAAGCCACCTTGAATGGCCTCATCTGCAGGGCCCTCTGTCCTGTGCCAGCAGGGATGTGGCTGTGCACAGGGGGGTACCACAGCACCCCACGGGAAGGTGCAGCACCCCCAAAGGCACTTGGGTGCAGGTGGGTGGGTGCACACACCCCAGCTCGTGCTCCATGAGCAGCATGGGGAGGAGCAGGGCAGTGTTTTGGGGCAGGGAAAGCCCCACGCTGGTGACTCAGGGCTGCCCCATGCCATGCTTTATGTAGTCCCTGTGAATGGTTTATCCTCTTCCATGGCGGGGCTGTCCACTGGAGGCCAAAAGGCTTAGGTGGCACAGTGGGCAATTCTGGTTCCAAATCCAAAACACAGCCTCCTCCTAGTACTGTGAAGAAAATCAACTCTACCCCAGCTGAAACCAGCACATTCTCCACTTCTTATCCCGCACCATTTCTGTCATGTTTAGGTCCCACAGTATCCAATAAATCCTAATTAACCACCACCCCCTTCCCATCCTTTGAAAAATATACATATGTCATTCCCTTAGGACCACCCCTGCAAAGCATCTATAAAATGTCCATGGAATGTCCACTAAGTTCATTTAATCTAAGACTTTGGCCCCAGCCAAAACCAGCCCACTGCCCCATGGGTGATACAGGATGGAAGCATTCCCTACAGATGCCCAGAGCACTGCTGGAGGCTGCTTAGGAGAGGATGAAAGCACCAAGTCAGACTGCTGAGGAAAACTGGAGGGTGGGGCAAGGGGGGTTGGCAGGGCCCTACAGACTGAAGGGGGAAGAGGGCAGGAAGGCAGCCAGGGAGCAGGGATAAAGGAGCACCAGACTGGAAAGGATATGAGGCAGACTCCAGCTGCAGGAGTCACACAGTGAACGTGTCAAACAGCTGAAACCTGGCTGAAGGAACCAAAGATGTGAAGGGAAGCCAAATGGAAAACAAAAATGAAGGCAGGAGGAGCGGGGCTGGGCTGCAGCAGCCCCATAAGTACCCAGGTGGCTGAGTGTGCACACAAATGCCATGACCACCTGGAAGCCTGACGCAGCCTCCTGGGGCACTGAGACTGACCCCACCCCAGGCACTAAAACAGGCTTTAACAGCCACCAGCTCTTGAGGGCTTGCACCAGAAACAAGCCCACACCCCTGTTTATGTCTATATTTTCTTGCCCTCAAGGGAACTATATTCAGAAAAGTATCTCAGCTGCTGGCTCTGACAGACCTGTGCCGTGTCATGTGCCACAGGAACAAAAAGTGGCCTTTAAAATGTTACAGTGACTTGTGTGGCAGTAATTTTTAAAGTTCTTAAAAAAAAAAAAAAAAGGGGGGGGGGCAGGGAAAAAAAAAGAAATTGCCTGAGAGTAAAAATACTACCGAAAACTGAAACTTAACACCACTGAGTGTGAGAGATAACATCTTTAAACGGGCACATAGCAGCCGCCCAGCTTCCTGCTGCTCCCCCACGTTTCAGGGCAGAAACTGTCAGGGGTTAATAAACGCAGCACCTTGGCAAATCCCCATCATGCTACCTGGTTTGGACACCTTAAAAGTTCACATTCTCCCAAGAAACAGTCAGGAGAAACATATAGAAAGGCATTAACCTTAAAGGGTAGGATGAGGTGTAAAAATCAGCTGAGAAACCGTACCTCAAAAGAGCAGAGGGGGTGAAGGCAGTACCACAGCAGGCACTATCAAGTGTTCCCAGAGAACAGCTACAGCACAGAGGTCTGAGAGAGGTGCTCCTTACAAAATTAAAGTAAAATCAGTGACTCGGATTCCTCTCCACTGTCTCTACACCAGTATTAGCCTGATTAAAACAAGGAGCTATTTCCACTGACATTTCACCTTCTGACGCCAGTCCAAAATTAGCTCTGAACACAAATTCACCAAGAAGGCTGGGCAGTGCTTGGAGCTGCAGTGGTGAGAAGCTTGGCAACATACCTTTTAGCTGCTGCTGAATTATTTAGACCATGGGTGTGTAATTGAGAGCAGAACTAGCCCAAAGGAGCTACCTATCACCAGCTACTCATCAAAAAGTAATACACCAAACTTTGATAGGGCTTTCTGTGCCTTTGCTGAGTTATTTAAAGCTGCCAAACACAGAAGAAAAGCTCATTTGAAAAGCTGTAATGCACCATAGCTGAATTTCGTGCATCCCAAGCCTTTGTGCAACTGCCTTTGCCTCCTCAGAAAGTCTGGGGTCTTGGGCAAAGCACTATTTATGGTCCCCATCGTTTCCTTCCTCCCCACTACTATTTTCATTATTGTTGACAGAAACATTGTGCACCTGCTGCTGTTACTGCAGAGGTGGAAATCCCCCTCAAAGCACTCGCCAGAAAGGTCATTGAGCTGTTTCTTCTGCTGTGGCATCAGCAGGGAGACAGAGCACCCTCTCTGGCTTAAGAAACACACACACATGTGCCAGCACTCCTGTCACTAGCCCCTTGTAATAAATACAGTTGGCAAAAGCAATTAATATAATTTTAACCCTTGCAAGTTTTTAGCTGCATTCCAAATACTGCTTGGACATTCCTCTTACTCCCAACTCTAACCAAAGCTCTAACCTTGTCTTCCCAGGCCACCAGTCAGAGGGTGACAAAATTACAAGTTTTACACGGACCTGTGAAGAAACTTGGAATTGTAGGATCAGGTTAAGAACACAGCAAAATTCTTCTGTTCACTTTCCCTTTTCAGTAGCCAGCTAGCCTATCTGCCTGTGACACAGCCATTGCTGTGCATGTTATTGCTCATCAGCCCAATACACTCCGCTCTCAGCTCACACACCTGTCAGGCTGGTATGAGAATGGCAATCACATATGAAAGGCACTCTGTCCATATATTTCATGTACACAGACTGATTTTATGAATCAATCTGTGTCACACCCAAAAGCTTAAAAAATTGCAAAAGGGTGAGTGCTCTCAACTTCTGTCCATGCCAGCCCAAAGTGCACAGTGCTTTGCAATGGACACAGCCTGCTCACCACCACGACCAGGCGAGTCATTGTGCACCCTTACTGAGACACACTACAGCTTTCCAGGAATCACAGCTTGCCATCAGGCAGTAATGTTGAAAGCCCTGGACAATGCTAACTTGATTTCTGCTTCATTCCATTAATTGGTTGAAACTGCAAAATGAGATTTTTCCAGACAAGGAAACTGCAAGCAAGCCACGTGGGGATCTGCGAGGAACAGTGGAAGAACAGCTGAGCTTGCATTGGGTGGGGGATGGATTTTGACACGATCCCTTCTATGAGGTAACTTGTGCAAAGCACAGCCATGGAATAACAGCTGAAGAGGTGCCCTAGCTCCCAGCCTCTACCTTCGAGGCCCAACTTGAATAAGTCACCTTTGAGTTCTAGTTGCTCTTTCCGCCTTGAGCTGCCTCAAGCACAGCACTTCCCATCCTGTTGCATGGGTGCTCCAGAAATTGCAAAGGCAGCGTAGGCTAATTGCTCACTCTGAGAGGTCACATTCACCTACTCAAACCCATGCCATCTGGGGCTTCTGAAAGATTAAAAATCAGAGACAAACAAGAGGATTATTAAAAATTTAACTATATACCATATTTATTATCAATCCACAGGATAATCTGATTGCTACATGAGCTCATAAAAGCTATTTCACCTTTACAAAATTAAAAAAAAATGTGCCACAAGGATGTCATAACTGCTGATAACCAAGGACTGAATCTTAAAATTATAAATTTTGCTGTAGAAAAGATTAAAAAAAATTATATTCACTTTAGAATTTTACTTTGAATAAAATATTCCCCTGTATAAAAAATAAAAAAGCTTGCTCTGGTTAGAATTAGAGTATTTTTCTTCTTTTTTAAATCTGGGAATTTGCATAATATCTCTGTAATAAGTTTCTTTTCTTTTTTCTATTGTACCACGCGGCATTCAAGCATAGCAGATTAGAAACAAACATGATGAAAGCAGTCTCAGAACGTATGAAATCCACATGGAAAGTTTTAGTTTCCTTTCCCTTCCTCTATTCTTTAAAGACACTTTAGCAAGAATAGCCTTGGAAAAGAATACAGGTGGAGAGGGACCTTCAATGTGCCATTAAGTAGAGCAAGGTAATAAAAGGCCTTTTGTAAGTGCTTTCTTAATAAGGTGCAGAAGCAGACTGCAACTTTGCTAGTACTGCACTATGTACAATATTCACAATAGATTTTTCTTTATTTAAAAATATTCCAGCTAGTTCACATTTTCTCTCCCATTCTGAGGCTTTCAGTTCCATCACAGCCTTGACAGCAAGAAGCGCAGCAGCACCACTTCCCTTGTGGTGGGTTGGTCCTCTTATGAAACACTGGAACCTGTGAGTGGGCCAAAGTTCTTGGGCTCTTTTCCTATGTAGCAACCTTGGAAATATGGGTTCAGGTGTACACACTGACTGCTGGAGTCCTGAGTTAAAACCAGTCCGGCACTGGAGTCAGACACTGCAATGTTTTCTATTGCCAAGGCTTTACCTTAGGGTTTGTCTTGTGTGCGTCAAGGGATGAACCTCTCTTAGAGAAACGTAAAATACAAAACCAAACAAAACAAAGCTAAAAAACCACACTGTCAAAGGCTTAGCAGCTCTTGACTCTTGACTGAGTGATGTCTGACGTTTTCTTGATGACGCTGGCCCGTGTCTCACGGTCTGGCTGGCTGCTGCTTGTGGAGGCTGTGGACACTACTTGTGGCAGAGGGATGTCTGGGAAAGGAGGCCAGGAGCTATTGTAAGGCAGTGGGCAGCTTTCTTCTTTGACGGTGACTTGGAGGTCAGGCTTGTTGGCTACAAAAGTTGCCATGCTGGGAAGCATATGAGAAGTGTTCCTCATTCCTAGATTGCTGAGATACTGTTTGCCTTCAATGTTTTTTTTCTGCCAATGAAGTCGTCCCTAGAAATGGGGGAAGAAAGAAAGGAAGACTGTATAAGTGAACACAACTTTGTGAAGTACTCCAAGTAATAAGATGAAGATAGAAATATCCACATATTGCACAGGAATTATCCTGCCTCTAGGAGCCTGAGCCTCTAGCCACTGGCTTGGGATGTCTCAGCCATTTCTCCTTTTCTGAAGTCATGTGCTTAAATTTTGTTGGCTCTCCAGCACTGAAGAGGCACTATCTGCTCTTCTGAATGGAAAATAAAGGCCTTATTCCCAGGAAGCCAGAGGCAAAAATGGATACAGACATTTAGAACTCCAAATGGTAGTGTCTCCTCTGTTACCAGAGACAGCATCTTCCTGCCAAGAGGCAGGCACAGAGACCCAACACTACCCAAGCTAGCAATACAGGTGAGGCTGCTGGAAACCACTGTCACTGGACAGAGCATCCCTCATCACAGGGAAGAAGTTCATCAAGGGAAGATGAGCATCCACTTGTTTGCCCACCACAGATGCTGCAATGGCATGTTCTGTTGAAGGAGGTCTGTGGAGTCACTACTGGCAGTCTACATATGGGCACCACCCCAGCCAAGGCACCACAGACCAGGTGGGTTAGCTGTGTTGTTATACAGATGCACAACTGGTGGTCCTCCAAGAAGGAAGATTCAGAGAACCTTTGGTGGGGGACAAGAAGGAGAGAGCTTTGCAAAAGGCCTTATGCAAAAATACAGCTGGAGCACAGGGCATCCAAGAGTCTTCAATGAGCTTTACTTGGCCTTTAAGTACACATGGAGATTGGTAGGTCTGGTACCTTGATGGCAGCCCCAAAATAAAAGGCAAGTGGTGTTTTTGTATACGTGCAGCTTAGGTTATTTTACCCATGGATTCCTTTCACCCAGCAATACCCAGATGACTGCTCAGGAAAGCTTTCTGCCCCACCTACCTCAAGCATTCTAGCTTCATTTCAGTCATAAGTGTAAGCATTTCCTCCAGTTATATGAGTTCAGATGCCATTTAAGGAAAACAAAGTGAGCGAGCTTTCAACCAAGATAAAATACTCACTACCCAGCAAGGTCAATGCATCATGTTAACATACTAGCTGGCACTGGTGATGGCACTGCAGAACATCTTATTATGCAAACTAGTCTTGTTGTTTGGACAGATGAGGAGAAATTAATTTGTAGAGATTCTAATTCTGCAGCAATCGTCCAAATGTCTGTATCCCCTGCACCTTCCTGGTCTGCTTTTCTCCCCTAGCTATTACCAAAATGAATTTTCCACTAGTGGACAGAGCTGCAGTAGAGAAGGGGCAAAAATATCTCAGGGCATGGATCCTGAGACCTTGGTCAAAACTGCTAAAATTCCAGAAAGCACTTACCTCTGCATTTTCTTCATCGCTTGGAACGCTGTCAGTTGTTTCACTTTCTGTCAAACAAAATAGAAACAAAAATGAAACTCATGCTGTTCTATCTATAGTAACAAATTCCAGCTGAAGAGACCTGATGTATGTCCAACAAGTGGAAGCAAACAGAGTCAAGTCAAACAACCAGAAAACAATGGAGAAGCATTGAGACCCTGCCACAGCAGGGCTAGACAGCACAGCTGCCTTGAACAACTGGGGTAAATTCACATGGTTATCACAGTAAACATGTCTACATTCTGGAAAAGACAGCAATAGAGAGGGAAGAAGTAGATTTATGCTTTCTGGGAAGAATCTCCAGCAAGCAGGGGATGCCCCCTCTCCCTTGCCCCTGTACAGCCACTCCAGGCCCTGCAACAGAAAAAGTTCTGTCCAAATATTTATCTCCTGGCAAAATCAACAACAACTCCATCCTAGAGGAGATAAATGTGGTTTTGTTTCATTAACTGTTATCTCAGCCTGCCACCTCAAGAGCTTGTTGTCACTTCTGGGGCTCTATTACTGTTGACATACTCTGGTACAGTTGGTATGGTTTTGCTTTTGCTACCACTCCCTAGCCTGTTTCTCAGCCCTTCACCCCTCACTTGAGCAAGGTGCAATACCACAGTCTCCAGCCCCATCACCTCTCCCCACTGCACACGGCCTCCCTCACCCTCATCACTTGAACCAGAGCACAAATGCAGGGGCACAGTTCCAGTGGAACAGCCATCCTCCTGCAGCTGCAGCCTCCCTTGCAGAAGAGCCTGAAATCCAGGAATTTTCACTGAATTTTCAAGCCCATGTGTGCCTGAAAACACATCTCTGTCTGAGGGTCAGGCTCCTGGCCCATGAGTGGTTGAGACTGCTGTGCCTCAGACACCTCTGAGACGGCAGAAACCCCGCTTTTCAGTCTGCAGTGATGGCTGCTGCCTTCAGCACAGCCACTGGTTCCCCAGACTAATCCAGTGGAGGCCTGGACTGCAGGTTTCCTTCAGCTGGTGGGGTTTTGAACCACTGTGTCCTGTTTCCTGATAGGATAACTCTAGGCATCTATCAGGATACCAACACTCCAATCCCCAGAGCAGGGCTGCACAGACAGGGAAATTATCCACAAGGAACACAGAAATCACACAAGTCAGGGAATGATGGGGTGAGTTATCATAGCAGGCAAGAGAGCTCTGAAGCCCCAGTTTTCACTCTCAGCTCTGTGTTATGCATTTCAGTCCATACAAACTGCTTTGCACAGCCCCTGCAACTCTGCCTTCCCAGAGACCAATCTCATGCTCTGCACTGGACATAACATGAGTGCTAAGAGTGCATGGATCATGCCTCATGGATCGTGCCCCTGCACATCTTCAGAGAGTCTGGCAGTACCCTGCCATCCTCTCAAGGCTGGGCTAAGCATTAGGTTTAGGCAGAAGACTGTAAACAATGGGCTGAACCACTGTTTCAGACCCCAGGATCTAAACTGTACTCTAAGTCCTTTTACCCCAGCCCAGCTACCCCAGACTGCTGCTTCCAAAGCCAGCCCCTCTCCTGTGCCAGGGTCTCCACCACAGAGTGCAGTAAGCAGAGGAACAGTCCAAAACATTAAATCTAACTGCAATGCCCTGTGAAGCTAATGCACTGCAGGGCTTCTCCTGCACTGACCCTGGCAGAGAAAGATGTGCCAATGTGACTAAGCTGGCTAATTAAGCCATACTGGGGGGAGGAGAGGAAAAATTCATTCACACAAAGGAGAAACAGCCCTGAAGACAGAATCAATTGAAGGAATCCACATAGAGACAAGTAACAGGTATTCCTTGACATGAAGAAGCATGTCACAACAAAAACAGAGTGATGCAGCTGAAAAGGAATCCATCCTTGGTGTTTATACATAACAAAATGCTGAGTAAGAGATAGCACTATAGTTAGCAAAGCCAGGGAAGCTGGCCACACAGGCATGGAAAGTTAGAGAGGTTATTTCTATCAAGAAGGGTATTTGAATCAGTGTCAAACATTGGCAACAGCCTGGGTAATAAGAACCAAAAGGATTTCATAGACATCAGCAGATATATGAAAAAACTCACATGGGCAACTCACGTCATTTGCCTGAGTAACCTCAGAAAGGAACCAGAGGTGTTTTGAAATAAACCAGATTTATGTAGGACAGCTGACATATCTGGCTACTTTTTTTGGTTGTTGTTTTAGAAGAGCTCAACTAACTGTTCCTGCACAGCTGTTATGGTCATACTCTTTCCTGCCATACAGCCAGTAGCACCTGACAGAGCAAACCACAAGCACAGGGCCAAAGTTCCTGTGGTTCTATACAGGTCTGTGTGGAGCAAGACGAAGCAGAAACAGTCACAAGAGTGTCCTAGAAATTTCAGGGTTCTAACACACAGACTTCTGTCCTTGCTCCAGCCTCAAGAGCAAATACATTCTTAAAAGAAAAAGTGGTTCATAGAACAATTCAGGTTGGAAGGGGCCTCAGGAAGTCTTTAGCCCAGCCTCTTGCTCAAAGCAGGGCCAGCTAGCTACAGGACTAGATTAGGTTGCTTGGGGCCTCCTTCCCTCCATCTAAGGATGGAGGAAGCACAACCTGGGTATCCTGCTCCACTGCCTGACTGTCCTTGTGATGAAACAGGTGATACCTTTTCTTATATCCAGCTGCACCGTAACTTTTGGTTTCAATTTAGCTGCTTCTCATCCTCCTACCATGCACTGCTGTGAAGAGTCTGGCTCTGCCTTCTTGGGAACATCCCTGCAGTAGAGGCAGCTGCTATGAAATCCTCAAAACCATCTCTTCTCCAGGCTGAACAAGCCGCAGTCCCTCCATCTTCTCACAGAGTGAGAGGCCATACCCTGCATAGCCCTTCTCTGCCCTTGTTCCAGTTTGTTTGTAAGTTTCTTGGACAGGGCAGCTCAAGACTGGATGCAGTACTTTTAAAGTAGTTCAACTAGCATGGAGTAGAGGAGGATAATCACTTTCCTAGATCTACTGGCCATGCTCCTGAAAACTGGTGGCCTTCTCTATGGCTGAGGTGCTCTGGTGTCTTGCTCTCAGCTCACTTTTCTGAAGAGCTACTCTCCACACCATCAGCCCCAGGTGCTATAAACATCTCTTCCTTCCAGTGCACAGGACTTCACATGTGCCCTTGCTAAATTTCATAAGGTTTCTGCTGACCCATTCCTGCAATCTCTCCAGGACTCTCTGGATGATGGCTCTGCCCTCAAAAATATCAACTGGTGTGCCCTATTGTGTGAAGCTCACAAACACGTCTCCAAAGTATCTTCTGCTTATCAATATATTAAAGACTTTTCTGAGGATGGACCCTTGCAGTACTTCACTTCTTACTGGCCTCTAGCTACAGGATGTAGCCAGGATCATCAAGAGCTGCCTTGAAATGTGCTGAAAAGCATGCCAGTGGCATGAAACTCTTATCTGAGTTTGGGGCTAGCAGGTCTGGGTATAAGTTAAGACAACTTGAGGCCACCAAGGTACTAAGACAGAGTAAGGGGATAGCAGAAGTACTTGAATCTTTTTCCTTATGCAGGCTGGTTGCAATGACCTTAGGGCAGGTAGGTCATGATTTGCTCATGTCAAGGTGGTCACCAGACCACCCTTTCTCTATCATTCCAGTCCAAGAAAACACCATGACTTCCAAACCAAGACAGTGACTTCTGTCTGCATTTCAAGAATATACATCCTATAGCTGAAGATAAAAGATTGCACCATTGTCATGTTTGCAGAGATGGAAAAGTTTTCCAAGAGGCATTTGTAAAGAGGAAAGATGTTTCAAAGACCCTTGTCTCCCTTCTGCTAATAAATTTAAGCACTCTCTCATCTCCCTGCCTTATGCTTTGCAAAGGTCTTCTAAATGCTTTGGTCATGGCAGACTAAACACACTGGGAAGCATAATCGTTTATCAACATGTGTGAGACTAACAGTGGAGACAATCCAAAGGAACATCATACAATTCACTAGGGCCCAAAGATAAAAATTGCTAAATACATACTTTGTAAAAATGTGCCTGGAAGAAATTTTAGCCTAATAAGTCAAAGACAAAACCATGTGTAAAATAATAAAATGCATGGAGAACTAGTTATACTTAAATTTGCCTTAAAAGGTGACATTTGTGTTTCTACCCAGTCTCCTAAGGCTTGCAAAGTAGCACCATGTTAAAACAGAAAGGACAGGTTGGATCTTAAACTTTTTCTACTTTCAAACACGGCTTTGTCCTGCTTCCTATGAAATAAGATTTATATGATTGTGGGAACTCTGTATAGCATGTCCACACGTACATTTGTGTTTGTTCACCCCTAGAAACTTCTGAACACACTGTTAGACTTGGATAAGGGATAAACGAGTGCCAAAGACTTCCTAGCAGTTATACAAAAATAAGGGGCCAGATGAAAAGGGAAACCATAACCACCCTCACAGGGAGTAGGGGGAAGCCTGTTATCTCATCCTCTTTTTAGGTATCAGAGAATCCAGATGGCAGGCAGACGTTGGAAGCCAGATGTCCACAGCTCTGCTGCTTGAAAGATCACTTGTTATCAGTCACTACATGGCTCTTCTAGTCTGCAGCAAGACAGAATTACTCCTCCCAGGCCCTCAGCTCCCTATCTGCATATATACCACTAGTGCAGCCCTTAGCACTGCACACTGTGCTAGACACTGAGTAAACACAGAGCAAAAAAGACCTTTGATCTTCAGTAAGGCAGGGGGCATGTCATTTGTACCACTGAAAATCACCCTTTAAAAGATCTCTGCATTATACCTAAAAAGTTCTTTTTCCATTATTCACAAACTAACACCGGCAGCTCACATTTCCAAACTCAGATCTGTCAAGTTGTTTCCCAAGGAAATGAGCAGAGGACTGTGCATTTTTGAGTTTCATTAACAATTCAGAAGGCAGATGGGTAGGCATTTCTGAATCTTCGCTAGCTAGTCTGGAAGAGCCCTCTTTCCCCCAGCAGCTTCCCAACATTTCCAGAAAAAGCAGGGTAAAGAAACACCAAGTTGCTTACCTGCATAGGAAGAGACAGGGGAGATCTGTAGAGGGTACAGCTGGCTCATGCTGAGGGGCTGTTCATCACTTTCTGTTGTCACCTCTACCACCTGACAAACATCAGGAGGGTTGGCAACTATCACCTGCTCCTCACTGCTGCCATCAAGGTGTGGCTGTCCTACAACTTGGGATTAGAAACAAAAATATTGATTATTGATAACATCTCAACCCTGTTGAACCTCTAAGAGCCTGCTTGGTGTCTGAGTCTTCAATAGTCTCAGCACTTTTTTCCATGCCTACCACCTACTTTCAGGGGATATAAGTTTCAGTGAGAGTTCTAAAGGAAATCCGGGATCCTCAACGAGCAAGCTGTAAACCATGGTCTCTGAATGCTCTAATATAAACTTTACAACAGAAGACCAGAACCAGCATGCAAAAACCTGGCCACAGGATCAAGCAAAACACTGTAGGACTCTGACATGACATATGACATGAATCTATGAAAAATTTCTGCTCCAGTTAGATGGCTATTGTCACTGACCCTCAGAATGCCATCGATGGTATGCAGAAAATAAACTTGTACCTGCAATCCCCACAGTCTGTGACAGAAAGCTACAGTTTGGTTGGTTATTAACAGGGGGGTTTCCTATTCCCCCAGGCACATGATATTTAATACCAAAAGAGTACATGGAATTTAATATCAAAGGAGCATTACTAATTTCTACAAGGCGAAGCAACCATGGATGTTTCCAAGTGTCCTGAAATGCTTTGCAGATATAACTTGTTTTACACTACAACCTTTTGAAAAAGGTTGACAAACCAAGGTACCAAGAAGTTACTGAGCAAAGCAAAAGTATGGTAAAAACCAGAATCTCACTTGTCTGAAGCTGCTTGACAGATTTTCCTGTCTTGTACAACTCCTCCTTTAGTCCCAGCTGTATGAACACATGACAAATGCATTTATCCAGCACAGAACTGAAAGCCAATGAGTTAGATCAGAAGAATGCACAGGGATGGAGCCATCTCAGAGGATGGCTAACCTGAAACCATGGTTACCCAAGAGAAAGACTATAGAAATTCTTTCACTGAACATAAAGCTTCACAAGGAACAAAAGGCTAAATTCTGTACAAACAGTCCATGAGGGGAAAAACATGTAGGCAATGAAATACAACAGATCTTGCAATTTTTCAGTTACGTAACCTGAATATACCAATAATTAAATTTGAAAAAGTCAAAAGATAGCATCTATTCCTGCATGAACTACGATAAATAAACATGAATGCACATGTCTAAAAACACAATCCACTCTTGCATTCTATCTTTAGACAAGGCTTTTTGAAAAAGAAAAGTGACAGGTATTTTTCCGAGGGAAAAGCTGCATAGTATTTTGCTTTGTGAAGTGCCAGGTATTCACTAGAAAATCTTCAAAACTAAGATGTGTATTTTGAGAAACAATGCCAGCATAAAGAAAATTACATACATACTGGATAGACTTTTTTAAAGTTGATCACTACGATTAGTATAAGTATGTTTCAGATAATTTGTTTCCCCTTTATTCACCTTTCCTGGTTCTGAAACAACCAGCTTTTATTGAGTGTGGTAAGAGTGGTGCAAGAGCACACACAGTTAATTTTTTATCTGGGAGAGACTATTATTACGCAACCCACTCAGGGAATGAGCAGGCCATCTGCACTGTTTTATCTCTTTCCTCAATACCTGGAAAATTCTTACCCACCCTGAGAAATAAAATGCACAGAAAAACTACTGCTCACTTGAGCACTATGCCACAGTTTCCAGTGAGCTGCATGTATGGCAGAAACTCTGCAGGTGCTGTTTGTCTTTCATCCACTCTGGCTGATTTCCTGTCTTTCTGCAGAACAATTCTATTTTACCTTTTCCTCCCTGTTTACATTAAAATCCTTCCTGCAGTCCTAAATAACAGCTTCTTTCTCCAGTCTGGATAAGCAGCACACCTCACATCTCAATAATTAAACAACACTGGATGACAGTTTCCCACCTGATCCTCAGTCAGTGAACAGGAAGCACTAATAGCACGATGGTGCTACTCCTTCAAGCTATATCAGTAGGAGCATGTTCTAATACTCTTACAAAGCAACAGCTGATTAAATGAACTGACACAAAGAAAGCAAAACTACTCACAAACTCCTCAGCCACACAAGTACTTCAGGGGAATGACTATGCAAAGCCCTGTGTCTAAGAAATGGGGATCGAAAATAGTCACTGCACATGGTTTCTGCCATCTTTCCAAGGAGAATACTAACATATTTGTCATATTTAAAAGTGGAATTCTAGATAAAATGGTATGTGGGTCATATTATTAGGAGGCTCTTGCTGCAATGACAACCTTAGCCAAAAAAGAGCTGTCAAAAGCCCAGTCCAATTATTCTACTGAGGACCAATTATTCACATGCTGAGACGACAGCTAATTTCTAATGTACTGGTTTCTAAATGCAGTCTTTGATGATCCTTTTCATTAGCTCAGTGATGTTAAGAACTATCTTTGCTACTGAGGTGTCAGTGAAAAGAACCAAGTTTCTGCATTTTGCCTGCTGGCTTGAACTCCCAAATAAAATGGTATTCTATACAGACCTCTGCTTTAAGCAATGGGAAACTGCCATCTGACTGCAGTTTAACTCCCACATGACACTGCCTACAGTCTGTTCATGGCTGAGGACTACCCTGTGGAATAAGTCCCACCATGAGAAGCCAGCTAAGAGTGCCTGTAAGTGCTTCACTCTCAAGGGAACCACCCCAGTGGCACAGTACTGCTCACTGTCTCTGCAAGTGGTGGAGCTGGCCTGCAACCACAATCTTGCATGGCCTAGGCTGCTGATAAATGGGTCTACCTGACTGCAACCATGGCATTCCCTGAAGTGCAAAATGCTGATGGAAAGGTAAGCCTGGCAGACCAGAAGCATTTTTGAAGTGTACTTAGTAGGTAAAAAAAGGATAGGAGTACTTACCTACAAAGTTCACTGTACTATCAACTTCATTTTTTATACTGGAGGACAGGAAATAGTCAGAAGTGACAGCATTTAGCCCATTCATCCCAAAAGATGATTCAACTGGCTCTTGCTAGAATGAAAACAGTACAGTTGGGTCAGGATTACTTTATTTTAGGAGATAGCTTATCTCTTTGTTCTGAGACAGTAATAAATCCCATCACTTCTGCCTGCTATATACCCCCTGCTCTCTGCAAGACACTGTCTTAGAACAAGTATTTCTCTGAGGAGAAGACTGGGACTAATTCATTTCCAAATCTTGTGCTTTGAAAGGAAAGCTATTTTTAATTTTCAAATTTAGAGTAAGCCTTCAGAGAGCAAGGAAGCAGCAAGCTATTTACTACAAGAGATTAACATTTGAAACAAACAAGGAAGAAACATTGCTTTAAAACAGTACTCTATTTAATATTCATCCTCAGTCCCTTCCAAATATGCTCTCTCTGCACTGTCTAAAAGGAAGTCTTAGTTTCTCTACAGCAATTACTAAACTCTAGCCTTAATTTTTCTCTACAGCAAGTCTGAAAGAAAACCAAAGTGTTTACACTAAATACAGCCTTTTAGATCACATCATAAACATTACCACAGGGCAACAGCATTTGGAAAACACCACCTGTTCTACACAGACTGAGCTTTCCACAAGATGCCTCTCTATAAGCCTGATACACTCAAGCGGGAATCTAAAAAGATCCCTTCAGGGTAGAGCCCAAAAAATTAATTCCATTAACTCAGGATTTCTTTAAACACATGCAACTTCCTCCCTGGTATTGACTCTCTCACAGGTTTATTGGTTACAATGTCTAAAGTCTTCTTTCTTACCCTACCAGCCCTGCAAGGCTGCAAGTTGTCCCCTGTGTGCTGAGCCAGAGACAGAGAGGGGCAGAGCTGTCCACACCGTGCTCATTTCACTGCTCTAAAGCATTTCATCCAAGGCAGACAAGGTAAGCCTTAGGACCTGCAGTGCCAGCCCATCTGGTATCTTTGGGACAAAATACTGGGGGCACTGTGATGGGTTTTTTTCCTGGATGTCACATGCTGTGATTGTGATCTACTCAAAAAGAATTGTCACTTCAACACAAGCACCTTCCCAGACACTAAAGCAAGGCAAACATGCACCCTGTGCAACATTCCTGGCACATCAGAAGGGTTGAGAGTTAAGTGTTAATGGCACTAGGTCTTTGATGAGATGCACCAGTTGTGCTACCCTACAGGTCAAAGACTGGGAGAGCTTGAAAAGACAAAATTAGCTGCTATTGATCCATTGAGGGTCACAACTGCAGAGATAGGTTAGGGCTGCACACTGGAGCCCTGAGTATCTGGTGCTGTTTGCTTTAATTCACAGCAACTCAGCAGCCCCCAAGGAAACACTGTGCCCGCAGCACTTGCTCAACTTTACTGAGGCTTGATTACAGAGAAGTTATTTAGTAGCCCCTTTCAAGCTTCAGAAACAAATATGCATCTTAGAACTCAGGTGATGGCGCCAGATCCACGAAGAGAATTGGATACTGGCACAGTTGGTGTTAAATCACCTAAATTTTGAGTGTTCAGATGTCTAGCCTAAGCCAAATGCATGGAGAAAGCTGTCACTAGGATTTTAAAAATAACTCTGAATGTGGAACTGCATGGTCTAAAGGATACATCTAGGATAAGGTAGAAATTAAGCCTCAGTTCAGTCCTTTGTTTCAAAAGAGACTGGTTTTATCTGGGCTGCTCTGACATTTCCGTTTCCTTCCCATTATTGAGAATTCATTTTAAAATAATTTAATGAATTGTAATGACAGACTCTGCCCAAAAGCCCAGTGACAGGAGACCTACCTGTGGGGTGGGAGACTTGCTTGCCCCTTTGCTAAGGTGGAGCAGGGATTTGGTAAGGCCCAACACTCTCACGTGCACAGGGACAAGCAGCGACTGCCCTGAGCACCACGCTCAAGCTCAGCCCACCAGCAATTGCTGTGGGTGACCACAGGGTCCAGCAGGGGCAACAATGGGAAGCTCACTGCAAGGCTCCTGCTATGCTGAAGTCCCTTTGCAGATCTGTGCTCAGATTCTCAGCTTCTCCCTCTGCTGCTATCACCCCACTGCAGTTACCAGGCAAATCGTGGAGTAGCCTCCCACTGGGCTCCACTGAAAGACATTTTCCAGGGTAATTGTAAGGCATTCAATTCAAAACATGCAACTTGGATCTCAGGAATTCTCATCACCAAAGCAATTATAAGAAGCTTTCATGCTCAGAAATGAGCATTTGCTTTAATTCATCTATTACCCTTCTTCACTACTACAGCCTTCAACATTCAACAGTCAGCCTAAGAGTGGCTGAGTAGGGGAAGAGCACCTCTTCAAATCCAGACCAGCCACTGCACACATCAGTCAGAGTGGGGGAGCAGACAAGAATACCACCCAGCTCAGAGGCACAGGAGCTGACAGGAGGTATCACTGGTAGGTAGGTGTATATGCTGGCACACTGCTCTGCTCTGACCCAAGCAGTTTTACTGGCTCCCTCTGAACATCAGCTACCACCAGAGTCACTCGATAACAATCACACGTGGCTGTAGGATGCCACACAGGAGAGTTACAAAGTGGTTCTTTTCAGACAATTTAAAAGTCATAGCATTCTGACGTGTAACTGCACAAGGCACAACTGCTGTGGCAGCACCCACTTTCCAAACTGTTTCAGTGGAGGACTTTTCCCCACATTTCTGGGTTCACCTGGCCCAGAGAATCTCCTGGCCAGAGGCTGCAGAGCCTGAACCCAGGCACGGGTGGCACAGCCCTTCACAGGTGAGCAGCAGGGGACCAAGCTGCCCTTGCACTGTAGACACCGCTGCTACATACAGCCCAAGGACACCAATTTTACTGAAAGCTGAGAGTCTGAAATCTCTGAGATTTGCTTTTTTGTTAAAAATTTGAAGGTGGACTAGCTCCCGTTGGTGTGTAATACTGACCACCTGGCAGAGGCCCTTGGCAGAGGTGTGAAAGCTTGGAAACACCATGCCTTGCAGGGACAGCAGACATCAGTCTGGGCCCACGCTCTGAATGAGCAGAAATCTCAGGCTGCAACTGAAGAGCTTTACAGCTGACGCCTTCTAACTGACAAAACATGAGCACAAGGTGCAGCTCTGACCCTTGCCTAAATGAAAATGCATTTCCAATGCTTACACACAGAAATTAATTGCTCCAAAAGGTAGCTCTATTGTTCAGAAGCATTCCTTCCCTAATTACTGTATTTCTCCTTACAGAGACAAACAAATGGCAAACGTATTGCTGAGACTGCCAGTTTTCCAACCTCCAGGCATTGTAACACAAGGGCTGTGTCCATTGATGACGTAAGTCACAGCTTTAACAGCCTTCACACTTCAAAAAAAACAACCCCAAACATCCCGGGTAACTGCAGTTACTTAACCAAACCACAAGCACTCGCAAGTACCCGCCACGATTTACTGTTGGGGCTGTTAAAAAATATTTGCAGCAGATTGTATTCACAAGCTCTTGCACCATTAAACAGACACCTCTTACCTTAATTTGTTTGAATTTGTCATCCTTCTCAGATTTCGTCTTTTTTCCTGCAACAACAGAAGGAAGATTTCATAAAGTCATGTGTGCCATGAGTTATCCTTCACACTTTCTATATTCACCAACAAATAGCCCCAAAATGAGCCTCAAAATGGCAGGACTTCCTAGTTAAGGAAGAATGCATTTTGCTTAATTTTACCCTTCCCTTAAGGCCTGGGCAGCAAAAAATTCACCTTGAATGCTCTGGCTTTGTGTTTCTTTGTTAAAAGGCTACAAAAGAGAACCACTATGGGACCAAGGAAAGAACTGCAGTCAAAAAATCAAAGTGACAATATGGAAGAATGACAAATTAAAAAACAGGACCTGTTAAAAAAAAAGAAAGGGAGAAAAAAATATTCTTAAAGGGAAGAAAAATCAAAATATATGCCTCATCACATTTCTGATGCTTTCTCTGTAGCTACAGGAAAAGGGAGATTGTCGATTCATTTAATGTGAAAAGAGATAACAATAAACTTCAACTAATATTTTTGTAAATAGTTGCAACCTGGTAGGGAAATACATATTACAATTCATGCAAAAGTGGTTTATGCAATCAGGATTGGCTTGGGAATCCCAAAAACCATACTGCATGTGATCTTCACAAAATGTCATGTACCTTGGCAGACCCCAGTGCTGCTGCCCCTGCTCTGACCTGATGCAGAAGCTCAGACCTGCTGGTAAAAGCTCAGCTCTGCCCCAGTGTCAGCACAGACATGTCCCAGGAGCTTTTCCCATCTCTACTACATGATCCCACAGAAAATTAGAAATGTTTGCATCCAGATTCTTTTGCTCCCACACATGTTTAGCCACATGACACAAAAAAAGGGCATGTGAAAATATATATGAGGCCCAAACTATGCCAAGGTTTTACAGTAACTGGACTTTCTACAGAATCTTCTGCTACAGCCCCTGTTCCCAGAATCTCAGCTTTAAAGATGAACTTTTGTAGCTCCTTCAGGAATCTACTGCCAAGAAACATGTTATGGTCCAGGGGAATGTGTCTAAACATACAAAATACATTACTGACAAGAGACTTGAAACAGTTTCAAAATAAATGTTCTACCTTTTGCACATTGATCTTCCTTTCACAGTATGATTCTGACCCTAAAATGCCATGGTTCATCATTTCCAGTCACACTGACCTTAAACTGAAAATCTGCCTTTCACTTCTCAGTCTAAGAAAGTAGCAAACTGTAGTTACAGGTGAACTGAATTGGATTTTAGAGGAACACTGTATGTTTGGTTTGCAGGTTATCTTTTCATCCAAAATTCTAGACCACACAGGATACCAGAGGACTAAGGATCTATTGTTCTAGTGCATAAACCAGTAAGGAAGCCATATGAAATCTAATGAGCCCCAAATAAACCAATGTTTCTACTTTGAAAAAAACCAAATACTCATGAGATTGACCTGGTGGTTAGGTCTTCTCCTGGCAGGCAGAAGATTTAATTCCTAAATTTGGGGATTCAGACACTTTCCCATTTCACCATTATTGTGCCCTGGGTTGGTTTTTCATGGTCTTTGTAACTAACAATGTGGTTTCATGGTTTAGTGTTCTGAGTGAGTGTACTACTCTTACTCAGCTCAAGACAGAGCCAGTTTAATTGTACCCTTGCTTGAAAAAAGATACCAAAATGTCTGTCACCATATTCTGAATGACCCTTACTGAGTTAACTGTGTTGAGCTCTAATACCCCCTAATCATATTCCTTGACTGAAGGAGACCCGGGACTAGATTCTGAACACAACTCCATCAGCTTCAACAGACAAATATCAACAGCCTGGGGGGTATCACATCTCATTGATCCTCTCTTCTGAATGCAGCCCATTTTTCATACAGCTGTTTCTAAGTTCCAATCATTTCCCAGCCAGCCAGAGCACCATGTGCAGCTTGCATTGGTGGCTTGTTGCATACTGAGCTACCTGCAGTAGGTGTTTTTCTCAACACAATGCCCTCAACTGCATTTCATGTTGACAAGCTCTCCCCTCTACCTTTTTTGGAAGGTCTTTCAGACAAGGGCAGCATCCGGTACACCCTGAAGGCATTGTTTCCTTTCTTTATACTTTTGTCCTTCACTTCTTCTATGTCAGGCAGGGAGTTCATAGCACAACGGAAGTTTGCCTTCCATGTCTTTGGATCAGGTTTATCCACTCCTGACTGGTATTTTCCTGAGCAAGAAAAGAAAAGTTAGGCACATATGATATGTGATTGAAGATTCTAGGCAAATTAATTACAGCGTAGGTTAGCTTCAAGGTATCAGCCTTTGGTTCCTATGACAAGCATTCTAACAATAGCTGAGGTTGCATGAGAGTGCTGTGATCTCATTCTCATGCACACTTCTAGAACAGATGATGAACGGTTTGTGCTCAAGAAAGACCCAGGGCACTGCATATCTGATGTGACTCCATAACAACATGGAAAAGCTTGCACAGCATTTACCTTTACTATGTCTGGCTCAAATCCATAGAAAGGCATAAAAAGCCTAAGGGCCTATGTCTACAAAGTGCTGACTGTGCTCTGCTCCTGACAGTTTTGAACCCAACTGCTAACATTTAAATCAATTAAGTTTTACTGTGTTCCTCAATGCAAATGAGTTATGGCACTTCAATTAAGCTAGAGAGTATCATAGGCCTTGAAAAAACACTTAGCCTCCCACAAATCTGGAAATTTAAGTTCACTCTCTGTGTTAGTAAAAGCTAAGACAAAAAAGAAGGAAAATGTAACTTTAAAAGGGAAAACAATGTGAAAATCTGTCCTGTAAAAAGAGAGTTCCAATACCTGTGTGAATTGCCCAGTTTCTAAATAAGGGAGCATCTTTTTCAACATCCCAACCATGTCTTGCGGCATGCATCCAGGGAATCTGAAAAATCTTCTTCTCCTGGAAGGGAAAACAAACAGGAAATGCCAACACTGATGGACTTGAGGAACCTTCTGATGATTTTAAGTCACTAATTTTTCAGCATCTCCAAGTGTTTTGCTCCCTTCTAGCCCAGCGTCACTATCACTGAAATCAGCAGGAAAATATCCACTGGCATCACCAAAGCAGAACACAGTCCAAGTGTATGAAATATGCAGAAGCCACTTCACGGAAGATGAGCCTGGCCGCTTTCCGAGCTGACACATGGAAAAAACATGCAGTACTACATATTTCTAAGCTTTCATACAAAGGGTAGTTTTGTCAGAACAGACACTTTTATGATTAGCAAAAATATATCTGAAACTAAATAACCATAGGAACAGAGCAAAATCAAGGGATTTAGAATTCAGCCAGTAAATACTAACATGGTGAAGAAAAGACCATCTTGCAAATTTGTATGCCAAGCAAAAGAATGTATCAGTGGTAGTGAGAATAAAAAAACAGACACTCATGTGACGAATTGCATTGAAGAGACCTAAACACTTTTTAGTTCAGAAACTTAAAACCAAAGAAAAGTGCATTTAAAGTAATGCAAAGGAAGGCTTTTTTAAAATTTGCTTTTTTAACACACAGCTAAATCAGGGCATGTCTTCCAGGGTGTCAGTATAAACTGATTCCCCAAGGAATCATGGAAGATCCCTGGCAACTATTAAAGATGATAGTTTTAGGATGTAGCTCCAGCTCTGGGGGCCCAATGACTTGAATAACATGTTTCCTACACTCCTTCCACAAGCACTTAGCATAGAGGCTGCTGGGCCAGAAAGATGCTGGATCAGATGTGCTTTTATGTCCTACAACACAGTAATGAATTCCTTTGTCCTGACCTAGAGAGCTGCTTCAGAACGCTTCATGCTGTTTTCTGCAAAGCCACACAAACTGAGCTTGTTCCACAACACTTGTTTTTAACTCCCCTATTGGGAAGAATACTTATCTGGCTTCACATGCAGACATCTTGCACTATAAACTCTGTCACTGCAGGTCACATCCAATTATCAGTGTATGAAGAGAAAAGTACTTCCAGGGCAAGATGCACCCTCCTCCTGCAGCAGCCACCTAAGCTATGCTGCCTGAATTTCACCCTAAAAGAGCCTATTTCTCTCTACTGACTACATACAACTCTAGACAGGCAGCTCTCATTTAAGTGACTGCATTGTAGATATCTGGCCAGGTGAGATCAATCCTTCACCCTTTTCCCTTCCCCCAACAACCACTTTTCTTTCCTGACTGTCTGGTTAATATTTCACTCATGACAAGGCTAGGTTTATTTCCCTTCCTTCCATGTGATCTTTTCTTCTTCTGAGCCTGCATTTTGTCCTTCAATTTGTCTTTAATCCTTTCTGTCATATTTGCTTGTTCAGAATTGCATTCTTCCCTTCTTGCTTGGCTTCATCTTTAATTTGGTGTAAGCAATTATTTAACATGTTCCCCATTCCCTTCAAGACTTCACAGTCAATATTCCTCTTAATGTAGTTACATCACTTTTGTCACGTGTCTTTTGCCTCTTTACTCTTCCCTCTACATATAAGTAAATCATCAACAGAGGTACTTCTTTCCCCAACTCAAAGCAGTCAAAAGAAACCTCAAAGCCACTGTTTGTGGTCCACAACACTACTGTATTCATCAGACCTAGAATAAGCTTCTCTGCCTTTACTCTTTCATAGACTATAATAAGCATGGGAGAAAAAAATCATCACTTCAATAGAAAACAGTTTCTATCAACAAGAACTTTAAGAATAGACCAGATTAAAATAGGCCATATATAATTCAAAACCTAGCAGACTGAGCAAGACTCCAGACATAGCATCCTGTCATCATCAGCTGTACTCACTGCTTCAAAACAAGCTGCAAGGACACTCAGCAGCAGTCTAAGTGGTTATTACAGTGCTTCTGTTCATTACAGAAGGTTCTTCCCAATCCCAGATGTCTTGAAGCACAGGAATTATATGAAATTATAACACAAATAACAAAATCACAGAATCTATGTGTATAATAATTTTATAATACATATATAAGTTTACACTCCTATACAGAAACTACAGATTTTCTCATCAACTACGAAATACCTAATCTTTCCTGAAATCCTGCTAAGACAGCTGATTACATCCATACCATGAAGTTGAGTTCTCTGCTCTAGTTTACCTGGGTAGTTTCTCTTTAAATAATACTTCTTTATTTCACACTTATCAAACATTACCAATATTCTTCTTCAGCCAGTGCTGCCTAATAATGACCTTAACAGGAAGGGGTCATCAGTGCTTTCTCTGAGACTTGGAAAACCATGTGCTGACTGGTCCAGCATTCCATCACAGGACTTTTGTGTAGGAATCTTGTGTTTCTGTTAAAAAATTAGCCTCACCTAAAGTCAAAAACACAACCCACAAAAATTTCGCTACCGAACTCCAGTGGGAATACCAAAAGGGAAAAGCTGTGACATTCTTAGAAACAGGCATGAAAAGGAAAGTAGATCAAACCTCAGCTGGTTACAGCAGCATGGTGTTACTAACGCCAAGGTTGTGTTTTCAATCCCTGCACAGGCCATTCACTTAAGAGTAAGACTTGGTGATCCTTGTGGGTCCCTTCCAACTCAGAATATTTTGTGATCTGTGATCACTTGGAACTCTGGCACTGCAAAAAGCTTGGAGCAAGTGCTTGAGCGTGAAACCATATATGAGCTACAAAGTCACAGGACAAATCTTAAACAGCAGCATCCATCTCCAAGGTAACACTTCAAGCATCCATCAAAGCAGTAAGTTGCCTCTCTGTTACAGCTGGGAATATTTCCTTTCCCAGATCCATGAGGAACACTGACCTCTCACACTTCCCCTCCTCACATCCCCTCTGCTGAACTAAGTTGTTTCATTAACACCTCCCAGTTTTGTCTCTCTGGGAAGGTAAAGAAATTCCCTTCCTCCTTCATGCCACTCAGAAGGATAACATTTTCAACAAAGAGGTCCACAAGTATTTATGCTTTAAGCCCTATAAGGAGGGGTTTGTTCTGGAGGTATAATGATTAACTGACAGTAAGGGAAAGAATTATGTGTCACCTGTACCTGATTTATAATTTCTAACTGAGAGTGGTTTAATTCTTTCTTCAGTTCGGAAAAAGTTCCCAAGAACAGAGAGCCAATAACAACCCAGAATGGCAATAATTTCTTTCATATTTCAACCTTATTTCCTTAAAAGCTGTGCACACACAAGTTTCATTCTCTTGAAAATCTGACACACTTTCTTATTTAAACTGTGAACTATCCTTTACCAAACTCTGAATAAAGAGTTACAGCCTATGAAGTTGATTCTGTGGGTATACAACAGGCTGTGATACACGTGACACTTCATGCATGGCTTTGTTTATGGTCAGGCTTTAAAGTAAAAATAGAAATATTTTTGGTTTAATGATCCATTGTTGGAATGAATGTGCAAACATTTTTAAACAGAAATGCTCAGGAGTGCAATTTTCTTGTTGAGCATAGTAAAGACAACCCAGGCTGATGCCAAATCAGAGGGTAGAAGTGGGGAATCAGAGTTTAATAAACCTCAAGGCAGAGAAATTATTTCAGATTAGGCAGGAACACCCAGCAAAGGACAGCAGACACATAGGAAACCTAACACCAAAATAGAGATATTCAAGGAGAAGGACCTGAACATGGGACTCAAATTACAAAGACAACAGTAAAAACCGGTCTCCTCTTCAGCTGTGACCCCATTATGCAAGAACAAGGACCTACTCAAATTCACAGTGCAGCTAACTAGGGAATGGATAAAGCAATATTTATTTACCCAGCCACAGCATGAGACTCACTGATGCAGGAAGTTACTGAGAAACAAGGTTCATAGATGAAATTTAAAGCACTCCTGACAATTTCATCGTCATGAGCATTTCTAGTTTTGAAAGATGAAAGAAAAGGTAGTAATTTCAAATGTCATTCTTCAACTTTACCTGAGTACCACAACTACAACTGCTATAAGGAGGATACCAGACTTTTTTTTTTTTTTTGTCTTAGTGACTTAACCAGACAGGCAGTTCCTATGTTTCTGCCCCTGATTTTGTGCATTTCCACCCATTTTGATAATAAAGTAGCCTCCATAGCAAAAACAGCTTCATGCTTTTCAATGTGGTGAATTACTCTCCTGCACAGTGCAGAAAGCGTGCCACATTTCCACAATCCATTACTATTCAAAGTCTCAAATACACTCCTAAATTTTACTCAACCAATCAAAATAAATTCAAATTGGGCACTGACATTTTTGAGCTCATGACTAGACTCTCAAAGTGTCTTGAGCACTTAGTAAGAGCTGAGGACCAGGGATATTAAGTTTGAATCTGACAGGGGAAAAGTCACCCTATTTTCTCCCGAGTTGAGATGTGTCAGAGAAGTCACACAAGTCTGAAGCAGCAGATTGTTGCTTCAGCTCAGAGTCTAACACAGAACATAGACTTCCTCCTCTGGAGAGTATTTTGAACACATCCCTCTGATGCTACTTGTTGAACAATGTGTTCCCAGGTTAAAAATAAAGTCCAAGCAGAGTCTCCAAAAACACTCACTTCAACAACAAAGAGTTGGAAAATGCTTTTAAATGAGCCACAGATTCACCAGGCCAAAGCAGGATGCTTCAGATCTGGCAGGGGAGACTGGAGGAACAGGTTCAGCAGGAAGAACTCAGCTTTGCCCTTCCCCCCCGTCACCCCTTTGAGAAACAGGAATGAGCTGATTTACCTATGCAGACCTCAGCCACTGCTATCAAGTTCCCCTTCAGCAGCTGCATGCACACCCCCCTTACCTTATTTAGCCATTTCAGCCCTGGTATTCTGTTTGAGTTGATTTGTTCCTCCAGCCAGGGCCGCATCCGCATCCTTTCGACAGGCATTGTCACACACCTGGGAAGGAGCTGCAGGGAACAAGGGACAAGGTTACTTGTTTGCCAGGCAGAACTCCCAGGCAGCTCCTCCACCTCTGCACAGTAGGCTTATTAAAGCTCTGCAGGCACTGAACGATGGTAAATATAAACATTATTTTAGATCTGTGTGTGAGCCTCCCCTAAAAGCAACTGAGATAAAATCTTCTTTATGGCAGAAAATATTCTTCTGGTACACTTGTATTAGGAAAACCTTCATCTGAAGATGACACTGGATATCAGCAGAAGTTTGTCTACCGATACAGGTGAGATACTAGAAGTCACAAAGAAAAACACACTCTTGGAGACACCTCTTTTCAGTCCAAATACCTGCATTTGCAGAAGACCTTATTTGCCAAGGAAAAAATACATAAAGAAAAAAGTAACACATGCAGGAAGCATCATTGTACTAGCTAAAATGATGCTTCTGCTAGTGAAAGGGCTTTCAAATGGCAGTTTCGGTCCCATGAACTTGACTAGAATTAATAAAAGTACATTTTACATCACAGCAATTTAGCAGACCACTTTGATTCTGGCTGAGTAGTTTGACCCCCTCCCTCCAGCTTTCTCTGATCAATCCACTCACTGATTTTTTTAGCTGTTATTTTACATTTCAATGCTTTTCAGCTATGAAGTAAGTTCTTCACACACCCCTCAACTACACTATGCCACCTTTTATTATCCAGTTAAGACTCAAACTGACTTCTTTTTCTGACTCTCTCTCTCTCACACACATGCACACATGACCTCAATGCCACTTCCCTGTTTAGAGCCGTAAATTATTGACAAAAGAGTCCAAAGTCTTGAACCTGAGGCAGAAAATTTTAAAAACATTAACCAACTGGCACTAGATGCAGATTAAAGCACCACATTAAATGCTTGTTAAGCACCCTGGAACCCATCATTTCCACATTCAAGTACTTGCATTTAGGCTGCTGCTTCTCCTTGCTCCCTCTGCACCGGGCTCAGCTCCTTCCTCTCTCTTTTGCTTTTCACATCTGTGTTCTCTGCATCATTCTTAACTTCTCTGCTCCACTATTCTTGTCACCTTTGATCTTAAAAATAAAAAAAGAGAAAGAAAAATTTGAAAGCACACAGGAATGGCACAAATGTAAATGGGTTTGTTCTCGCTTCCTATGGGAGTACAGGCATGGGACAGACTAACAATTAGGCAGTACCAAGCCCACACCCAGCACAAGAGGAAGAAAAACGTTCAAAGTTTCCTCTTATTGCTCTGAGGACATGTATTTCCTTGAAACTAATAAGGAATTAAAATCTGAATGTAACAATAAGGTTCTTTGATGTGTTCAGAGAATTTACCAGCAGCCATGCTCACACTAATCTCTTAGCAAACATATTAGTATTTTGTTTACTACTGTGTGGAGCTGGTCACTTGTGCTTCAGCTGCAGCCTCTTGCAGTAAACTACAAATTTCTAAAATAGCTCAGAAAACGGCTGCAACTGCTCAGCTCCCTTTCAGGTTCACTTCAGATATGAAAAAACAGCCAGCCCCAGGAATCCAACAGCAGACAAGCCCTTGTGCATATCCCCTCTCTGTGTAAGAGGGATGCTGTTTTCTGGGCAAGAGTGATGTGGGTTCAACTTTTTTAGGCCCCAGGTTGGTGGCAAACAGCTGGCCATGGCCGCTGCACACCCCTCCCCTTGGAACCAGCAATCCTCATCCAAGCTGCAGAATGTGCACAGGAGATCTCTACCATCTTCCCCTACTACAGATTGAGTCAAAGCTGAAAAATGCAAATGGCAATGTACTAAAAACATGAGCAAATTTTTATTTGTCTGACAAGGAACAAACAGTTATCTCCAACAGATGCATTTCTCTGTAAGGTATCTTTGAGTATGCATGCACTTTGAGACAATTCCTGGAAACACTGTGCATGAGGTTCAACACTCAATATGAGTGTTCCCACTTAGCAGTCGGACTCATCTTGTCTTCGGGGTAATGAGCCCCCAAGAGAAATTTCAAACCCATCTGAATGAACAACTTAGAAGGCAAAAAAGTAATCTTGAAAGCAGCAGCAATGAATCCTACTTGGGACAGGCAACATGGAAGAAACAGAAGCTGCCTTTGTACAAAACCAATACATCTCAGGAAACAAGAAAGCTGCCAACAATCGCTACTACAAGGAAGCCAGTCTTGCCCAAGATGGCAGAGTTGAGCCAACGTGTCTTTTCCCTCCCACATCCCTGGGGGTTTCCCCAGCTGCTCCCCTGTAGATGCTGCTGAGAGCTACTCATCTCCTTTTTGGCACTCTGGTATTCCTCTGGGATTAGCATCTGCAGCTGCCAGCACACACCTTCCCATCCATCACCCACACCAAGACAAATTATTCCAAGGTAATCAGGAGAGAAATTTGGCTTGTGAAAAGAGAGGAGTGGCTCCCAAGACCTGTTCATCTGAAAGTAAATTCAAACCCAGGTAAAAATAATCCTAAAATGATGTTCAGTTGGAGGGAACAGCGAAAATCTTCTGGAGTTATGTCCTTCATGAAGGAGCAAGCACAGCTGTGCTTTTGCTCATCAAAACACAATCCCTACCCCATGCTCCTTTTAGAGCACATGCTGCTGAAAATAAAGCTGGATGTCTTCAGAAGACATTCCCAGACCTATCTGCCTCAGGACAGCAATGACCACAATGGTGCTAAAATGTAGCAGGGTTTTTAATCAGTTGCATGTTAACAAGATTCTTTTGATGAAAATACCAAGTCAACTCTACCAAGTAATTGCCTGTGGGAAATGAAGGTGCCTTATCTCCATCCAGAGCTGTCAAATGCATGATTTATTTGTACAGAAAGAAACATCAGCATCTGCAGTGCCTTGAAAGTGGCTCCTGTCTGCCCATAAATGGCATTACTGGGTGCACTTGAAGCCTTATTTCACTGACTCCAGCTGGGAGGATCTGGAGTCCGTCCATCAGTGAGTAGAGATTAAATCACCTGACTTTAAGAATCGTTCCAGTTTGTAAAGACATTTGAAATGCTCCAAAATAGGCAGCAAATACATGTAAAGTTTCAGAAGCCATTGCCCAACACCAGGCCAGCTTCACCATCCATCAGAATATATCAATTATTAAAGAAACCTACAAAGTCAGAAACTAAGGTAAGCCCTACAATACAGCAGGTATGCCAAGTTTCTTGCCAGCCTCTCTCCACTGTTTACCCAGCTGAAAGAAAAAAAGTAGAAACAGTCAATCCTTTTAAGGACAACAAAACATCAGCATTTATAATCTGGAGCTGGCTGTAAAACTAGAAGAACTTACCCACCTATCTCTCACTACTGGTCAGCCTCAACGTTGCACTTCCCCTGCACATTCACACTTAGAAGAAGCTACATACAGCTGTTGGTATTTTCTGTACCTGGGGCAAGTGCACACCTAACAATATTTTCAGAGCGGCCAAGGCATCCAGGTCCCACTGGCTACACCTCTACCACGATCTCCTGAGCTGGGGGTACCCATCTGCTGGCCTAAGCAAACCAGTCCAGAAGCCTGGTTACTTTTGACTGCCTGAACCTTCATCCTCTGGTTAACCAGGAGAAAAATGGCTTAATGCCTGCCTTGGGTCACTTGACACCATCTTCCTCCATACTGCAGAGACCATGGATGGAGCCAGGGAGAGGAGCAGAGCCAGCTGGAAGGAAGGAAGGAGCAGAGGGGAGGTGCAGCACCAGCTTCACCAGTGGCAAAGAAGCACCTTGTACTCCATCACTCCATCACCCTTCAGTCCCATCCCAGTTTTGCTGCATGCTAATGCTACTCTTCACATTGGCAGCTTTCTGAGGAAGTCCAGGAACTTAGCAGGCTTCACAGGAAAATGATTAATATTCCCAGAGACCCAAACTTGAAGTCTTTCTGGCATTATGTTGAAAATAATTCCTGTTTGTTTTTTCTTCTGGTTTCTTATGGTGGAGGAAAGGAAGACTAATCACTAAGAAATACAGTGAACTGCAGATGGGACCTCAGAAAGCTTTCTTTCACCCTATCTGAAAGGAGGAGCTCATTTAAATGCTGAAAGTATGACTACCTACTAGGATATCACTCTATGATTCTTAGTAAGGCATTCTTAGTAAGGCAGCCAGTCTTCAAAAATCAGTATTTTTAATCGTGCCTCCTACAAATGTATTAAGACTGGTAGCTCCAGAAATTAATTTCCCTTTTCTTGCTCTATTTTAACCACTTGTCTTAATATTAGAGGGGACCACAGTCAGGGGCATTTACTGTTTCCGAGGTGGGATCTTAAATATATAGACAGACATGAAGACATCAATAAAATTATTCCCAAACCAGTGGCAAGTGGGCAAGACATCAGCCCCAACTCACTGGGATTTGCATAGAGGGGGAGGCCACTGGGAGCCTGTGAAGAGCCATTTCCACACAAGAAACATGGCCCATGGATTGGCTGCCACCACAGTTTATGGAGGGATTATTTTGATCATCTTTGAAGCTTTAATTACTGCATTATTCATGCTAGTCCTGTGGTCGGTTCAACCTATTTTTTGCAATGAGAAACTTAAAGAACATGGTGAAGGCTACTCCCCAACAAGGTATAAACTGGTTGCAATATGCACATACATATATTTTCACTCCTTAATGATTGATAAAGAGCTTGTAGTCCCTCCCTACTCACCGCAAGAACATTTTAGTAAGTCTGACTTGTTTTTTCCTTCACAGAGATAACACTCCTGCCATACAGAAAGTGTAACCTTTAAGAATGAAGAGCTCTTCACTAGAATTACAGCAGCTGCAGACAGAAAGTGAAAGCAATGGCATGGCAGGGATTACATCTGAGCAGTACATGATGTTCTCTTTCCTTCAGTTTCATTCTGGCAGCATCTGGATAACACAAAGGCACAAAGGTTATCCCAAAACCACAAGCTACTCTGTATCTGTGGGTACTTTCTTAAAAGAATAATTCTATGGAACCAAAAAAACCCCAAAACCAAAAAACCTCTGGAAAAGCAGCTCTTCTTTCCCAATCACAAAAGTTAAAAGATTTGTCAGTATATGGAAATATTATTAACGGTTATGAAAAGTTATGGTGGGACAAAGGTCTTGGAGGCACATTTGTGAAGTAGGTCACAGCCTCTGCTCAAAGCTGTGGAAAAACATCTCTTCCTCAGAGGATATGTGCAGAATATTGCATGGCATCAATTTATCTTTTCTCTGCAAATACAGAACTGGCAATATTATTTTTTTTGAGAAGTTATCTTTACTCGTGCTTTGCTGATAAACCTTTAAACTATTCCCTTTGTTTACTAAGGCTGATGCAGTTAAGAAAAGCATCAATTATCCCGTGTGACCAAAGAGATATGCTGAAATGAGACCATATGCTAAATTTAGGATTCAGAGAACTGGGTTCTGTATTTGTGTCTGTGCCAAGACTGTTCCAGCATACACGGAAACATGATCTTTTTTTAAAGAACAGTACTTGGAACAAAATTCTGCTCTTTGGTCACAGACTGAACTCTGCTTTCATATAGGATTTTGCAATATGACCACCTTTTTCAGCTATTCTGCTGTGAATACCACTTTCAAAGATTTCACCATCTGTACTCTGAGAAAAGCTCTACTTAGAAGTCAAGCTCATCAGAGGGATAGAGCCTTCTCTCAGGTAAAAAAGCCTGTTAGACTCATCTGCCCAGAATTACTTCAGAAATGTGAGATTGACACTGAAAGGAAAACAGAAGTGCACTTTACTCAGCTTCTTGGACTATGGACACCTGAATTACCCCTGCCTGCAGTGTGTGGGGAGACAAGACCTCTGCCTGGTACCTTTCCTGTCTGCCATGAGGTGAGGATCTTACCACAGGTGCTGCAGAACGTGACTTCTTTGTGATAATTCCAAATTATCCCACATCTTTTTTTGGGAACCAACAGCAAAACACTTCATTAAAGAGTAGTAAATGAGGAAAAGTGGGCATTGCCATTTTTAGAGGTACAAGGGTTACAGATTCAAAGTTAAATCCTCACTTATATATGAAGCAAGAAAACCCTTAAAAGCCAGTAACAGACCTTCTAGACTCATAGCTAGTAGAAAGCAAACCTATGCTCTCTGGTCTTTTAACTGCATGTAATGGTGCCTCTTTTTTTCTTACCATTATTTGGTCAGTGTTGAACAGGGAGGGATGGGGCAGACATCACTGGCAGATTTGTTTCTCACTAAGCACCTCTTGCTGTGAGCTCCATTAGAGTATTCACCATGGCCAGTCTGCTCCACAGACCCAGCTCCTGTGTTGGCTGTAACACCTTGATCCACACTGTAGCCACAGCAATACCTTTCCTGCTTTTCCTAATGTCTTGGTGGCAGCAGAAAAGACCATGTCCCTCCTGTCCTTCACCAAGAAAGAGTTCACTGCAGCCACGAAAGGTGGTACCTTATTTAGTCTGTTGCCTGCAGGAAGGAGGAAACTTCATCAAGAAAGGTCAGAAAGCCAAGAATTGGAGAGCAGGCAGGATGGAAGAGCACACGTCCTGGGCAGAATGGTGTAAGGCATGGCTTGGCCATTAAGAAGAACCTGTACAGGCAACCACCAGGCAATACTTCACCTGCTTCCCTAGGTTCCCAAACAAAATGTGGCAGGGCCACAACAGGACTATAGCTGCTAAGGGGAAAGCTTTGTGGGGTGAAAAACCTGGGAAATCAAGGTGCTGTGTGACAGATTCATGCTAGCAACAGCTACCCAACCTTCCGAGGCCCTGCAATGCAGTGTCCAGGTTGTGCCCACCTCATTGCAAGGGAGATGGAGGAGGGAAGCATTCAGCATGTACTCCTCTCCTGCTGCTGTGCCCAAGAACGATACACAAAGCAGAATGAAGAAAAGCCCTTTTATCCTCAAGGGACAGGGGGCAAAAAACAACCAACCCGTCTTTCCCTGAAAACAAAGCAAAACAAAAACCAAAGAAAAGAAAGGCAAAAGTAACTTAAACATGTACTGAAATCAGCATTACAGACTGCACGTTAAACACACCCAGGAAAATATACTGTGAGAACTCATACTGTATATGGAGTGTGTTTCATCAGCCCTATAGCATTTCTGTTCCACCCAAAGGGTGTTAACATGCCCTGGCTGGGATTCAGGCGTTACACACCAAAACAGACTCTTTCCTTTGGTTTCCATGCAGAGCTTACTCTCCCTCAGCAGCAAAGACATGAGTTATTTTGCAGTGATCTCAGGCTTTGTTAAAGTTAGCTCTTGGATTTGCAGACTAAAAGTTCACTGGAGAAAATCCATCGTATTTTAATACAATAAACCCAGAAGGTTGCTCTTTTTTTGCTTCTGGACTTAAATATGATGAAGCAAGGCTTCAGCCTCTCAATACCCACAATGAAATTTCCCTTGTAATGGTTTTATTTATCACAACACTTGAAGAACACAATGTCTGTGGCTGAGCACATCCACTTCTCTGGCATTGCAGAAACCTACATCAGCTGGGAATTTGGGCCAGGCTTTTAACAGATTGCTAAAGATCATCTCCACAGTATCCTTGCCACAATGCTCATCTGCACAAGCATGGACGTCTGCTAGTCTGGTGACAATACAAAATGATTGCCTTAGTTTCAGCTTTACAAGAATACTTTGTTTCCTGGGGGTTTCTTTCATTTTTTTTCTCAGGTCTTGCAGGGAGTGAAGATAGAAGATGCCAGAATCTGCTGGCATCAGGATGACATCACATCTTGCCACCTCCTCCAGCAGTCTCAAAAGCAGGCATAAATCGATTATTTATAATCAGTCCAATATCTGATTTGTTTTCTTCTTAAGCTTTGTGTTACATCTGATGACTGACCATGATTTGTCCTCAGTATTTGGTATTTCTAAATATTTTTCTCTCAAACACTGCCTAAAAGAGAGGTGGTGACTTTCCTGTATTTCACTCAGACAAGTTTGGGAGGGGTGTGTTTACAACAAGAGATTTGTTGTCATGGTTGTCAGGGAGTAATTAATTCCTTGCACTGAGGAGCAGTTGTCCTCAAAATAATCAATTTTATTCTGGAATTAAGTACTCACATGCAAATCCACTCCTGAATACCCACAGGTAATTGCTGCTGCTGCTTAACTGTGTCATTTGGAATCCATGGAAGCCAAACTCTGTGCGTTCTTTAAAACTGCCGGGAAAACTCAGCATTTGACACCTGATTCACAAAGAATTTTCCACCAAGGTGAAAACTAGAAGGCTATTAAAGCTCAAACAATTATAAACCATCACTTCACTGATGCAACTCGATGGCATGGTCCCTGCATTCTCAGGAGCTCCATGACTAGGTTTACAGGAGACATCCCTAAAACTCTTAACAAGCACTTTTATTACTTGGGTCCCTCTGAAAGCAGTGGGAAATTATGCATGCACATACCTGCAGGATCAGAATCGTAAACTGTGAGAGTGCCTTTTAGAGCCTGGGCAGTCTTTATCTCAGTGTCCTGCCTAACACTCTTTTGCCTAAGTACAGGGTGAGTGCTTTATAGGGCGCTATACATTAGAAAAGAGCCATTGTAAAAGAAAAGTGCTTAATCTCATTGTTCCCTCACTGATGGCTTGTGAGGCTCAGGCAGGATTGCAAGAAGTCAATGACATTTTAGAGGCACTCATGGATGCAGAGAAAAATTATTCCAGACAGCAAACACTAAGAAATGTGTTCAAGGAAGAGTTTCACATTCACTGGCCATGACCTGCGCCTGATATAATCCACCTTGCTTGGACTGGGCTTGTTTCCCACAGCTACCTTTGTTTGTTTAACACACTGTTCTGCAACACACAGCAAGAACTATTTGCACACTACACTAAAGTGTGATTTAATATTTGCTTAAAGCTTTCATTTTATTGTCTGGGCAAGGGCAGTTTCTACCACTGAAGTTAATAGCTAACCCACAACTACACCTTTGATACCCAAAGTTGTAATTGTTAGCACAGCACTCAGATCCAGCAGCAAAAGACATAAACTACCTCTGCCTAACCTCACCGAGAAAAGCAAAAGCAGCCCTCTCAGCAAAGCAATTTCTCCTATACTTCTAAGAAAAGGTATTCAAGAAAAGTATACACTATTTCAGATTTGTAAAAAACACTCTTATGATTACTTAGCCACTTTCTTTGCAGACAGATCATGGCAGGCACATACTTGGGGCTTGGGATCCTCTGAATCACCCACTGTGAGCTGGAAACATGTCTGTCACATGAACTTATTTACAGTTACAAAAATAGCACCATGAAAGACACAGATGTGTTGAGCACAAAAAATAAATTGAATTAGTTTTACAGAGATACTGCTGGACACTGGAGAATTTAAGAAAGAAGTATCTTTCTCTTGTACACACAACTGAAAGTGCACTTAAAGCGTACTAAGTATTAAATGCTTGTAATTTTATGCTTGCTGAAATGATATGATCAAATGCTCCTTTTTCTAAAAATGTTACTAATTTCTTTGCCACAGGACATACAGGATATGAATAGTTAATAGGATTGGTTACAAAATGTGCTTTTAATTTAAAGTTTCTGTGTTGACCACAGACCAACAGCAATTAGCCTCACTTTGTGATCTGAAGCAGCTATTTCTATCTCGGAAGTTTCCTAAAATACTACTGAGCTAGAGCGAGACAACTCAAGTCATCTTCATTTCTCATCTAAGCTGCCTGAATATTATTAAACCAAACAAAGTTAGACTTCTTTGTATTCTCTCATCAACCTCAAATCTCAGAATTGTTCTGGCATCCAAAAAATTTAGTTTTTATATGCTTGAATGCAATGTGTTCAAATGCGTGAGAATTGGACCTTTGTTTTTCATTTCACCCCATCACAGCATCAGCAGAGCAGAGATTGTCCAAGCTTCTTGTCAACACCCAACCCTTTTTTAATACAGCCCAGGAACATGCATCTCTAAATAGGAGAAGGACAAATGAAATCTCAAATCTAAATAGAAGGAGAACTGAAATCTCAAATGAATGTATTTGAGATTACACAGCCATGCAATGTTTGTCCATCTTTTGACTAATTCACCTGTAGTTCTCAACGTCACAAAGTACATTCTAGCTGTTGACTGATCTGTGGAAATTGAATGAAACCATTCACAGTCATTTCATGCCATCAGCAAAACTGATACTGGATTGCATCTTTTGGTTACTGTTGATCTGCCCCCAGTCTAAGTGGATGACCCCAAAGGTGGAATGCAAAAAAAAAAAAAATCAAAAAAAGCAAGCCAACCATGTATTTTATACTCAATTTTATTAGCAACTCAAATCTCAACATGACTAAAGCTCAAGTGCTCTGGCCAGCTGAGTTACTGACTCCCTTTCATCATCCTGGATGTCATCACTTCCACTGTACTCCATGTATGTTTGCCACAGCATTTCAAAACAGCACTTCTGTGACTGAAGAAGACGCCACTTCCCATACGGCAGGGCCTTTGCCCAGACCTCTGGCTGTGAGAAGTGGTACCTGGATAAACCAGGAGTGTAGCCCCTACCCTCTATTGTGTAGTTTGCTAAGGGAGTGCTGCCATGCAGCAGTCTAATTTAGATGACAGATTAAATAAATGGTAAAACTGAATTAATTTTTCAAGCTCTCATGCTTCTTTGCTGTGTGCTTATTTCATTTTTGCCAGCTGGGAAATGAAAACCAACGGAGTTGGTTTCACTTTTGTTTATATTTGGTTTCAATTTTATCCTCAAGTTTTGCTTTCATCTTTTTAATGTAGCACTGTTGGGATTTCAAACGCTGCAGGCAAGCTCTCAGTAATTTAAAAACATTACTCTCCTATCCTGTCTGTTTTCATTGCAGAATTATTTTTATTGTAGATAAACTTTTTAAGATACTGTCACAATTTTAGAAAGTGTTTTGGGGTGGAGCTGCTTAGTTTTGATTTTACAGATTTATATGCCTCATCCAATTAAACTCAATTCTTCACTATTTCCCACTTGATTCATGTCTCAGTTGCATATAAAGTCCTGAATACAGGAGTCAAGAAAACACCTTAAAAGAGCAGCCTGTACACCAAATGCACAAAAGCCCACACCATGCACCAAATGTGTTACACCAATATGCATGAAATTCACATAAAGAGCTTAATTTATTAACCAACAAAGGCAGTATCTTGCTTAGATAAAGCTGTAAGAGGCTTGCTGGAATGCTGTCAAGCAACATGCAATATCAATAGAAACATCACAGTCCAGGCTTTGTCTTCTGTGCACTTATCAGGCCCTTCAAGTCGCATCTATCCCTCCATACGTACCAGAAAGCAGAACTTAACCACAGGTCACACTTTTCAAAACCAAATGCGTAAGCAACCCTTCCTTCTTTTGTGCTGCATTAATCTTAAGAATCTAAGTCTTTTAAAAGTACTTAAAATAATTTTACAGCAAAAGGGAAATGGTTGGACAACATCTACTGTCACGTGCAGTTCAGAACAAAGGACAAATTTAACCAGTTTTGACACACCTCAATGCCATTCCTAACACCAGAAAGACACTGGGAGCTACAAACCAAGCCTGTCAATGTCAGCTGAAAAACCATCAAACAGAAATCTGCCTTACTCTTTATTAGACATTAATATGAAAATTATTACTTCCAAGCTTATCTTGAAAGATAGCAACCTATATAGCAACAACTGAATGTTAGAATAACTTAAGAGTTAAAATTTAAATTCTGTACCTGGGGTGAAACCATATGCCACATGCAGGCAGATTTGCTCCTGGATGTGTGTCCAAGGTGCAACAAGATAAAATGTTTGCTTTGTCCTAAAGACTGCTTGATTTAATGCAATCTGCTCCCAAGCGAACAAAGGGATCAGAAGATTTCCGGCATACAGAAAGCTGAGCTTGCAATATATTACAAATTAAGAAATGAAACATTACTGTACTGATTACCCTTCTTTCTTTCTTCTGTGGGTCATTCAAAAAACCAGAAATTTGACGTGAGCTTCCAAGAAGTTGCAAACATACCCAGCACTAACTGTAAGAGCGAGTTTTAAAGCCTTTTCACAGTTTATTAACAAGTATGTGCTCCACAAAGTATTATTTATGCTATATACAAAACATCTTAATGTTATATATATGTAGAAATATAGATATGTACATCTGTATATATCTATATATATTTACATACACATAGGCTGATATTAAACTTTAAACTGTTCTCATGGATTCCATTCCACTAACTGTCAGTTTTTGATTTCAGGTTTTTTTAGTGGTTATTTTGATCTTAACACAAGAGTTTACATATAGTCAATACAAAGAAGAACCTTCATACATTCCAATAAAACTTCTGAAAAAAATGAAACCAAAACAAACCCAAAAAACCCCAAGAGGAACTTATTTAATTAAACGGAATAATATTTTGCATAATGCTATTCATACATGAGAAATATGCAACTTAACAAATCTGTTCCTCTCATTCACTGTATCCAGAATCTTTTAAGCTTACTTATTGTTTTGTTTTGCACTTGAGATCTCAAAGGACAAACCAGAAAATGTTTTGCACTAATCACAGTTTGCAGCAGCACTAGCTACAATAAAACTTCTGTAAACACTGCCTCATGGTTTATGCCCTCAATATCACAATCATTGCAGGCCTTTGAAGAATCAGGTTTCAAAAGAGCAATCTTTACAAATGAGACACAGAGATAAGCAAGAGTAACACGTGATTAGTTTTATATCTTTACCTAGAAACGGACCATGACTTTTAACATATGATACACAAAATACAAGCTGAGGTTCTAGTCCTGCAAATGTCAGAGGAATTTTGCAGGGGTACTGCTCCAATGCAGTGTTAAATGCATACAGGATACGCTTTATCTGACTGTAACTGGTGTCAGGTTAACAAGGGCTGGGGCAGCAAGCCCACATTTAACAGGATCATCATAGGCTATTCTTTTCCCTGGAAGTTTGATAAAATCTTATGCTACAAGTTTCACACAACAAAGGGCAATAAGCGGCCTTGCTTCTCTCTGTTACTTGCAAATGGATGGTAGCTTATGCTTCTCAGTGGAAATTTCTACTAGCAGTTTTCAGCAATGATTCTTGATCAGCATCTGCAGTAATTCTCTGTCACCAGTCAGTGCCCAAAGTTTGATACTGAGCTGTCCTGACTGCTAAGTTGCACAGCAAGTTTCTCTCCAAAAGACTGACTAATCACTCGTGAACCCGAGTAAACTCCTGACATACACACAGTGGCTGTGAACACCACAATTTATGCATTGCAGGACAAGCATCTGTTTTTTTGAAGTTGCCTCCCAATTGTTTTATTTGGGCCTCATTTATCTTGCCTCTTCACTTTCTTCATGACACTAATGATTTTAAAGAATATCCCCACAGTCCCTTCAGTCACTTCTTTTCCAAGCTACTTACTCTTTCACAAAAGCTCCTTCCTACCCTTCATCATCTTTGACATCCTCCTCTGTAGCTCAGCAAATTTCACTACTTCCTGAATCAGGAGAGGGGAGCAATACGGATTTGTACTGGCATGATGGTGCTTTTTATTTCTTTTTTTAACTCCTTCCTAATAATTCCTAACCTGTCCTGTCCTTTATTAGCCACATCTTGGCACAGAGCTTATCTTTTCATTGGATTATACAAGTTGTATGATTTTTTCCTGAGTAGAAAGTCAGTTCTCGCTTCATTTTTGTGTACAGAAAATTAGGATTGCAATCCCTTCCACGTGTATTACACTAAAATTGGTCTGTACTGAACTTCATCTGCAAACTTACAGCCACACTTTCAAAATAAGATTTTTCTGCAGACTTTGTGGTTCAGCCTTTGGGATTTTCAAGCTCCAAATGAGTTAATACAACCAGCAAACTTGTCACATTCCCACCTATCCCTTCCTCCATCCCTTGAATGGCATAAGCCCTGGGCAGACTGGGGTGAGGAGTACAACCTCTTTTCACTGAGCAAACAGGCCATGACTACACAGCCTAAAGCAAACTGAACCCATCTTGAAACTGGCCCTGCTTTAGTAAGGACTGCATCAACCAGACAACAGCTCAGCAATACCTTTAGAGAAGGCCAGAAGAGTCATGACACTCAACTCCCTGGCAACAAAAGCCAGGCCTAGTCTTTGTCACTGTTTCACATTTATACCCATGTTCACTAGTCCCATTCACTAACCCTTGGCAACCAACCAACCAACCAAACAAAAATGCCCATCCCCAAGCTCTGAGTCTCCAGAGAAACCCTGAAAAAGGGACAGCTTATTTGTTACATTCTATTTCTGGAGCACCAAAGCAGGCCTACACAAGGAGTTACACATAAGAGGTAACATATCGGCAACTTTCCATTTAGGTTGTTTCAAAACTCTGCAACAAGTATCACCTCCTGCCTTCTACTTCATGCTTCCCAAAGGTTTGTTCTCATACCCTCTCTCACCGACACTTCACTTCGGAAAAGTCCCCGACATGTTCACTCCTTAAAAAAAAAATAGAAAGCCTCTTGCAAAAGAGGCTTTTGCCTCTTTAAACTCTTTCTAGGCGAAGCAAGGCTCAGAGAATTTGTTTCACTCTTCCACTGACTTTATCTTCCTTGGGCACTCCCTCTACGCATGGATAACTTATCAGCAAGCTTCCTGGGTTTGATGAGCTGTTCTCATGCCTTTAGCAACACGACTCTTTGGCTTACCTAACTGTGTTTGACGTATTTTTTATGTTCTTTTCCACCTTTCCCATTTCAAATGTTAAATCCTTAACATTTGAAAGAGGTCTTTTTACTTATATTGAGCTGCTTCGGTTTGCTTGTCAGCCTGCTCAGCTTTTCTGGTATTTTTGACAGATGACATACAATTGCTTTGAGCCTTTACTATTAGTGTCTTTGAAGAATTACATGCCACTCTGAAACTATTTTACACTTTTGCCTGCCCCTCACCATTTGATAAATTTCTTTCCTCCTATATGAAGAACTACTTTGGAAGAGTAAACACTGCCACAACAACACTTGCCTTTGCAGCTCCTGAAACAACAGTGATTTTAAGGACATTATGACCGGTGTCATGCCAGAACTGGCTGGGATTTTGAATGCAAAATTCTGAACTTAATTCTTGCTGGCCTGTACCTTGTCCAGAGTTGTTTCCCCCAGTGTAACTGTACAAGCTACACCCAGAAAGTAGGGGTTTTTGGCACCTGGGCAAGTTTCATGTTGGGCCATGACATAATCTACACAGGGACAACTGAGACCCCTCATTGACAATCATATTTCCTACTCTTGGACTTCCTCTACGCTCCCTTCATACGTGACAGTTTTTGTCAACATCTAGGTTGGGCAGTCACATAGCCCTAATCTCTCTACTCTTCCTACACAGGCTGAAAACATCAGGACATGGGACACTGTGTTACTTCCCCAAACACTTATTTCCTCTTTAACAAAAACTTTCCCACATTATGCATGTGCAAGTTATTCCGTCTCCATGCGTCCACAAAATTTTTGATATTCCAAATATTCTATCATGGAGATGTTTTAACACCATGAAGGTGATGTACCACTTCAAGAGAGTGTCATGGCAAACCCTGCAATCCCTATCTATCAGCTTTTTCCCACTGTTTGGTTTTGAACATATATTATTATATATACTGTATATAAGCACATGTTTTCATTGAAGGCTGCAAATTTATTTACATAAAAGACTATTCTTTACATAAAGATTATTCTAATGTAGACTCTATTTATTCCAAAAAAGATTTTTATTTTCTCTTGAATCTGAACACCATTTTTTCTTCATCATTTTCTCAACTCTGTATTAAAACCGCCCCTAACTCCACTTGGTCCCACACATTAAAGACATTTCCTCAATGGAGATAGGGCCCTTTAACCCATCCCCTTCCTAATAGCCTGCTTGTTACTCCTCCTACCTCTTGGCTACCCATTTCCACACAGCGCGGCCTGTGATGAACAGCTCTTCTCTAGAGACTGACTTGACAGCTTCTAAAATCTGTCATTTCTGTCATCAGCAAGTAACTGGGTAACAGTGCTAATACATGTGCCAAACAGTAATAGTGACTGACTGCTCTACCTGCATCTGCCAATCTGCTGGGACCCCCAGCCTCAGGGAGATAACACAGGGCTCAGCAGGTTGACACCTTGCCGTGCCTGTACCTCACTGAACAGCTGCAGAGTGGCACAAGAAGCAATATTGTGCCTAAGGAGTTGGAGCTCTCACACCTTCCATCATGGTTTACCAGCAAAAAGAAAGAGGCACATGAAGTAATTCCCTGGCAGCATGTTGCCAACAGGGCCAAAGAAGGACACTGATGCATCTGAAGGGGCTGGTAGCAAAGAAAGACTGCGATTCAGACTGAGACCATTTGCCTCAGAGATCGGTTCTGCTACTTTTGTGTGACTGTGTTAGGGTGAATTTAAATGTTGCTGCTCCACTCTCTTTTTATGGTAGTAACACAGGCATTCTGCAAAGATTGTTAAGACTTAAATAAAAAACCTGTAAACTTAAACATGTTGTATTTCATCTCAAGAAACTGAGATTTTCACTTACAACTGCTCACATCTTCAAGAGAATGCTGTCCGCAAGACCTTGGCACGGTAAGGTGGGCTATAAATTACAGCCGTACACTTACCGGAAGGAAAGTTCTGCACTCCGGAATTCCTTTAACTGAGCTCTGTGTCTGAAGAATTAAGGTTAAGACACAGACTCTGCTGCTGCTTAGGAGCTCACACTAATCAAAACGAGACTTAAAGACCTAAGTACCTCTGGGAATCTGGGCCGAGGGATCCAGCCCTTCAGGTACTTGCAAATTCGATCCCGGCCATGGCAAGACGCTGGAAATGTGACCCTGCCTACTGCGCACAAAGGAAATCCTTGTTCCTAACTTCCCTCTGGGGTTAGATGCGCAGCGCTTGGCTCTCTACTCGCTAGCGTGGGGCAGGACAGCGCCTGCAGAGGCGGCCGCTCCGCCGTGCCCGCACGGGAGGCCATTCCCGCAGGGAACCGAGCGGCCGCGCCACTTCCTCCTTCCGCCGCTCCCGCGGAACCCACCCGCCCGCCGCATCTGCCCCCTCCGCACTGCCGGTGCCGCGCCCTCACGGCGCTGGGACCCCGGCTCCGGCTCCGGCCCCGGCTCCCTCCCGGGCCCGGCGGGCGGCGGCGCTGAGGGCCGGAGCGGGGGGGCCGCCCCGCCGCTTGTGTAACGGGCCCTCGGCGAGGCGGGCCGGGCCCCGCCCCTTCCCGCCCCCGGCCCGCGGGGGGCAGCGCCCCCCCCCCGCACCGACCCCCGCCCGCGGCCCCTCCGCCCGCGCCGCCGCCGCTCCCCTTCCCTTATCGGAGCCAGCGCAGCCGCCAGCCCCGCAACAAGTGCGGCGGCCCCCCGGCCCGGCCCGGCCCGCGCCGCGGCCCTCCCGATCCAACGCCGCCGCCTTTGTCTGTGCGCCCGAGCTCCCTCCCCACCCGGGAAGCGGCGCGTATCCCCCGTCCGCTCCATCTCCGCCGCGGCCGCCTCTTCCCTTCCCCCCCAGTTCTCAAACGTAGCGGCGGAATCGGGCTCGGCCCCGGTCCCTGCAGCCCGACCTTTTGTTTTTAAAACCGATGCGCGTCTGCCCGGGAGCCCCCGCTGCCCTGCACACGGAAACGGCAGCAATGCGGAAAAAATAAAATGAAAATTAAACACGAAGAAAAGAATAACTATGGAAAAAAAATAGAAAATAATTCAAAATTACCTTGCCGGCCCGTTTTCGCGGCCCTTATATAATTCCTCAAGGTTACCGCCGTTGCCAGGGGACACGAAATGGAAATGAAAACAGGCGCTGAATAATCGCGGGAGCAAAACTAAAAGTTCAGTGCCTCCGCCCGGGCGGAGAGAGGGCCAGAACGAAAGCAAAACAAGGAGAGGAAGCGGCGAGGCCGCCGGCGCTTGGAAATCCCCCCGCCTCTCCGCCGGGCCGGGCCGGCCGCGCAGGCGGCGGGGGCAGGGCTGCGGCGGCGGGCGCGGAAGCGCTGCGCCCGTCACCGCCGCGCCGGGGCACGGCACAGCGCAGCACGGCACAGCGCCGGGGCACCGCACGGCACAGCGCCGGGGCACCGCACGGCACAGCGCAGCACGGCACAGCGCCGGGGCACAGGACTCCGCCACCGACCCCCGCCCGGCACCGGCTCCCGCTGATCCCCGGCCTCCCGCAACACGCGCTGGGCCCGCAGGGCTGCACCGAGAGCTGGAGCCAGCCCCGGGGAGCGAGGAGAGTGGAGCGAGGGAGCACTGTTCTGGGACGCACAAACCCAGCGCTCAAAGCAGGTTTTCCCGGAGACCAGAGAGAAATCCCTCCCGCTCAGCTCCACTAGCACGGACTGAATCGCTCCCTGCGTCTCTAGCCCCTCTGCTGAGGTGGGAGTCTTGGTTTCGGTCTGGTACACGCGCATGCTAGAGCCGTCGCTGCCTTTGGAAAAGTACAATGTCGTAGTTCCACAACGAGGACAATTACAGATCAGATCTTTTGAACCCAGCGAGGCTCAAGCGGCTGGCTTACTTCAAGAGAGAGCTCTTGGATTTCAAGAGATTTTACAAACTGCCGTTAGTTATGGAGTCAATGTAGAGTCCAAAGCTTTCTACAGAATTTTGATAATCACGATTCAAACTACAGTAATAAAATCCACTGGGGTTGCAATGTGCCATTCCTAGCCCTAGTCTTAAATGAGAACGGAAAAGAGCACTTGGAGGCTAGCGGAGTTATGAAATGTAGTAATTTCAAAGGGCTGTATATGGAGACAGACAGATGTACATATCTCCCTCGCACACATATCTATCTCTATATGTGCTGTGTGCACATACATACAAGGCACTCAGGTAGCCAAGCAGTGCAGCTCCCTGTGCAGACACACCGTGCATGGCTGGCAGCGGTGGGAGAAGTGCTGGGACACCGGGGGTTGTGCAAGGAGTGGCACAGGGGAGTGGTTAAGGAGCTGTGTGCTCTCCAGCTGTGCAGCAAATGGAGAGGCAGCTGTTCTCCAGGTGCTGTGGGCACTGAGGATCCTTTGTGGCAGCATCCCTGGACATGCAGAGGACACCGAGATAGCAATGAGATAGGGAGTCCACCCTTGTGGGTGACGAGACCTCCTGTTGTGAAAAGGCTTTCCTTGCACTGAGAACATAATCACAAAACAAATTAGGTTGGCACAGACCATGGACGTCAGCAATCTACCACCTCCCAAAAAACCATTGTGGCCTAGAAGGTGGCTGTGGTCCACATGTGCACCAGTGAAGTAGGAAAGGTCAAGGAAGAGGTTTGGGAAGCAAGACATAGCGTGCCAGGTAGGACAGAAAAATCAAGCATCTCCTTCTAAACTACTCTAGAAACATTTCTAGCAGTAAGGAGAGGTTCACATTCATGTGGAGGGACACGGGTTCCCAGAGCAGCTGCACAAGAGAAGCAAGGAAGGTCCTACTCACGTGGCTGATATTCCCAGTTACTTCCAGAAGAGACTGATTTCCATGAGGCCACAGTGGAATGAGAATGAGGGTTATGGGACACCTGGCTCAAACTGGCATTTTGACTGAATAGATGTGCAGGGAAAGGAATATTCAGTAAGACATGGTAGTAACAGACCACAGCTTATGTAGGAGGGTCAGACCAGGCTGTGGCTATAGGGAAAGGGGCTATAAACTCCATGACAAAAGAACAACAAAATCAGCAAACTCCAATAAAGGCAAATGTTCACAGACTGAAGGTCTAACTAGGATAACGGTAGGGTTTTAGTGCTCTCTGAGCAGGTTGGAGATGGTTACTGTGGCCAGGTTGGATTAAAGAGGAGTAAACTGAAAATGAGACATTTCTAACCAACTTGTTCCCACTCAGAAATAAGATCTAACAGTTGCAATAACTCATGGAAGAATTGGTTCAGCACTCAGAAGCTGTCCCAAAGCTGGTGGAAGATGGCAGGATGAAATGCAAAGAACAGAATGGGGAGGGCTGCAACATGCCTCCTGACCATTGCTCTGGCCCCTGTGCCACAGGAACAGCAAAGATCCAGAGAAAAACAACCCACATAAAGAAAAATATGGAGCCACCCTGATGTTAGAGTGATACAAGGATTTAAGTAACCAAGATTATTCAGGATGGAGAAGTGATAAACAGAAAACAATCAGACTGGAGAGAATAATGAGTAGAGAGGAGTAGAGGTGAATTATTTGCTTTCTTTTCTAATATAAGAACTAGAGAGCATCAAGTGCAAGTAGCAGGTGTCCAATTTAAAGCAAACAGATGGAGGTAGATCTTCATGCAGCAGGTAATTAAGCAGTAGGACGTCCTCCTTTGATGTGCCAGTTGTTCACAGGGGATTCCAAAAAAGCACCTGTACACATTCACAGAACAAAAAAAATTCCATGAGGTCTATTAAATGTAAAGACACCAATTCTGCCTCAAACAGCCCCCGAAGCCACAAATTTCTAGGGGCTAGAACCTCTTTGGTACCCTTCAAAAAGTCCTGAGTAGAAATGCCTGCAAATGGTTCAGGGCAGGAATGCTACTCCAACACCTCCCTCCAAGCAAAAAGTAAAGTGACTTGGGCTGGCTTTGCAGTACTCAGTAGCTGTTATTATTTCTAGCATGTGCTTTTTATTTGTTGGCAGAATGAGCCAGCTGTGAAAAATTACTGTATTTATGTATCAGTAAATATTGTGTAGAAAAAATACCATCATTTTAATACTTTATTGTGTCATTCAGAGGACACTATTCACTAAGTGGCATTGCTATGAATTACATGAGTTGGTTTTGGTCAAAGGAAACAGTGAGCCTTCCTGAGAAACACTAGCCAAGCCTTTGGGCAGAATTTGCAGATTGCTCTTGCCATTTCCTCCTACCACCTTCTCCTGTTCTCAGTGGAGCACATTCAAGGATCTTGATGCATTCAGTGAATTGACAAAGGCCTTTCTCTGCACGGCTCCTAGCACCACAAAATCAGAAGTTATACCAGAAATCTTCTGTTGTGATTCCTTTTTTTAATGCTGAAAGGTAATGGGAATGGGCAGCTTTAGTTTTCTAAACTTAACTTTCAGCAGTGACTCATTCCCTCCAAAAAGAGACTTTAACCTCTTGTGACTTTGCTGTTTCAGTGAGATTTGTCAGCTTTAAAATCAGAGAATTTAACCCAGAAGCATCACGTATCCACCACCTTTCCTCTGCAAAACTGCCAAAGTTTGCAACTTATCCTTTTAACCACCTTCTTTAGGGATCTGCCTACTGGAATTATTTGCTTCCATTAGCATCCTGCCTTTTCTTCACAAAAGAGTCTCTTTTTCTGGCCTGTGAGAAAAAAACTTCAGACTGTGAATCCCTTAGCTTCCAGAAGGTAAATAAATATGCAATATGCCAGCTGTTTTGGTGGGGGATTTTTTTGTTTCTTTTTGTTTTGTTTGATTATTTTGTTTTGTAAGTTTAACAATATTTTTGAGAAGTTAAATAATATTTATTACATCTTCCCTTTTTACTGCTTTTCTTGTGGGTTTTACCCTGTCTTTACGTGGAGCTGACTATACCATCATTTTGGTTCTTAAAATCACAGTTGCAGGCATTGGGACTATTCATTTGTAGATTTGGAGAAGGTGAATTTTCACATGGAGCTGGGACTCAAGTTTACCTATTCATCTACAGGTGACCTGTTTATTTTTCTGATAAAGTGGGAGAGATAATTTATGTTACAGGACAGTGTCAAGAAAATAAATCAATTACAAGAGTCAGATAATTCTTACTTTAGTAGAATTACCCACATCTTCCTGAGTGTCTACACCCATTTTCAAACATGGTGCACCCTTAAATTTATTTTCAGTTTTAATTTGTTCTGTGAACAACATTCTGATGCTGATGTAATCTTTTGCACTGATGCTTTTAGATACTAGATAGTAATGACACCTTTCTTATTAAAAAAGAAAAAAAATAGACAAAAAACCCATGAGATTTTTAGGGCTAAGAATTTTAAGTATTTGCATATTACTGTAACACAAGTAATCACCCAAAGTATAACGGAAAAGTGTTGACTAACCTTTTAAGAAGTTCTAATTAATTTGTCCTCTGATATCAGTTTCATTTGTTGGAGGGTTGGTTGTTTGGGTTTTTTTTTGTTTCATTTGCTTTGTGTGTATACTGTTGTGAATAAAAGGACTGTCTGGGCTTTGGTGTTTCTGCAGTGTTCTTTGCCTTCATTTAGTACAGGTTCCTTAATTCAAACCTTTTGTGGTCTTTCCCCCCTTTTTCCTCCACTCTAATGGCTGCAGGGAAGTGTGCAGCTTGCTCGGGCTGCTCCCTGGGATGCAGCTGCGGCATGTGCAGCGGCAGAAGCCCGGGCTGAGCCCTCCTGGCCGGCTGCGGCAGGGAGCCACGGACGGCAGCAGGACCGAGCGCCGGCAGCACCACCCCGGTGCCATTCACACAGCGCAGAGAGGGAACTTCCTCAACGCGTTTTGGAGCAAATCCACCCGTGGGATATTTCCTTTGGTTTTGGTTGATATTGTCCAGCAAGGACACCTACCTATGGGAGGCTTAACAGGGTGTCTAAACTAGTGAGTACTTCTCAGCTCTCATATTCCAGTTGTGCTGTTCTCCTGATTGCTCAGAAATGAGATGGTAGGAGTGTGGCTTTGTTTTTATTGGTAATAATTACAGAAAACTGTTCCAGATGGAAAAATCTATTTGCTCAGACCAGTTCTCTAAAGAGTAGCTTCTCTAAACTGCAAAAAACCAAAAACTTTTCTGTTGCAATTCAAAGCCTCTTGTACTTTCAGGAAAGCCAAGTGTCTTCACAAAGGTGTTGTTTTATCCAGCCCTTAGCAAATTCGGTCAGAAAGAGCCAAGAGATAAAACAATAACCTGTGACAGACATTATTCTACTAAGATCTTGTTATGCCTTCCTATTCAGAATGGCCTGGGTGCATCCAGGTGCTGCAGGAGGACAGGTAACTGGGAGAAGTCTATCTCCTGAGCCCAAACCAAGTACATGACATAGCAGAACACTACTGAGGACTATAGTGCCTGTTCATTTTACTTGTCACTGCTTTTATTTGGCTGCGGTACTTCAGCCCATGGCTCTGCCAGCTCAGATGCTGTACACAATTTACTTTATTTAATAGGAGAGAAGAAAGGGAACCAGGAATTTGCTTAACAGCATGGTGAGATGGTTTTGGTTATTCATATCTCTTGGTCCACGCAGCAAAATTTAGGGAGGAAAGAGGTCCTTTAAAATCACATACAGCATCTTGACATTTCAGGGCTGTAGTGGAGTTTGGCAGAGAAAGCCTGGGTGGGAGGCAGGCTGCTTCAGCAGATCTCACCTGAAAGTGATCCTGCTCAGCCCTGCTTCAATAGTTTTTCACTGAAGTGGAAGCTTTTATGGCAGTTTTCCCAGTGAAACTGTGTTGCCTATTGGCTTGACAAAGCAGAATGAATATGTTTCTTTAGAATAATCATCAGGTATTAGGAGCTTTGCTTCATGTCATGTATGAACACATCCTTTGATTTATTAATTCAAAACTTATTTATTGTTGAAAATAGCTCAATTCTCTTTGTAGAGGGGAAAGACACTTTTCTCTTTTCACCTTCCTGTTTGTAGTAGATTTTCACATTAAAAGGAGACTTTGCAGGGATATGCATTGCAGAAATGTTTACCTGGCACATTGCCCCATCAATCAAACAGATGATAAAATCCTTAAATCCTGCCATGGTCCCAAGGCTTTGTGGGGAGAAAAGTTCCACCCCATGATAAAGGTGGTTTCCTCCCCTCCAAAACTGGAGGACAGGAGGACAGAGGGAGCCAAGCCACCCACTGCACTTACTCTAGACTGTGCAGGGCATCTCCTGACAGATGTGTCCACCTGGACAAACCAGCATCCCTGCTCCCATCCCCACTTGTCATGGTCCATGCCAGTGCACCCCTTTGCTGGCAATAGGGGCTGTCAGGGACCATTGCCCATCTCAGAAGGAGAGGCAAGAGGTGCTGGGATGTGGCCACCTCACTGACCCCTCAATGGTGAAGGAGGCATAGGGGTGTGAAAAAGGGGGGGTTCCTCCTCAGGATGTTTCCTGCTGACAAAACAGGAAATTCTCTGTGTGCCCCCCATCTTGTCTGACCCTGCATCAGACTCCTATGCTACAACTTTGGGGGGCTATTGAAATATAGCTCCAGCCTTTCCTCCTTAGTATACTCTCCAGCTCTTACTGCAACACCACCCAACGTGACCACAAAAAGAGAAAAGAAAGAGAGACCCAGTTATAAGCAGTTAATTTAAGGTTTTCTGTCTGAAGTTAAAATGGTCACTATGAGTTACAAATCCATTTCCAACTCACCACTCTCTTTAAAGCTTTGGCTCTTTCACCTTTTCTAATCAGTTTTACAAAAGAGTAATTTTTGGATTTCAAGTCCTGTTTGTTGACTGCCTTCATGTATGTGGCCTGGCAACACTGATCTCTGGAGTGCTTTTCCATACCCTCTGCCCATCCAACTGACCATCCTCTCAAAGCAAGAGCAGATGTAGCATCTTTTGGATGCACTGTACTGGCTGAAGCTGAGCTCCTCTGCTGCACCTCCAGTGCTGGCTTGTCGAGTCCAGCAAGTTAATTTTTTGAAAGGCAGCAGCTGGCCCTGCTGAGCTGTTTCTGGAGTGCAGCTCATCCATGACTCATGTGTCCTGCAGCCCATCTCGCTGCACTTCTTTTTTGACAAGTCATTTCTGCCACTCTGGCCGTTGCCCTACTCTCAGGTTTGCTAAGCCCACTTAACTGAGGCTTTCAGAAGTGAGTGGATAATCAGTGTCAGGGTCTGAATAAGAAACCTTTCATGGCACAGTAAAAGCTGACATCAATTTTAAGTAATCTATTCCCAGAATCTTCCATTGCTACTGGTACCTTGACAGGGTTACAAGGGCATTATGTGGCATATTTTTGAAGAAGCTGCTTTGAGTTCTTCAGAGAACTGCTGTAGTGCAGCTGGAAAAATGCCGAGTTGGTATCCGAGCACAAGGGATCTCAAAACCATAGACAGGGCTGCTTTATCACTTTAAGGGAAAGAGGTCGTGGGAGGGTAGGGTGGAGGCAAACTCCTGGCTATTAATAGAGAGCATGAGTAGGAGCTTTATTTTGAATGGCTTCTTTAATTAGTGACATGCAATGCAGAAGCAAGGCTCGTGATGCGCTCTACCTGCTGACTTCCCAAGCGCAGATCAGAGAGAGGCAGGCAGATAAAAGACCATTGCCATGCAGGGGAGTTTTGAATAGGCCAAGCTAAAATGCCCAAATTAAAAAATTACCAGGAGACAATCAACCTTGTTTTTCAGAGGGACTGTCTCTTGAAGTAGGCTAGTGGAGTCAGTGCCAGCTCAGACTCAGGAAATTTGTTACCTTCCCAGTCTTACCCGTTTGCTGTGAGTTTTCCTCACTACCTTTATTTCTCTCAGACTACATGGATGATAAGTTCCCAGAGATAAGAGCTGTCTCTTATTCAGTGTTACAGTGTCTGGTACAAAAGTGTGTCTCTCTCTCAGGAACCCTGCTCTTGTGCAGTGCTGCAAAAATAATACTGTTTTGTATGGTGGTTCTCCAGTAACACAGGTAATTTGTGCTTGTGTTTTTAGAATTTCAAATAAATCAACAACGATCAGAAGCAACAATTTAGGCAATGTAAATCTAGGAGAAATTTTGCTTCCTTAGCTCTGGAAGTCATGGCATGACACCTGTACCCATGAACCCAACTGGATTTCAGTAGTACATTATGATAGTGGGACTATTTTGTAAAACATAATTCAGGTGCTTGTGGTCACTATTTGCACCTTGCTTTCAGTAATTACATGTAGGGTGGCAAATACTCCTTCTAATGGAAGGAGTACTTCACAGGTATATGTGTTATGATGCTTATAAGCAGTAACCAACCCTGAAGGAAAGCTTTAGTATGCAGATACCAGAAGGAGAGGCAAGAGTAAACAGCTACCAAGCTGAGGCAGAGTTCCTTCTTTCACAGTAAAGTAGTTCCATGGGAATGCTGACTCACCTGCTCTTTGTATAATAGAGGTGGAGAAAATGCAATTATGTATAATTTCACTGCATTTCGTTTCCTCCCGCGCTGCCATTTCACTTGTGGAGTGGATCTGGCTGAAGAGTCAAGAGCTCTCTGTATGGGAAGGCCTTATAAAATTATACCTTGGCTGGACAGGTAAAAGTCTGATAAGCAGGTGCTAATAGTTCCCAATCAGCCTCAAAGAAAGGGTAGTGTTTCACGGCTTGGCAAACCAAATCTTAATGCACATAAACCTGTGATAAATAGTTTGTGGAATAGTAGCAGAGAACATTTACACAAAAGCTGTTAGAAAATCTGCTGGTAGTGTTTGTGCAGACTTACCCACTCTTTTCCAACTGAATTGCTTATTTAAGGTTTCCATCACATTCTCTCCCCTTTCTTCCCAACACAGGGAATCTTGTTCTCCTCCTTGAAAGAAGAACATTTCAGCTCATCTGCAAGTATGTGCTCATCTGCTGGTACTGGTCCATGATCAGTTGTCCAAAGCAGTGTGACTTTTAGCACCTGGCACTCTCAGCAACAACATTTCACTTCACCACTTGAGAAGTCACAGCCTGCCCAGTCAATGACTTCTCTCCCTTGGCCAGAGCCAAATACCAGTACATTAAATGTTTTCATGTGCAAAAGGAAGCAGACATGGAAGATAGCTCTGAGAAGAGCTTCACCAGGTGGCCTATCATCACTGCTGATTATGTCAAGAACTTCAGCTGTACTGTTGCTTTCCTGTCCCTCAACTTGACAGCACAGCTAAACTGTAATACCAACCAGAACTGATCAAGATACACTATTGTTTTTTGTCCTCAAGTCACAGGGTCTGGATTCATAGAATCAATAGAATGGCTTGGGTTGGAAGGGACCTTAAAGATCATCTAGTCCTAACACACTTGCCATGGGCAGGGACACCTTTCATTAGACCAGATTGCTCAGAGACTTATACAGTCTGATCTCAAACACTTCCAGGGATGGAGCATCCACAACTGCTTAGGGCAACCTGTTCCAGTGCCTCACCACCCTCACAGTAAAGAATCTCTTCATTCCATCTAATCTAAACCTGCCCTTTTTCAGTTTGAAGCCATTCCTTCTTGTCCTGTTGCTACATGTCCTTGTAAAAAGCCTCTCTCCGTCTGTCCTGTCGGCCCCCTTCAGGTACTGGAAGGCCTCAGATAGATCACCCCAAAGCCTTCTCTTCTCCAGGTTGAACAACCCAAATTCTCTCAGCCTTTCCTCAGAGGAGAAGTGTTCCACCCCTCTAAACATCCTGATGTAGGTTCACTCCAAAGGTCCATGTCCTTCCTGTGCTGAGGACCCCAGAGCTGGACTCAATACTCCATGTGGGGGTGTCACCAGAGTGGAAGAGAGGGGCAGAGTGACCTCCCCTGACCTGATGGCCACACTGCTTTTGATGCAGTAGCTGTGATAGCCCTGATGAGCTGAAGACATGAGGAAGGTAAAAAAAGACAGGTTGCTCAAAATGCCCCTTTGTCCCACTTTGTTCATGGTTCTGGTGAAAACATGACCTCTCCCTAAAAGCCCAGTGCTCTTCACATCCTCATCTCCCACTGAAGCCAGAACTTCAGTGCTGCTGCTTGCACACTAAGGCTGGTTGTTTTGTTAACTTAAAGGAAAAATGCACAAAGGACAAAACCCACAGAGCTTGGAGGGCTCACTGAGTGTCCATTATCACAGGACTGCTGTCCACCTGCCTTTGTTATTCCATGATTGTGAAAACTGGGAATAGTGGATACACAGCCCCCAGCCCACCTGACCCAACATGGCTGTCTGGATTTTACCAGGCCAAAGCCAGCTAATCCCTGCTGGAAGTTAAACTTCTGTGAGACAGCAGGGCTTGATGCACTGCCAGGTACCACAGCAGTCAGTGGGGGCACACAGGTAAGACCCCAGGTAAGGCCTCTCCTCGCTGCCCAACACTGTGCCTATGAGGCTGGCAGGGCTGACTGTGCCTTAAAATGCCTTTTCTCCCATCCCCTCCCAGCCCCCACTCAGGATCTCACTTTATCTCACTAGATGTGAGCTTCAGTTTTGCCATTTCCCAACCCAAATGCCCCAGTGAGCTGAGTTGCAGAGGTTGGCTGTGCTGCTGTGTCCCACGCACGCCTCCGAGCCGGGGAGCAAAACCAGCCTGGCCACGGGTGGCACTTGCAGTGCTGTTGACTTATGCCTGCAATCAGTGTTTGGAGTGTTTTGCAATATTTTTCAAGATGGCAAAACAAATGACCCTCTGTTTTAGAAAGGAGGTAAATGGTGAACTCCACTACAGATACCTTATCTCTTGCAGTTATGGGGTGATCAGGACACAGTCGAAAAAAGAAGCCTGAAGTGCAGGAAGCTTGCCTCTGTTTTTACACTTTTTCAGCTCTTTGGGTCGCAGAGGTTGGTGGCATTTTTCTCCAATCTTTTGTGGGGCCCTTGCCCAGAAATATCTTGTTGCTCAGAGCCAAATCTACACGTGCATCCATGCTGGAATGTCATTTCCCAGTTTAAGTGTGATACCACCATGGGTTTTTTTCCTTGCTATCGTGATTCAACTGCAGGTGTGATTCCAAGAGACACAGCTTAGAGCTCAAATACAGAGTAAGGCTAATGGGTGAACTGGCTCCCAGCACATTTCCCCAAAGCTTCATCCTTGTAACCTAAATGCAAGATAGTGGCAAGTTCAGTGGGGTAATTATCAGTCCTGTGAAATGTAGATTCTTTTTAAATCACCTCCATCATTAAAATGAAGGAATAGTAGAGGGTCACAATGTCTTTGCACTGCTTTCATTCTGCTCAGCTGCACACAGGTTTCAACACCCTGTTAGTCCCTGGGCCACTGCAGACACCAGTGATGATCAGTGCAAGAACAAACCGCCCTCAGCAGCTGTCACTCACTTTCGCTCTGGTGAAGAAACATGCATAGGAGTCCTTTGCCACAGCCACCCAAAAAACCCTGATGAGACCTCACCCCTTCGTATGTGTGGCATGAAAGGAACATAAACAGGAAGCAAAAGCCACAGGAAATTTGACAACTGAAGTTTCCCTGTTCATAGGGTTTGGGTTTTTTCTAGTCCTATGTCTTATGTCAGTAAAGAGTGTTTGCTTTCTCACTCTGTTTAGACCTTTGGTAAGAAACGTATCCAAGGTATTATCCCTTTAGATTATGGATTGCTTTTTGTTCTGCCTCCTGCAGTGTTACAACCTGGTAACACCAAGCTCTAAATATTCTCATCAGGGGATGCTGAAACCCAGCCACAGGGACACAGCTTCAGCCAGAATGTGTGGAGACTGTATCAATGGGAATATTGTATTGATTTAAATGGGTCTGTAGAGCTCGGCACCTGTTGCCAAGGCTGCTGCTGTCACTTGTGCATGCACTCAGCGTCAGTAATAAGACAGCCTTCGGTTGCAGGACTTGTTTCAGTCACTAGGACAAGGCTGATAATTACTATTTTGTTTTGAAGTAAGGGGGGGAAAGGTATGTGCTTTGTAGCATCTCTCAAAGCACTCTTTTTAGTCCTTCACAACACCTCTTTTTCTGCTTCTCTCAGCAAAATTCTCCAATCTATGAATTTCATAGATGAGCTGTTTTACTCCCAAATATTTCCAACTTTCAGCCGTGAATGACGAACACTCCATGCTTTTCTCCTCCTTTTGTCCTGACTCACCTCTCCTCAGGGATTTCTTCATTCACAGACACAAACTCCATTCCCTCCTGCGTGCTGGTGATCCATGATCCTGCCAAACTGAAACCCGGGTGTACTCAGAGGCAGGACAGAGTGAAAGCTGAAGCTTCCAGGTCAGTCAATCCTAAATAACCTCTCTCTCTATGGGTGTGTCTGCACTGTGAGCTGGCAGGGAAGCAGCACGGGAAGACCTCAGCACCTTTCCAAAGGGGGAAGCAGCCTGTGATGGACACCGGCAGAGCTCACCTTCCCTACAGGCTTGCCTGCCGGGGATCCGTGACCCGGCGTTTGCAGGGCATCCCCACAGCTATAACACTTGCTCAAGAGCTCCACAGCTTGGCTGCCGCCAGTGCTTTGCTGGCCGTCCCGCAGGTGGCTTTAACCCAGGGACAGCCTCCTGGAGGTGGCTGTGCTGCTGGTTTTCCCAGTCCAGCGCTGGCCATTGCCCTCTCTCTTCCTCTCGCATCTCTCTGCTCCTTCATTGCTCTTTTCCAAAGAGCTTTTTTACACAACTTGCTTGTCTGTTTTCAAGGCTTTTCCTGGACCCCATGCCCACCGAATCCACCCTTTCCCCACTGCCCAGCAAATGCTCCTCCTCTTTCTTCCCAGCTGCCACTCCCATTTGGATGATGCTCTAGAGCAGAATCCTGCAAATCTCCTGGCATCTCTCCAGTTACTCCTTAAAATTCCTCCATATTAACTTAGAAAAACCCACAGCAGGTCTCTTTCTACACTGCCTGGCATCATTTCCTTGCCTCCTTTTCTGCCCCACTGATCCTGCCTGCTGTATCCTTTGCTTGTGAAGACACAGAATCACAGAATCATTTAGGGTGGAACAGACTTTTAAGAGAATCAAGACCAATTCTTGACTGATTATCATCTTGTCAACTAGATCACAGCACTAAACACCAGGCTCAATCTTATCTTGAACATTTCCAGGAATAATGACTACAAAATTGAGGAGTTTTAGTTGGATGACTCCAAAGTTTGAGGCTGCAAAGTTTGGGCCTTTCCAGGGAGCTTTCCTGGAGCTTTCCTCAACTCTCTGAAAGAGCACAGGTCCAGCAGCCACTGCTGCTCAAACTCACAGCTGATAGAATCAGCTGCTCCTGGGTACATCTGGCTCCTGGCCCATCTCACAGGGCTGGGCATGACTCTCAGCTAGAGCAGGTGCCTCAAGCTGCTGGTCACTCACAGCTTGCATTTCTCCTTCCCTACCTCCTTTTCCCTCTCTTTCTGCCAAACTCCATTAAATGCTTCCCCTGAACACAATTAGCACTGATGGTGTACCTGGAGGTTTTTACTTCCAATATTTAGGGCATTTGCTTACTTTCAGGTTATGCTGATTTAGCCTTTTTTATTGCAGGTTATTGTTGTGTTTTAACTCTGAGGTAAGCCTGGCCCATGCCTGGACTGGGGTCCCCCACAGTGATTGTCCTCCCTCCTCCCTAATTTTCTCTGTTCCCTGGCCTGTTCCCCCTTGTCCCTCACCCCCTGTTTTGTAAGGCAGGCTGCTTCCTCTTTCCCCCTCTCCCTGGGACAATTTTTTGAGTATTTTTTTAGCACTTCTGTTTTTCAGACTTGCTGTGCAGCCATAGATGACAAAGGTACAGCATCTTTAGCAGACCCTGGAGTAACCCTCTGCTTCCAACTGCCTGTGCTGCCTGTGTGGCAGCACATTTTAATCTCATCAACAACTGCACAAACTATTTATAATCAGCTCTCTGATTACATTCCTGAGGTCAATATCCAAGTTAAAAGACTCAGTGTAGCTGATATACTGCTGCAAAGCCTCTTCCCTCCCAGAGGTTTCCAGAGCTGCTGGTCAGTAGTTCAAGGCTGCAGTCAGAGGTGTCATCTTCTGACCTCCTGATCAGGTCCCCCACCTCACTGCTGCCCTTCTTGCTTCTCCTGCCTTCTCCCATGCCTCTCACAGTGGTGCCTTTGGGAAAAGCTGACCAAAACATGCCTGTGTTGACATGGCCCAGGGGGTAAAGCCTGCATTCCATATTCCCCAGCAGGGTCTCCCCAGCTCACCCAGCCTGTGTCTGGCCCTGAGGGCACCCAGCCCTTGCAGCACCCAGCTGGTGACACAGATTCCATTGCCTGCCCTGCTGCTGTCCCTCCTTGCTGCTCAGGCTGTTGTTCTGCCATCACCACAGAGCCAGGTCACTTTGAGCAGCTAAGGCACATCTTGTTTTTGAACTGATTTCAGTATGACCCAAACCCTCAGTCTTCTTTTGTGACTCACTGATCAGTGCCAGCCTCTGGGCTTCCCTACAGAAACCTGGAGTCCTGTGGGCCACCAAGCCCTGTGCACCACTGGCCCTTAGAGGTGGTCTAAAGGAAGTCCCACTCGAACAGGATGCTGGCCAGGGGGCTTACACATCACATGTAGGCATAAAATACGGGAGCTAGTGAAAGGGGTGGAGGAATCTGGGTTTCATTTTGCTTTTGGATATGGGTTGGTCACCCTGGTGGAGGGAAGGCTCTGGAATGACCTTACTGCAGCCATTTAATACCTGAGGGGTTCTAAAAAAGCTGAAGAGGGTCTTTTTACAAGGGCATGTAGTGATAGGACACAGGAAAATGGAAAGAGGGTAAATTTAGATTCGATAATGGGAAGAAATTCCCTACTGTCCAGAGAAGTTCTGGATGTGCCATCCCTGGAAGTGCTAAAGACCAGGTTGGATGGGGCTTTGAGCAGTGCAGTCTGGTGGAAGCTGTCCAGGCCTGTGGCAGGGATTGTTGAAACTAGGCAGGGACTCTAAGGTCCCTTCCAACCCAAACCATTCTGTCAGTCTGTGCTTTCACCCAGCAGCATTTCAACAAGCAGAAGCTACCAAACATAAGGCCGAGCTCCTGCTGTGCTGCTGGAGACTCAGTAAAGCTGGATCCTTCTTCTGATGCTTCTCCCATCTTCCACAGATCTCAGGAGACAATTTTATCACAATAGTGCATGCATTCTTATATAGAACCCATCCTGGGAAAGAGAAGGTTGACCAAGAATTATGGACTCTTGGTTTTAAATGTCAAGCCTGAAGAACAGTGAGATCAAAGCCCTCTTGGGGGTTTTTACTGGCTTCCTGAGGTCTTAATAACAGGCAGGCTGAATGAAGAAAGCAACTCCTGTGGGGTGTATTACCAGCAGTCTGGGCAATGGAGCCACATGGCAGGTGGGGAAGCCACAGTCTCCTGAGTGCATGTCCAGGCCCAGGACTCATGTCTCCTGCAGCCACAGCATCCCCATCACCTGAAGGTCATCCCTCATCCAGAAAGCTCACAGCCTCAGCTGAAGCCAGGTGGGAGCGTGCTGGGCACGGGGAGCCAGCTGAGGATGAGGAGGCAAAGAAGAGTGAAGAGGCTCAGCAGGAAAAGCACTCTGTGCAGTGAAGGTTACTCCTGCCTTAATCAGCCTGTTTGCATTGCATCATGCAGGAGAGGTATGGGCTGTGCATTTGAGGAAGTGGCTTTTAGCTGAATGGAATAAAAGGGAACACAAAATGTTCTGTGTTCAGTATCAGAAATAGAAAGAGGAAATGCTTGTGTCTGTTGAGAAGGATCTTGCAAATTTAAATCACCCTGTTAGTGTTTACTATTAATCATTTACCAACATCTGCTTTTATGCAGATGTTGGTAAATTGCACAGCGATGGCTCTTTCCACTGTTCTTTGTAAAGGTCTTGTGGTTAAATAAATAGAACCAACATTTTTAATGGTCATGGAGTACTGTGGTTTGTACATCTTTGCATCAGATACTCTCAAACCACTCAGACAATATTACTACTGCTTTGTGCAAATTCTGCAAAACCTGCTACTAGTCATCCTTCAGAGGTCATGAGACAGATTTGCCTGGTACCTTTCTGTATACCATTTGAAACCAGGACCATCTAGGTTGGTCTTGTAACACCCCATCCTATGGAAGTTCATCAGGTAAGTCCCTGTAAAGCTCACCATGTTCAGCTAGACAGAAATATTCTGGTCTTGTGCTCAGCAGCAAAGACAAAGCATCATTGCCCGTCCTTTGACAGCGGGGCAGCACTGGTGAGCAAGTTAACCTGATGTCAAATCTTGCCTGCAAAAACTAAGCAAAATCTCTTTTGGAAAATGACTGCTGTGCATCTTGTTTTCTTTTGAGACACTTTAATTATGCAACCATTTTCATGACAGAACATCTTGGTCTCTAGGAAGAAAAGAACATTGCTTCATTTGTTAGGAGAAGACAGGTCCTAATTTTTTTTTTTGTTTGTGACTATGCAGGAATATCTGAACTTCAGAATTTGATTTGAAGTCATGAAATTAAAATTAAGAGCTTACAAGGTTTTGTTCTCTCTGTTTCCACTAATTGACTGTGATGATGCAGGCAAAGCAAGCTATTGCACCAGTCTTGTTTGAAGACCATCACCACAGATACAGCAGAAACCCCCCCCATGTTTTGGGGGGGGGTGCTGTGGATTTTTGAATTAAATATAACAGGACTATCAGTGGTATGGCAGGTATCTCCAGGGGGACATGCTCCATAGTTGGAAGTATTCTCTGTGTAGGTCTAGGGCAGCAAAGACAACACTTTTTGCCCCAAAATCAGCCAATTCTTGTTTACTGAGATATGCAAAAAGACAGTGTGGCTTTCTTGGGAAGCAGCAATACGATGTTCTCCATGCTTTGGGTGCAAGTCCCAGGATGCAATAAACACATCAGCTGACAGCAACCAACCAGTGACAGCTGTAAAAGCATTGCTGCATTCAGCAGGCCTTTGGATTTCATTTTCCATGACTCATTAATGTGGGCTTTGGAGATTATTGTGCTGTCTGCAGTGACACCCGGTGGTGATGAAGCAGTAGTTTACTTCCTGATCCCTCAGAAAGCCAGAGTTCTGTGACTGTTCTGCTGTCTGCAATCAAGAGCAGGAGGAAATACACAGCTGAAAGGTTGTTTTTCTTGGTAATGAGTACCATTCCTTACAGAATATGAGGTGACAAGTCTTAATTTAGTTGTTACTCTTCATACTGCTAATATTTCTAATCACTAGATGTGATTTCATATGCATACCGACTGGCTTTAGCAAAAATGAACTGATATTATAGTTTAAAATATGAGTTGCATGTGATTGTATTGTAATCCAGTTAATGTATAGTAATGCAATTTAAAATTTAAGGAGAAACCTTATAAACTTCCAAGGGCAATGCATCATGCATAAAAGGAGACCCAGTACATGTTAACCACCATATCATCATAGAAGCAAAGAATGATTTGTGTTGGAAGGGACATTTAAAGACCATACTGTCCACCCCTCCTGCAGCAAGCAGAGATACCTTCCACTAGAGCAGGTTGCTCAGATCCTGTCCAACCCAACCCTCAGAATTTACAGGGATGGAGCTTTACTGGGCAACCTGCTCCTGTGTTTCACCACCCTCATCATACAGAACTTCTTTCTCAAATTTAATTTGAATCTACCCTCTTAGTTTAAAGCCATAATCCCTTTCCTATGCAACAGGCCCTGCTAAAAAACTGTCCAAGCCCTCTGATACTGTCTGCTTGCTGCTCTAAGGTCTCGTTCGCGGAGCAACTCTTCCCGCGACTGCGCCACCACATTTGTATTTTACAGTCCGTCCCTGGGTTTCTTCTGGACAGATCCTACACAGTGTGGCTTTTGTTTTCAAGGAAGGAAAGAGTGTTCATCTGGGTTTACCAGCATTAGGTCTACTGCTTCTGTTAACAAGCTCATATTTGAAACGGGCTCTCTCAGAGCGATCGGAAGAAGGCCAGACTGCCTCCATCCACATACGGATTTGCTTAGTGGCGGGGACTATTCGGCCTGCGTAAATCAGACAGCATGGGGTGCCTCCCCAGTTTCGCCGGGGTCTTTTCCTTTCTTCCTCCTTCCATTGCTTCACATACAAAGGGTTTCTTCCACCCCGAACTTGCTCTGGTCTTCTAGGTTTGGTTTTCGGTTTGGTTCCTACGAACCCGTCCCAGTTGTTCCCTTCATCTGCCCCTTCTTTTTTTCCCTTCTCCCTCCTTTTTTGAAAAGTTTGTGGTTCTGTTGGCTTTTGCCGTCCGCCCCCTACTCCTGTCAGACTTTCAAAGCCTTCTGGGCTCCCATTTGCGTTCTGGCCTTAGGGCCCACTGTGATCCCAGTAAGGGGGCCTTGGGTAGGAGGCAGTGAGATGCCCCGTTTCTTCCAAGTAGGTGGTTAGCACGCACATGCGAACCATTGGCGCCCCCGTTCGGCTATGCGAAAACAAAAACTAGGTTCCTTCATCTCCCTCTCGCCTTCACCGGCTGTCTCTCAAAAAGTCTTCCAGACGGACCCCCATCCTCAGTTACCCGTATTTTCGGTGCATCCTGGCAGTGTTTGACGGAATTACTGATCTTGTGAACAAATGTGGCTCTTGTCCTGCACAGGCTTGAGGGCTACCTCATCTCCTAAGCCCTACCTCTACTAAATGATTGGTGCTTTGAGTATAGAAATTCATCAGAAAATAAACTCCCCTGCTTTCCAACTAGTCCTCAGAGAGGCTGGGTTTAATTTCTGATTATAACCAATTGAGCACTGTTAAGTCTGGCTGTGTTCAGAAAGATCTCAGATGGACAATATGGGCTGCACTCTAAGCCTGGCCTCATTCATGACCACACACTAACAAATAGTGCAGTTCACTTGAGCAACAGGCAATCTAACAGATTCTTGTTGGATTGCCAGTGATAAATTCACTAGACCCACACAATCTGAGAGCACAGCACTACGCCCAAGTGTTTCCAGGCATGCTCTGGTGCAGGTGGAAATCTTACCAGAGATGTCCCATCTTTAGGGAGGAGACAGGAGCAAGCCCATCACCTTGTCTGCATGGTGGTCACATTCTCATCCTCTGCCATGGAAGATTTCAAATACTTCCTGGAGAAGTGAGACTGTAGTCATGTATTCTGTTACTGTCATAATGAAGAGTGGGGTGGTCCAGCCACTTTTATACATAAAAGAGGGATATGGAAAGAGTTACAGAGAGAGAAACTACAGAGACTGTGGGTCATGCCCAGGTAGACACTACATGTAGTGTCACTCCCTCTTCCATCTGGCCAGCTGCAGAGCTAAGCTAAGATTAATGAGAACCCCTGCCCCCCATCACCAGGCCATCATGCCCACTGTAATCCCTCCAGCACCTATCTCACAGCATACCTCAGGAAATCCCTTTACCACACATGCCACACTGTATCTCATGGCTGCAGGCCTCATTCCTCCAATTGGCTACTCATTGTAGCCTAGCTTAGGTTTTGTTTTGCTCTATTTTAAGGACCAGTGGAAAAGTCGTACAGTAATTTTCCTTTAAAGGACCAAGACAAATTAAGACCAGAACTTACTAAATCTAAGGGAAGAGCAAACTCTGTGACAGGAGTTTTTCCTAGCAAAATAACTAAGAACTCAAGGAATGTCCCTATGCCCAATTATTCTGAAGCAGATAAGAAGTCCTGTCAGTCACTTACAACATATAACCTTGCAAATGCTTGTTAAAATTCACAACCTACGAGAAGAAGAGGCGTATTTAATTTTTCAACAGAAGCATGGGCAAGAATCTGCCCAGAAGTTAAATTTCAGGGAGTTAAAACAGACCTACCCTCTCTAACAGAACATTTCTATAAAAGAGAGACAGGATTGTTCCTATCCCGCAGGCAGTCATCAGGGAACTCATCTACAATGTTTAAAATTGCCTCCTCTGCATCCCTTTTGAAACTGCATTTCCCATGTCTCAGTCACTACCCTACTACCTGGCTATACAATGGCATACAATGCTTTAAAGTGGATTATTTTTAATTTCAGGTGGCAAGGCCAATGGGGGAGAAAAAGGACAATAGTAATTTGAGGAAAGAAGGATAGAATTAAAGTTAAAATTAATCTGCAAAAGCTATCAGATCCTAAACAAATAACACACATAAAAAAGCATGAAACAATCCAGGAAACAGTATTTAATTAAAAAAAAAAGTACAAAATGCCTCTGGAAATGGACATCAATTTGCCAACATTGTTTTTGCTACACAATTTTAAAAGGATTTCAAGTCTTGTTTCTCAAGCACCTATAATAATTTTATATTCTGTCTTTCACTGATCTTAAGAAGACTACTACAAGTTGAAATATCAGCAAAAATGTTTTGCAATTTTGTAGAAGTCTGTCTCACAAAATTCAGAGTCAAGAGATATAAATTTACTATTTGTTAACACATGGAATTAGCATTATGAAGTGAAATTTCTCCAGTACCACAAATCTAGGTTTTCACACAGATTACATGTGGCATACACAGAGCCAACCCATTCTTATTTAAGGCTAAAAAGAGGAAAGCAGACTGCTCAGAATGCATACTTCCTTTTGCACTGATTCTTATAGCCCCAAATATGCCCCAACAGCTCCACCCTTAGGGAGCTGCAGAAAAAGACATTTTGGAAGACTGGTCCCTTGGGCACTCAGCTTCAAGGTCAGAATACAAAATTTATTTTCAAACAGCTACCATGCTGATATAATTGTTTTATCTAATATTCCATATACAAAGTTAGTAAATTATCACAAATTATCATGAAAAACTGACTGTACTCTAAACATGCTTTGTAACTGTATGCAAAAATATGAACTGGCTGTTTTCCACAGTTTATGCCCAAAAGTGTAAAAATGGTTTAGGTTAGTTTATAACCTAAACTTGTAGAACTTGAGTTAAGAAGAAATGTGTGATGACACTACTATCATATTACCAGCAATGATATCCTGAATCTTCTTTGTAAGATTTGAAACCAAACTATTTACAAGAGCTGTTTATTTTCTGTGCCCCTTCAGCAAAGTGAAATGTAGCACCAAATGGCTCCAATAAACGATCTGATCTTTCTTCAGTCTCCCTTTCCTAATTCTCTGCAATACTCAGAGCACTACTTTCAAATCTGCTTCAGCTACTCAGCTTTGCATTTCTACACAGCCATACTATGTTTTATCTCTAACAACAGACAAAATCTAACTTTGAGACACTTAATTGTGCCACACACAGTAGTGAACAGTTATTCAGATTTAAAAGTGGTATTTTGTACTAATATTGCATATGAAATGCAGATAAATAGCATCAACTGAAAAATTATTTTAGGAAGGGAAATAAAATTCTTTGGTGAGCATAGAGACAATACATGGAATCTGTTTCTTTGCATTAAAATCCTGTAGAGTTGAGCAGGACTCATACTCTGCCACTTTGCGATTGACACGAGTTAAAATCTGCATGAGTTCAAGTTTTCCTGCATGTTTCTGCAGCATTTCACACAGTGACTGAATAAACCAGGAGCCTTGAACTGAATTCCTCCAGGAGTAATAGCCTGTGGAAGAGAGCAATGTCAAAGTGATGAGACGGAGCAGCCTTTGATACAGGACAGGTCAGCAATTAGGAGAACAATGCATTGTTTCCAATGGCAACCAATGTTTTAAAATAACTCAAAACCACCAACCAACAACATTTTATAATCTCCACAAATTCCAATTCAAAATTTTTTTCTAATCCTGTCACCTTTTATAATCTAAGAAAACTTTCCTGACTTTTGATTTTCTTCCTACTTAAGGTTATTTTCTGCTGCAGCAATCCTAGTCATTAATCACTTACTACTTTTCATGGGGTACACAAATACAAAGAAGTGACAGTACAGGTAGAAAATGGGTTTCAGGGTCATTAGCTTCACGAATATGTGCAGAATTAAAGACTGAACCTACTTCTGCTAAATGGAAATAGGACATATGAAGGGCTCTGCCACTACCAATTTTGCTTAAGTATGCAATACAAATACAGTCAATAGACAAATAATATGCTAGTACTTATCCATTTCTGCATATCTGATTGTTTTGTTCTCTGAGAATAATATCTTTTCCTCTTGCCGGAAATTATCTGCACAACTCCAATTAACTGAATTTCCAGCAGATGAACATTTGAGGGTTTGCTGGTGAGAAGGATATATTCAGGGTTTGGTAAGGGTTTTGTAGGAATCAAGAACAGCAACTACTTCAACAAGAAATCAAGTCAAATTAAAAAAAGTGATTGAGGGAAGTAAATATTTATATCCATGAAGGGGTGTATTGGGTCTGGCTGAGCAGGAGTTCATTTTCCTACAGCACCCACACAGTGCTGTGCTCTGCACTGGTAGCTGGAAATGTACTGATAACACCCCAGTGCTTTGGCTACTGCTGAGCAGTGCTGCCTCCCCAGCAAGGGGGTAGGACTGGGCAAGAGCCTGTGAGGGGACACAACTAGGACAGCTGACCCAGAGTGATCAAAGGATATTCCACACAAATGAATTCACCCACTGGCTGGGTCCCACTCCAAGCTGTAATTTATAGCATGAGTACAGGCTGACATGGATACAGTGCCTCACCTGGAGCTGTAGAATAGGCATACAGGAAGTCTGCCTCTACAGGTATTTTCTGACACATTGTTTCTTCTGATCCACTGTCTGTCTCAATACCCGAATCTAATTCTGTCCCTCTACAAGCCTATTTAGTAGAAAGAAGAATGGAAAATAATGTTAAAATAGAAAAGTAAAGGCAGTGATCATTATAAAAACATTTATATTTTGTGTTTTAAAAATTATAATATCATGATTAAAAATCTGCAAAAATAACAAGAATTTATGTGTCACATTTCCATTAGACAGACTCAGAAGAAAACTAGTAACATTAATTTGAATGAGCTACACAGTTTGGGTAAGATAGATATCCATTCAAAACTGCACTCAGAAACTCATTAAAATATTACCTAATATTTTATTTAATACATAGAATTAATGCAATGCCAGCTGTTATAAATACAGCCTACCTAACAGGGAAAATTGTGCCACTTCAGATCTGAAGGGAATCTTACTTTGAAAGTAATTACATTCAAATCTATTTTAGAAAGGATTAACTTATTGCACTAATAATTAGTGGGAAATGGTTTATTTTTTTCAACTCTCTGGCTGATTTGATCATCATTGTCCAGCTGTACATCACCTGAATGAAGAAGAGCTTGGGTTTTCCTGCTAAGCTTCTGCACCTGTCACCTCTGAAAAGGCTTGTTAGTGCTTTCAGTTCAAGAGGCCCATCTGTACCATAGATCAATCCTTCATCGCCATGGCTTAGCAAGACGCAAACAAAACTGCTTCGCTTGCTGTGATCTTCTTCAGAAACTTGAAAGAAAAAAAAGACTTAACTTCCTGTACTCTGTAAAAATTTGGAACATTCGATCCTTCCTAGGTCACAGAGGTCTTTAAGAACTAATTTGCATGTTTAGAAACCTCCAAAGAGTTTTCATTTCTGAACACCAGAAGCCTGCCTACTTTACTTCAGGAGGTTGGGCATAGGAAACCCCAAATTGAGTGCCAACCCTCCCCATTGCAAGACATGGCCACAGAGCTAGGCCAGGAATACTGTCAGGAGACAAAAAGGATATTCCCACAGTATCTCAAAGTTGGAATGATACACCTCACTCATGCAATAATGGTCAACCTCATGGTCTGGGATTGGACTGATGGAATACCCCGGGTTTTGGGAAAGAAAGGAGAAGTCCTTCCTCTCTTTCCAACTGGGGATGCTTCAACTACTTGGATTACGTGAGAACTAAATGTAGCATGGTGGCTGTTGCTGCTCCTGCAGGTACTAGCAGGACATTTCTCTCTCACTTTTTACCTGGGGTGAGGTCTAGAAAGATTTCTCAATCCTCTTAATTTTGTACTTACAGTTATTTAGGCTTGATATAAAGTGTCTGTAGTTTTATACTTTTTTTTTCCATCTTGTGGTATACAAATAGCATAGAATCTATATTCTCCAATGTCTTTTGTTGCCTGACAGTGTGGGAAATGTATTTGAGGACCAAGATGACTTTTTCAAATTTATGAAAAGATACAAACAAAGTTAAAATAAAGGATCCAAAAGAAATTATGAGTGGTAACTCAAAAAGATGCAAGAGTTTGTAGATGAAAAATAAAAACAGTCCCTAAATCTGAAGTCTTACTGGTTTGTGCTTAACAAAACACTAAATTTCTGTTCTGGAAGAAATTAATTGTTTCAACTTTACTCAAGGGATGTACACTCAGGCATTTCTACAATTTATGGACAAGCACTGCATTTAGAAGAGTCACATTTTCAGCTACTTTCAACAGACCAGCTACAACAACACTAAGGAATTAACCATGTCTGGGAACATTTTCTGGCACAAATATTAACTGGCACTAAAGACCTACATCTATGTTAGCAAACACTTTCATTAAAACAAACAAACAAACAAACAAACCAAACAAAACCAAATACAAAAACCGAGACCAGGATTGCTGCAGGCTAACTGCCGTTGGGAATAAACACTGAAAGTGTTCCAGTGGTTAAGTATGACCTGGAACAGTCTGGGAGAGAACTAGTGGGCATGGGGCCCAGTCATGGCAGAGAACCTTCCAAGAGTTAACTAGAATGGCCTGTGTTCCAGGGCTACTGATACCTCCAGGCACCATTTAATGTATGGGTCTAAATGTAGTCAAGTCTAAATGAAGCAGGACTGACACAGTAGTATAAAGCTCTCACTTGAAAGAAGGGAGTTTTGTTTGACAAGTTAAACAAAATGTGAGTTGTTTATCCAAACGAAAATTCAGTCCACACACCTGCAGTTCTGGTCCCTCAGTCAGAACCCCTCTTTGGGCCACACCACTAAGCATTAAGCACAGAAAACCTCTACCCAATCTAGCAGCTTTCTTTCCAACTCACAGAGCTTCAGTGATCCCAGGGTCAGAATATAAATCAGTCTGCATTTAAGTTTCAGCCTTTTTTCCAGCCTTCTTTAGAGGATGAGAAAGGATACGGAGACAACAGTCATGGCACAAAAGATGGAGAGACAGCTAAGATGAATAAACATAGAAACTATGATGCACATGTCATCCTTAGCAATAAATCACCAGAAGGTGTGAAATAGCATCTAAAAGAACCCAGAAAGAAGAGATGTGAGGGCAACAGATGTATTTGGAAACAGCAGTTGACTTAATGCACATGCAGAACATATAATAACTTACCATTTTTCAATAGTTTAAAAATGTCCCCACATGAAAGATCATTGCTGATCTTTATTTTATATCCCAACTTCATAAAAACTTCTCTGACACTTGCAGCATCTGCATCTGTACCTGAACGGGGTGACATCCCTATATACAAGAGAAATGTGTTATTTTTTCATATTATATGGATGGCATGGTCTGATTGAGCCAAATTATTTTTCTTGTTTATAGCTGTATCAGTCTGAAATATTTCATTATTCCAGATCCGCTCTAGCAGAGACAACATTGAACTGTTACATGGACATACCATCTCCCACCCTCTGTACCTACTGTAGATTTATCTGCAACTTATTTTTATACCTACTTAAGGACATAAGAAGAATTTCATTTGCAAAACAGAAATCATGACCAAAAGGTAAGATAGACTTATACTGCAGATCAGTTTTCCTCCTCATTACTGCTATGCCCTTATGTGTTCCCTCTATGCATATCTGGAAGAATGGACTGAAATGAACCACACCCATGACTTAATTTTAGAGTGCACTTAAAACTGGTCTGCATATTTAATTTTGAAGAGTAACACACAGCACAAATATATCTAAATTAAGAAAAAAGTAAAAAACTTGTGAGCAGTACTGGTATGTCGCTGGAAGTTCTTATTGTTTATTATTACACATTCCCCCATCTCTGGATAATCCATTCTGTAACTGTGCTCTGGCAGAATTCCAGAGTCCATAGACTTGCTAGCAGGTAGGCTCTTTCTGTATAGAAACCAGACAAAATTTAGTTTAGTGTTAATTTCTGATCTCTCTCTTCTCCAAATAATGACAATAGGCTACTTTAGCAAGCCAAATGAAACTGGTGAGACTGGATTTGTAGTAACCTTCTGTGGAACTTGCAACTTCAATTTCTTGCTTGAAATTAAAAGAATCAAGGAAGAACTGTATTCAAAATTGTAATGCCTCTGCACAGGAGAATATGAAAACTATGAAAACTTAGTTTAAGGATGCCAGTTACTGTATCAACAAGAAACCAGTTGGGCTTTTTTACTATCATCTTTTGAAATCTATGTACCTGGAGGAAAGGTTACCTCTGAGAAATCAAATCTGTTCTGAATTCTAAACAAAAGTTATTATGATTGAATTTCCACAATAAAACATTCAAAACCTAAAAAGATGCAGCAGATGCGTGCTCCTTTTCTGCTTAAGCAATAGCCACCAGTGTGATGGCTACATCTGGATGAAGCCGGACTTTGGGGAGACAGCTAACACAATAGCTAAGAGCCATAAGTCTTCCTCAGCATCTAAGGGCTAGCTGAGCATGCACTATCCCAAAACATGGCTCATATGCAAGTGTGACTGTAAGTCACTTGTCCTACTCCACATACAGCAGGCTGCACACCAGGATCTCCCCTCAAGCAGAGATGCCTCTCTCAGTTACTCCTCGAGGCTGAGACATCCCTGGCCACAACAGCTTCTTGGCAAGTAATTGATAGCATGCTAAACTTTAAAATCTAGCTCAGTGATATTAAGGATCGATTGTGCACATATAATCCCTGAGACATAAACTGCTGACCAGTCTTAAATTGAGGACTTAAACCAAAAGCACCTCACTTACCCTTTAAAACCTGGAATAGATTTTGCATCTGCCAGATCTTTCCCCAGATGTGGTCCATCTCCCATGTCTGTCATTATTGCTTTCAATTATCAGCTTGAAAATGCAAGAAAATAGAAGTATTATGACAGTTCACAGAATAACTTTAGCCTAGGATATTAGTAGGCAAAAAAAAAAAAAAAAAAGCTTTCTGAGTAATCTCTACACATTTTATATTTGAAAGAAGAACATTAATTATTGCCTTCTAAAAGAGCTCTGGGTAAAAGTCTGCAGATCCCTATGAACAAATCTTTAAAAGACTTACAAAAAGCAAGGTAAGAGAGAAACAAATCAAAAACAATCCTGAAAATACTGTAATGCCCCCAGAAGCATCAGAATTAAGAACCAAAAATCAAGTAATACAAGTTATTAGATACATGCAAAGACCAACATAGATTAGAAATAAGGTCATGGTAGTTTGAGAAACGAGTAATTTCTCTGCATTCCATTTCAAATGAAACATTATTGCATCCTATTTCTAACTGGTGTATGTGAAGGCAATTGCAATAGTAGTAAAATAAAACCACAACAATATAACTTAAATCATTTGATGGAATGACCCCTATGCTGTGGGCTATTTACTTTTATGAGGACACAGGCCAATAAATTATGAAGGATAGGAAATCAGAAATAAATTTAAAAGCATTAAACCTCCTCCACAGTTACTTTGTGTATACTCATGGAACATACTACCAAAACTTACCTTAAACTCATGTGTCAGAAAACAGTTATGCATCATAAATTTAAACCACCAGATAGAACAAAGTAATAATTGCTTAGTAGTGCCAAGACCTCAAGAAGGTCAAACAAGGCATTACAAGGCAAAAATTTTAAGAAAACTTACTTCAGCAAATATATTTATGGTAAAAAAGAAGGTATATGTAACCAGACCAAGTAGCAAGATTTGCTGGTCAGATGTGATGAAGATTCTTAATTAAGGCTTCTTTGGGGCAAACTATATTTGCCATCTTACATCATGATATTATTATTATTAGCATCATTATCATATTAAGCCTCAACTTTGTATCAGTACTCTTGTTAGTACAACACAAACATCCCTTTTTGTGGCAACAATTACTGATGCATCAGAAGCACTAATTTGGTTATGTATAACCTGCTTTCTTAATGTGTTTCTAGGAAGACATTTACTTACAGTTTTAGTGGCTTCAAAAGATCTTCCGTGTTGCTCTGAATATTATTTCAGAGCACTGATGTAATTAAATCTTCTTCTTCACCAAATTATTCAAGACTTGACAACTGTATTATGTAATGCAGCAAACAGGAAATTTCCTGAAAATCAAATTACCAAAATACAGAATAAACTTAGTATTTTAGAAATAAAATGTCTAAAATACATTTTATCATTATATTTTAGAAATTTACTTTAAAGGCAGTATCATAGGGTAGGAACTAAATCTACAATGCTGAACTAGACTGCCTAGCCTCTTGATCTGGATTCATCCATCCTAACTTCAAAGTCTAATTCATTAAAAGTACCCTGTGGGAAGAAAAAGGCAAGAAACTCCAAAGGGCAATTCAAATACCTATGACCTGATAATGATCCAACCCTATGCCCTAGAGAGCAGGGAACATTAGCACTGCCAGCAAAGTCTAGTCTACAGTGACAACTGGTGTGTGCACCCAGCTCTAATTGAAGGGCAGAGCTCCTGATCCCCAGCAATTGGAAAAAGCCTTTCATTGACAAGGATTCTGTAAGTTCTCCTGCTCCAGTACAGCCCAGCTTCAGGATTTTCTATGGCTTTTTCAACTATCCTTACTACAATATCCTTGGCTTTGGGTCGCAGCTTTCCTGAGCTCTCAGCCTGAGCAGAATTTGTAGGAAAACATCCAAGCAGACTGACCCACCATTCTGATGCCACTCATACTCTTCCTCCTCCTAGAGAAGAACTAGGTGCACAAGCACAACCCAAACCCTTTAATGTGGCTGGGATTAATAAGAGAGATAGGGAAATTATTAACTTCCTTCATCTGTTCTTTGTCTAACAACAGTCATAAACAGCCACACCATATAAAAAAGCACAGCATCATGTGTCAACTCTATTATCAAAACCAGGTAGCAGGTGCACTGACAGCAGAGCAGCCATGTCAGCACAGAAATCAACTTCTGCTAAACCCCAGGTGCTGATCCCAGCTGTTTGGCACTGTGAAGTTCTGCAGCGCCAGTGCTGCAAGTCCATGAAGGAGAGAGTGTAAATTAGAAAATATGTGCCTCCATAAGATGTGGCTAGCCCCTGTTTATCAGATGAGCCACATACCAAGAGCTGCTTGAAGAAAGACTCAGCCAAAGTACAGGGAAAGCTAACACTCTCTGGCCAACAGATAAGCCTTTGGAATCTTGAGGGAGGCTAAGAGGCTTATTAGGCTCTCCTGCATTCACATCAACCAATCTGCTGAACAGCAGCAGCCTCAACGAAGCTAACTGCAGATCCTGAGAACACTGAATGCTGAATGCCCAAGCACAACATAAATGTTAAGGCAGGATGCAAACACTAAGAGAGATCTTCAACATTTAAGTGACCTTAAAATAAGACTTATGTCCTTGACCCTTTAGCGACCTGAAATTTTAAAGCTTTCAAACTGCTGTCCTTGATCCAGTGCCAAAGAAACTATGAAACTGGAAGAAGTAGCTAGCAAAACCTACAATTACAACAAACTATATTAGTTTCTTTCTGAAAAATTTAAAACACAACTTGCAATACTGTATCAAAAAATATTTCTTACTAAGGCCTCTGGGAGCCTAGTTCACAGCCTACAGTTTCAATTATTCAATGAAGTGTTAAGAGCTTCCTGCACTCTACTTCATCACAACTGGAGCTAGTCTGAGAGACTTTACAGAAGCTATGGGGATTGTCTAGAAAAACTGGTTGTAACATGTTGAGTATTTGAAATGCACATGGTTTATCATCAGAACGGAATCCGTAACTCACTTTTAATATCCATCAATTCCTGAGCACCCTCGGGCACCAGGTCACCTGCACTCTTTAAAGAACAAAAAACACCCACAAAGAGGCATCTCCTTGTTGCTAGGCACTCAAATGCCGTGTTTGAGCCAGCAGGATATTCTGTGCTCTAAAGCACCAGTCAGGGTAACAGCAATGCTCTCCGGAGGATGGTGCTGATTCTGACAGGCTACTAAGAATTGCCTCATCTTGCTTTAGGTAATGCAGTGATGCCATGCATTTCCCTATGGAGGATGATCTCATCCTGGTGGGGGGGAGATGTGGGGGGAAGAAACCACGGCAGTGCTTTAAAAATTTATTACAGATTTTTATTCTGCTCTTTGATATTATTTTCTCTGAAAGCTTATATAAAATGAGGTTTCAACTGAAAGGAAATATAAAAATCAAGTTCTTGAAAAGAACAACAGTATTTTTATAATCTAGCAAAATATATTCTGTAGATTTTAGGAAGCTTATTTTATAATACTGTGTCTGCAAAAAATACAATAAAAAGAAAAAGTAACAGCAAATATAAAGGTGATGCTACTATGATCTTTACACATACTAAGTAGTAAGAAATAAAGTAGCTCAAATAGGTCCAAAGCTATGCTCTGCTACCAAAAAATGAACAATGTCTCTCTGTGCAGCAATAAGAGCAAAAATATTTTACCCCTACATAAATGCAGTTGTTCTAATGATTTTCTTTTGATAAGAGAAAACAATAAATAAAACAACTTTTTACTTCATTCCAGCCTGGATTTACTTATTCTACCTGGGCCTAATGAAAATAAATTTACATCATCGTGTGTCACCACTGCCATAAGAACCACCAGGTTTCTTTTAAAAGCAGTATTTATTTGAAATTACAATCAACAACAGAAATGAATGGCATGTGATAAAAATAATACCAAAGATTCTGAGACGGGAGAAAGCAAATAACTAAACTGTCTTTAGTTACCAACTGGATCCTGAAATATGCAAACCACAGGAGACAACACATATTTAGTATATATCTGCCCTTACAAAGCAATGAGTACAGCACTATTAAAACACATGCTCAAAATAGACATCAGCAATGTAAAACATCTCCCTAAACATAGGAAAAGGGCAGTTTTCCACATCACATGACTGCAAGAGAAAATGTCAAGCCTTCAAAGAAGGTATTTTTTGTATATGAACATAAACATGATACTAATGCAGACATGCAAATTAAAAATTCCCCACTCTACAATGTAAAACATTAAACAGTAATTATCTGACTAACAACAGAAAGAAAATATAGATGCAGACTATATGAAAAAACAAAAAACATTTGAAATATACCACTACATTTTCTGTGTGACATTACCCCCTACTAAATACTGCTACCACAGATGGAAGCAGGCTGAGACCGCTCTTCCCATTGCTTCTGGTCTGGATGCAGTTGCTGGAAAGCCCTGACACTGGGCCAGCATTCTGATCTTCCAAAACAAACAGACTTTTAGGTACTCAGCATGAAGCTGTAAAATCAGTTGAAATTACTCCGTGTGTAGCTGGGACCCCTGAGTTACTAATTCACCTGTAGCTATTAATCACATCACCACTGCTATAAGCAAGTTATCAGCCGTATCAGGTTCCTTAACATGAAGGGCACGGTGTGGTAGTTCGAAACCCACACCTGGCAAGGGATACCTGAAGGAAGAGCTGTGAGTTACAGGGTAAAAGACGACACAGAGCCAGCCCTATCCTTCAGCCCAGCAGGGAATAGACAGGACACAACACACCTGGGGCAGGGCCTTTTACACGCTATCAAAAGCCAGCCTCAGTGCCTGCCAGGACCCCAAGCATGCTTTTCGTCAGTACAGACGAGGATTAGCACGCTTTGTTCGGGAAGATCCAAACACGGCTTCTGACCCCGTGTTTCCGGTTAATGGGCTACGAGGGGTCCCCAGAGAGCAGCTCGGAATTACAGCGCCTTTCTTTTCTTTTTGCCCTCTGTTCCGACAGCTTCTCCACAGAGACAAGCTGAAAGGGAACAAACTAGCTACCTTAGGCTTTTGGAAAGCTAACACCTGAGGCCCGCGCTCTGCCCCCGGGCAGGGGAAGCGGCGGCGCTGGGCTGGCACCACGGCCACTCTCTCCCGCCCGGCCCGGGGGCAAGGCCGGGGCTCATCCGCCCCCACCACCGACAGACCGACCGCGGGCCTGCGGGGCCGGGAGCCCCGGGGGAGCGGCGCTCTCAGCCGGGCCCGCCCCAGGCGAGACGCTGCTACCCCCCTGCTCCCCTCAGCCGATTTCCTCGGGGAGAGGTACGGGCGGCCACGCGGACCTGGAGAGCCACAGCCTGGTCCACCCTCCCTACCCCCCTCCGCTTTGTTTGGCCGCGCCGCCGCACCCGCATCCCGGCACCGCCACATCCCGGCACTGCTGACACCCACCGGTTTCACCGCCTGCTCGCTGCACTCCGACCAGCGTTTTCCCGAATCTGGCTTAGCGGAGCGCTGCTCGGTCCGGAAAAGCCCCGCCACCGCTGCCCGGCCCGCCCGGCGCCCCGCTGGCCCCGCCCCGCGCAGGCCGGGCAGCCCGCGCCAATGGCGGCGGGGAGCGGGAGCGGGCCGTGAGTCCGTGCCGGCGGGAGAGGCGCGGGCGAGGCGGGCCCGGCCGTGCGGGCCCTCCAGGCGCGGAGAGAGGGGTGCGAGGCCAGGCATAGGAGGCACGGGGTGGCTGCTCTGCTCTGCTCTGCTCCGCTCTGCTCCGCTCTCCCGGCGGAGCTTGCCGGCCCAGCCCTATGGCGGAACACTGAGCCACCGCGTCCTGTGGTGAGCCGGGTACGGCTGTCCTTGCTGCTCTTGGGTGTGAATGGTGTAACCCAAACCTTGGCAGGTTTGCGCTGTTGCTTGAGTTCCTCTGCCTGCTGAAACAAATGTGCCGTTCTGGTACATTTATACTATATCGGTGCGGCCTCAAATGCTGTGTGCAGTTTTGGGCACCATGAGGATGGTGAAGGGCTTTGGGGGGAAGCCATATGAGGAGCAGCTGAGGTCACTTGGTCTGTTCATCCTGGAGAAGATGAGCAAACCAAGATGAAAAGAGGTTAAGGGGAGACCTCATTGTGGTCTTCAACATCCTTGTGAGGGGAAGAAGAGGGGCAGGCAGGCACTGATCTCTGTGGTGACCAGTGACAGGACCCAAGGGAACGGCCTGAAGCTGTGTCAGGGGAGGTTGAGGTTGAATATTAGGAAAAGGTTCTTCACCCACAAGGTGGTGGGCACTGGAACAGGCTCCCCAGGGAAGTGGTCACAGCACCACCCCACAAAGAGCTCAAGAAGCATTTGGACAACATTGTTAGGTGGTGGCTCTTGGAGGTGGTCATGTGCAGGGCTGGGAGTTGGATTAGAGATGATCCTTCCAACTCAGAATATTATGTGATTTTGAAGGAATGGTGGTTTGTAAAGGAAATGGCCATTTAGAGTAATCAGTGGGGACAATTACTAAATGAGCAGCCCCCCTCATGACCTCAGTGAGCGAGATCCCTGCGGGTGAGCTGTCCCTGTACCACAGCAGGACCTTCTCTTGGACAGGGTTTTTGCCCACCTGCATGGTGACTGTCCCTGGCTGCCCACAGACCTGCCTTGCGCAACAGTGCTCTGACGCTGAGGGCTGATCTTGGCTTCATCATCAACTTTCATGTCAGTTGGTTTCATATTTGTACATCGGCCTTCAGTAGCAGAAGTCAGATAACATGGGAAGCTGTGTATTCCAGTTTCTCATAACAGGTACGAACCTACTTTTTCAGGTGTTATCACCGGGTCTAATGTACTGAGTTTTGCCCTTGCAATCTTTATTTGAGGAACAGGTTGTCCAGAGGAGTTGTAGAGTCTCCTCCACTGGAGCTACTCAGGAACTGACTGGACACAATCCTGGACACAATCCTGTGCCACGTGCTCTACGATGATCCTGCTTGAGCAGAGAGGTTGGACCAGATGACTCATTGTGGCCCCTTCCAGCCTGAGCCATTCCATGATTCTGTAGTTGTAGAGGCTGCTTCCCCTAGTAGGAGGGCAAGATGAACATTTGTTGTTGGGAAGATGAGTAGTGTTTGTTAATATGCCACTTGTCAGCTCAACGTAAGGATAGCTGGGCTAATTCTCTCTAACATTAAGGAATTTAATGTGTTCTTCTAAGGCTGAATCAGTAGCTGGGAGAAAATCTCATGGATTTATTTGTGTCAAGGACCATGAATTTTGCCATAGAACTGTGTTGCATGATACACACAGGAAACAAGTGTAATGTTATTTTGAGTAGCAATTGATTTGCATGTCTCAGCTTCAATTGTCAGCAGGTGTGGGTAATATGTTTTGTTGTTATCATGGGAAGTAAAGGGAGAAGTAGTATTCCATAAAATAGAGAAAATGAAATAGCAAGTTCTTTAAGTCATTGCTCAGGAGACATTTTTCCAGGCTCTCCATGCAGTCATCCTGCTGAGTCACTTACACTGAAGTCCAAACATGTTGGTGACAAAATTTCTTTCAGTCAAGTCAAACAAAAATAAGTACTGCCCTTATTTCTGGTGGGACATAAGAGTGGAAGATGAAGTGAGAATTTCCCAGTGAACTCAGAAGGCTGGTCTGTAAGTGCTGATTGTATGTGCTCTGAATAGATGTGTTGTGTTACAGTTCACACAGGAATTGAAATTGCCTTGAAAAGACATGTTGGACTCTTGAGAGACTGAGTGTTTGGACTGCAAGAACCTTGATAGGTTTCAGTTTAAAGTAAGGGTCATCGCCCTTCTCCCAGGTTCAGATGTCTTCCCAGCTGTGTTCCTGCAAAAATATGGCCTGCTATAACTAGAAAGTTTAAAATTAATAAAGAATTATGGGGCTTCTCCTTTGCTTTTCTTTTTTAATGGTCACCTTGTGGGAAAATGCTGATGTAGGGTTGTCTTTTGCAGCCAGTTAATTTACAGCCAGCAGCATGAAAATGAAACTGAAAGTTTTGTTAGCACTTCTGAGAAATGCTGATTGTTATCTGTAATCTTTTCATTCCCAGAGAAGAAACTAAGAGCACAGAAAAGGAGTGAAGAAAATGCACAGGTCAGAAGATGGACAAGGGGGATAGAGGTAATATGTTTGATCCCTGTTGGAGAAAAAACATTCTGGTTTTAGACTTGATGCAGGCACTGACTATCAAGACATTGGCAGGCTTAGCACAGTGGGCAGAAATATAAGTGTCCAGGAACTTCTGCTGTGGAAAACTTGCAGGGGGAAATAAGAGGATCAAAAATCTTCGGGGCTCCACAAGAATATTTAAATACTTAAATTTGCCTTGTGGATCCAGCTTGTTAAAGGTTTGAGTACTTTTGAGTATGCGTATTTTCATTTTTATCTTTCACTGCAACCCTGGAGCTGTTAGGAGAACCAAGTGGTTGTGCTGGGCAGAACAAGAAGATTCCCCTTCATGTTTGTTACTTCTTGCCTCTCTTCCTCTGTTTCACAGTTTCCTGGCTGTGCTTTTTATTGATTTGCAGGTGTTCTGTTTACAGATAATTGTACACGTGTGTGTTTATGCTTTACTACATTACTCTGCAGCATTTGAATTGCTTTATGGGACTAGAAGCCTAAAGGTTGCAGATAGCAAGAGTCACTACATGCTTCTGTTTCTTGAAAAGAGATAAGATTGCTGTTTTAAAGTTGTGAAAAATACATGAGCTTTTAAAGCAGGTGAAAGTATGAGTGATCGATAGCAAAGGTCAGCAGTGGAGAATGGAGCCCTCATTTTTGATTTCAGTTCTTTTACTTTGAAATACAGAGCTCAGAGCTAATGTCACTGAAGTCTTAACTCCTCCTATGAACTTAAATATTGTACTATCCATACACATTAATGATCTCATTTGTCTCCCCAACCATAAAGGAAAAATATTTTTTTACTCTTAGTTTTTTTTTTACTCCTTACTGATGTTATGTGCCTAGTCAACAGTTTGTTTACTTTCTGAGGAGTGTAATACCATTCTGTAGACAACAATGAAATTCCTAAGCCTTTTTTCACTGTCTTTATTCTGTTGTGTTTATCTTTGATAGTGTTAATATGAAGCTATGGTACTTCCAAAACAGTGTAGAGACATTTAATATTAAAATGACTATCATAGCAAGGTTGGGCATTGGTTTGGAATATTGGCTGCTCCCAGGTAATTAATAAATTACATTCAACAAAACCAGAATGAAAACCAGTGAGGAGTGCAGGATATATTCGAATTAGAATTGCCTTGCAAATGGACTAATACTGATTTGACTATTTGTAATTGCTTTAGGAGAAATGAAGAGAAAATGGCAAGAAAGACTGAAGAAAGTGGAAGAACTAGCATCTTACTATGAAAGAAATCCTCTTCCTGCAGTTTATAGACCAAGACTGTCCAAACCCTCTATGCCATCCTCCATTTGGAAAATATTTTCTCGACAGGCTGAAGCTTTTAATTATGTAAAAACCTGCAAAGAGGTATGTTATGTGTTAGGGAAATGTCTCTAGTCTTTATATACTTTCAAGATTGAACATAATTAAAAAGTGCTGCTGGCAAGTGAAGTCTTTATCAATTTACAAGATCTTTTTCTTCCCAATCCTGAAACTGTGAGGTTTTTTTTTTTTTTGTCCTTGTAAATCACATTGCACTGGAGGTATCTCTTAAGTTGAAGTACTAGTTCTGTTCTAACATACAAGTTGATATGTGGTGTTAACATGGAACAGTAAAAGTGCTTTTTGGGAACATGGTAGTGATAAATTTGCTCCTTCTCAAGATGAACAAGCTGTCAGGGTGGGCAGGAGAATGGGAAGGTAGTGAGAATTGAGTAGGAAGAAAGATGAGGAAGAAAAAGAGATGAAGGAGAGGCAGAGACTAAATAAAAACAATAGAACTCTCCAGTGGCATTTGAGTAGCAAGTTCAGATGATTAGAAGTGATTAGCCAAATAAATATTGTGTGAAAGGTATCCTCTGTTTTCAGTTTAACACTTTTTAAATTGATTGCTATTTTTAAGGAAAGTAATGTGTTTTTTTCCATACCTGTTTCAGGTATTAAAGTAAACCAAGAGTTTAAAGAGAAAACAGTTTAAATTAGTGCACAACAAAGAAAAGCTTCAAAGGTTTACCCATGTAACTGAAATCAGAATGATGTTCTCAATTAAAACTAGATGCTACTGAGTGTGGAAAAGAATAAGTGATCTGTTTATAGTTCTCCACTATTTACTAACCTTTAACGATGCCAAGTAGGAACTTAGAAAGATTTAAACTGTTTTTTTTAATAAAACTAAGAACAATGTCAATGTTTTTACTTAAAAAGGATGTTCATGTGTTTGCTTTGGAAAAGAACACACAGAGTGGACAGAGGTTTTACCTTGTGACAACATATCAAGAGCTTTGGTTTTATTACACGTGAGTATTTGAGCAGGTGCCCTGTATGTTACTAAAAGTTAGTGCTATACTGGATCTGCTGCCTAGTTAGAGCTGTCAGGGGACAGGTATTCCCAGGAGCCATCTGCTGCTCTGAGTAGCACAGAGCTGTAATGGGTTATCTGAGGTTTCATCTTGGCAATGGGAAAAATCTTCACAAGGACAAAACAATATATTCTATAGTGGGTTTCAACTTTCTTTTGAGTAGCAGGTTGCCATTATTTCCTGTGAATTAAGTACTCCGTGTGTTGAACTGAAATTTATTACCAGTAGATTTGCTTTTGCTATCAGCTTTCCTCGGGGGATCATACTAACACATGACTAAAACATACTTCTCTGACTAATCATACACCAGTTTCAATGGGCGTTAATGCAGATGTCTGGAAACTGATTTATGGGTTTGCATTTGCATGATGTAGTTCCATGTACTGACAATTCAGTCATGTACTGAACTTTCCTCCCCATTTATTTCTTTTACAATAAAACATTTGGCTATGAAGTGAAAGAAATCTGAGACTATTTTTATACATAAAGCCTGATTTTTTTATGAAACTGGCCATGGGATTATTTTTTAATTTAATTAGAAAAAACTCCATATAATCTGTTTGTGCTAAAGACATATGAGTAATAACTGATGTTTTTTACTGTAGTTTTCATAGTTCCTTGAATTCTCAATATTTCTGTATGTATTGTAAGACTGCGGGGGCATGGAGAGGAGAGTACTCTACAAAATTAAATTCTAGGCCAGAGAATCTTTGCTGATACTTGATGCTGGTGTTAGTTACAAATTTTTCAAAACATTATAGGGCTACTGCATTTTTTAAATAGGAATAGTTGATTCCAGAACAAAATATGTGGGATCCTTGTTTGCAACTTATAAGCATATTTATCATGCTCATAATGTTTATCATGAGAGGTTGTGATTTGTTTTTATTTCTCCTTAGTCAAGGTTGCAAAACAAGTCTTATGCATTGTTATGAAGTAATTCCTGAAAAAGATGCTTGCAAACTTTATTTTGACTTGGAGTTTTACAAACCAGCAAATCCTGATGCAGATGGCAAGAGTATGGTCATGAAGTTAATTGAGGTAAACTGGAGCAAGGTCATGCTGTGGATGAACATGAATTCGTTGTTAATTTAATATGAAACCAAAGTATTTACTTTATATTGATTATGTTATAGTAAAATTAAAAGAATTGCAGACCCAGTGATTGTTTTTAATTAAGTAAAAATACTATATTAAATAAAGCAAAGGTTTAATCTAAGTGAGACAAAAATTTAATTGAAAGAAAAAAATAAAGAATGATGGCTGTTGGACTGTTTGTATTCATGGTAGGTTTACTGACATGGTAGGTTTACTTTTGAAGATTGTTTTATGTGCTCTGCCACTTCAAAGCTGTAAAATGGAAGGAATCTTTAAGGTACCCTTTAGTTACTCATCAATAAAAGTTCCATTCATATATTCCTCAGTTTATTCCCTTTGCCTAATGGTGCAAAGTCAAATATCAAGGCTTAGACGAATCTCTCCTGAAAGTTTCTTTAGATGACAGGTCATTATAATTTAGTTAAATGATGATCTAGAAAGTATCATGTGACTGCATTTACCAATTTGTTTGGTTTTAATAACATCTCATTGTGAGTAGATGTCTGTTTGTGACACTTCTGCCACCTACATGTCTCTAGCTAGAAGTGAAAAAAAGTAAAAGATTATTGAGGTAATTCCTTCATAAAGAACCCTTTATTGATACAGAACCTAGAGAGGTTTATCCATTGTGGATTTCTACTCTGAAATGCAGAGATCCCTTAGGTTAAGATTTTGGATTTGCTGGGTGGAGGATCTGAGCTGCTAAAACCCAAAGCTCCAGATCTTAGGTTCCGTGTCCCAGTCCTAAACGTGAGTGATCTCTAGCTTGGTTTATAAAAGGGTTTTTAGAGCTAATTTAGAGTGAAATCTGTTTTCTGCTTAGTTGTTCATTGAGTGATACCAATGAATCAGCTAAATCATCCCAGTGAATTAGCTCACCAGTCCTGTGTATCATGACAGCCTACATCTTCCACTCCTGGTGAGTCTGCATTGCAAACATTGCCACTGTGGGTGTGAACTGCTTGGTGGTGGAAAACAACCTGCAGGGTAAAGCCTCCTAACCAGACTTTGACCTGAGAAACTGGACCTCTTCTCAGCTTATCACTGTTAGTTAAGTGACTTGCATATTTAAGGAAAAAAGTCTGTATCAAACTTGGTTAAAACTTGATATGGGTTAGTTTGAATTAAATTATTTGTATGCTCAAAATGAGGGAAAAAAAAGAACTTGAGAAAAATGTAGAATCTGAACTTGTGTTAGGTTTTGTAGATACAACTACTAGAGTAAAATAACATAATAATGTTTATAATTTCAGCTTGTCAGCCAAAAATTAAAAGAATTTTATGATGTAAATTGTTCGTCAAAAGATGTCTTGAACTTGGATTCCAGTACTGATGAAAAATTTAGTCGGCATTTAATTTTTCTACCCCAAAAGACAGTATTTAAGGATAACACTCATATTGGTAAGTGTGTTCTTTTCTCTTACACCTAGAATTAAAAGGTGTCTTTAGACCGTGCCATCTCCCATATGAGTATTTATTTTAATGGCATTATATGTGGAAACAAATATGTATTCCCAGCATACACATAATTACTCTGTTTCATTAAGCCTCATTTTTCCTCATCTTCTACTTTCTTTTCCTATAATTAGCACGTGTTTACAAAACTGTAACTTTTTTTGTGCCTGTATGTTTTATTTACAAAAATACTGATTTCTGTGAAACTGGCAAGTCTATGGCTCCTTAATTTTCAGATTAATGTCAGTCTTAACAATTAAAGCTGCTGGTTTTTGCTCTAAATACAGTTAATTTCTGCTCAGCACGTTGTCAAAAAGGCAGGACAAAGATGATTTCAAGCCACCTGTGCATAAACATGCTTAAGAGAAAGGTGAAAGCAATTTTAATTGTTTACATGAGTCAGGATTTCTTAGATATGGCAACTCCAACACAGAGAATTGCCAGTTTAGTGTTGTCTTGACTCATTTGTGTGCCCCAGTATAGTCCTGTAATGAATTATGAGGATGATGATTTTGATGCTTGATATCCTGAGTCATGCTGCTGATATGTAGCATGGGAGGAACAGTATTTTATACTTATTCATGTTCCCCAGGAAAGCTTCATCCAACAGTGCAGAATCATCCTTGATAGTATTCCTTCCACTTCATAGTTTTTTCCCACATCTTGCTTTCTCCCTAGAACTAATTTGGCCATAGTTTTTATTTGTCTGTCTTTTGCTTACCATCTAGCAGAGCCTGGAGTTACAATGAATTACAATACTGGGAGTTTGAAAAGTCATTACAAAATACTTTTGTAAAAGTAACTTTTTGTTTGGTCAAGCTCTTATATCAGTAAATACACCATGAAGCTGCAAGTAAACATTTCAATCATTCTGAAAGTGAAATTAGGGAAATCAATAGTGAGGGGGACAGTCACAGCCTTTTTAGAATCCTAAATCTGAGCTTGTTAGTATTTAGGGGTTTGGGTTTTTTTTAAAGAAGTTTAATACAAATTCTTGTGAGGCACTGGTTTCTCAGTCACTGGCCAGAACTATTTTATACAGTGGGCTGGTCAAAAGATTTCTTTCTAAAAATCCAGAAGGGCTAAAAAGACCCTGAACTTCAACCACTTCTGTCTTGGCTGTTTTGAAAAATGTTTGCGCAGAAGCTCTCTTAATTTCTTTCTTGACTCATAAATGATGTCTCCTGCTTCTGGCCTTTTTTGGTTGTTTTTAAGGTAACTTTGTGAGAACCATTTTGCAGCCTGCCATAAGATTAATGCAGAGTAGGGCTGCTGTGATTCCAACAGAAGAAGCAGGGAATGCTTTCCAGTGTTCTGCAGGAGCTGGATTAGATGGTTCTCTTACAAACCTCACAGCTGTTGAAGATGATTCTAAAGACATGCCAGCCATTGCTCATAAAACAAAGGATATGGGAATGCCACACCAGGGAGAAAATTTGGATTTTTCCTTCCTAATAGTCAACAATAAAGAAGGCAACAAGCAGCTTTTTGTGGATCTAGGTAAGTATAAGACCTCTTTGGCATGCAACAAAGTTTAAGAATGAAATGTTCCTTAATCTTCGATTAGTGTTGTCCCTGTGGTCAGACTTTAAATACATGCTGGAACTGTCATCCTAAGTGCTGTGCTTCAAAGGAGCCTTAGATTCATGGTCTGTGGAACTTCTTACATTACTACATTTAATTATTTTGTTATAAAGTTTAGAGTAGTTCTTTCCACACAAGACAAATTTTTTTTTCCCCTTAAGGGCTTGGTGCTCCCATTTGGATTGAAAGAGTATAGCATATATTGCATTTTTGTTATTTCAGTTGAATTACAAGCTGCTTAATAAAGGAACAAGTCTTACAGGCATGGCTTTCTGTATTCTTCTACGTGTATGAATTGAGCCTTCTTTCCCTGTTTGGAATGGCAGCTGTGAGCTTTCAGTCATGAAATAATAGGAATTTTGGATTGGGCACTTCATGGCCCAACTGGGCACAGGCTGTTCATGGTATTAAAATATTACAAATCTCCAGGAACACAACCCCATAGTCAAACTAGACTTTGAAAGTTCCACCCTTCTTTAACTCCATATCTGGTGGTGGTTTTTTTTTTTTGTTTTTTTTTTTTTTAATTTTTTTTTTTTCTTTTTGCCTTATCTCAGGGAAATGAAAATAGCTTAGCATGCTATTACACAGCAGTGTGTTACACATTTCAGGACTTTACCTTGGATTTTTTCTTCAGACTCTTCTGAAGAACCTCCATTCCTTCAAATTCTTCTCATGGAATTCAGGATCACTTTTACTGTGGGCCTCCTCAGTATGTCTGATCTATTGAAATGGAATCCCAAAATTGGCTACAGTAGGCTTCTCTGTTACTGAGTCAGAAAGGTTACTTTCACCTACTATTCAAAATTCCTTCAAGTGTATTTGTAAATGGAATTTAAATCTAAACAATTTGTTTCCTGTCTCACTTTTTAAGAATTTTATGTTAGTTTCCCATAATTAACCATTCTCAATATTTATGTTACACTCATTACCTCAAAATTGGAAAGCTAAAGTCAGAATTGCTGAACTACTGAATTATATCATGAGGCTGCAGTGACAGAAATCTCTGTGATGTTCTTCTTGTATGAGCTCTGTAAGTGCTTTCTCTTAATGAAAGTCAAATGCAACCTGCAAATAAAACTCATTTTCTCAGTCAATTGTTAGATAGATTATGCAATGTTAAGATACCTGGTTGTTGTTTTGTTGTTTGAGATTGGAATTAAGCTTTCCTGATAACATGCCTCAGAAAAGCTGAGCAGCAATCCACAGAAAACAGAAAGTTTGATTAAGTTATTTCTGGTTAAAATAATTGTGCAGCTTTTTGGGCTCAGTTGTATTTCACAAAGTTATTGTGAAAGAACCAATTTCTTGTCCTGAAGGAAAACTTTTAACAATTCTAATGTCAGAATGATTAAAATGCCAATGTAGAGGTGTTGAGCATTTGTCTTAATTAAACATAAACATGTACATGTGTGCATGTTCTTGCTGTTTTGCATTTCTTCTATGGGACGTGAGCCAGTCAGTAACAGTTTTTGTCCATTCATTAGAGTCTTAGCTGGACCTAAGGAAAATTATTTAATTTACAAGTGCTCAGTGTCTTAATTCCTAGCCAGCACTGCCATTTTAAGAAATGTCTGTTTTCCTGTAGGAGTTTATACAAAGAATAGAAATTTCCGGATGTATAAGTCATCAAAAGCAGGAAAAAATGTGATTCTGAAGATAGCAGAGGATAATAAGTTTATCCCCAACTGTGAAAAGGATGTTTCCTTGGAAGAAGCATATTTTCTTTCCTCTTTAATCTGCAACACTGGGTAATTACTTAATTCCAGTCAAATGTATGGTATTTTTAAATATCTATTTTAATGATAATCTCCTGTAGCAGTTACAAATAACTATTGTGAATAAGCAATTATTCAATTAACATTGTTACAGTGTAATTTAGGAGTTCCTAGTAGAATTTCTTGGTTTTGAAGAAAAAAATTTCTTGGGAGTCTTGCTCTTTTGTTAAACTTGCCTTCAAATCTGTTACAACCTCTGAATTGTGCCTGAATTGTGAATCACAGGCTGGTCAAAGTTGGCAAGGGACCTCTGGAGGTCTCCTGGGCCCACGGCTGTGTCATGTTGTGCCACCGTGTGGGATGTTGCAGGGAGTTATATTGTACTATGTTATGCTGTAGGAATCATACTCTTCTCTTTGTATTCTCCCCTTTCCTTAGAGCGAGGGATGACATAAAAGTTCTGTCATCTGGCTTTTCAGAGGAGGAGAGAAAAATGTCTGCTTTTTTAAACAGTAAATCTACCAGAAGCAGCAGAGGTACCTCAAGCCCTTCCTACCACATAGACAAAAATACTCTTAATGTGGATGTTGTGTGACTTGTACGCCTGGTAATTTCTGGGAGGGCCCTTCTTCAGCTGCCTTTCTGCAGGAGGCAGAGTACATCTGCACTGAAGGATGCTCTGCAGCACCTGAATGCACTGACCCTCCCTCCTGTACCACAGCTGTCTTGCTTTGCCCCAGCTCCCTCTGCACCTTGGGGGTGGGGGTGGCACTTTAAAGACCTACAAGAAAGTAACAGTGGCTTCCTCCCTGGTTTTATTTAAGAGGGTGATTCATGTACATTTTCTGCCTATGGTCTATATAAAGTGTGTTACAATGGGATATTACAGTGGCAAACCCTCTAACAGTGTGTGTTTGTGCCCTTTGGTTTAACAGATCCCATGGAAGGTTACCAGGGTTCGCCATATCCAGAAATTGATAATTTTGTTCGTTCCGTGGTTAATAAAGATGGGCTACAAGGAGGTAAAGAAACCATCTTACTATGTACAAATGAGTCTTCTGCAGCACTATTTCTAAAGAATTTAAAGTTTTTGGTTTTTTTCCTCAGGGATAAGACAATGGAGTTACTTCTCTCTCAAAGAACTACTTATTTATGATATTTCTGGTTACCGTTGGTGTGAAAATATCAGAAGAGCTCACAAAAGTAACAATATAATGTATGTTCTTTAACTATTCAATTTTAAACAGCTTTATTTATTTTCCTGTTCAACTGTTATTCTCTAGAAATGCTGAAAACTCTTATGGATAGAATCAGCAACTGTTACAATTTTTGCTGCCTTGCTCTGTGGGGATACAATGTTTTAATTACAAAAATAAAACCCTACAAAACCAAAGAAACTATTTATCCCTTCCCCAAGTTTACTTTGTGATAACTGGACTTTTATTTCTAATAATTCTATGAAGTAATCTTCATGGTATTTTAAATACGGGCCCAAAGATGCTAACATAGAGTATGTTAAAGTTATTAAACAGTACTATGTTTTGATACTTCCCAGCTAGGAAACTGAAATTTAAAAAGCACTGTAAATTAATTTAAAAGCAGTCTGCTTGCTTTCTTATTTTTCATTCTTATACTATTAAAATGACTCTGTCATTTTGCAGGAATTACCATTCTAAAATGTGGCAGGAATTACCAGGAATGACTCTGTCATTTTAATAATTGAGAATTGCCATTTTAGAATGGTAATTCCTGCCACATGAATCAAGATGAGTTTTGCTAGTGACTCTACAAGGACTCAGACTTCCTACAGTTTAGCAAAATAAATGACAGAAAAGCAGTTTTTTAGGTTATATTAGAATTATGGTATATAATTATTATAAATATTTTAACTTAAAAATAATTTTATGTAACATTTAAAATCACTGAAACATAAGGAATGTGTTTCTGAGAAACAAGGATGTTCCAAAAACCCCACAGCTGGATGAACTTTCTGTTTCTCAAGTGAGTTGCTTGAAGTTTGGTGTTTCTAAAGCACAGCTGAAAAAGCTGGGTGGCCTAATCAGTTGACAGAAAATAGTGATTTTATGAGGCTTTTATAATGAAATTATCTGTAACAGCAGCAGCACAAAATATTATCTAATCGTTAAGTCCCATATGCTAATCTTAATTTGATGACTTTCTCTTCCAAGCTTAATGTAATGAAATTGACTAAAATTTAACTTTCAGATGTTAATCTTAAAAATTTATTTCTTTAAACTTAAAAAACCTGAAGTTACTAAAATTGTACAAAACAAGTATGTAGTAAGTATGCCAAGAGTATGAAAGCAATGTCCATAGCTGAGGACAAACAAAACTTGTTCATTTACTGTTAGAGTTTCCTACCATATGAATTCACTTCATTTATGTACTGTTACTAAAAACCAAAATAATTTCATTCTTAGGATTCTGGTAGATCTAAAGAATGAAGTCTGGTATCAAAAGTGCCACGATCCTGTCTGCAGAGAACAAAACTTCAAATCACAAAGTATGTAGCCTGTGATCTCAATTATACTTAATACATTTTGGAATGGTAACTTTAATTAATGTCTTGTATTTGATTTAGGTTTCCCATTGCCGCCTGGGATATGCCTCCCATCTCTTTTCAAAGAGGTATGTTTTTGTCCTGTTGACATGCTCAAGTTCTTCTGAGGCTCTGGAAGTCCTTGGATATTCCCACTAACATCCCAGTCTGCTGGGAGAGCCCCACACACTGTTCCAATGGTATAGAAGAGGTTCCCAGAGCAGCTGTGCTGGTGTGGTAGCTCCATATATTCATTTTTAGGTTCCCCAGCAATTCTAAGTTTCTGGAATTGTCTAACTTCACCTGGAACTAAAGACTTTCTGTTCTGATGTGAACAGCAGTTCCCCATATCTAAGCTTCAAGGTCACTCCAGGTGCAGAACAGAGAAACTGCCCAAGTTTAGCTCTGCTGTGCATGTCTGACTTCATGCAAGGTAAAACAGAACTGGTTCTGGAACACTTGAGTCAGTCAGAGTCAAATGTAAGCCAGCAACCCTCATTTCTGAAATTCATTTATCTCCACTGTAGTGTACTAAAGCAGCACATTTCCCCAGACGGGCAGAATATTTAAACTGACCTGATCCTGCACCTAGACTCCAGGTGAACTCACCGAACAGACAAGTTTTTCCAGTGCTTAGGCAATAAGAATTGGTATTTTTTTCAGCTTTTAAATTTAACTATACAGCTCTAAATATCATACAGCAGAATGCACATTAAGCTCTACTGAATAGAGTAGAATAGCTTTTCATTTTCAGAAAATGTCATTTAACTGTATTTTCAGGTCCTGACAGTATCTTTGAACAGACACTTAGGTTAGCCTTAACCTTGTATTATTCTATGAAACTGTATTCAACAGGCTACTTGTAGGCTGCTAGAAAAACAGTGAAATTCTACTTCTCTTAAAATAGGCTTCCACAGGTTAATGTGGCTATATATGAAAATGTTGGAAAATCTAGGGTTGGCCAGCTTTCTGCAGTGTCCATTCTGTGTGACAGCACAAACTCCAAACTTGCAGAGCAGCTGAAAGTATCAAGAGTATCTGCATATGAAATAAGTAGTGTTTTTGTTTCTCAAAGGAAGAAGAGTCCATGCTAATGGACGACGGGGGGCACACAGAAGGAAAAGTACATCCACATTTTAATGTGTCAGACTTGTCAAAATGCTCAGTATCTCCAGAGAACAGCTGGTCTCAAGACTTCCTGTTGTCAGACAGTGAGTGGGAAAACACAAGTGATGATGCCTGTTTCCTAGAAGCTGCTGAAGATGTGGAACTAGCTGAAGCTGCAGATGACAGTCTGAATTATGCCATGGAGGAAATCCCAGATGAAATTCTTTTGGAAGCTTTAAGGAAAGAAGACCTCTACACTAAAGAAGGGAGTTAAGCACAGGCCTGGCCAGCAGTGAATGACGCTTGTGTGGCGCATGCTGTGTGAAAGGTCCTGCGGGGTGGTTCACAAGCACCACTCCAGAGCTGCAGGACAAAGAATGGAGTGCGTGGGTGAACTTCAGCAGGCATGAGGAGATCATGGAAGGTTATGGGGGGCTGAAGAGGACTAAAATATTCATTATGAATGCTGCTCCAAGCTTAGCACTTTTAACGGTCTTTGCTGTACAGTTTGTTTTGTTAGTTGTATGTCCAAGTTTTATTGAGAAGCCAACAGAACAGACTTATTTCCATAAACAAGATTAGATAATTTATTTCAAATACAAATTTAATAAAAATATTTGTTTATTCATCTTTGTTGAACCAGAGTCTGTGTTCTCTTTATGAATATATTCCTCTCAAGATTACTTTAATAGGACAAGATTAACACCCAACATTGTTCAGAGTACAGAAAAGTTTTATTAACTGTGACCTCTATTTCCTTTCATTGATATTCTGAGACTATTTGACAATAAAAAGATACAATCTCTAAGCTGCTGACTTCTTTTAAACACTGAAACAAAATAGAATAACAATGATTAAACAAGCTTTAAGCACTGACACTTCTAATAACTGTTCCCACTGAATGTCTGAAAGTCTTAAAAGGACACTTAATTTTTCTTTGATTTCTGCTCTTTTTGTACAGCCAGAGCCTCTTCAAGTTTCATATTGATACTCTCAAAGTGCCTTTCTGCTCCTAGAATCCTCCGAGACTCCACCAGAAGAGCAGGGAGGCTGGACGTTCCATACTGTTGATAAAGAAATAAAATTACAAGGCAACATTTTTAACTCTTGAAAAGATAACTTACATATCAATATTTATTTTTCCTCTCAAGTGGCACAACATGACCTTTAAAAGTGAGCAACAGGCACAATTAGAGTGTCTACTGAAATGTGAGGATTTCCCTTGCGCAAGGCAGGTGTGTAAGCCTTGTCCACAGAAAGTACCATGTCAGGTCCTGGGTACAAAGGGAATGGGTTCTAAAGCTACATGTGAAGTTACTCTGGTCATGACATACCAGCACTGTTCTCAGCATTAAATATCTTACATGGAAGTGCCAGAGCTTTCCCTACTTCTGAACAACAACAACACAAAAACTTAATTACTTCCGTCCCACTGTTAATCTTCAATGTCTATTAAAAAAAGTTACAACTAAGGACAGCTGTTTTATTTCTATGTCCTTTGAATGCCTGGATACGGAGAGCAAGGCAGCAGAATCTTCTCTGAAATACTCCAGCTTCTAATATGAGACCAAAAAAACAAGTGATATAATACAGTAAAGTTGAGCAGTGATTCTCAAGCTGCTTCCACAAAGACAATTAACATAATACTGCTACTTAAAAAATGTTAATAAATTTCATAAATTAAAATAAAAACACTTAGAAAACTGAAACACGTGCAGAATATGTACTTACTACCAGTTTTTCTTTTGGGTTTTCTTCTCTGTAATCCAAACAGTCTTGCTGTAGCTCCTCTAAATCAGTAATTAATTCAATTGTTTGCCTCAAGGAAGATTTCCTTTCCTGTAACTCAGCATATTCTCTTTGTAGTTGTGTCAGTTGCGGTTCAGCTCTGAAAGAAGATCAAGACTTTGATGCTTACATCTGCATATTTATTGCATGAATAACCATGACCCTATTTCCTCTAAAGGAATTCTTAAAAGGTTGGTCAGAAATACAAAACACAGGTTACTATGGTATAGTGCTTAGGCAAAACAAGCATAGTACTAAACAGGGGCATGAGTCCAAATACGCCAAAAAGACTCAAAACTCTTTTGAGTCTGCCACTCTTTCTTAAGCATTTACATTTTTGAAGTGTAGTTTCTTAAATACAAGGTGTTCTGCTTCTGCACACCCCTGCCTGCAAAGCTCAGTTCAGTGCTTATGCTGAAGCATATTCAGGACCTACAAACTACCTACACCTCTGCTAAATAAACTGGAGTGCCCAATCCATTAAAGAAGCACTCCAAACACCGAGCACCAACAGTGATTTTCATACAACAGGGTTGCATGAAAAAAGCTTTCTTAAAATGATCAAAGGATTAAAACACAACATGTAAAAATGTGAAGACAGTTTTCAGGGGCTATAAATAATTCTCTGAGAAAAGTTTGTCCATAGCACTACTAAGAAAAACACCTCTCATGGCCATAGGGAAAAGGTTTTTACCCTGTTTTTGTGGATCCAAGCCCACGGCTCCCTACAGAGATACCTTACAGGGTGTATGTTAAATGCAGCTTCAGTACAAAGCTTTTCACTAGCAACCTGAGGGATTTGGAGAAGTATAATTGTTCTTCCAACCACATAATTCCGGTGCTGTGTATCTAAATGACACTTAAGATTAATGCCAAGTCAGAGAAGGGGAATTGTGTGGCCACCTGAGAAGGAAATAAATAAACCATGTACTAAGAGCAACCCCTGCCCACCTGTAGAGCTGAAATACACTCTCCCATCTCAGAAACAAAGTTCTCTGTATTACCTTTGTAATTTATGATCCAGCACCTTTGCAATTCAAATCCTAACACTGGTGTTCGTCCTATCAACATATGGTGTGAAACACCCTCCCAGTAACTAGACAGCTAAGAAAATTTGCAAGAATGACTGCCTAGGCAACTGAAATATGTAAAGGAGAGGTTACCATGAGCTTGTGTAAAAACAAAAAGCAAAGTGGTAACTTCATCAAAATAAAATGAGAGAACAAAAAAATTTACTTTCCCTTCTGAGTTACAAAATACCAGACTCTTTAAGTTCTTCAGGCTATTGTTGTCCATCGTTAGAAACACACCCAATTAGCTCTTCTCTGACTTGCACCAGTTGCTGCCTTTTCTTTTTGATGTTGGTTATTGCCTGAAACAAACAGTGAGCAAAGTCTGTGAAACAGTTTCTAAAACTTCAAAGGCAAACGACTCGAATTTTGCTGCCTTTTTTTTCTCTGAAGTTTTAGGCTGATTGTCATTGTGGGATATTCTAAGATACCAGATCTGAAAAACTGTGATCTGTTACATTTCTATTTGAAACAATTTAAAGCTGTTCAAAGTGTCAAACTCTAATCTCCATCCAAAATTTTTCTTAAGAAACATTGGATTTACAAGCCTACAAAAGGAGTTTGTGATTTTTTGATTGCAAACATTATGAACTCTAGGAGGTTTTAGGTTTAAAGATGAAAATTAATGTGAAGGTATGTTCAGGATGATTGCCATAACCAAGTAAGCTTTCTTTACTATAGCTCATACTAAATTTAAATTTAGCAACTAAAAATTTAATTTTAAACAAATGCCTAAGAAGCAAACTAAGGATAAATCTGAGTGGCTGTGAATGCTAGGTGTGTATTAAGATTTTCATTTTACATGCAGGGCAGAGTACCATATCACCCCAGGTCAACAAGACTTTAGCATATTAATTGCTACTTCCCAGGATAAGCTTTATGTTGACTATTTGTTAAAGCTATTTTGCCACTGAAAATTTTGCAGAGGATGTTAATTTGGGCAGACATCCAGACAGTGCCTAAGCTGCTCTTAAATTTCTCTTCTGTAGGGCATTCACCTCTCCCTGATGAAACCACTGCAATGTTTTTCTGCCCTTACACTAATGCCTCCTTCTGTCAACATTCCTATTGCATTTTCAGCAAATTCCTACTTGCTATAAATGAAGAGAGGACCTGTCTTCCTCTGAACAAAAATTCTGCATCTGTTTAGGGAATGCTGCTGCCTGAGTCTTCCCTTCTTTAAATTAAGTAATCCCATTCTATCCTCACAGGTTGCTATCTTTGCTGCTCTCCTAGATTTTTTTTTTTATTTATGTCTTGCGGAGGTTAGTTCTCATTATTTAACTGGCTCTCCAGAGGCCTCACTCATTAACAAAAAACCAAACCAAAAAGCCAAAAGAGTAACTGATATGCACAGATCTTACCCATCCTACTGTGCACTCATTCTTTTTACACCATATAGCAGTAAACATCTGGAGTTTGCAATCCACCACATTCACTCAGATCTTTTCCAAAAAATCCTCCTTTGGTTTCCTAACCTCTGTTTGTGCAGTTGATTCTGAGTACAGTACACCTTTCTGTAAATCATTTTGTCTCTTCCAGTCAAGTTCTCAATATTTCAATGCCCACAACTGCATGCTCTACAATCTAGTGATATGTGTGTATTTACCTTAGCATTTTTTTTCTTCATATTCTTTAATTCCTGGACTCCTGCTATCTACAGAGAAGAAGAATTACAGGTTGACAGGTCATCACTACCCTCCTAAAAATATGGTTGCAAGAATTACTTTGGAATAACATAAAAACTTGGGTTTTTATTAAAAAAAAACCCTGGTTCAAAGGGACATCACCACTTGTGTATTGATTCTTTCCTCTCTCCTCATGCCAGAGGAAAACTGTTGCATAAAAGGAATTAGTGCAAATAATACTCCTAGTACCAATTCCTATAATAATACTGACTTTAATTTTTCTACATCTTTATATAGATGTATAAATCTGGTAATTCCAATACTTGTTGCTGCTAATGAACCACTCAGAACTATAGCTTTAGTAGTTAGCCACTGTACTTGGCACAACTCCTGCAAAGTTCTGAGTTCATTTTACTCATCGTAATCACCTTAATCTTTCCAGCCAATAAATCACACGATGGCTCAGGTTGGAAGGGACCACAGTGGGTCTTCTGGTCCAACCTCCCTGCTCAAGCAGGGTCATCCTAGAGCACATGGCACAGCATTGTGTCCAGATGGTTCTTGAATATCTTACACTTACAGTTATGTTCAAAATGTTAATTAAAAAAGGATGATTTTCCCTGAAATATGTTAGAGGCCTTGCTAAGAAGTCACTGAGACAGCACAAAAATTAAACCCACCTTTTAAAACTCTAGTCAATGAGCTTTGAAAACAGTGTTTGACATAGCTGTATGCCCATCTAAATTATGCAGCTCACCAGTTTTACTACATAATGATTTAAATATGACCAACATTTCAGGATTATTGGATGCTTCCCTATTCTCAAAAGGTGACAATTTGGCAAAGTACTTGCATGACCCCAGTGTCGTGTCTAGAGGCAATTCTTGTGAAAACCTGCACAGAGGCAGCCAATTCTAACCTGCACACAACAAACTGTGTTTTCTTATTACTGACACTGACAAGAGATTGGAAACTTCTACAGCTAGTAAAATGAATGTGTAAAGGGCAATATAAAACCATAGGTATTTTGACCACAAAACTGATTTTATCTCTGGTGTACTTACAAGATCAGTGATTTGATCCTTGAAAGCAGAAGAAAAGTCACTGATAGCCTTTCTGCAAATCTTTGATTCTATGCTTTGTCTGCAGAAGTCAGAGGGACAAAACATATTTGGTTTAGTAAAGGGGAAATCTCATCCAAAACCCTTAATCTGAGTAACAAAACTCAAAGTTAAGCAGCTAGACAACTGCAAATCTTTCGTATACTAGCAATAGCTTCATTTGTAACTTGAAAAAAAGCAGCTGAGATGTGTTGTTCCTGTTTGGAAAAATATCAAATCCCTGGACACCATGTCAAGATTACATGTGAAGAAACATTTGTATCATAGATACTTAATAATCCTTAACATCAGAATGTAACCATGCAATACTGATTCCCTAAAGGAGAGCCCATTACCAAAACCACAGATATTTCCTTTTAAAACTTTGAATATCCAGCCATGGAAAAGCAGAATATTTACCTGTAATTCGTTGCTATCTTCTCAACTTCAGCCAGAACAACATCCAGTTCTGTAATGTCTCTAGGAGATCTCTTCAGCTCTTTGGGACACCAAACCTGCACAGAATGTGGGCTATCCACTGGAACAACAGAATGAACATAAGCATTGCACAATTCTGGTACACATTGTAAAACAATAGAAAAACTCTTATGACCACCATCAAAATAACCATCTAAAGTTATGAATACTTTAACATGAAATTTGAGAAGAGGAATATTCTAATTATTTCATCTGTCTTTGCCTGTGCAACTATGATAGATTTAACTGGGAACACCTTAGAACTGGGATGATCAATGACATGTAACTTAATTCTTATTCTTTACTGATTCAAGCAAGCCCAGGAACGCATCAGTAAACTAAGTAATAAACTACATAGTGTACTGTAGATGTGATTTTTTGTGTTAAAAAACTATTAGCATGAATTTGCAACTTGCATTACTCAAAGAATCACAAGCTTTTATATTTGTATACATTCTTTTAGTAATATCATATATGCTTCAAAAACCCACTACACACAAATAAATTTCGTTAAACTTTGAAATAGCATTATAAAACCAATTCCACAAAAAGTTAAACCATGTTTCTTCACACACTCCCCAGTGTAAATCCAGTACTAAAATGTGATGGGGTTCTGTTCAAAGGAAGCAAGATGACCCAAGGGACAGTTTCTTCCTACTGAAAATGCCACTGTCTTGGAGCTCCCTGTCTCAAGGGTCTTTACACCGACAGCTGCTCCTGCGTGGCAGTCAGGGGCACTCCAAGTTCTGCTTGAACTTGAGCACAGCTGCTGCTCCAGCTTCCAGACCAAGGAATGTGCTGACATCTCCTACAGCTTCATAGCCATAGCTCCAGGCTTCCCTCCCAAGGAAACCAGGCTGACTTAGAGGTATAATGCACACCTATGCTTTACCCCTTCAGCAGAGGAACAGGCAAGTCCAGGGATGCAAACCATGGGGATCACACGGGGGTCTATACCGAAACTGAAACTTCCCATTTCTAGAAGCACTGTGCTGCTACATTCCAGAAATGACAACCATTGAAAAACTTCGATCTTGAATGAAGAAAAGATATATGGGAGTTCTAAAAAGTATACTTTACCAGAAGGATCTGATGTGTTCTCCTCTGGAGACTGCTCCTTTTTTGCCTGGCATTGAGTAGTTTTCAGAGTTTTCTGTGACAAGAAAAGCAGATTAACTTCCAGAAGAAACCCTAGGTTTACTCATCTGAACTCCTAGAGATGACAATCAGGCAGCATGCAGAAAGCATTTCCTGACTGAAGCATCAGTAAACATTTCCTTTGGCCTGTTCCACCAGTCCCAGCCCAGTGGTCACCCTGCTGCAGGACAGAGGCTGCCTGACTGCACTGGCCACCGATCCATCAGCCACTGGCCAGGCAGCAGGGCTGGAGACATCCTAAGGAGCCTAAGGACCCTTGGTTCAGCACACTCATTGCCCAGGATTAACATTTCTCTGATCAACAGTGCCTGCTCACCTTCCTTTTCACCCACATTCTGTCCCAATCCTTTCTCTGTTTTGACTCCTTTGTGACCCCAAACAGCACTTGTACAAGAGTGCTGCTTGCATCCAGCCTACTGATGAAATACTAACACTCTGTACTGAGTGTACAATTCCAATAAATTTCAATACATAAAAAACTCTTGGTCCAACTACTGCACAACTTCTTTCATTATAGGATACTTTCTTGAGCCTGCAGACAGTTGATTCCTGCTGTATGTTTGGCAGTTAAGTCGGCCACAAGCATCTTACACTAATTGTGGAGTAAGTGCTCAAAAACACTCATTCAAAACTGAATGGCTTTTAATTCTAACACATATTCAAAATTCATTTAATCAATATTCTTTTTTCCATAAACCTGTTTTGCTTCAATATCAAACAAGTACAAAGGATTCATGTTCCATCTAGTATGCCATTCCTCAAGAACATATATTCCAGATACAAAGAAGATAATTGAAAAAAGGAAAGAATATACTCCCAAACCAACAAGAGAATAGGCTATAGGATCCAGGAACACCTGGCTATTATATTCCTGGTTGACGTGATGACTTGTAGCTTTAAGCATTTCACTTGGCCACCTCATTGGAATCCTCTGAGGACTGATTATTTGGGATACAATTAAGTACTAAGAAACAAATGGAAGGTCTTTTTCTCCTCCCACCCTCTAATGCAGGCATGGCATGAAGTAAACTAAAATTAAATTGACTGATAATAATCATGAAACTTTTTTGGTACCTCAGTCTCCTTAAGGGGTTTCTCTCCAGCATCAACTGTGTTGAATTCCTGAACTTCATCACTGGAGGGCTTTGAGTGACGTGGCTTTTTACTGGGAAAAGAAAAACATACACTACTACCCTCTGAGGAATGATGATCCATATACACAAAACCTTGTGTTTTGGGGAACATTTTGTACAGCTGTATCTCATATGAGTACTATTAAAATTCTTACTTGAATTAAACAGCAAGACAATTTCAGATTTAAACCAAATTGGATTAAACATATGAGAAATATACTAAAATGTTAATTAAAATATTTGTAAAATAATTTTCTTTGTTACATATCATTTAAATAGAACACTTTCCCCTTTAAATCTAAAAATCTAAAGATTAAATTAAATGCTGACAATTGTATTTTTTTCCAACAGACCGTCTGTCTGTATTTTGCTTTTGAGGTGCTGAAACACGACCAGGTGCCTCATTTTGTGAATGTTCCTCTCCATAAGCATCCACAGCAGTACTGTGCAAAGGGTGATCTATAAAGAACAAAAAATAATCTGAATGAGCACTGCTCCCATCTGTTAAGGCAAAGAGCACTGCCAGAAATTAGGCATTTACTTAAGAATATTTGTGGTTTGCTAACTAATAAAAAGGAAGTTCTTGTTACAAGTATTATTTGAGGAATATGGAAAAACATACAGTGAAAGGTTTCATAGTTTCTGTACCCATCCACCTGCTTTTTCTTTAGGAACCCAAACCAAAGGTAGCTCAGCATGTACACATGGCACAGAGCAAGCAAAGTACCTGGTACAGATTATTACAAGTCCCTCTTTGTTATGGCATACGTAAATCTTCTACACATTCAAACAACTACTTTCTTTCTTTCTTTTTAATATAGATTTTAAGCTGCTTTAGTGGGTGTTAGAAGGCAATCATGGTTGCTACAGAATATTTGTAAATGTAGAATTCTTGAAGGTAGCTACCAAAATAGATTAGAACTCTGAAAAATTTAGGTTTTAGCATGCCTTCCACAGTATAAATTTCTTTTTCAAGCACACTGCCACAAAACTTTTGTGTTAGTTTACATTAGTGTCAGTGGGCATTCTTTTTGCAGTCTAAATACATACCACAGAAACAAGGAAAAGAGCATTTCATTTTGCAGCCTTGCCTCACAAACAACCCTTTTGCTAAATTGTTTTTTATAGCTCATTGTCAATGCTGTTCCTAAGTCATTTATATTTTGTAGTTTGCTCAGAGTAATAACTACTACAGTTGAGAAATAGCTCTTAACATTTTCTCTACAGCTTCTAATTATACACTGGTTTTCAAAAACCATAACCAGATATAACAGAGGTCTCCAGACAGAGGAGCATCTATGACATCTAAATTGAGTCTCTTCCTGTATATTGAGGCCTCATTACAGAATTCCAATATAAAGCATGGAAGTGGTTTTAATCCTTCACCAAAAATTGTATGGCTTTATGTTATTTTTTTAAGTAACACCTGAAAGTGGCAGAAAAATACCCCTGCAAATGACCAAGTCTGCTAACATGAATACTCTTGCAATGGTAAAAATGTCACTTCATAATTTGTGTAATTTAATAAAGAATAAGTTAAGATATTGAACTTTGGTTTTTAACTGTAAGTTCTTACACAACTGCAATATTATGATGTGTGAAATGCTACCATCCGGACTATAAAGGCAGAATAGCCAGTATTTTTCCACAGACTTTTGTTTGCACATACTACAGCATTATTCCTGTTACTTCCCAATTACAGAAAATAACACAAAATCCCATCTGTCTCTCCTCTCCATTACTTTCTCTTGCAAAGAACCAAAACCTTTTCCTAGGCAAGCACCTGAAGTATTCTGTCCATGTGGTTGGTTGTGAAAATCCTACATTAAATGACATTCAAGGTAATACTAACCAAAGGACTCATCAAGCTCCTCAAGTTGATTTGTTTCTGCCACCTTCAATATCCTTGAGACATCCGGTTCCTCGAGAGGAAGTGATTTCCAGCGAAGATTGGAGTCAGCTTTGTGCTTCTGGATGGGTATGAAATTAACAGCCACTTTACCCAGCTCTTTGAGTGTACAACAGATTAAACGTTGACACTAAATTTCAAGAACATTTGGCTAGAGATACAACCACAACCATACTGACTCTTAAGCTATGACATAAGGATTTAAAGCATATTTTCATCTCAGGCTATGGGGTTTTTCCTCCAAAAGAAGTGATGGCATAAAATGTTTATTTCTGCTATTTGATACTATATTCTACTGCAAGCTTTTTCTTATTTCATAAAAGTGTACAAGCTTAGAAATCTTATAGCACTCTAATACCTGGTTTCTATGATCTGTAGTCTTTTTCTTTTCAGGCATTAAAATATTTCTTCTTTCATCTGTATATCACATAAATTTCCACCCTTGTCCAATTTAATTACTTTCATCTTAAGAAACTGAAAAGCTATAGAGTAACTCCTTATGAAAGAAGAGGTGGAATTTATAAATAAAGGATTACAGAGACACTTCTGTAAAGCAGAAGGGTAAGGGAGAATGACTCCAGTTTATGAAACAGTTGTGAAAACAGTTGTGTGCCATTCACAAAATGTGCAAGTGACTTTCCTCATTAATTTCTGTGTGTACTTGTAGGGTGAATTATAACGAGAAAAGACTGACCTCTGGAGCTTTTTAACTTTACCAATGCTTAAGAGCACTCCAGCATTTCTATTATAGCACCAAATATACATATCAACTACTTTCTCTATAAATCTTCTTTTATGAGATTGTTTTTAAACTTTTGCCTGTTTGAAAATCAATGGTCCATTTTGTGCTACTCCTAAAAGGAAAAAAGAAAACTCCACATCAGCACCCCAAGCCCACCCCAGCAGTTCCCAGTGCAAAGCAGGCCCTGCATAGGTGGATGCACAGGCCCCCTGTGCATCCACCTCCGGAGACAATGCCATAACTGCACAGTAACGCAACACAGAATCACAGAATATCCTGCACTGGAAGGGATCCACAAGGCCTTGCACAGGATACCCCGAGAGCAACACCATGTGCCCAAGAGTACTGTCCAAACAGTCCTTGAATTCTGTCAGGCTTGGTGCTGTCACCACTTGCCTGGGCAGCCTGGGCCAGTGTCCAACCGCCCTCTGCGTGAAAAACTTCTAATATCGAACCTCAACCTTTGAGGCCGCTCCCCTTGGTCCCCTCGCTGGTCACCAGAGAGAAGAGGTCAGTGTCTGCCCCCACAAATCCCTTGGTGAGGAAGCTGAGCCCACGATGAGGGCTCCCTTCAGACTCCAGCTGAGCAGACCGAGAGACCTCAGCCAGCCCTCACACGGCTTCCCCTCAGGCCCTTCACCTTGCCCGCCTTTGAAAACTCTACAAAACCGAAACACTGGCTGTTTGAATTCTGCCCAACCCAACGAAACTTACCTCTAGCTTATAGCTGGTATGATTCTTCTTTGTTTTCTTCTTTGAGGACATTTCGCTGTTCAGTGTATGGCGTTGAATACAAAACCGAGGATGAAGTTAGTGAAAAATTGTCCCCGATACAAATCAGCTTTCTCTGTGTCGGTACTTAGGAGAGAACGGGAAATCTCAGTTACTTCAGACTATTTGTTCCTTCAAGCTATCATGTTCAGCTCACTTCAAGAGCGGTAGAACCCCGTCCCCGCCGGCCCGGCTCCTCAGGGCAGCCTCCCGCCGCCGCCTTTGGAAAGCGCGCGCAGCGGGCGGGAAGGAAGGGGAGGCGCTGCCAGGCCGGAAGGGGAAGCGGGACAGCGCCGCCACAACAGCGCTCCGCTGGAGCCCGCTCAACACTCCGAGGAGTTCTCCTCACCACCACTCCCCTCCGTAGTTTTCTGTTAATTATTCTGATTGAACAAAAAAAAAAAAAAAAAAAAAAAAAAAAAAAAAAAACAAACAAGAACGTGCCGGTTTTTTCTCCCCTCCCTTTCCCTAAACTGACATTGTGCATCTGGAAAAGCAAGCGAAAGAGGTCGCTTCTGCAAAGATAAAGTGAAAGCTATGGTCAGAAACAGTTAAAAATAATTATAATTTAAACAGCACAAAAAAAAAAAAAAAAAAGGAAAAAAGGGGGGGGAGGGGGGAAGGGGGAAAGGCAGGCATAGGCTTTAGCTCGAAAATGTAAAATTCCATCTCTGGCAATTAAATTGTTCAGAGGAGATTTAGCAATTTGTCAAGTCCCGTCAGTTGGGAGGGTCTGCCACACCTCTTTATCCATGGGGTGGTGACACTGACACCCACACCCACCCCTTTGGCTTAAGCCAGACAAACTAAAACAGTGAAACAGACACTTTAGGTTTAAGAGGTGATAAGCTCTCTTTACACTTCTGTTTTGCCGGCTATAGCACCTACCTCCATGAGCCACAAACTGTACAAATTTGTTTCTGTAGTGATAGATGCTTTTCCAGAAAGGTTTCTTCAATAGAATGTTGTTAAGAACATAAACCTTGGATCCAGCTCTCATCCATTTCTCAACTATCTCCAGTAGGAGATATGTGGTGACACTTCCCTGCCTTTCTGAGCAGCATACAGCTTTGAGTAATTTACTAAGTGATAAATTTGGTTTAGGTTTCCTTCAGTATGGAAGAAATGTACAAAGGAACATACCAAATTACTTAAAAGGAGAAACTCTAGTTAGGAACAGAAGTTAGCTTCGCATCTTGCCCTGACATCTATATTGGCATGGAGCTTTAAACAGTGTGCAGGTGGTGGTGCTTCCTCTCTCCTGGTCTGGTAACTCCATCTCTGAAATCTCTCAAACCATACCCCTGATTTAAGCCAAATGCATGGTGTGAGGGCAGGAATAAGGAAACCCACTACCACCCAGGCAGAGTTTCAGAAAACTCCACCTTTCACTTAAGTCATCTGAGTTGATGATAAGAACACAACTGCCAGGAAAACGACAAAAATAAAAGATTTGCTTGTTTAGTAATGTACTGAAAGAGCAAGTTACATACAAGAGCATCCTTTTCTTACAAATATTGGCCAACACCTTAAACATAAAAAGTCACTTTCCAAAAGCAAAAGTGTAAACAACCAGACTTTATACTGTATTTAGTATGTCTGTAGCAGTGGAGTTTTACAGCTTGTCAGTTAGAATATTACACCTGGACTTGTTAATCAGCAGCATTTTTCCTTGATAAACAAACACATCACAGCACTGAAATGCAGAAATATTTATTTTGGTTTCCTTCATTGGTTTTGAAAATTGTTTTGGTTTTATAAAACATAGAAATAGCCAACACTAAGCAAACATTTGAATTTCAATGTAAAACTACTGCTCTAACAGTTGACTTGGATTTGTGTACCTGAATTGTATACACATACGAAATTATGCTACAGAGTAGTGCATTACAATCACACACAAATCTTAGTGCAAACCTTGTTGTGCTTGTATTTTACATATATCCATGTTTTCAAAAAACAGCAATGAATGTTAATGCAAAACCAACTCTGTTAAGGATAGCAAAAGACTTATGCTGTAATAAGGCTTATTTCTGCTGATTTTTCAAACAAAAGATAATAACTAGTTATTATTTTGCAATTTATCTGGGAATTAGGTTTTTATCCCTGAACAAATACCTATCCTGGGCCAACACACAGTTCTGCTGGCATGTACAAATCATTCCAATTGCTGCAAAGCATCAGGCAAAAACATTCTACCTGACCTATTTTGCTATTCAGTGAAGAGTACTCAGTGGCTCATACAGAAAGCACAGAAAACAGATTATGTCAGAAGCTCTTCCACTTAGAGAGGGCCTGGCACATTTTTAGAAAACACATTTTAAATACAAGTTCATTACAGGAAAACAAGTGTCTGGTACAGGTGTAATGTTTACCCTGACTGTTAGCATAGCCCAGCCTTCTGATTTGGTTTTTAGGTCTCTAGTGTTCTTGCTGAGTTGGGATCTGCTCATTTGCACGGCTGGCACCACCCCAGATTCATGCTAATGCAGCACAGGCTACACTTGCTGAATGAACTGCATCCACACAGCGCAGAACCACAATATGCAGACTCTGAGGAACTTCTATTCATCAGTCTTCTTTGTGTGGAGTGATGACTTCTACCTTATAGAAGTACATCCCATTACTGGCTGCAGATGTAGAGGGGAGATACAGCTCAGATGCCTTGGCCCAATTAATATTGGGACTAACAAAAGATGTGATACCAGCCATGCAAACTGTAAGGGTTTGGGGTTTGTGGTGGTTGAGTGGGGGGTTTTTTTTGAACAGCTTAAGTAATTTTTCTGAGGATGCAAGATACTTAGAGGCATCTTCAAAGCTGCCAAATCCTTTGTGGAATTGACAACTGCAAAACACTGCAGACAGCAAACATGCTGGCAATAAAACCTTAGCTCCTTGGTGACGGTGAGTCCCATTTTTGACCAAGGAAATATTAAATAACTTACATATAGTTACCATTTATAGTTAAGGCTCTTTTTGGAAATTGTAGGTCACCATAAAAACAATATGCAACATGACTTGACAGTAAGGCAGTGTTCCATTTCTTCAATGTTCCTATGGCAAGTACCCATTTTTGTACAAGGTAATGATTGCACAGTTTCCTTCCCTATTTTTGCTGTAGTCAAAATATAGATACGAAGGCAAACAGTAGACAGACGTGTGCCACTTTGCTCATTCCACTTGCAGTTACATTTTGGCATTAGCATAGAGTTCGTCTATCTGTGACTGGAAGTATTTTCGCAGTTCTGGTCTCTTCGCCTTCAGTGTTGGTGTCAACAGGCCGTTTTCAATAGAAAACATTTCAGTATGCAGGACAATGTCTTTCACCTGGAAAATAAAGAGTTACTAGGTAAGCTGTATTCCTTGAAATAGACAAGACTATTAAAAACTTGCCCAGACATCTAACAAAGCCCATCACTTGAAAAGTTTTCCAGACACAAATTAAAAGCAGTTTTTGGGGAATCAGATCATACTGGTGTTGACAAGTTTAAAGAATTAGGTATTTGGTTCTCATAAGCATCATACCTGTTCAAATGACTTCAAACCAGATTCTTTCCCAACTCTCACCATGTCCTCCAGAATATTTTTTTTTACATCCTGTGGATACAGAAATACATTGTATAGCTTCAGCTCCATAAGCAGCAACTTGAAAAAGTTGTTGCCGAACAGCTAACTGTTCAGTTAGATATGCCTTACCTTGTTTTTGCATAGCTCTTGATAGGAGCCTTCAAATCCCTTTTTCTTGGCCCAGTTGTGCAGAGTATCAGGATCAGGTACCACGACACCTACTAAGAAGGCCTAAAAAAAAGGGAGAAGCTTGAAAAATTCCTAAGTCAACACTTTAGTTCCTACACATTTCTTTGGGGAGCATTTCTGATCCTGCTGTTAAGTCACCAGCCTTGTCTGATGCCTACCTGAACACAGCAAGTGCAGTTCAGTTCAGCTGAATTAAAAGAATTAAGACCTGCATTTTTATTTACACTTGAAAACTCCCAAGATATTCAGGTTCTTTCTTTGTGTGCACGGGTTTCTGTTTTGGTTTTTGGGTTTTTCCCACTGCACACTGTTAGCAATTTATATACAGTCATTAATATACAAATTAGTTCAGCTTCACCACCTGCTGTGAAACAATCCAGAAACATGCTATGTAACTGCTGGAATCCAATCAGAACCAAAATTTAAAATGATAACAGTTTACAATAAAAATTTAAATTTCAGTCCCTAAGTTTGGGCTGAAAGGAAAGAAGAAAGGAAGACTTTTCTGCAGTCTCTTTTTGCATTAATTTTTAAAATTACCTGAAAAATGCTTACCTGCAAGCTCTCTCCATGGACAAACACCTGTGCAACAGCTTCACATCTCAGGTACACATTTTCTATTTTCTCTGGTGCTATGTATTCTCCCTGGGCTAGTTTAAATATGTGTTTTTTCCGGTCAATGATCTTCAATGTACCATTCTGTTGGGAGAAGTAACTTTCACTCAGAGGAGGCACTTCAAGTGAAAAACCAATCTACACACCTTAGGCATGCCACACTGGCACGGTAAAACTGTGCTAGAGCCAGACAACTGTCAAACTAGTGTTTGAAAATAGGTTACATATCCATCTAATCTAAACTGGGGAAAGCCTCAGCACTGGCACTGTCAATACCTTTTTTTAGGCCCAGGCACACAGATTCAGCAACAACAGAGATTATCCACAAATTCTTGTCTTTCACCTAACTAATTCTATTCAATACCAAAAGCTTTCTAATCTGGTTATTAAATTTCTGCCAGTAACTATGAAAGTATCATTCCAACTGTGTAAGTTAACTTACTGGTAGCCATTTCCCAATATCTCCTGTGTGAAGCCAGCCATCTTTGTCCAGAGCTTCTGCTGTTTTTTCTGGATCTTTCAAGTAGCCACGAAACACATTTACCCCTTTAACACACACCTGGAAAGAGCCATTTATTAATGTATACCACAAGGAAGGAAAGTTAGCAATCATTACTATCAATGCTTCCTCCAATGGTTCTTAATGTCCATTAAAAAGGCAAGAAGTAGTTTGTGTTTGTACAGGAACTTCTGCTCATGGTTTTTGGAGACCTAATGTTTTCCATTGGTGTGAAATAGAATAAGAAGCAATTAGAAGGATCTAATCTCTTCCAGTCTAGCAGTAGTCTTCCTATCCACTGTTTGAATAACTGGAACCTATCAGAAGAAATTTCATTTTATTTATGTAAAAAAATTCTGCTAGATCCAGAAATACTATCTCTCAGCCTGGAAACATGTTCTTTTCAGCTTTGGTAAACAGCAGGGGCATTGTGCTAAAACTGGTGGAGAAAAAACAGTTGTTTATCAAGCAAATGACACATACGTTGTCCAAAACTTAGGAAAGAAGGAATTACTAATGTAGCTCAGTAATCAATTTTTGAAAAATTTTCAGTGCCTACCCTGTATGCTGGTGAACTACAACACAATGAACATAAGATGTTGTCAATAGGAGGGACATCAGAGTATTACTGAGGTTTCTCATGACCTTATGGTGACAGTACTAAACCAAACTAAAGTAATATTTTGCAAAAGCAAGTCATTTCTGTTCTAAAATAGACTTTATCTGTAAGGATTCAAATAAAAGAAAACTCTACATGTCCCAGTCAAGTCAAAGACTGACCAATCAAATGTTAATTTTTCACAGCCCCTAAGATCACAGGAAGGCAGTAGGTGACAGCTTTTCCCAGGAGAGACAGCCAACCATTTATCTGTATCCTGCTAGCTGACACTGAGACCTCCTCTGCATATGCTCATATGTAATTCTATTCACATATTTATTCTTCTTGACTGCCAAAAGTGGAAATCAAGGCTGACAGAGCAGAGAATATTGCAAGCTTACTCTCAGAGAAGGGGACTACAAATATTTAACCCAGATGAAAAGCAGAAAATAAGAAAGAATATTTCTTTTAGGCATAAGGAGAGCCAATTCAAAAGCCATGGGCTATGAGTTCTGTGAAGCAAATTACAATGCTTTTTTGTTATATTTAGAATGGTTTATACTGAGGAAGTTAGGCCTGAAAGACTAAGATGGCACCTTTACATTAAGGGGCTACCTTTTTTATTCAAGTCCAAACTAATTCCTAATGCAGCACATTTTCATATTAAGTTAAAGCAAAACACTTTTAGGAGATTTTTTAAAGCTTTTTAACTATTTCTCATTATAAGAACTTATACTCAGTTCCTCTAGCAAACCAAGCTCTAAGAACATACTGAAAGTGAAGCAAAACTTGCTGTTGAAGACTAAATGTGGAGTCATATGCAAGATAAAACAATTTTGACATCGTTCTTCACTCGCAAGCAGTTTCCCACCTCTAAGGCCAACTAAATCCTTGAGTATTTTTGGGAGTTAAAGCTCAATGATTTGTTTCTAGTCTCTTCATATGAATCACAACCAAAACAAATAAATATTATAAATCCTTTATAGCCACAGATTAGTTACTTGCTTAAGCCACTTTTAATTTCTCACTCCCCCAGTTGCCCCCACAGCTTCTTGAAAGCATATGAAAGACCACAGTTAATCTGCTTTTGAGGCTTGGGGAAAAATTACTACATGAACATCTGTTTAAAGTACATACAAAGTTAAATCTGTATACACTTGGAAAAAATATTTTAAAAGACAGCCTTTAGCATCACATATAAAGCTGAGTCCTCAAAATACAAATTGAAACATACGTGTTCAATTTGTGCAGATTACATTAAAAAGCTCAGAAAAATGTGCAGGCAGGCGTCACAAATCATCAGAAACCTTCATGGCACTTGATCTCCATTTCTCAGAAGTTCCCAGCCACTTTAAATTACCTCATCTCACACATCACAAGCTGGGTAACTGGCTGTATGCATCAGCTGTTCTCTGGCCCTTGGCAGTAGGGCAGGAGGAAAGCCCTCTGCCAGCATTCTGCTGAAGGGTAGCTGCAGTATGAGGCAGCCACACTTCCCAGCTAATCCACAGCTGGAAGATGTTGCCTTGTCAAACAGCCTTATGTATGGTCATAAAACCATCTGTTCACCTGTGGGCTAACACTGCTATGTAAGCTCTTTCTTCTCCCCTCCCATATACTACTTCCTGATTTACTTCTGTGAATCATTAAGTGGTATGGCATGCAGGCATCTTAGATTTTAGGTAGCAGGCCACATTTAGCACTTTTACTAAACTCAGTTATTTCACAAACAAAAAAAAAAACCAAAAACACCACATTTTCCAAAATTTCCCAAGGGGCTCATAATTGACTTTCTGAAATTACTTACCTCACCCTCTCCTTTGGCAGCCAAGTAATTCATTTCTTGTACATCAACAAGCTTGATGATGTTGCATGACATTGGTGCTCCAACATGACCTATTAAATAGAGTAACACTTCAATACCCTGATGCTTTTTAGTCAGATTCTGAAAAAAATAAGCTGCTTACACACTCAAGAAAGATGGAAAACTGATTTCTGGTAGCCTAAATTTGCTAGGACTGAAACATTAAATTCTCTGATATCCCTAAGAATGTTACAAACTGAACCGTGTATTCAAGCTTGCTTTTTCTTATAATCAGGATTCCTCACTCTACAAACATATTTAAGTAGCAGCCATGTAGTTTCCATTAGCAATATTATTTCAGTTAGGGAGCTAGAGATGTAACAGCTGAAGGAAGTGCAAACTCTGGATTCCAAACACCAAAAAATTTCCAGTACTGCCTTTCTACACAAAAGATTTGTGCTTGATAGAAACTACAAGTGTTAATACTATGAGCTCCCTTCTCCTCAAGCCACTTCAACTTACAAGAACAAATCCTATTAAAAGTCTGAATTACTGAACATTCATAGCTATTTAGGGGCAGAAATGTGAAGGGATCTCTTCAAAATTTTTTTATTTCACTTGAAGAAAACCAATCTTATCCTTCATTATAGGTCTTACTGAAGGTCAAATAAAGTGATCAGGGACCTCTAAAAATTTCAGTAATCCTAAAATTTAACAGGCAGGTAGACAGTTGAACATCATACCTGCAGTCCAGTCACCAGGCAATGACAGGGAGCATCCAGCTGTGCATTCAGTCTGTCCGTAACCTTCATAGAACTAGAAGGTGAAATCACAATATAACCTAAGGACCATTACTTTTCAACACAAAGTTTTTTCATTAAAATGGAATTAATATGTTTATTTTCTTTAATTGTTTAAATTTGAGTGTACCTCAGGCACCTTCTAAAAAACCCCTGAAATATTAGTTTTATCACAATACAGTTTTAAGTGCTAATATTCCATCTTCAGCTCCAATATGTACTCAAAAGTTTCACACAGCATGTGACACCTGCTTAGATTAAAACAAAAAATAGCAGAAGAAGCCAGAAAGAAGTGAAGAACCATAGCACTAGCAGTGACTCCATTCACATAATATAAAAATAGGTTTGTCTGAGACAGCCAGAAATGGAATCCCTACGCCCCATGACAGCTCTGTGATTGCTATACACAAGAAAGGCTTCCCTTTTCTATGCTAAGTGCATTATTACACCAGCACACCACTGAAAAACTTCAGGAAATTATGGAAGCCTGATATTTAAGATTATTTTTGCTTTCTATCCTTGAAATTTATCTAATGTCAACACATTTGTTCTATTTTATGCCATTGCTGTTCAAATTTTACCTCCAAAAGCATATACTTTGAAGAGACTCTGAAGATAAATGCCATGTGTGCAATTTGATTCACCTGCCTCGCGTTCAAAACAGCAACACTACAATATTACCACATTGATTATTAGATTTTCTACAGTAGTTAAAAATACTTCTGTAAGTAAGGCAAACTCCAGAAAATTAAATAAAGTAGGTAATTTATTGCTTACTGCAGCCCACGAAAAAAATCTTTCCTCTAAGAAGGTCAGCTGGTTACTTCAGTTAAAAGACTTTGGGATGAATACAGAAATTTCAGGGAACTGAGAGAAACTCAGGAAAAGAGCATGCACTTGTATCATCTCCAAGAATACTAGAAAGAGTTATCCACATAATCAGACTGCTAGAAAAGCTCTAACAAAGCTGGAGCCAGGTGTTAAAATATTTAGTGTTTGGGACTAAGGCCAGGCAACTCACCTGACAGCCAAGAGCTGCTCTCAGGAAGGTCAGTACACTTGCAGACACAGGTGCTGCTCCTGTGATCATCAGCTTTACTCTTCCTCCCAAACTTGCCTACAACAGACACAAGATACTGTGGACACCAAAAGCAATTTAGAAATATTTCCAGAGTCATCTTCTATGTCACCCTTAGCCACTGTTCACCTACAGTGCCACCCACAAAAGTTAGAGAGTAAAAGTTTAGTCTGCTATTGCAAGCTGCTTTTCTTGCAGTGTTTCTAGTCTCATTAATGGCTGGAAGATCTGGATTCTCAAACAAAGTACATGGTGTCACTGCAATGCAGACTCTACAAAAAGGAGCTTAAGCCATAGCCTTACAGTGATGGCTTTATATTTCCCTGCCTTGTATCAGTTTCTCATACATCCTGAATGCTAGAATAGCATAGAATATGCTATTCTATATATAGGATAAAATATGCTACAAAAAGCAGAAACATAGGCATGTTGTACAGCCAAGGTTAAGGCCATAGCAGGTGAGTGTCAGGTATAACAGCAGGCATGGCTCACTAGTGACCAACAGGGAGAAGACAGTGGGGGCTACAGGTGGCACTGTGTCATTCTTAGCATTCTTCCTTCAGAAGGACAATGTTTGCTTTCAAAGCGGTAAGAGAGAAGCACCAGACCATTTCAGAGTGACTTCCTTGATACAGTTAGCTGATACTATGACAACTAAGGGAATTGAAAAAATGAGGTTGAAAATAAAAAGCCAGCTCTGATTTTTACTCTGAGGAGCCAGGTAGTCTTAACTCAGTGAAAAAGCCATAATAGTCTGTAAGTATTGGTATGAAATCCAACAATTGCAAAGTTTAACTTAGAGGCTCTCAAGCATACCTGTATTTTACGGAAGATGACTTTATCCCAGAAACTGTTATTTCTAACTATACCACTTCTGAGTTCTGCTTCTTTCCTCTTGGAAGCAAAGTCCAGCAGCCACCTCTTTATTGAAGAATCTGCCTGCCCAAAAATCTATTAAGAAAGATGAAGTATGGTTAGAATTCTCATAGACTACCATTCCCTTTCTTACATATGCATGCATAGAGACTCTTGACAGTGAAAACCAAATAAATTAAAACAACCTTTATTGATAGGCATCTTAACTCTAGTAAGAAATTCTTGTGAATTTCTATTTTGACCTCAGTTCAAGAGTTGAGATCAGCACTTAACTAATTCTTGATATCCATCAAATTGGGTGATGTTGTTTCAATGCATAATTTCTTCATTAAAATGTATGAATGAAAATGAATGGTTTACTTCTCTATTCTAGTATCATCAAAATTCAAATTGAGCATAATCCTCAGCATTTTCTGAAAAGAACCCTATCATAATGCATAATGTGTTGTGAGGATGGTGTGCATGGTGTTGTGAGGAGATGCAGGCCACTTCAGAAACACCAAATGGAATCTGTCTTGCATATACAAATTTGCACTTTAGGTCACTTCTCAAAAGCTCCTTCTAGTTGTTCTTAGGAAGGCAGAGAGCAGGCTCAACAGCAAGCCAAACATTAGTACATTCATTTGGAAAGAGGAAGACTCAGCATTATGACTGAAAGCATGCAGACTGCAGCATTATGCCCCCCTGCTATGCCAACTCCCCAACTTGCTGGCTTCACATGCTAGGTTACTGCAAGGATGGGTGAGGCTGAAATGGTGGAAGCCTCAGGGCAACAGATTAAAGAAAGAGGAGGAAATCATGAGAACAAAGTCCCAAGCTTGGACTGTGCTTCTCAAATTCCAAATTTTGAAAAATTTGTGAGCAGAATAAGGAGCTACATTTTAAGTACTAAAAGCTAGCCTCAGGTTTTCCTCCCCTCCAAATGGATTCCAGTTGCACCATTTGTTCCCGAGCCAAACAGAACCTTGTGTTACTTGGTGTTTCTCTAGCCTTGTGATCAGAGAAATTTCCTGGCTAAGACAGCAAAGACAGCTCTGTCATTTCTTTAGCAGTCATGGGATTTAATATATCCTTTATCTCCCCTGGCTATACCCTAAAAGGAGTCAGTCACCCATATACAAAAGGCCAATTAAAATCTGAAGCTCAGGAAAGAATCTACTTTCGAATTCCCATCTCAGTTAACTGCGAGCAGGCACGCAGCACACACAGGAGAGTGAAGCTACAGACACCTCCCCAGCACTCCCAACTGGCTGGGGAGTTCTCCCAGCTAGAACACACTCTGGCTGCCATGTAGGAAATTTGTATGCGTCCATGCAAACATAGGCAAACACCTGACCTTGCTTTGCAAATTCCACTCCATGAGTCAGATGCTAAAAGTGTGGCATGCAGATGCCAAGCCTCATTTTCGTGTTGTAGACAAGACTTAAATAACTTGCTCAGACCAAAACACTAAGTCATTAATCAAGATAGAGAGACTCAAGTCCCCTAGTCAGACTTTTCAACACTAGTATTTGCTGCCTGAAAGTGTTTTAATGCAACTAGTACTATTCCCTGCACTTTCAGCTCTCTTTTAGAAAGAGATGCACACATTTGTTATCACGGCAATTTAATATCCCAGACACAGCAGTTACTCCTACTCTGGCAGCACAGACTTTATGGAGTCTCTTAAAAGCCTGCACTCATGCCTGTAGACTTACCTTGTCAAACATTCTGTTCAAGAGTCTTGGTACTACAGGAAATACAGTTGGCTGCAGTGTTTTTAGGTCATCCATGAGTAGTCTGATATCCCCTTGAAAGAATCCTATCCGGGCTCCATGGCACAGAACTACACACTGTTTAGAAGAAAGTAAACACTCTGAAAATGCAGGGGGTACAAAGTGTTCCAGCTCTGTATGTATGACAGTTCTAAGCAGTGTAGATTGACCTTAAACCCTCTCCACTCCTGGACTGGTTTTGTAGCATTCTCACACTAAGATGGAACAAGAAAGATCAAGTAGCAAGACACATCTGGTATACACAAACCACACTTTCAAGCTTAGCACAAGCCTCTATCCAAAAAGGGTCAAATAAGGTAATGCCAGTGACTCAAGAGCTAGCAAAAGACAGAAAAGGAGAACTTCATTTGAAATACTTAACAAGTTTATTTCAAATATTAGACTTGTTTGTCCCCTACTTTATACCTAGAAATTCTGCATTTATAGTCCACACATGCTATTTACTAGGCCAGTGAGGATTTCTGCCTACTTGCTACTTCATATCCAATCCTTGCACTCTGGTTTTCCTTCACAGGACTGATGTGAGCAGAGGACTTGTTCTTAGGTGATCAAGATGCTCTTCAGAAGATTATAGCAGAGCCAGAGCTTATTTCTGTATCACTTCAGACCTACATAAAGGTAGGCAGACTTAATCCTGTTGTGTTTGATACTTTCTGTCTAGAAGCTAGAAGACTAGAAGCTTCACCACTTACCTTACACACCTCACTTTATTTTCCTAGTCTTTTAGTGCTTAACATCTCTCCTCTCCCTTGTGTTTATACCTATCTGCTTCCTCTGTAACACCTTCTCCTTCATTCCTTACTATCCATCCTCTTATTTACTACATGAGACATGCTGACACTTTCCCTCTCTACCTACACTGTGCCACCATCTGCTAAAAGCAGCAAACATATCAGTCCATATGGACTGAGCAGCAGCTGCCTTTAAGTAGGAAGATATTTGTCAAGCCAAGTTCACTGACCCTCTAACTTCCACATGATGCCAAAACCAAGGAAGCATCAACTTTAAAACAGGACTACAAAGACTGGTTCTCACAGAGCCTGTGTGCATATCTACCCCAAACAGCAAGAAATCTTTTCTACTTTCTACCAATAATGTCTTGATTAATTTCCTTATGTAGCCATGCCACCTATTTTGTACACACCTCAACCAGCAGAGGAATACTGCAATCCAAACACTCTTTTCATATTTTCTTTTAAAATGAAAGTTCCTATCCTGCTTCTACTGCATAATCAAGAGCAGAGCTGTTTGTATGTTCTGGTGAAAGACAGTGGAGTAAAAGAGACACTGAGGTATAACTGATATCAAGGTGACCAGGAAGAAAAAGTACTGAATGCCCAAAGGCACCTGTAGACCTTAGCTGTGTACTATTCCAAATCTTTGTAACATGTATATATATACAGACACACATATATATACACACACATGAATATAGACATTTTTGCATATATACAGACTTTCTGTAGAAAACATAGGATTCCTAATGGAAGTCATGCAACAATTTCTGGCTTCATATGCCTTTTTCATGCTTGCATGGATGCTCCCTCTATAAAACTTCAACATTTGTATTTGCACCTGAGGAGGAGGTGTTAATTCAACTTCAATAACTGCAGTAATTAATACATAAACTTCTTACATACTGTAGAGGCACAATGGAATTGTATCCATTCAATAGTGAATGGCACCCAAAATGGGCCCAGAGGTTTTCCAGACTGCCAGCATTAAGACAACTGCAGCCCCTTCATTCTCAAAAATTAAGCCTCAGATTTTGCTATATGGTAAAACAAGCAATCCAAGAGAATTTCACAGTTGGTCATTGAAATTGCTTTAAAAGCAGCTTTCATTTCCTAGAAGAAAATTCCCCTGAAACAAAATCCCTTACTCTTTACTGAAATTTCTTGGAAGCAATGGTGAGTTTAATTTCAAATTAGTTTTGTAAGCAAACAGGATGCCTCCTTATAAAATAATTTTGCAGACTAAAGAATGGCATGGATTTTTAATAATGCACTAATTATACTGGAGGCAATTTCTAGGCAGTGTACATGTGCTAAGGGATTGCCTCATGTTCTAGTAAACCAGTTTCTAATTAACCCTAGCTCTAAGGTTAATGTTTGTATTTTGGCATGAAAACCTATTGTCTAGAGCTCACTATGTACTGTTTATGGGACACTGCTTTCCTGAACCTTATTTCAAGCTTTCACACACATTTACAAGAGTCAAGAAGGAAGAGCATATTTCACCTGGATGCATTCTATAAGAAAAGTAAGCTTCTCAGTAATTTAGTACAACAAACAGATGCTTACCTCCACAATTCTCTCAAACATATGAGCCAGGGGCAGGAATGATATCAGAACATCATCAGAAGAAGGCACAAATGATTTCTGGAAGTGTTAACAAAAGTTTAATTCTCATTGAGTCTATTTTGCCTAAGTTAAACACAACAATAAAATCTAGCACCTAAACTCTAGAGCACAGCCCCTGCTTTAGTTTTGCTTGTAATGAAGCTGCATTGTCATTCATTAAAGACTACAGCAATGACTTTCTAGCATGAGTAAAGACACAGCAGAAACAATCTTTTAGAGTTGAGTGACCAGATTATTACAACTTATCATTCATAGAATTCTGAAAATAAATTCTGATATAAACCACAGAGAGTTCCATTACATATATTGGGAGGGTAGGGGGACAAGAGATGTTAAAATAGCATTGGTTTGAAAAAATATACTTTCATCTAAGATTAGGAAGTTTACCTGATTTTCCCTAAGGTTAATATCAAAAGTACCTTACATGAGCTAATTGTGAGACCAGTTGCTTAATTTAGAAACAGTACTCCTTGCACTTAGGAGAAACACTGTAAGCCCATGGCAGAATGTAATCTACATTCACATCAGGAACATTATATCACTTTGGTTACATCAGAACAGATTGGAAATCTGTTGGGTTCTTGACCCTGATGGAATAATCAGTAAACACTGACTTCTGACTGGTGGGCACAGAGTGCTGTCAAGTTACATTTTCGCTTGGATCTTAATAAAGCTTAAGACCAAAGTTAGAGATTTCAATGTTTGTTTTACTCATAAGATTATTTCCCTTCAAGCAAGTCCACAATGTTTATCTTTTCAGTTTACCTCTGTAGATTTCATAAAAGCTGAAGCATTGCTGACTATGTTTTGATGAGTGATCATAGCTCCTTTAGGGTTTCCTAAGGAAGAAGGACATCAGGATTCAACAGATTCAGAAACAAATTCAGATCCTTGAATTTAAGAAAGCAGTGGCAAAACTAATGTGATAGCATTCTTTGAAATTAACAAATTTCTTTGTGTATCTTGTCTATCAATTAAACAAAACACTGTCAAGAACAGCTGGCAACAGTTAAGTAATCAGTTTATGATGAAGTCTTACAACTTTTTAAGGAGCCCAAAGCTTTAAGAAATCACCATATTTTTGGATATGTTTCTCATTCAAAATTCAACTCTTCTGTAAAAATGCAGATACCAAATCCAGATTAATTTCTGTTCTCACATCTGTTTTAAAAATACAGCTTGCTGCTGTATTCTTTCCTTATGCTCCATGCCAGTGGGTATGAACTTCACAAATGTCAAGTGAGTGACATCTAGACAGTCTGTTTTGGTCTTACAGCAAGGTTCTTAGACCTATGGAACAATTTTGCTGATAAAGTACTAAACAAGACTATGAAAGAATTGATAGTTGGAAGTCTGATGCAGAGCCCTTATTATGTAAATACAAATTCATTATTTGTTTCCAAGCCCAAAAACATAACACCTCCACCTCCCAAAACTGCAACTCTGTGTTACTAAACAGGAAAAAAAAATTTAAAAATCCAAGGGAACTTTACCGTAACACTACCCCAGCTACTACTTGCCAAAAAGGTGCAGCACCAGGGGGAAATCTTGGGGGGGGGAAAATTGGAGGGCTTCTGAATTAATTTTGTACATACAGAATAAATTCTACATAATGTAACAAAGTGTACCTGTAGTTCCACTGGTGAAACAGATGACTGCTAGATCTTCTGGCTTTGGAGGCTATGAGAGTTAAGAAAGCATTAGTATAGTTAAGACAGCAAGGGAAAATAATTTTCAGGACAATACATCAGGGTAATAGTGTTATTTCTGAGCTATGGGAGATAGGGAGATTTGCTAGTTTGATCTAAAGAACACTAACCAGCTTCACACTGTCACTTGAACCAATTTTACACTTACCATAGGTTTTTGCCTGTGTGCTCTTCCTAGCTCCTACAGAAAGGAGAAGAGAGAAATTGTAGACATAAAAATGTAACTTTCTTGTTTTAAATTTACCAAACATTACTAAATAACATAATACTTTTAGACTCTGTTAAGGCATTTTAACTTGTTTAGCAACCCAGTGCCCATGGCTGGAGGGTGGATGGGAACCAGATCTTTAAGGTTCCTTCCAATCACACCATTCTGTGATTCTCTGGTTAACATAAGAATAACAAAAGTTTTAAAGCACATTTCAGAAATACACGGAATAACTACCATGTTCTACAAATTTAAAAATGGTAATTTATCTAAAACTCACAAAGCTTTTCTCCAGCTAATAAACTAGAAATCATTCCCTAGGGAAGCTCAAGGTTATGGTAAGACAACAGACAATCAATCCTATACCTCATGCAGAAGATGTGCCACCAACAATTATTGGTTAAATGATGGAAGATTCATCTCAGTCAAGCACCTCCAAGGAAGACTGAGTTTCATTGCTGGTTTGAACTCCTCCTATACAGGAGAAACTCTCATCCAGAACCCTTCTTCCTCCTTAGTTATGCAGACTTGACCACTAATGTTAGGGTTCTTTAGGCAGAAGGGAGAGGATACCAAAACAATCCTTTTACCACCAAGGATATAGCAAATAAGAGGAAATATTTGCAAGCCAATGTTCAGTACCTATGAGCTTTAAAGTTTCAAACCAAGACCTACTCTACTGTCACGCCTATTTAAAACTAGAAACAATACTAGCTTAAAGGCTTATGCAAGTTAAAGAGGACCTTCTGTTAAGTGTATCTTTGGAAGAAGTGTACCTTCAAGGACAGACATCAACTTCACCACTGCCTTTACGTTCCAAGTACACAACAATAGCATAGACATTCCTTTGAACCCTAGACTTCTTTAGTATCATGTACCTCTTAGATTTACCCAAGGAGGCTTAAGACAAAAGCAATTTCTGGAAATACAGTTAACATTCCCATACCTGTAGGCTTGCCTTTTTGAAAGGGTGCATTATGCAAAGATTTACCACTATGGCAGCATAGCTGTGCTCAAAACAGCACCTCCACTTCATGTACCACCAACAAGCTCAGTACCTCCCTACAACCTGCTTTGAGTAAAATCTGGGATTTACTGAATATACAGCTAAAGTCTCCAGACACTTGTTTTGATCTCTCACAACAAAACTCCACCATCTTTTCCCATTAAAGAGCCATTTATTTACTCAGCTACAAGTAATCACACAATGCATATAGATACTGGGCATCAGAAACGAAGCTGATGGCTTCTGGGGGATACACAGAGGATGGTTCACATAATCCAGGCACAGCTGAGCAAGAAGCTCAACCCAGAAATCCAGAAAACAACTACTCAAAGGTAGAAATAGTCATTCTAGTCTAAGCTCCTAAACAGCTCATAGTTACCTTTCCGGAGACACTCTAAGTCTCTAGCCCCTTAAAGAAAACAAGTGACAAAACTTTCCTGTTCACTGAAGGACTACTGCAATTATTTAAATTTGCCTCTAACTTCATGTCGGAGATTTAAACAAAAGGCTCTTGGAACACCTATTACTTAACACTTAATGTTTGCATTAATGAAATAAGAGATACAAAGTACTACTGAACATCACTACTTAAGCATACAAACATCTTTTGTAAAGACAACATTTACCCTCAGTTTTGTTTTTCCACAGCTAGAAGATCCAGTGGAAAGCATCTTCCTCTGTCAAAACTGCAGTTCAGCTCAAGGAAGGAATCTCATTTTAGTCTAACAACTTACAGTTCAGCCACTCTTTTTCTAAGCTTAACCCAACCCTTTGGCTGGTGAACTGTAAGCCATTTAACTCTAGCCCTACTTCATGTTTTTAGCTCCTTTGTAACCTGGCACTCTTATGAGGCCAGTTTGCCAGTCAGTCTTTTGAAAGAAGGTGTGCTGACATTTTTGAATCTTTACCAGAAGGTGGCCCTATTAACGTAGCTCTCTTAACTGCTATGAAAACAAGTTCAGTGAAATGAGGCATTTCACACCAGTTACTGACACCTGCACAAGATAAGTAAATTTATTTGGAGATAGTCAAAGTCTAGTGAGCCAAGCCTTCACCAGAACTACAGCTGAAACCAGGCTAAATCCAATTTCATAATCTCAGAGCAAAGATATACTCCATGCAATGTGATCCTGTATGAGGGTTCTCCAAATAAGTGAAGTTATGAAATAAACTTGCATAAGAGATCTACGCAGACAAAAACTACATGCAAAACCAAGACTTGACATCAGGTGGTTAATTAAAATGATTGCTACTTCCAAAGCCTGAAAGTTCATTCCCCTATATTACCATAACCTTATTCTGTAAGAGGTTGACTGACATGTTCCTTCTCCCCCAGAAAACATCTTGTAGATTCAGCGTACAAGGAAAAGTGCCATTTTTCACAAGACCAAAACCTACACATGCTTTTCTTGAAATGAGAATTTCTGAAATATTAGTCACAGTATATAATTATCACATTATGCTTCACATGGGCAAGCCTTAACACTCAGATCTAGTCTTCAGTCTTGGAAGCTTTCATGCTGTCATCTTGGTATATCCACTTTTATACTTTGAGCATTGTGAAATACCATTAGCAAGTTGTTTTCCTCCTATTGCTTTTCATATTTTTGTATAAACTTCAATCCAAGAGATAGTTAAGGATTTTGAAACTAATCCATGGCAAGCAAACGGGATTAAAGCACTTAAGCAGGTTAAGCATTCTTACCTCTATTTCTCTCATGCTGAAGACTTCCACACCACACTTTTTACCACGTTCCACAAGATCCACACCAAAAGAATCCATGATAACAATGGTGTTGAGTATTGGAGTTTCTCCCTTTTCCACACTGGCTAGCAGAAGACTGGCCTTGTCAGGTTTGTCACAGAAAACCAATGACAAGTCAGCTGATGAAAAAGAACTATATTATCAATATGACAAGTTCAGTTTAGACTAGATCCATACATACTTCAATATGTTGCAAAGGAAGGCTTTGCTGAAGAAGGCTACAGTTCTGCCCTCACTCAGCTCTGCCATCTATTCAGTTGCTGAGCTACTCAAAGTGTCCTACCTTTGTTCACAATGTACGTAATAGCTTCAGCTCCCAGTGTATCATAGAGTGGCACCACCACCATGGAGAATGCATAGCATGCCTGTTCAATGATGACCCACTGCACAAAGAGAAGAGATAAAAGTCACTACATTATGCTTATTGTAACAGACCTCCAAGAAAGCTTCCTTGTTAGATTTTAAAAATGAATCTAACAGGACACAGCTCATATGGACAAGACTTTTTAGAAAGTGGCAGTTTGTATTGTTTTTTTCACTTTGAAGACCTACTCCATTTTTTATCTGTGGAAGAAAGAAAAAAATCCCCAAATAATAAAGAGCTATAGGAAAGAAGCCAATAAAATTCAACCCTATCCCTAAAAGTAATATTAAGTACTTTTGAAAAAAGCAGTTAACATTAACTGTCTCCTTAGTTTACCTACTAACAGAAAGGCTCTGAGCAAGAGTACAGCACTTTTTATTGGGTTTAGGTTATTGAGATAGGCAAAGCTTTCAACTTTCCTTATTACCATGAATCAGTGAAGGACTCACTTATGTCTTGACCACACATTAAATTTATATCCACACAGTATTCTTACCCTTACATTATGCACATCTCATTTGATGGCCAGACCTGCAACACATGCAATTAAAGTAAAAGTCCTTTGGAGAGTCACCCCCAGAAAGTTTCTCAGCATTACTAAAGACTAACCAACCATTCTTATTTATAGGAGGACTTCTACTAAAAAATGCAATTACATCCCTGCAAGCTGCAGTAAGAAGGATTTACCTGCTAACAAGTATATGAATATTGCAGCCTTATGATGTGTTATTTGAGATATGCTTTATAGCCAACCTATTTTCATCTGAAGTATCATCAAGCTAAGATGGTGATGCAATTTTTTTTTCTGATAGTAACTCTTGTTTGTAAGCAACTGGCTACACCAAAATACAGAATAGCATGCAACTTCTCAAACAGGAACCTCCAGACACATGAAGAAGTGAGCAGAACTAGAACATTTCTGATTTTCCCATCAAAGACTGACAAAAACTCTCAGTACCTTTAGTCAGTCCCAATGACAGAAACTAAGCAGCAAGCATCTTTAAAACTTTCCAAAACTTACAATTCAATAAGACTTGCACTAACAAGGGTGTTTCCTTTACCCTCCCTCAAACTGTTACACTTTCCAGGGCTTCTCAGGACTAGCAGCTACCTCACCCCCACATGATGACAAGTTTAAACATGATTCAGCTGAATATTCCATAAAATATCTAAGAGACTATGTTCAAGTTGCCAGATCTTAGTTTTACAAACTGTTTATTAGGGACCAGTTTCCCAAAGTACTCTATTGATTCAGACAGCCTTAAACACAGGAAATTTTTCTGACAGCATTCATGCAAGGGGCAAATTGTACACCTCTTGTCCAAAAAGACTTATAAAACTAGTGCAAGGCCAGCTAACAGGTAACTAGACTTTCATGAAGACATTACACATACTGGTAAGTCTAAGCAGGCATATTTATAATAGCCGTGAAAGGGTCCACTGAATAGTTCTTGCTAAACGGAATCCTCCAGGACATGTAAAAAGGGAGCAACTGGGCTGTTGTTCAGCAGTCAAAGTTGAGAAGTTATTTTAATAGGGTGGGGGTCTGCTACAAAAATACTTCAGAAGCTGCACACAGCCCTTAAAGCTTCCTGTTGCAGCCTCCAACAACTCTTGCACATCATTCTCAACAGTACAACCAGCATCTTTATTTTCTGGGCTATCAAGACACTTTTTTCTATTTTGCATCTAAAATTATGAATAAATATAAATATCAAACCATGACACTCAAGTTCTCTCAAAGCCCAAGCAAGCAACTAGTACTAAATATAGACAGTCAAGACTTTTAGTTTCTTTTCCAACATGGTTCTGATCTTCTGTTAGGGAAAACCATACTTCATTGTTGTGTTTTCTCTCAATCAAAACAAAACCTCCCCACTTCCAATAGAGATGACTGTTTTTCTTTTCAAATAAAGTAATACTTTTATTTCCAAAGTTTTGGTAGGATTTTCCCCATTAGGGGATTTCCCCAGCAGCTGTTCCCTGAAATAACAAATGTGAATAATCTCTCACACAAAAAAATCTTCACATATTCTCCTGTCTGGATTAGTGATTATGACTGGAAAGTCACAACACCCATCCAGTAGTTTTGAGCAGGGAAAATCCCATATTTGAAATTGCTGGTTAAAAAAAACCTTTTAATCTCATTCCTGACCCAACTCAAACTTAAGCATTTTATTTCTGTGATCCAAGAGCAAAACTCCATGCTCTCCTCCAGAAATTCACTAACCCAGCAGAGACTTTGCACACTTAGATCTATAGGGGAACAATTCAAATTGGCACAACAAAAACATTTGTCTCCCTTTGTTACTTCTGGTTCATCGTGTCATATGCACAGGAAGCTGAACTGTAGAGTCTGTACCTCCACGTCATTTAACAGCTTCCTAACTGAATATATTCCAGCCTTCTTTATTACAGAAATAAATCTACAGCTGTTAGAAATAGAATTCCATCAGGAAAATCCAAGAGCTAAGAAGTTTCTTAGTGTGTAGCCTGAGAGAGAAAGAAGGAAGCCACAGTCACATGTCAAGCAGCTTGCGTTTTAATGACAACAAGAGACCAAGACACTGACAGAGCTTCTAACCCTGTCAGAACTGTGGATGCCCTTTGATAATGGCAAACACAAACAGGAGTGTTTAATCAAGAGGGACAGCATCCTTTTGATAAAGGGTAAGAAGCAGTCCCCTGTCTTAATATAGGTTTACACTGAACTAGCTCAATGCAGTAAGTACTAGCTCAAACTAATAAACACTAACCTAGGTTTGAGAAATTCAGTCCTATAAAACAGATTTAATAAACAAGTCTAGAGAACTTAATATTTCATAATTTTTTGAAAGGGCAATCTAGAACCACTTTATGGGTTAAAATGGATAGGCACTATCAACCTGAATATCCCCATGGTTGTCTCAGGTGATTTTTAATTGTGCCCCTTTCAATCTTTCTACCCATTTTTATTAAATTAATTTCCAATTTTTGCTTTCAGCAGCAATTTTCCCCTCCCAGAATCTTTGTGCCCAGGACCTCTGGCAGCAACAAGAATTATCACCTTAACACATTTTTGCCCAAATATTTAATCACTAAGTGTTCCTTGATCTTTTAAAAGTTTAAACACCTTGTGACTTCCTGTCACTTTCAACTACCTAGGCTCTCCATTGTTACTTTTAAAGAGAAACCAATTAGTATTTACATTCACTAAGAACTACATTCACTTCCTATTAAACAAGCCATCTCCATAACATGGAAACAAGATAATTAGTCAAGTTCTTCTGAATTACCTGATTTTTTTCTGCTTTCCAGCCTTCCACATTTAGCTCCAGGAACAAAAAACAAAACAAAACAAAACAAAACAAAAAAAAAAAACAAAAAACAAAAAAACAAACAAAAAAACCCCAGCCAAAACACAGCAGTATATTAACCATTAACATTAACCACTGCGGCAACTAATAGTTTTGGTTCTTAGGTAAAAGGTGCCATGTCTATACGTCACGGGTCTACAATGCCAGTCTTTAGGCTTTTCCTAATACCAAATGGGCTCTCAGTAGGGAAGTACACTGCCAAGAGATAAACGAGTAGGCCATTTTAGTAATGGCCAGACCACAAATATACAAAATGTTAGTTTAATTACCTCAGGTCTGTTTTGTGAAAAGATTCCTATATATTGAACATGAGACGGCTTGAAGCCTCGGTGGAGTAATGCAGAACCCACACACTCAGCTCTGTCTGAAACCTGGAGGGGCCAGAAAAGAGGGAGAACAAAAAAAAAAAAAAAATAAGAGCAAGCTCATAATTGCTAACTCTTCTAAACAATTATTAATTGGCATGAATGAGAGAGAAGTTTTTTTAGGCTATTTTGGATGCCCACTGTGCTCTGATAACCTAAACAGTGCCGTTACATGGCATTGATTGTAATTATTACACTCGCACTCAATATGCAGAAGAAACACTTGATCCAGTCAGACTTGAAAGTGTTAAGCATAAGTTTAGAAGTTCAGCACACAAACACAGAAAAGGCTGTTTTGCTGTATCTGTGTTAAACCCAAGAAGTGACCCTGGAACAATTAAACATAATATTTCTGTTTAATCACAGGCATTACATAAACCCTCTTTTCACTTCATTCAGTGCCTATGGGAATATCATTTCTGCCTTCAAAAAACAATAGAATAAGGAGGGAAAACCAACTTGGTTCTATTAACAAAGCTCAGGAAGGCAGTTTTCTAAATTCTTTTTGTATAGCACATGACTTGAAACCATGTTAGTCACATGACCCCAAAAGCAAAGCTTTAATAAAAGAGGTATGCCTAACAAATTCACAGCAAAGTCACCTTGGGAAAAAAGTGAGATCTGTTGCACACAGAAGGTGTTTAATGACCTTAACAGTATGTAACAGGCAAGGTTTATGCAAATTTGAAGACCAACTGATTAAATCAGGAACAACCTCAGAGTGCACAGCTGTTAATGGAGATTTGCATACAGATATTTTCAGGGATCAAGAAGCATCATGCTGCTAGTTAGAAGCACATCTGTTTGCACCCTTTACAACTGTCATTCAGACTATGGAGACAAGGTGACAGCAAGCCCAAACATCACCTGTAGACAGAACTTCTCCTAGTGTAAAGTAAGCCTCTTGGAAGCAAGCAAAGTCTGAGCCCCTGAACATTACTTCAAACTTGCTGCTTCGCCCAAGATCTAAAGAATTCATCATCGAGATGCCAAGATAACAGTTATTTCAGAATTTTTGGGGTTCACAAAACAAGTGCAGGAGGTGCTCTTCTTTTTCTCCCTTGCATATATTTAAGGCTGTTTTTTTAAGACACTGTAATAGGAACTAAAACCTTTCTGCAATATTCTGCTACTACTTTAAAACATAAATAATTCAAATTAGTTATATCACATTACTGGATGTTGTACGAATGGTCTCAGCAAGCAAAAGCACGTCTAGCACTAAGAGACTAGTTACCTCTTTATAGGAGATCCATTCATATGGCTGGTTTGGTTTTCTAAAACCAAGACACGGACCATTATCTAAAACCAAAAAAAAATAGTTACTCAAAATTCAACCCCAGCTCCTCTGCCCTGACATCACTCTTGGTGTTAAGCCCCTAGATTCTCAGCAGACACTTTCAGATGACAAATAGGGTTTTTTTGGGGGTGCAGGGAAGGAAGCTGAGAAAGGACAGAGGCTACAAAGTTTAGGCCAAGGAATAAGCACTGACTTTATTCACAGAACTCTGTTTCACAAAATAGCAGTTTAATTAGTCCTCAAAAAGAATCACATCCGATACATTCATCATATTGCTAGACAGACACCCCCTATGCCCAGCTGCATTTCAAAAGAGTTCAAATATGTAGTTCCTGACATATTTAAAATATTACCTTTAATTTTAGACTTACTTGATACTTGTAAACCCCTTTGGAAAATATCATGAACTGTTCTCACATCATCATAGTAGTACGCCAACGGTTCATCACTGCTGAGAAGAGCGGACCTTCGAGCATGCTCACCACCCTAAGAAAAGCAATTAGAAAGGTTAGACACCCTTGTTGGCTTGAAGGAATATCCTTCTTGAGAGAACCTGAGAACTATGCAAGGTTTTCAGGACATTGTTTCAAGAGTCAAACTGCTCCCTATATTACCAAAAACCTGCAAGGCAAAATCTTATTCCTCAGCTACCTATGATAGCACAGAACAAATGAGAATGGTAAAGCCTAACAAGAGGCATTTTGTCCAAAACACTTTCTTAAGAAATATTTTACTCTATTAGTGCAATATAAACCATAATTAATTTCATCCAGCTTCCTAAATCTAGCCTCAGAGCAGTCTAGGCAGAATACTAATCGTGCAATCCCAATATATTTTTCTAATTAGGATGACAGAGCATAATTCCACTTCAATGTGGCTTCAAACCCTAAATTATTTTAAGCATGGTCACCAATACCCTAAACAAGTGTTCTCATAAAATAAAATATTCTGTTCCAGATAGAGTCCTTTAATCCAATTAAAAGTTGCATCTTACAAAAAAGGGTTTCCTCCTGATTTATTTAAACGCAGTCAAGACAATACTGTCTCAAAAACTGAAATCACTATTTTTTAGCTGTTGAGCACTTAGATAAGCTAAAATTGGAAGTCAATACAAGAATCTAATAATTCAGATATAATATTGCCTCTTTTTAGACTGATTAAATAATCTCATTTTATAGAGAGCAATCAAGTTTCACAAACTACAATTATGCAATTATTATTAGGCCACAGTTGTTAATTAGTCCTGTCATGATGACAGGCACCTACAAGCAAGTTTTTATCAGGAACAGCCCAGCTGGTTAAACAGAGGGTCTTGAGCAAACACTGTGTAAGATTTTCTCTATCAGGATAATCAATTTCTTGACTTTCAGAAAGTCAAGCCCTAGACAATTCAGGCACAGATTTAGTTAGTCTATCCTCCACAACTAAAATCTGTTCATACGTAGTCATAGGTGCTTCTTCTGTTTTCGAAGTATCCTGGAAGACCAGACCCGTTCATGTATAAGCTACATAAATACAGGTTTATGTACAGAAGATGTCATATTACCCATGTCTATAGAAATCAGCTAGCACATAAAAGGCACAGAGAGGAAAAATATTTTTACACTAAAACAAGCCTAACTTGTTTTAGCAAAACAGTATGAGTAATACAGTGCTTGCCACTCCTTTGACAGTAAGCAGAAACGTACACTGTGAACATGACCCAGAACAAGTTAATGAGTGGCTTACATCTAAAAATTCGTAACATTAGAAATTCAAGAGTATACTTGCTCTCATACCAACATCTACTCTACAGGATATTAACAGATCACCAGTACATGTCTCTGCCTGGAAACAAAAGCAAGACTGCTTGCTTTATTTCACTGGGTTCTCAGATCTTGGATAATCAAGGTCATCTTATAGATTTTCCCAGTGTTGCCACTCTGGAGCTAATCTAAGAAAGATCACACGAGGTAGTTTGTTACCATGGCCACAGGTAACATCAACAAGTGTAACCTATCACATGTACCACCACTGACATGCTATAATTCCCACATCAGGTGAAATACAATAGCCTAGCCATTCCTCAGCAAGAGTCAAGAAGTATTTTTCTCCTCTCATGGGCTACTACTGTTTTGTTTACATGCCCTATTACACAGCACTACAAAAGCAAATTTTTCAGGGCCTGAGGCACTAACCAAATTTGAAGATGAGTTATCAGACAGTACACTGCTTAGATACAAGACTGTCCTTCTGAAAAAAAAGGAACTCTGTAACAGACTGCTGCTGAAAAGTTTGCATTGGTTCTTAGAAGTTTTCAGTAAGGGGAAACAAACAACTTTCAGTTTTGCTTACTTTGTTCTTTTCCTATAGTAAAGTACAATTAACTGATTTTCAACAGTCTTAGAATAAAAGTTTTTCAGAAAAACACCCAGCTCCTTGTGTGAAGGCCATAAGGAGTTCAACTTTATTGATGCAGTGAAATACTCCCAGATATGCTGAAGGGCAAACCAGGACCTTCAATGCAAGGGTCTGAACTGACCCATCTACTAAGCAACAGAATTCATCTACATTTTGCTTGAAAGCAGCAAGAACTACTGTTTTAATACCTAGTTCAAATGGTCCTTTATCCAGAATGTCTGTGCAATATGAGGGAAAAGTTGTTTGCAGCAAAATTTTTTAAAAATTACTGGTCATTACCACCAGGTATCTGAATCCCAGGACTGGAATGTTTGGCTGACTTCACACATGTTAGTTTGAATGGCATCTAATAGATCTGTCCAGTAAAAGATAAGCAGTTCAAAGGGTTCTCAGTTTTAATAACTGTTCTGAAAATAGCCAGGCAACAAAATCGGATGAATTTGAGAACAAATTCTAGTTACTTGTGTAAAGCAGCCCTTGCAGCAGCTCAGGGACTTGCAGGAAATTAACCTGCTGCACATCAAGTGCTAGTCATTAAGTAAAACCTTGGCATTGGTTTAAAATAGCAGTATCAGAAGGAAACAGAGTATATATTACTCTATCAAGGCCTATTCAGGTCATATAAATTAACTGCTTTTGTTCAAGCCATGGGTTTGCTTCTTGTTGACACAGGCTTCCTAAGATTAGCAGTAATGTCAAAGCATGCTGTAGACTCCACCATGCCTCAGAGAGGAGAGAAATTTCCCTTTACCTGAGAGGGAAAGTACACTAGCAAGGAGTGCTTAGGTCACCAACATACTTATTCTGAGCAGCAAGTAGTATAAACCAGAGTTTTCAAACCAGCCATGTAATTTTAAGCAAGCTACTCCCTAAGAAAGCATACAGCACCTAAAACTGATCATTCATAGGGAGAAAAGCATGTGTGTAATCATGTGATTCTTGAAAGACAAGGCATGCTAGAATTCTGGTAGTGTACCAGAAGACCATAAGAAGACTTAGGAAGTTTTCATGAGTTGAATACCTCTTTCCATATTTGAATATCTTTTCTTAAGGGAACAAAAAAGCCAGACAAATTCAGTCTTACTTCTAGAAAATACATCGTAATATTTATTTCTGTTCTATTCTTCCACATAGCATAAACTGGAACAAATAAAAGTTTTTAAAGCAAGATTTAATATATTTGACAGCCCTACACCTGCACACAAAATCAACAGCCAAAGTTATTCAGCTGTTAGTCACCAGTGAAAAGAAAGCAATCTACAGGCAGACAGATCCAGATGTGGATGACATCCCTGGAAGTATTCAAGGCCAGGCTGATAGGGGCTCTGGGTAACCTGGTCTAGTGCAATGTATCCCTGCCACTTCAGTAACTCTTTGCACTCATTTTCAACTACACATGCAATCTTTCTGCTCATCCAGGGATTGTTAAAATGGGTCATGGGGTACTGGCCTACCAAATCAAAACTTTGGGGAGAAAGGAAGAGACCTGGAATAGGATCTTCTTTCTCCCATTTGAAATTTTGAAGATACAATATCAGAACATGTAGAAACCCTACTCTAGTCAATGAGCTCACTTCTTTCCTTGGCATCTAACAAAGTTAAGTTACAAATAAGAATTATGTAGAAGCTTTTTTCTAGTTCAAATTTATTTCTGTAAATGAACAGGTAGACTAGACAGTAAAACAGTAGCAAAGAGGCATTGCCTTCTGACATGTCTTTTTTTGAGCAACTGCTCAGGCCTTTTAAAATTGTATTGTTCAGGCAGAAAAAAATGCTTAGACAATTTCAGAGCAGTATGTGATTTTTTTTTCCCCTGTAGAAGTGACAACCCACCTTAACATAGACATAAGAAAATGGAGTATATGAAGTTAAATTTTAAGCAAAATGTAGTGAGAACCTGAATCCTGAGCACTGTAACAAAGTCTTGTAACTGTTATAGGAGTAGAAATTTCAATATACATTTGAAACTTGATTCAAGCATACATTCTCATTTGATTAAGATTTTAAACATTATTAATAGTTCAGATACAACCCTTAATGAAAACAAAATTGGACAGATCTTACTAATTTCAAGATCTTCTCGAAGTCTGAGCTCTTATCACTGCAACATGCTAACACATTCAGATTTTTTTCATGTAAGTCTTACTAGTATTTAGCTCATTAAAACACATTTTCTAAAGAGGCAGTGAAAAATAATACTGTTATACCTATCTTGCTCTGATCAGAGAGCCAATTAGTGTAATTGGATCAATGATGCATTAAGTAGCTTAGTGAAGTCTCATACTGCCAAACAATGATTTCAATCTCGGAATCCAACAGTGACAAGTAATTTAACTTGAAGAAGTAAAGGCAGTGAACTGAGACTGCTGTCAAGAGTCCTAAGCAAATAAGCACTTGTCATGGGATTTATGGACAACTAAAAGCTATTGTCTTACCATCTTAAAATGCAATGCCCCCCAAAAATTTGTTGAAGCCTACACTGCCTAATGAGGCACTCAACAGCTGAAAAACTTGCACTGCTAGCTCGTTCCAACAACAAAGATAAGCTAGTTTACAAGACTGTTCTATCCACTGTCTACACCTCTGCTGACAGATTTGGAAAAGCTCACCAAGAAGTGAGATCCAACTTCTAGATCCTTACTCTACATGTTGCTTCAACACAGGTTTTTTGACAATTATCACATCCTGACTGGAACTTTTTGTTTCCCTTTTGTGTACTTCTCATAGCAGACCACTATTTGCTACAGTAACATGATGTGTCCCTACACTTGCTGCATGCTCCATTGAGATCAGGAAATAAACTGTGAATGCAGGCCAACTAATGCGTCATTCTTCAATCTCAACAGTATAAAACTCTGAAAAAAGTGCCAAATTTGAAGTAATGACAGGAGTTTGCTTGCGTTCATGAACTTGACCTACTGTAAGTTTCAAACTCTGCCACATTTGTTTACATCAGTTTGTAGTCACATCTGGTCTTAAGCACAAGAGTCATGTTAATTTTATCTGATACAGGACAACTAGATGCAGTCTATCCGTGCAGAAGAATGTAGTGTAAATGGAGAATTCAGTTCCAAGTATATATATATGTATAAAAATCTACAGTAGTAGTCTCTGACTACCATCAGTAAGGCAAGAGCTGTCAGCTTTAAAATTCTACATTTTCTAATTATCGCCCTTCAAGATCACAACCTTCCAAAACTCCCCTTCCTTTAAAGGAGAAAACACCTTGTCTATCCTGAAGAAAGAGAACACTCTTGAAAGAATTACTATTTGACTTGAAGTGAGCAAGAGAATAAAACTACAACACCCAAAAAACACCAGCCTTGCAATCTGCTGCCTATATTTGTTCACAAAGCAACAGTTTCTCCCACTCAGACTCCTTATCTATTTGACTTCACATTTTAAAAGCCACCACCTAAAAGTAACTCTGCTTCTAAAAAGTGTCAGACAAAAGCTAAGCTAACATCCAGAGTTTAGCAGGTGGCTGGTTTAATTTCAGCTTACTCTGTGGCTGGGATCTCTTGTCAGACTAGTATTTCTTTTCACAGATCATCTGAGGACAATTACTACCCTCCTGATGCTTGTAACACAATATAAAGTCTCACGTGTCAGCTATTATACACTAAAAATAAGTTATTAGCCTAATCAGTATTAACCAGTATACATACTCTGACCCCAAGACATAATTTAATAGGTCATCATGTGGCCAGGAACTGAAAACTACACTGCACCAATTCTAATATGAACAAGTTTTGTCACTAGTGAGATCAGAAGCTCAGTTGTCTCAGCAGAATCTGCTTCTCCTGTGACAACCAGCTTGAGGCCTGAGGAAATAACTTTCCATATTCAGAAACCAAAACCATGAGTTCAAGCCACATTTCAGAAATGTATTCTCCCCCACTAAAGGTTTAGAAACACCCTAATGTAAATCAAATGTTTGATTTCTCTGAATGCTGCATTTAGGGTTCAAATTTCAGTGAACTACAGCATTCATCAAGTGGCACTTACCTCTACTTCCACAGACTGCATTGCTAAATCACATGGTGGTTTTATTGCTTTTGGTCTTGTTGCATACCAGTAGGTTGTGAGAGCTGCAAAGGCACCGAAGCCCATCAGCGTGTTTGTTGGAAGGGTGCGCACATACTGTCTGACATCCCCAAGTTCTGGCATCCGTAGGTATCTGAACAACTCATGTGCTTGCATTGCAGTTCGGTGCAGTAGTTACAATGCTGGAATCTGTTGGTATGAAAGAAAGTTGCACAAAAAAAATCTGAAATCCGCTTTTGATTCGCTGTTGCTGTAGGGCAGCGATGTACGCTGTCCTACTGGCTTCCCACTGTCAAAATAACTTGATCTGCCACTAGGCAGGCAATATCTTTAGAAATCTGTGCTGCAACTAAGTAAGCAAGCAATTATTAGTTTATACTTCAGAAAATCAGGTGGGGCTGAGAAGAGGGAATTTCTTCAGGGTTTTAGTATTTCTTTCAGCAAAGACTGCACTCAAATTTTAAAAAAAGAAGACCTTTTGTTAAAGGAGAGAATTTAACAAAGGTAAAATAGTTATTTGTAGAGTAGATGTACTGTAAGATCGTTTAAACAGTTAGTCATCAAGCAGGGAAGTCTGGGAAATGAAGGGCAGGGACATATGTTATCTTGCCTATACATAACAGAGTATCCCAATCCTATAGAGCATAGCAGGAGCACAATTTTTCCTTTCCTAAGTCCAGTAAAATAAACTCTTTTCTACTCTCCCCTCATACATGCACAGAAAGGTCAGTATAGCAAGCTGCTTTCAAAGCCGGTATCCTCCCATAGCTCCTCCATGGTACTTAGCAAGTTTCCTATTTCTTCCAGCACCATGCCAGTAATTTATCTCTGGTCATGAGGCAGACTAAGGCAGTGGCAAATGAGGCCCACGGCAGCAGCACGCAGCAATATAATCAAGCACAGGAAGCACATTTGATTTGTCACGTTCGCACAGAAGCGCTGGAAGAGGCTGCTCCCTGCCAGCACTCACTGACACGGATATTCCACAGCAAGAACCAGCTGCAGGAAAAAAAAAAAAGGGATCGCAGTCCGCTCACTTGGTGCTCTCCTCTACAGCCAAGGTCTCCCGGGACGTGTGTCACATGCCACAGGCCCGGCCGATGCCCACTAGGGGAGAGGTGAGCGGGAGCCGCCGGCCCGCGAGCGGCCAATGGCAGCCGGCAGCGCTCACCCCACCGCGCTCAAGGGCGCCCGCGGGCCCCGACACCGGCACGGCCGCCCGACACCCCGCGACGGCTGGCAACGCTGCCCGCTTGCTCGAAGAACAAAGAGATGTATTTACGTAGGTAATTTAGGTCCTAGCCATTTCCTACGGACAATAGAATTAAACAAAGATCCTGGAGAATGTCAAAAGAGGTAGCTAACAGCTACGATCATACTGTGTAAGGAGACACCGCTGCAGGATGGTGACATAAGAGACTCTGAAACCCAAACGTGCAGACTTGTTTATAAGTTTTAAGACCACCTATCGCCGGTTAACACTTCATATTTCTACAGGAAAATCTCTATTTTACAGTCTGACCTTGAAATCCTTACTGCTGCAATCAGTTATTCAGCCAGACGACAGAAACGTGGTCTAGTTCACAAAAAGTCTAACCAGTATTTGGACAAGATTTGCTAGAGACAGCAAAATAGTAATAAAATTAGTTCAAAGTGCCCATGCTTTCACAATGTTAACAGGACAGGCTGAAACAAGGTCATGGATGGGGGCAGTCAGGATGGAGTCAAGTTCCATCTCTGGAACAGTCCTAGACCCATAGAGTAATCCCCAGCCAGCAGGCACTGCTCTCTCCCCCCCACACTTTTCTCTTCTGGCATAGCCTTAGGGCACAGGGCTGCATCACCTTGACAGGCAGTGCAGGGCCACTACAGAAATGCCTTTTTGTAATTTGCACAGTGATATTCAGCAGACTATAATCAAAATCCACAACACATCAGGCTGTAGCAATAGAAGGTAGAGATGAACTGAATATATAAACAAGCTCTTCATCTTCCTTTTTTAAAAAAGGAATCAGTTATTGACTTAACAGTTATGATCACCATGCAGTCATGCAGTTGCTTTTCATGCACCTAATTATGTTCATTAGCATTGCAGGTGTGAAAACTACTGCTTAAGTTTTACTACACACAGTTGAACAGTAAAAATAAAAAAAAACCTCATACACCAACAAGGAAGTCTGCACTTAAAAACTTAATTTCACATTTATCATAGACACCATGTTATGAATCTAAACAAAGGGGTCTATGATGTGGGTAATGGCTAAGAGCAAGCTTAGCTCTTTCCTCAAGCTCCACAGTGAGCACCTTTGTCTTTCAAAACTGCTTTCCTGTCTGCATTAGTCATGAAGTGTCCTGCACACACACTATGATTTAGGAATGCAATGTAATTGAATTACTCAAAAGGCTGTGATATCTTTACAGGTAACAAGAACTGAAGCAAACATTTAATTCACACAACAATCCCATTATCGTCAAAGATCAGCTATGATTTCAGTCTATGTGAGAGAAGAGATACACATCTCTGCTATTCATTTCCTTGACCAGCTCTTTCTAGGGAACACTGCAATATAAAATTTTTCTTGAGCAGTTATACCACAAGTTATCAGGTATACAGTGATACATTTCGCTGCTTATGTTTATATTGAGATAATATTATACCTTCTGCCTCATCCACTCAAAAGACAAGGCAAGGACACAGTTTTCTGCAAGACTAAGCCATTTCAGGCTTTAACACTACCTGTTAAGTCATATGAGCTCATCTTCGGCATTTAGGGCAAAGCTAGGTGTAACCAAGACAATAAATTTGCATTCTTAACATATACATCCAAATATAACCCATCAAGAAAAGAGGCTTCAATGCCTTCCAGCCTTCAAGTCTCTCAGTATCTAGTCGGCTCACGCTCCAACATCACCAGACATCCTGGGTTTTTATCATGACCAATGAGAATGTATCTCAGTGTGAGGGCTCGAAACCAAAGATCCTCACAGTGGAGCTTGCATATAACTTTCAGTTGTTTCCTCAAGGAAGGGCCCAGCTAAGTTTGCTCACTCAAGTCAAGTAAAAAAAGCCATGCTCCCTTCACAAATTCTAGTCCTGCAATTCTTTCTTACCAAGCAGGATTTGGAACACAAGGGACAGACTCAAACTAAGCCCCAGTGTGAGACACAGCTGAAGACCAAAAGGAACGAGATGCCAAATGAAAAGTACCAGTCTGTAATACTCAGATTGCTACATGTAGGGGGGGGAAAGAGCAGAATTGACATTTGAGGTCAAAAGCACTTTTTTCTCAATGCACTCAACAGACCTTGCAATTTTTTTTAAGACCAGAGGGAAAGCAGTTTGGGTATTGAGGCAAAACTGCTTCAGAGACAACTATCTGTCTTGACCACCTCCAGAGAAACAGCTCCCCCAGTGCAACCCAAAAAGGCACCCCTCTGAACTCACCATATCAAATTTGGCTAAGGAGTTCTATAAGTTTCATACAAAGATGGCTCCCTCTGCTCACACACCCACCCACCCTGTAGCACCCAAGACTCATTCTTTACAGCACAGCCAGTATCTCAAGGCAACGGCCCGAGTTGGCAGGGCTCTGCCATTCTTTGCTGCTCCTACTCTCGGCATACAATGGTCTATTTACAGTGGGCAGCAGCCTGCCTATTGTCTATCCATAGCCAGACATCGTTCGAGTGCAACGGAAGAGAACAGGAGAGCAGCCATCAGCTTCTGTATCGCAGAGAAAACAACCCCAAGAACCAATGGCCTTTCTTTCTCTCTATTCTAATATTTGAATAAACAACACACTAGCACTGCCATAAAGGCACGTCCCTCACATGGTGTAAAAGAACAGGCTGTGTTATTTCTACAGCCTCTTGCAGGGAGGAGAAATCTACAGGGTAAGTCACCTATCTCTTATTATGAGCAATATACCACTAAGATGTTTTCATTATGATATGCTGAAACAGGGAACCAGCCACCCACATATCTTTGAGTTGTCCTGACAGCTACCTGCCACTGCAGTCTGGTTTTTTTGGTTTTTTTTTTTTTACTTAATCTTACAGGTTACACTGCACAGCTCCCATGGATCTCTTTTTCCTTAAGCCTTTCTCCACTCAGCCTTTGAAAGAAAAAGTGCAGAATCATGTTCTAGCCCCTTTATAATGTATAAAAACCAGGTAGAACAAACAGCTTTGGCTATTAACCTGAGAAATCCTTTTGTCTGAATAGAATGCATAATCCTAATCTCAGAATGCATTTACAATCACCTTGAATTTGAGTCAGTCCACCCTGTCCTAGGTAACATGCTGCCTTTTCCACACTAGCCAGGCAGTCACAAGGGAGGTGATCTGGCAAACACAATCTTTCTATATTATTTGTGATGCTAGTTCTCAACTAGATCAACTCTCATTTCAATGACCAGATAGCCATTAGCTCCCAGAAGGAAACACAACAGCGCAGCTGGGGATGAGGGTGGACTACTGTGATACTACACATTAAGCACAAAACTTAAACACTGCTTAAAAATCCTCCCATGATTTTCTGCCTGTCCTGCAGTCAGAGGGGAATCTGACAGAGGTCTTGTAAACACCTGTAACACAGCCAACTAACCAGAAAGCAAACCACAACCACCTTCAAGATGCAGGAAAGGAGCTTTGGTATTTGAGACCTGAAGGAGAAATCCTAGTTTAAGCTCTGTATAACAAACAGGACAGCAATATGCCTACTGTGGTGCAGCCTGTTGTGTCATATATGAGGAGTCATATATGACTCCTCAGCCAGAGAAAATTTGTCTGAATAAACCAAATACACTGAACTGTTTAATCCACTACTATAACCTCCTCCTCCACCACCTCTGTCTCACCCCCCTTCCCCAACTTTTTTTTAAAAAAAAAAAACTTACTCAGAAATCATCTAGTTTATCCAGCCAAGCATGAGAGATATAAAACCTTTTTTTAAAGGAGTAACTGACCTATTTACCTTCCTGCAAGAGTGAAGAGGAAAGAACTAGAGAACTGTTAATAAGGAACACATCCCAGGCAGGAGGAACCACCAGGTCCTTAATATTCACACCTCACATCCAACTCCTCTTCAGCTCCCTAAGTCAGGCTCTCAGCAACCATGGGGCATCACGTACTGGGGTGTAGGTTGCCTCTACTGGTTCAGCTTCTGTTCCTGCATTTGGGACTAGGCAGAACTGGAGGGAAACAACTTACAAGCTGGATTCAGACCCATAAGTTAGGACACAGTGACTTACTTCATAAAGTGCAATCAAAGTTAAGGCTTCTGCTGCAACCTTTAAGGAGCACTAAATCTGAAACTAGTGTGTCAAGGTTATGTTCACATCAACATGGAAAGTCACAGGTCTGTCCTCAGACATTTGGCCTCAGTCCCCCTGCAATCAAGTGGAACTCCACCTGGATTCCTGCCTCTCAGTGATGTCCAGTAAGTAATTTGAGTGCACACTGGTGAGGTCACTAGAGTTTATTCCCGTTCAGGAGTTGAAACACGTGACAAGAATCTGCTCAATGCCTTTTGTGCAATTACAGTCCTCCAACAACATTTGGTAACCCTGTGTATAAAGGAAAACCAACACTTACTGCTAAAACCTTTCAGAGAATGCTCGCTTTAAGTTACCTTTATTCCATGCCTATACATACACAACATGGCACAAAGCAGTCTTACTGGTTTCTCATATTCAAAAACCAGATAAGATGCCTGCAAATATTATTTTTCAGCCTACACTGCTATCCGTTAGAATTGCATACCTGCAACTCTCATTTGCAAGTACATCACGGCACTACGCTGTCAATCTAGTGTCATTTCAAACTCCATTTAGATGAAAACCACCATAGAGAACCAAACAGCTTTTTTTCTGGTACAATCTACTCAAGCTGAGTAGATCATACCAACTTACTCATTCTACTCCTCCCATGAAAAGGCTACTATTCACAGAGCCCAGTATGCAATATCAAGCTAACACAAGGTTTAAGTGCTCACCTGAGACTCTGTGAGAAGGAGCTTCTCACTCACACTTCTGATACCTGAACTCACTGAAGGCAACCTGGGTCAGGCACACTAAGCCCCCCCTGCACTGCACTAGACAGGGTTTACATCCAGCAGGTTGTTACAAAAAAAAAATAACCCTTAACACTCTGAGACTGGAAGATCAGTAAGTACTTATGAGAAGCAATTGGCTCACTGAGTGAGGTCCCAACACCAGCAGCCCAAAAAATAGTATGACAAACAGAACAATCATTTGAACAGAGGTATTAAAGTATGCCTGCATCTAATTCTGAGTCAGTGATAGTAAGCATCAACTTCTTGCTTTCCTAGGAAACTAATTCAACCTTAGTAGGCTGTTATTGCAGTCTGACTGCAGAAGCCAAATTTCCAAAACATGGCACATGCAGTATCAAACTAATAAGCTTAAGAGTTCTGGGTTCAAGAACAGTAATTCATAAACAAAGGGAGAAATCCTCTTCTGGAAATAGAACATCATGCACTTCTGGTATAGCACTTAAATGGTTCAACTACAAAAGCAAAATCCATTTTTCCTCTACATCTCTATAAAATCATGCAAGCTGTTTTCAATCAGTTTTGAGCGAACTACCAGTACCACTGAGATTTAAATCCTAACCAAAAAAAAAAAAAAAGTTTACTATCACAGAATGGTTTGGTTTGAAAAATATCTTAAAGATTATCTAGCTCCAAACTCCCTGCCAGGGGTAGGAAATCATATTTTACCCTGTGTAGAATAGTAACTCTCAACATGAAAGGCAGCAAGAGAGCAGAAGCCTTATGCTATCAAGTGTCCTTGTTTCAGGAGTCAGGTGGGATCTGCGGAAATGCAAGCCCCACATCCGCTGACAGGGTTCAGCCTACAGCCTGTAAAGGTCAACTGTACAGCAGAGCTTCCCTGAGCCACACAGCATTGTAAACTCCCGCACAAAATCCTTCACCAACGAATAAACCATCATCCCTCTTACTTGTGAGGATTTCTAGGGAGTTACCACTGGTTATATTTACCATAGTGAAATATTTAACATATCTGAACTTTTAATTTAGCATAGCAGGGAAGCAGGATATCTGTTCATAAGACCACCAGAAGCCCAATTTATCAAGTAATGCATCCCTTGGGCCAGAACATCTCTCTTGTCTCTGCTGCACATTCAAAAAATTTCATGCCATTAGTTTTCTTCAGTCTATCCAATTCCATCAACCATATTATCAAGAAAAACAAACCACAAAAATCTATAATTACCTTCTGTTGTTCACTCTAGTAAAAGTGTTGTTTTCTTGGAAGGATAAGAAAGAGAAAAGAAACCTTTTACTCTGCCCCACTGGAGAGCAACACACACAAAACAGGGACTGTACAACCCACCTCTGCCTCCCAAAAATCCCATGAAGTATTCCTTTCTAGTGAAGCAAGGAGATAGGAGAATCGGCTACACAGACCTTGCTCAAAAAATAGGCGAGTCACTTACCCACAAAAATATTTCAAAGTTGCCTTACCATCCACTGTAAATTGCTGGATTTGTTTTTTCTACCAATATTAACCTTGTACTTGTCCTTGAAGCAAAAGGCTACTTGGGGACTTCCTTCTCAAAAACTGAAGGCTTACTTCCAGCCTCATGTTGCCCAAGTTGTAGTTGTAAAACAACATCTACCAAATTTAGAAGCTACTTTTGTAAATTCATTGTAATCATGCAGTCCTCAGACTAGGCTAAGGCTGTTTACTTAAGACCTTGAGTTGATAACACTACACACAACAGCTACTTATAATGACAAGCTTTAGATTTTTTTCCATCAGCCATCTTTCAAACATTTCCCCATCCCAATACAAACAAGCTACATATCCTTAAACTTTAAAAAGGCAGTAACAGCAAGAGTCCATGAGGAACTCTATGTATCAGTTTTTGCATTATTAATATTGCTATTGTTGCAAGAGGAAGAGAAAGGTATTTTTCAGTAAACTCAGTGCCCTCTTATATTCAATTTTTTGATGCAAGAAATCTGATCCAAATCCTGGGGCTGAGAAGTCTCAGCTTGTGAGTTCGAGAGCATGTTCCAAAGCAAAGAGGCAACAATAAATTTTCCTGACCAGGCTCAGGAGAGTGCATGATTCCCTGTAAAGCAATGCAGAAGAAAAAGGGAAGTCCATTAACACCACATGGATAAGGTCTGCTCTTTCCTATCACAGAACCTGACCATCATATCTCGGACGCTAACCCGAGTGAGGCATATATTTAGATTACATAGTCCAAGAGGGTGTCCGTAATACTCCAGACAGCTCACAGACATGCCGTTTAGAAATTTAGAAGGCTTTAAGTGCTGCAATTCCTGTTCAACAGGAACAAGAAATGTATGCATCCTAGAACAAAAGCGTCGGGTAACCAGGCTAAATCTCCGTGCTGAAGCACTGCAAGTCCTACCTAGCAGCAGAGGAGGCCTGCAAAGTCAAAGCCACTCAATCTTCCATTTTAGGCCAGTTTGGCTCACGCTGCATTTCCATACGCACTCTAAACTGCTTTAAGGAAGAAGAAAAAAAAGCTGTATCAAATACATGCAGCATTCATGCCCGAAAGAACAACCTACGTGAAGGCACAGTCCGGCAGCTAAACGAACGTGAAGGCCGGGGTCAGCCGGCACTGCCCAGCCCGCTACCTGCTGCTCGGCCCGGCCGAGCCGCTCACCCCGCGCCAGGCCGAGCCGAGCCGGGCTGGAGGGCAGCGCCGGCGCCGAACAATGCCCGGCCAGCCCGAGCTGCCGCAGCGCCGGGTGGAGGCCGGAGACAAACAGCTACGCTTTCCTGAAGGCTTCTGCGCGAGGGGAAGCCGAGCCGGCTCCGGGAGACGCTGATCCCACAGGGGGCCGGGAAGGAAAGCTCCGCGGCCCCGCAAAGACAGCCACAGGGACCGGCGGCGGGATAGGACGGGACTGCCCGGCCCGGCGGTGACAGCGGCCGCGCAAACCACCCCAGCCCCGCGGCGGCCGCTCCGGCAGGCCCGGCCGCCTCCCTCGGCGGCGCGTCCCTGACGACCCCCGGCCCCGACGGCAGCAGAGCCCCCGACCCCGCTCACCTCCCGGCAGCAGCAGCAACCACGGCTGTACGCGCCTCCTCGGCGCCGCCCTATATAAGCCTTGCACGGCGGGAGCGGCGTGTGCGTGTGCCGAGCCCGCCTCCGCCTCCTCCGCCCCCGCCCCCGCCCGTCCGCGCCGCCCGGCGGGGGTTGCGACTCGGCTTTCTCCGTGGCTGTCTCGCGTCCGTCCCCCTTCCCTTGCCCCTGCCCACAGGAACTCACACAAACCCGCGGGGAGGGCGGTGGAAGTGTTGTACCGTGCGGGCACAAATGACAGAGATGCACAGGGAACTGAGGGGAGCACTGGCACTACTGTCACTTAACACCCTACAAGTCTGAGGTGACCGCTTGCAAAGCAAGGACTTTCTTACGGCTTCCGAATGGACATCTTCATCCCGTATAAATATGCTAAAAGGACATATGTTGAAGTATGAAGGTGTTGGAAGAGGACAACGACCTTGTTGCAATTTGTTGCTTACCTCTGCCAAACTTTTTTGTGTGAGGTGCTGTGAATTAGAGGGGCATATGGAGGCAGCTGGGGCTTTATCCAGACCCCTACAGTTATCACAGAGTCATAGAATGGTTTGGGTTGGAAGGAACCTTAACGGTCGTCAAGTTCCAATGGTTCTGCCAGGGGCAGGGACACCTTTCACTACACCAGGCTGCTCAAAGCCTCATCCAACCTGGGACATGGAATCCACAGCTTCGCCAGGCAACCTGTTCTGGTGTCTCAGAACTCTCATAGCAAAGAATTTCTTGTTCAGATCTAATATAAACCCACCCTCTTCCATTTTAAAAGCCATAACCTGTTTTCCTATCACTAAATGCCCGTGTAAAAAGACTCTCTCCACATGTCCTGCAGGCCCTACAACCTCTCTTCAGACACTGGAAGGCTGCAGTACTTTTCCTCCAGAGCCTTCTCTAGACTAAACAATCCCAGGTCCTTCAGCCTGTCTTCACAGGAGAGGTGCTCCTGATCATCTTCATGGCCCTCCTCTGGACCTGCTTGAAGATGTCCATGGTGTGCTTGGGTCCCCAGAGCTGGATGTAGTATTCAGGTGGTGTCTCATGAGAGCAGTGCAGGAGCAAAATCCTGTCCCACGCCCTGCTGGCCACACTCCTTTTGATGCAGCCCTGGACACATTTGGCTTTCTAGGCTGCAAGTGCACATTTGCTGGCTCACATCCAGCCTCTCATCCACCAACACCCCCAAGTCCTTCTCCCCAGGGCTACACCTCAATCTGTTTTCTGCCCAGCCTGTATTCATGCTTGGGATCACCCCAACCCAGATGTAGGACCTTGGCCTTGGCCTTGTGAGCTCTACGAGGTTCCTGGCTCCGCCTCTCAAGTCTGTCCAGGCCCCTCTGGATGTCAGTTAAGTTACCTCAACTGGTTTTGGTTTGGCTATGTGCTGCACCAGTCCAGTAGATGAGTGAATCATCAACTCACATGTCAAAGTCCCACTATGCACATTCTGCATTGCCATAATTTCCCTATGTTTCCTGGGTATTGTTTATTTTAAGTGTGTGTAGGGATGTTAAGGCTGTACACTTTCATATAGAGATATACACACACACACACATGCATAGTATTCTATGAATTACTGGAGGTACTTTTATTTTACATAAAAGTGACTACTGTCTCCTAATGCTTCAGTTTACAGTGGAGTATACCAGGCAAAGGACTTCCCACAGAACAGCGTTTTAAGAAAGGAAGGAGCCTATATTAACTTTTTAGCACAAAGGAGGGGGGCAATTGTGAAGTTGCTGATAGTCCCCACATAACTGCATGTGGTTCATGCTATGGAGTGATTCAGAAATTCAAAATAAATTCCTTTCTCAGGAAAGGAAGTGAAAGCATTTAATCCAGGAGTGCATCTCACTGACTGCTGCTGCTAATGGGCACTGAGTTTCTAGCACCACACTAAAGCTACTTGAGTAAAGCCCCAGAGCACAAGCAGTATGGACATCAGCTGCTCTGCCATGGGTAGGCTGTCCTGCTTCCCTCCTATTGCACCACACTTTGTGCTCATGTAGACACAGCCAGGCTCTGCCAAATGATTTTTGCATTTTTTCCAGGATTTTGAGTGAAAGAAACAAGTAAGGTAGAATTGCATACACCATCTCAGGCACTGGTAATTTCATGCTTTGTCCTGAATGTGTTGATGTTTCATCTGCCAAACATCAAAGCTTACTATTATTTTATCTACTATGCTAGTTAATCCTTTATTAGCATGTTTCTCCACATCTGGGTTTCTAAAGGCCATAAACCACATTTTAGTGCTTTCTCCAAGAAACTTTAGTGAACTGGTTTTCTCTTGTCTTTCACTGGAAAAAGAATCTCTAAAAAATCTGTCTCTCTCTCTCTGTCTCATACCTTTTAATGAATTCTGTCAGCAACGTGAAATTGCAAAAGTCTCAGCAACACAATATTTAAATAGGTATCTCAGTCATGCCAGGTATCACTCCTTTGATGCCCCGTGATGCTCACCACATTATACATCCAGGGACTACATTACTCTCTGAAATCAGCTTTTTGCCAGCTGATCAGAAAAGATAGGGACCCAGGATCAACCAAACTGTGTAGTGAAAAATACACAGGTAACATGGAAGTAGGAGCATAAACAAAATCTACAGTGAAAATATTGGACTGTCTTACACAGGGGAACAAAGGAACCTGGTGGTCCTCTGGATCAGGATGGGTCTAGGACCCTTTACTAATTACATACACGTTTTAACTATATTTGAGGATTCACCAACTCTTTTTATTGTTGTACAGGGCATACAGGCCCTGAACCCATTCCATTAAGGAAATTGGCTCTTTAAGTACATCAGATATACAAAAGAAGTAAATAAAGACATCCAAAAGGAGATTCTGACTTTCTTGTTTAAAGGGAGTTCCCTGTATTCCCGTCTGTGTCCACAGCCCCTTGTCCTTTCATCAAGAAGGGTCTCTGCCTCCATCTTTCCCTGCAAAACAGATATTTACACACCAGCAAGATCCTCCCTAGCCCTAAGTTTTTCCTTCTTGAGGTTTAACCTCACCTCATACAACAAAATCTCCAGTCCCTTTACCATATTCATGGCCCTTCACTCGAGTCTTTCCAGTATGTCCATGTTTCTTTTGTATGGAGGAGACCAGAGTGGACAGTGCTCCAGCTGTGGCCTCCCCAGTGCTGAGTACAGGGGGATGATCATCTCTCCTTCACTGCATGTGAGGATGGACCACTCTTGAGCTTGGAGGAGGTGATCCTTGGAAAATCAATCAATTTTCTTAGACCCCTTCTAAGGGGCATGATATTAACACAGTGTTAACAGATGTTAATAATTATCCCATAAAGAGATTACCCAAAACAAAGGACTTCCATTTCAGCATATGAACATTACAGAATTTTCAGCTTGGTATTTTCTTTTCTCTGATGATATCAGATTATTGTTATATATATACATATGTACTGGTTGTCATTGCTGTTTTCTTTTTATTTAATTGTGCTCTTTTTATTTTTCTTTACAGGATATGCACATCGCTGTACTGAATTGGGTAATCCTAAGTGTATCATCTTAGAACCATCCCAAGCATATCAGTTTTACACAAAACAGACTGTTTAGCCTTCTGCCATACTGTATCTGCATCTGCTAACACTTGTGTGCAATCTCAAGAGAAGAAAACCAAAGAAATGTTATATAAATAAGCAGTTCAAAATGTCTAACATGTATAGCAATTAAAACTCATGAGCTACTGAGTCCATGGAGCAGGAATAGTTACTTGTGTCTTGACAACCCTCTTCCTATTGAGAAATGGAATAATGCTCATTTTGCATTTGTAAATTTCATACACTTGAGAAATGGAATGTCACTACTGACAGTACTGCCGGGGAGCAGGAAAGGGGAGTGGGGTCCCTCCAGAGTCAGGAACCAGCAGGACCTGAGAACAACTCCAGCAGAAGCGACGCTTTTCCCTGGGAGCTCTGCTGTCCCCCCGGGCACCCAGACAGGTGATACCAAGCAGTTTAACCAACAGCCTTGGGCAATTTGAGGTGACAAGTCAGGTCTGGGGTCTATGTGGAGGCCCAGTGAGGAACAGCAGGAGCCAGCAGTAGGATCGAGGACAAGGCTAGGACATATGTCACCTCCCTTGACCTGCTGACCACTTTTCTTTTGATGCAGCCCAGGATGTGGTCAGCTTTCTGGGCTGCAAGTGCACATATTCCTGCCACAAATGGAAAGACAATGGTGACATGGGGACCTAAGTTTGAGGTTATATGACAGTTACATAATGGTTGGATTTACCCTTAGAGGGCTTTTTCAAACTAAGTGATTCCATGATTCTATGACAACTAGAGCTGGGATAAAAAGGTAGTGTGTGAAGAAGATACTAGAATAAGATACTGTAGACTTGCAACAGATGAACTAGTTTGTTGAAGACGACTGAATTTGGTTATCTCTGTGCCCATTTTTTACCCTGATCTATGTCATCATCATACAAGTGCATTTTCATCTAAGAAACAACATATATTGGGCACTGCAGCAAACGTCCCAAAGGTAAGAGAGGCCCAGAAGTAAGAAACCCTGTCCTGGATCAGAGATGAATAATATATGGAAGGGAATTCCCACAGACGACAGTCATCTGCCTCCCTTTCACATGGATGAAAACAAACTCAGACAAACTGAGTTAATGAATGAGCTGTACTGGCAGGGTCCTAGATAAAGGTCTGTGCAGAGCCAGCCTAAAGCTTGCTTCAGTTACTCACAGTATGTAGCCTTCAATAGTTCTTCAACTTAGAAAGACAGAAGTAAGGAAGTAATGAGTGTGTTGAGTATTAAGTCTTCTGAACAATGAGATACCTAACCAGAAAAATAAAATGATTAAAAATCCTCTGTATGAAGGCACAGATAAAAAAATTGTGACATTTCTATGGCACACCAGAAAGGAGATCTGATATATATATACACACAGATACATACATGCAAAAAGATATCTAGAGAGATCTTTCAGGGGAAAGAAAAAGGAAACAAATTAGAAAGCAAATTTAAATAGCAATTCCATGTTTCTAAGCATGTAATGACTTTGCTGGGTTTTGAGGAGTTTGCAGGTTTTTTTCAAATACAGGAAGGATTCTTCAGCTATGTTTACTACTCCTTCCACTTCTGTTACTGTCTCTGTTTATTTCTCTATCTCTTGCTCCCTACCCTCTATAAGATAAATATGTATCTTATGATTTGGGATCTGAGGAACTTCTGAATGAGCTGGAAAACATCTCTGTTTAGCTCACACTCAGCACACAGGAACTGCCCTTTGCACAGCATTAAGGTGTCAGTAAGAATGCCAGAAGATACGAAGGAGACAGAGGAGTCCTATGGAAACAGTATTCTGTCCAGTAAAAATAAGACAATCTGGTCATAGCTGATTCAGCTTGCTTATGTCAGGCTAACAAAAATGTTATTTCCTCAAATGACAAGGTGTCCATGTAATGACACAGGACTGGAAAAGTCAGCCTAAACCAGCAACAGACTAAATTGTGCCAGTTCATTTACCACCAGTGCTTCTTCTTTCTCTGAACTTTGGTTCACAGGCTACATTTACACCCCTTTCCTCCTCTAAGCTGTACACGGGCGCAAGTTTACTGGCAAGTTTACTACTTACTTCATCAAAATGATCAACAGAAAGCTTTTCAGATTTGAAAGCTATTTAAGTGAAATGACAAACATAACAAGAATGTTCTGTTGGTTGTTTATGCCAATGCAATATGAACGAGCCAACTTGTTCACTTTTTCTGTTGTAAAAATTTTCCCCAATCACTATTCCACTGTATATCAATCTTTCTGAGGGTTAAAGGCATCACACAAAAGAGATAAAATTTATGTTCTTTACTTCTAATAACTACTTGAGACATTGAAATGTACAAAGCTATATCGCTAAAATTGATGAACCAACGATAATGTTTCATCTGCTTAACTGAATATCAAGTAAAATATTACACAGAAATAATCAGAGCAAGAAAGCTCAGAAGTTAAATATTTATTATGTTTAGACTCCAACTAAGAAGCAAAAAAAAAAAGAAAAAATAGAATACCATCTATTCTGCTGAAATATATTCTGATCACAGTCTTTTCTGGCTTACAAAAGGAGTAAGTTGTTCTATTCAGTAGAATTTACAGTACACTGGCACATGTTTAACACAAAACCAAACAGGAGAACCCCAGATAGTGCCAGACTACAGTATATTGAATATCCCCCACCAGCAATGACCTCTCAATGCACAACATGTTCTCACATTCTTCACATACCCACACCTCCTTGCAGCTATCTCTATTGAGAATTGATGCACAAGCCAAGTTCAGCCCCAGGAGCAGGCCAGATGTCATGGTAAGGAACATCTCCTTTACAAGGAGATGTCTCAATCTGAGTGTGCTCTCCTCCCCAAAGATGTCAGCTAAAAAGCATGCTCCACCTTTGCAAGGATTCATTTTGGCTCCTCCAACTCAATGCTAGTGCCTACAGGAAACAGAAAGAAAAAACAGAAAGGATTAATGAGCCCCAAGCTTTCTCCCCAAGCCAAAGAGCTTGTACATAGTGATTTTGAGGCTCTGGTTTTAAATTAGTGCCTGGCGTTGAAAAAAGCCTCCTATTTCTTACAAAACACATCTGCAGACTGGAACATGTACATGAATCCTGTCACTTGCATTTCATGTAACACTTATGTCACAATACTTGAATCGTGTGTAAACAGAGCTCTGCTTTTGAAAGGTTGGACCCACATCTCATCTGCCCCAGGCCATCAAATGCCAAACAAATCAAGCTTGCAGATGCCAGACCAAAACAATGGACAAGCAGGCACTGAAGTTATCAGCTGCCTGCCTTAAATGAATGGAGAGGATGCACAGGAGCCACCCCTGTAAGCACAAACAGATGCCAAAGCACAGGCTTCTGGAAAAAACTTACAGTTCCCATGTGTGGCAAGCCCCATTCCAGTGCTTAGCTTCTGTGGGAACAAGGGACTAGGTGCAGGGAGCTCAGGTTGGCAGCTGAAGTAGCTCAGGTATTAGTTAATGCTCCTTTGTACCTACAAAGCTGAGGCTGGATGCTTCTTCCTGCTTCAGTGCAAAGCAGTGTTTAGACATGGAGAGGGATAGAGCCAACCTAATGTTGTGGTGAAGAAAAGTCCTGGGAATACTTTCAATAAAAGGCTTGAAGGATAAGGATAAGATCATCATCCAGCCCATGAAAGTATTCCACAGCAAGGTATGTCAGTAAAATACATCTTCATTTGGGACAAAAGCCAGTTCAGGGATTAACTGAACAACCTGTCAAGGCCCTTCATCATCAATCACCTGCATTGTCTTTGAACATGTGTGGAAACAATTCCACCCTCCTTCCTCCACTCTAGTGGGTGATTCACAGAGTTAATGCAGGGGAGAAAAATAGGTCTGGCTTGTGAATAGCAAACTTGCCTAACAAACTTGTGTTTATGGGAAATAGACATGAAAAACAGGTTAAATATGCCTCTCCTTGGTTAAACACTGATCATAAGAGGAAAACAAGCATTTTTTGGCCATGTCTATGGTATAAGGAACCACCATAAATCAAGTTATCTGTAGCACATGTATCCAGTTGTCTACACAAAACAGGTACCAGGTATTGGCACTGTTTTCCTGCAGGTGAGTGCTGGCTAGCATGAACTCTGCCATCGTGCATGGCCCCAACAAACTTTTAGAGCTGGCACACCAAGTAGTTCTTGGCAATGAAGCTTCCCTATCCAATTCCTGAACAGCACGAGCTGTTCAGGCCATCACTTCTGCTTCCCCAGCACATCCCACTTACAACACCTACCACTCCAATTACCTGTTGGAGAGAGTTCACTTTGTCATATGCCTGATCATTCCTTGTTCCAGCCATGGCCTGCCATGCAACCCTCCATTGCCTCATGTAACACCACAGCCCAGCTGGAGCAGAGTTCATTATCTATTTTGTTTTCTTATATTTTAAGATGCAGAACTCTTAGAGTGATGAGAAGGCATTTATTTATCTTTGGAAATATATCTTTTATTATGCATCCTGGTAATGAAGTTCCCATTTCTTTATATAGAGATGGGTCTGTAGGCATATTCGACTACTACTTGTAACAAGCCACCTAACGGTACTAAAAATTATTATTTGAAGTGCTTTGCTTTACTTTTACATAACATTCATGGACACCTACATATTGGTATTTTAGAAAACAAATTTTTCAAATTCTCTGTCTAGAAATATCTAGCAGCAACAAAAATTTACTAGACAGAAAATCCCCAAATTTTATCTGTCTCAAAATTAATAAATCAAATTTCTTCCTTATATTTTCTTCTGTGAAGCAGTGACAGACCCTACTGCGAGATTGTTTAACCTGTGTGTGATAATGCAAATTTTATCTGACCAGTCTCATATGTATTTCTGAGCCTTGAATCACTGCCAGCCTGAATGGTGATGTATAGGCAGAAAACCCAGCAGCTGGGTCACTATTTAGATAATGCTGCCTTTTTCTCCACAAGGCAAAGGCAACATATATATATGCAGGAGAGCTGTAAACAGTTAGAAGCTAAGAAATTGATAGGTGAATATGATGGATGAAGAGAGCAAAGATTTTAAGTTCAGACTTAAAGTTTAATTTTAAATAAAAATTATTTAAGTTGATCTAGCCAAACTTTAGATTAACTAAACTAAAGTCAATTATTTTATGTCAAGTTATATAAACATTTTATGGTTTCTTTTCTTATTTGATCCTCCATTCATTATTTGTTTTTTGAAATTATCAATATTACAAAGATGCTTAAAGAGAGATCATATGCTCAATCATTTTGAAAGAGTAATTTTAACCCAGGCTCCCTGCAGCAGCAGCCAGCAGTGCCTGGTGTATCTGGCCATGGTAATGGCAGTACCAGGTGCAGATGCTGGCACTGCTAGCAGGCAGAAGCAGTGCTGGCAGTGTGTGAGGCCTGGGGCTCTCGTCCCACTCACAAGCATTTCACGTGCTCCCAACCAGACTGTTCTGCCAAGCTGCTTCACTGCCCTCCTGAGCTCTTCTTGCTTCTCCCCAGGGAGGTCAGTGCTTGCCCTTGCTGGCTGGCACAGGCAACTTTTGTATAAAAAGGGCAACAGGTGGCAAGGCTCACCCCAAGGTCATGGAGAAGCCTGTGCCTTCCAGCTGCCCAGGAAGGAGAACTGACTTTACGTTCCTAGTTCACCTGCATGGCAGCAGGTACTGCTGTAGTTACACGTGATGTTTCCATTACATAAGCATTTACTGAGAGAACTTTAAGAACCCCACACATTTAGGGCAGTTCTTTTTTTTTTTTAATTTTAATTTCCTGATGTGACTATGGAGAATGATGACCCAGGGATATTAGCTTTGAGCACTGAGTACATTAAAAAAAAATGAACAAAACCCAAAGAAAGATTGAAACACACTCCTAGATGAAATTACTAAGGGTTGAATCATATGATTTGGCACAAGTTATTGAAGACTGCAACGGATATCAGTTTGGCTTGACAGAGCTAATGACAAGCTGAAAATTATTTCATAAGCCCATAGAAGGAAGCCTTTGCTTCTTGTTTTTGTTCTTAGGTTGTTAACTGGATACCTACAAGGTTAAATACAGCCCACGGTGTCCTAGAGTGAAACCACAAACTCCAGAATTCCTTACCCCATTATTCCCCTTCGGGTTTTGACATTAAAAAAATTGCAGATGTGCAGCTTGCATAGGCTTTTTCCCACTCCTAGAGAGCAAATGCAAACTTCCCTCTTCTCTCTTTGGCTAACACACCTGAACTGGCAACACAAAGCAGAGGTAACTTTTCAGTAACAATTTAGAGATTAGCTGGTAACAATTCAGAGAAATTAGAAATTTAAAATTAACTGTTAACAAAAGCAAAACAAAAATATTTCCAATAGCTAATAACCTTTCCAGAAAGTGGGATAATATTTTCACCTCCGTGGCACGTGCTTAATTGTCCATAATGGCACTGCTCTGCCTGCAGCTGTCCTGTGCCCTCCTTGGACAAGGCTGCAGGGTGTATGATCCCCATGTTCTGTACCCCCTTCAGAAAGACAGCAAAAAAAAACAACACCAGGTGTGTCCAGTAGCATGTCCTTCTTAGTAAGCACAGACTAATCTTGGATCGTTGATGGTAAGTGATGAAGCTGAAAATAGCTTTTAGTTTTGTAAAAACACAGGTTCATTCAATTTCCTTCAATATGCTCAATATTCTCTTTTTACCTTCAAACACTTGTTGAATGCAACTTCCACTCAACTGTTATGTACTCCACTAAGCACAGAAAAATAACTTTCAAAGTTCATACTGTAAACCCTAGAGCAGCCATAGTCCCAAACTATGCTGAGCTATCAGAGATCTTCCTTCCACAGGGATGAAAGGACCTTCATCATATTCCCAGAGAGCAGTGGAGGGCATGGCTTTGCCCCATGCAGAAGGAGTTACCCCTCCCATGAGAAGGTGGTTTGAGCTTGCCTGGAATGCCATCATGATACGTTGGTGTCCAGCTGAGTGTTGCAATCCTTCAGAACCCAGAGTGAAAGCTGTCTAATTCTAAGCTTCAGGAAAAGCCACCCAACTGAAGCACATCAACAGATGGTTCCTGACATATGTTATCACCTTATGCAGCATAGGGTGGTGAACCACAGGGACATTTCTGAAAGGTTAGTTCAATAAGAATGGTGGAATAGAAATACAAAGGGAGTGGGAGGAATGCAGAGATCATCTTCAACCTTTTTTCAACTAGTCCAAATAGGCCATATTCAGTAATGGTCTCATCCTTATCACTATAGTAACTAATGAGGCAGCACTGAATTTTTTGAAGTCCTTTAGTATGATTACATGGGCACATGAACACTGTGGTCAGCTAATAACCTTATTGAACTTCTTCTGGACTTGATGAAAATCTTTCCCCTAGCTTCAGCAGAATCTAGATTAGGATATTAATTATACACAGAGTACTGCCTAGAAGATCTATTGCTGCTTAGCGAGCTTTTATCTATAGTAAAATGGCACTGGTTTTCCACAGTTTTATTTACCCTTGCTACAGTCAGATTTTCAATGCACATACAGTTTTGAGAATTTGCATATCTTAAAGTGCAAGTTCTCCAGCAAGAAGAAAATTCACTTGATCATCCACAAAGGATTCCCAAAGATTATTGCAATCCCAATGCAAATGATTTTGACCAAAGTGTCTCTGAAAATTTTAAAACTTTAAGAGACTAAACTCTTCATGGTATCAAAAGTATTTCTGAAGAAAGAACCATTACTGAGCTTTTCCACTGACAGGGCATGTGGCATGTTGACAGAGCAGCAGCACCCTCCCACCAAGCAGGGTCTTTTCTGCAGGACATGAAAAATGGATGGGCCTCCTCACCAAACTGCAGTTGTGTAGATGCACAACCACAGATCTTGGTTTGAAAAGGAGCAGTTTAAATTTGCAGAAGCAGGCATACTCAAGGTATCTTTTTTGGGAGGCAATGTCTTTCTTTTTAGTCTTTTGAGACAACAACTGTAAAAGTAATTAATTCATTACCCTTTAGAAATAAAACCATGAAATAAATTCAAAGTGGAAGGTCAAAAATACTGTTTTCATTAATAGGAAGCTACTAGTGTCTTTCAGATAATACTCCAGTTTACAGATTTATGTGATCATTTTTGTGCATCAAAATTCTTGCAAATAACTCCCAGTCCAACAAAAACAAGTTACCATTGATGCTGAGAGGCTCTTTCAGCCCTGCTTCCCCTGAAATCTAGGATAAGATTCCCCTGGCTTTTCACATGGTATGGTCTGGTAAAAGAAGGTCATCACAAATTTGCCTAATATTTCCTCTTTAAATCAGCAACTTCAAATTCAGACCTAAATCCCTAGAAAAAGAAACATAATAAGAGTTTCTTCTTCCTCAGACATTCTTGCTCAGCTCAGTGTACACTTGCTTATTCAGTAACCTTCTGGCATAAAAGTGTTTCAGCTTCTCAGTTAGGAAAAGTGTGAGGGTTCTTTTAAAAAAACTTGTATTAGGACCTGGGGCTTTTTTGCTTGTTAAGCAGGAAGAGGATCAAGAGTGAGAATATGTGATCAGTGAGAAGAACCAAAGGGATTTCACATCTGATAAATTCTCCTTTTTTCCCCAGGAGCCACATTTCTGTCCTTCTTCCTTCCATGCAGAAAAATTAAATCCTTTCCAAAGAAAGCAAAAAAAAAAAAAAATTATTTCAGTCTTTTAGGTCATAGAAAATCAGTTGCCTGGGGACATTAGTCAGGATTAATTCTTCTCTTTCCTATTTGCAATGTCCAGACTCATACACTTTTTTCCAGGATGGCTATGAAAATGAATAGCTATGGCTATTCATTTTCAACATGATGTAATCATAGAATTTCAGATTCCTTATCTATTTTATTCATACACATTTTGTGTGCATACAGTTGAAGTGGACTTACTCCAAAAAACTACATGAATACAGTGATATTAGACTTGCTACAAATTTCACAAGATTGCTTGGGTTAAGTGGAAAGCAACAGGATTGCTCAGCCAATATCTACGTTTGTCAAGGGACCAACAAAGTGGAAAATGTTCTCATTTATATGTACAGCATCCGAAAATACCTAGTGCAAGTGAAATTCAAAAAGATTATGGAGAGATAACTAATCAAAAGATTTCTGCCCAATGAAGAAGCATGCAATTGGCATCTTGCCTTGAGTGAATGGGCTTGCAAATAAGTACAAGATGTAGTAAGTATTCACTAACTAAAGCACCAGGCATAGAATGGTATATTCATCTTAAATTTCAGCAGGCTAATTGTCCTGATATTTCTGACAGATAAAATCAGTAGCAACAGGAAAATCTTTGGATCATGGTTAGGAAGAAAAAATCATCAGGGTAAGCATGTTACTTGATGAAAATTTGTTTTCATACCTTAATCATTACTTCCAAACTTTTTTGTTCAGTTGTGAATATCTGGATTGACAGTCTGCATGGATCTCATTTTTCCTTTCCTCCACTACACTGCTACCCCAGCACAGTTATTCCACAAGTCCCACACCAGGACAACAGGTCACTCTAGGCATCAAAAATTATTTTAAAGGATTAGAAATGAACAGCTTTACACAGGCTGTGTATCACATTGGCAGATTGTGGACCAAGATGAAAGATGCAGTGTTTAAAACAACATTTGTCTGGGGTTCCTGTTGGGGACCCTGGAATGTAACCACTCACAGGGTTGAGCTGACACATACACTGGTAGGTAATCCAAATCCCAGGCTGCATAAACAGAACAAGCCAGCAAGGACTTCTGAAACCAGCATCACTGGGTTACTTAGAAGCACCTGTACGCTCTGCTGCTCTCTCTGCAGAAAGCTACTATCACATCTAGGTTGGGAATCAGTCCCAGCCCGGCTTTCAAGAGCATGGCTGTGAGACAGATAAATCAGGAATTAAAACATTCACAAGCAGCTGATGGGTTAAGCATGGTTACAAGGAAAGAAAATCAAGAAGCTTTTCTCAAGCTAGGGGAAAATCATGATTCTCAGGATGAAGCCTCCACCCCACACTTTGGGTGCAAAAGCCCAGTGCAGTGAAGGCTTCCAGAAACTTTCCCTTCAGTTCACCCAGGCCCTGCAGGCACTCATATGCATCTTCACACAGTACAGCAAAAAAATGGAAGTGTAGGTATAAACTGAGTAAACACCATGCAAATGATTAAGTGCTCCACACTTGTGCTCTCAGGGGTGGAAGATGATTAAATAATTCACAAGACTAGCCTGGAGCTGACACTCTACTTAGACAAATGCGTCCAAATGGCTTTGAATAGCTCATTATCCATCACGGTTGCATAGAGCAAGCAGAACCTGAGAAGTGCAACAAATGCAGCTCCCTCTCTGCAGTCACTAGGAGTTAGGGAGGCTCAGCCATCAGTGGACATTCATCTCATTGTTACAGCAGAAAACAGCACAGTGCAGCTCTTCATACTGTGCCCCAGTCTGTGCTTTAACTTTATTCCCCTCCATTACGGAAGATCCAAGACTCCTCATAGCAGGCTTCACAAAACTCAGCATGGATCGTTTTCAAGGGAACAGCAGCAAGAACAAAAGGAACACTTTGAGCTCCAACCAGTGCCACTGCACAGCCATAGAGGGCTGTTCATTATCTTTCGTGGCCATTAGAAGATGAGAAGTAGGTTACCCTACTGTCCTGCAGGAAGGGAAAAGCAGAAGTGTTTCTAATTCCAGGGAATTCTTCCAACTCTGTCTGCCCTCTGCAGCATCCCACACCTTGCAGTGACCTCAGGAGTAGTCAAATGCCAAATACTGTGTGTCAATGCATTTGACTCCTCTACAATTCCTTCAAGAATGCACAGAATTTTCTCCTTAAAAAGCTTGCAAGCTTCATTTGTGTGAAGACAGACTAAACTTCTCCTTTAACCTTTAAGTTCTAGAAGAAATTAAGATCAAGAATTATTCTTTCTAGCAATCCTCTCTTCTGTGTAATGAGCTGAGCCCAAAGCAAAGCTTAATCACCTCCAGGCTTCCAAAGACATATGAAATCACACTGAGTCTTTGCTGTAACAGGCTACTCTTCTCCAGCCCCCTACCCAGCTTCACTTACACAGCAACTTAATTTTGAAACCTCAGACGTGCACTGTGCTGCTTGTGCACTGTGCTGCTTGCAGCCATCACCTGTTGAAAGACCAAGCATCTGAGTGTTATTTTGGTGGAAGTGCTGTAATAGTAGCTTACCTGAATATTTTTATTTTGCTACCTTGTGTTCCTCCCATCTCCAGTGAAACATCATGTTCACTTGCACATCCAAAACCAACATCAATTTCTATTACACAGTGTAAGACTCAACAACCCTGGGCTCACAAGGATTGCTGGCAAGCTTCCTTATTTCTTTTCAAGTCCCCTGCCATTTTCCAGGAGTTTCACTTCCATTTTCATTAGGAGATAAATAGTACAAACCATCTACAGATAGGTTGATTGATAAATTCTGAGTACAATATTGATATCCACATCTCAAACACCCGCAGTCTTTTACCACCAGAATTATTTACAAGCAGCAGTAATAAGCCCTCAATGAGACAGGAGTGGGTAATACAGTCCTAGGCTGGACCCGAACACAGAAGGTCCCAGAAACTTCTGACTGATAAGAAGGGCTGACCTGGAAGTGTTACATTTAAGCAAACCATTAACAATCTCAACAGTTATTTAGGACCTCGTTTCCATAGTAGGTAAAAATGCAAAGCCTGGATTTTGTTATGAAGGCTTTATCACTTTAAATAAAATAAGCCAAAAATCTCCAGTGCACAGGAAGAAGGGCCCTCGAGGCTTGGCTGAGATGGATAAAATTAAAAGCAAGACTGATTTTTCAGCCAGTTGTGGCACAACAGTGGCAGAGTGCTTGATCATTATCCCTTGAAGCACACAGCACTGCCAACACATAAAAATAGAGAGAATACCCACAAAGAGATGGAAAGAACTGTTTTAAGATCTGTGACATAGCCCACTACATACACACAATTGGTCAGGCCACAACAGGAGAGGAGAACAACAGTGAAGACAGTCACAACTACATCTCTCAGCAAGCCACTGGTCTCCATAGGTAGTAAGCACAATTCTGTCTTACCTTCTCACATAGCACACAGTCATCTGTCTCTTTCCTTCTGACTAGCTCAGCTAGGAGAAAAACTCCCTGACTACCCAAACAAAAGGTTAGCTACAGTAATATCTTGAAAGAAGGTATTCAAATAGCTGCTGCTCCCCTGGATTAACTTCATCCTCTTAATCAGTGTGGATTGGTAATTCTTCATTATTGTGGTTACCCACTCACATCCACGCTTCACAAGTGTGGTGTCTACAGACAGCAGAGTTGGGAACTTGCAAAGCTTACAAAGTAATTTAAAGATGATGGATGGGCAGGAAATTATTTTCTAACTGCAAACTTTCTGATAAGTACATACTTCTTGCTTCCTTTCTCCTTAACACAGGTCCACATGGTGATTGGAACTACACCAGCTCACGACTCCACACCTTTATATGCAAAAGCAGCTCTCTCCCATTTCTGCACTGCCATCAAAACCAGATCATTTCCTACATTAATCCAACAATAGTGGTATAAGTCCACTAATCCCTTGGTACCTGCCCTCACTTCTGGGTTAAAATCTACCCTAGGGTCAGTTAAAGGATTTTATGTGTTAATAAGTTGGGAAGGGAAATATTCTTAGGGTTGATTTGTTTCCAGGTGGGCTATTCCCTACTTCTCCTGTCTGGAGAGAGGAATTTATCACTGAAAGGTTCACTTATAGAGCTGACACCTCTTCAGAAAGGATGGAGCAGCTGAATTAGGAACTCACCACCTCTCTCTGCAGTGATGTTTTATAGCTTTGCTGCTTTATGGCCATGGTGCTGGGAAGCATTTTATGCCAGAACAGTCTGACATAGGGAGTGCTTGAGCCACACATTCATCCATGCTCCCAATGAAAGTCCAAGAAAAATAGTATTTATTCAGGTTTATACATGCACTGGCATATTTGTTCAAGGATGTATTAAAGAAACAAGAAGTCCTGAGCTGTCCTCTGTGACACAAAGATATCGTAATATTGCAGCTGCCTTTAAGGAGGAACTCCTTTTGCTTCAGAGAGCTCTTATGGTGCCAGGTGGGGAGAATCAGAGGTCTGACTGGATTAAGCAGTGCTACTGCAATCCTGACCCAAACCACCCTGCCTATGCTTCAAGCACTCTGATAAGCACAGCTAATTTCCATGAGTGGGGGAGGAAGGGAGAGAGCTTCCAATATCATCAGAGAAGGACAAACAGAATAAGAAGCAAAAGGCACCTATGTGCTACAGTAAGGTCAGAAAAGTTCAGACACATCTGAAAAACAATTGCAGAGACTCTCTTTCTTAAAGAGAGATCATAGTTTTGAAACAGGAACAGAAATAACCCCTGATGCAGAAATCAGGACCCTTGCATAAATCTAGGTTATAAAACTTGGTGCTCACTTAAATATCGTTTGTTCTAAATATGTAGTTTGGCCAATGGTCAGACAGCAGCAGAGAAATAGTCTGGCATTCCCCTGAGCCCTCCATGTCTGTGAGCACAAACCACCTGACTGTGGAGCCAGCACACATTTTTCCAATCTGGCTCTTTGTCAACAGAGAGCCTTTTGCTCCCTTACTCCAAGGTGCTATGATGGATCAGCGATCACAAATATTGTTTCTACACCAAGGGCTCGCTGCTCCAGTCTCCTCTCTTAGTAAGTAGTCCCTCTTCCTTGTCATTTCCCAAGGCATACATTTCCTCTCTCCTGGCAGTAGTTTTTTTGCTTGCTCTCCCTCAGAAATGGCAGTCAGCTCACACCAGCATGTACTCCAGCCTTCCTTCTCACACCCAACTCTTCTTATAGGCACAGCATTGGCATGGTCAACATTCCCCAGCTTCAAGAAGACAACCCACAAACTTGGCATCACAATTTTTCTGCTGCTCTAAGCAGAAGTCCAAACATAGAGAGAGGAGTAGTAACACCCTAAAAAAAAGACCCCCAGTTCCCTTCCCACTCCAGATCAGCACAGAGGTACAACATTGGAGTATCTATGAGACTAACTTCCAGAGACACATCTGCAACAGCCACAGGAAAGCCACCTGCTCCCACTGCATGCTGCAATGCATCATCAGGCTCATACGCATGTGATGCACTCAGAGAGAAGAGGAAGTCCTGACCCGTTTTGTGTCAGCACAAGTTTCTGGTATGTGAAGAAACTTCCTGGGGGCCGAGCAGCCAGACAACTGTGATTAATGGGATCCTGAAAATCCTAATGGCGTAAAATTGGAAGGTGACCATTTTCCACTATGATCTTACTCTTTGTATGCATCAGTTCTCTGATGACTCCTACCTGCCCCAAACACCTCTCAGAGAGAAATAAGAGTGTACCAGCTACATCAGCTAGCAGCAATGCAGCAAAAACTCTGGCACAGAGTCATTACCGGGCCTGCATGGGGAATGGAGAGCCAGAAACAAGGACTTGTGAAGACACCAGTCTCCTGTCATTCCAATCAGTGTTCTCTGGGATTTTACATTTCATGTAACATGTCAAATTAGACAAGAGTCCTACAGTACATTAAACCCTCTCTGCAGAGATTTTGGGTGATCTCTTTTTGCTGCTAGGGTAGGTTTGAAAAAAAACCAACCAAACAACAAAATACAATTGGCATTATAACCTGAAGTGGAGTAATTTTGTTCCTTTCAAAGCAGAGAGAACAAGAGCAATAGTACAAGAGCTTAAGAGCCTCCAGTGTGGCAGAAAGAATTTCCTGCAGCGCAGGTACAGCCTGACATTTTTCCTCTGAGCATATCCTCCAAGTCTTAAACAGGGGGTGGTGAGACTATAAACAAACCATGGACACTTTACAGGGCTGCCCAGAGGGCAAACTGGAGTGTGACTGAGGAGAGGTTGCTATAACTAACGGAGCCAGCCTTTCAAGAAGTCTCTTTGGAATAGTATATCTTATTTCCAATCATAAAAGAAAACAGTCAATTCCTGTAATCCTATAGGAGAGAGGGTAATTGTCTCCTAGTGCTCTGGTCAACGTATTTTTTTCTTTCACAACCACATTTCCTAATTTCCTTCCAGACCTACAGCTACCACAAAAGCAACCACAAGACACATCTTTGAATGTACCAAAAGCACGTCTCCTTCAACAGTGTGAATCTTTCCTTGCATTTCACAGCATTGTCATGGCTAGTAGAAAAGTCACAGTTTCAGTCTTACCCTCCTAAGGTCAATTTTTCTGCTGACACATACCTAGACCAAACCAGGACTGTTCCCAACTAAGTCACAGTGATGCTGATTCCTTCAGGTTTCTGAAACTGCTCTGGGATTTAGACCACAATGGCACTGCCCAGCCATCTCAACTCTCAGAGCAGAAGTATCTCTGTTTCACAGATTGAGAAAGAAGGGCAAAGAGAAATGCACTGATTTGCCCACACAGCAAAATGAATATCAAGAATAAGATATTCTTAACCTCAAAATGTTTCTCCCTCTACACCTACTAAGACTTCAATGAAAAGTGGCAAGATAAAAGTATGTGTTTCTTCACTGCTACTTGTTGAGTATTCATTAGAGAATAAACCTGAAAAAACAAAGATCTTTACTTCTATTTTGCATTAAACAGATCAGATATAAGTTGCAAAACTTCTCTGATGTAATTCAGGGAAAGGTGGCAAAAGATAAAATCCCCTATCAACAGAGTTTGATAAGGGCCCCTGGTGCCAACACAATGACTCGAAAAAACTGGCATGGTTTATTTCATCCAGAAAAATAGGGAGTCTTACCATGTGTGCTCTGGTTAATAAGTGCCCTGACAACACACTCCTTCACCAGATTTGGCTGTGCTGCTCCACTCAGGATGGAACTGCTGCAGCTGAAGTTTTCGTAACTCCCTTCAATGCTAAAGTCATTTCTTGAGAGGTAGCTGAAAAAAACAAAGAAAACCCCACCCATTCTGTGTATGTTCTCTTTTACAGATTTCTCACTATCAAGTATTTTTCTTTCTTAAAGAATATAAAAAGTGATAAAACATTTTTCAAAGCAGAATGTCAGTGTTTTAGTTTACTTTGTCAGTTTTGAGCTTTAAAATTGTATAGAATGTATTCGGTACCTAAGATGATTGCAGCAGGAGTCAATAAAAACTAGTTCTTCCTGTTCCAACCATAGCACTCACTTTTTTTAGGCTCTTCTTGCTCACAGCTTGGCAAATTCCTGAATTTCTCCTCTTGCAGACATCCTCAGAAATTATGCAGGAACACCACAACTTGAATCACACTGTTGACAGCATCAAAGCTAGCAAATCTCACATTCAAGTGCACAGCAATGCCATAAACTTAACCCTTGGGTTTTCCCTACTTTAGTAAGTAGGGAAATAAATCAGCATTGATAATAATTTCCCTCTTGTTTCTAAAACTATTTTTGGTGCTTTGTGCCCTCTACAACCTTCCCGGATTCCCACATGATATCTGGAGTCAGAAAACAAATCATGGTCATTCACCTCTGTATGATGATCATAACGAAAGGAAACAAAAAGAGATTAATTCTTTGAACTTTCAAGAAAAAATCTACAATATCCCTGCTCAGACAAAAGCTATGGTAGGACAGAAATTTATGCTCTGGGTATTTTTCATTATTTTAAGGATAATTATATGCTGAAGCTGATGTTTTATCATATCTTTCTCCATTAAAAACCTTCCATAACAATAAAACATCTGAAGAAACGAAGCTGAGGCTGAATGTAGAGTAGCTAATGTCATCAATGCTGACCTAATAAGTGACTAAGCTTTGACTTATATTGGACTGTCATGCAAGGCTCCTCTGTGTTCTCTTCCTCTTGAAGCTCCCCAGCAGCTTTTGGCAGCACTTGCCCTTCCCAAGATTAGCCCAAATTAGGTCAGAGTTTATCTGAGGAGGGGGGAAACTCTCTTTTCTGCTTTCTGAATGCACACTGCTGGGGAAGTGGTAACAATAAGAGCTAGTGTTAGGAGCTGTCAGATGCAGTGGCATAAATAAAGAAAAACTCTCCAGAATTAATGAAAATTGAGTGATGAGATGCACATTTTGAAGTTCATTCTCAGATTACCCCTTGTGACTATAAAGCTCCTGTATAATAGCACTAAACTCCACTAAATACTACTTCTTCAAACCGATGAGCAGCAATCTGGACTTTCAGAATTGCCATGTACTTTTGTCCTTCCATAAACTACTTTTATGGTAAATGCAGAGATGTCACTTGTGCTGATTTGTTTTTAAGGATTTTAAGATCATTTGAATACCTTGAGATATATTGGAAACTTTTTCAAATTAGTGGCTTTTCAGGGTAAAGCCTTCATGCTACATTGATCCACTATGGACAAACTCCTTTCTGCAGTTTGAGGGAGAATAAATTATAGAAGGAGTCAGAGTTAAATTAGAGCATGTTTTTCCTTTAGTGATCCACTAATGGCAACAGAGTGCTGCAAGAAGATGTAGTGGATACCATAAAAAGCCTGGATGGAAACAGTAGTAAAAGGACTCACAGATGCAAGATTTGGGTAAAACCTCAGATACCACTGGAATGATAAGATGTTCTCCAGATCTTACATGGCATTCCCTGAACATTTGTCCAACTACTCTGTTGAGGATTCCTTAACAGCAGGAACAGGCCTGAGACTTTACTGGGCTGCACACTGTAGGAACAGTAGAGATGATCAGTAGAACAACAAGATGCTGGGAAAAATGTGTCAGATTTGAGATTTGCCTGAAAAACACAGGGGGAGGATGGGCAAGAAAATGGGAAGGAAGCCAAACACAGCCCATAGGATGTGAAGTAAAAGTAAGTAAAAGTAAACTTAGTTTATACACACAGTGAGGATTCCTGAGCCAGTTTTCTCGCTAGCAGAATAGGAGTCATGTTCGCTTTGAACAGAAGTATTAATTTTCTAAAAACATAGAAACTTTCTAATGAATAAAAAGATCATGAATGGAAAGCCTCTATTCTTCAGAAGTGGTAAAAATTCCTCCAAGTTACTACAATGCCACTGCAGCATTTCCTTGGATAATGATATTCACTGTTAACAAAAATCTGCAAAGTAACGACACTGCTAAAAAGTAAGCATTTCACCCTGAATTTCACCCTGTTAAGTGTGCACAGTGGGAATCTTGCTCTTCCTGGAAAGCCCTCTTTTGAATGCCCTCTTTTGAATGTGACACAGTTATGCCAGATGAGGAAAAAAATAAAAATAAAAAATAAAAAAAAAGCTGTACCTTCCAAATGTCCAAATGCCATTTATAAGGCCATTTTGGAACAATCCATCAGGAACCATTAGTGCAAGCACACAATTATCCTAGGACTGTAAAAAAGATAGCCCAAAGGAATTTTGGACATGAACATAATTCAATTTTACTGCTTTGCAAAAAATTGTAGCCTCCCTATTGAAGGCAATGTAGTCTCCCTATAGCCAGTCATTGAAAAGGACAGAAACTATGTAGAGACTTATATATTATAGTAGTTGTCAAAATGTAGATGCCTGTAACAAAGATCACTACAACTACTCAATTATTGCTGCCTTCTGCAACATGAATTGACAACCAAAGCCCAAGGCCTTGCAAAATAACCAGTGAGCAAAACAGACACAAAAGCTCACTGAGATTCTGAGCAGTGTGGTTAGAGTAGGGGTAAAAATCCACACCCAGAATAAGGCATGCATTAAGTGATTTCAAATCCTTTTATACTATTGTTTGTTTTAGTGACATGAGCTCCTCTCCCACCATCATCCATCCAAAATAAAAAAAAAAAAAAAAGAGAGAGAAAAATATTCTCTTTTCTCTGCAAGCATCTAACATTTGTCCAGCACTGTCAGGGTGGTCCAAGCTCATACAGTCCATGGGCACAGCCCCCAGCACCCTGCTCTGCCAGGCTGTGCTCACCATGCTGTCTCCTCCCTGGCTTTTAATGATGAAGAACAACTGAGCTCAATGGGTCAAAAAACAAATTAAGAAGACGTGCATAACTTCAAAATTTACTCTCCAATACATTACCATCCAACTAATCTGCTGTAATTTCAGGGTATGTGCATCATGCCCTTGCAGGTAATATAGCTTATGAGGTGCTCCTCTTGTTGCCTGCAATCAGGCTATTTTTATGAATAAAGACTTCAGAATCTTGCCCTTAACAGAAAGAATTCAAGACTCATGCAGTCTGAATTAAAAAGTTAAGTAGTGACTGTACAATTTACAACTTCATTTCACATAATTTGTTATCAGATGACTTTTCTTTCCACAAATCCACATTGGCATTGCCTACAATGAAAGTGTATAATAATCTATGATTTAATAAACAAGACTTTTTAAAATACAAGGAAGAGTCTCCCTACCCACTGCCTACAGAAATTTATGTAAATATCAGTCACCCACTATTTTTAGGCAGAACTCACTATCAATTCGTTAAACTCCTATTAAGAGTCATACATATAGTTGAAATATATAAAAAAATCAGAATTGTGTTTCTGTAATGTCCCAGATTCACTAAGGCCAAACACTACTTTTCCTACAACACTGCTTCCTAAGTAGTAATTTCAGATGGTAAAGCTGAACTGGGGATTATCTTTATACAGCACGATCTTGGCAGCCTGACAGAAAAAATTAAAGGAGCCTGCTGATCAGTTAAAATACTACAGCTCCAAGTATGTTTGGATGACCGCCAAAGTCTTGGAATTGTTTTGCCATGAAATCTGCTTTAAGACAGGAAGAACAGGAAAGTTTTCAGTCTGGAAGGGGCTTCATGATGAAAAGCCTGGAAATCAAGCCCATTATTCACATCCAATCAAGCCTACCCCTCCCTGCTCCTTGCTGTCCTCTCCATCCCCAGCACAGGAATGTCCATGCATACAAGTGCTCTCCACACACCACATAAACTCCACACCTCTTACATGCTCTTGGACCTAATTTTTTATAAAATTGCTCAATATTGAATTCAAAGTTATACTTTGCCATTTGAGTGAGCTATGCTTCTTTCATATACTACAGTCACAAAGATGACTGCCATTTAAAATAAGTTATTTGCCAGTATTAGATGTAATTTAAACCTCCTGGCTCCTAAAGACAGAGTAAGTTCAGGTGTAACAAAGAGGCTCTACCTGCTTTTTCCTCTGCCTGCCTGCACTGCAGCCTTGCAATCATCCCATGATCTTATCTGACACATAGGTTTCTATACAGTCAGTGCAGAACAGATACTTATTTAAAATCCAGGTGACATGTAAACCTCTACTGCTCTTGTGGCTGCAGCACAGGGAGCTCTCCAGGGCTGCTGCTCTTGGTGAATTATTGTGGTCATGCTCTCACTGAAGTCAGCAAGAGCACAGTCCAGGGTCTAATCCTGGAAATCACAGGCAATTAAAAAGCAGAGTCTGCACAGCTGCAAAACACTCCCTGAAAAATATTTAGCCATCTTGGTTCCTGGGACACACAAGGAGACCCCTCCATTCCTACCCAGGCCTGCATGTAGCTAGGCATCTGCCCTTTTGTGCCCAGCAAGACTGGAGAAGCAGCCCCAGCAGTTACAAGAACACTTGCTCTGCACTGATCCCATATTTGTTTCCATACAGAGTATTCAAAAGCTTTTCGTAAGACCAGTTTGTCACCACCCTGGATATTAGACTGTATAGATATTGTAGTGGTTTCACAACAATAAACTGAGTTTCACAACTCCTGCTATTCAATTAGAAATTATCTCCTATCAGATGGCAGAAGCCTCAAGTGTGCTAACTCAAATTTCTCTGAGAAATTGTGAGAAGTTAAGACTGTGCTGGCAGGCTTTGGGCTAGCTCAGATCACCTCTGTCACACTGGCATCAGAGTATGGATGCCATGGACTCCATGTCAACTGTTCCAGTGCACTGGATGAAAATGCAGCTGTCTGTCCTCAGCTGATCTGTGTTCCTGGCACAGCAGCTTTAGTCTGCCTGAACCACGCTGAACTGGTGTGCATGCCTTGCCCAGAGCCTGTGGAAAGCCACGGTCACTGACACAGGGCGCTGCCACCAGGGCTGTTATCTGATTTGAATACAAATCTCATCAAGCCTGTCTCACACACACCCTTTCCCTTTCTCCCTCCCACAGAACCAACAACAATGTGAACTGAATCTGAAATCTGAATTTCAAGTAAGCCACTCTTTCTTAAACTCCTCACAAGTGTTTTAATACCTATTTGTTCTAGAAGATGTACTTACATTAAAGATTTCTTATGTAACTTACATGACCAAAATACAGCTTTTAAACCAAGAGATGTAAAGCAAATAATTTCAAATTAACATGGAGAGACCACTTGCCTTTAAGTTCTCTTGTTCCAAGCTCGGAGGCTCTGAAAATTGGTAGGGATCATGACAGTTTTACTCACCAAAGCTTAAACAGGACTGAGAGATATTTTTGCATTGTGTTGAAGCCTTTTGTCTGTGCCAGTCTGTACTTAGCAAGTCGTGGGCAATTTCAAAATTACAGTTTTATCCAGCTGTCTCTTGGATCACTACTTCAGAAATACTGAAGTGATCACGCAGGCCCTCATGGCTTTTGAGTACTGAAGAGTCCATTACAACCACAAATGTAGTTATTTCACAGCAATTGAGCATCTGCTTGTCAAGCCACGGCAGTCAAAATCTGACAACCTTGGCTCTCCCAAGCTGTTTACAGCTGTCATCTCTTGGATCTCACCTTGTCCTCTCAGCCATCAGGAAGAGGAGAGTCTGCAGGAAGGACAAGACAGCTCTAAAAGAGCTGGATGAGGAAAAAGTTATGCCTCCAAGACCTGAAGCCCCTCAGTGATCCTTCTCCTGCTACCCAGGCAGGGTACTCTTACCTACAGCCAGCCCTGGTCTCAGAGAACAATCTTACAGCCTTTGAGGAGACTTCTTGATGGAGCCCCTCCAGCACACTTCTTATTTGGCTATTTATTTTATCTATAAGTAATTTTCTCTTGTTACAGAATCATCAGAATCCATGGGTCTTATGCATATATATCTTATACTCCATCCAGGTCATGAAGTCCATTGTGTAGATTTTTCATTTTCTTCTGCCTTCAGCTGCAGGTGAGGAGTGAAATGGGTGGGGTGGCCATATGACCAGAGTCTGGGATGTCAGACTCTCCTGATCCTCTCTGCATTAGGGTGGCACAGGTTTATCAATGGATGGCAGGGATCAACTAATGGTAGATAAAATGAAGCCTGGACCACTTCCAAAGACATTAACTTTCTCATCCTGGGCACACTGTTGTAACATTCTCAGAGGAACAGATGAAATTGCCTCTATTCCTGATCTATTGCTGTCATGAAATTTGTTTACACCGTCCTGAAATCTGATTGTGTTGAGAGGGATTCTTTTTGTTGCAAAAAGAATGCTAGATTTCTGAAGATGGTCAGAAAATGTATGTTACAGGGTGATATGTTTTTATATTACGTTGCATACCTCCTTGGAATATTTTGTTTATGAAGATACTTTACTGCTTCATGACTTCTTTTTTATCCTGAATATCTTCAGAAAACAAATACTTTATTTAAATACTTTGACTATCTTTTGAAACATGCAGATTAAGGCATTGCAAACATTCTTAAATGCAATGCCTCTCAAAGCATGGTTTATTTCATCTGCTAACTAAGCTTGTAATGGATTTTCTGCCAGCTTAGGTCTGTAGTCTATTACACCAAAGTAACAGTGCTGAAGTCCACTGTTACAAGTCCAAAGGTTTCTATTTCCTTTTTCCATGTAGCCAGAGATTTGACTTTGCTCTGGCAGCCCCGTTGTACCAATCTCAGGGGGTCAGATCTGCACATTCAGCACTTCTCAGCAGTCTAGGCAAAGTTGAACTGTGCTTGCTCTGAGGATGAAGCAGAATGGCACAATTTGCTCTTGCTTTTGGAGAAGTCAAATTCAACTGACCAGTGGTGGCAAAAGGGCTCTGACAGGACTGCCTCAGAGACGTTCATGGTACTAGGGCTAAGTGAGCTCCCTGATCACAGAACAGGAGGCCACAGTCTAGTTCAGCTCTTTGCACACATAAATGCCCGCAGTATTCAGCTTTTTTTTGTTCTGCACCCTATCACATTCAAAAGACATATATATGGTACAGCTGACCTGGGGAGAAGAAGGAATTGGAAAACTGCTTGGTGTGTTATTTCCACCCCAACTCCTTTGTCAGGACATAATTTTTCCACTCATGTCTGTCTACTCTTGGGCAGCTGTCGACTTTGCTTACATCTAATGCCAGATTTAGATGATACCAAGTAGCTTAACATATGAAGACAGAGAAATCCAGGTACGACCTTGACACCCAGAGTTATCTCAGAACTCCTGACTGAGACAGCCGGGTTTCCCCCACTCTAAATTCAAGTAACAAGCAAGTTCTCCTTTGCAGGCTACCTAACATACTACCATGTGCTCATATTACCTAACAGTGATGAGGTAGTCCCTTAAACTGGTGTCACAGTCCACAGAAGTAACCTGTATTTTGTCTGACCTTCAAAAGGGGTCATGTACCCTGATATACTGATTGGCTTTGTAGTTGATTGGGTGTGACAATAATGCTATGCATACATGTATTTGTACTCACCACTCTCAGAGCATTTTGACAGAGTATGGTGCAGACATGTCATTGCATGAAAATTGAGACTTTGTCTGCACTAAGAATTCAAATTAATTAGACCACAACAGTTTTCAAATTGGTTTCATTTTACAAATCTGTACAACCCTCCTGTGAGGATATTACTAAAAGTATAAGAACACTTAGGCTGGCATCACTTACACTAACAGCAGAGTATTTGCTCAGAGGAAGAGCTGTTGTTGAGCTCTTATGTACTTGCAGATACTATTTTATTAAATCAGATTTCATCTCAAGAGAAATTGAGTAAGAGAAGGGCAAGGGAGTGCTGGCTTTTATCATTCTCTGCATATTTCTTGCATTGTTAAGTTGGTTTATGGAATGGTTATATGGGTATTCTTGCAAAACTAATTCTAATTCACTGCATGATCTTATTTGTTTAGTTTGGTTCCAAAGAAAGATGAGTGTAACATACCAGTGTATGTGTTCTCAACACTAGGGCTCTCTTACATGTCACCATAGATATGCTTTATCTCACAGCTAGCATCTAGATTCTTATTTTATTCCCCAAACAATTACAAGAGAATGGTTTCAGAGAGACAAAGAGAAAATATCTGTTCTGTTTATGATTCAAAAGTGCACAGGAAAAACTTAAGAGTAAGTAAAACTGTCATATGATTTGTGAGGTCAATGGAAGCCAGCCATTGTTTTGTTTGCAGTTAAAGTTCAAAGTGGTCCCAAATTATGCCAAAACCCCACCCACTTTGGCTGAAAAACAATCACTGTATTTGAAAATAAGCCAAGAAAGGGATGCCTAATCAAACTCAAGGCTTCTGCCTTCAAGCCCTGCAGATAGACTTACAAAGGTAAATATACCCTGACCTGACAATCCAGTACAGTATCTACTTTTTCTCATCCTTCTCATCTTTGATCAAACCCAAGAAAGGGAGGAGAACAAACTTAAACAGGTGGGTAGTCCCTGCTGTATTGCTGCTGCTTGCAATTTCCACTATCTATTATTCTCATGCAACCCTGCACAGTCTCTTCTCTGTCATGTTATTACCAGAACTTCTAGCCATTTTCCATCATTTCCATCATTTCCCTTCTGATTCAAGACTTTTCTTCCTCTGATTCCTCAATATGTCACATTCATCCACAGTAATTCCATTTTCTTCTCAAGAAACCATTCCATCCCTCAGTTGTATGTTTTATCATCATCACAACTTCACGCAATTCACAGCCCTTTTTACTTCCATTTAAAAGGGTCTTGAATTAAGATGTTTTTTGCCAACAGTTCACCTCCATTTCCTCATTTAATGTATAGCTGTTCTCTGGTCACCAGCTCCCTAAGCTTTTCCCCAAGACACTCTATCCTCTGAGATATGGTTTGCAAGGAATTGTTATACTTTGGCCCTTCCTTCTTGGTTTCACCTTCTCTTATCTCAGCACAATATTATTTCTCACCATTCCATATCCTCTTTTATGTTTTATTTCCATTTTCATCCATTACAACTTCTCCTACTAGTTTATCAACACCTGTCACCTGCATTGATACTATAGCTCATCTCTGAGAGAAATCCTGTAGGAAGGATGGTCTTCCTTATCACAACAGTGTTCTGTCCTCTTCCAGAAACACCATCCCCTCATTACAGCTTGGTTTCTGCCTCTAACAAAATGCCCTCCCACCAGTTTTCTTTGCACAAGTTGTTGGTGATTTAATCTATTGAAAAATGGACCATATTCATTTTCCAGCAACTCCTTTTATCATTCCATATCACCAGATTAGAATTTTTCACGTTCACAGGGGCTGATCTTGCTTCCAGCTTGGGACAACAACAGAACAAAACAAACAAAACACTACATTCCCACCACAACCACCAACCCCCCCCCCAAAAAAAAAAAAAAAAAAAAGCGAAACCAAGCAGACAAAATCTATTAGCCAGAGCTTATTTCATAAGCAAGCAGAGTATAAAGAGCATTCAGTTCCTGAACAAAATACCTCAGCATCCTTTCCAAGCAAGCATCAGTGGTGAGGTGAACCATTAGCTACAAATGCAATTCTTCTCCAGAGTTCTTCCTTGGGCAAGCAAGCAGTTCTAAGAAGAGCCTCAAACCCTACCTGTTCCTCTTGTACTGGGGCCCAATATATCAACTGGGGATCATATTCCTGGGCTTATTTCCAACACCTGTTTGGCACAGGGCCAGCTGCTCCCCTACATCCTTAAAAGCATTTTCTCCCTATTCCACTGCTCTTTAACTTCTCAGTGCACTGGTGATTCCATCCAGATGGATGCAGCTCACACCTGTGCCCATCCCCTCCCCTCTCCCTGGACCTAACCTGCCATTCTTCCTTCCAGTGCAAAGCTGAAAGCTTCTCCAAGCTATTGACATCCACCCTTAGTCACTGCCTTCCCCGAGGTGCTTCCATGCTTTCCTTCCATCTTAATGCTTTTTTAAAGCCTTGCTTCACTAAGAAGGCCTTCAGGAAGACCAACAGAAGAGATCTGCTGGCATCATTGTCTATCAGGCTGTACTGCAGCTTCTCAGTTTCCTCCTATCCTGCCAAAACACCTTTAGCCTTTGACCCAGACTAATCTCCTCAGGGTGGCCTTTGACACAGACCCAGCTCCTCGGGGTAGGAATATTTGTTTGCTCAGAATCTATCAGCAATCAGTCCTAAAGCAATCTTCTATGCTCTGGCAATTAATAACAACAATTCAGACACCTATGGCAGAACATTTCCATGCTTGACAACTTTATTTAAGGAGATATTTCCCTTCTATTTTGTTTTCAAGTATCTGTTTGACTCAACTGTCTTACTGGTCCTCAGGCATAGTGGGGGAAAGGAGGACACTGCATAGAAATCTCAAGATGAATAAGCAGAATGGCAGTGTTCCTTGAAGACAACTGCCTTCATGCTGAAAATAATTGTGTCTCAACAATTATTGTTTTAATCCCTGCCCCAGTACACAGAGATTTCAAAGCCATGATCTGTAGGTCACTGTGTTTTTCCCTGCAGCTCAAAACTAGTCATAAATTTATATCAATATCAACAGTTTCAGGCTTCCACCTCACCATTTACTCACCACTATGTTTTATTTTTTCTTTTTGACATTTTCAGTACAAAAGTTCAGCCTGTCATTTCAAATTGCTCTTTCAACCCAAACTTAGTTTTAAAATAAACAGAAAACAAAAAGGAACATTTGTTTGGGGTTTTTTTCTGAACCAGTGGAGATTTGTAGGATGTTTCAGGGCAAAAAAAAAAAAAAAAAAAGAAAAGAAAAAAGAGGGGGAAAAGAAAATTACTTCTGTGTCTCCACTTTTTTCCCCATTTTTACCAACCCAAATATTGTTATTAGTAAAACTGTAATTTGCAAGCAACTGCCTTAGTCTGGATAGTACATTATCTTCTCCTAGTTTCCAGTGTTGAAAAAAAAAAGGTCCGATTTTAATGTTATTTTCCACAAACATTCCTGATGCCATTGCCACAAGAATGCCCCTGCAGATAACTGAATAGTCCTCTACCTCTTCAGCACACCTTGGTGGCACAGTACTCCATCAAAGCACTGCCTTGGGCTTTTTGCCCAAGAACTGTTTCTGCACAGAGCTGTGCAGGTAGATTTCTTGGGGAACGTCCCTGCAAACCCTATGACCACATCCCTATGATCTGTATGTGCTGAAGCCTAGATATTCCAGGTGCCCTTCCCATGACCATCCATCATCCTCTGTAAAGCTTCTGTGAGCCAACAAGGTCAGGTCCATGAACCTTGGCATGGATGCAAGCTGTATTTGAAACACAGCAACGAGCAAAAGACATCTAAGGTGCATCCTGACCTGTAGATCCCATTACATCTGCACAGCTTGGCTGAGCTGGGTTCCTTCCCCAGGGTCGTTGGCACCATGGTGACCCATGGCAAGAGGCAGCTTCCCACCCTGGAGGCTGACTGCATGACCTCTGCACCTTCTGAGGCTTCAGCAGACTGGGTTTCCTCCTGGAGTCTGGACTCTCCACACTCCCAGCCCCTGTCCCTGTTGCTAACCTCTGCCTGACTTGCAACACTGCTTTTTCCACAGCATTTCATCAGCCCGTTGTAGCAATTTGGGCCCATGCTTGCTTTCAGGCTGGCTTTGCCAACCCTCTTGTGACACTGCATGTTGGAGAAACATGCACAACTATTTTAAATGGTCATCCCTGCAGTTCCTTCAGCAGCAAAGATGGACAATAATATGGAGGAGAATGTTAGTATTTTGCAAGTTACAAGCACATGTGTTTGCATGCATTATCTATTATGTGTTATGTATTTTCTGTGAATACCTGAGCCTTTTGCTGGGTGTGCAAAGTAGGCAGAGCAGAGGGAACTACAGTTGTTCGGGAAAAGTTAAGTAGGTAAAAGGTTAAAATAATGTCACTGGCTTGGGCTTCCTGAAAGAATGCAACCGGTTATCTGAGATCAGAGTTAACCATTCACATGTGCTGAGGTGCCCTGAGGGGGCAAAATGGGATCAAACTGCTCCCACTGGTACAGAGAATTAGAATTCATTAGGGAGAGGATCACTGAGGCAAGAGATAACCTAATAAAGAAGGGACGAGGTTACAAAAGGCCGACTCTCATTTTCACAATGATTGTACAACCTGCACAGTATGCCCATCAAGTGATTCTACATAAACCAAAGAACAAACAAAACCCCTTCAGTCTCCCAAAATACAGTAAGCACTTTTTAATGAGATAAACTCAAACAAAAACATTAATGATCTTGCATATTAATACTCATATCTGTGCATTTCAACATAATAATTCACCCATGGTTCTCAGTGTTAGCCTAGAGCCCACATAAACATGATTATATATGCTGTATTTTATAGGTGGAGCTGTATATCTTAAGACTAACCAGATTAGACTGGATTTGCACAACCTGGCCAAAGACTGAAGGAGCCCCTGCACAACTGTTGGGCAGCCAAAGGGACTCTTTGGTCCCACTCAAATACTTCTAAGAGCCTTTTTCCCAAGTCACAGAATGTTCTCAATGTATTGCTGATGGAAGCTCTGCACGTTGCATCACTTCATAGAATTTTAAATCAATTATCCTTTTGAAATACATCATACTGCTTGTAAAGATTATTTGTCTTATTTTTAAAAACTTATTTGTAAAAGCTCTGTAAACAATGCTGCCATTTCATATGAAACATATGAAACATTTCATATGAAACAATCTGCCATTTCAGATTCACATTTTTGCAGGACAGTATGCAGGCAGCGGTGACCCGAAGCTGTTTTAGCACCATACCACAATGGCATTTTAAAATAACTTTTTCCTTACGCACATTTAAGGTTTACAAATATCCATTTGTTTTTAAAATACTTTATTACATTTAAAGACTTGTTAAAAATTTCATCTTAAGTTGTTTCTATTTTATCTAAAATACAAAGTGCAGACAGACTCAGTCATGGCAATGATTCAGCTGAAACTCCTGGTCTCAGTGACAGTTTCTTGAGTAACAGAAGAGGATTAAGTACCTAGCTTAACAGCTACTTTCAAATCAAGTAAACAAACTGGTCTGAGGTTCACCACACCTTTCTTACCAAGGAGTCTCTAGCTGAAAGGCATTCTGCAAAAGAAACACCTGTCAGAAAATTCAGTGGCAATGCTTCCAGGCATCCCACCTCAAGTAGTTCCTGAGATGTTACACTTACACTACATTTTAGGTTAGTACTCTTTCCTGTAACACTCACAAAAGGAAAAAAACTACCTGAAGCATTCGAGAAACAGAATAAGGACTAGGTGGATCAATATTATTTTTCAATGCTGACTTGTCAAAACAATCCAGCTTTGCTCCTTGGGGTCCTCCTGAATAAAATATGCTGTTCCATCTTCTTCCAGGGGCTGGTCAGCTCACCTTTTTACCAAACAAAATACACCAGTCCAGCCACACTTCCTCCATAGCTCAATTCCTCTTAAGCCATCACACCTCTTGTCTTTTCTCCAGTCCTCACTGAGCTGTCCATCATATCCATGTGCAGAGTGGGAGGGTAAGAGCAAGTCATGCTTGCAGGGAAACAGACCTTTACAAAACTGCTGTGAAATTAGTCCTAGTGCTGCACAGGTAGAGCTCAGACACCAAAAGACAGATCTCCATCAGAGTCACAACTCTTAGTGTATACTGAACCCAGGAAAAGAAACCAGGAGAATCACCTTGGAGAAGACAAGATTTCATCCACAAGCCCTGAATCTCAGCAGAAAGGAAAACAATCAGAAATAAGTCTAATTTCTAGGAACAGGCAGCTCAAAGCTACCTTATAGGAGCTTCCAGCTGACCAAAAAAAATTGAGTCAACTGTTAAACACTGTAAAAAGAATGAAGAGTAAGGTGCCTTATAAAGTTGAGACGTGTAAGCAGTATAGTTTAAAATACAAAAAGAAAGGGGAAACAGCAAGCAGATCTGTGACTAAGAAGTTCGGTGAACTTCTAACAAGAAACATGATTCATACTTGGGGCAAGAAATGTTTAGCAAACTAGTACAGGGAAATTCAGAATTAACTTGGGACAAAGCAAAGAGAATTTGCTGGCCAAAGAAAGGCACAGCCATCACACTGACCTATGGCAGTGCTCTGATACTGTGAGCACAGATGAGAATCTGAAGCAGCAGATGAAAGCACATGAGAATTAGAGCCATGAAGCACAGCAGTGCCAAAGTCCACATGAAATCAAAGAATACTCTGGAAAGAATCACACAATGGTTGCAGTTAGGAGGGATCTCTGGCTCTCTTAACCCCTTTGTCAATGTAGGTTCTCTCAGAGTAGGCTGCACAGGATCACTTCCATGCGGACTTTAAATGTGTCTGGAGGAGATATATGTCAGCATTGCTCTGCTCTTATCATGCCAAGCTGCTGCTGAAAGGGCCTTCCTCTTCCCCTGCTCCTTTGAAAAACATTGACTTTTTAAATCCCCAAATGGATTTTTTGTGATTTAGACTCCAAAACTGTAAAATATGCAGAATGAAAGACTGGTGAAGGGCAAAATCCCAAGCTGAGCTGACATGTCAGTCCAAGTCAAATACACACTGTTTGGTCTCCCATGGACTGTGAACTGCAGCTGTGTCATGGACCAAATCCTGAAGAAAACTGTGCAATGTCCTAGCATGGGATAGCCAGACCAGTATTTTTGTGACCTTATTACAGATCTAAAGATGAACCCTCAGATTTAACCCAGGTTCTAGTTGAAGGAATCAGGAAGATAATTCCTTGCATTAGAAAAAGATGAATGACAACTGGTAAGAACTTACAAAACCTCAACTAAATGTCTCATCTGGAAAATGACAATGGTGCTGCAGAAGCAAACATACCCAACAGAGAAAATAAAAGAAAAATGTGGGAAGAACCTCCCAAGGGAAAGCAGGCATGGGTGCATTGGTGGCAGAAGGAGGGTAACCACGTCTCCCACGTGCCTGGCTAGAGTAACCCCCAGGCTATGGTGCAGAAGCACCTCAAATCTGGGTGCTGGTTTGAGGGATGTATGGTATCTCAAGCACTGCACAGGACATCCCTGTGATTTACTGAAGGGTCAGGTCTCCATTTCTCCAGTGGGATACCTGGGGTGAGGCTCAAGGCTCATTTCCAAATGCAGCTCACAAATGCCAACAAGGTCAGATAGAGAAAACACTACTTTCTACCAAAACGACAAAAATTAGGTCAAATAGTAGAAAATACCAAATCCACTGTTTAATCTAAACCTAGTAACAAGATTTGCTGCAACAAATCTTTATCTGTTGGAAGAGCTCTCCTCAGTCTGTAGGAGATGCTCTGGATTGTTTGCCAATCTTCACGGCATGTTTAGAGGTCAAATTGTATCCCCTTTCATGTATGTTGTTTTCCGAGAACCACAGGAAAACAACACCCCCCTTAGCAAGAGCTGATTTGGGTAATTGACTGTTTGCTTATCGGGTTAAGCCCTCCATTGACAAACCTTTCACACTGATTGAAGAGTACAAATTCCACTGGAAAAGAAGAGGTCTTAAATACAATGTTATTTAGCAAAATATGTGAAGTACCTGAGCTTATCTGGCCCTTTAAATTTCTAAAAATCCTAAACTTCTTGACAATGCATCTCATTGATACTGAATACCAGCAATTTGCCTTCAGCAAGTTTATTTCAAAATCTGCTTCTGTGCTTCTGTAAACCTAAATTTACACTGCTAAATAAAGCCCCCAAAATCCTAAAATAGTACTGGAAAATGAAGTTCTCAGAAAAAGAGGGAAAACTCTCTGATCTGAAATGTACTACTCTGCTATCACAGCTGCTGCTGTTAATGCTCAGTGATTAGGGTGAAATGTAATAAGGATTACAAATTGAGAATAGCTTATTAAGCAATTTATTTCTCCCTTTTACCGGGGTTGGAAAATTCCCCACAGTGCTCCCCTGAGCTTTCTGCCCAGGACATTTAAAGATTACTGCTAATGCAACTTTGAAAGCTTATGCCGTAGTATAATAGATCAAATCAAGAAAATTAGTCTGGTTTTCTTCCTAAATTTTCTTTTAATGTCATCCTCCTTCTCCCTTTAACTGTTTTGCCTGAGACCACAATTTATCACTTTGATAACACAACAGTGGCACATTAAAAAGTGCTTTGAATTAAAATGGTGTGCCCCAACTTCCAGTAAGAAGAGTACATATAAAAACTATGAATAAAAGCTGCTTTTTTTCTTTTTTCTTTTTCTTTTTCTGGACTCCCATAGGTTTTGCTAGTGCTAGTTGTGGGCTCCCTGCACCATGTTCTGCTGCATGGGATACATTCTGGGGCTTTTCATTTCCTTACAGATCTTTCTTCTCCTAGCACCCATCTGGTAATTGCTTGTGCTTGAACATCAGCATTACAAGACATTTTTGCAGCTCAAGTGCTCTTTCGTGTATTCTGTATTTGGGAATAAAGAAGAAATCTCTCTCTCTCTTAACCAAACATATTTCTAAAACCTATTTAAGAAGGGTTTTTTTAACAGTGAGGTTAAAGACTAGAGCAGATTGACAGCTGCCTGGAAAGGTTTGCTCTAATTTAACACTAATGTAATTTCATTGTGTCCAGAAGTAATACAGCAGAGGTGAATTAAATATTTTGATTCCACACGTATCTGAAAAACCACAGACTTCTTCAGACATTACCTGCCTTAAAAAATAAACTTGTATTTTTCATGGAAATAAATATTCAGTGCAAAAATCAGTAGTATCATTACCACAGAAAGTATGTACAGACACTTCAGTGTTTTAACTCCATGCTTAGAAAATGACCATGATGAACATGCAGGTTTAAAGAAAAATAATAAGTAGGCTGAAACTGTTAACAAGTGAAAACAGAAGTTTCCAATGCCATCAGAGACATAATTTAATGCTCTCTGGTGTTAATGGAATCACTCCAATAGTTTCACATGGACTGTTTGAGAGTTTAAAGGCCCAATAGCAGTGAAATAAAATTACTTTTGGTCTAAAAGAGAACACCCAAGACCAAGAGTGGCAGTAGCCATAGCCCCTTTCCTCCTTCTGCTCATTGCCCTGCACTGTGCAGTCAGTGCTTGCAGTACCAGCTGCTGAGCCTCAGCACTCCTCTGCAGAGAGCTCAGAGGCACCCAGGCAACACTGCCAAATGGAGAAGGTCTAAAATAATAATATAACAATACCCCAAACACTGACATTGCCATGACTAGGGTGATTTCCAAGACCTCCTTCACAACAGAATAGGAATGGTTTGAGATGCAAGCAGTAGCAAGGTCAGCTCACATGGAAAGAGGAAGAAATAAGTAAATAAAGACCAGAAACTATGCCTAAAAGCTCCAGTACTGACATCAGTAGCAGGATGACTTGGTTAGTGTAAGTAGTCTTCACATATGGTGTCATTTGTGTTTACTATATAAAAAGGAAAATATCTATAAGCCAAGGTTAGGTGAGGACCCAAGTAAAAGAACTTGCACTTACAAAACTGTGGATAAAAATAATTGCTTAATAAAAATAGCATCCTTGTACTTCAGAATGAAACAATCCTGTCCCAGGTGCCATCAGGCACAGTTGTGTCCATCCAGCATCTCATACACAGTCTTGACCAACTTCTCCTGGCCATTCCTGTCATGATGGTCAAGAGGACAGCTCAGACTTCTTACCTTGGTGGAAATCTAAAATTAATATTAAAACAGCCCCTTAGTGTTCAAACAGCTCCTCAGTTCATGAGTCTATTAGTTCATCAATATATTTCTTGGCAGTCTCCTCTCCATCCTGCAGAGCAATCTCATCTGGCTAATATGACATTTTAAATAAAGATACTTTTTTAAAATATGGAGGTACCAAAAAAAAAAAAAAAACCCAAACAACCTTGTACTCTCCTAATTTCACTTCCAGATTCAGTTGTGTTTTTAGCTTTCAAGCCAGTTTGAAGGTTTATGAGAACAATCTGCTGATGCATGCCACAGATATATCTCAAAAAGGTAGACCATAGCAACACCACTTCACATGCCCCTTCTGACTTTAGGTAAATCTGTTTAGTTTAGCAGTATGAAGAACAGGATTAAAACCACAAGTGGTGCTTGTGTTTTATACAACAAATGCACTGAAATGCATCTCTTGCAGTGCTGTCTGTGCTGCTTGCCAGTGCTCTTCACTCCACATTTGCTCTTGAGTACCACAGAGCAAGACAGCCACTTTTTTCCCCTGTAATTATTTCAAACCAAATTCTTTCAGACAGATACAGCATAACATACTCTACCTAAAAACAACCTGCACAGGTGCTGAATTAATAACTTGTTTCTATGAGATTATCTTTGGACAATCTATGATTATCTTTGGACAATCTTCATCTCAAATTGTCAAGGAACTACATGTTTCCTATAGGTTTTTGATCACAGGTCCAACACAAATGGGGGAGGTTGTGGGTTTCACCTCCACAAAAACACTGGTAAGAGGAAACAGCAATATGCAGAAGACTGATTGTGTATGTCCTGGCCACGCAGAAGCAGATGGATAGTGGAGGAAGGGATTCCAAAGCACAAAAGAGAGAGAAAAAAAAAGTAATGAAAGATGACAGAAAAGTTTTGGGAAAATAATCTTTATGAGAAACTTGATGATCTCTCCTCCCAGTCCAACTCCTATCCTTTTCCAACTGCCACTGAGTATCCTGTGTAGATGTCAGTGATGCTAAACATTATTTATTCCATCAATATAAAATGGTTGTCAAAATTCTCCTGGATGCCTCATTAATAAAAGGCTGTATTTCCTTCCTGCTGATCTGCAGTGTTTTGGTAGTTCCCTCAGACTGGGACTTCATGCTAAGAGAACCTGAGCAGCAGTTAGCATGGGCAAGTACACCATTTACATACAAACAGCTTTATGCAGGCCTGTGCAACAGACACCAGAGAAAAACTTTCAATGTTTAAACACCAGTTACTCCCCCAGCTTTAATTTTTATCTTTCATCATCCTCTTCCCTTGGTATTTAGTTATCTGAGCAGAGCAGTGGGGTAGGCTGCTGGCAGCTTCCCTGGGCCTCCCTTGTGCAACCCAGCCCAGCCCCTAAGTCAGATCTGCTGGGACAGGACTCTGTCCCCACACGAGTTTTTTCACATGGGATTGCCAGTTATCAAGCCAGACAGATAGAATAACTTGTGACAATTCAGGTGCAGGGATTAAAGTCAATTATTATCATTTGCCAATATGTATAGGCTTCTCTTTTCCCAGGAGCTGCATGTTGGCATCCAGGAGCAGGTCAGAGGGAAGACCATCTGAGGACAGCCTGAAGAAAGATAGGGCTCTGCAGACCACCATCTCCAAAGGGAGGAGGCCAGTTATAACACTGGAAAAAGCTACTGAACTGCTCCTCCCTGGGATGAATTATTTTTCTTCTTCCACTGCGTGGTTTTAGGTGACAGCACATATTCTGGCTGATGACCAGTCACTAGTGGGGTTCCACAGGGCTCCGTTTTAAGGCCAGTTCTCTTCACTATCCTCATAAACAACTTGAATACAAGATTGAAAGGTAGTCTAAATTTGCTGATAATACTAAACTGGGGAGCTGTTCCCTCCCTCAAAGGCCCTGCAGAGAGACGTCAACCAGTTAGAGAGCTGGGAAACCACCAAGTTCATGAAGTTCAACAAGAAAAAGTGCTGGATTCTGCACCTGGGACAGGGAAACCCTGAAAATACAGACTGGGGAATGAGAATGCTGGAAAGCAGTGCCATGGAAAGGGACCTGGGGGTGCTGGCTGATGGCAAGTTGAACATGAGCCAGCAGTGCCCTGGCAGCCAGGAGGATCAACCATGTCCTGGGGGGCATGAGGCACAGCATGGCCAGCCAGGCAAGGGAGGGCATTGTCCTGCTCTACTCTGCACTGGGGTGGCCTCACCTCGAGTGCTGGGGGCAGTTTGGGTGCCACAATGTAAGAAGGATATAAAGCTGTTAGAGAGTGTCCAAGGGAGGGCACACGAGCATGGAGAAGGGCCTTGAGGGGAAGCTGCATGAGAAACAGCTGAGGTCACTTGGTCTGTTCATCCTGGAGAAGAGGAGGCTGAGGGGAGACCTCATAGTGGTCTCAACTTCCTCATGAGGGGAAGAGGAGGGGCAGGCATTGATGTCTTCTCTGCAGTGACCAGTGAGACCTGAGAGAATGGCCTGAAGCTGTGTCAGGGAAGGTTTAGGTTGGATATGAGGAAAACTGTCTTCACCCAAAGGGTAGCTGGGCACTGGAACAGGCTTCCCAGGGACGTGGTCACAGCACCAACCTGACAGAGTTCAAGAAGTGTTTGGACCAGCACTCTCAGTGCCTCTCAAGAGGCACCTGATGTGACTCTTGCAGTGTCCTGTGCAATATTGGAAGCTTGATGATCCCTATGGGTCCCTTCCAACTCAGGATATTCTGCACTTCTTTGCTGTAATATGTTAGTCATGTAAGTTTGACTTGTATGCCAAACATCTGCAAATGCCTCCACAGAAACAGCAGTGTGGGATGTGCTCAAGCAGCAGCAGAGTCTATTGCTTCATTGAGCTGCTGTTTATAAAGTTTTCAAAGATTTGGAACCCTCCTCCTATGGACTTTCTGGCTGTATTCAGAGCACGCTTACTGCAGGCTGATTGATGCACCTGGAGCAATGAACCATAGGAGATGGTCAGGATTTTCACATTTCAAATGCTGAACTCCTAATGATACTTAAGAGATTCCTCTGTATCTAGTATCAAAAGGCATTGCTCTGGGCTGATTTTAGTGGAAATCCAGTCTTTCCAGATTCCTGGCTTTTACTGGAATCAGTATGACTCTGATAAGAGTGGGAAAAACTCCTAGCGGGTTTCTTCTGCACAGATGTATGCAGCAGCATGGGAAGGAGGTTTCCAGGAGACCCAGGGGCAAAAACCAGCCTGACTCAGGTTTGGCCAGTTTTTAGAGAACCTGAAGCTACCCTAAAAATTTTCTGTTTCACCTCACTACCTGGAAAAATCTGCTCTGTTAGCAAAGCACCTGACAAGATCCCTGTTCACCTTTTTGAATGGCCCAACTCTCAGCTCAGGGGACACAAGACTTTCCTACCTTTGCAGTTGTCAGCCATAAAGAGGGTTATCTTCAAAGGTGTCCAGGACACATTGAAAACCATAGCAATTGAGAGGATGCTGTTTTGGAAGGTACTGTATTGCTGCAGACAAACATCATCTTCCCATAGAGATGAAGATAGAGCATTGTTTTGCATAGTCAATAATTCTGCTGACATTTTAGGGAAATTACTGGGAAAATTGGCATCTCCAGTATCAAGCTATTTTTAGGACCATTCAAGATCATTTCAAGACAAGTGATTGCTGAATTTGGAAGAATCATCAAGAAACAGAGTAGCTGTCAACATGGTTTATGCAGAGGTGATTCAGGATCTGAAATATGTTCTCCTCCAGCTCATAATTTTTTCCACACTTTTTTTTTACCCTTCCCCTGCCCTCAGCTGATGGATGAATCATTATCCTCTGACAGTCCAATGTTAATTAAAGATTATTTGCTTTCTATTTGCTCCATAACTTTTCCTTATAAGTAATATAAATGTGAGATTTGTAAAATATTCTCATGCCTTTGTAAGGATTCATTTTATAAAGCTTCCTTCAGGACATTTTCCTACAACACACAATTTTTACTGTATAGGAGGCAGTCTGCTCAGCAGACAAAGTGAACATTTTATTACCCAAACATATCTCCAAAAATATCAGTGGATTACACAAGACACTCTCTGCTGATGCAGCTTTCCTCCTACATGATACGGCAGATGCCAAGAACTTTTGTAGCCTTTGGCCTACATAAGTCTGAAGTTTAAGCGATGAAATGAGAAGACATGGTACCTACAGATGATGGTAGGCAGTGTTCATGGGCCTAGAAGCAAGAGGCCAAAAGGCATGGCAGAACCAACAAGTTGCACTGTGTGTATGTCTGGAGCAGTCTGTGTGATGCTGAAGAGAACTTCAGCGCATTCATTTCACCAAGCTGTGTTGCTGAAACCCAGTCAGAGCTGTGAACCACTCAATTACTCTTGCAGGATAAAAGTAAAGGTGACTCCCTTGCCTGGTGTGTTTCATACACAGGCCAATTAGATCAGCACACCTGTCACTGGGAGGATCTCCTAATTGCAGCTGTTGCACCTGCAGAGCACTCGGGCTGCTCCTACCTCGATGTTGATGTTCAGCAGTGACTGGCACAGCTGGGTGCTGGACTTAATGACACAGGGGGTTTGAAATGACTGTACAGCCTTTAGAGCAAAAATAATCTCAAGCTGCTTTAAATTAGATCCTAGCCAGACTGATAAATTTTTAAAAAAATCATAAAAATAAACCCTCAAGGCTGCCCTCTAATGCCAGCATCAGAATTCTGCTCAAGCAGCCCTTCCATTAGGTAACATTGGATGAGAACTTAAACAGGGAGCTGAGCACTTTGCATCAATAACCAGAGCAAAAAACCACACCTCCTGCTTCTTAACTAGCAGGTATTTGATCATTTTAGCATAGAGGAGAAAAAAAAAGAAAAAGGGAGAGAGGTGTCTAGTGCTACTCACAAATTCAGCTAAACCATGACTTGAACCATATGCTCTGTTTCTCAATAATTTATATTCTTTAAAGCTTCCCATAGTCATTGTTTTGTTATGTTGAGGATTTTTTTTTAAAGAAGGGTGAATTGCTTATTATTGAAAGGCTGTATTTAAAGTGCAGCAATGTTTTTATTTAGGCAAAAATTCGATTAATAAGCTTAGTCAAGCCAAGGTATATCTGTTTCTTAAGAATTGGGAAATATTAACTTTGGTGACAATATAAATGCCTAACAGCATGCTTGGATTGCATTAACTGTATTTTTAGAGCTGTATCAGCTGGTGTCCATGCTAGGAGCATTTCATCATCTGGTGTAAATTCTGAGATCTGATGAATCAGGCACTGTTTCATAATACCGAATTTCATGCATCTGATCACACGCGAAGTGTATTTTTAGCAATTTGATTAGAAAAGGCGAGTTAGAAACCTCAGGCGCTGGTGACGATCACTAGAGGGCAGTAGCCAACCCCGAATGTTCCCAAGGTTTTCCACAAAGCCTTGCAGGCTTCCACTCGGGGAGAGAGCGGAGCAGCCTCCCCGGTGACCATGCTCATGAGATGGAAGAAAAGCCTGCCTGTTTGCCACAAGTGTTAACACTGTTCCACATTAAGCTATTTTTTAAAGTTCGTGGGGACAAGTAATGCAGGCAATGTCATTTCTTTATCTAATGGTGGCCGTCTTCAGCACTACAGATGGGCTGTGGAAGAAGAATTTGGATGTTCTCACCTTGCAAATGCTGGGACCAAACTGTGGGACTTATTCTCCACTCCCTCCTAGCTTGTCAGTCACATGTGCCATGGGGCACAGTGACATTCCAATCAGCATTTTATATGGATCTTCACATATTCATATAACAGTGCAGAAGTTAGCTTTTTATACCACTGCCATTTATATATTATTTTCATGTACATACATATATTGAACAAAACAATGCCTGATCAGTAGAATGGAGTAAGTGATTCCAATGGTTGTCACTGAGAAACTCTTCCCAGTTCTCCTTTCTAGCAGTGAAACTTTAATGTTCTATTTTTCCCTACCCTATAACCAAACAAAAGTTATTAGAAAAAGCAGTAACTAATGTTCAAAGCACCACAACAGGCTGGGTGCCCAGACACACTCCTATCTATGTCATGAAGAGGGTGGGATATGAATGTGAAGGAAGAATGGGACCTCAGACCATGCACAAGATGGTTACACACCCTCATGACATGTAAAGTAGCTTTCCATCAAAATGGACATGGCCTTAAAGCCAGAGGGGACATGGGTACTTCTTCCCTGCCTGCTATAATTAATTTAAAAACAAGCCAGATTAAATGAAAAATGGGTGGCACCATATCTAGCACTGAATACACTTTCTAGTATTCCTAAAGCTGTTATGTTTTCATTAAGCAAACCTAATTATATTTGTGCTTTATACTTCTGCTTCAGGATCTAAAGATTTCATAATAATTACTTTTCTATTCTAATGATTATGCAGAATGCAGAAATAACCAATCTTCTGACTAACCGGCTTGTTGTTATTGCTGACAATTTTAAGTTCCTGACTTTTCACTTATCTTAAGAGTTTAGGGGATCATGACTTATGAATGCTGGGATTTCAATATGCTTGTAATTTTACCCAGAAAGGGAGAGTTGTTGCAGGAATATTTGGTCACAGGGATATCTGCTATCCCTGTGTCAGATGCACAGTTTTGGCAGAAGAAATGTCCCTACAAGATACGATCAGGGCTCTGTTTTTCTCTCTCTGACATTAGACATGCACTAAGAAAGAGTCAAAGAACAGGGCAAGCAGGGGATGATGCTTACCCAGAATACTTTGACAGCTTTTAAAGGAAGTGTTTGCATGTAACAGTTTTGTTTGTCTAGCAGAAGAGATCTCACTCTGCTATCACCAAAGGTATACTTATGCAAGAAGTGATCATTTTAAAGCCAGGACATGCAAGCGAATTTCATACTTATTTTTGAGGAATTTGTGGGCACTTCACACATTGTCATAACCTTTTGGATTGCCTTTGGGCTAAGAGTTCAGAAACAGGCGAGGGTTATCGGCAGTGTGCAAGACCAAGAACTAGACTTGAAGAAAAGCAACCTAAACTTTCCAGGAGCAGAACACTTTTCAGTGTTCATTCAGAAGGGTAAGACTTTCATAGAACAAAAAGTCAGATTGCAATGGAAAATCTTTAACTCTTGAAACATACCTTTTCCCAGTAGCAGACAGAACAGCACCTCCAAGCTGCATGTTCCTCCCTTCCTGGCTGTATCCATCTCTCCTCTCTTTGGATAAAGGAGACAAGCATAGATAACTCAAAGATAACTCAAAGCTGTTATGGGATACAAAGAAACAAGTGCTGAGTCAGCCTTCAGCCACAGAGACCACTCAGTATCCATGACAGATATCCATGGGCTGGCCACCCCACCTGCACAGCAGTAATGAAGCTGCAAAAGGCAACTGGTTGGGGCTGCAGTCCTAGTCCAGAAGACAGGCAGACTCTGCAGGAACCCTGAGGCATCAGTCCCTCTCTCTTTTTTATTTCACAGTATAAACTTTATATTATCTGCCTTCACAAAGCCTCTGAGATTTTAGACTTATGCTGCTTGCCGTAAGCTAAGACTGGATTAACCTCACAAAAGCCAGCCACCAGTGCAGCATGCAGGACCATTGATATCACCTCCCTGTTACACAGGGGATCCTTAAACCTAAAAAGATTGGCACAGCTTGTGCATAATGCAGCATCCTAATTCTCTGATTTAGCAACAAGGGCACATTTCAGAAATAATTCTCTAGAAGCCAATGTAGCAGGGACTAGTGTTTGGTCCATTCAATCTCTGGGAAATCAGAGCAAAGCTGGGCTGAACCAAAGAATATTGCTGTGCTGAAAAGTCCTATAAGTCCCCAGTCCACTCAATAAGCTCAGTACTGAGGGTTCATAATAATAAGATGCTTGAACTATGGCATTACTAAATTAATAGGCTTTGCAGAGTCCATAAACCTCTCACAGGGGTCCCCTTTTCCACTTCAGCTAGAAAGAAAGTCATGGCTAGGAGTTACAAAGGACTCTAGAGGGAATTAGGCTCTGAATTAGAATTGTTTACAAAGCAGTCATAAGTATAATGGATGTTAATGAGTCTTTAATGGGCCAGGTTGCAATACAACAGTGGTGAAGTACAATTAACAGAAAGACTGCGCTTCCCTCCCATTTATTCTGCTTGACACAGGTGTAGAAACCCTGAATCTAAATGAATTGTCCTGTTGAGAACAGATTAAAAGAGCTCAATCTGCTGAGTAGAGCAAGAAAAAATACATTTCTTCTATGTCAAACCAAAGTGGGGCTGAATTACACCAAAACTAAATGTTCACACAGGAAGTGCACAGAACTTGGTTGAGGTTGGCAAACATCAACCAACCACTGGAGGTCATCTGGTCCAACCTTCCTGCTCAAGCTGTCCAGGACTACATCCAGACCCCAAACCTCTGTGGGCAACTTGTGTCAGTGATTAACCATCCTCACAGCAGAAGAGCTGTTTTCTATTACAGACAGAAACTCCTGTGTTTCTGATTGTGTACATTGCCTCTGTTCTCATGACTGAGAACCACTGAAAAGAGTCTGGCTCCAACTTCTTTACATCCTTCCTTCAGGTATCTGAACACAGTGGTAAGCTTTTCCTGAGCCTTTTCTTCTTTATTCTGGGCAGAGTCAGCTCCTTCAGCCTCTCCTCCTCCACAAGGTGCTCCAATCCCCTAATCATCCTCATGGCCCTTTGCTGGAGCCCCTTCAGTGTGGCCATCTCTCTTTTGTACTAAAGAGCCCAGAACTGGATCTAGAACTCCAGATGTGGACTCCCCCAGTGCTGAGTAGAGGGGCAGAGTCACCTCCCACAGCTTGCTGGCAATAATCCTCCTAATGCACCCCAGGATACCATTGGCCTTCTCGGGGCACACTGCTGGCTTATATTCAACTTGATGTCCACAAGGACCCCCAGGCCTCTCTCCACAGAGCACCTTTCCAGTCTGTCAGCCCTCCAGCATGTACTGGTGCAGGAGGTTGTTTCTTCCCAGGTGCAGGACTTTGGTTTGCCTTTGGTGAATTTCATGTCATTCCTGACAGCCTGTTTCATTAGCCTCTGGAGACCCTTCTGGATGACAGAATAATTTGCAGTGTATCAGCTGCTCCTCACAGTTTTGTGTCATCTGTGAACTTGCTGAGGGTATGTTCCAGCTCATAAATGAGGATCTTAAACATGACTAGACCAAATTCTGGACCCCAGGGTACACCAGGAATTACTAGACACTAGACTTTGTGCCACAGATTATCCCTCCCTGAACTGGGCAATTCAGACAGTTTTAAAGTTCTGCTCATCCAGCCTGCACGCCATTGGCTTCTCTACAAGGATGTTACAGAAGACAATATCAAAAGCCAAGCAGATCACAGAATCATAGAATACCTTGGGTTGGAGGGGATCTTAAAGATCATCTCATTCCAACCCTCCTGCTGTGGGCAGGGACACCTTCCACTAGACCAGGTTGCTCAGAGCCTCATCCAATCCGGCCTTCCACACTTCCACCGTCACAGTAAAGAATTTCTTTCAAATAACTCATCTAAACCTACTTTATTTCAGTATAAAGCCACTACCCCTCGTACTGTCACTACGTGCCCTTGTAAAAAGTCCTTCTCCATTTTCCTGGTAGGCTCTTTTCAGGTGCAGAAAAGTTATAATAAGGTCACCCTGAAGTCTTCTCTTCTTCAGAGCATCCACCTCTCTTTCCTTATCCACCAAGCCAGTCACTTCATCATAGAAGATTATTGGGTGGATTAAGTATAACCTCACCTCTGTAAAGCCATGCTGAGCAAAAGTTTTTACTTTTGTTTGTTTTTAGTTTTTACTAAGACTGGAGAGGAGGGGCTAGACATTTTTCAGCATTAGACATGTCATTGCAGAAAAAGTCCTTGTATTTTCTGCCTTTATTCGTGCCAGTCACTAATCTAGCTATTTAGCTATTTAGAACACCTCAATCACAAGCAATTTAATATACACCTCCCCACTGATTCATGATTACCTAAATCCCACTGAAATAAATTTTAGCACTCTGTTCTCAGTCTGACAGGCTGTCATTTAAAGTGCAACATAATTCTGTCTCAATAGTGACATGGCTGAAAAGATAGCTATCATTGGGAAAACTGCAAACATCTATCCACGGTCTTGGGGGGACTCACCTTGTACAAACATGCAGTGAACAGTCTTAAGTTTTGCCATGTATATGCATTTGATGGACAAAAGCTGTATCAGGTCTTCTGCCAATGTGAATCAGCCCCTGTAAATGGCTATAATATATATAACTATGCCTGATTTTAATCAGTGAAACTTTTTACCCTATGTAATTCTGAATACATTAGCTATATGACATAAAAATCTAAACCTAAGCTTAAAATCTAGTATCTGGGAAAAAAGCCAACAAAGGAGATATTACAAATTACAGGAACGTATGAGAATGACTTTCAAGCAATCCGTACTCAAAAAAATGAACTCAAAAAAGTTCATACAAAGAGTAATCTAAAAGTAATCCATAACGGAGTTTACATTCCTGAAAAGCTTTTAATCATGAAGAACAGAGTATGTTATATTGAAATTACACCACAAAATATACTTACAGTGAACTGTGCCTCCTGAGACATGGAATTTGACAAGCACATAGCAGCACTCAGGAGCACTAATGATCTGTAAGTCCTGTCTTCCACCACAGAGATACTTGACAACTTCCTATGATAAAGATCAAAGTTTTAGAGATTTTAGGACCAAAGTTTGGCTTATGGGCTTATTACCATATCTCACAGAATGAGAAGAACATCATCTTCTGAAGCAGAAACAGCATCTCTTTGAGCACTCTAGGATTTTGAAGAGAGCCCTCTGAATTTATCCAACAATACAAAAGACTCATAGTTATAAGCATGGCTTCTTCTGTGAAGGACCATATTGGCACGGAGTCCCAAGACCTATCATATTATCACCTCCCCCCTGCTGATGCCACTATTCGTGGCAGGTGAGCAAACAGAGGAGCATGGTCCTTCCATTAGGAAGGAAGACATGGAAGTGGACTATAGCTGGAACAAACAGGATCACTGAGGTAAGGAATACCTCTGCACCTGAGGAGCAAGACATGGACCGAGCATGCACAGAGGCAGAGTGCATTAGGAGCTATGAAAAGACTGGAAACTTGCTAACCTTGCCTAGCCTCACTGAGAGTGAAGAGTAAACCAACTCACAGCAAAAGCTGGCATCACGTGATGAACCATATACAGCTGAGGGTTAAGCTCCTAAACTAAATGCTTTCTCTTGAGTGGATTTCACTGCTTCTTTCCAGATCCAGGATTGCCAAGTAATGAAGCTATCACTTCTATAAGTAGGACCTTTTGCACCTCGTGGGTTCTCCCTAGCAGCCACGAGATCATCCAGAAGTGTGAATGCCTCTCCACACTACACAGCAGGATATCCAGTATGGGGCTGAACCATGCTGGCAGGGCCAACCCCAGCCCTAGCCACACAAGGACGCTTCACTCTGCACTTGATTCACCAGTTGCATGGACAACTCTTTCCATGGAGACTGGTCATCTGATTTCTTGCTCGCACAGTAACCATTATTTTCAAGCCTAATATCCACAGTTTCGATTACTTGGTGAAGTAATTGTGTGTAACCTCATCTTTATATAGGAATCAAAAAAAAAAAAAAAAAAAAAGAAAAAAAAAAGGGGGTGAAGAAACAGAGAGAAGACGATCTGTTTTCACAAAAAGGCAAACCAAGACGCCAATTCAAAGCAGATTGACTCCCAGAGGATCTCCACCTCCCTGTCAGAGACCATGTCTGGTAGATGTCGGCAGCGTCAGTGCCCAGGGGACAGGGGCCACACGCCGTTGAGACGCGGCACCCTTGCGCACCCCAGCAGCGAACTGGGGGGCCGAGCCGGGCCGCTCCCTCGGGGCGCAGCCCCACCAGGCGGTGGGCCGCCCGCGGGGAGAGGGAGAGGGCTGTAGGGCGAGGGCAGGCGGTACTGCCACGGCCGCCCCTCCTCCTGCAGCCTCCTGGGCGAGGGCGGGCTCATCCCGCTCTGCGCGTACTGGACATGGCTTTGCGCCCCGACCGCTGGCCAGCCCCTTGCCTGGGGAGAATGCTGCGGCCCGCAGGGCTCCTGGGCGAGAGGAGACAACTGGCGGAGGGTGATGGGGACGCGGGTGTCCCCCGTGGGTTGCGTGTCCCGCAAGGAAAGCCAACAATCGCTCGAGGGAAACTAAAAAATAAATACTCAAACCTGCCTTCTCCTGGCTTCCCTACAAGGGTAACAGTCCGACCGCCGCAGTGTCGGATGATCTCCCTCTGGCTTCAGCCCCGCCGAAGCCCTCCAGGGCCGAGGCTGCGGTACACGCGGGGATGCTACGGCCACCCCGCGCCCCCCGCTGCTGACCCAGGCAGCCCAGCCCGCGGGGGAACCAACGAGGGAACAGCCAGCGAGCAAATAAACAACTTCCCTCGTGTAAGAAGTTGCCTCGCAGGTGCCTGCAGCTGGCGGTTAACACAGACAGTAAGAGGATCAACTCCATCTCCGCCAGTGCAGCAAAAAGAGGAGGAAAAAAATAAAAGCCCCCTCATTTACTATTCAGAATTTAGTTAATTTGGATGATAACGGTTAGTGTTTAATCCCATTGTACGAGAATGAATATACCGAAACCTACAAGGCTCCTGGAAGAATAATACGGCGGGCGGCACGGCACGCAGGGGTGCCCAGGGTGGCGGCCGGTCTTGCCCACTCCGTCCCGCCGACAGGGGTAGACGCGCCCCGGGGCCACCACCGCCTCCTCCCGCGGAGTCGTTCGGCGCTCCCGACCGGCCCGGAGAGGTGGGAACAAGCCCGGGGAAGTGGGGCGAGGGCCGGCACCTGGCTTATCCTCCGGCCGCTTCTGGGGAAACGAACGGGCGAGAGCGGCGGTGCCACCCGCCGTGCTCTCCCGGGGACATGTGCTGGGGATGGTTTTCCCATTTTAAACCGCAAAGGGAAAAGGGTGGAAAAACGCGGAATACGGGAGAGGACGAGGGAGTTGCCTAGAGAACAACTGCCCGAGCTCACATGGCGGGGATATCGCCGTTTACCGCAGCCCTGCCCGGGGCTCGGTGGCGTCGCCCGGGAGGGCAGAGCCAGGCGCCGGGCGGCCCCGCTGCTGGCCCGGTCGCTCTCGACTTTTCCCTCCCCCTCGGGGGTGGTGGAGCCCCGCGGCAGAGCCGGGGCTGGGGGCGGTGGCGGAGCCGGGGTGGGGGGGAAGACGGGAGGGCGGCCTCGGGGTCCGTGCCGGGTTCGGAGGCGCACCGCCGGCCGTGGAGAGGCCCGGGGGGGCCCGCGCCCGCTGCCGCGCTGTCGGGGGGGCGGCGGGCGGCGGGAGCGGGCGGCCCCCCCGGCGCGGCGGGGCGGCCCCGGCGGGGGCGGTGCGGGGCGGTGCGGGGCTGTGCGGGGCGGGTCGGGGGCTCGGCGCGCTCGCCAGGCGAGGAGCGCGGCTGCCCGGGCGGAGGGCCGCGGAGAGGAAAGCTAACAATGCTGTGAAAATATGTTTGCAGAAAATAGACAATTGTTGGATTAAACGTATTCAAGTATGAAATAATGCCTTTTTGTGTAAAAAACCTCAGCAATGTGAGCGTACAAAAGTTCCCCTGTGGCAGTTACTTGCTCCCTTTGTGAGCTTTGCGCTCCGGCGTCTCCACTTGGCGCGTTTAACTCGGAGCCCCCCTTTAAACGCGATTGTTTCTTTCTTTTTAATGACATTTACCGGATCAAAACATGCTGTTAATTCGATCAGAAAGCTTTACCCTCCTTAACAATGCCACAATAATTTCTCCTGAAGTTTGTTAAATTGACCAAAATTAGGCAAATGAATAGGGGGTCTGTCGGCGATCCCGCTCGCAGGTGACACCGAATAATGCACTCTCGGACCAGCTGCGATCCCCTCTTTATTTGCCCCTCTTTTCTTTGACCCGCATTATTAAAATTTAGGCCCAATGAAACTATTCATACTTTTCAATGGGACATTTTCCTATAGGATAATAGGCTACAAATTGAGCCTCTCCAAAGGAGAGGGGGAGAGCAGGGGGGGTAAAACAACAACGCACAGACGCGCACACCACACAAAAAAGGAGCGTCGTGTGCCAAAGGCTGGCGAGAGCCTCCCCGGGCCGATGGAAAAAAAAAAAGGGGGGGTGATGGGGGGGGATATCGTGTGCCAGCCCCCCGGTCCCACACCTGCCGGGGTGTCCCCGGCGCATAAAGCGGTGTAAACAAAAAAATCCTCGCTGCCATCTCTTATAAAGATGGACGTGTCACCAAGTCGTGTGAGAAAAGCCTGAGAACAAACGGGGCCACTCCGTCTCCAAGGGTTCTCCCTTGAACTGGGCGGAACAGCCTATTAAGGGCTTACTTAATTACTTTAATGACTCTGGACAGGCTTTAAAATGCAGTCAGCTCCGGGGCTAAGGGGAGGGGTAGGGGGTGCCGGGGATTTGAAGGCTGGCGGCGGGGACGGGGCCGGGGATGCGGCGAGCGGGGCGCAGGGCGCGGTATCGCGCCCTGCGCCCCGCTCGCCGCATCCCCGGCCCCGTCCCCGCCGCTATTGTGGGACAGTCACGTGTGTCCCCGAGGTCCACGTGGGGCGACACAGCTGGGCCGCCCCCGGCTGCGTGGACGGGGGCGAGGAGGGGGAGAAAGGAAGAAGAGAGAAGAAAAAAAAGCCCCTCATCCCCTCGCCCCCTTCCACCCTGATCTTTAATGCATACACTCCCTCGGCGCCGCTCTCCCGTAATCCTATGGGATCAGCGGGCCCGTGGAGGCCCCCCGGGGTCCCCCCCAAGAAGTGATGGCTTTATAAGGGGGCCGGAGAGAGAGGGGATGCAGAGCCCACCATGGCCTCCAAGCTTAAGGAGCGGAGGGTGAGTCGTCGACCGCCTTGCGCGCACGGGTCTGCGGGGCCGCCAAGCCGGTCTAGCCCCGAACCCTTCGCCGCCTTTCCCTTTGAAAAGCCCCCCCACAAAAAACAACCACACCTCCCTCACTAAAACAAGGCTGCCCTGCCAGGGCCGTCCGCGCAGTCGGGGAGCCACCGGGGCCGCGTGGAGAGGACCGGCCACCGGAGCATTATCCTACCCGAGGCCGCGTCGCGCCCGGCACCGCTGCTCGGAGCGGGGTTGGGAACTGGCTTCCCTGGAGGGGTCGAGACCGGGACCGGGGGAGGCTGTCACAGCGAGACTGGATTCATCTGTTTTCTCTTCCCCCACTAACGCGCCCCATGTTTTGCAGAGAACGCCAGTTTCCCACAAAGTGATTGAGAAGCGGAGGCGGGACCGCATCAACCGCTGCCTCACCGAGCTGGGGAAGACGGTGCCCATGGCTCTGGCCAAGCAGGTAGGCGGGGGGGAGCAGCCCCTACGCCCTTCTCTCCCCGGTGCGCCGCGATATCCCCCCCGATACGGCGGGGCTAGGGGGCGGCCCAGTGGTACGCAGAGCAATCTCAGGGGAGAGGTGATGCCCACCTGCCCTGCCCGTTGCAGAGCTCGGGGAAGCTGGAGAAAGCGGAGATCCTGGAGATGACGGTGCAGTACCTGCGGGCCCTGCACTCGGCGGACTTTCCCCGCGGCCGGGAGAAGGGTAGGTGGGCGGGAGCGACCTCCCGCGGCCCCCGCCGGGTCACTCGCGGCGTGGAGGCGGCTTTACCCTCTCCTCTCCCGGCCAGACCCTGAGAAGTTCGATTCCCTTCCCTTTCCTTTCCAGCAGAGCTGCTCTCCGAGTTCGCCAATTACTTCCACTACGGCTACCACGAGTGTATGAAGAACCTGGTCCACTACCTGACAACGGTGGAGAGGATGGAGACCAAAGACACCAAGTACGCTCGCATCCTGGCCTTTCTCCAGTCCAAAGCACGCTTCGTTACTGAGCCTCTCTTCACGTCCCTGGGCTCCCTCCCCGAGCCGGACTTTTCCTACCCGCTGCATCCTGGGCCCGAGTGCCCAGGGCACGTCCACAGTCCCGCCGAGGGCGTGCTCCAGCCGCCCTCGGGGGGACCATTCCCCTGGCACGGCGCCGCCCGCAACCCCTCCCTGCCCTACCACTTGCCCAGCGCCGCCGTACCCCTCGCCAGCCCCGGCCAGCAGCGCAGCACTTTCCTCTCATCCGTGCAGGGGCTGGACCGCCACTACCTCAACCTCCTCGGCCACTCCCACCCCAACGCGTTCGGGCTTCCCCCGGGCCAGCACCCCTCCATGCTATAGAGACTCGTCCCGCCTGAAAAAACATCTATTTATGACCGCGGACACTGCGGGTTACACCCGGGCGCACGGAGAGGCTGCCGGGGGCAGGGAGATACGCAGGGGTCCCGGATGGCGAGGAGCCCCCGGGGGCCCAGATCTGCCCCCGCCCACCCTCTCCGAGGGCCTGAAGCTGCCCCCACCCGCTCGTCTTCCCACCTCCGGGTTCAGTGCCTGTAAAAGTGATGCCTTGGAATAAAAGTTTATACCCGCCGCTGCTTTTTGTTTCCATGAGGGGAGCTTCCTCGGGTGGCGGTGGGAGTCTCCCCAGGCAGCCACCCAGGGCGAAAAAACCCACGAGCGAGACGTGGTCAGCGAGGGCCAGGGAGCTTGCTGCACGCACCGGCCATGGCTAGCGCTTCGGGCAGGCGGGGCAGGACGTGACGGGCCGGGTGTCGGTGCCGCCCGGCTTCTGCTCCCAGGCTGTCACCGGAGGCTGGGAGGGAGTCTCGGGGTACTCCGAAGGTGGCGGATGCCCCACTCGCCCGCAAACCCTGCTGGTGCTACCCTCCCGCGCGCCCGTGGAGGGGTGCTCCAGGGGCACGTGTCCGAACGGCATCTCCCGTGTGCTTTGTCACAGAATTTCTCTGCGGCGCAGCTTGTTCAGAGGGGGATGAATAATGGTGAAGGCACAGGACGGGGCGGGGAGGGCAGGCGGCCGCTGCGGAGGTGCGGGGCGCTGAGAATAAAACCAATGGAAGCTCCGGGAGCGAGTCCTTCCAGCCTCGCCGCTGGCGCGGAACCGCGCACGACTCCCTCCCAACGGAGCGACTCCAGCTCCGCCTGAACCAAGCGTCCCGGGTGTCTCCACAGCCCCTGGAAGCAGGGCAACCCGGCCATGCCCGGCGGGGCCGGAGCCGTCGAGGGGTAAATTAACTTATTCCAGTTGGGTGGGGAGGCTTTGAGGAGATTTGACCTGGGCTGTTTGCCCAGGTCGCGGAATGGGCTGACCCGCAATTTGTAAACCAACTCGACCCTTTATTCGGAGACAGACAAAAAGATCTTCATTACAATGAGTAAAAAGTGGAATGTGTATCTTCCATTTAACCTGTAAATACAGGAAAAGCTCCTATCCCAGATTAGTGGGGAAAAGGTCACATGGCGGGATGATGGTGAGGAGTCAGCCAGGGAGGGGAGAAAAACACCCCCATTTCCTCGGGACACCTTTAGGATGGTAAATCCAGAGGGAACTTCTCTTTTGGTCAGTGTACACAGAACAATATGGACTCAGCCAAACACATTCAGCAACAGGAATGGCTGGTGCCTGTTATGAAAACACATGTCCAACACTCATTTTTATCAGCACTGGGTGCAGATAAAAATTGTCAAAATGCTATATGACCTATATTCTGTGTGCTTTAAGCTCTTGTGATCCCACTTTGTGCCTGAAGCATTAAAGATGTGGCATCTTCCTGAAAATATACCTATATTCAGCATTTTGGTCCCTGTTAACCAAATTAAACAGAACTTTCCTTTGCTAAGTAGATTTTCTCTGTGGGATTAGCAGAGGGCCACCATGGTAAAAACTGGGGTCATTTGCATATAATTTTGCAAACTCGCACTGGTCCATGACAGTCTTTGTCTCTCCAATGTTGCTATCCTGCATTTTTTTCCTTCTTTTTTTTCCCCCTTTTCATTTTCATTTAGCTGTGGAGGATAAACCCCTCTTTGGCTTTACAATGACTTTAGGATAAAAGTTTCCCCTCCCTCTACTCTTTCAGGGCTCTGAGCTCACCCTCCTGCTTTTGGCCCCAAAATTATTTTGGAATTTGCTAAAGTCAGCTGTACCAGGCATGGGAGCTGAGCTGCCTTCCCAGCTCAGATCCACACCTGCGCACCATGCTCTGTGCAGACAGGTAGGCATAGGCAATGGGGTACAGAGCTCCCTTGGGACAGGCATCCCCTGCTCTGTCTTTTGACAGAGGTTCAGCTCATTTGTCTTGATTTTATTTTACATTTCTGTGCCTATAGGACAGAGACTTTTAGCCTTTTTTCCCCTTGGATTTATTTTAGCTCTGCCATGAGCATCATCTTCCAACCTTGCTGGGAGCAGGTGGGAGCTGGATGACACCTGTGCTGGGCCTGCTCAAGGCTGTACCTGGTCCCAGGTGGGGTGCCTGTCTGGGCTGGCAATGCTTATTGTCTGGCATAGGAGTGCCATGTACTGGCATCCGGGAGCAGCTAACACAGGGAATGAATCGAGAGGGGTTGTTTCTGAAAATAAACTACTTTAATTCCCAAAGCTCTCAAAATACTAGATTCTGTGTTATGCACCTGCTTGGCTAAAAATCTTAATGGTGAATGATTTGCTCTATCATGTCCTATTCCTTTCCTTCAGCTAGCTTCTTTCTCATTCCTAGACTTTCACATCTCTTCTGCCACAGTTTGCCTTGCCTTCCTTTCCCATGCCTTAATACGCTCTTTTCCATCTCTTCTCCCTGCTATCGAAATTCCTCTCTTTTCCTCACACATTCCATGTCCTACACATACTGCAATTCTTCTCACCCCAGAAAATAGCTGTACAGCATGGCCACACCTCAGTAATTTCTTTATGCTGAGAGCAAATAATCATGTTGGGATCAAAGGACAGCAAAATGTGAGTTTACAGTTCTGTATCTGATATTGACTCTCTCTTGCTATTTACTCATACAGTAGAAGAGTTTGTGTTGATCTTTGGAATATTGCATTACTGAAAACATCTCCAACTCCCTAATTTATCCCAAGGATTAATTTGCATTATTATGCAAAAATAAATAAATATAACATCACCAATTAGATCAAAGGCAAAACCTCTCCATCTTAAAGCTTTATGTTTTCAATAGGTAACAGGCAAAGCTTGGAGGAAAATTTATTGTCTCACTTTTACTATTTAAATAAGTGAAACATGTTTATGGACTTTGAGCATATATAGCACAGATCAGAACTCTTCTTTCTTCCCATGGTTTTACACCAGTCTGAATGCATTATTCAAAGACCTAGGGACTTTGCTTGTAGTGCCACACTGTGGAGTTTCCAGCCTTGGAAACAAGAGCTGATGCCACCGAACAAAATCCCCAAATTCAGGACAACACAGTCATTCTTGGGGCATCTCATCAATCAGGTCAGTAGCTAACTAGAAAAGAGTATTTTTATTGTACTTTGGGTCTGTGACCCTGCTTGCAGCACTAGACCACAAAGAGCTGCATCAGCACACCTACAGGGACTGAGCCATGGGTTTAAAAGAAGCAACTGAGGGAAAGAGAAGGAACTGCACCAACAAAGGCTTTTAATCACAGATCTGTTCCAGTAGAGATGCACACAATAACTGACTTCCTAGTGGTATGGATATGATCCCTTTCCCATAGTGAAGATCCTGCCAGTTTATAAGTCCAGTGGTCCCACTGCTCTGTAGAATGCTGCTGGTGTTCCTCAGGCTCAAAGGTAGCCTGCATGATTTGACCAGGATCATGCCAGAAGTGCTTAGGAGAGTAGAGGGTCTTAGGGGCCAGAGTACAATGATCACCTCAACCAGAGCAGCTTCTTGCCCTTCTGCCACATTATTGGAGAGAATTAAATAGTGCCTGGTAATCCAGAGAGATTGTTTTTCCATTATAAATTGAGTCAATTATTAGGAGGAGGAAACCTTCTGTTTGCCTGTGGAACAGTCTGTGTATTAGACACAGGCTATTGAAGCAACTGCAGGCTTGTCCAGCAACCCTTTTGCAAAAGCAGACTTTTGGAAGGAAACCCTCCAGCCAACAGTTTCATTTTTGCTGAGATGTAGCATCTGAACTCACAGATTTGCCTCCTGTCTTGGGTGAGTCTCACATCATCATGTCTATTTCTAGCAAACTTTCCTGCATAGTGCATGAAGGTTGTTTTAGGAAAAGAACACTGAATTTGCTTGAAGAGAAAAGCAATTGTAGAAAGAAGTGCAAGAAAAGTAATTTTGATATGTATGTAAGGTTAAAACTCAGATACCCACCCACGTAACAACTGTATATAGAGCAGCATATTAAAACAAACAAAACTCATTTTAAAAGATGAGAAAAAGCAACATTGAAGACTATCAGATGAAACATCACATGGGGAGAAAGAGGAGTAGTTTGTAAGATTCAAACTCAGAATATTAAATGAGGAAATTTATCAAACAAAAAATATTAAATTCAGGAAAGAAATTATTTAACATTCATCTTCAAGCTAAAGCAACTGAATGTTAATGTGCATTATGCTTCATCAGAAGTAATACAATTAATTAGGTTGAAAAAACCCACTTTTGCTAACAGAAATCTAAACTTTAGTACGTATGGTCTGAAAAGTTAAAGACAATTTAATTCTTAATTACTGTAAGAATACAACACCTCTGCACCTAGAAGTGCAGTTCTAGTTATGTAATGATTGTGTAATTAAAAAACGAGGCCCTTCAAACAAGGGAGTCCTTCAATGCAACAGGGAATTCATTACAGGGTCTGTGACTCAGTTCTTATGCTTTTGGTGAACATTATGAAGTTATTTTTACCCCTGCTGAGGGCTTAACCCAGAGCATGTAGAAATATTTACACCAGCTCACCCTGTAGTACTTGTTTAGAGAATCGTGGTCTTCCTACTAGCTTTGTGGAAACCAGGCAGTGCCTGAGCTCTGAGCTCATCTCCATCTCTTGTGAATTCCAATACCAAAATTATGCTTTCAGTCCCATAAAGGGTGCAGGTATTTAGAGTAGGGCCCAGTCCAACTGGAACCCTTAAGGCTAGGATCATGGCAGAAAGTGCCTTCATTGTAATTCAGTGCCTCCATCTCCCTGCCCTTAGTTCCTAGCCTGAGGCTTAGACATTCTTCCAGAAACCTGAAGTCTCAAGGATGAATTCTAAAAACTGTGCTCCTCTTGAGGGGCACCTTCTTATAACCACTCTGCCCCTACAAAGCAATTTCTGTGTTCTTTTAAGGAACCACTGTGTGCTGGTTCAACCTTTCAAAGGAGAGATCAGATGGTAGTCAGGCAGGGGAAGGTTTAGTCTCAAGATATCAGCTTGAAGGAGATGTTCGGTTTAGAGGCACTAGCAGGAAGCTGTGACATGGCTTCAGTGCTAGGGAAGAGTAGAGACTGTGGCTTTTGCCTTTCCCTCCATTCTCCTCCTCTGGAGGTACATGTGATCATGTATACACCATTGTGTACTACACACACAGGGAGCTTATACAGTACACCTGGATTCAGTTTAGCTTTTCTCAGTAATTCCTAGTCTGGTTTGGCTGCTATTTGTTTAAATGTGGCTTTATTCAATCCTCATAGCTTCCCATGCATGCTACATTAGTGTCATTCCAGGGGAAGAATTCACAGAGGTTAGCCTTTAAAGGTCAGTCTGTTATGACTAAGATATAGGACTGGTCTTTTCTACTTTTTCCCCCAAACTAAATATATCCTAGGGCAACCCCAAGGTCTGATACACTGGACAGGTTTTTGATACACTTGTACAACCTTTTTCAGTACAAGAAGTGACACCACTACAGCCATGAGTAAAGGTAGGGTATAGATTTTTCCCCTAAAGGTGGTAGTATGGAAATAATTTACCCTTACTATGACATTGCTGCTGGGGTTTCAGGACTGAAATATGTAGAAGGAACAATAACAACAAAACCTACTGAACAAACCCTACATGGCTTCAAACTGAGAAAAGTGTAACAGGGATCACTGACATTCACTGAGAACAGATAACCAAACTTCAAGAACCTCAGGAAACCCTGAGACAGTATGTATCCCATCCAACACAGTTATATGTTGGAATGTTCAAAGGGAATCAATACAACCCGAGTCTTTCCTATTCCATTACAAAATGCCTTTTTATCATAGCATGTAGTAGTAATTTTTATATGCCACAAACATTTTTTCATACAGTACCTTCTCCTCTCTTAAACAAATGAGAGAAAAACTATTCATGGAGTTTTATTACTGAAATAATTGCAATAATTATTGCTGTAATAATAGTAATTGTAATTATTAATGTAAATTCTCTTTGATGTCTAGAAAAGGCAATAAAGTAATTGGAAAAAAAGTATAAGCAAGAGTACATAATTTACTGCATAATGTCAAAACCTGCTAGACAGCAAAGATCTAGCAGAATGAATACAATTACGATAAAGGTAGCACGGTTTACAAGGCACCATCTGCAGAAAAGAGAATATGTTAAAGCAAACAAGGGACTCCTACATGCTTGTTAGCTATATGCATATACTGCACATATATCCTCAGCTAGTGCAGGTGGCAGATTCCTGGACATCCATGAAGCTATAGATGCTTCCACAAGAAGACATAGTGGAGTTGCATCATTTGAGAGCTTGCCAGATAGGTAAGTGATACATATTTCAGTGGCTTCTCATGCTCATTTTATTAGTTCAACTATGCAGTCACGTGTTTATAAAGATCTGTGGGAAGAAAATAACCTAATCTTGTCTTAAACACACAATTATGCTGATCATGAAAGTGAAGTCATGTACAAAATAGGTCCTTCTGCCTCTGGTACTCAGTGCATAAAATATTCCTCCAAGAAAAAATGCCGCAACTAGGCATAACAATCTACACTTAAAGGAAAAGCCACCCTCCCTCTGTGTGCTTATGGAGGAGCTAATCCAACTCTGTGAGGTCAAATGGTCTTTCCATGGTGAGGAGGTTCCAAGCAGCAATATGGTATGCTGTTCTTCACCAAGTATTGCATCTTTTCAAAAAATTTTTGCAACTCTCCATGCCACAGCTTTGCATCTTCTTTCCAGGAAGTTAATATAGAATCATGGAATGATTTTGGTTGGAAAGGACCTTAAAGATCATCTAGTTCCTCCCTGTCACAGGCAGGGACACCTTCCATTAGAAGACCAGGCTGCTCAGACCTCTAGCCAGCCTGCCATTGAAGACCTCGATGATGTGTGGCATCCACAATTTCTCTGGGTAACCTGTTTCAGAGCCTCATCACCCTCTCAGTAAGAAAGGGTTTCTTTCAAATATCCAATGTAAACCTACATTCACTCTGAAGCTATTCCTCCTTGTCCTGTCACCTCATGCCCTTGTAAATAGTCTCTCTTCATCTTTTTTGTAGGCTCCCTTCAGGTATTAGAAGGCCTCAGTTAGGTCACTTCAAAGCCTTCTCTTTCCCAGGCTGAAAAATCCCAATTCTCAGCCTTTCCTGATAAGAGAGGTTCTCCATTTCTCTAACTAACTAGGTGTCCCCACTCTGGACTTGCTCCAACAGGTTCATCTCCTTCCTGCACTAAGGACCCCAGAACTGGATGTAGCACTCTAGGTGGTGTCTCACCAGAGCAGAGGAGCAGAATTTTCCTTGATTTTCTTCATTTGTTGTATGTTACATGTAGTTAGCAACTGTGTTACAGTCAGCTTTGCTTTATACTCCCAGAAAGAGCTTCTACCACCCCTCCACAATGCAACCTACACTATTGGATATGGCAAGCAACAAGAAGGTAAAAGATGTGCATCTCTAGGAGGAGTGTATGATGTGACTAGAAGGACAGGCAACTGGGAGAACACAAGTGTTGTTCTGCTAGTCATGGGAATATCTTATGTTAATTTATAGCAGTTTTGCAAAGGGGTTTTGTATTTGGCCAGCTTTTTTTATGAAGCTCTTCCAAAAAAGACTTTAATCAATTTGCCTTTTCAGACTGAGATCAAATAGAGGGAGAGAGAATGCTAAACTTCTTCCTGTTTTAGCAGGAAGTTACAGGGATTTTGAAATTAGAGCTCTGGAACAGAGAGGTAACTGCTGCTGCCAGCATCCAGCTTCCTGAAAGCCTTTCAAAAAGTTTTCCAGGCATTGTAACTGCAAACAGAAAAAAACCCCAAAGACTTCTTTATTTCAGGAAAATGGCAACAATTTCATAGGGCACAGAATGCCTTTGAGCATCCAATCACAGCTGGTCAGGACAGAAGATGAGGACATAGGTCCACAAATGCACAGGCAAAGTGCTGGCAGGTTTCATTCCTTACCAGACTAAAACAGAAAGATAGGGTGGGACCAACTGGACTTTTTCATTCATGTACATGGAAAAATTACTTTGTTATAAAACAAGACAATATCACAAAGGAAAAATCTTTTGAGTGGTCTGATAACAGAAGAACATACTGAAATTTATGATCATCTGACATAAAACTGTTAGCTGACTCAAAGGAAAGGGTCTGAGAATGAATGAATCATTCTAAGCAATCTTTCTAGTCAAGAGGGATAAACAGGCAGCTCCTGAGGGTAATTTATCAGACTGATTTTATTTTCTCCCTTAAGAAATAAGTACATTTTCCTTGGAATATGTATCTTTCCCCTTTTAATTTTGAGGGCATGTGGGATCAATAGGTCAGATTCAGATATACAAGTAGGGGAAAAACCAGGGCAGCTGAATCCCACCCCCACTGTTGCCTGGCAAGTAGCCTATTTTATCTGCTCAGGTATTTCAAACAGGGCTAGACATTTCCATGCTAAAATATTGCATTTAATTTTGAAAAATCCTGGGTTTTGTGTGCCTGTTACACAGTCAGAAAGCATAACAAGTTCAGTCACTGAACTGGAAACAGCTGTGCAGTTGACAAATACTTTTTACATATTAGTTGCATGTACTACAGACCAGATGGAAAGAATTTTATGTGGGGAAGAATGGATTATTTACCAGACAAAATTGTTAGCCATCCACTGAAGGCCAGTGTCCTTTCTCCATAATCTGGATGTCAAAATGTCGAGCTCAGAAGCTTGATCCCCTCCACAGCACTGGTTTAGCTCTGAAATGTCTGCATCATTATAGCCACCTTATTCCCCTGCCACCTTTGCCACCATGAAGCAAAGGGCTTTAAGAACTCTACATATAAACATCTTCATGTAAAATAAGAAAATTTATATTATTAAGCACATGCATACTAGGGGAGAATTTTGCTTTCCGTTGCTTTAAATGGATATAAATTCTTCTCTCCTCTCTTTTCCTTTCCTTCATTACAATCACTGAAATTTTACCAGCTCCAGCTGCTAACATGAGTGAAGTGAATAATGCTGTGTTCTCATAAGTGTACTTAGGAGCTGGCATTGCTTCTCAAATAGGTACATCATAGCATAGCCAATCTTTAAACCTATCTTTAGAAAAAGAATTTATTATTGTTTAGAAAATAACAAAACTGGTTCTTCAGCAACCAGTTTTGATGCTGAAACTTGTGCTTTGTACATTTTAAAAAGAAAGATTATGCTTAGACAAGGTGCTATTTTGGTGCCAAACCCCTTACTCATCCAGTTTCTTTTCATTTTTGGAACAGTTCCACATTAGAACACAGCTTCACAACCACCATATTTTTCCCTACTGAAATAAATTATATTTGCCCACACCTGACTACCAGCATGTCACAATCACAGCTGAGCTTCTTCATAATCTTAAATTATTGGCTCCTTTTTAGAATTGACAATGCCTGGCATTGGGAAAATATGCTGAGCTCAAGGAATAGCCAAATGTCATACAACCTCCTGAAAATGTGTTGTACCTATAAGTAGATTTCCAGGGCTATTTCAGACTGGTTGTCAAACCTTCCCCCCATACCCTAAAAGAATGTGTCATGATTATAATCAGACTTTAAACCAAGTGTAAGGATACTAAATTATAGAATCAAAAAATATCCTGAATTGGAAGGACATACAAGGATCATCAAAGTCCAACTCCTGGCCCTACGCAGGACAGCCCCAATGATAGACAATGACCATTTTGAAGAAAACCAGGAAGTTATTCTACTTATTAGCCAAATAACTGTGTACTTAACCAGAAAACTCCCAGCAAAGTCATTGATGACTTCAGAAATTTTTCTGCAGATCATAGCTAACATGCTAACAGACACCACACTGCTAAATGATGCTTGCTCAGATCCTATGAATGAGAGATATCAATGGACCTCCAGGGATGTCACCACTCATCATGGTTCAACCTTATTGTCACCATGATTTCCAAGGCTGTTTTGTCTTATTACTTCAGCATAAGATACATGGTCTCCTGAGGGAGACACTGAGACTTAACTTCACCTCAATCTCCAAATTCCTTCTTTATCACTGCATAGTGTTTCTTCTGTCAGCTTAAAATGCTCCTGCATAGCTTGAGGCAGAAAAAGAAATCAATGCAAAAAAGGTATTAAAAATACTCTTCCTGTTATCATGCTGGTACAATTTCTCCTTGTGGGTTGACTTCTGGTGCCTTCAGAGGCCTCTACAGACTCAATATATCATAATATCACAATTTCTACGTGGTTCCATTCCAATGTGGTTCCAATATTCCAGGATCCACTATCATCCTGAAGCTCTCTAGGAGATGAGATTACCCAGTTGACAGATTAGAAATAGCAAGCAGGACCCTCCTGACAGAGTTCCCCAAGTCAAGATTAACTAGATGATCTTTAATGTTCCTTTCAAATGAAACCATTTCATAATTTCACGATTACTGCCAGGTTGCGGTCCCAAATTCTTCTCTAATTTCTCATTTCTCCTTGTTTCTGACATTCTTCAGACCACAATGTAACTATTACTTTGAACTATGGAGTAGATCCCATAGTTTTCATGGTAATTGACACTATATCCAACTAATCACTGCTCAAAATTTACACCAGTTGAAAAAATAACGCATATTATGCTTTGTTGATAATGCAGCGTTGACCCTGCAAGGATTTGCTTATAAGCTCAGCATTATGCACATGACTTCCTTTACTTTATTGAGTGCTGCCCCATTCAGATTTCAGAGGAACCAGACTGCAGAGGAAAACTAGATTGAGGTGAAGTGTCAATACCACAGAAATATCATAGGAGCTGGCAGGCCTGGAAAAAAATAGTGGTCATAATGGTACATTCTTCCAACCCAACAAGGACTCAGTCCCTGAAAACAGCCAGGACAAAGATTCATGGCTACAAAACTGCCACCCTGCATGCTTGGAAGTAGGACCTCAGCTACAGCCCTGAGCTTTTCTACTGAATTTTAACTCAGAAGGATCAGTCAGCTCTAACCCAGTGGAGGACAAGCTGTCCTTCAGGACCAAAAGAAGTAGCAAGACACCTGTTTTTCTATACCTGCCCTGGCTTATCTTCCTGGCTTCTACATTTTTAAGATCTGCTTATTTTCCTTCTAATTCTGTGAATCATTCTTCTCTTTAGACTTAGATCCCAGCCTGAACTGAGGTGTCTCATCAGAGACACTAGGCAGCCCTTTTATGAAAGAGAAACAATCAGTTTGCTCCTCTTCAGTCATGGGGTCTCTCCTTAACAAAATACAGGAGCCCAGGCCAGTGAGCAACATAAGTCACTGTAATACTGCCAGTACAATTTCCAGTGATTTTAATTCTTAAAAGGTAACCACAGGTGTGGCATTGCTGGGCTGCACTGTTTAAGCACAGCAGATCGGATGCTGTTCTGATTTATAACTTCTGGCAGCTCAAGTGAATGCAGGAGCTGGCAGCTCTGCACATGCCCTCTGAAGGGCAAGATGCCCAGATAAAGCATGTTGGCAGGCGTGCCTGCCTTCCTGCACGAGCGTGCCTTGCCAGCACCACAAAGCGGGTGCAAAGCAGCTTTCAGAAAGCCCCAGCACCTCCAGGTGGTTAAGGGCATGGAGCTGAGGCAAATGTCTGTGGTGGGCACAGCCACAGACCAGCGGGGTTAAAAGCGAGGCTATCCAAATTCATCCAAGACCTGCAAATCTTGAAACACGTAAACCCTACATGCGTCAGATAAAGAAGCCAGAAAGAAAGGTGCCCCCTAATGAGTTTTTTTTGCGCTTGGGTGAGCGAAAGGGCTGCTTCAGGAGGCTAATAACTGAAAACCTTCCAGGCTTTTGTCCGGAGAAATGGCAGGCACTTTCCATCCCTTTGAAAAAAAGAAGGCCTTTCGGAGTCTTCACGAGAGATGTGGATTTTAAGGGCGACCTTAGGTCATACAGAACTAATCAAGCGAAAACAATAAGAAAATTAGACTGACAGTCAGCAAGTATCTGAGGACTTTATCAAAAAGAATTAGGAATGGACAAATTCACTGGGAGCAAAGGATCAGATCTGCAAGGTGGCATTGTGTGGTGGGATTAAATTATTTATTCATTGTTAATTTATTTATTTATGTATGTGCAAATGACCTAGCTGCTGCAGGTGCTGAGGAGTTTCTGAAAAGGCCCAGTTTTAGAGCCAAGGCTAGAATATTGGTCCATTTAACTCATTCTTTTCCTTAAGGCGATCAAACAGTGACTTTTATCTAGGAGATAGAGGAGGAAAACCATATGTGTACTGGGAATGATGCGGGGTCTGAGCAGCACTAAGTACCCAAGTATTCCAGTCTCATTCAAGAATGCTGTGCAGTTTAATGTCCAGCAAATTAGCAAATGAATGCTTATGTCAATATGTGAAAAATCCCTAGTTGGTTTAAACAGATAAAAAGCCTCTTGGGAAATGGCAGAAAATGCAGGCTTTCTCTCCCCGTCTTTTTTAAAGAAAGAAAGAGAAACAGTACTTATTAAGTTTTCCCCAAACTTACAAAAAGTTGCAGAAAACACCAACAACCTACATGGATGCTGGATCTTCTATGTACATGAAATTTTTCCAGTGCTGCTACTGGAGAAATACAAAAATCTTTTGCACTCATTGAATCACATATTTGCTATTCAGAATGAAACAGTTAAAATCTGGGACAGTTACAGGGCCTGTAAGATGCCACCCTGCTATGCTACTCCTCTCTTAAAGGTACAGGACGTCAAAAGCCCTGGAGAGGGTCTGTCTTGACATTTTTCCCTGATTTATAAATTCTGCCTTGAAGATGAAATCCACAAACACCTCTCATTTTTTTCTTCTCCACATTTAACCATTTATAGGAAAGGGTAAATTGTCATCTCATGTTCCCCTTGACCCAACAGAGCAAAGCCACAGTGGGGACTCTGTGTACGACATGACCCTGGGGAAAAAAGGAACACGAGATCTCAGCATGGGGGTTGGAGGCAAGAAGTCACACGTATCGAAAATGACAGCGTCACATCAGTTAATGCCATGTGATAAGGGAGTCCTGCTGGGGTTTGTGTCCTTCTGCAGAGATACACTTAAAGGTCGGCTGGTAAGGAAGATTTTTTACTAACTCCAGAAAGGGATTGTAGATGTTTGGTCAGTAAAGATCATAATGCATTATCTTTCTTCAGGACAAGCATCAGTAGCTATGATAAGGATCATAAAACTGCCCCATGAGATACACCTTGGAACCAGACAGGCAGGTTTATCCACTTCTGCTTTGCTCATGGTATTTCCCTCCTCTTGGCCATACTTAGGCCCTCTTCTCAAAACCAGTTTTCATCACATCCTATTGGAGAAAGGGCTACTAAAGAAAAAATAGAGGGCATTTTAAAGAAGAAGTATCTTAAATATTACTAATTTAAAATATCATCTCAGATTAAAAGTTCAATGAGCCACTTTCTCAAGCCATGCAAAGCAGAAAGACCAGAGGCCATGTAGAAAGTCTGCTTCCTCCCTGGAGTGATAAAGTCCTCCTTTCTCCCCTGAATGTAATGTGTGAGGATGAATTCACTGACAATGAATGCCAGCAGGTCACTAATACACTACCACTTGCCTTCTGCAGCCCACTGAGAGCTGTGACACACGTAAGCAGGGAGCCTGCTGACCTATGCTCTTAGTCTATCAGCTGTCAGATTGCCTTTTAAAATGGCAAGAACCAAAAGCAGAGTTAAATAGCATTGAGAGTTCAGCTGTGTCAGGAATGAGGACAGGCCTCTTCTTGGTCATCGTTTCAAATGGATTGAGTCCCAGCTCATAAGAGAAATACTTACTGTCAGTATGCAAAGACATGATCTGGTGTTATTCTTGTCCCCAAGACTATCCAATTCACCTTATGTGGTGTCTCTGACTTCATTATATTGACAATGTTTCACAGCTTTTGCTTTCACAGGCAAACTTCATTGCTACCTGCCTACTTCTGGTGTTACAGTCATTAGATAAAATATCAGTATTTCCATGAGTATTATTAATACTGGAAGTAGAATACTTTCAGTATTATGTTCCAACTTTTCCACCTCTGGTGTGGTGTTCACTTCCAAAATTGTGTGGAATAAAAAATCCCTTTTTGCTGCTCATTAAGAAATTTTGCTTAATGTCTCATTGACGTTTGACGCAGAAGAGTCAAACTGGCAGTGAGTCCTCCTGCTGTTGGAGAAACAAACTGGCTACCTACTAAGTGGAAAGAGCTGCCTCAAGCCAGAATGAAAATATGACCTTCTGCAGGCAGGGCTCATGCAGGACCAGAGGGACGACAAAGGAAAAGGTAATTTAAAGTGTCCTAGCACTCACCAGCACACTTTGCTCAGGGATGCCCAGGAGACCTTCCCTTTTGCTCTATCTATGCCCTATCTATGTATGCACAGCTGCCATTCATTAATGTTTTCTGGTAGCTGGTACTCCGACTCCTACAGGGAGCAGCAGTACTGTAGATTACAAAGACACTAGATTCACAGGGCTAATAAATGAAATATGGGCAAACTAAAACAGGGACATCTTGCTGCTTCTGGAGTTCTGCACAGTTAAATGGGCAAGGAGCTGAATTCACACAACCCAGCCCCAAAAGAAGATTCTTCCAGGAACCACCAGACTCTGAAGCTTAGCCTTGAATAGGATCCCATCAGCTAGTGCCACTGTCATTAACTACCAAGTCCTACCAGAAGTGGCTGTAAATTAAAGGATATAAAATTATCAGAGGTTTTAATAGCCTTTCATGTAGAGTACAAGACTGAAGTGAAAGTATTAAATTATCTTATATTGCTTACTGTTATTAAATTCTGGCTTCTCTAACATTTCGTGTTTAAAAGAACTCTTTCCTTCAGAGATGCTGTGGACAAGTATGGGATGGTAAGCTCAGAGTGAGTAAGGCTGTGCTCTGGTACCATCTGTCCATGGCACTGAAGGATGCACGCAGGCACAGGTTTTGCTTGTTTTCATGTATGCAAATCAGAGACCTGAACAACTATTGCTTTTGTATTTAAGATGTATCAACTATTATTGTTATTGTTATTGTTCTGTCTTTGGTTTAAGATGTGGACCCACAGAGCCATTCTGCCTAGACCTTCTCAGTACCATCCTAGTTCAGGCAGCCAAGGCATTGAAATCCCTTGCATTTTCACAACACTGAAGGTAAAGGATGGTACCAGATATTTTTCTCAGCTGGATTAGCCTTCAAGGAAGAGTAACTTGTAAGTGAGACAAACCAGAATATTATGCCACCTTTCCAATGAAAATTTTGTTTCCTTGAAAACAGACTTATCCAAACAAATCCTCAGATTTTACTGGAAAACAAAGATTTCTTCTTAATAAGAAGCAGACAAAGTCCATTTAAATGTATGATAACTCTTGTTTTAGTATTTTCCTTTATGCTTGTTTTAGCATAAAGGATAAAGGGGGAAAATGTACAAGATCATAAAAAGATGCGCAAGAGTAGAACAATGTCAAGAAAGACATTCCTATAAAATTCCTGTCAGAGTGGAAGAGATAGTTTACATTAATAAATATATCAATAAGTGACCCAAAGAGCCCTTCTTAGAGAATAGGAACTTTGACTTGGCTGATCAGACATTCAGCAACACAAAGACTAAGGTGGCAAGTGCAATGCAAATCTGCCCTTTGGGATCTGGTCTATGATGATGGCTGCTACCACACAAGTGCTTTCAAGACCCCTTTATATTTTCCCTACCACTCAAAATGTGCAAGTTCTGAAACTGAAACACCGTGTTAGTCCCCAGTGTCAAAAGTCAAAGGGGACTAGTCCCAAAATGGGTATGTTGCTAGCCTGAACTAGCCACAAATCCATTCCTTCAAACTCTGCTTAGTCATAAAAAAATACAGACTGGATTTCTTTCAAATATTACAATATTAAACAAGGCTGGCCTTCTTTCAAATATTATAATATTAAACAAGCTTGAATATGTTTGTGGAGGAAAGATGAACTTCTAACATACTTACTGTGTGGCTGGTCACAGCTGCTGTTGCTCTTTCATACAGTCTTCTGAACAGGGTCTGAGATAATTTGTACAATACAGACAGTAGAGAGAAGTCCAGACACCCAGCAGCTCAGCCCTATTTAGGTGTTTTCAGGAAATGAAACAGGGAATTAGCTGTTTGGCTAGCACAGATGCATATTGTAGCCTTCCTCTCAAGGGAAGCAGTCTGGCAAAATTTGCTTTGGTTTAATTTAAAGGGAAGACATGGAGGAAAAGAAATCAAAGAAGTAAATTATTTTGCTGGATAGCATCAGCACAGAGCCCTTAGAAAGTCTACAGAAGTAGTGTTATTCCAGAGAAACTCTGCCCCTTCCAGAGACAATGTATATATTGTTTCTTATACTTTGATCTGAATTAAGCATATGAAAATACAATTTATATACAATCAAATATATTTTTGTTTAGAAGAAATGGCATTTTCACCTTTCATACTGATTAGAAGCTATCATGGGGAAAAAAGCCACAAGAAAATTCCAGATAATTTCTTTCACATCTTACAGGAGGCTACTAAGTGGAGGAAAACAGTTTCACAAGGTCTCCCTGACTACCGAGATGTTGCAAACATCAAAGAGTTAATTAAAAGTCAAGTGTAAATACACAGCAAGGTTCTTTGTCTAATTCAGAAAACTTGACTAAATTATTCTGGAGTTTCTTCTAGAATTGTTATCATCTTCTACTTTTTTTTTTTTTTTTTTAATAAGATATCCCATCTAGACAATCTAGGAAAAAAAAGGAAAAGCAAATAGCAGGTATGACATCACATATCCCTGGGAAGGAAACCGGTTCTTTCTCCTTTACAAAAACACAGGAGGTTACAGTGATAATTCAAAGTCACATTAAAAAAAGTAGCATGAAATTATGAACTAAAAGTGAAAACCAGATTTTATAGACCTCAGCTGCTCTTGGTCTACTGGCAATTTTTGTGCAAGTGTCTGAAAATCAAAACCAGAAAATAACTAGATTATTTCTGCATCCAAGGCACATTAAATTACAGTTTGCTGAGGAAGCATCCAATAATAATCACCTAATTGTTACCAGTCACAGAGAAATGGAAGCAATTCCTATAGATGAAATTTTAAACTGTATGAGTTGGTGCAACCATGCCAAGGAAGTGATGGCCTTATGAAAGCACACGGTCTCGTGGTCATGCATTAACTGCTGACGGAGGTGAAATTAGTAGGTCAGGCACCCAATTGTGCCAGATCACTAATGACAAGGAGAGCACTAGTAAGATGGCTGGGCAAAGTAGCAGCCTCATCTTCCCATGCTAAGGTTCCTTGGTTTGTAATTGCTTCAGCCTTTCAAACCGATCTAGTTTGATTTACAGGAGAATAAGATGAAGCAAATTATGAATAGAATTATGAAAAAGGCCCATTCCAACCTCCCATTTACAGTAATGACTGTTTTAAACCTTTGGGTAGACTCAAATCAAAATTACTTGGTTTTGCATGGACTAAAACTAGATCAGAATACCCTGCAATGTGCACAGGTCAGGTCCAGCTGGGACACAGCACCTCACGTGCCTCTATATTTCACTGGCAGTAAAAAACGGTAAGGACTGGGAAACACACACAGGCAAGTGGAAAGATCTATTGTGTTTCTATTTTTTTAATAACAGATTTGCCAGGCATGCACTGCTGACTGCTGCCTGCACATCCACGTGCTGTTGTCTGAGGGCTCAGGAATGCAAGTGGGACACAACAGTTCCAGCAGGACGTCAGCCCCAGTGGCTGTGCCGAGCAGCTCCAGCAGAGGCTGTGCTACAGCAGCTGTGCTCAGGCTGCAGTGAGGCTGCTCTACTGCACTGGTTTCCAGCTTAGCTCGCCTCATGTCATCTGTGCATGTAATACGCCTGAGGATGGAGGCTGAACCCTTCTGTCTGTCCCTTAGTCTCCCGTTAAAATGGGATTTAAACCAGCTTGGGGTTTAAAAGATTTGACAGCAGCCCTATGTCTGTTTTAAAGTTCCATCATCTATCCCTCCTTTGCCAGGTCACACTCCAAAACAAGGCTCACTAGAGCCCAGTTGCCCTGGGAGGAGTTCCACCAGCACAAGCATTCTGCCCAGCAATTTCTTTGCAAAGGAGGGACGTCCAGATGCAAATTAGAGTTTGCATCTTTCCAGATGTTTGTTAATTCAAGATCTACCCAACTGTATGAAGAACAGCTATGGTGGGGAAGATTTAACACAAATAAATAGCAGCAAATCGAAGCTTAAAAGTAAGTGTACTGAACGGGTAGCAACATGGACTCTGGCATAAGGTTATCCTGAGACATGTGCTAGATGAGATCTGAATGCTGGTCACGAAGTTGGTAGGGGAAAGCCTTGTTGCCCCAAGTGTGGGATTTCTACCGAGCTCCCAACCTTGGAGTTGTCTGAACGGGATCGAGTTTCAGCTGCTGTTTAAAGCATCCGCAGCTATCTCACAGAAAACACGGCCTTCTGCATCTGGTGGGATTTTCAAACTTTTCCAGCACTCCCACAATAACCAACTAACAAAAACATGAAATAAAACAAAAAACATGAACCAAACCAAAATACAAACAAACAATAACTCCCACAAACAAAATAACTCCCACAGACGCACAAAGCACCCCAAACCAAACGCTGTATTCCTACACAAAATGCAGGGGGGAGCTGGAGTGTTTCTTTCTGACTTCACGAAGAGCTCTTCATCGGGAACAAAACTATTGCCTTCCTCCTCTCGCTCCTCAGTCCCCGAGGTACAGAGGGGAGGGGTCCCGCGGACCCGGAGGTGCGGGGTCCCGGCGGTGCGGGACTCGGGATTGCGGAGGCCGGTGGTTCCGATGCCCCGAGAATGCGGGGGTGAGGTGTCCCCGGGTGTAGAAGCGCGGGGTCCCGGATCTCGGGGCTTCCGGGGGCTCCGGGAGCGGAGCGCCCCGCTGTCCCCGCAGGGCCGGGCCGTGCCGTGCCGGGCTGGGCCGTGCCGGCGGAGCGGCGCCGCTGCGCCCCCTGCAGGCCCGGCGCGGGGCGCTCCGGCGCGCCGCCGCTGTCCCCAGGCGCCGGTGGCGGTCACCGCGCCCCGCGCCGCCGCTGTGCCCCGGCTCGGAGAGCGGCGGGAAGGGAGGAACAGTTGTTTGAAACGTTTCTGCTTCCGTCCTGCAATACCGGCCTGCCGGGAGAGGCCTTTATTAGATCATCTGTACACCCCAGGCTCCAGCGTCCCTTCCCACCCCGAGTACCCAGGATGAGGTGACTGCATAAGGAATACTGCCACTGTCAAAAGGAATTACAAATAAAGGTTGGAAAACCTAGTTCTAATCTAAAACTAATCACAAACGTTTGGAGGAATAAGAAAGAAGCAAAGCCACAGGTTTTAACCCTATTTGCTTAAGAAAGCTCTGCCAAAAGGCATCCTCCGTTTTTCTCCCGGTATTTTCACTCCATTTTACAGCTGCTGTGACTGAGGTCAAGTGATATGTCACTCTGTCAGATCACACAGCGAGTCAGTGGCTCTTCCCGGATTAGAACAGTTCCACATGGCCCTCTGAAAAGATTTGTAACAAATGTCAGAGCCAACCATCCACTGTTTAAAGCATATGTTTAAAGCTCTTAGACATCTCTGTCAAAAGGTATTGTAAATATAGGGACAAAGCTAGTAAATGCTTCACTGTGGCATTTTAATAATGGCAAACCAGAATCTAGCAAGGGTAAACACCCCTAAAACAGGTCACCTTCAGGAGGCAATATGTGCTCTGTTTTGGAACCATTCCAAGAACACGAAAGGATTTGGTTTTTTATCCTCCAGTAGTAAATAAAATGGACAGGATACTATTGGCTCAGCTCAGTAAGGTCACAAGGACAGAGGGCACAAAGTAACTTGAATATAACTTTCCCTGTCTTGCTTGTTAGCCATTGCTTTCAGTATCTTTTTTTTTCTTTTTCTTTTTCTTTTTTTTTTTTTTTTCTTTTTTGGTAAGAAAGTGTGTTTGAAATGGTCATTTAGTTATGCACAACACAGAAAAAAATAAAAAAATGCCTAATGCTGTGGTCTTACCATATTTCTTTATTAATGTAATCAAAATAACAGAAATTTCCTTCGAGAAATCCTGCATGTGCAGAGTAAACATGACTTTGTGACTTTTAAGCAAAATCAAATACACAACAGCACCCCTTTATAATGTTTTCATCTTAATAGGAAAGAAATATTCCAGATATTTAGAAAAAGACCATCACAAGACCCACAAATGGCTCAGGTCCCACTGGAAACTTGCTTGAGGTTTAGAAGGAGTGTAGAAGTTTAGAATGCTCATCCCATTACAATGATGACAACCCTGACATCATGAAAAAAGCAATGCCAGCTTTTAAAATGCTGCCAGAGGCAAAGGGAGAAGAAAGGAGCAGCCCAGGAGAGAAGTTCTAAAACTTCAGTTGAATTTCTTGTGGATTCTGGTGATCTGGATTTTTTTTCCTTCTTTGGTCTTCAAAGACATTTTCCCAAAATCCAGCCATGTTTTTTTCTGGTGATGAACATTACCAGTACACTTTTGGTTTGTTTTTAACAAATGAAAAAGTTGCCAAATGTCTCCACAGTCAGTTTATAAATAGTCAGAGGATAAATTTATGTGCATTGAAAAATCCCAGGGGCCACAAAATAAGTAGTCTAATGCCTGGGGTTGAGCTGCATTTGGGGCACTTCTGCTACTTGAAATCTCTTGGTTTCAAGTATTTGGTGTCTCAGGAGCAGTCCACATGAGCTGAAGACCATGCCTTTTGTAGAGCAGTTTGGCTATAAAAGTCATTACTGAGTAAGACATAGAATCATAGAATACCCTGAGCTGGAAGGGACCTCCAGGGATCATCAAAGTCCAAATCCTGACTCTGCACAGGACAACCCCAAAATCACACCATGTACCTGAGTGTTGTCCAAATGCTTCTTGAACGTAGACAGGCTTTGTGCCATGACTGTTTCCCTGGGGAGCCTGCTCCAGAGCCTGACTACCCTCTGGGTGAAGAACCTTTTCCTAATACTGAATGTAAACCTCCTCTGAGACAGCTTCATGCCATTCCCTTGGGTCACTGGTCACCACAGAGAAGGGATCAGTGCCTGCCCCTCTTCCCCTCACAGGAATGTTGAAGACCACAGTGAGGTTCCCCTCAGTCTCCTTTTTTCCAGGCTGAACAGACCATGTGACCTCAGCTGCTCTTAGTATGGCTTCCCCTCAAGGCCCTTCACCATCTTCTTCCTTGCCCTCTCTTGGACACTGTCTAATACCTTTATATCCTTCTTATATTGTGGTACCCAAAACTGCCCCCAGCACTCAAGGTGAGGCTGCCCCAGTGCAGAGCAGAGCAGGATAATCTCCTCCCTTGCCTGGCTGGTGATTCTGTGCCTGAGGTGCCCCAGTCAC